>NC_051191.1:20366325-21744163 GCF_015220075.1 Falco rusticolus
GTCCTGGCTGGGGGTCACTCCTGGCACCTCCAAAGTGCAGGTTCCCCCAGCCGCTGCCACCCCAGGGAGACAGACACAGGTCACCACCATGAACCTGGACAGGAGGAGGGGGCTCTGGCTAGTTACCGTTTTGCCTAATACAGGCTGCTGGGGAGGGGGCAGCCCTCGCTAGCTGGTTGCCCCTTCCCATGTGGGGTGGGGAGCATGGGCCAGGGGGTGAGTGGGAAGCCAGGGCTCGGCTGGGACCCTTGGCACATCTCAGGTCTGCAGCTCCAGCACTCCTGGATGGAGCAGTAGTAGGAACAGGAGCTGGTCTCTCCACAAGCCCCTGCTCCAGAGGTCTGTGCTGCCCCAGGGATATGGCAGAGGCATGGCTGAGCCCTGGGGCTTCTGCAGCAAGGGCAGAACCCGTCTCCCTTTCCTCCTCCGGGTATCACTGCTCCTGGGGCACTGGGAAGGACACTGGGTCCTGTTTCATAACCCAGCTGTGCAGGATCCAGCCACCAGCTCACAGCCATCCCGGTGGAGCTCACCGCTGCTGCTGCATCGGGTAACCTGGTGTAAGGGCTTACCCGCACCCTGGGACGTGCTGCAGCCAGACCCTCACCAGGAGCTGCCATTGCCTGACCATGCCACAGCCAGGCCCTCACCGTGAGCTGTCATCATCTAGCCATGCCACTGCCAGACCCTCACCAGGAGCTGCCATCACCGACTATGCCACAGCCAGACTTGTACTGGGACCTGCTATTGCCTGGTCATGCCACAGCTGGACCCACACTGGGAACTGACCTTGCCTGCCCACCCCGGCTCTCCACTGTGGATGGGCAGCACTTGCCCTCTCCACTCCACCGAGCCTGGCTTCCAGCCATGGGAATCAATTGCTAAGTTTCAATTAGCTTAATTGCCTCCCAGCTGAGTCCCCAGGGAAGGACAGGGGCTGCGGGCAGTGGCAGCAGTCCCGCTCTGCTCTCCTGCTTGCCAAAAAGTGCTTTTTTGGGGGCAGGTGTATGGGACAGGAGTGGGGTGGGATGCACCCCAGCATGGCCCCCAGGCCCCTGCTGCACCCCTGGAGGGATGGGAGGGAGGCAGAGCAAGGTCCCTGCACTCCCCTGCCCCATGGTCCCCAGGCAGGGTCTGCACGCCAAGGGGCCGGTACACCATCCCCAAGCCCTGCTGGGACCCTTGCCATGTCCCCTAGGCACCCATGAGTCTCCAGGGTGGCAGCATCGCCTGGGGGTCAGCAGAGTGTGGGTGATGGGGGCTGCCTGGGATGGGGGGCCAGAGCCACAGAGCCCCTGCCTGGGCTGGCAGCACTGTTCCACATGTGACACCAGTGAGCATGAAGGTGTAAACACCTTTGCTGCAGCTGCCAGGCTGGGAGCGATGGGTGCGGGAATGGGCAGCACCCTGTCCCGGCTGTGCTGAGTCACCCACGCTTGTGCCTGGGCACCCAGGGCTTCTCCCGGTCCTCACATGGGTGCTGCGCTTCACTCTGTGTCATGGCTTCACCCCTCGTCACAGCAATCCTTCATCATGTCTGAGCATCCCCCACCATGGCAGAGCCCCCTGCTCTGTGACTGACCCCCACATGTAGGGCAGCAGAGGGGAGCCCTGTGGGCATGGTGGGGGTGTATGGGGAGGGCTCGCTGAGGAATTCCCCTCTGAGCTGTGAATTTGGGGAGTTCTCCCAAGGAGCTATGTGGAAACCTGCCAGCAGGCTCAGCCAGGGAGGGAACAAGCGGCAAACACCTTGCCAAAACCTGCCTGCTCACAGCATGGCACATTGCCCGGCTCAGGGAGAGGTGCCCAGGGTGAGGGCTCTGCTGCCCAAAATGCACCCTCCGAGCACCCTAGCTGGGGGCTGCGGGGCCAAGCAGCAGCTGGTCAGAGCCCCGCAGCGGTGCGTGCATGGCCAGGACCTCTGCCCCATCCAGGACCACCCCCCACAAGACTGCTGGGGAGGTGCTGAGCCCCCTGGGAGTATACCTGGTCCCTGGGGCACCCAGGGTCTACCATGTCCTCCCTCTGGCATTTCCAGAGCTCTCCCTGCCTGACTTGGCACAGACTGGGACATGCCAGGCTCCTCTGCACTGGCAGCTCCCCAGACCTGATTGCTCTCAGTTCAGGGCTGGGAACAGCAGCAACCGGGCACAGGGATGTCCTGCCATTGCCCGGCCCAAGGCGTTTTAATCCCAGATAAAGTTTTCGGGTACTGGTGGTGGATAAGGGGGTGCAGGGCAGAGCCTCCCCAGCCCATCCAGGTTTGAACTGCCAGGGTGTACTGGGAAATGCTGCTCGCAACAGCCACGGGCTCTGGATCTGTGCTCTGGCCAGGAAAATTGTGACAAAGCTGCTCTGACAGTACTAGGCTCTGTGCCGTGGCTCCATGAAACAGCCAGAAATAGGAGAGGGGAGGAACATGTCCTCTGGCCCTGCAAACGTGGGGAGGGTCCCCAGGGTCCCCAGCATCCTCAGCGTTCCCAGTATCCCCAGCATCCCCAGGGTCCTCAGGGTCCGCAGGATGCCCAGTGTCCCCAGTGTTCCCGCAGCAGAAACCAGCCCTGAGGAAATCAGGGAGAGGGGCACAGAGCACTGTTGGTGAGAGTGAGCCACGGGGTGCAGGGCAGGGAGTGGTGGGACGCTGGCCTGGGCACTGGGGGGTCCCACCACATGTGGGATGGGGGATGTGGGCGCAGCCTGCAGCTGAGGCTGCACCAGACAGCAGATGGCTGGGGACTGTGGCCAGGGCCCTCCCTGCTGCAGCACCTGCTCTGAGCTTTGCCATGGGGAGCAGCTCTGGGACCTAGACCCCTGGGCAGGGCTGCAGCCTGGTGATCCCCTGTCCTCTGTCACAGGGATGGGATGAGGACCACAGCGCAGGCCCTGGCCCTGTGTCACTCGCTCTGGGCAGGGCTGTGGGGCCATGGGGAGCCCCCAGCCACATGGCACCCACGGGTGCAGCAGGGCTGGGGACTCACAGCATGGCGGGGAGACCACAGGTCCAGCATCACTCACACCACAGCACTCCCACAGTGAGTGCCCAGCCAGATGTGCCCCACCACAGGATGTGACCCCATGGCATCACCTCGGGGCATTGGGCTGCCAGGGCAGGCTGGCTGTGGCCGTTCCCAGGGGCACCACTGGCAGGGAGCCAGGTCTGTCCGCAGAGCCCTGGGGCACCCGAATTACAGCTGCACTGCAAGCAGCTCACGGCCTGACACCAGGAGGGTCCTGGATGCAGCTGCGGCTGGGGTCTGCATGTGCCTGGGGTCCCCTCTGCACATGTCCCCGTGCCCATCCCCACACCCATGCCCTGTGCCGCAGGGCTCCCTGCAGCAGCTGCTGCCACTGCCACCACAGCCCTGCAGGTGGGCAAGACCATGGCCCACTCCGCTGGCACCAGTCATTGCTGGTGCTGATCCCTGCCAGTGCCAATTGCCACCAGTGGCCCCGCATCCCTTCCACCCTGACACAGGGCAACATGCACCCCACGCGCATCTCACCTTCAGGCACTTCCAGGGCAGCTCATCTCAATTTCCCCATTCCCACCCTCCGGCACTGTTCTGGTTCCACGTCCCTGCCATTGTCCTCAGCAGGGAGCTTCTTGCTGCCCGTCCCCAAGGCTGTCACCGAGCTACCAAGATGCTGCCTTGCCAATGGTCAGATGGATGCCTCGGTGCATCCCCCAGCCCATGTCACTGTTCCACAGGGCAGCACTCAGAGCCCCATCTGCACTGGGTCTTGCCTGACCTGTGTCTCCTCCTCAGCTGCTGCAGGGCTGACCTTGCTGCCTCTGAGCTGGGGCTGGGATCTGGCCGTGGCTCCAGCACCAGTGGGTGCCCACCAGTCCCACAGCCCTGACAGGGCTGGCACTGCCATCAGAGTCAGGGGGTTTGTCCATGGCAGCACCTGTCCCTGTGCATGGGGACACAGGCGTGTGGGGACAAGGGGATGTGGGGAAAGTCACCCTGGTGCCAGATCCCTGCCTGGGTCTATGAATTGGGGAGGCAGCTCTCGACACGGCAGTGGTGGAGCCCCAGGACTGGGAGCATTGTGGTAAAACTAACACAAGGCCTGGAAAGAGGCCAGTGGCAGAGCAACACTGGTGCAGACAGCACAAGGGTGCCTGTAGCTCTGCCACTGGGCACCCACTGCATCAGCACCATGGGACCTGGTGTCCCCAGGAATACCCTTGTGCTGTGGGACCATGGCCGTGTCCTGGAGTGGGGTCTGCACAGCAGCACAGTGCTATCCCAGCATGGGGGACCCGTTCCCAGTGGCTCATCCCAGCATGGCACACAGAATCTCCCCACCAGGCTGGCACTGTGGGCGAGAAGCGGCAAACTGGTGACGCCGGAAAGCAAAGCCAACGGGGAAACCGTGGGGAAGGGGAAGAAAACACAGAAACCCCCATTACAAAGCAGGGTTCATCCCAGTTTGCCTTTGGGGAGGGTGCCCCCACCCACCACCCCTCATGGTGTGACTGACAGTGCTTGTCACTGGCGTGGCACAGATGCTGGAGGAGCAGTGGTGGTGCTGGGAACGCTCCAGCCAGTGCGGTGCCAGTCTGGCAGTGGGCTCTGGTGGGACCCCGCCGTGGTGCCCGGGGTGGGGAGGTGGGGACCGGGCTGGTGCCTGTGGCACAGAGCTGCACAGGCCCTGGCACACAGCGGCCAGTGACGCCGGGACGGCAGGAGTTGCAAGAACCATGCAGGATTGCATCACACCGATGCCAGCCAAAGAGTGGGGGTGCGGAGGGGACCCTATTTGTGGGGGCTGCCAGGGCTCGCCATGCCTTGCACCCCTCCCAGCTTGGTGTCCCCTGGGGACACTGGGGAGGGGAAATGCCATCTGCCAAAGCCTGCCCAGCCCACCCAGTCCCTGCACTCCCTGCCCATGGGGGTGTTGTAGGATATTTTTCCTACATCCCATAACTGCTCGCATGGTTTCTATGTTCCATACACCTTTCCTCTGCCCCCAGCCCCCTGCCCTAAGCTACCACTGCTCCCCTAAGCAGTGGGTGCAGGCGGGTTCGGTGAGGGGCGAGGAGAGCCCCGCGGGGCCAGGGGGGGTGAGGACCCCCCCGGGGCCGCTGCCACTCGCTGGCGTTGGCAGGGCCGGGCGCTGCCGGGCTGGCTGCTGCCCGCAGGCAGGGCTGCCCCGCTCCTGCCCCCACTGCCGGTGCGGGGGGCCCGGGGGACGACCTGTGCCCGGCTCGGCGGTGCCGAGCTGCCCCCCCATCCCGCACGCACCCCACGTCCCGCTCCCACGTGGGAGTGGGAACGGGGATTTTCTCCGATGAATCATCCCCCGCTCCAGCGGCGGCCGTGCCGTGGCGTGTGCCCGCCGACCCCCTCGCCGCGGAACGGCCACGGCCGGGCGGACCTTGCCCCGGGACCCCCAGGTGGTGGCACAGGGGAGCCCCGGGGCCACCGTGGGACGAGACGGGACGGGACGGCTACGCTGCAAGTAGGGGCTGCCGGGGCGTCCGCCCGGGAGCCGGCATCCTGCGGCATCTCCCCACGCGCGGCTGCGGGGACAGGGTCGCAGCGCCCCGGGATCCCGTACCTCCTGGGGGGGACACTTGGGAGGCTGTGCGTAATGGGGAGGGTCCCGCACACCCGGGGGGTCGGGCACCCTGGAGCAGCTGGGCACCCTGGGGACCGTGCACATCTGGGGGGGGCCGTGCACACCTGAGGGGTCCTGCACACCTGGAGGGGTCGGGCACCCTGGGGACCGTGCACATCTGGGGGGTCGGGCACCCTGGGGGAGTGGTGCACACCTGGGGGGGTCCGGCACACCTGGGGGGGTCAGGCGCCCCGGAGGGGCTGGGCACCCTGGGGACCGTGCACACCGGGGGGGGTCGGGCACCCGGGGGACCGTGCACATCTGGGGGGCTGGGCACCCTGGGGGAGTGGTGCACACCTGGGGGGGGCCGGCAAACCTGGGGGGTCAGGCGCCCTGGAGGGGCTGGGCACCCTGGGGACCGTGCACACCGGGGGGGGTGGGGCACCCGGGGGACCATGCACATCTGGGGGGCTGGGCACCCTGGGGGAGTGGTGCACACCTGGGGGGGGCCGGCAAACCTCTTGGGGTCAGGCACCCTGGAGGGGCTGGACACCCTGGGGACCGTGCACACCGGGGGGGTCGGGCATCCTGGGGGAGTGGTGCACACCTGGGGGGTCCTGCACCTGGGGGGGGGTCGGGCACCCTGGGGCTGCTGGGCAAATTAGGGACCGTGTACATCTGGCCAGGCCGTGCGCACCTGGGGAGGAGGTCGGGCACCCTGGGGGGAGTAGTGCATACCTGGGGGGGGGCATGCACACCTTGGGGGTCCTGCACACCTGGTGGGGCCCGTGCACACCTGGGTGAGTCAGCATCTTGGGGATCGTGCACATATGGGGGTCTGGCACCCTGGGGGAGTAGCGCACACCTCGAGGGGCCATGCACACCTTGGGGGTCCTGCACACCTGGCAGGGGGCATGCATACCGGGGGGGTCATGCACACCTGGGCATCCTGGGGGGCCAAACTCCCTAGGGGGGGCTAACTCCCTGGGGGGCTGTGCAGAGCAAAGGAGGCTCTGCGAAATGAGGGGGAGGGGGTTGCACACCAGCGGGATGGGTATTTTTGGGGGCTGTGCACACCGGGGGGGGCGGGAGGACATGCACACCTAAGGGCCCGTGCACAGCTGTGTGTGTGTGTGCATCAGCGGGCCATGCACACGGGGAGGGCATGAACACTCAGGGGGGCTGAGCACACCGGAGGGTTGTACACAGCACAAGGTGGCTGCACACACTGGGGTTCAGTGCACTCAGGAGGGGTCCCTGCACACGCGTGTCTGTGCACACCAGAGGCCCTTCCACACCGGGGCTCCCTGCACACTTGTGTCGCTGCATACACGTGCCCTGCACGTGCACATCCATGCACACCTGTGTACCCTGACACCCCGTGTCCCCTCACACCTGTGTCCTGCATACCCATGTCCCTGCACACCTGTGTCTGGCACACCAGTGTCCCCTCACACTCAAGTCTCTGCACATCCATGTACCTGCAAACCCGTATCCCCTGCACACCCGTGTCCCGGCACACCCGTGTCCCTGCAAAACCCTGTCCCCTCACACCCATGTCCCTGCACACCCATGTCCCCTCACACTCATGTCCATGCACATGTGTGTCCTCACACCCTCATATCCTGTACATGCATGTCCCAGCACACTCGTGTCCCCTCACACCCGTGGCCCTGCACACGCGTGTCTCACACACGCATCTCCATGCATACCTGTGTCCCGCACACCCGTGCTCCCCCCGTCCCTTCTCGTCCCCCGCCCCGCCCCGAGGGAACTCCCGCGCCGTGGCCCCGCCCTCCACACGCCCCGCCCCCCGCCCGGGCCCCACCCCGCCCCTCCCGGCGCGCCCAATGGGGTGCAGCGGCCCGCTCCCCGCGGTGGCGGTGGCGCAGGCGCAGTGGGGGCGGGCCGGGCCGGCCGCGCGAGGGGCCAAGATGGCGGCGGTCGGCGGGGCGGCCGGGCGGGCAGGGAGCGCGGCGGCGGCGGCGGGGCTGTGAGCGCGGGCAGCGGCCGCCGCCCCCGCCATGGCCCGCCTGGCCGACTATTTCGTCCTCGTGGGCTACGACCCCGGCAAGCGCGGTGAGCGGCGGCGCGGGGCGGCGCGGTGCCGGCGGGGGCGCGACCGCTGTCACCCGCCGCGGGGGAGGGGCGCGGGCGGCGCCGCGCGGGGGCCCGGGGCCGGGTACCGGCGGGGGGCAGGGGGTGACAATGGGACGGACCTGCGCGGGCCCGCGCCGCCGGGGGTGCGGGCCCAGGCCCGGGGCGCGGGCCGCGCCCGCGCTACGTGGCGGCCGGGCCGGCGGGCGGGACCGCGGCCGGTACCGGGCGCGGCGGCTGGGGCGGGCCTGGCTGGGGCGGCTCCGGGGTCCTTCAGCCGGGGGTGCCGTGCCTCCGTGGCGCCCCTTGCAGCGGGGCCGAGGGAGCAGCACCGGCGCTGGGTGCGCGCAGCTCCCGCTGCCCGTTCCCCGGGGCTTCCCTGCGTTTGCCCGTGGACCGGCAGACAGGAACGCCTGCGCGTCGTTGGGCTGAGTTAAATTACAGTTTCTGTCATTTTAGAGGCTGCCCCAGCAGCGGTGCCGTTGCTGAGCCATCACCGCTCCGGAGCCGGTGTCTGGCGTTGGCCTGGGGTGGGGGTTTTTGGCCCCCTGCTCCCTGGGATGCAGTGCCCAGGCTGCCCCAGCCCCGCTCCTCCTGGGCAGACCCACATCCCCTCGGACAGGGACGGTGCCGGGCTGGCTTTGGCCTTAACGCCACTGCCTTGGAGGCTCCCGACCCGCAAGGCTGTTTAAAGACCTCGGCCCACGTCTGTTCTTGTCTTCAGGTGCTGGGCTTGGTTTTCTTGGTCATGGGGTTTCAATTTGGGTTCTGAGGGCTCTCTCCGTGATGTTTTCTGCTGCCTTCCTGCACCCGATCAGTTTTGGTAAAAATGAGCTTAGTCAGCGTTATAAATGAGGCTACGTTTACCTAAAATAAGGATTTTCTTGCAGAACACAAGAGCGTCTATTCTCCAAATTGCACATTCGCAGCAGAAGAGGCTGTTGGCCGGAGTTGCTTTGAGCGTGCTCTTGGAGCTGAGGAGAGGGAATCCTTTTCCACGCAGTGCCTGTTAAGCTGTGGATTTGATTATTATGGGAAGTTGTTGAGGCCGAGAGCTTAGTTAACATTCAGAGCGGCTGCACAGTCATATGGATACAAGTGTTTGCAGTACTCGGTGCAGATCCTGACACTCATCCTCTCTCTCAGGTTCCAGAGCAGGCCAGGAGCTGCCCTGCAGAAGGCAGGAGCTCTGGGTAGCACAGTGTGCAGCTCCACTGAAGGTTCAGGTTCAGGAAGGCATTTGGGCTGGAGAGCAGCTTGGATCAGAGCTTTGGTGTTTTCTGAGCAGTGTCTGATGGACATGGTGGGGTCTTTTGTTATTATTATTGCAGGTGGTTTCTCCCAGTGTCACAGTGTCCTGTAGCATCAGAGTGGGAAGGAGTTTCTCTCTCCTGCCAGGGCCCTCAGGTCGGACTCTGCTTGGGGGAGCTGCAGGAGGTGGGCTGCCCAGGCCTGCACCCTCTGGGAGCAGATGTGGTGGCCTCTCGGGAGTGAATGGAGGGCTGTGGTGATGCTTCACACTTGTGCCATCTTTGCCTTACTTCTGAGTGCTGTCTCTGGGGCCTTTGAGCATTTTCTTCTGCATCTTCTTGCTCATCTCAGCCTCCCTCCTGTAGCTGTGGCTGATATTTGCAGTGTAAACCTGGTGGTGGTTTGTAGTGGTTAGTGATGGGGTATGGTGGGGCTTACGGAGCAGGTGAGTGCTTTAGTCATGTGTTCCTTATCTTGAGTCTTGGAAACCTGAGTTTCAGAAGGGAACAGGAAATGCCATGCATCTTCCTAGTGGTTTGTTTGGGGAAGTTGGACAGTTCTGCAAGGTGAAACGGTTAATTGCAGTGGGACCTTAGAAAGGAAGGAGCCTACAGTTAATGACTTGCATTCATCTGACTTAAATGTTCACTTCTTTTTTCAATTTTAAATCTCATCTGTAGCATACAGGCCAGAGAACTGGACTGAATGAGCTTGTGTTTGGGCTGGTTACAGACCTGGCAAAACATTCAGCCTTAACTTGGAAACCATTAGCAGGTTTTGGTAGTATAAAAACCTGCTGCCAGCTGCAGCACTTGTCTGGTGGTGGCTGTCCCGGTAAAAATGCATCTGTGTCTACCCTGAACCTGCCCTCCGCTGCCAGCCTTGGGTCTGAGAGGCTCTTGAACCAGCAGGCATAGGTATAGCATTACTAGCTCTGCATCCAGCCAAGTGCTTTTAGACTGTAGTCCTGTTTTAATTAGCTATATAGTTGAAAGCTGCAGGCCTTTCCTAGGCTGTGTTTCAGCTTAGCAGAGCTGTTTGAGGTCTGTGGGGTTGCTGCTTCCCCATGACCGTGGATGGAGATGTCAGCACTGCCTCGGGGCCCATGGTTGTCACTCTGCAGCCAAGGGTGTTTGTCTGTGGTAAGAACTGGTTGTGATCTGCTCCACTTCGTAACAACTTGGGTGGGCTTTTTGCCCTTGGCTGCTGGCATGGCAGAGAATTTGGCACCTCTGTCAGGGGTGGTTGACAGAAGACATGCAGCTGTCTTCCTCAAGCATGGCAGAGCTACGAGGTGGGGAGGAGATGTGTCCAGGCCACCATGGGGAGCTTCCACTGCAGAGCCTGAGTCTCCTTGTGCTGAGATAATGTAGTCACAGGTGACCTCGCCAGAGTGAGGTATCCAGGAGTTGACATCCTCACCCAGAGAACGCCACTGGCGAGCACTGTGTAGATGTCTCTTCTGACCAGTGACAACTAAAGCAAAACCCTTTCACATCGTAGTGTGCAGGTGCCCGAGTGCTCTCCTGACCTGTGTGAGGGGCAGTTTGAAGCAAGGCATGTGTCTGAGCGATGTGCCAAGCCCTCCTGAGCTCCCCCAGGATCTGTCCAGTAACGATGCAAAGATTGATGCCGGTTATTTGATTTTTGGGATCAATATGGCAATGCTTGTTCCCTGCGTGCTGTCCTGTTTTCATGTTCCCCTGCTCTACAGGGAGCTTAGATAATGTTTGGAGGAAGGGCACGCCGCTCTCATCTGTGAGTGACTAATTGCTTTACAGGTTGGGTTAGTCTCAGCAGAGCCGTAGCCTGGGTGGCAGGCTGCTGCTGCCACGGCTGTGCTGTGCTGTGCCAGCACCTCCCTGCCAGATGTAAACAAAGCAGGGCCAAGCGATGCAGGGGGGAACCCACATGGTGACCAGGAGGCTTGGCTGCACAGGAGCTGGATGGGACCCTTCGCCTGGGCAGGGAGAGGGCTCTGCTCTGCCCGCAACTGGATGTGTGTGTGCAGCAGCAACGTGTTTGCATGTGGCTGGGCACTGTGGCTGCCGAGACGTTCATGAGCCAGTAGGATTAATGGTCAGGCAGGGATGGTGAATGGGAGGTCTGCTGGGGTGGTGGGACCTGAGGTAGCTCTGCATCATCTCCAGAGACAGAATCATAGAATCATGGAATAGTTTGGGTTGGAAGGGACCTTAAAGACCATCTAGTTCCACTCCCCCTGCCAGGGGCAGGGACACCTTCCACTAGACCAGGTTGCTCCAAGCCCCATCCAACCTGGCCTGGAACACTTCCAGGGATGGGGCAGCCACAGCTGCAGCCTGTGCCAGCGCCTCACCACCCTCACAGTAAAGAGTTTCTTCCTTGCATCTAACCTAAATCTCCCCTCTTTCAGCTTAAAGCCATTCCCCCTTGTCCTATCACTACAGGCCCCTGTAAAAAGTCCCTCTGCAGCTTTCCTGTCAGCCCCTTTAGGTACTGGAAGGCCGCTGTAAGGTCTCCCCGGAGCCTTCTCTCCTCCAGGCTGAACAGCCCCAGCGCTCTCAGCCTGTCCTCATAAGATGTTAATGTAGTTCAGCGCAGTTTTGTGGGAACAAAACTGAAAGCAAGAGAGATGGACTCAAGGGCTGGAGTGGAGCAGCAAGCAGGGTTTGGCAGAGCAGTGTGGGGCTCACTGGAGGCTCTGGGAGCTGTGATGGTGGAGTCTGGCGAGTCTGCAGTTCTTGCTGGGGCTGACAGTTGGCATCTGCTACTGGTGCAGAGCATTACCTTCCTGAAGGGGCCTGGTCCTCCCCATCACGTGCAGGCTTGTGGTGCGTAGTCGTGATGACCGCTGGAACTAGAGTCTCTGCTGGCCTTGTGGTCATCTGGAAGGATGAGAAAAAAAGGAGTTAACTCAAGAAACGTGTTGTCTGGCTGTGAAAGTGATATCTTTGCAGTACAGTGTGAGATCCTCTGGCTGTCTGGTGTTGATCATGAGGCAGGTGGGTGCCTGCCCGCTTTCCGTCCTGTTTTTGCAAGCCCTAAGTGTGCCGAGCTGCTCAGTTGCAGGCATGGCATCCAGGGAAGCAGAGCACTGACACTACAGTGAGAAGAAGCTGCAGTTGCCTGATGCTGATGTCCGTGTGTCTTGGTCAGTTGTGACTGCAGCCACAGCGACTGTACACCTAGGCAGTTCCTGCTCCGTGCGCCTGTGTCGGGAGAGGGGCTGCGTGTTTCCGCAGCTCTGGATGAATGTATGGAGCTAAATGCACCCTGGCAGTGGGAAATGGGTCTTTTCATATGTGAGTGTTTGTTATATTGTCATGATTGCTCACATTATTCTCTGTAAATGGATGTTTTTAAATCTCTTGGCTCTTATCTTTGATGCAGACAAATGACTGCTTTGCACAGCCAGGGCTTCTGGCTGCTTTTTGCCTCAGAATCCAAGAGGCTTTTCTCTGTATATCCCCCATGGCCTGAGAGTCCAGAAGAGCTCAATTTCAAAACATGTTTAGCATGGATGAAGGGCTTATCTTGAAGTTTTTTGTATGGAGCACTGGATGAGGCATGGCCTCTTCCCTGCGGGGAATTAAAAAACAAACAAACAAACAGAAAAAAAAGGGGGATTTAGAATACGTGCATTTCTGAATAAGCCATTGATGATCTGCTGCTGTTTCTATCTGTGTCCCGAGTTTGCAGCTGTGCAGGCCTCCCCAGCCCTGGCATTTGCTGGGTGCTGCAGGTTCTGGCCAAGCCTCTGAGGTTCGCTCCCCCCAGGTAAAATGCAGCAGGGGAGGAGGGAAAACCTTTCAGCTGGGTGGGTGGGAGGTGACAGGGACCGAGACCCCCAGCTCAGGATCTCCCTGGGTTTTTCCCTGTGGACTGCCACATCTACTCCAACCTTGGGTGTACTGTTGGAGGCCTGGAGCGATGGCGAGGCCGTGCGGCATCACTCCCTGACAGGATGGCAACCTTGCATGTCCCCGCACCGCTTGCCACCTAACTTCCAGGGGGTTGGCTGCCCCAGGGGAGCAGCGTGCTGGGGTCTGGTAGATTCAGACCCTACTGCAATGCCTGCTGCTGTCTGGTCCAAAAATGAAGTTGCTGCTGTTTCCCAAGACCTGGACAGCCTGGGAGGGTTGCTGATTTTCTGCGAGGGCATAGGGGCTAGCGTGGAGGCTGGTGAGGCTGCTCGGAGGCCTGGGGTGGGGAGGCTGCAGAGTTTTCTGTATTTCTTTGCAGCTGTGCAGACTGGAGCATCATGCCACATTTGGCATACTCTTTCTGTTCTGTAGCATAACTCCTTCAGAATGCCTCGCTGCTCCCGCAGTCAGGGCTGGGGTTTGGACATGTTAATTCGGCTTTTGAGCTTCTGTGGGAGGTAAGGGTGGACGCCGAGAGGAAACTGCCTCTGTGCTTGGTGCTCTCTCTTTCTGTGAGGTCTTTGATGCAGCTTCTGGTGGTGCAGGCCCTGTGCAGACGGTCTGAGTAATGAGGACGCAGGCGTGATGCGTCCTGTGTTCCTCTGAGGTGCTCGCAGCTTCTCTGTGTCTCAGGCTTTCACTGTGTGGCTGGAGCTGATGCCTGGAGTGCGGAGCTAGAGAAGCTGAAGTAAACCCACTAGGCCAAGGAGAGCTCTCTCGGCTCATCCTTTTACTGTCCCACCTGTGTTTCGAGTTGATTTCCAGCCCGAGTGTGCCAGGCTCTCTGCTCTGCAAGATGTCCGTGCAGCTCTCATGAGTGGGAGGCATTTCTAACTGGCAGTAAAAATACGCTTCGCTCTGTTGTGCATGGACCCGACCAAGTGACTCATTGGTTTGACTCAGACTGGCTTCTTGTAACACGCACATCTAGCAAAAAACCCCAAAACCCATACGTCGAAATGCCTCCAGTAATTGTGAACAGCAAGCTCTGTTTGCTACATAAATACTTGCAGAGGCGACCTCGGAAAGAGAGGATGTAATCCCTGTGCATGCCATGTGCAAAGATGCCTGTCTTCTGTCCAGTTACCTGGCTGCTTGAAATGAGAGAGCGTTGCAGCGATTAGCGTGGATGCCTGTCGAAGGGGGTCACCCTACTCCTGGCAGCCGCCAGCCCCCATATCATGGCATCCCAGCTGCACCGGTCGGTCTGGGAACTGCAGCTCCTCTGATCCCAAATGCTTTATTAATACTTGTCTTGTTCTCTTTGAACTTTTGCCCAGGAAGAGAAGCTCCGTGTGCTGTGGATCAAACACCAGGGAGTCAGATGCCTGACTGACGTGGGATTAGATCTTCCTTTAGCCAGCGCCAGGTCTGATGGATAGGGTGATGCGTTTAGTAAAGCAGTGCCCTGTCTTAACTAGGTCTCAGCACTTCCAGTTTCCTTGAGGTACTTTCGTAGATCAGAAGAGATTAATCCTGCAGTCGCTGTAAGATTCATGAGGTGGCAGGCCCTGAAAGCCATCATTTGTGCCATGTGGACTCTGCTGCCTTTTCTTCACGGCTGTGTAAGTCCATCCTGCTTGTCAGGCTGGCAGTGTGGTGTTGGTAGTGCATAGGTGTCAATGCTCCAGCTGTCCCAGCAGCAGAGCCACAGCCTGTCTTCTGCTGCCGTCACAGGCGTGCCAGCGCCTGCGTGGGTACTCCTGGGTGATAGTTTTGTGACTTCTGAAACCTTGCTCTTGCAAGGTCTGGTGAGCCCATCGCCAGCCTGTACACGGGCTGCAGCTGTGCCATGGCACACTGGCTGGCACCGGGCCTTGCTCGGGTGCTTATTACTTGCTGGGTCACTGTCTGTGCAGGAGTGGCGAGGTCTCTCTTCTCTCCTTGCCATCACTTCTCCCTACCCTGTACTGCTTTCTCTGGCTGTTTCCTGTGGCTGCCAGAGCTTGGTTTGGTCGATGCATGCTGGCAGCCTCTCTGGAGGTGCCAGGGCAGCTGGAGCCCGTGTGCCTGTCTTGTGCGATCAGCAGCTCTGTTTCTCAAAGGTCATTGAGTGGGATGATGCTTTGAAATGGTTTAAATACATCACAAGAAGCATCTCGGTGTAAAGCTTTCCACGGGCTCACCTCTATGAGTTGTAAACCTGCGATGTTTCCTAAGACAAGGTGGAAAATTCTCTCTGTGCCATTTTGGGTGATTCTCCTTTTTCATGGGGGAACAAATGTATTTTATATCAGTGTGGGATGAGTAATTTTGGCCCTGGAGCAATACCTGTGCAGGATAAATTGGCACAAATGCTTTAGTCTTCTGATCTAGTTGTTTCTACCCCTCTGTGAAGAGACGCTCCCATGGCCAGCTGGATTTCATTGCCAGAAACTCCTGTTGTTGTGACCATCGCCAAGAGGGCAACTGGTGTTTGTGTGACTGCATGACACCTGTGTCACAGTTTTGGGAAAGTAGGTGACCATGAGGAGGAAGCATCAGTCTAAAACACATGTTGTAACCAGATTCTTTAACTGTGAGTAATATTTTGTTTACCAGTAGTGAGAATTTTGCATATTTTTTCATTTTTCTCACTCAAGCTTGTGTTTATTTCGATGTCAGTGGGAATCTGAAGACTTTGTTTGCAGCAAGTTTCATTTTCCCATTTCTAGTACTGGGACACTAGGCTTGAAAAGCAGCTGCAGTTTAATGGACACTAAAAACAATCAAAAATGAGGTAGAAGGTGCTCTGGAGTTCCCCAGGCTGCCCAGCTGTGCGCCCTGTGGGAGCTCCCTGGGGCAGGAGGAGGAGATAACCATGAAAACCCCTTCGGTTTGGTTACCCCAAGATGCCTGGGGGGATTGGAGGAGCAGTGAGGCAGAACTGCTGAGCCAGGGGAGCTTTTTCTCTGCCTCTTGCTGTGATTGTGGCATGAAGCCTTCCGGGGCTGGGCTGCTTGTCTTTTCCTCTATGTGGCTATAACTGTTTTGACCACTAAATACTTGTTATGTCAAACCAGACATTTGAGAGCCTGCAAGCACCTTGGGGCAGGGATCATCCTGCTTCTAGGTGTGTGTCTTTCCAATATCCAAGGCGTATTCAGCCCTTCCAGTTTTGTAGCTGGTAAAAGAGGAGGCACAGGGCGTTTGGTAAGGTGGCAGCAGTTACTGGTGAGAAGGGGCAGGTAGTGGATGTCAGGGTATGTGGAAGAGTGGCACGTGGAAGAGCAGCATGTGAGGGCCCTTCGTCTCCCAGGAGTAAAGGCCTTTCTTTTGCACTGATTCACATAGTTTTTTTGTTTATGGCATGCCTCAAAAGTGCCACGTGTCAGTTTGCAGGGAACAGCCTGCATATTTGGCAGCTGCTGCTGCCTTGTAACTGAGATTTGGATAGTCTTGCACATTATCTCTATGTTTCTGAATGCTTTTTGATCAAGATGATGCAGCAGGAAGTTTTTTGGGAGGACAAACTGAGCCTGTCTCTTCATTAGACGTATTTTTGTGTTGTGGGTAGCTGTAGGAAGTAGAGCAGAAAACTAGTCAGGCTGCTTACCACTTCTCGGTGCAGCACCTTCCTCCCCAAACCAGGGGTCTCTGAACCATGCTGATTGCCCAGTTAGCTGTGCTTTTCAGTCTGGTGGGGTCACACCCTTTGCAAGGATGAACTGCTCTGGCATCGAAGCCGAGAGAAGGACCAGTGCCCGTCTGGAACTACTGTTCCCCTTGCCCTGAGCTTGGACAGCTTCTGATCTGAGGGATCACAGCTGTGGCGCACCACTGGGCCTCAGCTCTCTGGTCGGAGGGGAGCATCTCCTGCAGAGCCTGGGGTGAGCCTGGGTCTCTCTTGTCTGCGTACACTGCGTCTGTGGGCAGCGCCAGCCGGCCTCGTGGACACTGGTCCTCTTGGCAGCCTCCAAGTCCACTCCTCTCCAAAACTGTGATAATGTTGCTCTTTTAGAGTGGGAAAAGGCTCCTGCCCTTATTTTAGGGACCTTACCCAAATATTTCTTGTTTGGATTTTGTTTTAGATACCTGCAGTCATGCATCTAATGATTTGAGAACTGAGATGTTCATCTGTTAATCAAGACCTGGAAAAGCCTGTAGTAAATTACACGCAAGGCTGCCTGGTCAGGCTGTTGGGGAGTGCTAGCTGTGGGGGGAGCCAGCAGGTGTTTGCGAGGCACAGTGGTGAGACCAGGTACCCCTTTGGCTCTAACACCCTGGCAGTTGTTGCAGTGTAAACATGCTCGTGTCAGTATGCGCAGTGTGCACTGCTGCAGGATAGCTGCGTGTCCCAGTGCAGTGCCCGAGCATGACTGTGGCAACTGGTGCTGGTTACCTCTGTCTTCATCTGTCAGGTTTTCAGCTGGATTGTTCAGTTGGTGAACTTGGAAATGCGCTTCTCCAAGGTGAGCCAGAGGAGCTTGAACCCCAGACAGGTAACATGGTGCAGAGTGTGTGCATCTCCTCTGCTCCTTCTGCCTGTCCTGGCTGCCCCTGTTGTGCTGGCCGTCCCTCTGGTGTGGCTGGGGGTCTCCCCGACGGGCTGTGGGAGCACAGGAGTGGGAGAATCGGTCAGCACAGCTGCTGCTGTGTCTGCTGCTGAGCCGAGAGTGGAGATAGTTCCGCACTCGCCTTTGAACACAACATCTCTTTTCAGCGCTGAACGGGATGAAGCCAGAGGACAATTGTTTGCTTCAGTTTCTTCTGGAGGAGTGGCTACGGTGGCAGCAGGGGTACCAGCAAGGGGATGCGTCATGAGTTGTATTTAGAAATTAGTAAAACTGCAGTTCTTGTGGAGCCGCACATCATCTGAGAGGCGCAGGATGAATGTTGTCGGTGAGGAAGCAGTATGCTGGATGGCACTTTGGGCTTGGTCAGCAGCTGGACTGGTACCACATGGGTTCCTTTGGAAAGGCAGGTGATTAGGAATGAGGGGAGATAGGCTCCTGGATGAGATAAACATGAACTTAGTGAGCTAGTTAGGAAGGAGATCAGACAATGTGCATAGTGAGGCATGGTGTACCAGAGATAGACTGCTCCAGTTGACCTTCCTAATGAGGAGAGTGAGACCCATGCTGATTTATGCAGTAATTATCAGCAGGAGTGACTCCTATGGGTTATCAGTGAGGCAAGGAGCTTAATCATTGCATCTAGTGATGTGTTAGGTATGCAGTGATGTTGGGAAAGCCTAGGAAAGAGAGTGCTGCCTCACTGCACTGACCAGCTCATCACTGGATGGAAGCTGTTGTGCAGGCTGCGGCAGTTAAGTCCTTGCCTTGTGTGCAGCTACTTGGCCCATGTTGCCAGCTTAGGCACCTGTTCTCAGTATGATAGTTTGTGCTCATTAGATCTATTTGAGATTTTGAATCAGATAAAGAAGATGCAGCCTTGTTCCTTGGGACATCTGCAGTGTGGCTGATGATGTGGTTAAGATCAAGATCAGTGAGCCGTATGTCATAGCAGAGAGTCTGTGGAGTTTGCAGCTGACTGGGTGCAGGAAGTGCTTGTTTTTCCCCGAAGAAGCGAGGAGTGATCATGTCCTTCTCCCTTTGAGGGGTACTTGAATTCTGAAGTGAAATCATGGACATAACCTTGGCAGATACAAACTGAGTGTGGATAGTGCAGTCGAGGAGGGGCTGAGGGCCGTCTCTCCCCAGACACATGCAGTCGCTTTGGTGGGGGATGCTGCTGTTGCTGCACAGGAGGAAGCGGTGGCAATGGGAGTGCTGGTGCTTTTGTGAGCTGGAAGTTGAAGGAAGTAAACAACCGGTTATGCTAAACTGTGCAGGGGAGAGTTGGGTAGTATGGCACCACGGTAGCAGGTTTTGGAATAGATGTTAATTATAGCCTCCCTTCATGGGCTGGGGGAGAGCCATATGCTGTTAACATTTGCAGCTGATGTGAAATTGAGAGAAAGGAGTTGCCACTATCTTAAAGCACAAAAATTATTTGGAGAGCTCCTCAGCTCTTGCTGTGATTTGTCTAGAATGAAACTAAATTTTCCGTAATAGTAATTGGGGATTTTTCTGAGGGAGCAGGGCAGAGCCCTGCCCTCCGGCCTCCGGCTGGTGAGAGCAGTCTGGGATGCCTGTGTTTGGGGAGGAGGAACAGGCACAGCACACAGCTGAGGATGGGGCTTCCTGAATCCCTTGGAGCCAGGCCTGCTGCACTGTCTGTGCCGGGACTGTGCCTCCGCTGTCATGCACAGCTTGGGGTGCTCAGTTCAGGTGGGCTTGTGCATCTGGCATGACAAGGAATTTAAAATGTGTTTAAGCAGGCTAAGCGGTAACTAGGATGATGTACACCTGCAAGCATCTGAGCATGTGAGCGCTATATAGTCTCATGTAGCCCAGTGTGTTTAACAAGGTGTTGGGCTGAAATTCTGAGGTTGTGTGTCTGTTCTGTGTCATGTTCGTAAGTGTGTTTGTGCCACTGGCATCTGAGACCTTCCTAGCCGTGGAGCTGCCTTTGACTGGAGGAGCTTGGCTAGAGGAGGACAGGCTTCTTCCATCTCTGAACACTTGGAATACTGTTATATCAGCGTTGTCTTGGTTTTATTACCGAGCAAAATGTCTGTGTATTTGAATCTGTGAGCCTGGGGGCAAAGGGGAGTGCAGCTTGCATCTGGATGTGAGGAGTGTTTGAGCGACTTGGCCTGTGGCTTTTGGGGCTGTAGCAATCTTAACTTGTGTGCCGGGCCATTGGCATTGCATCGGCTGTGACCATTTCTGGTCAGGGTCAGCAGACATCAAGTGGGGGATCTAGTTCTGTCCCAGAGTTTGTGCTGCTCCCAGCACTCGCCTCAGGAGCGCTGCCAGTCTGGCTGCTTTATCCATGTCCTCTCTCCCTCCTCCTCCTCCTCTAGGCATGTATCTGTGCCATTCCTCTCTGCCGTCTGCTGGGGAAGGGGATCAGTTCAGAAGGATTGTCCCGAAATGCCAGTGTTGGGGTGGGTCGGGTGATGCTGTTCTGGCTGCGGCAGCTCTGGGTGACTGCTGTTCCCACGGGTGTGGAGCCAGCGACAGAGGGGTTCGGCCACGGGGGCCTGGCTGCACCAGGAGAGTTAAGGTAGCCAAGCGTTGTCTCGGCTGCAAGCCCCGGCTGAGCTGCCAGCCCTTGTTGAGCGCCGTGGATATCGGTGGACATCTTAAAGTTGATTTATGTACAGGCAAGCCAAGAAGATTTCTTGATGTTTCTTGGGAGTGTATGAGAGAATTGACATGCGTGTTCTGCAGCCAGTGTCCATGTCTTCTACTTGTCCTGGGGATTTGAGTCAGAGGAACGCCTTTATTTGTAATTTTATTTATTTAAAAATTAGTTGGGAGCAAAAATTCTGTGGTATCAGGGGAGATATTTTGTGTTTTGTTACTTCAGTTCTAGGATAAACCCTGGCTGGTTTTGGTCACTGAATGCATTTTTAATTTTCCAGTCTGTTCTCATGCTGCTTTCCTTGATGGCTCAGCACAATGAGGGTGTCTCTGTGGATGGGAAAGCATAAAGTTCTGACTGAGAATTTCCTCAGAAATGTTCCATAAAGCAGAGGCTGTGCTGGACTGTCCTGTGTGTGTGTGCTGCAAAGCATGGCCAGCAAGCAAAAGCGCTGCTCCAGAGTGCTGTGCCGGCAGAGGTGCGATGCCAGCAGACGTGGCCCCAGTTGGCTGGAGGAGAGGGGGACAGCAGCACTGCAAACAAACCTTGTGCGTCCTGAAGCTGTGACCTGTCTCTCCTAACCCAACTGCTTGCTTTCTCGCAGCCCAGCAGCGCATGGCTCTCTTTGTGGGGGATTTCTGCTGCTGGTTCAGTAAATTAAACTACTTGATCTTCTGTCTTTGGCTTCAGGCTCTCCAAGTTTCTCTCAGCTGTCTTGACTCTGGTTCATGTTTTCACTTAACTTTTTATTTTCTCTCTCCGTTTGGGCTGGTGTTTGGCTGTGTTTGAAGGCTGCTTTGCTCATTTCACATAATGATCTGCATCCTTACTGTTTTAACCTTACCATCTCCATCTTTCTTTTGCATCCCTGTTTTTTTTTTTTTTTTTTCCCCCTCTCAAGCCTGGTAACAGAGGTTACTTTACCATCATATTAATGTAGAAGACAGAAATGTTGATTCTCATCTTTTGACCTTAAGTTTTCTTGACAACTGTCATCTTACAGAATTACCTTTTAAAAATGTTGCATCTCTTGGAAATTCCTCTTCATCAAGGATGTCAGGATTTTGTACGTTGCTTTAAATGCTGATGTACAAACTCCAGCTTTGCTGTATGTTTTGGACCTGTGTCTCGTCAGAACAAATTGTTCAAGGAGCAGCTCCAACTGCCGCTTGAGCTGCTTAGTTCAGAGAGCTTCACCCGGGACCAGCTCTGATACTGCGCTCCTCGAGTGTGCAGCAACCCGCTTACCCACTTGCAGTCTCCCAGTTTAATGTGACATTTGAGGGATAGCAGGGAGCATGAGAAGTAGGTGAGATGTGGACTTGGAAAGCCCCAGCTCGTTTATTGCAGTGCCCTGCCCCGGGGCAGCTCCATGATGGTGGGTGCTTCCCAGGCACTGTGGTTTGAGCCTATGTGATCCTTCGGCACCGGTTGTGGAGTTTGCAGCGCTCCAAGCCTGTGGGTGCTGGCAGCAGGAGAGATTCCTGCCACTTCTTCTGGCCAGCTTCAGGGCTTTATTTATAGGACTTTCTCAAGTAATATCTCTGAGAGAGACACGTAAGGCCAGAATTCAACACCGTGGAGCGACTAGCCATGTGAAAGAGCCATCTTCTGAAGCAGGATTACGGAGATGGATGCTCAAGAGGGCATTTAATACCATTCTTATTAGTGACATTAATGCTGCTTTTTCCCTATTCTTGGCAGAGTACAGAATGACACGGCTGGGTTTTGGGGTGTTTTTCTCATCTGTTTGGAGTGCAGCCCTGGAGGTTGGTGCAGAAGAGGCTGGCTCACACGGGCTCCTCCAGGACCTGAAGGAGAGGAAGGCTGCGCCAGACCTGTTAGAGAACAAATGAAAATAAACCTTAGAGAACCAGGGGTTTTTTTGGTTTGTGTTTTGTTTTTTTTTTTTTTTTTATAAAAATGGACTGAGTGTTGCCCAGATTATATGTAATCAATACAGAAGTTAGGCAGACCTCCCCAAGAAAAGTGTCATAACCTATAGTTCATTATGGTCTTGGCCTTTTCAGAGAAGGTTTTTGCCCAAGAAAAAGTGGCAACTTTTTTATAAAGGCCCTTCATAAGTGTTCATGTATCTGTGGGCATATCTTGGCCCTTTCTTTTGGACATGACAAATCCCAGGTGGCATCAGGCCAAGGAGAACAAATATAATCTGTCATCTGACGTGGTCTCAGCATGCTAGAATGAAGAGGTGGAACTGCACCACTGTTAGTGTTTCTCTAGAAATTCAGATGCTGCAGGCTTGTCGTTGGGTAAAGTCATGAGACAAGCATTTCATGAAAGGACAGGGACTTTGGTCCCCTGAATCATTTGCTTAGAGAAATCTGTTCCCAGCTAAGGATGCAGTAGGAAGTGCTGTGGAAAGCTGAGGCTGTTCAGTCATCGAGCAGCTGAGAGCCATGGAGTCCTGCCAAACAGCGTGAGGAGTGAGGATCATACATCAGGCTGTAGCAGGGTAAGGAATAGGTGTGGGGGCAGTGATGCTGTCTGGTATCAGCACTTCCTGGGCTTCTCCAACCCAGGCTTTCTGGCTTTCACCATAAAAGGTGCTGTTTTCTTTCATAGCTTGTGGGTGTGTAAAGTGTTTGCGAGTCCATGTGAAGTGGAAGGTGAGAAGTAAACATCTTGGGAGTGAAGTTCGAGAAAGTGTGTGTGACTGAAAGTAAATGCATTGTTCTCCTTGCAGCAGGATAATGGTGCCTGAAGTGATATGGTGTTGGGGGTTTTGTCTGAGGTAGTAATTTCGGTTTGGGAGATGAAAGGTTCTCTGTAGCCATGATCCAACGAGAGCACTGGGAGTAGCTCAGAGGGGAGAGACACCTTTGTTGAGTTATGAAAACAAAACCCACCCCAAACCCCTCAAACAACTGCACCTCCCCCAAAAAATCACACCTTCCGTTCTAGTTTTGTCCGCCCATGGAAAGGAGACACATCCTTGGCGTTAAAAGGTAATTATAGAATTTGATACCATCTGACTTCCAGTTTCAGAGTGGGTGTGCTGTGGGGCTGAAGCACTTCCAGTTCAAATGGAGCATTTTCCTGAAAGCATTTCCATCATTTTCCTCCTTGGACAGCTTGTACGGTTTGGAGGTGGATAACAGTTTTTTCAGTATTATCTCCCTTGAGTACCCTACTCACCACCTTGTTGATCCCTGGATCTTGCTTCCAATTCCCAGGCTCTGTGGTTGTCCCTGCAGTGCTGAGGCAGCAGTGTAGGGGTTTAGGAGACACACTCAGGGGGCGAGGAAAACTAGCTGTCATCTGAAGGCCAGTGCTGCTTGATCAGAGCTTCATTACAGAAGATGAGAACGTTTATAGTGAGAGTAATGCTGTGGGAATGCATGTCGTGCCTGGGGAACAGAGCTGCTGCCGGGGTGTGAGCCGTGGGCTGCCGTGCGTGTGCAGTGTGCGTGAATTCACCTTGGGTGGTTTGTCCACAACCATGATTTTCAGCTGTTGGCCCAGTTCTAGATGCAATTTTATGTATTTGTACTTGTACAAATGGAGAGGATGGATGATCCAACTCACCTGGGTACTAGTCCTGGTAGTTCAGGGAGTATATACTAGGGGGAGGGAGGGTGGTATCTACCAGCTGGATCCTAATAACTGCTCACTTTAGTCAACTTGAAGGTCTAGCACCCAGCTGTTTCTGTGGATGATGGATATGTTCTGGTGATGTTCTCCAGGCCAGCTCGTGGAGGTTATCTGTGTGTGGACACAGCAAAGCACTGCCCACCAAGAGGAGAATGGAGACCCTCTGCTCCAGGAAGGCTACATGTAAAATTAAGAGTTAATCCTAGAATCTCATCAGCTTTCCCCTTCAGCCAGGACTATGGTTGTCACCCTTTGTCTTGTAAGGGGGACCAGTGTCACTGTCCCTCCTCTTCCTCACTGTTCCCTGTAACAGTTTGAAAGATAAAAGCATCACTGAGGTTCTTGAGTAGCTCTTGGCCCATCAGAAGCACACACGTGACAATTAACATCATGTTTGTTCTGCAGCAGTCCCTTTTCTCCTGGGCAGCATCTCTTTGTGTGACACCAGCGTTCCATCTGAAACCAAGCATGTTAAAATCAAATGCTTGGACAAGTGCAGATTCTTGCATGGACCCCAAAATACTCTCAAGAGATCACAGTTCAATAGTCATCTCAAAGGTAGTGAAACCAATCCTGCAGGGCTTGAGAAAGGCTTCATTTATATATACATGTATCTATATGTGTGTCTGTATTGTGGTTGAATACCACTGTTTGTAGGTAGCTGGGCAGAAATCCCAAATAAAAAAAGCCTTTGGATAGACATTAGAAAATGGTAAATGGCACATCCAGCATTTTATTATCTGTGATAAGCTGCCGAATTGCTTTGATACATATAGATGTAATTTATTCCTCTGGACAGGGAAGTTAGCTGACTGGGCGGCTTGCTCACGTTGCAGAGCGCGCTGTGCTGCGCACCGTGCTCCATGCTGCCTTTTCCCTGTGGGAAAGTAACAAGGGACAAATGTAAAATAACTTGTAGTACTTTTGATCTTCATTACAGCTCTAAACTGATATTAAAATAGGTTATTAAAATTGCTTTCTTTTCAGTCAGTCAATCTTCAGCACTGGCTGGCTTGCAGGGCTGGGGGGCGAGGAGCTGAGTGAGGAGCTGAAGGCCGGTGGGTGAGGGCAGTGCCCAAGGCTGAGGGTAGGAAATACTTTGGATCTTGTCTCAGAAAGTACTTGTTGCTGGCATTTCCCCCCAGCTGTGTGCACAGGGCTGTGACTGCAGGAAATTCTCCTCCACCAGTCAACTTTCCAAGTCCCAGGATGCTCCGGGTGGTTTCTTCCAGTGCTCAGCTGTGCTGGGCTTTCACTTTGGGTGGATGTTCAGTCTTGGGCTTCCTTTATCATCACCCCATGAAGCTTGACCTGAGGGACATTGGCAGTGCTGGTGACGACCTTATGCACCCAGATGCGGGTTGGGGAGCACGGACAGCAGGTACCAGCAGGACGGGGTGGCACCTTGGTGCGTGGCTCCTGCCAGCATTGTCCTGTCTTCTCTTTAGGAGTCTGGCAGGGTGGAGGAGTGAGCAGCACACCTGCTCAGCTTACATGCTGTGGGCAGGTGGATGAGTTGTGTGAGAAACACCACCACCACCATGGTGAGAACAGGGACAGGAAACCTAAAAACTGTGGGGAAGGTTGGATGGCAAGAGAAGGATAAAGTTCTTGGGGTGGTAAGGGAAGAAAGCGTGTTCTGCCCTGCAGGACAGCATAGAGCCAAAGAGGTGTAGTAGGGACGTGTGGTTCCCCCGAGGCAGCAGCACTGGGTGACCTTGTGGATATGTCCCCGGCTGCAGTGACAAGCCAGGGGACTGTCCTGCCAGGCCCCGCCAGCAGCGCAGTGTGCACTCTTAGGCTTAGATGAGGAGGGCAAGGCTGTTGTGGCATTTGCAGATCTTCTGCCAGATGGAGAGACTACTGGGTGTTAAATCCCAGGATTTACCAGTGTTTTCCTGCAGTGAAGCGTGTTACGGTGCTTGGCGGTTCTGGCCAGCCAGCTGAGACACATGGGCATGGAGGACAGGTGGGAGGGAGTATTAGCATGATCTGTACCACAGCGGGATGTGGTCAGCCCAGCAACTGTCCCTGGTCGGGAACCTGACCCTCAGGGATGGGGGAGTGGGGCTCTGGGTACCCCCGCCATGGTCACAGCCCACTCCAGCCCCAGCACAGCATCACTGAGAACCTCAGAAACAGGTCCTTCACAAACCCGGCTCCTGCTGGGTTGGCAGGGCTGTGGCAGTTAAAAGTGGAGTTACCAGTGTGGGCTCCTGCTTGGAAATGCAGACCCAGTTTGGGGTGAAAGGAAAGGGTGAGTGGACAGAAATTAAATATCCAGGCTCACGGGGTTCCCTGTCTGGCAATAGCCTGACCAGGTCAAAAGGGTTTTTAGGGAGAATGGGCTCTTAAATCCTCCCCTGATCTCCAAAGGGCTTTTGAGTTGGTGCTGTGGAAGTAATAGCACAGGCAAATTGGTGACAGGAAAGGATGCGGGTGCCGGTGTCAGCAAGGCTGGGAGTGTGGCAGGAGCAGATCCGTAGGTGAATGCACGGGCACTGAGGATCCCCTTCCACACCGTGCCAGCTCCAGCCATGGACTTTTTGGCTGAGCACCATGCAATGACCGGGCTGCACTTTCAAGGTTAGATGGATGCAGAGTGGGCACAGGCCATGCTCCATGGTGCGACCCAATGTGCAGGCAGTGGTGACCAGCAGGAGCTTGGCTTCAGGAGTTTTTCCAGATCCAAGCCAGTGCAGACCTACCCAGGACCAGTGGTTCCATCATGGTGGAGATCACCATTTGTTTTTCATAGAGGGCCTTTGCTTAAAGGCAGCATGTTTTCCCCAGCGCTGCCTTGGACTCTGTGGTGAATTGTTGTATTTACTGAAGATGACAGCAGGCTTTCTCTGAAGCATGGTGGCCTTCAAGTTTCTAGAAGGCTTCTGTGATGAAACTGCCATGACTTGGGTTGCTCTTTGCTTCTGTGGGTAGAAAGCAGTAGGAACACCTCATTCCTGGAGCTCTCCCCCATCCATAGCTTCTCCTTTTCCTCAGGCTCCTAGCGGGTTTTGGTCTTGTCTCGGGGGATTTCAGTACTGTGGCTTCCTGTTGGTTGTGCCAGTGTCCCCTATAGGACAGTGTGTCCTGCTCCAGGACTGAGATTTCTGAAGCAAAGAAGATACTTTGCAAACAGGATAAGGTTAGCATCTCTCCTGGGAAGAGGTAATCGGTGATCTGCATTGTTGCATTTTAAAAATACAAATAAAGGAGAGTGACTATGCTTTATTCCTCCTTTATTTCCCACTTCACAGGATGATGAACGTCCATCATAGCAGCTCATTCCTTTGTGCTAACGCACGACAGCTTTTAGGCAGTAACACGACCTTGCTGTAGTAGCTTGTTCCCTATAGATCGGCTGCCAGTACTTTTGCATTAGGGATTTGTCGACCTCCCCTATCCTGAGGCTCCTCATGAGTTATGAGGGACTGGGGAAGTATTTGGGGAGCCTACAAGAGAGGGTTCCCTGTCTTGGGCTACTCATGGAGTAGCCTGTACCCTCCCGCTGTGCCACCTGAGCTCAGGGGACACTTGGCATGCTGCTCCTGCCTAGCCCTTGTTTGTCTTGTTGCACTGCCGAATGAAATTGTGTTCCTGGTATTGTTTGCTCTTGTCACTGTTCAACACAAAAAAGATTTTTTTTTTTTTTTTTTAAGGGGACTGAAAAGGAAGCTGGGGTTTTCAGAGTAGCATGTTGCTTTCAGCTGTCTTCCCTTATATAGACACAACCTCTGTACCTGCCTGCTTGGTGTGAAGATTGCCGCAGCTGGTGCGAGAAGGGGATATGAAAGAGCAGCACTGGGACTGGGTGCACAAAGAGGAACTGCCCTGTCTGCTAGCTTTTTGTGTACCCCCACCCTGTGCACCCCACCAGGAGCTGGATGTAGACACACAGCCCGTCCAGCAGCTGCAGCCAGGTCCTGGCTCCCCCCAGCTGCCTCCTGTGCACAGATAATAACACACGTGTGCAAATGGGTCTCATGCAACCCCATGCCTTGATGGTCTTAGCAGTTGACCAGGACCCCCAGACGCTGGTGGTGTCTCACTCTGGAGCATACATGCACCTGTGTCCTCAACCATGTTGGCTGGTCTGACTTGCTACTGTGTCTGGTGCTGGGCACCCCAGTTCAGGAGAGACAGGGAACTACTGGAGAGGGGCCAGCAGAGGCTACCAAGATGAGGAGGGGACTGAAGCATCTCCCTTCTGAGGAAAGGCTGAGAGAGCTGGGCATGTTTCACTTGGGGAAGACCAAGAGGGGATCTTGTCAATGTCTACAAACACCTTAAGGACGAGTGCCAAGAGGACGGGCCAGGCTCTTTTCAGGGGTGCCCAGCGACACGACAAGGGGCAACGGGCACAAACTGCAGCACAGGGAGCTCCACCTGAATATGAGGGAGAACTTCTTTACTGTGAGGGTGACAGAGCATGGGACCAGGCTGCCCAGAGAGGCTGTGGGGTCTCCTTCTCTGGGGACATTCAAAACCCACCTGGATGTGACTGTGCAGCCTGCTCTGGGAGAGAGAACCTGCTTTAGCAGGGGCTGGACTAGGAGATCTCCAGAGGTTCCTTCCAACCCGAATATCCTGTGATCTTTGCTCATGCCAGCATACGAGCTGTCACTTGTGGTGAGAGCTTGGCCTGTCACTCATGGCCTGACTCCAGCTGCTGGCACCTGAATGCCCATGTGTGCACAACAGAAATCCCCACCTGGGAAGGGGGGTGCAATAGGGTGTATAAGAGGGCAGAAGGGGCTGTACTGGTTGGGCACCGGGCAAGCCGTTGCTCACCAGCAGCTGGCCCCTTTTGCCGCCTCATCCCCATTTCCCCACGTTCCCTCCTCCCTAGACCTTCTGGCAGCTCCCTTTCCTCTCTGTAAGCCCTCCAAATGCTCCCCACCAAATGAGAGCATCTGCCTCTGTACCCCATGGCATGTCCTGCAGCCCTGGGCCAGGCTCCCCATCCCTGGCTGGTTTACGGGGCTTACAGTGGTGAGATATTTGAGTCCATGTTTTAAGAGACAATTTAGGGATTTAGTCTGTTGTGTTCCTCAAGGTGTTTTGTTTGTGGATCTCAAAATGTCATTGCAAATGCCAAGTCTCTCCCCTAGGATCCAGGGCGATCTGCTGCCTCTTTGGCGTTGCCTTGGGTTCAGGAAGGGTCCAGGGCCATGAAGGTGCCAAGTGTGATGGAGAGAAGAGTTCTGCGGAGCTGAGTGTTCAGGCAGCCATGCACATTGTTGTACGGGGCATTCCCGTGATAACCTGAAATAAGTTCTCTTGAACCATTTAAAGCTTGACTGAAAAAAAGCCACAGTAAAAGGCTTGTGTGTCACCTCTGTCTAAAGCCACAGGAGAATATAGCAATCTACTTTCTTTGTTGTTTTTCCCTTCAGTTGCACTGACAGAGGGGACTGTGCAATGCTTTACTGGAGGCAGCGGAGGATCCCAGCATCCCTGCATACGAGTCTCCTGCTCCCTGACTTGTGGCAGCGTCTCAGAAATAAGCATTCAGCAGTGCAGCAGTCAGTGCCGCTTCTGAAGTGTCAGCCAGTGAAGGCTTTGCCCGTGTGGCTGTGGGTAACCCTAAATCCCCTGCCTAACTCTGACTTGGGGGGTGGTGGTGCTGCAGCTCCTGCTGTGTGGCGGGATGGACAGGCCAAGCAGAAAGCACCCGGAGAGGCTAGATGGAGAGCTGGTGCACTTGAGTGAATGCATTGTGAAGAAGGGGCTCCAACCGAACGCGTGCCGTGCTGTGCCCCCGCCGGGGCTGCTCCTTGCCCTGGCAGGCAGCCGTTTCCTTTCTGTTTTGGGAGGAGAGCTGTCTTCACGGTGGCTTCGTGCAGCACGGGTTTTATTTCACTTGCCAATACTGTTGCGTGCGCTGTGACACTGCTCGCTCTTAATTTGCTGGTTTTAGCTTCTGTCTTCGGCTGTGGATGCTTCCCTGGTGCTGCTGGGAGTGCCTGGCTCGTGCACCCGGCAGCCTGGCCGGCATTGGCCTGCTGCAGCAGAGGGACAGCTTGTGCCTCCCTGGGGAGCTGCGGGATGCTCTGCCGGCCCGCTCACAGCTGCTGCCCCCCTCCCTGCCTTCAGCCCTGCTCTGCTGCAGTTTTTATCAGGGCAGTCCAACCCCTGCATCTACTTAAAATCAATTCCGTCAGTTTGAGAGATTGGGGAACATAATTTTTTACCAAGCTGCAGCTTTTAAAGGGTGTCGTGACTCGAGGTCTGGCTTCTCCAGCTCTGGGAGAAGCCATCCAGCGCAGGAGTTGCTGATGCTGTGGGCAGGAGCCAGGTGTGGGATGCAGGAGGGTGGTGAGGCTGGGGCTGGGCTCCGAGCTGATGCTCAGGCCAGTTCCTGCCCAAGAGAAGCAGCATAGCAGTCAGCCTTCGGGGTGAGCAGAGGTGGTTTTCACAGTCCCTCAAAACTGCCATTTCCTTCTGACACATTGCGTGTGTCTGTCTGCGGCCGGGTGTGCGGCACTCCTGTCAGTTAAGCAGTGCTGTCTTGATGAAGGGTTAATGTGGGACTACGATGTGGTTGGTTTGTAGTTTTATTTCATTTTGTTGTTGGGTTTTCTTTTTTCTTTGGTTATTTTTTTTTCTTGTAGCATGAATGTTTCGCTCTGGTTTTCTTTTCCCCTTGTTGTATTAAGGACAAAAGTTATTTTTCCACTCACTGTTCTTTTTGCTTAGTCCCTCAGAGTCAGTCTGGCTGTGTTTGCTGTGGTTTCCTCCACACACCCATCAGCGCTGCTGATGGTGAGATGCTCCAGGCTGTGAGCATTCGGCTACAGCTGAAGCAGGGCAGCAGGCTGGCTGCTCTGGGGAAGTGTCCTGCAGGGTCTGTACTGTGCACATAGTCTTCATTTTCTGTGTGGCCTTGAGGAAGGCATGTAATGCACCCATTCAGCTCAGCACGAGGTTGTGGCTACTACCCACGGGTGAGGGAAGTCCAAAATGTGTGTGAGTGCCTGTAGGCAGCCCTTGTGTGAGGATGAGGCTGTGCTGCTTTGGCCAGGGCTGCCCAGTCAGACCCCAAACTGCGACTGAGTAATTCAGACCAAAATGGGAATTCTTGGGGTCTTGGAAACTGCTGCATCTCACATTGCTGTGCGTACTTGGGTGCCATTGATTACCTGGTCTGGCAGCCTTGCCTGTCACCTTAGGTTTGGGAAGCACCGGGAGCCATGCTGGTGCACAGACACTGATGTGGCTGCTGGTAGCCTCATCCCCAGGGGAGCACGCTGTCCTTCCCACCGGCAGCTGGCCTGAGAGCGTTTCCTGTTGCAGCCCTCCCTTTTTCTTTCACTGAAATCATTTGCAACGAGGTTATTTTGCTTGGCTCTGCTGCTTTGTCTCAGCCCATGAGGGCTTTGGGGTTCTTGGAATTTTCCAAGCGCCAGGGTGGCTGGAAGAGAGCTCCCCTGGCCCCATGGTGTCTGCAAACAGAGGGTGAGCTCCCATGAATCTCAAATTGGGAGTGTCATTGTACACCACCCCAAAAGCAAAAACCTGTCTCCTTGCCCTGGCATCAGGCAAAATGAGGATGAGGAAGGGGCTCTGGAGCAGGGGCAGAGTGGGAAGATCGCTCACTGCTCTTGGATCACTTCCCAGAAGTGCTTGCTGGAAAATGCAGGCTCCCCTCCCTGGGTCTGGACGGAGGGATGGGGAGGCAGTGGGCTCGTCCGAGCTCCTGCTCCAGCCTGGACTGACTGCTGCCGTGGCTCGGTGGGCTGCGTGTGGGGTTTGAGTAACCTCAGTGAGTGGGCAGCAGGCTCTGTAGGCTTTTGGGTGGACAACACGTGCAGCCTCCAGCCCAAATGCTTGCTTTGCTGATAGTACTAAAAAGCTGCTGTGTTAAAGGAGATTCTCAGTCTCACTGAGCTTTTCTTTTAACCTCTTCCATCTCCTTATCTAGCCTGCGCTGTTTCTCAGAGTTGGGTGCCAGGGAGGAGGTGTGGAAAGCATCCTTCCCGGCAGATCCAGGGCCTGGTACAGGCAGTATGCGGGGGAAAGAGGGGAGCTGGGGTGGCCCTGATGCTCTGGCGTTGTGGTCTGAGCAGAGGGGAGCCCTGGGGACAGTGCTGATCGATGGAGCTTGGGGTGAGAGCCTGGGGAGTGGGAGTACTCTCAGGAGGAGGAGGCTTGGTGTGGTCCCCCTGAAGCAACCACGTAACCTGGAGACAGCCAGCAAGATCCCCCCAGTGCGGAGGCCATCCCTCTGCAGCACTGCTGCTGCGGTGGCCACTGCTTGTAAACCTGGCTGTATGGAGATTCCTCTTTGCACAGCAACGTTCAGATGTGTCTGAGGAAACCTGCCTGCAAACTCTTGTCTGTTCCTGTGTGATAGGAGGTGTTTCTGTGCTGTGATGGTCACAAAATAAACACCAGAGCCCAGCTGGGCACTGGGAATGAGGCGGTGATGGGGCAGAGGGTCTGTTTCAAGGAGCTGCTATGGAGGTTTTCCTCCCCATGCAGTTTCTCAACTTAATCTCTTATTTTAGGCAGATTCGGTTTTGATTTGGCCATTTTTGCCACTGGTGATATTCCAGCTGATGAAAATATTCTCTGTAATAGGACTCTTGGCCCCTCCAGGGTGAGAATCTCCTTATAAACAGCCAAAATGCTTGAACATGGGGATTTTGATTGTCGTGATCTAAATCCTGCTGTGGCCTGTCTCTACTGGAATCGTCTTGGGGACAATTTATTTTCCTCAAGTCTCTTGGGATATATGGTGAAATCTGATCTAGGGGAGCAAATGTAAGAGGGTTTGCCAGTGGTGATGGTCGGGTATGTTGCAGCTGCTCGGAGTCAGCTGAGCACATTTCCCATTCCCCATGATTTTTGGACCAAGTTTTGTGCAGTGCTGGGTGTTGTGAATCCCAGTCCTGTGCAGGCATGTGAACTCCCTGCTCCCTCTCTGGCCCAGTGTTGCTGCAGGTGCACAGAGCAGCGCTGCCTGCCCCTGTGCATGGCAGGTCTGCCTGTGGGATTTGTCTCCCAGCCCCGTGTGCCCACGCACATCTTGTTTCTATGGGTTGGATTAAAAAAAGCTTCATGTCTGTCACCGTAAGCTTACCTGGTTGCTGGAAAGTTTGGTTTTTGCGCTGTGATAAAGCTTAGGAAAGCGTTTGAGGGGCTTTCTGGAACTTGCTTTTTTCTGGGAGCAAAGGGTCTCAACAGCCCCTTTCTGCAGTTAAAGTACAAGCTGTTGGGAGGGCAGGTGTGCAACCACGGCTTGGGCTCTCTCCTGAGAGAAAAGGACAATAAAATGCCACAATAAAATTCCTTTCTCATGTTATTTGCCATAGACTCATGGCCACCCAAAGGTTTTAAATGAAGGGCTGGGGAGCCTGAGGTTGTGCCCAAGGCCAGGGTTAGGGTGGCACTCTGTACTGATGGCTTTCCCTGGCTGGCCAGCCTCCCGTGGCAGGGAGTGGGGGCTCGCAGCTCTGCCCTGGGGCTTGGGTTGGGAGCTGGGGGTTGGCATGGGCTGCAGGCAGTGTGTCCTGGCTGCTGCTCCTGTACACCAGGGTTCTCCATGGAAGCAGTGTAACGACGGGGACTTGGGCATCTAGGCACCGACAGGCCCTTGGCTCACGCCCTGTGTTGCAGCAGGTTGCAGCAGCCCTTGGGAGCTGGCTCAGCACGGATGGATGGTGTTGGCGTTTGCAGGCTGCAGGGGAGGCAAGGCATCCTTTGGACTCCTTGGAAGCTGCCAGCGTGGATCTTGAGCACAGTTGGGCAGCCCAGATTGTGGACTAAGTGTAGTAATTTTTCATTGACGGGGCATTACTAAAAATGGGAAGAAGCTGTACAGAACTCTGTGCCCAGAGCTCTCCTTGCCCATCTAAGCTGCGAGAGTTTGTAACAGTGACCTAAGGCCACCAATGGCTCAGATAATTGGCATTATAGTATGTGTAGGAGGGATGCTGCCAAGTAGTTCAGGCTTGCATATAATTTGATGGCAAAACTGCTGTAACTTAAAAATTTGAGATTAATTATTTCTGTGAATTTAGGCATTGCATTGGTGAGTTAAGAGACTGTGATCACTTTTTTCCTTTTTGAAAATAAGCTCAGTTTGGATAGACTGGAACCTAGATTGTACTTCACTAACAGGACAAAAAGTCCTTAACTAACAGCTGATTGTGTGCCTGATGCTGCTGGAGACAGGATAGTAACTCTGTGTCCTCGAGTGTTCACAATGCTTTATAAAGCTTGGGTGAAAGGGGAGTTCAGAAGATACTACTTGCTTTGTTTTGCATTTAGTTGCCCTCATGGAAATCTTTGTCTTCAGGGGTGGAACAGGCTTAGTGAAGAGAAACGGATGAAAAACTTGTTAACGTGGGAATGTCCAGAGGGATTCGTGGGAGCAGAGCAACTGAGGTGACAAGTCCTGGAGCTGCAAGGGAAGATGGTGGCCTTGAAGTGAGGTAGGAGATCTGGAAGCAAGGACCAAGGTCTTGCCTGGCCTGCATGGTCACGGCATCTTCGGGTGCTGAGGGAACCCTGAAGGTCTTCAAGACTTTTCAATACTGGCATTAGCCATACTTTTTTTATAGTTAAGAAATGGGTTGCCAGACAGACTGTAGCTTAGCCACAGCTGTAGGACCACAGAGAATTCAGTTAGGTCCGGAGGAAGTATGCTGCCGACTTCGATCCATTGCAGTGCATGCATGCACCGTCTGGTGAGCAGCCCTGCTCGCTGCCAGCATTGCCGTGCACAGTGGGATGCTGTGGGAAAGAGGACAGGCATAGTGATGAGTTGGATCATGGAGGTGTTCAGAGTGTGCTGTCCATATAGCAGTTTGTTGCTTAATTTTTCCAGCAAAACAGCAGTGAGGATACATGATTGCTGTTTCAAGTCTGAGCAGTTATTGCAAGGCTCAAAACTCAACTTGCGTGGCTGTAGGCAGTGAGCAAGCTGCAGGGCAGACATCTTAGCAAATTGCACTTCTGCTTCAGCTAAATTTCCCCTCTGCTCTTTACAGGATGGGGATTTCATCTCTGCCTGAACTGTCACCCATTGGAGCAGTGTTTTATTTCCATATTCTTAAAGAGTTCAGTTCTCACAAGTAGAAGATGTGGCCCTTGGCTTGGAGTCCAGGGGTTCGTGCCCATCCTTACACACTGTGCTGAGGCTGGTCTGGGTCTTCCTGCCTTAAGCAATGAAAAAGCAACATTACAGCTGTTCCCTGAGCTTTGGGGTCATGTGTGGCAGTGTGGTACAGGCTGCCGCAGAGGTATGATCCGCTTGGGTGCGAGCCCTGCCAGCTGTTGTGCATGGGTGCAGAGCTGCATGGCAGAAGCTCTTGGTGCTGAACTGGCTGTGGGGATTTCTTTGGGGGAAGCCCAGCTTTTGTCCTGGTTCAGTGAAAGACGCAAGAGATGCCCGCAACCCCGAGGGCAGCTGGGACTCTTGCGAAGCACGACATCACCTCTGAGCATCTGCCAGGCCAGTGTTTGCACTGAGCCGCTTTCCTGTCCCCTCTCTTGATGGTGTATTGGCTTCACAGTCATTCTTCCAAACTCAGCGGGCAGGTCTTAATCTGTTAAGACCTTTTTTACTCCTCTTAGGCTTTCCTGTCTTCTCTTGCCCTCAAAATCAATTCTGAATTATCTTAGGATTTCATTTGAGTTCTCTGAGGAGATGGGGCATTTTAGGCTTGTGGAGATGGGGGACCTCCTCAAGCCACATGGAAACTCTTCTAGCCTTGTCCTCTGCTCTCCAGGAGCAAATTTTTGGGAGGCACCCAGTTTTGCAGGTGTGGCCAGAGACAGGCAGCCAGACCAGGAATGAATGACTTGCTCAGCTGCCTGCCCTGTGCCTCAGGTCTGTTGGTTCTGGGTGGAGGAGGAGAATTTTGTTTCCTGTTGGTAAGAATTAGATTGAATGGTGTTACCCTGCCTTACCCATCAGTGTGTCTCCCACACTAATGGGGATGATGCACATGCTTCAGATTGCCTAGGAGCTTCTCCCCTGGGGCTGGAATCAGTCATTCTGCTAGTCTGGAGTCTGTGAAGAGGGGAGGCTGTTCCTGCTGGGATCACTGGGATCCACTGTGCTGGTTGAGCATGGGGCATGCCTTTTGATTTCCCCAAGCAGAGAGCAGTCACCATCTACAGGATTGCTGGCCAGTGTCTGGGATAAAGCTGGGAAGAGCTGCATGCCCTGCTGCTCTTGAGGAGCTGGCCCAGAGGTGCTGGTCCCTGCTTCTGGTGTAGCCGGAGCTGAGTGGCACCAGCGGCTCTGACCTGGCAGGCGGGTCAGGTTGGGACCAGTTCTGGGGAAAGACACCCGTAGGGCGCACTTGGTGTGGTGCTGTTGTCCTTCCCTCTCAGCTCCGGTGACCTCAGAAGGCACCCCTGCCTCTTAAAGGCTTTCTAGGTAATCCCTTCTGTGTGGAGGATGAGGCTGTGTACATAACACTAGCTGGGTTTGGGAGGACCCAGGACTTGCAAGCCCCACTTGCGTGTTGGTGATGTCCGTAGGTAGCTGGTAGCAGAAGCTGCTGGAGACACGTTAATCCTGGTAATCTTCCTCACAGGGCTCAGGGCTGGCTGGCACACTGCAGTGCTTGGATTTGCCTGCTGCAGCAGCCGTTTCCCTGCTTGTCTGCTAATTACAAAGGGATTAAAGGTGGTGAGCTGCCTGCTGCTCCTGAGCTGCGAGGGGCAGACCGCCAGTCCAGGTGCATGCCTCTCTGCTGCATCCCATCCCTGGCAGGGTGTTTGTGGGGTCAAGGGAACAGCAATCCTGCAGTCTTGATCCCAGGAAGAGTAGGGTTCCTCTCCCAGAGGGGCACTGCACCTAGGCTGCACAGTCAGCCCGGCTGGGTCAGCTCTGGGGACAGGGGGCTGCTGCCTCCGGGAGGGCTTTACCCACTTCAGAAAGCGCGTGGTTTGCTGGGAAACTGTGGAGGTGGAAGTTGAAGGCTCAAAGTGGGGCTGTTAATTCTCCGTCCTAGAGCAGTCTGTAGTCGATGGTGTTCTCAGTTCTCGTTAGCATCAGCCCCTTTGTCCTCAGGTTGGGCTGCCTGGCTCATCCCAAGAGGTTCCTGCAGGAACAGCTCTGCTTCTCTTCTCCTTAGCCCTCCGCTCTGCCCCAGCTCCCTTATTCCTGCTGCCCAGCTGGCGCTGGCAGCCCCTGGGTGAGTTAACCCCCGAGGCAGGTCCTCCTTCACGAGGTGCTCCTTCTGCCTGCACACGGGGCTGGTAGCCTGGGCTTAAGGCTGGCGGCGTGGGCATTTCGGGCAAGCTGCTGAGCCGCCGCCTGTTCTTCTGCCCTTGCCAGTGAGCTGCTGTTCTGCTCCTTGCACCCTGCCCCAGCAGGAGGCCCCTCGGGAAGGGTTTGCACTGCACAGAAAGTCTGTGTTTCGGAGCTTCGGAAGAGGAGCCGTGAAGCAGATGGCTGTGTTGCTTGTGGGTCTGTGCTGAAGCAGCAGAGCTAGGTGATTCCTCAGCTTTCCATCCCCTCCCCATGGACAGAATCACAGAATGGTTGAGGTCGGAAGGGGCCTCTGGAGATCTCCTAGTCCAGCCCCTGCTAAAGCAGGTTCTCTCTCCCAGAGCAGGCTGCACAGTCACATCCAGGCAGATTTTGAATGTTCCCAGAGAAGGAGACCCCACAGCCTCTCTGGGCAGCCTGGTCCCATGCTCTGTCACCCTCACAGTAAAGAAGTTCTCCCTCATATTCAGGTGGAGCTCCCTGTGCTGCAGTTTGTGCCCGTTGCCCCTTGTCGTGTCACTGGGCACCCCTGAAAAGAGCCTGGCCCGTCCTCTTGGCACTCGTCCTTAAGGTGTTTGTAGACATTGACAAGATCCCCTCTTGGTCTTCTCCATGTGAAACATGCCCAGCTCTCTCAGCCTTTCCTTATCAGGGAGATACTCCAGTCCAGTGGGACAATGAGAGTTGTGTCCTTGTTAGTTGTGGCACTCCGGTGATGATCGGTGTGCAGAGTATCGCGACATCTCTTAGCTAGTGCAGTTCTCAGTGTGGGAAGAGGAGGAAGAGAAAGGAAGGTGTGGGGCATGATTGTCATTACCAGGCTGGAGAAGATGGGGGAAGAACTGGATCCATCTGAAATAAATTCCATTTTAAGGAAGACCACAGTCCTGGGTTGCTCCCCTCTAGGCTGGCTGGTGGCAGGTGAGTTCCTGCATGCCCTGCAGCAGATGCTATGGGATGGTGCTTCCCCTCCCTTCTTCAGCAAGGCAGGCGGGTGTCTGTCACATCCCGGTCTCCTCTTAGCGCTTGGCCTGAGCACTGACTTTGCAGACCCCGGCCTTTGCTGCTTGTAAGTGCTGTAACTTGAAACAGTCCTGCAAGCAATCTCAGCTGGTCTGTTGGTCTGCAGTTGCTGTGCTGGCCAGCAGCAGGATGGTTCTCCACCACTGCCACCTGCTTGTCCACCTGCAGCAGCCTCAGCCTATGCAGCCCATGAGCACCTGCTGCCTTAACCATGCTCCAGACCTTCTGACCCAAAATAACTTGCCATTCCCCACCAGGCGTTTGCAGAGGAGTTTGGTGGGAGACTGTATTGGACTTGTGCAGATTATGGCTGTTTGAGAGTTCACCTTGCGCCACCTGGCCAGGTTATTTTCTTATTCGAGTGCTGATTGGAGTTGGAGAGCTGATGGAGGATCTCTGCAAGGCTGCCTCATACAATGGCTCCAGGGCTGGCAAAACGCCGCTGGCTGCACTGAGCACGGTGATCTCTGGAAGAGCCTTTGTGACTGCACCACGGAGCTCTGGCTTCCCAATGGCAGTTCCTGCTGTGGATGTTCAGCAGGGCCAGTCAGTCGTCCACAAGTTGTGCCAGAAAAGTGAGTATGCTAATGGCAGTGCTTTCTAGCAGGGTTAGTAACATTTTTATAAGAACATTGCCTCCCATTTCAAGACTCAGTGCAAGTTGCTTTGTTAGTACCAGCACTGCCAGCTCACTGGCTGAGGCACCTGGGGACACTAACCTTGATTCTGGTTTCTGTATCGTGTATCTGGGCAGTTCTTGGTGTTGTCACTCACAGCGTGGTTTTTCTGCTCTGAAGGTGCCGTGCTCCCTAGCCTGACAGCAGCTCTGACCCCCTCGTTCCTCCCTGCAGCCGCCTCCTGCACGGGGCACTGCGAACAAAAGCTCCTTCTGCTGCTGTGGGAGGTGTTGATCCTGGCAAACTCTGGATGTAAATGATCTCTGTAGGGTCGAGACAAGCTGAGCTAGTGCTCAGATCATTCTTCTTTTTTTCCTGGCATGCTTGAAAAAGGAGGGACATCGGGTATTCATGTGTGAGAGGCAGTGAAGAACATTTCAATCTCTTTGGGTTTTGATCTTCTTTGATTTTTTTCCCCTCTGTCCTTGTCTGCTTTACAGTGTATTGCCCAGCGGGATGGACAGTGTGCCCTTAAGACAGGAGAGGTGCTGGCATTTGGTCATTTTGTCCTGAAACTTGGAGGTAGTTTCATTCTCTGCTGTGCACGTGTGGCTGTATCTTGCTCCCACTATCCCTTTGCATCTCTTTGCCAGTTGGGATTTCCATGTATTTGTCACTGCAGTTTCCCAACAAACCAGCTGTTGGGAGCAGGGAATACAGAAGCAGTGGCTGGAGCATGCAACAGGGATTTGTGTTTATGGTGTTTACAAGGGATAACTGAGCCTGGCAGCTGAAGGTGGCTGGCGGTGGCCCCCTGGGGAGAGGGGAGTTGAGTGAGCGCAGGCTGGCATGTCCTTACCTGCATGACCTGGCCCTGATGGGTGCATTGGCCCCATGTCCTCAGCTCGCTTTTCCATCTCCAAGCTGGCTGTGGCTGCAGCTGGGGGTCCCCATCCTCAGTGCTTCTGTCAGGGTGACTTTTAAATGCACCGTGCTTTGTCCCAACTTGGTTGGTCTTTCTTTTGGCCTTCTGTGTGCCTTTTCATTCAGATCTGTGAAATGTGTTGGAAATGAGATTACAAGGAGATTATATCTAACAAAAAAAATGCTCTGAACTTATTAGAGAAGGGACTGAAATGCACTGACTGAAGAAGAGGCAGTAATTAACGAGCGGTTTTGGCAGACGGTGATGCTTGCCTGGAGATGGCCACGGGATGGGCTGTGGGGGTTCAGCAGAAGGGCGCCTGCAATCCAGAGGCTTCTGGTGAGGGGCAGGTCCTGCTGCTCCATAGGCATGGGGCATGTTTGGCTCATTTCTCAGTCCTTGGGGTTAAACAAACCCTCCGCTGGCTTTGATGATAGAAAGATGTAGAAGTGTCTTGATCAGTGCGTCAAGTCTGTGATCTGTGTGGTGATGCTTCACCACTGACTGCATGCTTCTGGAGAGCATCAGGGAGTGGAATAAAGCAGATTTGTCTCAAAACACAAAGTCAAGAATGATCTAGTGCAATGGGAGAAGCCTGTGCTTAGGTCAGAGTTCAGAACAGTGAAAATTCATCACTGTACGTGACGCTGAGCAGGGCTGACCTACCACTGGAAAGCGTGGTGCTGACAGGCGTTTTGGTGGGGAAAGCCCGGCGTGCCGTAAACCCCGCTCCGCAGTTGTGAGCTTCCTGTAAGCTCCTGCTCTTGGTGAGGAGAGTGAGCAGTGCCTGCTGGGCTGGCGGGGAGACGAGCTGCCCTTGACCTCTGCTCCTGCACTTTGCATGCAGGAGCTCGCAGCCTCCATCAGGGAGGGCTGGGGCAGCATGGGCAGTGCTGCAGGTGGGTGAGACACTGCGGGAATGTACCTGTCCCCTCTTGCTCTGACCGGTGTTCATAGCAGGCTGCCCCTCGCTGAGCAGGGGTAGCAGTGGGGGGTCAGGGCAGCTCCTGCCCTTGTCCCATCCGTCGTTGCCTGTGGCGTGCCTCAAAAGGGGCCCAGTGTGACACGAGGGCTGTTCTCACTTGCTGTTCATGTTGCTGTTCCTGCTGCCCACTGCCTGCAACAGGAGTTTTCCTTCTGGCAGTGTTACTTGTCTGGCCCACAGCACTCAGCTGCCCCGTTCTTATCTAGGTCCTGATCCCTGTGCTGCTGGGCGCTGGGAGCTGAACACCACTGGCATTGGCTGCAGCAGCAGGATGGTTTCGGTGGTCGTTTCCACCATGGTGCTGGGAGAAGGTGTGGACCTCAGGGCAGGTCACTGGCTGCATGTCCAAGGCAGTGCACAGGGATTCATGGAGGATTTCGGGAAGTGAGGGCTGCTTCAGGTTTAGGATCGCACTGAAGCAAGAGTGTGGAGGGGTTCATGCCAGGGCCATCCCGCAAGTGCTTGGGCACTGCTGCCCGTCAGGTTCTGCTTTCAGGGTGGTGTGGGTTTGCCCGGGAGCAGGGTGCAGCTCAGCGCCTCTTGTCAGCCAGCTGCTGCAGGCTGATGTACACTCCCCATCGGGTGTTTGGGAACCTCAGAGGCTGCTTTCAGCTTTTCCTCTGCAGGCTGAGAGCTACGCTGGAAGCGCATCCCTGCAGGAAGCCAGTGCTAGTGTCCCAGGAGAAGGAGCATGGTGGCCATCCCTGCCAGGCACTGGGAGGTGATGGTGTGGAGCCTCTCCCAGAGCCTGTGCTATCCAGCAAGCCTCAGGTGCAACAGGGCATGTGTGACCCACGCGGACGGGACTGGCTGGTGGTCAGTGTTACGGCACTCAGCTGTCTGGTGCTGAGCTGAGCAGGATGTGCTCCTCCTTTCTGGAGCCACCTTGTAGGGACTAAAGCTCTGTCCTGGGGTGGCTGTTGTACTTGTGGCACCTTTTGTGCCCCAGCAGCACGTACTGTCTGCCCCGGTGCAAGTGTGAGGAGCTGCAGCAGGATCCTCAGGGCTGCTTTGTGCCGGAGCCAGTGATGGAGCTGTGCTCACTCCCACTGGGGATGCAGCCCTGTTAGAAGGAGCTCGGCAGCAAGGGTGGAAAGCAAACAGACCTCAGTCAAATGTGAAGCGGGGATTCTTGTGATGAGTGGGAAACCTGTAATGCCTGTGTCGTAGTGTTCATCACAGACGCGTGGCTGGGGGTTATCTAACACCGAGTTTTGAACTGGGCTGAAGCACTTGGGCGTTCTTTGTTAAAACTTCAAATTTGCTTTCTGGTGCTGGATTACTACTGCCAGTGATGTGCTTTGATGCCATAGAGCTGTGATCCAGGCTGAGGACGTGGCATGTCGGCACACCTGCCAATACCCCACACAGCTCAGCAGCGCTGTGCAGCGTTTTGGGATATGCATGGCTCCCGTGCAGTTTTTGAGGTGACTGTGCTGCTTTCTGTGATTCTTCCCAGGACCTCTGTGCACAGTGGGCCGGAGTGCTGGAAAGGCCCTGCTGCCAGCAGGGCTGTAAGGTCCTATAGCTGAAGACTGAACATAATGGTGGGTCACAGAGGCGCAGTGTGTGCCCACGGCTGGCCCGTGAGCTGGGGTGTGCCCAGCTGCCATGTCCCGTCTGCACGGCCAGAGCTGGTTTGTGGAGGGACTGGTCGGTCCCTGCTGGCACTGCTGGGCTGTGACGGGGCAGGAGGAGCCATCGGCAGAGCACGTGCTGTTTTTAGGTCTTGGGTAAATGTTGGTGGTGTGGCCCTGTAATTATTGGGACAGGGTGCCAGTGGAGCCGGCTGATAGCTCCCCTGGGAGGTAACTGGAATTTGGCATCAGGTAAAAATAGAACAGGTTCCTCCCCAAAACACTTTTAGCAGCTCTCCTCTCACCCCGCCACGTGCCCGTGGAGCTGTGCGTGGGCTGCGCTGTTTGCTCTGCGCCTGTGGGTGATGGCTGGGGATTGTCACAGTGCTGCTCGGCAGGACAGCTCTGCTGGCTGCGGCTGGGCTGGCCGGGCGGGTGCTACGTCCCAGCCCTGTGACAGCACAAAGGGAGGGATGATAAAACTGGGGCAGGGGAAACCAGCTCTGTCTCTGCATCCAAATGCAGTCACTTGCTAGTGCAGAGCTCCCAATGGGTGCTGGGTCCCCTCCTCCCAGGAGGGTTTGAACAGCAGCACCTGCCATGGGTGCTGCACCAGCCACAGCGCTCAGTGCCATCCCATTTAGCCCAGCAAGGCATTATTTTTGCTGCAGGGTGAAAGTCTGGGCTGTGGGGATAATGATGGGCACATCCTGTGCCATGAGCCTGCTCCTCTGGCTGAGCTGGGGATGTGGTCACAGCCAGGGTTGCTGCCTGGCTGCTCAGCTTAGCCTGAGCCCTGGACTGCATCCAAACGCCACCTCCATTCTTCGGAGGTTAACCTTTGGTTAATTGTGGAATCTAATTCCATTTCAGACACAGGGCTTTATAAGCTGTGTGTTGCTGTGAGCATGGAATTTGGTTATATGCAGCAAGGTCTCCTCTCACATTATGGCCCAGTATACCTTAAACACCAATGTGCTCAGGAGCTGTGCATGCTGGCACCATGTCAGTCTAAAAATCTTCTTTCTGCTTAGCCTGTATTGGAGAGGAGACACATTTTGGGCCTATTTCATGTAAATAACCCCACATCTACTTGGACCTACAGCCCCTTCACGTCCAGACAGCAGCAATCTGGCTAACACAGCCCTTTTACGACCTGTTTTGACTCTCACGCTGCTCCTGTATTGCATGTGAATGCCACAGCTTCCACGACAAGGTGTGTGAGCAGGAGTGCTGATGTGTCCTGCACAGCCCCTGCTCCAGGCATCGACCTGTGGGTGCTGGGGAGGGCAAGGAAAGGGATGGATGGAGCGTATTGTGCTGCTGAGCAGCTCTTGCAGCTCAGCTGAGCTCATCTGGCTGCTATGCCTGCTCTTCAGCTCTGAGCATCTCACCACAGCCTCGTTGGGGCGAGGAGGAAGTGGGGTAAAAAAAGATCATTAAGGTGACGCTGGCATGTAATGTTGCTTCTGCTTTCTCGGTTCATGCTCCTCTGCACCGGGAAGGGTGAGGATCAAACTCAGTGCTGCGCTGATAAAGCTTGTTAGTGGATTTCTTAATGATTCCCACTTAGAGTGGGCATAGTTTTTTGGGCAGACAGGGTCCCGCCTGCTGCACCAGCTGAGATGAGTGTGCTGCCTGGGCAGTTGTCCTTTTGGTTCATGCATGACTTGAGGGGTGGCAGGGAGAGCAGCTCTGCTCTAAGGTAGGCCGTGGAGTGTTTGATCAGGAACATGGTAAATCATGAGGTTTGTATCCCCCAAATATCAACAGCTGTGCACTGAAAATACCTATTGGGAGAGAAGATAAATTTCTCCTTTCATCCCTGTACCATGCTGGCTGAAGCCGTAACTGACTCCCAGCTGCTGTGCCTTGTTCCCTTCTCCACACTGCTCTGAAACCTTTATCCACCTTTAATATGTGCAAGGCAGTCCTGGGGCACCCAAAGTGGTGAGGCTCACCCTGTGTGAGGAAGATGTTGGAGGCCCACTGCTCATTGCCAAGGTGAAGGTGCTTTCCAGAACTGTCCCCGCTGTCCTGTATTGTTCCTCCAGCTGCTCAGCAGTGCCTGGAGGAGCACTGGTGTGCTCAGTGTTCGATCTGCATAGAGCATTGCTAACCCCCCCATCAGCAAACAGCTAGAGCCTGTGCCAGCAGTGGTCTAAATCAGGTAGAGCTGCTTCCCGCAACTGCAAAAACCCCAAAAAGGCCACCAACCCACTGTTGCAGGTGGACAGCCCTGAGTCAGACCACTCTCCTTTCTGCTTGAGCTGGCACAGCACGTGTTTGGCACAGCCCTGTGAGCATCAGCGGTGGGGCAGCACCAACCCCAAAATAGCTTGGAGGAGAAGTATGCCTTCCTGGTGTATCTTGGTCCGGCTGCCTGCAGCATCCCTGCCTGTGCTTGCTGCCCAGCCACCCAGGCGTGCCTGCTTTGGTGTGCCAGTCCACAAAGCTGTCCTGCTCTGATGATGCTCTGCTGAGGAAGCAGTACTTGAGACAATCTTCAAATGCTCCATGACAGTTGTGGGAAATTGAGAACCATGATTTTTTTTCAGATGAGTGAACCTGAATTTGTAAGATGCCCTATGTTAGGCGGTCTCATTATTTGGAGTGCTTTGCTTGCACTAGGGACCACTATTTTCCACCTCAGTAAGGTCATGGTGAGTGGAGTGTGCCCAAGTGGGGCAGTCAGTGTCGGGAATGTTCCCCCTGATTGAGTCCTGTGCAGGTCCCAGGGTAAGGTCTGATGCTTTGCTGCTGCTCTTGGTCCTTCCAGAGAGGCATTTGAAAAGATGCTCAGGGTTGGAGCATTCCTGCTAGGTGGGGGAATTCCCTCTGCAGCACAAGTGCTGTGCTGGGATACAACTTTTTTTTTCTTTTTAGCAAGCTGGATTCTCCAGAAACTCTCACTAGAATGCTGGCTTTTGAGTTCTGGTTTACAGAGATTTGGGAGTTCAGCCTGCAAAGTGTAAGCCAGGCAAAGTTGTTTTCAGTGAGGTTAGATTAAGGGAGAGCCTTGCAGTGTTTCCAGGAGTGGGATGGGGAATCCGTGTCCGGTCACCCTGTGCCTCAGACTGTGCGGCCATTGCCTCCATGCTCCAGGTGGAGCACACAGCTTGAACAGCCAGGACCTGCCGTTTGGAGCCAGTTCCTTCCTCAAGAGAGAATTAAAAAACAAAAAGCCAAAGTTCACGCAAGTGTTTTCAGTTGGTGGCACTGGGTGGAGGATGCTGCTCCCAGCGCCTTCAGCACCTTCCATAGCTCCACATCACTCCTGGTCCCTCCGGGCTTGCAGACAGCCCCTGGACACCCGTCTTGCCTTCTCCATCCAAGCGGCTGGCGCTGTCACATTGCAGCTATTGATTCTGCAGCATGTTTATGCCTTAAAGCAGTTCCTGGGCTGTTGCAGCTTGGGACTGTTTTTGTGGAGGGCTCCTCCGAAGGGACCTCTGGGTCCGGACGCAGGCTGGGAGGAGTGGGTGCTCTCTGCAGCAGCCAGCAGTGACCAAGGCACAGTGCGTGGTGGTTTGGGTGGGCTGGGGGCTGTGTGTTTGCGTGGAGGTCGTGTTTGCTGGTTTGCTGGTCGTGTCAAGCCTGAAGTATTTATGAAGGGCTTCCTGTTATGCACCGCCAGGGAGCATTTCCAGAAATGGCTATGGGTGAACAAGTGGTAGGCAGCTGTAAAACGCTTATCTCTGTCTCCCTGCCAGTAACCCTCCGGGCCCCGAACAGCACTTTCCTGGGACGAGCTCTCGGAAACAGACGGATATTTTTTTTTTAATGACTTCCTCTTATGCCTTAATGTTTCTAAAGATAAATACAGCTCTCCTCTTGGCATCTGCTCAAAGAACAGTAAAGCTTTACAAAGGAGTGACGCTCCATATCAGCATGTACCGTGCCCAGTCTCTAAATCTGCAGTTTTGTTTCATGGTAGTAAATCTTTCTCTCCAGCTCCTTGCCCAGGATGATTTATTTCATACTGAACAAGAGGTCCTGCTGAGCTGGGCCCTCCTTCAGCAGACCAGTCCTAGATCCTGGGATCTTTCCTGACCGGTTCAGCTGTTTGCTCTGGGGCATGTGTGGAGGCAGCTGAGTGTCATCCTGAAAGCGTCATGCTTGGGCAAGAGCACCAAGAGGCTTCCACCTTGTTGGGATTGCTGAGCGGGCCTTTCTGCAGGGATCTGGGGTGGTGGGAGAGCGACCAGCTCCCCATCCCTGCAGCCCCGTGGGAGCTCCTGGGGTTTTCCAGCCACAACTCTTTGCCCTGCAGGGGTTTGCCAGCATGCCTGACCCTGTCAAGTTACTACCTTGCAGGTCCTGGTGCTGCTTCGCTGGCTTCCCTGCAGCACGGTGCTGCCCGGGGCGGGGAGTCCAGTCCCCAGCCACCCCCAGGCTGCCTGCTCGCCACGCTGGTGCCATGCACCCGCCAGCTGAGGGAAGATGGAGTGTCTCACCGACACTTCTCAGCCTTAATTTGAGAGTGAGTAAGAACAGGTTTGAGGAAGGTAATGACAGCTCGAGAGTGGGGGCCCAGGGAAGGAGCGGTGTGGAAATAGAATGGTGAAGAGCTCTGTAAGGGAGAACAGTGCCGTCCAGTTCTTCAGAGGCTTTAATTTTAGCTCTCTATAAACATCTCATTACTAAGCGGCTCATCCAGAAGAACCTCCGAGAGTCGTGACTTTCAGTGGAAGCGCCGCGCTGGGAAAACACGAGCGGGTCCTTACCACTCTGCGCCAGCCGGGAAGAGATGTTCCCATTAACTCTACTTGAGGATGTTTTATCTGGGAATGAGGGACCCAAGAAGGGAGGTGTTCCATCATTGTAAGGAGCTTTCCCAACAATGAGTTGGTCGTGTTTTGATTGGAGTTGCATGTAGACAGTTTGCTTCACCACCCAGTTCTGTCCCATTCCAAACTGTTTGTCCTTCTGATCATTATCATCTTGTGTTTACAGAGAATCAAACATGTCCTCAAACATCACCAAGGCGATGGCTAAACACAGAATGAGTTCATCTTTTCCCTATTTTTTTTTTCTTTTTTTAATTTACTCAGGACAGGACAGGAATTGGTGTTCTGCGTGTGACTTTGTCTCTTTGTAGAGACTTTTGCCTTAGATACCACAAAAAGGACCTTTGTAAGAGCTGAAAGTTTCTGTGTCATCCTGCTCCTGTCCTGCAGACTTGCTGCCAGGCGCATGTTCTGTATCTGGTTCACATCTGCCTCTGGCCCATGGCCATGTGTGAGGTGCTCGTGCCTTGGCTGCTGTGCAGGCATCTGGTGTTCCTGCAGTCTGAGAAAGGGTTGAGTTTTGTCTCTTCCCCAGTTTCTTGTTCTGTGAAACTGCACTAAAAAAAAAATGAAGACTCATGAGTGGATTATTTATTTGCCTGGCTTGCCTACCCCCTGCTCCCATGCAGACAGACTAGGCGGCCATGCCTGCAGCAGGGGCTGGGTCTCCTGGGGGCGGCTGGAAGGGGGACAGTGACAGTCCAGAAAGTGCCACTTCATGTACACATGTATCAGCAGAGCGGCTTCTCTCCCCCACCTGCTGTGTGGACCAAGCTGTGCTCCCTGAGATGTCTCACGGGTGGATGGCACGCTGTGGTCGGCACCGCCAGGGTGGCATGGTGCAGTGGGAACAGGGGCGTCTCCTCCCGTGCCGGTGGGATGTTGCTGGGGCGCGGGGACAAGGGCAGTCTGCTTGGTTGGTTTGGGGTGGGTGGGCTTTCCCCAGGGGAGGGTTCAGGGCACCCGGGATGTAGACTTGGGTCTGCCCTGGTGGCTGGGAGGAGCAGGCCAGCCCTGGCCCCACCAGCACCGCACACAGCCCTTTTGTTTTCCTCCATAGAAAAGCCATTCTTCGTGCTCATTTCATAAATATGTAATGAGGGAACAGTACAGTCATTGTCCTCTGAGCAGACACTCGTCGTGTTGTTCTGGGGCTGCTGTGCCCGCTGGTGCGGTGGGTTTGGTGGGACTGGGGGAGGACCTCGGTCTCTAGAATGAGGATGGCTTGCTGTGCTCGGTTCTATTTCTGCCTTATTCTCCACCCCTACCCCCCAGCCCCCCAACTTCTCCACTCATGCAGTTAACAGGAGTGCTAAGTGGTAGTCCTGCCTTTCTCATCAGGTCAGCGTGAGAGGTGTTCTCATAGGAAACTTTTGAGGCCAGCAGGATGAATGCAGAAGCCTGGATGTGAAGATCTTGCAACTATGGAAGATCTCAAAAGTGCTTCTCTCTTACTAAGAGTGAAAGAAATGAGAAGGGGTTTGGTCTGTAGCCTGCCTCTGGAACTTCTCTTCTGGGGTGAGGTGTGATGGGTAGAGCAGCAGAAATAAGAGCTAGTGATAACTTGGCCTGTAGAGGTTGTACCTGAAAGTGAAACAGCAGATATGGATATAAGTGAAAAATAAAGTGGTATTTCCTGGTTGGCATGCTTGAGAGGGGAACCACGCAGCTCTGAGAGCTTGGTGGGAGCTGCTAGGCTGTAGGCAGGTGTCTGTCCCCGTGAGGATTCATCTGTTCTGGCTAGGACAGGATCCTGCTGAACCGTCCTCCAGCAGCTCTGGCGGCTGCAGCAGCTTGTCTCCTGCTTGTCTCCACTTGGGACAGTTGGAAGCTATTGACTAAGATTGTGTGGGCTTTTTCCCTTTTTAAGCTGTTGAATTATTTTTCCCTACAAAGTGAATTTCATTACACAGGGGAAGAGAGGCAGAGATATGGGGAAGGTGGTTGTAGCTCTTCGCTATAAGAACTGCCATAGCTTGTCACACGTGGTTTGATAGATTTGTGGGTTGGGGTGGTGGGATATGAGGGTTACCTGCAGCTCCCACACCATCAGCATGCGCTGCTGTGTGTTTGCAGGTCAGACCACGACGTTTGCAGTGCTCTGTGCCATGATGCAGCTGAGCAGCTGGGCATGGCCTGGGGAGCTGATGATGCTTGTCAAGGCTTTGCAGAGATTGCAGCCTTGGACTGCTCCCTCTCTTGTTCCTGGCAGACCTTTCCTGTTTGCTGAGCGGGCGTGAACAGGGGGAGCTTCCTGCTTTTGCTTTCTTGTCACAGGCGTCATGCAGCCAGGTGCTGAAGCATGATCTGGCTTGGGTTCAGCTTTGATGGACTGCAACGAGGATGTGTTGCTCCCTGTCACCCTGGAAAGCTGCAGAGGGGAATGTGGAGCCTGCCCGAGCCTCCCGGACCTCGCTCTGCACATCACGCTGTTCCCGACAGTCTCATTAGTTTTCCACAGGAGCTGAACTTAGTGCTTTTGGTTTTTACTTCCAGCCATCCTGGGTAGTCAGGTGCTGGTTTGTATTAAATACAACCTACACGTTTTGCGTGAGAATCGCTCCCCCAGGGCTTCTCTAGAGAGAGTGCTTGTTTTCTTCCCAACACCTTGCAATGCCCCGTTTCTTGCTGGCCAGCACTTGGCAGCTGTGCTCCTGTGCCCTTGTGCCAGGGGCCACCACCTTGCATTGCAGGTGGAACGGAGCATTGCTGAAGGGTGTGCTGGCAGGTTAGTCAGACCATAAAGTTGGTTGATGCAATAGCTCCTATTTCTTGTGGGGTGGTTGCCCAACCACTGTTTGATCCTGCTTGCGGCCCTGTGAGGCTTACGTGGATCGTTGCTCATTCCAAGAGCACCATTAGTGACTTTCTCAGTAGTCCAGTCCCTTTGCATCTGATGGAGCAGGCTTGCAGGCATGGTTTGGGTATGTTGCATCACTTACCACAGATCTTAACAGTAAGTTCTCAGGTCCCCTTGCAGGTTGTGTTTTGTGGCTTCATGCCTTAGGGGTTAAATCTGTTTTGTAGGAAGCCACTTCAGTAACTACAGTCAGTGCTTTGTAGCGTAAAGTATTTTACGATGCTTTAAAACAGCTGAACTTTCAAAATAATTTCTGCTTTGAGATAGTGAGCAGCTCTTGGAAGCCTCTGCTTAACACCACTTCAAAGAGGTGATGAAGTTGAGGTCCATCTCCCTGTACCTGGGGTGCACTGGCAAACCGTTTTAGTGTTTGGAGCAATCCCCCTGCTCTCTCCTGGCAGAGCTAGGCACCCCCAGCCTCTGTGCTGGAAGCCAGGAGCGAAGGAAGCCTGAAGCACATCTTGCTCACGTGTTGAGGACTTGTGAGCTTCGCGTTCCCCTGTATTATATCATACTGAATTTGTGAGGTTCAGGGGTGTGGGAGCTGTGTCTGAGCCTGCAGAAGGACTGATTTCTGGAGTCTGACTGTACTGGGTGTACCGTGTTGCTTGGTGAAACACCCTCCTGTGCTTCAGTAACCTGAGAGCAGAGGGCTTCAGGTTCAAGCGCTGGAAAAGGACTTGTTCCAGACAAGATCTGTTGCCTAAAAAGCATGTGAAAATTAACTTTTCCTGCAACTCTTCTCACCCTGTCATTGCAGCATTCTCCACAGAGAAAGTCCAGCTCCCGCAGTGGCTGGAGAAGCTGCTGCCTGGTTGGGTTCCTTGTGGCCAGACCCCGTGGCTTCCCAGGAGCCTGGCCACTGGGACCCAGACCGGGATCACCTGTGCTGGGCAGCTGGGGCTGTGACATCTTTGTGCTGGCTGCTGTGCACCTTGCTGTGAATCAGCACAACCTTGAAGCTTTTTTCCTGCAAGCTGGTAGGCAGTTGCTGGGTGAGTTTTCCAGGGGAGGTGGACACCTCTCTGCAGGGGACTGGAAACACTCTGGAAACAGGGCCCCGTGGCTCAGGAGATGGAGTCCTGGCTTAGTCTTTCTGCACGGTGTTCACAGCCAGTTCCTCTTGTCACATCAGTTAAGAGACACCAGGAGTGAGGGAGGCGATGGGGAGTCCCTCGCTTGGCCACGACCCCACCAGACTGAGAACCGGCCGTTCCCAGAGAGCATCCCTGGCATGCCAGTGCTCACTGCTGCTGGCCTGCCTGAGAGTTAAGGTCATCTGGTTGTGTTGTGTCAGCTGAGTGTTTAACTTTTTGCTTATTTAGAATTTCCTGTATTATGATAACATCTCATAAGCTTCCAAATATAACTTAACGCTAATTTAGACCATAACAGGCTGCCCCAGGAGCAGTGAACAGGTGTCACCTTAAGTTGTGCCGGCCTTTTTGCAGCACAGTGGCAGGAGGAGGCAGGAAGGAAGATGCAAAGTGAAGCAGCTGTGTGAAAGCTGATGTTTGCAGGCACACGTGCTTTCCCAGGCATCTCGGCTAGGGACAGCAGAAGAATCGACGGGGCTGGTTCAGCTCCCGTCTAGAGGAAGGGACACACTGATCAGACAGCCTGATATGGCCAGTGAGTGGCTTGGACACTGCGTGTGTTGAATGATGGGAAGTAGGAAGGTAAGGAGTAATCATAACAGGCTGCCTAAGGAGCTGATGAGGAAAGGTCATAGGAGCAATCAGCATGGATTTGCCAAGGGGAAATCATGCCTGGCCAACCTGATAGCTTTCTGTGATGGAATACCTGCCTGGGTAGACAAGGGGAGAGCAGTGGATGTTTCTGCCTTGACCTCAGCAAGGCTTTTGACACTGTCTCCCGCAAGACCCTCGGAGGGGAGCTCAGGCAGTGCGGGTTGGACGAGTGGGCGCTGAGGTGGGTTGAGAACTGGCTGAACGGCAGAGCTCAGGGGGCTGAGATCAACGTGCAGAGTCTGGCTGCAGGCCTGTAGCTCATGATGTTCCCCGGGGGTCAGTGCTGGGTCCAGTCCTTTTCAACTTGCTCATCAGTGACCTGGATGAAGGGACAGAGGCACCCTCAGCGAGTTTGCTGGTGATACCAAGCTAGGAGGAGCGGCTGACGCACCAGAGGCTGCGCTGCCATTCAGCCAGACCTGGGCAGGCTGGAGAGATGGTGGAGAGGGACCTCATGGAGTTCAGCAAAGGCATGTGTAGGGTCCTGGCCCTGGGCAGGGAGGGCCCCGTGCACCAGCACAGGCTGGGGCTGACCTGCTGGGAGGCAGCTCTGCGGAGAAGGGCCTGGGGGGTCTCATGGGCAGCACGTTGCCGCTGGGCCAGCAGTGTGCCCTCGTGGCCAAGAAGGCCCCTGGGACCCTGGGGGGCATCAGGAGGAGCGTGGCCAGCAGGGCGAGGGAGGGGATCTCCCCCTCTGCTCTGCCCTGGTGAGGCCTCGTCCGGAGTGCTGTGTCCAGTGCTGGGCATCCCAGTTCCAGAGCGACAGGGAGCTGCTGGAGAGGGGCCAGCAGCTCTACAGAGAGGATGAGGGGGCTGGAGCATCTCCCTTCTGAGGAAAGCCTGAGGGAGCTGGGCCTGTTTCAGTTGGGGAAGACCGAGAGGGGATCTTGTCAATGTCTACAAACACCTTAAGGACGAGTGCCAAGAGGACGGGGCCAGGCTCTTTTCAGGGGTGCCCAGCGACACGACAAGGGGCAACGGGCACAAACTGCAGCACAGGGAGCTCCACCTGAATATGAGGGAGAACTTCTTTACTGTGAGGGTGACAGAGCATGGGACCAGGCTGCCCAGAGAGGCTGTGGGGTCTCCTTCTCTGGGGACATTCAAAACCCACCTGGATGTGACTGTGCAGCCTGCTCTGGGAGAACCTGCTTTAGCAGGGGCTGGACTAGGAGATCTCCAGAGGTCCCTTCCAACCCGAACATCCTGTGATGCTCTGAAGGCACCACGTGGCTTGGGTGGCCAGAATTTGTAAGTCAGACTGCTTGTTAATGACAGTTGCTAAAATCGGGATGTGCTTAGGTCACATATCGGTAAATAACGTGGCAGCACTTGATTTTGAGAAAACCGAGGAGATCATGTTTCCCCTTGCTCTAAACAACTTCTGGAGTAATTTCTACGTTTGCATTGAGGATGATCTCTATCTGTTTCCCCTGCAACCAGGAGAGTGAGAGTGAAGACACGTGCACTTGTAGCAAGGCTGCTGGAGCAAGCTGTCGCAGAGGGCACAGGTCTGGGGGTGCTCGCCAGGGGCAGACTCTTGCAGAGCTGTAATTCTGACGTGTGCGTCTAAAAGGATTTTTCCTGTCTGTGAAGCTTGAGCCAGGTCATTTGCACTTGGAGGAGGCAGGTCTTACTCAGTGCTTTTGGCTGTGAGCACCTTGCAGCGATTGATGCTGTCAGTGGCGCTGGGACCTGGCCAGGGGGGAGACTTGGTTAACCTGATGCTTGATGCTATTTTCTTCACAGCTTGGCACTGACCTTTCCATTTTGGTCATCAGACTATAAGTGGTAACTTTTCTGATGCCTTGTTCTGCTAAATTCAGCTGTGGCTGGCTGGTGGTAAGTGGAGTGGTAGAAACAGGTCTTGGTGCCAGAAATAGTCCTTCAGTGGTGCACGTCTTCTGGTGAAGCTTCTCCTGTTACCTGGACCCATCAGCAGTCCCAAGGCCAAAATCCAACTGTGCCAGAGGAAGGCTGGTGGTGCTTGTCTTCGCAAAGACAGCAGGCCTTGCTGTAAGGGACAGGAGAGGTGGTGGTCCCCCGGGACAATGCAGTGGATGCAGTAGTCCCTCAGCAGCTTTGCAAGGGACTGAAACAGCCCCCCTTTCCAGGTGCTGCCTGCCTCCCTGGCTGTGCCTAGCCTGTGGCAGGAGCAAGATCCTTCTCAGGATTTCCAGCTTGATCCACTGGAGGATTTTACCATGAGCAGCTTCATTGCTGAAAGGACACGGCCAGCATAGAAGTGCTTCCCCAGCCTTGCAGGCTGCGAACGCCGCGGGAATTTCAGCAGTGGTTTAGCCATTGCTTCAGGCTGTCCCAAGAGCTGGCTGCTACCAGAAGGGCTGGCCCACTCCCCAGGGTGCTGTTCCCTGTGCTTGCCTGCCCAGCTAGATAAGGGCATGATCTGGGAGAACAGCAGGTTTCTTTATTTGGGTTATGTGGGCTGGTGGACAGGCGTGGGTGGGAGTGCTCCCCCCAGCAGTGGGGCAGGCTTCAGGTACCAGAAAGCCACAGGGAAATGGCAGCTCTGGGGGAACCTGAAAGTAAAACCGAGCAGCGTCATGCCATTGTTCGGGGAAAATGTCAAGTGCCGGATTGTAGATAACGAGCAATGAATTACAGTTCAAAATCTGTATGTATGATCTTGTGTTAGCGACACAAGGAAGGAAACTTGAACGTGACCAGAGATCTGCTGCACTTCTGCTTTGCCTCTTACACACTTTCAGATAACAAGTTTGTGAGCTGTTTGCTCTCGACTCTATTAAAACCAGCGCTTTTCGCTGCAGCAGGGGCAGTGCTGCCATACAGCTGTGTTTGTGGAAGGGGCCAGGGTCTCTTCTGTGCTGCCTGTGTTGGGCTGACACAGTGCCAGAGCATCCTGGTGTTGCTTCCAGCCTGGCGTTACTGGAAGCTGAAATTGCCAGCTGGGTACTTGCTGCCTGCCTTCTAATCCCCCTCTTGTCTCTGCAGGGAGTGGGGATGGACAGGGACAGATACTCCAGCGTTTCCCGGAGAAGGACTGGGAGGACAACCCCTTTCCCCAAGGCATCGAGCTGGTGAGTGTGCTGTCCCTCGGGACTGGGGCCCTGGGGAAGCATGACCAGCATGTGGGGCAGGTGATGTCATGGCACTGTGTGCATGCATATCACTGGGCACTGCTGGGTCTGACTGGGGGAGCCCATGAGAGAGAGGTTCCCACCTCCCCCCCAACACAGCTCCAGCTCTGGAAAACTGTGGGATCCAGCATGCCACCTCCCAGCCATGCTGCGGCAGAGCTATCCAGAGTCAGTCGCTGCTGTGCACCCCGCCTGGGGCTGGCTCCGCTCCCAGCCACTTTGCTCCCCCTCCTCCTCTGGGATCAGCTGCTGGGGACGCTGGAATGCTTCCTAGAGGAGCTGCACAGATGCAGTGTCAGTATAAATAGCCCCGTCACAAACAGCAGGACTCTGCCGTTGCCAGGCCTCTTCCAAGTGCTTTGCTGAGCAAACCGCCTTCCTCCTTGGGCTGGCAGCATGGGCTCACCCTCCGGCAGGCCCAGGTGTGCTCTGTTTGCATCCGCCCGGTGAGGAGGGTGCCTGGACCCTAGATCCCTTCCGCAGCCGTCCGGACACATTCGCCTGCTGTTGTGAGTCCTTTGAGGTTGCAATCATTGCTGGGTCGTACCCATAAAGTGACACACCCAGTCTAATTTGGCACTGCGTGGGTTCTTTGCAAACCAGCTTTTAACTAACAAGGATAATAGGATTGTTCTCCTCAGCTGCTAAATTTGAGTGGACGTTCTTCTCAAACCCTTCCCTGCTGCATTGGTGCTGCTATTGAGGAGCTCTGAAGGAGATGAGCTGGTGTCGCACTGCCAGCAAAAGTGAGTGGGCTGGGCTGCCCGTTGTCCAGACCCCTTTTCACCCCTGAACTGAGTCCCCTTCTAAACTGCTCTCCTCCTCCTTGCTGCTCTCTCTGTCCCTGCTTCCTTGTTTCCAGCTGAGGTACAAAACCCAGACACAGACAAGGCTTTACAGCTTCCTTCACTGCCTTATGAGCCCCACGGTGCTGGGATTATCCTCGCCCCAGGGCTCCTCGAGGCCTTGCAAGTACCTTTTCCATGCTGGGAAGTGTGAGCGCCTGCAAGGCCGGCACGTGATGGTCAGTGCGGGGACACTGGCCAGCTGAGAGCCCCTGTCCTCCCCTGGAGCAGGCAGCCAGGAGCAGCCAGCCCTTTCTGCCTCCGTTGGTGTGCGCAGAGGGTTTGCACCTCCCTGTTTGAGCAGGAATTGCTGAAGGGCATGCTTGCAGCCCTGACCAGAGCACTTCTTTTGGCCAGGAGACCTGGGTACCCACTATAGTGAAGAGCAACCTGCCCTGTTTCTGCTCCAGGTGCCTGTGCTTCCCCGGGGCTTTGCTGAGGGAATGGCCTTGGCCTTGGGAGCTCATTTCCTCAGAGCAGAAGTGTCATGGGCACTTGAGGACTGTGAGTTGGAATCTCTGAACGTGCACTGTCCATGTGAGGGCTGCCTTGGTGGCCCAGCCAGTGTCTTGTTTCATGGCCTTGGGCAAGTTCCCTGTGCTGTTTTAATGCTCGTTTTTTGAGTGGTAGACCTGTGGCCACCCCTGCTTGCCCATTTGGACTCATCCTGCTCTTGGCTGCCCACCATGTTTCATGGCCTTATCCAGAGCTGGTGGTCATCTCCATCTTTGTGTGCAACCAGCTTGTGGAGCGGAGTGGGACACATCTCTGATCCTTGTCCTCATTCCTCTGCCCTGTCCTGGGCACTTGGCTTCAGCAGTTGCCACTGCAGCCACCACATGCCATGTGCCCACCAGCAAGTATGGCAAGTCACTGGGATCAGCGGTGGTGGCCAGCTTATCTTCCTATTGCGTGCTCACTGTAACTCCAGCACAATTTTGGACTTCTATGTGCTGTTTTGTCTGAGGCAAAAATATATATTATTTTTCTGGTTAGTGTTTCCTGGTTGTCCGCAGGGGACTTGGGAACTGTCCCAAGAAAGAGGAAAGCTGCTTTTTTTCCCAAGGGTCAAACTGTCCAGCCAAAAAATCCCTGGAATTTAAACAATTGGAGCCCCGTCCTGTTGGGAGCCAGGGGTGGCTCTGAGGCTTCCCACAAGCTGTCAGGAGGCATCCTGGGTGAACAGCACGTATGGCTGAAATTAAGGCAGCTTCCAAAAATTTGACTGAGCCCACTCTGGGGGGTTTTGCATGGTACGTTACATTGCAGTCACTGCTATGTTTCTTTTTAACAGCTTTTTGGGGGAGAAGGTTTTCTGGAGTGTGTAGGGAGCTTGGATTTGTAGCTTCTGCCGTTGCGCGCCATCTGACAGCATTTCCAAACAAAAATATCTCATTTTAATGGGTGGAAGTTCCTCTGAAGAGAGACACAGGATGTGAACGTGTCTCCTCTGTGGCAGCATCCTTCCCTCCCAGGCCAGAACTCTCTCCCGGCAGCCCTCGAGTCCACGGTGGGTTGTGCTAGCTGCCCTCGCCAGCCTGGTGTGGGCACCCTGGGGGAGCAGGATCCCAGGCCCTGGGGCATCTGGGAGAACTGGGCTGTTACTGCCGGTGGAACTGCAGTATACCAGCCACAGGTAACCAGGGTTACTGGTTGCAGTGCCTGTGGCGGTACCGAGCGAGGTGTGTGTTACAGGGGTGGTGATCCCTGCTAGGACCAGTGGCTGTCAGTGTGTGCTGCAGTGCACTGTGCCCACTGGTTCCTTCTGCTCTGGCCACAATTAGTGCAGTTCCTCCTCTCCCTTTCACATCCCACCTGCAGCACTGGTCCTTACATCCTGCTGTACCACAGCCCCGCAGGTCTGATTAACACAGTGTGCTATTTATATTTATATGAGGAGAACTTCTTTACTGTGGGGGTGACAGAGCACAGGAACAGGCTGCCCAGAGAGGCTGTGGAGTCGTCTTCTCTGGGGACATTCAAAGCTCACCTGGACGTGACTGTGCAGCCTGCTCTGGGAGAACCTGCTTTAGCAGGGGCTGGACTAGGTGATCTCCAGAGGCCCCTTCCAACCTCAACCATTCTGTGACTCTGGGACTTCCCATGTCTTAAGGCTGCTTGTGGACGGTTGTTGCGTAGTGCAGACTGTGTCATCACACCTACTGGGTCCATCCAAGCCTCCAGACATGCTTTGCCTCTGCCAGCATGCACTGGCACCCGAGCCAGCATACTGGAGACTGGAACTAGATGATTTTTAAGGTTCCTTCCAACCCCGATCATTTTATGATTCTATATGCCAGTGTTCCCTCTTGGCACCTGCGTACTGGAGAGTGTTGGGGTTTCTGCTTCTCTCTGAGGTTAAACAGTGAGAGCCTTTTGTTTTCCAACCAGCAGGTAATTGCCTGCGTGTTTGCAGCTTCAGTCTCCTTGTTTGGTGACGGTGAGCATAGGTTTGTACCAGGTTTGCTGCCTGGCTGCCGGGAGCACTTGGGCAGAGGCATCTGTAGGAGAACGCTGCATCCTTGCCCTGGCCCCCCATGGGGGTCTTGGTGGGGCAGGGTCTGCAGGCCTGGGCCAGGGTCTGTAATTCCAGGGGGTGGTAATGTACTTGGCTGCTCGCAGAAAAGCTTCTTTTCTTGCTTTGTGTTTGTAAGATGGTGGTGGCTGAGTGGAGCCTCATCTGGTGCATCCATCTCAACCAACAGATCTTTTCTTTGCCTCTGGCATGGAGGGACCTGAGGTGGGCAGCCAGCAGCTGAGCCCGTGCAGCCAGCGGCTGTTTTGGCTGCTCTCAGGAGAGAGGAGAGGTGTCCCCACGCTTCGCCGTGGGTTTGATCAGGAGTGGAGTGGGCAGCTCCTTGTCCAGTGGGATGGTGGTGACTGGTGGCTCCTCGTGTCATCCCTCCTGCCTGGCAGCCAGCTCTGCTGCAGTGTTGTGTTGCCCTCCCTTAGCTTTCCAGGGTGGAAATAAATGATTAGGAGGATGTCTTGGGACACGGTAGGCTAGATCCTTGCCAAATGGATCCTTGCAAACTTGGGAAAGGCCAAGTTTGTGATGTAACTGGTGGAAGAAGAAAAGGTGGTAAAGCAGCGCTGATCCGTGCAATGCTGTGGAAAACAAGGCTTGCCAGACAGACACAAACATGTTGTCATGAGAGGTTGGTTTTGTTGCTAAAACTGCTCTAGGCAGTGTCTGCAGAGCCCGGCACGCAGCTCTGCCTTCCTGTGGGTTTTTTCCAAATAAACGGAGGGCTGTTGCTCTGGAGAGGCTTTGGTGCATCCCAGCTGGGGCATCCAGCAGCACTGGTCTGTAGGGGAGCTGCAGCCCATCCTCCGGGTCTGTCACTTCCATCAACACCTCACTCATCCAAGATTTGAGACTTTCTTCTCTTCTACAGCTCGCTCTTGTTCTCCATGGGCACCCAGCAGCACCGAGATGTGCTGTAAGAGAGAGCATGGCTGCTGCAGTGCTCGCTGTGCGGAGCAGGTCCTGCACACCCCGGCGGCAGCGTGGAGCCCTGGCAGCATGTGCCATGTTACTGCACCACGCCGCTGCGTTGGCAGGCGTGGGCTGTGTGGGCAGCGGGTCATACCGCCTGGGGCAGACCACTGGGAGTGCTGGGTCTGCCCAAGTGGTGGAGGGAATGGGTATGGGGTGAGCACCCACGGAGATCTTCAGTTCAGTGTGGGGGGCCATAGTTTTGTCTTCGTTTAACTATGGCACTTTTCGCGTCGCAGAGTGACGCATGCCACTGCTGGTCACAGTCAGGCTGCTTCTGAGGGTCACTTGTTCTAATCACCAGCCAACTTGTGCCTGTCTTTCATGGAGAATGTTTGTCCTTTCTAGAGGATCTAGCTCAAAATGAGGCAGTGGTTGTGGAGGTCAGATGTCTGTGTGCCTGGTGCTTTACAAACATGTGGCTGCTTTATGTTGACTTAGCATCACAGAATGGTTTGGGTTGGAAGGGACCTTAAAGACCATCTAGTTCCAACCCCCCTGCCATGGGCAGGGATAGGGACTTCTGCAGGATAAATCGGCCGAGGAGCATTGAGTGCAATCAAATGGGGCTGCAAGTGACTCCAGGCCATAGCCTGGGCGTATACCCCAGCAGCATGACCTGATCCGGGGTGTCACCTGCTGTGGTTTGAAGTGAGCCGTGCTCTTAGCAGGTGCTATTTTTAGGAAGCTGACCTCTTATCCTGTGGCTTGGGAAGAGTCCCAGAGCGGCTTGGAGCCCAGGTGGGTGTCAGGAGCCTCCTGCATCTCTCATGGTGGGACCCAGGGCTCTGGGGGCCCTTGCTGAGCTCACACGTCAGGGACAGGAGGTGGTGGAGCTATGCCTTGGCCTGAGCAGGTGTAACCTTGAGTGAAGAGGTTGAAGTGTATTCACGTTTGTGTCATGCCATCATTTCCCTGCACCTATTTAGCGGTGGTGTAGTTGCCTCTGGAATGGGCTGAGACTCCTTGGCACAGAAGTGAGCCTGTGCCTGCTGGTTATGGTGAAGTTGATGTCATCCTGAGTAGAGGAGCACTCCAGGGAATATGAACTTCCATTTCTCAGGCCTCAGGATGAGCACGCTTGGCCCCCGAGATGTGGCTTGCACATACCTGTCTCCACAGGATGCACTTCATGACACCATGGTCATGAAGTGCATCCCTCTGCACCAGGATGCAGCAGTCGGGAGGTGCTGGGTGGGACCCAGCAGCAAACTCCTTGAGGGCAGAAGCTTTGTGTGCTTTGGCCTTATCCTTTCTGCGATGTCTCGGAAATGTTTGTGCAGAGCGGTGAGCTATGGGTTCATTGCAGAGCCCAGCGAAGGGAGGAACCCCCTTGTTGGGAGAGTGACGCTGTGTGCTTGCCCTGATAGCTGCTGAGCCGTACCCCTTGGGCGCGCCGACAAGGGGAACTGGGCAGGAGGCAGGCTGGTTTGAAAATGGCACCAGGAAGAAGAGGCCGTGGGACTCATGTTTACAGGGACATCTGTGGCAGATTCTGGGAAGCAGCTGCGCGAATGCTTTTGCCTCACCTTCCCGCTGCCGTACCTCTGGGCAGCTGAAGAAAGCCAGCTTGTGCAGTGTGGCGGATGTCCAGCTCCTATGGCTGTGGCTGCACCAGGCTGCCCAGGGGAGCAGAGGGGGGTCCATGCGGCAGTGTGTGCCTGCACGTGGAGGGGTGAACAGTCGGAAAACTTCAACAGGTTGAAACCAGCTTTGATTTCGCAAGGGTATGGGCTGGAGCAGCGATTTCTGCAGCTTTGTGGCATCCTTTCTGCCGCTCTGGCCTCATTGCTACCTTATTCTCATCCTCGGGTTTGCTCAAATTGCCTTGTCCTCACAGTGCATCGGGCTGCAGCCTCAGAAGGAGCTGAGCTGTCCCGCTCATGGTGAGGTCCCAAAAGTGTCGGGAATTTTCCACCGCTCCTCACCAGCCGAATGTAGAATGCTGAGGAAATAAAGAAAAATCCCTTGAGACTTCAAAACCCAGGGGCAGTCCTGGGGCCGCTGGCTGGAATTACCCACCAGCCCTGGGAGGGTGTTTGGAAAGTCCCCAGAAACCGGTAAAATGTGTTCAGAGCTGCTTGAAGCTCGGTGTGGGTGCAGCCTGGGCTGGGTGTTTTCCAGCTGTTGGCCCCGAGGGAGGAGTGCCATCTCCCGGAGCAGATGCTGGTGCCTGGAGGCAGCCCTGTCCAGTGGGGAGCTCAGCCCAGCCCTGGCAGTGTGTCGGTCACCTTTCCTTCCCTTCCTAGAGTTTGTGCAGTGTCCGTGTGCGGCTGCCTGGCACCGTGGTGGGCTGCGAGGACTTTGCAGAGCCCAGCGAGCCTCGCAGGCTTGATGCCGGCTGCAGGTGGCTGCCTTGCACAGCGCAGCCCAGCTCCTCGCGGCCCCTGTGCTGGGGCAGCTCCTGCGGCTCTAAGATGGGTGTAAGGTGGTGGAGAGTGCCCAGCTTGGCCAGGGTGTCCCATCACTCTTCCTTCCAGCTTAGGTTTCTCCAAGCAGCTCTTGCTGTCCCTGTGGAGAGGAGGGGAAGGCGCCTGCCCGGCTGTCCCCTGCCGAGGGGACGGGATGCTCTGGCCAGTGCTCTCCCTGCTCCCGGACTGTGGCGGCTGTGGGTGCCGCAGCCTTTGCCGGGAAAGTTGGCACAGCCATTTTCTTATATACTGTATAGGTGATGTGGTGCCACACCAAGCTCCCTGTCCCCAGGAGTTGCTACCCGGTGGTGTTGGCACCTGGTGGTTTGCTTTCACGTTGTCCAGCCCACCAAAGCTCCAGGCTCCTGCTGCTGAAGTGATGCGGGGGAGCGAGGGGCAGCGGTGCGGGCAGGGCAGCCCCTCTGACTGCCCTTCCCTGCCCTCTCTTGCAGTTCTGCCAGCCCAGCGGCTGGCAGCTCTTCACGGAGAGGAACCCCCCCACCTTCTTTGTGGCTGTGCTGACCGACATCAACTCAGAGCGGCATTACTGTGCCTGCTTCACCTTCTGGGAGGCTGTTGAAAGTGCACAGGTACTGTGGGCTGCCGGGGTCAGATTGGGAAGGGTGGTTAACAGCATCTGGTTGCCTTTGGCTTTGGCCAGTGGTTCCTGCTTTCCCTGTGTTGGAGGGATCTGGGCATTGGCGTCAGAAGCTTGGGAGAGGGAAGAGCATCCTTTTCCTAACCCTGGGACTTGGCTGATGTGTGTCTCTCTAGCCTCAGAGCCACCCCAGGAATGGTGAGGGGGAGGAGGAGGAAGAGGAGCCATCATCTCCCGTTCAACCTGCGCAGCTCTTTGCTCCCAAAAGCTTGGTGCTGGTGTCGCGGCTGGACCATGCAGAGGTGTTCAGGGTAAGTCCGAAATGCACTGCGGCTGGGGCAGGGGGGAGCAGGGCCCTTGCTTGGGCGGGAGAGGAGAGCAACGTTAGTGAAGACTTCCTGGCTCTGGGAGCAGCCAGGAGCCAGGTAGTCGCTGCCAGGAGCAGGAACTGTAGGAGCACCCTGGCACAGCACCCCGTGGGAGAGCAGCCTGTCCCCAGCCTGCTCTCTGCATCCCGGTCCGGCTCCACAAGGCGGGTCAGCAGCTGAACCTGAACGGCTGACTGCAGAACAGCAAGCCAGGGACTCGGCCACGCCAAGCAGCTGGTGGCCCTGACCCAGTTTTGTGAATAGAGAAACTGTGACAAACAACCCATTCCTGTGGGAGCGTTTATCTTTGCCATCTTTATTTTCTTTAAACCTGCTGCATTATGTGGCTGTAAAAGGTTCGGTAGGGCACAGGCTGCAGGCTGGCGTGTTTACAAACTGCCTCCATGCATATTGTGCCCACAGCTCTGGGGCAGGTGGGGTGTGAGCAGCCTCTGGACCCAGCAGCCTGCCTGCCTTGCTGCTCCCTTGGTTCAAAGGGAGAATCCCCCCAGCATTTATTGTGGGCTCTCTGCTGGGTTGTCCAGGTGCTGGGCTTGTAGGAGGGCAGTGTTCTCCATCAGGCCAGGCTATGTCCTTCCTTTTTCCCCTCCCAGTGTGAGGATATATGATTCTGGGCTCTACCCTGTTCTTGAACCTCTTGTTCACAGCCAGCTCTCTGAATGGGAGCACATGGTGTTCCCTCAGGGCATTCAGTGCTCAAGGCATTAATAACTGACAGGGAAAAAAATAAATCACTCCATTCTCTGGCCTGGAGCTGCTTCAAACAGCAGAAAATCAGGGCTTGACAGACTCACAGCTCCAAACCACGTACCTGAGGTTGGAGGCACCTCTGGAGGTTTCTGGACTAACCCCTACTCAAGCAGGGTCAGCTGGAGCAGGTTGGCTAGGGTATCGTCCAGCTGAGTTTTGAGTATCTCCAAGGATGGAGACTACAGCTTTCCTGGGCAACCTGTATCAGTATTCATCCACCCTTGCAGTAAAAAAGTCTGTACACTTAGGTATTTTACTGGGGAAGTTGTCTGAGCCTAAGTCAAGCCTGCCTTGGCTGATGGGTGGTGTTAAAACAGCAGCTCCCTTCCAGCAAGCGGGAACAGTAAGACTGAGATGGAAGGGAGCATAGCATGTGATCTGGAATGAGCCTGCATCATCAGTCTGTTTCCCTTGTTGCAAGCAGTTACATCATATGGTCATCTTCACATCTGGGATGGGGTTTACCGCACCTGGCCTTTGTAGAACTGGAAACACAGGAGCTGTTCATTTTCTCAAGCCTGGGCGAGCAGAGTGAGGTCATCTGGGCTGTGGCAAAAGCCATTCTGCTTGGGGATGACTCTGGAAGAAAGTGGATCAGCTAACTTGTTCCAAAGGACAGACTTTTCCTGCCAGAGCTTCTCCCCTGGGGACTGCGCTGAAATTGTTCCCGGCTCATTTTGGTCCTTGCGTACCTGACTGCTCGTCTTCCCTGGCTGGTGCTGTTAGGAGGCCCAGTAACATTTGCATTGCACGTTTAGCTGCCTGATTTCATTGCTCAGTTGCTTGAATTACTTGCCTTCGGGATTTTTTGAGGAACAGATGAGCACCAAGAGCACTACGGTCCTGTTGTTCTTCTGGGCCTTGGGTCGTTTCCCCCTTAGCTGGGATACAAAACCAGAAATGTCCCTGGGTATCCCCTGAAGGTCTCTTGAGTGTGGCAGCTGTGGGAGCAGGGTCTGCTTTGCAGCAGAGAGTGCCACACACCTCCGACCTGCTTGAGGGGAGCCAAAGCAGCCCCACTTTCAGGCTCAGCTCATGGCAGGACATGCTGCGTTTGACTGTTGAGCAGGGTTTGCCTCTCCTGTCGCTGTTCCCTGTCCCTGCCAGGAGAAGGTCAACAGGTGGAAACCCTGCCTTTGCTCTTTGGGTGAATGGACAGGTTTCACTGGCTGAGTCTGAAGTGCAGCCTGTTACTTCCCCAGCATAAGACTTGGGTTGTTGTGGCTCCCTCCCTTCTCTGATGAGAGGTCTGTGCAGCCTGAGACTTGGACCCGTTGGTCCTCTGGTCAGCACGATGCTGGACTACGAGAATCCCTCTTGCTCAGGGTGAGGTCAAGCCATACACACGTTACCCCAGGAGCCTTCACCACTGTTTGTGAATGTGCAGGAGTGTGAGCTTGCTCTTCATTCGGTTAATCTGTAGCCTGCCTGGCCCCTTCTCTCCAAAGCAGCAGTATTTTTGTTTTCTCTTTTCCTTACTGACATGGGGAGATGGTTTGAGTTAAACAAAAACCAACACCCAGAGGATGCCTTGAAGACAAATTCCTCAAATTCCTTATTCATCTGTGTATTATAGCTTCTGTTGAATGCTGCCCTGTGCCTGTGCCCCCTAACTCCCTCTGTACTGGAGCTGGTGTTGCTTCCAGAATAGAATAGAATATTTTGGTTGGAAGGGACCTGCAATGATCATTTAGTCTCACTGCCCTGTTCATGGCTGACCAAAAGTTAAAGCATGTTGTTACGGGCAGTGTCCAAATGCTGGGCAGACCGCAAGCAGAGCAGGGCCCGGACAGGTGTCTCGGGAAGCCCTGTGTGGAGAGGTCAATCTCCTTCCCATCCCTTACTTGGCGTTTCTGGGAGACCCGATGCAAATCTGCAGAGACTGGGTGTGCTTGGGGGTGCTGGGGAAGTCCAGCTGTTTGCAGGCACCTCTGCCTGCGGAGCTTTTTGAAACACCTCTGTACTGCTCCTTCTGAGCTCTAGCCCAGGGACGCATCTGGGGACAGCTCTGGTGGGGTCAGTGCTGGAATGGGGGGGTGTTGCTGGCTGGAAGCAAGCTGAGCACGTGCTAATATCCTGTCCTGCTGATGAGGACTCACTGTGAGAGGTCTGAGGGGGAAGACCTCAAGCACTACACCTGAGAATTGACTGTCACAGGGTGTGTTTCTGTCTGGAAGCAAGTACAGGGAACCCCTCCATGCAATGGTGCTCCAAACTAGAGGGCCTCCCCAGCTGCACCTGTATGCATCTGCTTCCCACCCCGACGCTCAGCTGTGCTGTGCTTTCCTCTCCAGAACAGCCTGGGTTTGATCTATACCATCTACGTGGATGGACTGAGTGTGTCCTTGGAGAATGTCATCGGGAACCTCCTGACATGTACCATCCCCATCACTGGCGGAGCTCAGGTGGGTCACCTGCCCCTTCCCTCTTACCTATCTGTGCTTCTGCCTCCTGAGCAGCTCTGACAGAAGCAGGGATGTTTTGCTCAGCTGTATTCTGGCTTTGCTGTGCTGGGGTGAGCTGAGCAAGGTTGATTTGACTCGTGAGCAGAGTCTGGCTTGGTGCACTGGCAACTGAGGAGCTGCTGCAGTACACTGCTACAGACAAGTGCTTGGCTAGCACAGGCAGTGCCTTCCCAAGTGCTTAAAAGTAGAAACAACAAACCTCTGTGATTTGGAGCCACTCAGCTCCTACATCAGCTGAGAAGATCTTGTTGCTTTGCTTAGCTGCAGCTTGCCATGACTAGGCAGCTTGATCTGGGCTCCTTGCTCTCTCCAGGAGGGAGTACTGGGTGGCTCGACTGCCAGCTGGCTTACGTAGTCACTGATCGATCTGTGCAAACAATTGCCATGGCCTCTGGTCATTCCTGCTTCAGGGAGGTCTTGCGCCTCCATTCAGCCCTGCCTGATTGCCTGGAGAACTGCTCCAGAGCCAAGTGGTCACGGGCCATCTGTGAGAGCAGGGTCGAGTCAGCTGTAGGGAGACGGGCCAAGCAAGGCTAACGTTTGCCAGATGAGCAGCTTGGAGCTCTCCAAACCGCTGGCTTCTGCCTGTGCATGGCCAGCATCTCTGATGGACAGGCCTTGAGGAGCAACAGCCTCGCTTGTGCCCAGAACTCAGTTTCTCCTCCTGTTTTTTCCCCTCTGAGCCATGTGTTCCTCTAGCAGTCCTCCTCCTGCTCTAGGAAGGCCAGCTGGGCTCACTCGCTCGTGTGAGCAGCGGATGGGTAGGGAAGTGCTAACTGGAGCTGACTTGGAGCTGACAGAAGTGGAGAGAGCCCAGCTGGACCCTCTGGCAGGAAGCATTCAGAGAGAGCAGCGTAATGCCCTGGAGCTCTTCTGCCATGCTAATGCCTGGAACGTAACTGTGGATGTGCACTTGTCTCCTGCAGTGGCTTCACTTCCAGCTGAGCTCCACTTCCCCCAGCAAGAAATGCCATCAAATTCTCTCACCCAGGCTGCACTCAAGTGGAGGAGCCTTTGCAAGGCTGGGGCAGCACTGCAGGTTGCTGGTGCTTAGAGACAGCTTTCTTCCACCGCTGCAGCCCGTGACCATGAGGGGAGGCTGCTGTCATGAACCTGTGTGTCTGTGCAGGCTTCTTGGGCTGGTGCTTTCTGCTGGGCAGGAGCGGTGCCCCTTGGGCTCCCGCCATAGGTTCGGTGCTTCCTTTAATAATCCAGAGCAATGCGGGTCCTGGTATTTGCAGGAGGTGGATGGATGCCAGTCATATCTGAGTCCTCCAGAGAAGAAAACAGGGTGCTGCCCACACCCAGGGGGCTGTGACTTGTGCCAAGCATCCTGGGTTTGCTCTGGCTGAGGGCGAGAGCCATAGCATTCCTGCGCGATCTGCCCAGATCTGGTTCCTCCCCAGCGGGACGTGTAAGCAGCAGTACGGGAGAGGAGAGACTGTTCAGACAGGGTGGCTTTTCGAGCCACTGTGGCTCGCTGAACAGTGCTTTTTGGCACAATTATTTATCACTTCCCGGTTCTTGCAGGATCAATTCATGCTGTGGGAACAAGTAGTGTGCTACGGGAAGGACAGTCTGTTGGTGGCACTTCCCTTCCCGTGCTTTACCTGTTCTCCTGCTGTGTCCAGACACCCTTTTCCAGTGTGGTAGCTCTTGCTTTTGCTTTGTGCGTGTGTGCATCTCTCCTCTCCGAGATTATTGGTTCCTGCTTGTTGTTGGCCTCTGCCTGTGTTCGTCTTCCCTGTTGTCTTGCTGTCTTTGTGTGTTTCTAACTGACTGTGCTATCTCTGTCTGTCTCTATCTCAGCTTGACGCGGACGACGAAGCAGCGGTACGCACACCTTTTCTTTCATTGGGTCTCTCTCCTCGTTAGCGACCTCTTTTATTCTTCTGGAGGGTGGCACAGGCTGCCACTGGTGCAGCGGTGGACGCTCGGGCACTGTTAGTCTCAGAGCACCCTCAGCTGTGCGTGTGTCTGCGTTGTGTCACGCTGATGGGCAGCGGGGAGTGTGTGCCTGGGCGCTGGGGAAGGGAGATGCGTTCCTGCCCCGCAGCAGGCTGGCTGTGCACTGTTTGCCTTTCCATGAGCACGCTCCCCTGGGGGTTGTGAAAACATGGTGACCTGCTCTGGAAGGTCTGGAAGACCAGGTCAGGGGTGCTTGTTCTGCTCTGCCAGAAGGGCGGTTCAGAAGCAGATATCTGGGCTGTTGTGGTGGCGTGAGCTCTTGCGGCTGCAGGGGGCTGAGCAAGGAGGTGGGTTGCATGGCGAAACCTGCTATTGCAGGGGAGTGTTTTCCCTAGAGAGGTGTAGAAAGAGGAGAAGAGGGCCAGTGATCTGGTCCTGCCCCAGCCCTTGCAGCCTGGAGAGAGGGTGGGGATGTGTTGTGTTCCCTGTGCCACTGGGAATGAGCTTAGGTCTGGGAATAAAATGGTATTGGAGAAGAAGCAATGAGACTGTGCCTAGTCTGTCTGTCCCCAGCCCTTCTACCAGGAGCCATCAGGCCTGCTCACACTGCCTGGGCACTCCCTGTCTGACAGGAGAGGCTGCGGAGCTGGTGCTGCTCCTTTGCCTGGCAGCGCTGGCTGGGCATGGCACAGGTGAACAGTTCCGCTCTGGTTGCGTGGTCCTGGAGAGCTCTCGTGTGCTACATTCCAGTGCAGGTCTCGCGGCCAGCCATTGAGGAGTTGTTCATGCCAGCTGTTTTGGCAGGTCTCATCCCTCCCCTTAGCCTGTGGCCCCAGTCAGGCACACGGTGTGTGTTTGTTGCAGGGTCTTCCTCCCTCTTCCTGCAGCAGCCTTGCTCCAGCTGTGCTGCCATGAGGCAGTGTGCCGTGGTAGGACACACTGCCCCACTGGCTGCGAGGGTTGTGCCAAGGGCACGGCGGCCTTGGCCCTGTGCACGGCAGGTATTCAGGCTGCTGCCGGCTTGGAGAGGCGGCACGCAGCTGGCTTGTCCTTCACACTTGTGGTCGCCTCTTGCTTGGGTGGATGCCCAGTGACTGAGTCTGTTTTCTCTTGCAGAGAACGATCTCGCTGGGAGCAGGGGACAGGCAGGTGATCCAGACACCCATCAATGATTCGCTTCCTGTCAGCAGCTGCAGCGTGGCCCTGCTCTTCCGCCAGCTTGGTGAGACTTCTCCCCATGCCTCCTTCTCATCGCATCCAGTGCCAAAGCCAGCTGGCTGAGTCCTGGGCTGGAGTTCCTTGCACGTCACTTCCCACCGTGCTCCTGAGCCTGGCTCGCCAGCTCAGGGCTCTCTTCCAGCTGCAGCCACCTCAGACTGAGCCCTCCCTGGCCCCGCTTTGCCTTCCCTTTCCCAGGAGGGCAGGAGTCTGGCAGCTCGGCTGCAGACGTGTGGCCAGATCTCATGAGAAACAGCCTGGGTAGCAGGAGGGAGTGCCCAGAGGTGTGCTGCTGGTAGCCCTGCGCCTCTGGTTAAAGGACACTGGCAGCTCAAGGGAGCTGCTGAGCATCTCTCAGAAGAGGGGCTTCCTTGGGGGAGCGTGTACCTGGGTGGCCCCAAAGTGGCTCTTCAGGAGGGTGTTGAGCTCCTCTGTTGGGCAGAATGTGGAGATGGGGGGTGGGGATTGGTAGTCTCTGGTGGGGTATGAGAGGGGAACCCTCGTTTCTGAGTGCTCTTGTCTCCCTTTCTTCCCAGGCATCACCAATGTGCTGTATCTCTTCTGTGCAGCGCTTACTGAACACAAGATCCTGTTTCTCTCCAGCAGTTACCAGAGACTGACCGATGCCTGCCGGGCTCTCCTTGCACTTATGTTCCCCCTCAAATACAGGTGAGGGAACCCACAGCTCCTCGAGCCCCTTGGTGCTCCAACAGCACCCCAGAGCCAGCTGGGGCACAGCTGCCTGCCAAGCCCATGCTGGCTGTCCTGACTCCCCTTCGCTTCACACCCTTGCTGCCTCCTAGTTTCATAGCTGGTATAACTGCATTTTGGGCACTCTTGGCAAAGCGTCAGCTAGGTGAATGCCCACAGATCCTGGCTGTGCTAAAAGCCCCTTTCCCGAAGCCTTTGGCATGCACAGCCATGTAATTCCAGAGTGTGTCCACGGCAGCGAAAGGGTGTGAACTTCCCACCCTTGCCTCCCTCCTCTGTAGGGCAAGACTGGAGCTCTAGCACTGGAAGCACGGAGTGAGGCATTATCAGCAGTGTCTGTAGCTCCAGGAGCAGCTAGCATGCACTGTTCTGAGCTGTGGCAGCTCTTGACAGAGGGAAGCAAACCTGTCAGGCTGTGGGACATGGTCCAGCAGTGCGTGATCACCCCATGGTGCGTGTGGGAGAGGCCAGAGGTGCTTATCTCTCCAGAATCCATCCCCTTTCCCTTCTCTCAGCTGTGTTGCAGCAGAGCACAGAGCCCCAGTGCATCGCTTCTGCTGGCAGCCCTCCATTCCAGCCCCAGGTGCAAAGTCTTGCTGAATGGAGGGGCTGAACACTGGGAGGCTTCCAGAAAGCTGTGGTGCAAATTCTGCCCTCCCTAGAAAGGACATGTGCATACAGGGCTGTTGTTAAGATGCCGGTGGTGGTGGCCAAGCTGCCACGGTGATTCCTATGGGATGGCTGGCACCCCCCTTGCCCCAACCCTGGGGAACGAGTGATGCTGTTGACCCACGGGGCCTGGCCAGGGAAGGGGACACTGGCTCACTGACTGGGCACCACTGGGGCTGTTTGCACATCACCCAGGTAGGACAGCCAAGGTAGACAGGCCACTGTTGCTGCCAGTGCCTGTTGCACTGTTTCCACACTGGCCTGCCATACCCTGAGGCTGCAGAAAGGCTATTTGTATTTCAAAGAAAGCTTTCTTTTGGAGTTCAGTTGCTCTGCTGGAAACCTCTCCCTCGCTTAGACTTAGATTATAAGACCAGGGCCAGAGCATCTTAGAATCACAGAATGGTTTGGGTTGGAAGGGACCTTAAAGACCATCTAGTTCCACCCCCCCTGCCAGGGGCAGGGACACCTGCCACTAGACCAGGTTGCTCCAAGCCCCATCCAACCTGGCCTGGAACACTTCCAGGGATGGGGCAGCCACAGCTTCTCTGGGCAGCCTGTGCCAGTGCCTCACCACCCTCACAGTAAAACATTTCTTCCTAATATCTAATCAAAATCTGCCCTCTTTTGTTTTGAAACAGTTCCCCCTTGTCCTATCACTACAGGCCCTACTAAAAAATCTGCCAGTGTTGAGGATGATGCTTGGGTAGAGAGCAGGGCTCAACTGGCTACAGTGATGCTCTTTTTTGGTTGCAGTTTCACGTACGTGCCCATCTTGCCTGCACAACTCCTTGAGGTACTGAGCACGCCGACACCCTTCATCATCGGAGTCCACTCCATCTTCCAGTCGGAGACGCAGGAGCTGGTGAGACTTGTGTACCCTGTCCCTTGTGCCAGGAGCAGAAGCAGTTCAAGGAAGCAGCAGAGGTTGTGTGCCAACAGTCTCAGATAGCAGCAAATGTTGTTCTGAGGGTGCCTGGGTCAGCAGGCTGAGCGCGCCGGCTTGCACAGGCTCTGCTTGTTCGGGCTGGCCAGCCCAGGCTGCAGTCCAGGCGTGCCGCACAAGCCGGGCAGGGCTGGCTGGGCCCTGCATCGTGGGGCTCTGGGCTGCAGAGCCTGCACACAAACAGCTGGGGTTAACCGAGGGTTGGATTTGGAAAGTCAGCTGGCAGCGCTGGTCCCAGAGGCTGTGTTGGCACTTCAGACTTCAGTTTAGAAACTGAATTAAAGCAAAGCGTAATGAGTCTGATCTAAACTGAAACAAGCTTTTGTGCAGCCTTTTGAACGAACTGCGGCGCGCCGCTTTGGTTAAGCAGGATCACCTCTGTGTTGGGCCAGGGTCAGTGTTTTCACAGCTCACCCAGGCTGATAAGGTACCGAGGGGTCTGGTGTCACGGAGATGTGGCATGTGCCTGCTGAGCAGACCTTCATCCCTCTCCTGCCAGGTTGTCCTCCCCCTGCCACCTTCGTTGCAGGAAGCGATGGGTTCCCTTTATAGCTTGTGTGTTGGCAAATGCAAGGGTTTGGCGATGATGGATAAGAGAAAATAACCACTGAGGGCTAGTAGACTGCTCACAGAAGATGGGAGAGGAGACAGACACCATTCCCAAACCCTCCTCTCCTGAGCTGGGCTTACTCCCTTGCTAGCTCTCCATCACCCAGCAGGAGGTGGTGGGGAGGGTGTCTCAGAAAGCCTGGCTTTCTCTCATGCCTGTCCTGCTTCTTCCAGCTGGATGTTGTTATCGCAGACCTGGACGGTGGGACAGTCAATGTCCCAGAATGTGTACATATCTCCCTGCTCCCTGAACCACTGCTCCAGCAGACCCGGGAAGCCCTCTCTATGGTAAGTGCTGCAGCCTTTCCCCCATCCACAGGGTGTGAGCACCTTGGGAATGACACGCTTCCAGGGGTTGCTGGGAATGGAGCAGCAGGGACTCCTCTGAGAGCAGAGGTCCATACCCTGGGAGTCCTGCTGGCCGTGTCACAGGAGACCTTTCCTGATCCTGATGGTCTTCGGTGCATGGTAGTGCTGGAGTCGGGGGTTCTTCTGCCAAAGGTTTCTGGGAATCGGGCGGCTGGCTCCCAGCCTGTGGGCAGGAAGCAGCTGCCGCCCTGAAGCTTTTCTGGCTGCTCATGTCTTCCCAGAGACTGCTGGCCATGTGAGAGTGGGCCCAGGACAGCCGTGCCAAACAAATGCTGCATGCCTCAGCTTCTGTTCCTCGCCTGTGGCTGGGGGGAGATGGGGGGGGTGGCTCTATTGCAGCCTCTCTGTGCTGAGCCCCCAGCCCTCCTGCGGCATACATCTCCCCAGCAGAGCTGGAGTGGCTCCCCCTTCCCCACTGCCCTCAGCCCACCGAGCTGTGCCCAGGTCTGGGCTCTGGGCAGCGGGGCTTCACAAGGAAAGAGTCAGGCCTTGAGGCTTCCCTTGCACAGCAGAGGGTTTTTTGATACCTGGTGGTTCCAGCCATGTAGGTTTGTTTTCAAGCCCCTCGGACTTTTTCTGTGGGTGCTGTTGGGTCTCTGGGGAATGATGCTTTGCTTTTTCCAGCTGTGAAGGTAGAGACCCCCCCCAGGCCTGTGCCTGAGTGTGCTTTGTGCCTTGTCTGTGCAGGTCTTGGACCCAGAGCTGGAGGTGGCAGATCTTGCATTCCCCCCTTCAACGATTTCTGCCTCTTCTCTCAAAATGCAGGTGAGCGGAGCGGGGAGGAAGGGGGACCCCTCCTGCGAGGCTGCTGTCCTTCCTGGGACACCCTGTTTCTTGGGCGTGGAGCAGACAGGCACAATTTCAAGCCCATCTCCATCTTGATGTTGCTGAGGTTAGGAGGCAAAGCGCAGTACAGCCAGGTCACCGAGGCCACAGCTCTGAGCCATGGCCTGGAAGCCAGCAGTGCCGTTTCGGTAGCTGGCCCATGGACAGGGGCTACGGGGTTTACTGCTGCGCTGGAGAAGGGACTGGAGACAGACACCAAATGTTCGGGCACTTCAGCAAAGCCCGGGGCTGTGAGAGCTCCTTTTTCCTCTTGTGTGCAGCATCGGGGATGCTGTGCAGGGGGGACATAACAGTGAATCCAACCTTTTTCTCTGGAATCTCTGCTGAGTTTCCTGCCCTGCTCAGCAGAACCTGACCCTGACACGTGGTTTGATCCCCTTGCCTCTTTGCTGGGTGTAAACTCCTGCCCCCATGAGCTGGCTTGTCTGCACCCTCTGCCTGACCACACTGACTATGCTGTCCTTCCCTCTTCACAGGATAAGGAGATCCGTGCTGTCTTCCTCCGCTTGTTTGCACAGCTGCTTCAAGGCTATCGCTGGTGTCTGCACATAATCCGCATCCATCCTGAGCCAGTCATCCGATTCCATAAGGTGAGGTGCTGGCACGGGCACGGGCACACGTGTGCAGGCACCTCTGGCATGCCGGGTCCACCAGCCTGGCCTCAGTCTGACGATGGGAAGCAGCTCCCAGAGGGAAAAGAGCCACTTCTGGGAGTTGTGTGGTGGGGAAGGGAGGAAGCTTTTGGGACCTGGCCAGCAAGGGAACGCAGGGAGCTTGTTTCTGCAGTGACTTGGCTCCATCTGCTCTACGGCCTCCTGTCCACACGGCAGAATTGTTTTTTCATTCTGTCCTATGGAATAACTTTTTGAGGTGGGCTGGGCAGAGGTTGGGGAGAGCTGATCTGTGGAGAGGTGTGCACTAATACAGCTGTATCTTGAAGACAGTCCTGTGTTTCCAGCAAGTGACCTGTCCTACACCAATCCTGGGTCCACCTGCATCCCGTGTTTGTCCTTGACCATCCCCAGGTCTCACGGGTCAAGACAGCACTTCCCTGTTTATGCCTGTGGGTGGTCAGATGCAGTGCAGCTGGTGTCCCCTGTGCCTGGTGTCAAGCAACCTTTGAGGCTCATGGAAGCTGTCCTTCACATCCTGGCCTGGAGCTAGGGATTTTCTTAAGATCTGGGAAGAGAACGAAGGCAGGGCCTGCCTTCCCTGGTGCTTTTGGGGTGTTAGCTGTACCAGAAAGGCTGGGAGGGCAGGGAGAGCAGGGAAAAGTTTGAAGTGTTTGGGTACCCATGGAGGAGACCTAACGCAGGAGAAGGCAACAGACTGTGGGAGCAAGAGTAGAGGGACTCAAGTGTTGCAGCTTGCTGTGGCCACATCACACAACCTGCAAACATCTGTGCCCTCCCTGCTGCATGGTCAAGGTCACTGAGGACAAGCAGGCAGGAGCCTTCTTGTTGCCTGTGCCTGCCTGCTCTGCCCAGCCTGTTGTAAGGCCAAGGGGGCAACACCTTGTACCTACAAAAGTGTGCCAGGAGAGCGCATGCAAGCACGCACGCACTGTGCACGGCCTGGACTCGTGCATCACCGGTGCTGCTCTGCACTGTAAAATGCCTTGTCTCTGAGTCAGCAGTGTGTTCATAAGAGTTTTGAGCTATATTTTTATGCTCAGTAAAGATTCCCAACAGGTGCCTGACAAAGATTCACTAGTGCCATAAAATCATAAACATGCAGTAAACGTGAGAAAATGTCCTTTCATAAAACTGCTTTACAATGAATAAAGCATAATGAACTTCCATTTCATAAAAATCACTCTGTGTAGCAACAGTATGCAGTACAGAATAACCTGAGTTTCACTTATTTAGCTGCTTTGGTCACAGCAACATCTGTGCTTCTCTCACAGTGGGTTTAGGGCCGCGGCACTCAGCAGTCCATGTTCTGGTGCAGTGCCTGTGACTCCAGTACCAAGCTCTGCACCTCTCGGCTCCTTCCCCTGGAAAGAGGCTGCTCCAGCTCCTCTGCAGAGGGGTGAGGAGGGCGAGTGTAGGTGGCATAGTGGTCCAGAGGTCTGTAGTGTCGTCAGGGCTGCGGATGAGCAGTCCCTGCGTAGCATCCTCATCCTGTCCCACTCAGCGAGTCAGTGTGCAGCGAGCGGGCAAGGGTGTTTGGAGGAGCAAAAGCTGTTCCCCACCAGCTGCTTCTGAAGGCAAGTGATGTGCCATAGCTGGTGGTTCTGGGTGGGGTCAGCTCCCATGCTCATCTGCTGAGGGGCGAGTCCTAAGGGCTTTCTGCAGACGCAGGAAACCTGGTGCTTTGGGCTCCTGGGGATGGTGAGAGGTGCCTTCAGAGCCATGGTCAGGAGAGAGGTGAGGTGAACAAGCGTTGTTCAGGATGAGGTCCTTAACACAGCTCCCAAAGGACCCTGTGGCCGCTGTGGCCCTGCTTCCCCTGGGGTGCACACGGGGGCTGATGCTGTGCCTTTCACTTGCCATCAACTGTGTCCTGCTGCAAATGCTCCTCTCGCTTGCAGGCCAGAGGCACAGGTTTCTGTGCAAACTCTGTCCCTGTGCTGACGTTGGGCAGGGAAGGAGATGGCATGGTCCCACTGCCACCCAGGCACCCGCTCTTTGCAGCGGTAACAGCATCACCCACACTGCCATGTCAACTGGAGTGACTTATGCCTGGGCAGCGCTGCTGACGAGTGTGCGCTCTCCCCTCTTCCAGGCAGCCTTCCTTGGGCAGAGGGGGCTGACGGAGGATGACTTCCTCACCAAGGTGCTGGAGGGCATGGCGTTTGCTGGCTTTGTGACTGAGCGGGGGGCCCCGTACCGCTCGATTGACCTGTTCGATGAGGTAAGCAGCAGTGTGGGAGCAGTACCCCCTGCCTGACCATCCCACACATCCTTGCTCCGCTCAGCTCTCCCTTCCCCTGGAGGGAGTGAGCCAGGAATCTGCAGTAACACTCTGGCTGCGGCATTGCACTGTGGGTTGGAGCCAGGGGATGCGAAGGGTGGCCAGATCCTGTCCAGCAGGCAGCTGCTCCTCTCACCCATCTCTTCCCCCAGCTTGTGGCTTACGAAGTGAAGCGCATGCGTGCAGAAGAGGGGAACAAGCAGAAAATACTGCGGCACATCAAGGAGCTGGCGGAGAAACTTTACAAAAATGTGAGTCTTGGAGACCCGAGGGATGGGGCAGGGAGAGCTTGGGTTGGAGCCCTGGTTGGTCTGTCCTCCCTCCGTAAGCTTTTGCTGGGACTGATCCTTGTGGTGGGTGATCCTGTCCTACCCTGTGCTGTCACATGTGGCAGGGCACCTGCTGATGTGTGCAGAAGTGTCTGGCCTGGTGTGAGCTGCTCCCAGGAGTGGGATTCCTCGGTTTCAGGTGGCCTGGGCATCATGCACTCCATGCCTTTGCTCCAGAGCAGCAACGGTGCTCGTCTGATCCAGGGCAGGCCAGTGAAGGTCCTCTGAAAGCAGAGCAGTGCCTGTGGGGCTCTTGGCCATCTCAGGATGGAGCTCCTGCATGGTGCTTTGCTCGTGGCTGTGTTCAGGGCCAAAGCGAGCTGTTCTTGCAGCTTCTGGGAGCAGAGCATGCCAGCACTGCTGCCCAGACATCCTGCCCTTAGGGCTGTAGGTTTTTGGGGGTTGTAGATACCAGCTGGGAGGCCATTTGGCCTCAGAGCAGACGAGGTTGCTGAAGGCTGCCTTGCTGTAGCTCCTGGCCTGGGAGAGGACACATGATACAGACGTACGCCTGAAAAGAAACTGTCTTTGCTGTGCCAGGAGAACCCGTACCCCGCGGTGACCATGCACAAGGTGCAGAAGCCCACGGAAGGCTGTCATCTGCGCCTCCACCAGAAGCCTTTTCCCCACTTGGATGAGGGGACAGTGCAGTGGATCATCGACCAGGCCACTGCCAAGCTGCAGACAGCTCCTCCTGCTGTGAAGGCAGAGAAGAAATGCATGGTGCCATCGGGACCCCCCATTGGTACGTGTGTGCAGAGGGCCTTTCCCTGTGGTGAGAAACCCTGCTCAGGAGGAGCTTTACCATGGTGTTGCTGGCTCCTCTTCATACTACGGCATGTCTGAGGGTCCCACATGAGCAAAATGTGCCTTGGAGAAGCAGCAGCACTGTCCTTGTCAGCTTCTGCCCCTTGGGCTGCTTAGAGCTCCTTGGAGTCTTACCAGCCAGTGTGAGAGTATGGGTGAAGGCCCCGTAGTATTCTTCCAGCATGAGCTCTTGGAGCCTAGACCCTTGCCCTTGTGGAGCAGGGGAGGGGGCACCCGTCTCTCCCCTCCCAGGGGTGAAAGTCCTGCCCTGATGGAATTAACAGGCAGTTCTCTCCCCAGCTGCCATCATGGAGCGCAACGGCAACGCCCTGGCCAACAGTGCCCGTCGCCTGGAGGTGGTCAGGAACTGCATCTCCTACGTCTTTGAAAACAAAATGTTAGAAGCCAAAAAGGTGAGGGGGCCCCTGAAGAGCTGGTGGTTGAGGGGGGGGGAGCCGGGGGGTTGCTCTGCTGCTCCTCCCTGGCAGGCTGGAGTGGACATTCCCTGCCTGTGTCCCGATCTCTGCTGCCCAGCTCTGTTGCCATATGTTCTCCACTCAGCACTGCTCCTCCTGGTTGTGTTCCTGGGCTTTTGGCTGATCACTCCACTGCACCAGCTTAGCACTATTTCTGTGTCTCCCGGTGCCCCACAGGGTCTGTCCCGCAGAGATAATGGGGCTGAGGTCCTGAGCAGGAACCTCCCAGGGCTGTGCTCCAGCTGGCCAGATGCGGAATTTTGCTCTGGTTCGCCTCCACATCCGAGTGCGGATGACTGTCTGTAAACACCCTGGTCTCAGCCAGCACAACCAGGACATGAAGCCTGTCCTGCACCTCCTCATTGTGTGCTGACCTTGAACTCACTGCCTGACCAGAGCTCCACTGGGCCCTGTCTTTCTGCTACATGACTTCTTTTTTGCTCTGCAGCTATTCCCTGCTGTGCTGCGTGCCATGAAGGGCCGAGCAGCCAGGCACTGCCTGACCCAGGAGCTGAACCTGCACGTGCAGCAGAACCGGGCGGTGCTGGATCACCAGCAGTTTGATTTCATAATCCGCATGATGAACTGCTGTTTGCAGGTAGGAGAGAGCTGGGGAGAGCGCATCGCTTCAGAAGGAGCTCGTCTCCCCATGTGGGAGACAGCACCGTGCAGGAATTGGAGTGGATCTAGGGGGTCTTGCAGCAAATCCCCTTTTAACATCTCTGCTCTTCCCCAGGACTGCACCGCCATGGACGAGCATGGGATTGCAGCCGCTCTCTTGCCGCTGGTCACCGCTTTCTGCCGAGTGAGTACCTGCAGTATCCTGACCCCCTGTGCGGCCCTTGCAGACTCGGAAGGCCTTGGAGGCCACAGGCTGAAGGACAGGGAGCCTGCGCTGCAGCCAGCCTGAGGGCGTATTGTCCCCTCGGTGCTTCTCAGAGTACAACGTCCTGCCCAGTAGCTTTCAACCGCTTGCGAGGCTGGCCAGGCTGGCTGCACCAGTCTTGACCCAGGACTCCAAAGATAGCTGGAACACCTGCGGGAAGGGCGCTCAGAAACTGGGGCTGCTCCAAAGTGCCAGCCCGATCTGTTGGTCGAGCTGGGCTGAGATAAGATTCTACCTCCTGTAAAGCATCCGTAGCGTGAGGCCCTGCGGGGCTCTGGGTGGGTGCTGGGCAAGTCTGAGGAGAGTTTGCAGGGGATGCTTGGAGGAGCTGCGATGCAGATATCCCTCCTGCAGGCCCAAGGGTATGTTGCCACTCCCAGCAACAGGCTAGAGCAAGGATTGCCTGGAGAGGAGACCTTGGCACAGAGGCCGTGTTTATATGAAACTCTTTTTCCACCTTTTGCTTCCTCAGAAACTGAGCCCGGGCATCACGCAGTTTGCCTACAGCTGTGTGCAGGAGCATGTGGTGTGGACCAACATCCAGTTCTGGGAGGCCATGTTCTACTGCGATGTGCAGAACCACATCCGAGCCTTGTACCTGGACAACAACGAGGAGAACCACATGGATGAGGTGAGGAAGTGGCCACAGTGCCAGTGTCCCTGCAGAACTGCTGCAGCTCTCCCCAGAGGTCCACGGGCTGATAAGGATGCTGAACCAGCCTGAGGGACTACATCCTGGTTCTGGGAGATTCCTGTGGGAACAGTGGGGTGAAGGCTGGCAGGTCCCCTGTCCGTGCAGACGGCTGACATCTGCTTCCAACTCCTTCAGGAGAGCACAGAGGGGCCACAGGAAGCCAAGTCTGCCCTGGAGATAGCGTCGGAGCAGCTGAGGCTCTGGCCCACCATGAGCCGAGAGAAACAGCAGGAGCTCATCCAGAAGGAGGAGAGCACGGTTTTCAGCCAGGCCATCCACTACGCCAACCGCATGAGCTACCTGCTGCTGCCTCTTGACACTAGCAAGAACCGCCTGCTCCGCAGCTCTGGGCTGGGGGACGTGGAGAGTGTCAGCAACAGCTTCGTCACCAACAGGTGAGCAGGGCTGGAAGGCTTGGTAGGGCTGTGCTGCAGGGGCACCAGAGCAACCAGAGCTGGGGATGGGAGCTTCTTGATGCGGTGCCTGGGGCATCTTGATCATTCAGCTGCCATCGGGGTTTGATGCAGGTTGCAGTGCCCCAGGGGTGTTTTGTATTAGGAGTGGAAACTCCTCTGGCCTCTGCTTCGTGTGAGTTACAGCAGCGGAGAGATGTTCTGGGTTAACTCTTCCCTCCTCCTGTACGGCAGCATTGCTGGCAGTGTGGCTGAGAGCTATGACACAGAAAGTGGATTTGAGGATGCAGAGAGTTCTGATGTGGCCAACTACGTGGTGCGATTCATCAACCGCTTTGTGGACAAAGTCTGCACAGAGAGTGGAGTCACCAACGACCACCTCAAGGGGCTGCATGTCATGATCCCTGGTAATACACGTTGCGGCAGTGCTGGGAATGGGCAGCTGTGTCACCTCGCTGGGGACCCTTCCGTATCAACGGGGGGGGGGTCTGCTCAAGAGATGGTTCTGCAAGAAGCGGTGGGAAGGCCAAGAGAAGGCACACGCAGTGCTGCAGGGCAGGTTGGCAGCCTGCCTGGGTGGTGTGTAGGGCAGGACTTCGCTCACAGTCTCTTACCTTTGTGTTTGTCCGCAGATATTGTACAGATGCACATAGAGACACTGGATGCCGTGCACAGGGAGAGCAAGAGGCTTCCTCCCATCCAGAAGGTATGGACCTGGCCTGCCGCAGCCGGGGAGAGGTTCTGGTGCTGTGTGTGGCTATCATGTCCCCTTCCACTGGTCTGAACTTCCTATTGTACATCCCTGTAGCCAAAGCTGCTGCGTCCCAACCTGTTGGTGGGTGAGGAGTGTGTGATGGAAGGGCTCCGCGTGTACCTCATGCCTGATGGACGGGAAGAAGCTGCTGGAGGGAATATTGGTGGTCCACCTCTTCTCCCTGCAGAAGGAGCCATCTTCCTCACCACTTACCGCATCATCTTCAAAGGCACTCCCACGGACCCTCTGGGTAAGGGTCTTGCCTGCACCACATCCTCTGTCTTCAGGGGCTGATGGTGCCTGGGGAGGAGGTGGCTGGTAGCTCTCCTGGAGCAGTGGCTGCAGCTCACCTTGTTGCAGGAGCTGCCGATAAGGGCCTCAGGTGGTTGCTTTGGGCGAGTGACGAGCCAGCACTAGGTCTTACTGGGGTCTGCCGCAACCACCGCAAGCTTGATGGTTGCACCCAGTACCACAAAGGAGGTGGTTGCTCTTGCTGTCCACCTTTGGCAGACGATAAATTACTCATGCCCATCCTAGGCATCATCTGCAAGTCGCCATGGACTGGCTGCAGTGTGCCTGGCTGCTTTATCCTACGGGGCTCTCTGTGGTGATGGCCACTGAGGAGACTGAGGCCACAGCGTGGCCTGGCTTTGTGCTGGAGCGAGGCAGTGGGATGCGGCTAACCTGTTCCCGTGCTTGTGCCCAGTGGGGGAGCAGGTGGTGATCCGATCCTTCCCCATCGCCTCACTGACCAAAGAGAAGAAGATCAATATCCAGGCCCAGGTGGATCAGTTCATCCAGGAGGGCTTGCAGCTGCGCTCGTGCACATTCCAGGTGAGACCGCGTGGGGCTGCGCGCTGCTCCTTTGCATTGCACTATCTCAGCTGAGGAGCACGCTGCTGGGGAGACCCAGCTGGTATGTGACCACGGCTGGCACCATCCCTTGGGACAAGGCACTGCCCAGGCTGATGTGGTCTGGGGGGATTAAAGACAACCCCTTGCGGGTGACAGGGCACCTGAGGGGCGGAACCAGAGGCCCCCTTGTAGAGCAAGGAGTAGGCTGTGGTCCATAGCATGGTTTGGGTTGGAAGGATCTTTAAAGACCATGTAGTTCCACACCCCTGCCGTGGGCAGGGACACCTTCCACTAGACCAGGTTGCTCCCAGCCCCATCCAACCTGGCCCTGAACACTTCCAGGGATGGGGCAGCCACAGCTTCTCTGGGCAGCCTGTGCCAGCGCCTCGCCACCCTCACAGTAAAGAATTTCTTCCTTATGTCTAATCTAAACCTGCCCTCTTTCAGCTTAAAGCCATTCCCCCTTGTCCTATCACTGCAGGCCCTAATAAAGAGTCCCTCCCCATCTTTCCTGTAGGCCCCTTTAAGTATTGAAAGGCTGAGGTCTCCCCGAGACTTCTGTTCTCCAGGCTGAACAACCCCAGCTCTCTCAGTCTGTCCTCGTAGGGGAGGTGCTCCAGTTGCAGTCCTGTTGTATGCAGGATCAACTTCTTGCTCGTTAGCTCAGGGCTCCTTTCCAGCTGCTCCAGTAGCTGCTGGAACACTGAGAAAGCGTGAGATGTCCCCACACAGCACCCTGGGAGGTGGTACTGCAAAACCTTGTAGCACATCTTGGAGAGAGATACCGTAGGGTGAGATGTGACAATGCAAGTAGTTACTCAACATTTTCCATCTTTGAGAGACTTATGGAGGTAAAGCAATGCTGGGAGGAGAGCAGCTAAAACACTGTCTGCGTGCTCAGAGCCGCGGTGACTGAGTCTAGGGACACAACAGGAGCAGAGGTGCTGGATGCAGAGTGCTTTGCAGGAGGAAGGGTGTGGGACAGAGTAACTGGCACGGACGGACAGACAGGGCAGCCTGGCCTGTGCCCGTCTCAGTCGCTGCTCCCGACTGGGATCTGAGCTCTTCTGCCCTGTGCTGTGGGAAGAGCCCTTCCCAGTCCCCTGGCCCAGCTGTGTGCCGTGACTGCTCTCTGCTGTTCCTGCAGTTGCTGAAGATTGCCTTTGATGAGGAGGTGGCTTCAGACAGCGCTGAGATCTTCAGGAAGCACCTGCACAAGCTGCGCTACCCCCAGCACGTGCGTGGCACCTTTGCTTTCACTGTGGGCCAGTCACCCAAGCAAGCCATGCAGCCCAAGGCCAAGGAGAAGAACCCCTCACTCAGGTACCCGTGCCATCGTGCCGTGGGGAGACTGGCACGTGGGGATGCGCTTGACCCTTTCGAGCACTGCAGGGCTTCTCCTCTCCCTCCTCCAGTCCACCCAGAGCGAGCTGCTGAGCAGGGGTCACTCGAGAAAAGCTGGGGCATGGACTCCTGAGCTGGAGGTCAGGGTCCCTGAGCCAACCTTGCTCAGACCTCTCCTTGCTCAGGATCTCCACTTGTTTGTGGGGCGACATGCTGCACGTGTGGTAGCGGTCTCCTGGCTCCACGCAGAGGACCAGTCAAACTCGAGGAGCAGGGTGTTTGCTTCAGTGGCATTCCCAGCCCTGTTGCCCAGGCCAAAACAGTGCAAGCCCCCAGGAGACGTCTCATGGGAGCGGTTCCAGTGGGCACGAGAGCAGACTCTGCTGTGCCGGAGGATGGGGAGTGCTGAGGGGCAGCGGCAAAGCTCTGCGCATGGTGCTGACCTGTGGCCAGACCCCGCTCCGGCACGTGGTGGCTAGGTTCAGCGACGCTGTAGCGCTGGGGTCTGGTTGGTGCTGTGTTCGCGCTTGGTGTGCCCTGGAGTCTAAGCATCTCTCCCGTGTGTTTGTGACTCAGCTCCCAGCAGGTGACCGATATGTTCCAGGGCCTGACAGTGGGGGTCATGTCCCTTGGGCACCTTGGCCATTCAACCACGTAAGATGCCTTCACCCTGGGCGGGAGCTTGCGAGGTGGCATTGGCTCAGGCTGCAGCCTTCACTGCTCCCAGGGTTTCTTCTCACCTGCTCTGCATGCGACCTGGGCTGTGGGCTTGTCACTCGGGGAATGCCCTTTTCCAAGCTGCCGGTCTGACGTTCAGGTTTGGGGTGTGCACTGTCACCGTCGCAGCACCGTGGCCTCCAGAGGCGGTTGGTTGGTCAGTCATCCTAGTGCTCTGTGGCGCACTGGTGGATCCCAGGACATGCTGAGGGAGCTGTGCCTGTACTGCTAACCTCCAGAGACCTCTAGAGCTGCCGGGTCCAGCTCTGGGCCTGGGCACAGTCTCAGAAGCCTGTCTGAACTTCAAGGTGTGCTTTGTCACCCCCCTCCGAGTCTGCTTCCAGTGCCCCACACTATCTGCAAATCTTGTTCCTCCGGTTAGAAAGCCCTCCCGTTCCTAGCCTCCATACCTGAGCGTTTTTTCTCAGGACGGCATTCTCCCTTGGTCCTGAGGCTTCCCCTCCCTTGGTAAATGTAGGGAGCAGTTGGATTTCCTCACCATCTGCTTTGTGAAGCAAAACAAGGGACCTGCTACTCTCACTCTGGCCCGTCTTGATAAGGTGAATTTCTAGAGATCTTTGCATCAGTGTAGCTGTTATCCTGGGTTGGATGTGGCCCCTTCCCTGGCTAATGTATGTCCCACATGTCCTGCGTTTGTTCCCCTTCGAGCCCAGGGGCTCACCGAGACAGTGGTGAGCGCGAGGTCCTGTGTGCGGGCAGGCCATTCCTGCCTTCAGGAATTCCTGCCTGCTGGAGCTCTGTCTGCAAAGCCTGTTGTACCCATGCAGCCTAATCACCTGTGGGTTTTGGAAGGTGTCCCTTCCCTGCTTTCCCCAGGCTGCCCTCGGGAGTGGCTGAGCCCAGCTGCGCGCTCTCCCTGTCCCTTATGTGGCATTGAGCAGGTCACCTTCCACAAGTTGCCTCCCCTCTGCCTGGTGAGGAGCAGCCCTGTGTCAGGGCGGGCTGGCAGCATCCCCAGGGTGGATCCCCTGTCCCCTGCTGTGACTTGAGCCAGGCCGCTGCTGATGGGAGCTCCGATGTGGAGGTGATGGCATTAGAGCTCGGGACAAGGCCCGGTCACTGCTGATGGGAGCTCCCATGTGGAGGTGATGGCATTAGAGCTCGGGACAAGGCTGGCCTCCTGTCGGGTCGGGAGGCTGGGGCACCTGCTCAGCCTGGCTGCGCCATCCAGCCAGGAGAAGGCAAGCACTGTAGGCTCTTGTAGGCTCTGCCTCTGGCTTGGTGGCCTCCTACAGCTGAGAAGCCAGCTTCTCCCTACCAGGGAGCTAGCAGGTGACATCTCCCCTCCTGTGGTGACAGTGATTTTGACCCCATGCCTCTAGCCAGTGGTGAGGGATGCCTCTGTCTCTGCTTTGCTCTCGGTGTGACTGAGTGTTGGTGTCTCTAACCCTTCAGGGGCTGCTCTTCTGGCCGTGCTGGGCTGTGGTCACGCACGCGGGGGAGGTGGTGTCACCTGGCCTCAACTTCTTCTCTGGTTCCAGGACGCTCTCCAAAAACCTGGTGAAAAATGCCAAGAAAACAATTGGCCGCCAGTACGTGACACGGAAGAAATACACGCCGCCCATGTGGGAGCAGCGGAGCAGCCAGCACTTCCCAGAGGACAACGAGGATGAGATCTCAGGTTGGGAGCACCCTGAGCAGGGAAGGGAGGCTGTGGGGAGCGGGGCACTTGCTGAAGCAGGAGCATCTTCCAGCTAGGAGAGGTCTCGGCCATCGCTCTGCAGAGGAGCAGGCGTGGGAGCTTCCCTGGTGCAGAGGATCACCACTGGGGTTGTCTCTCCCAGTTCTCGACAGTCTGCCAGCTCTCGTGTGCTGGTGGTGGCCAGTTGGCAACTCGACATATTTCCAATATCTAGCAAGCCCTGCAGAAAGGAGCAAGTCCTTTGGTCTGTGGCCTCAGCTCCTCTGATGAAGTCGCAGATTTCAGCTGCAGCAAGGCAGGTTAGGTTACATGTGAGAAGAGGTTGACTGGTTTGAGAGTAACAAAGAACTGGAAGAGACAGGAGTCCTCTGCGTTGAAGACTACAACCTTTCCAGGTGGGAAGGCCTGTCAGAGAAGATGTGGTGGATGGGATTTAGGGTTTCAGTGGGAAGTGGTGTCTGTGGGGACCAGTCCCCCCTGCCACGTGTGAGGCGGGTCTGGCCAACTGACGTGGCCGATTTTCGATCTTTCCTTCTGTTCACTTCCCTTTGTTCACTCCCCAGTTTGTTTGCAGTGCTTTTCAGCTCGAGTTCTGTCACAACCATTACACAAGCCTTTGGTGTGTCCATCATCGAAGTTATTAGCAAAAAACACCAGCTGTGTTCAGGCCCAGAAGAGAGAGATCTTTCAGATCCATCATTGTTCTCTAGTTCTGGCATTAGGAAATGCGTTAGGAGCATTAGGAAAGCTGTGTGTGGAGGGCAGCCACCAAGGGTTGTGTCCACCTGACAGTGATTTTGCCTGGATGGAAGTGTTCCAGGCTGAAAGCCTTGCTGGAGCCGAGGTCTCACCTGTGTTGCCCTCTTCTCCCAGGAGGTTGCTCTCCTTTGAGGGAGGAGATGAGACCAGTGTGGTGGAAGAGCTCTGGGCCGATTGGTGCTGGGCTGTTCCTCATCTCTCGGTGGTATCATGCGATGTGAAAGCACCAAAGAAATCTGCTCTGACAGTCAGTACCCAGGCAGCTGACACTGCGCTTTTAACCTGTAAAAAAGTTACAAGTTTTGTAACTGACAAGTAAAGATGCTTGCTGCAAGGGGGAGACAGACTTTTTAGTAGGGCCTGTAGCAACAGGACAATGGGGAATGGTTTTAAGCTGAAAGGAGGCAGGCTTAGGTTAGATATAAGGAAGAAACTTTACTGTGAGGGTGGTGAGGCGCTGGCACAGGCTGCCCAGAGCAGCTGTGGCTGCCCCATCCCTGGAAGTGTTCAAGGCCAGGTTGGATGGGGCTTGGAGCAACCTGGTCTAGTGGAAGGTGTCCCTGCCCATGGCAGGGGGGTGGAACTAGATGGTCTTTAAGATCCCTTCCAACCCAAACCATTCTGATTCTAAGCTTTGGTGCCCAGCCCTTTGGACAGGGCAGCTGAGCTCTCCTGTTTTGGATGAAGGTGGTGGGAGGGAGCTCCTGCCCTCTGCTGTCTGCTTGGCTGGGAGATGCCTCCAGCCCATCCTCCAGCTGCATGTGGGACACCGTGCCTGTTGCCGAGGGCAGACCCAGGCTCCCCTTCTGTCTCCACAGTGTCTGAAGAGATGGACCGAAGCACTTTGACCCCCACTACCACCATTAAACCTTCAGATAAGATGACCATCAACCACCTGGTAGAGCGAGCCTGCTGCCGCGACTACCAGCGGATGGGGCTGGGCACGCTCAGCAGCAGCCTTACCCGCTCCAAGAACGAGCCCTTCCGCATCTCCACTGTGAACCGCATGTATGCCATTTGCCGGAGGTGAGCCTCAGTGGGGCCGTGGCCGAGGAGGGGGGTCCGCAGGGTCAGGAGAGGACAGCGAGGGTCTTTCCTGGCTTGTGGGAGCTGGGGGCAGGGCTTGCACCGTTCCCCCCCGGGCTCTGCAGAGCCTCCGCTGTCTCCTGCAGCTACCCCGGGCTGCTCATCGTGCCGCAGAGCATCCAGGACAACACGATCCAGCGGATCTCCCGCTGCTACCGCCAGAACCGCTTCCCTGTTGTGTGCTGGCGAAACTCCCGCACCAAGGCCGTGCTGCTGCGCTCGGGGGGGCTGCACGGCAAGGGTGTGGTGGGCCTCTTCAAGTCCCAGAACGCCCCCACTGCAGGTGCTCGTCCCCTCTGCCCCTGGGCAGCGCCCGTGCCGGGAGTGGGCTGCAGACCCCTCCTCGGGTCCCGTGCCGGTGGCAGAGTGGTGACGCTCGTGGCTCTCCTCCCAGGCCCCTCGCAGACGGACTCCACCAGTTTGGAGCAGGAGAAGTACCTGCAGGCTGTGATCAACTCCATGCCGCACTACGCCGACGCCAGCGGGCGCAACACACTCAGCGGCTTCACCTCTGCGCACATGAACAGCTCAGGTGAGGAGCGCGGCCACCGCTGCAGAGCAGCAGGGATGCAGGAGGGCTCCTGCTGGTGTGCGCAGGGCCCCCGCCATGGGTCGTGCCGTCCGTCCCCGAGCCTGGGCAGCCAGGTGAGCTGCTGTCTCCAGACTCCCATCGGAGGAGGCAGCAGAGCCTTTCCAGCGTGCTCTCCAGAGCTCCCAGCTCCAGCTGGGCCTCCGTGGCTGGTGGTGGGAATGGGTTTTGGGAAATCCGGTAGCCCTGGACCTGTGAGCACTGGGAGCCCCAGACTGTGCTCGGATCCAGGTGCTCGCTGAGGACAGGGTGGGGACAGATCCTGCTAGCTGCGACCTCGGCACCCTTTGCAGCCCAGCGCAGCGAGCAGCAGTGCTCGGGGTCTGCCACAGGAAGCCTTGGTAAGTCGCTGCCTCCCTTGCCTTCCGAGCAGCCTGTCGTTTCCTGCCGGGGCAAAGCTGCCCGTGCTGCCCTGCCGTGCTCGGGTGTCATTCATCCTGTGTCTCAGCCATTCCACCCCATCGCTGCTGCAGAGCTGACTGAGGGCCAGGGGGACTGGGGGGGAACAGCCGAGGGCTCCCTGCAGCCTGGGGAGGAGGCAGCTTGCTGAAAGCCCCTCTGAGGCCTCTTCCCTGGCGTGGGGGGACGTGCCCGGAGCCACGGCTGAAGGAGAGAGGGTCAGAGCGGCATTGGGGGTGGCAGGGGAGAGACCTGGCGAGGGGGCTGCCGGACTGTGGCAGTGACTGGGTGATCCCTCCGCAGTGCAAAGCGCCTGGGGCAGAGTTGCAGGAGGGACAGGCCCCTGCTCACACTGCTGCGCCTGGTGCCTTTTTGCTGTGGCTCCAGCTGGAAGGTGTTTCCCGCACGCTGGCCTCCTGGTCCTGGCCCCGGGTGCTCCTGCTTGCTGCTGCTTTCTCTCTTTGGCCCCTTCCCCTCCCTCCCGAGCAGTTGTGGGGAGGCAAGGAGGGAGGGCCCCTCTGGAGCAGCACAGAGGCCGAGAGCTGACATTTTGTTGGTGCTACAGATTTCTCCGACAAGAGACAGCCTAAGCTGGGATCGCTCATGAAGCAGGTGATGGGAGGGAAGGACGATGGGCCTGGTACTATTAGCCGCGGAGGTGAGGACATGCGAGTGAATTCTGCCTCGTGGGGGCCTGGCAAAGGCCCCCGGCTCGGGGCAGCTGCTGTAGAGTAGATGCTTCCCCTTTGCTCCCCCTGAGCTCGCTGCCGTGGGGCAGCTGCAGGGAGGGAGGGAGGGACCCGCTGCAGCACCCCAGAGCCATCTCATTCATCCATCCCACTCATTGCTCCAGTTGCTTCATCTGGGTCCCCGGGCGCCTCTTCCCGCCCGGCCCGCATCTGCCCAGCGAGAGCGTGGGTCCGCCTCGCCCCCCTGCCCTCGCTGAGGTTGCTTTCGTCCTGTGCTCTCAGGGCTCGGTCACAGAGCTAGGGTCATCACTCTCTCCACCCCCAAGTGCGTGTCAGCGAAGGGCCGCGAGACGCCCCGAGGTACGGTACCGCCAGCCGCCTAACCGCCACCCGGGTGCTAACCTCACCGACTGACCCCCCCACACACACACTCCAACCCTTCACATGACTAATGCCCCAGTAACCCCCCACCGCAGCCCGCTAACGCCTCCACTGAGCATGTCGCCGGCTTGGTCCGGCCCGCGGTGCCGGCGGTAAGTACCGGGCCAGTCCCCAGCTGATCCCGCAGTGTCCTCTCAGGTTTGCTTTAGGCTCCTTGCGCATCTGCTGGTGCTTGGGTGGTGGTGGCCAGGAACGGGGTCTGGCTGGTGGGGAAGGGGCAGGTCCTGGTGGTGTGGGCGCAGGAGTGCACTGTGGGCTGCGCAGGTGATGGGGCGTGGAGCTGCTGGTGTTGGTCTCTCCATCCACCAGGCAGGAGATCCTACAGCACCCAGCAAGGAGAAGGAGCAAAAGCAAACCTGGTTCCCAGCACCTTCCCGGCATGTGTTCCCAGGGTGCTGGGGTGACAGCAGCTCGGCTCCTGCTTTCGTGGCGAGCTGCTGGCCCCTGGGCCAGCCCGGCTGGGGGGACGCAGATGCCAGCACAGCCCCCGAGCCAGCCAGGGGCCCCCAGCCTAACTGCTGGCTGTCTTGCAGGCAAGTGGGGCAGCATCCGAGCCGGCGGGCGCATAAGCAGCTATGCCCTGAACATGGAGATCGGGTCACGCCTGGCCGGGAAAGACCTGCTGGGTGCCCAGCACAACGGCACCCCCTCGGAGGCCAGCTTCCTGCGGCAGCACCGGGCCTCACTCTACATCATCGGGGACAAGTCACAGCTGAAGGTAACCCTGACACCTGGCAGCAGCATCCTTGGGAAGGATGGGTGGTGGTGGGTCTGCTCAGGGGGTGTCTTGGGGTGATGCTGATCTTCTCCTCCCTCAGGGGGTGAAACCGGACCCGCTGCAGCACTGGGAGGTGGTTCCCATCGAGGTGTTCGACGTGCGGCAGGTGAAGGCCAGCTTCAAGAAGCTGATGAAGGCCTGCGTGCCTGGCTGCCCCTCCACTGACCCCAGTGTCGCCTACCTGCGGTCCCTGGAGGAGTCCGAGTGGCTGTCCCAGGTCAGTTGTCACCCAAAGCCTGGAGGGGCCCTCGTCCGTAGGAGTCTTTGCTGTTGACTGTTGCTCTTGGCAAAGTGAGAATGGGGGTCCAGGTGCCCTCTCCAGAGCATCACTGTGGCATGAAGTGGGAGACGCTAAGGGAACAAGGTTGGTGCAAGAAATGAGGATAGAATAGTCCAGAGTACCGCTCTGCGGCGCTGGACACGAGAGCTGCGGGTGTCTGCGGCAGCTGCCGGCTGGGGAAGCGGGGCAGGATCTGCATGACGGCGGAACACTGTGAAGGGGTTGGTGTAGGCCGTGCCAGCAGTAGCCAGGGTGACCCAGGGAGCTGCTGCTCTGTGGGACTGGTCCCACTGTGGAGCTGCTGTGGGGCTGGACCCTCTGGCTGCTGGAGGGAGCGAGGGACCCACAGCTCCGCTTGGGGTGCGGCGGTGGTGCCCCGCTGGCCTTGCTGTTGCTGACGAAGGGTGCTGCACAGGGCCTGAACACGGAGGCCTTGTGTTGTGGCCCTGCATAACCTCTGTGCTCTGCTTCGTTCGGCTCATCCGCTTCCACGAGAAAGGGTGGCTTTGCACGACGTCCAGCAAAGGAGTTTGCTGCACTGTAGTAACTCTTGGCCCTTGCCTTGGCAGATCCATAAGATCCTGCAGATTTCGGTATTGGTGGTCGAGCTGCTGGACACGGGCTCCTCTGTGTTGGTCAGCCTGGAGGATGGCTGGGACATCACCACGCAGGTAGGAGCCCGACAGCTGCCCAGTGTGACAGCTACCCGTGGCCGTCTCCCCACGAGCATCTCGAGCCCCGCTGTCCCTGCAGGTGGTCTCCTTAGTGCAGTTGCTGTCGGACCCCTACTACCGGACACTGGAGGGCTTCCGCCTGCTTGTGGAGAAGGAGTGGCTGTCCTTTGGGCACCGCTTCAGCCATCGCGGAGCCCAGACCCTGGCCAGTCAGAGCAGCGGTTTTGCCCCCATCTTCCTGCAGTTCCTGGACTGCGTACATCAGGTGAGCTCCAAGTGCGCCAGCTCTGCACCAGCTGGCTCTCCCCCAGCACCAGGGCTGGCTCCTCGTGTGCGGGGAACGGGTCTGGAGTCAGCCTGCACTTTGTGGGTCCTGGGAGGTCTCACCCGTGCTGCTCCTTGCAGATCCACCTGCAGTTCCCTATGGAGTTTGAGTTCAGCCAGTACTACCTGAAGTTCCTCAGCTACCACTACATTTCCAACCGTTTCCGGACATTCCTGCTGGACTCTGACTACGAGCGCATCGAGCTGGGTGAGGACAGTGCACAGGGCCTGCAAGTGGGTGGCAGCCCCACGCCTTGCCCCAAATAATGTCCCTTCCTCACCCTCTTCTCCACAGGCCTCTTGTACGAGGAGAAGGGTGAGCGGAAGAGCCAGCAGGTCTACAAGTCCATCTGGGATTACATTGACCGGCTGAACAAGAAAGCCCCCATCTTCTTCAACTACATGTATGCCCCTGAGGATGGGGAGGTGAGAGCTGCGCTCCTGCCCTGTGTCCGCCCAGCCCAGCTGAGCCCCCGTGTGCCAGAGGGCTTGGACAGGGCTTGCCGGGGCCACTCCAGGGTCTCCTTGCTTGCACGAAGCCGAGCAAGCATCCCCGTGTTGGCTGGACCATGGCATTCGCCCACCCGGGTGGGCTCTCCTGCCTGGCTGCCATGCCGGAGCCCTGGGGAGGGTGTCTGCCACTGCGGGGGGCATATGGGACGAGTCAGGCGCTAGAACTGTGTCCCTGCAGAGGAGCTGGGGTGACGCAGGTGACGCTGCAGAGCGCAGGTCCCCAGCTGGAGCTGTCAGGGTCTCATTTTTTGCTCTTCACCGCCACAGGCTGGGAACATCCATCCTCAGGAGCTTCTGGGGCCGGGTGGGGGAGGAGGTGGGGCGCTGCGCTCTGCTGATGTGGCCAGGCTGCAGCAGAGCAGCTCAGGGCTGTCATTTGGTCTGAGCCCAGTCCTGGCCCAAAGCTGGGAGCAGCTCTGCCTTTCTCTGGCCCAGCATTGCCTTTTCCTTCCAGCGTCAGCTGCCTGTTGTTACCGGTCAGAAAGCATCGCCCTTGGGAAGAGCTCATTGTGAAGGGGCTGATCACCTTTCTGGGCAGATTGTCCCTGCAGCGTGGCCAGGGCTGTGTCTCGCTGCCCTCCCCGAGCATAACCCTACTTCTCCCGCAGGTGCTGAGGCCGTACAGCAACATTTCCAACCTGAAGGTATGGGACTACTATACGGAGGAGACACTTTCTGAGGGCCCTTCCTATGACTGGGAGCTGACGCAGGGGCAGCCGGAGCACGTAGAGGAGGCGGATCGGCAGGACACCAGTGCCCCCCCAGACAAAGCGCAAGATCATCTGGCCATGCTATGACAACCGCAGCCGCGTGGAGCCTGATGCCATCTCCAAACTGCTGGAGGTAAGAGCGTGGCTGGCGGCAGCATCTTCTATGCGTTGCTACTGGGCCTGGACTTGCCATGGTGTCCCCACAGGTATGGCGCTGCCCCATGCACACAGTGGGACAGGGCTGTGGCAGGGTTGGAGTCAGTTGAGCCCCTGGGACAGTGGTCCCAGGAGTCTTAGCCCCTCCTGGGCTGATGCCTGAATCCCCACGCAGGAGCTGCACAACCTGGAGATGGAGCTGGGGCAGGTCCCAGAGCGCTGGAAGGACACGTGGGACAAGGTCAAAGCTTCCCAGCGCACCGAGGCACGGCAGGAGGGCAGCCGGGTAGGTGGGGGCTGTGTGACCTCCCGGGGAGGGCTGGAGGGCAGGCGTCGGCTTTGCCCAAGGGTGCCCTGAGCAAAGCAGGTGTTTGCTCCTGCAGCCTGGGGCTGAGGGGGGCTGCTGGTGCTCGGCCCCCAGGCTGGGTGTGCCTGAGGGCCATCCCCCTCCTCATGCTGTGCTGTCTGCTCCCCACAGACCCCCAGCTCTCTGCTGATGTCCTCCGGCCTCTCCCACCACCGGCGCTCGCTTGGCGTGTACCTGCAGGAGAGCGGCGTGGGCTCTACCCTCAACCTCAGCCTCGACAGCGACACCAGCAGCACCTCCACCCCCTCCAGCGGGAAGCAGGGTGGCCGCAAGAGCACCAGCACGCTCTACAGCCAGTTCCAGATGTCAGAGAGCGAGAACAGGCAGGAGGGGGGGTTGGGGTGCCAGGGGCTGCCCGCGGTGCTGGGAGGGGGGAGGGTGTGTGGGTTCTGCAGAGTGCAGACCCAAAGCGCCTCTTGTCCCCACTGATGCTGGGGTGCCACAGACCGAACTGCCCTTTGGCCCCTCTCTCCTTTCTGCCCTAACGTGCTGCCTGGCCCCTGCAGGTCCTACGAGGGGTCGCTGTACAAGAAAGGAGCCTTCATGAAACCGTGGAAGCCTCGCTGGTTCGTGCTGGATAAAACCAAACATCAGGTACTGAGGGGCGGGTGAGCCCCAGGGTCTGTCCTGCCATCGCTCCCTCCCCCTGGGTGTGCTGACAGGGCCGGGACCTCTCCCTGCAGCTGCGGTACTATGACAGCCGGATGGACACAGAGTGCAAAGGGGTCATCGACCTGGCCGAGGTGGAGTCCATCACCCCAGGAACCCCCTCCATGGGGGCCCCCAAGACGGTGGATGAGAAAGCCTTCTTCGATGTGAGTGTGGCACGGAGCTGCACCCTGGGGCAGGGAGCCCGGCAGCCCATGGCCCCGCGGTGGAGCCCGGCCGTTTGCGCCGGGGGGTGCTGCTGGCTCCCTGGGCGCAGCCGCCTGGCCCCGCTCACCTCCCCTCTCCTCCCCTGCAGCTGAAGACGACAAAACGAGTTTACAATTTCTGCGCCCAGGACGTGCAGCTAGCCCAGCAGTGGATCGACCGCATCCAGAGTTGCTTGTCGGACGCGTGAGACCGGCTCAGGGGAGCCTCTGTTCCAGGCACAGCGTCTCCCGGGCCCCAGCACGTGCAGCACGGGCAGCACCCATGCTCGCAGCTGAGCCGGGGCTGTAACTGACTGGAGAGGAGGAGATGGCCTTCCTTCCCACCTGCCACAGGCCTGCCGTGCTGGGCGGCCGGCGGCCACGCACCCCCAGGCGGCAGCGGGGCAGCATCAGTATGTTACACTACGGTAGGACTGTGTAGTGGAGGAATTCTTTGCGTTGAAGCCGGCTGGGGGGTGCGGGCGGGAGCCTGTCCCGCTCTGTCCTCCCAGGCCTGTCTGAGCCCTGTAGTTACTGCGTGTCCTCTGTGCACCCCCCGTGCTGGGTAGCCCCGCTCCGGCTCTCTGTGGCAGCAGGGGTGTCCTCAGCCGGTGGAGGGGCTGCACCTCGCCTCCACCACACCCCACGCCGCTGGAGAAAGCAGGAGCTGCCTGCCCCGTCCTCCCCGCGGCTTGCATGTCTGCCAGGGCATCCACGGGGGAGAGCCAGCCCTGCCCCCACCGGACCTGGCGCCGCTGCCCCATAGCGCAGTAGCTGGCCTAAGCGTGTCCTGGGCTTTGCTCCCGCCTTGCTGGAACCGGGGATGTGCAGCTCAGGGTGCTGGTGTTGGTGGAGGTGACTCGCCCGCGTGCTGGGCCAGTGCGGGCCGGACGGCCGTCCCGCTGGCAGAGCAGCCCCGCCCTTGAGAGGCGCCTGTCCCAGGCCTGGACACCAACAAACGAGCATGCTGCTGCCAGCCCGGGGACGCTGGCGAATGGCGCTTGCAGGCACTAGGCTCCGTGTCTTGGGAGGGGACGTGGCTGTGGCCGCTCTGCTCCCAGCAGGCAGCTGCGGGCTGAGGCTGTGACCGGGGCTCCCGTTCCCCAGGGGAGGTGCCACATGCCACAGCCTTGGTGCCCTGGTGCAGTCCCCTCTGTCCCCTTGCATGGGGGGAGGACCAAACCGGCTCCTGGGATGAGGGGTCCAGCTCCACTGCAGCCAGGAGCCTCTGTGGCTGAGGGTCCCCACTGGCAGCGATGCCAGGGCTGCGACACAGCTGTCACAGCTGTGCTGGCAGGTGCCACCCGGTCTCTTTGCACAGGTCACCCCCTCAACCCTGAGCCCTCCTGCGGGAAGGAGGGGGCAGCAGCCCAGAGGGCACCACACAGTACTGCCCTCTTCTCCCTACCGCCACCCCACCCTGAGCCCCCCCGGCTTGTGCTCTGCCCGCACCGTCACACCCAGCCTGGCGGCCGAGTGGTCTCGCTGGAGCCCTCAGCCCTGCAGCAGCGCAGCGCCGCTGGGGACCGCACATCCCGCTGCCACCTCCCTGCTTGTCGCTGTCACAGTGTCAGTGCAAAAGGGGAATCTCGGTACAGAAACAGATCCTGCAGCACCTCATCCATTCCCTGCACTGGTGTGAACACGGAGAGGTTTGGCCCCGCTCCACCCGAGCGTTGCTTGCCAGGAGGTGCAAAGAGGCATGGCCGGGGCGCTCGGGACCCGCTGCCCTCCCTGCCTGCATCCACTGCGTCTCCTGGGGCCCAGCCCCCCAGCTGCCCCCGCAAGCTCGGCCAGCTCTTCTACCTGTCTTGTTTTTAAAGGAGTACAATGTTTTATTTCAGTGCAGAGATCTTTGTACAGTCTTAACCCCCCCGGTTCCCCTCTTTGTTTTATTGTACAATAATGGCTGTGGCAGGTAGCTGGTGTAACATGGAGGTTTTTGTAACTTACCTGAGCAGTTGTAGATTATTGAAGTTTCTGTACATTGTGTCAAACATACAAGAGTCCTTGTATTGTATTGTGCCTAGAGGAAAAAGGTTATTATATAAAGAGAAAACTAACTGAATTTAATAAAAAAATTAATATGACACATGCCCTTTTGCCTCACTGCCACTGCCACCAGCTATGTCTCAGGGCACCGGGCCAGCGCTGCGGGAACCACAGCTCCTGTCCCTCGGGGACTCAGCTGTCCCTCATGGAGAGAGGCTGGCACAGCACTGGGGACTCACCCAAGCAGAGGCCACACTGGTCGCTGCCTTCCTGTGGCAAACAAGGACCTTTGTCCTGTGCTGTGAGGTAGCAGTGTCGTACCTGCTCCTGCTTGTGCTGGCAAGTTTTACTCTTCTCCGTGGGACACTGGCTTGGTGACCCCAGTATCCCCACTGCTCAGCTGTGCTGGTGGGCTCTGGCCTTGCTGCACCATTGGGGGTGGCCCCTTGACCCGGCTCCACTGCATCGTGCAGGTACCTGCTGGGCAAACTACTGTTCCCAGGGAGCAGCAGCAGCACAATGACATGGCGCTGGGACCGGCGTGGAGCTGCTGCCGTGATGCACACAGAGAGCTGCCTTGCGCTGCAGCTGGGGATGCAAAACGGTGTTAAAGGAGAGCTGGAAAGAAACCCAAACTCAATGGTGCGGGCTGCCCCCATCACCAGCCGGTGCTGGGAAGCATTAGGCACAGTGAGGGACCAGGGCAGGAGGCACCTGGTACCAAGCCTGTGTCCACCTCCCCTTGAAGAACCAACCAAAATGCTTTTTTGAATACAGGAGCAGCGGCTTCACGCAGCTCTCAAACTTGCTCCTGGCTGCAGCCACCAAGACAGGCACCCTTAAAAAATGACAGGCTTCACGCTGCAGCATCATCACAAAGTCCTGAAAGGTCACTCCAGACCCAGCGGAGGGGATGCCCACAGCTGGGGGAGCGAGGGGGACCAGCCCTGCTCCACCTCAGCGCCGACTGCTGCCACAGCCTTACCTGCACCACCAGCAGCTTTCTTCAGGGTGAAAACTTGAGGATTTTGGCACAAGAAGCCACAGGACTGAGATCTTCCCACCGTGCAGCTACACAGTTCAACAGAAGGGGACCAGCCAGGTACAGAGGCAAACATCTGGCAAAGTCGCTAAGGGCCAAGGTGCCCCGATCAGGGCCTGGCAAAGACTGAACTGGGGTCAGCGAAAGCACCATCCCAAGTGGCAGGGAGTACCTCAGTGCCTCCCCCATTAGCCAGGCAGCCGTTACAGCCCGCAGGCGCTGGGGGTTTCATCCAGAACCAGCAACAACCTGCCCCGCACCGCTCCCCCGGTCAACAGCACCACTCACGCTCTGGAGGCCAAAGCCACGTTTGCCATACAGCAGCATGTCACCGGGCCCATCCTCCCGTGAGACGCCGTAGGCCAGAAAGCCACCTTCACCTCCTATGCCACCAACGGCCAACTTGGACACCAGCAACCCCGGCCTCTGCACGGGCCAGGGGCTGCAGGAAGCCACCCAACCTCCTCCTCGGCCCTCCTGCAGCAGGGCTGACAGCCCTCCTGGGTGTGCGGGCTGGAGAGCCCTGCGGCACCACCCCGAAAGGCTGCCGGCCCTCGCTGCCTGCCCGCACTCATGCCCTGCCCGCCGGGTGGCTGGGGCCGAGGCTGGGGAGTGCAGCCGTCCCGCTCGTGCGAGCAGACGGTGGGATGTGGCACGGCAGAGGCTGAGTGTGTCTTGCAGGATGGAGGAATCCACCACCGGCACGTGAATTTTGAGCTTTTATTGGTAGTTGGAATTTACAGCCTAAAACTGACAACATAGAGAGATGCAGACTTTTTTTTGCTTTTTCTTTTTTCTTTTTTTTTCTTTTTTTTTTCTTTTTTACAAAAACAAAAACCAAAATAACCAAAAGCCACCAGCATCAGATTTACAATATAAAAGTTTTGACAGTAGAGAGACTAAAGTACATCTGGAATTACTCAGAAAAATAAACAGGGAAAAAAGGCAGTAATTTAAAATTTGTCCCTCATATATACACATAGATACACAGACATTGCTTACAAAGACCCGGTTTCAACATTTAAGGGCAGTAGGCATCATGAGAAAAAAGGCTCCCCTATGTCATTGCACTAAATTAATTAACCCAGTTGGGCACCCCCCTTTGCCACCCCTTCCCGGTTTAGAGGAAAGGCCACGTGAAGCTAGAATGGGATTTCCACATTCCCCGGTGTCGAGCCCCAGGGTCCTGGGCTCCGCAAGGACCCTCCCCACAGCAGCCACGCTCTCATCCCACAGCCGTCACCAGTACGGCCACCGTGACAGCCCCAGGACACCATCTGTGCAGGCGAGTGTTTCTTATTGCTATACAGAGTGCGTCTTACCTACCGGCCACCGCTTTATGGGTTGGGTTTTTTTAGAAAGGCATCACTTCAGCCCCTAACGCTTGCTTTTCCAGGCCACCTGGGTGCCTGCACATAAAACCCGTCCCTGAGCCGCTCCACCGGGAAGCACAGCAGCTGGACTTCCCGACAGGTCATCAGCAGATTTTCTTTCAGGGAAACTGGGCTCCCAGGACACTGAAACAAAACGACTGGATTTTCAGAAGAGCGGAGATAAGCAGGCGCAGAGCTACGCTGAAAATCTGGGCTCATGTTTGGGTACTGAGCTCTCGGATACATGAACGCCCCATCCCCACTCTGCCCACGGCTGCAGCGCCTTCCCTCACCTCAGGCCAGTGGATTTAAAGGATCTCCTGTTCTCAGGGGTCCAGGAAGGTTTCACCTCACAACCCCCACGGCCCCTGCTTCAGCTCTACCTTGGTTGTGACACGGGGACTGCGGAGGTGGCCGTCTCCACGGTCTTCTCCCAAAAGCGGCTGCAGCTGAGAGCAAAGCCCAGGAGCAGGGGCACGGCCGTGGGCACTCCGGGGTGGTCACGCAGCCTCCCTGGCCGGAGCTCCATTCCCTTTCAGAGATGCCTGGATGAACCTGCCAGCTCCCAGGCTCCAACCGGCATTGCTGCAGTCACTACCACCTCCCAGTTCTCCTGGAGATAAGTCATTATTTAAACAAACCCCAACGGTGTGGTTTATTTTTAGTTTAAACAAGCATTTTGGGTCCTTTAGCCTAAGGTGGCAACTGGTGGATCTTCTAGGGTGGACAGGCCTTAAATAAGTGGTTTGTGCTAACAGTCAAAAAGCCAAATATTTCCAATCGCCTCGAGTCTAAACTGCAGCCTAATGCCAAACAGAAAAGAAACCGATGGAAGTGACGGAAAAGCCCAAAAGAAGCAATTCCAGAAGCTCCAATTCAACAGACCGTGGACCAAGATAAGGTGGCAAAGAATATTTAATATTCTGATTGCTTTAAATATGCTAAGTGCAAATTAACTGGTTAAACGATGGTGTCCTGTCGAGTTCGGAAAATCAGAGCCTAAAAAGGAAGTTCGTTTGTCTAAGCAGATACGCCCTATAGTAAAAAAATCATTAGAATCATGGATATTTTAATGTGCAATAATACATATTACCCACTCCATGTACATACATATATGTATGCATGTATACCTGTACACACACACACATATATCATCTGAGACAACTGTCTTAAGCACTGCCAAACTGATCTAGTGCCAGTACTCGGGCTGCATTAAAGAAATGGTTTACAAAATATCAGATCAAGAAAAAGGTTTCTATAAAACTTTACATTTCAACTGAAGCTGCTCATCTAAATTTTAAACACTGTCAAAACCCGATTTGGATACAAAAGGCAAAGACAGAAACAGACACGGAACAAAAGTTAAAAATCAATAACCACCTTTTCCATGAGCCTCACTGAGAAAAATGCCAAAACAAAAACCACCCTTAAGCATTTGTGGGTTTTTTTCAGTCTGAAAATACAACTTTACCTACCTAGAGAAAATGGCAACAAGTATAAAATAGTATTTTATCTTGAACTGAAAAAGCCGTATCAAGTCACTTTGTTCTCACACCTCAACCCTGTGGAAGCGAGTCCCCAGCGAATCCTGCCCTTCCAGAAACCTTCCTCCATGTGCCCAGTACCTTTGATTTTTTAATTTGTACCAATGATTAAGCTGTTTTAGAAGGTGCATGCTTACTAATCAAGAAGGTATATGCAAACTCGAAAGTTCGGAGAAAAATAAGTTTAAAGTGAATTTAGAAATATATATATATATAGAAATATATATATATATAAATAGACCCTATATACATTAATAACCGAAGATGAAGAGCAGAGGGAAGGAATAAAGAGCCAAGGACATACAAACCCAGCACTCTGGCCAGCAGCTCCTTCCACCGAACCCTCACCCTGCGCAGGATCTGCTCCTGCCTGTCCTGCAGCCACCTGCCAGTGCAGCCCTTGTCCCAGCAACTCCCACTTCACAAATAAAACGGGCACAACCTTCTGCAAGCCAAGAGGAGAGCTGCTGCTTCAAGGAGAATTTGTAAAAACGCACGAAAAGTATTTCAGGCACAGGAAGCAAACAGAAGGATATTCGTCACTTCTAAAACTGCTTTTTAAATTAACAACAAGGCTTGTAGGAGAAATTATTTTCTTCCTTTAAATCCCAGTAATTCTTTTACTCAAAAGGTCTCTTCTGTTCCCTTCTGTCTCGTGGTCCAAGTCCCCCACGTCTTGAGTTGCTTACATCCCCAGCCAAATAGGAAACCAACAGGAAAAGCAAACGGCCCCGTGGATGCTTAAAAATCTTGACAAAGCAGGGTGGGGTGCTCAGGTGCTATTTAAAACTTGGCCCTTGCTCTGGCTGCGAGGCCTCCAGGCTGCTCCGACATCCCTGCAGCACCTGCCTCGGCACAGACACTGTGCTGCTTCCCCCAGGCGCCTCCTTTGACCCAAACCAGCCGGCAAGCTCAGCCCAGCCCAGGGAAAACCTAATTCCAGCTGCTGCCTTTGTGTCAGGCTCCAGTTCTAAGGGTGGATTACAGACCTGCGCAAAGCCTTTGCCATCAGAACCCTGCAGGAGAGGCGGATGCTCCTTTGCCCTGCAGTTGAGGGCAGATCCATCACCCGGGCTCCCTGCGGGCTCTGGCTCCGCCAGCACGGGGCTGGGTGCGGGGAACGCCAGCCTGGCCACCGCCCTGGGAGCAGCGGCGAGCAGCACACGTGCGCATCATGCAGGACAAATAAGTTTTACTGCTTCATGACTCCTAACCCAAGCCACGCTCCAATGATTTCAGTAATTACAGCCCAGCGACATTTCTGCTGCTGGGCTTCTCGCAGGCCAGGCCAGCGAACGCTCGAGGACGAGTCGTGCCACACCAGTGCCACCAGTAACAGCACAGCTCCTGCCAGTGCCACCCAGTCAACAACCTGCAAACAACTGACGCAACAGAATGGCTTAGGTAAATATATATTCTTGCATCTCCTAGTACACCTATTAGTTGTCGTATTACTGCTCCTTTAGAAATTCTGATTTACGGCGAAGCCAGCTCTGGACCTGACCTGCACCTCCCCTCACCCGAGAGGCTGTGGATTTGCAAGATCCCACCGAAGAAAAATGATCCATAAACAACAGCCCCAACTGCCCAACTGGCTTGTGAGGAATTCAATGGTCAGAGCAAGGTCCTATTTCAGCATGTATCAGTTTAACACAGAATGTTTTAATGCTTCCATTATTTTCAGTTATACTGATACCATGTTACTACTAAAGGTATGAATAAAAGGGAAAAGCTTGTCCAAGTATTTCTCAGTGACTGTTTTGCAGAAAAATTGCTTTTCATTCAACAAACAATTCAGATAAGGAATATTTATACTTCGTAAGGGGAAAATATTTACATGCCCATATTGACAAATGAGGTTTTAGTTTAAATTACACATTAAATAATAAAATATTTAATATTAAATATTAGTTATATTTAAACACAAAATTATGTATAATCATATTTCTTAGGTGCTTTTAAGCATAGTTTCTCTAACACCTGGAGGACAAATTCAATGTACATTGTTTAGCTGGATATCAATAAAACATTCTGAATAAGCAGTAGGATGTACATCAAATCTACCTTTACTACTCCACGTTAAATGCTTTGCTGCACTAGCCCCCATCGTCTGATCTCTATTACCCTTTAGAAAAAGCAGCCTGTTTTCCTTGCATAGCCCCATCCTCAAAGGCAACCTGTGGACCTGCTGCATGGAGATCACATTTCCCAAACCACATCTTTCCTTCTCTTCTGTGAAATACTGACGTGCAAGTTGGCAACGACAATGCTACAGTATCTCCTGATGCCACAAGCACTTGCTCTTTTAGTAACAGTCCTTAAACCATCTTCATAGCCAGACTCCACAGAAAAGCCCTTGGAAGGCAGGGAAGGGGTCCTGGCTGTAGCCTCCAGTGAAGGAGAGCTCAGCAGCCTCAGCCTGGCACTTGTCACACGGAACACAGCCGGGAAGCTTGGTGGCGCACAGCAGGTGATATACAAAGCATCGTTAAGTAGCTATGAGGTTAGGGAGGCGTAAGAGAAAAGAGCACAAGGAACAGAAATACCTTTTGTTGGGATCTGGATGGAGATAAGGCACTCGGAACAACAGCAGGGTATTTGGAAATTATTACTAATATTACGGGGTGGGATCCTTCTGCGCATCACATTCTCTTTCCCTGTTTCCTGGCTATTGGGAGATGAAGCATGACTTAGTTCCAAAGCTGGAATGAGAAGAGATGACTCCTTCCAAACTAAACCAAAGGCACTGGTGTTTTTACATCTGGAATTTTTATTGCTGATCATTGTTTTGCCCTAGAGGCAGTTCACTCCTTCAAGGGCACTAGGTCATCAGCTGGAATGTGAACGGGGCGAGCTCTCCGCTGGAGCGAGGATGGGGCTCAGGGTGGGAGCACGACAGTGCTGGCAACATGGGAGACAAACCTGACCTGGCCACAGCAGAGCAGGTGATCCCAACCCCCACACTCACGCGAGGTTTCCATCAGAGCAGCAGCTGTAGATGCTGCAAACACAACCTGGTTTGTTTGCAAGAACCAAGAAAGACGACACGTGTATTTGCAAGATGATGCGATTCTACTCCTGATCCCCATGACACCACCTCAGGGGAAGGCAGGCCAGGGAAGGATGGTCTTGTGGATTTGTACCATAAAAGGTAAAGTATCAAAGTGTGAGAAATGAGACAAACTGGTTACCAAGAAAAAAAACAAAGCTCCCAGCTAGGAGTGGGTAAGTAAGTGAGCACAAATGCCTTTTCCTTGTAAAGTTTCAGCAGATACACTGAGAGAGGCAAAGGAGTTCAGAGATTTACAAGCAGGAGCAATGTGATGCAACAAATTGGAAATTATTTACAAATTAATAGGATACATGTCATATGAAGAAAAGTTCCTAAAAGAAAACAAAGGACTCCTCAGTACTTTGAACCCTCCCACCCTGTGCTTTAGCCAATTTATTTTAAGAAAGAAAGAAAGAAGTCTGTCCAAAGTCTCAGGCAAAAAGAGAATGGTGCTTTGAAAGCGAATGTGAAGATATTCTTTACAAAGATAATGTTTTTATGTCAAATAATGTATAGAACTGAACACTGAATTAACTATTACAACTTACTGTGTTATTTCCTAAATACTCTACTTGCTTTTTCTTAACTTCTAATGTTTTCACGTAGCATGCATATTTTCATGTGATCTGTATGTTACAGTCAAAATTTACATAGATTTATAGCATGAGGTAACTAATGGTTTTCTTTATGTTATTTGATTCTGAAAAAGTAAGAACGCAGAACTTTAAATTACATGTGTGGCAAATGCACTTTAAGGCAATTTTAGTGCCCTGTGTTATCCTAACCGATACTGGCACGTTCTGGATAACTAACAAATCCCCTAAAAAGGCTCTGTCCCTGCTCCATCAGGTGCCACTGAGAACAAAAGCCGTTTTGCCTGAACAGTTTGAGCAGACACACCTGGAGAGGTGCTGATACGTAGAGAGAGCCCGGACAGAGAGAACATACTGCTGGGCAAGAGACGGACATCACCTGACCTTGGGTGAGAAGAGATTATCTCCTGCATAAAGCCATTTTTCCAGATTGTCCTGGCAAATCAGTCACTGCTCGGTGTTTAAGCCTTAGTCTGAAGATGAGATGGAGCAGGGAAAAAAAAAAAAAAAAAAAAAGTTAAAAGCTTCAGTGCAAAGTCACTGCCAGGCGGTGAGGACCACCGAACCTGAGGACTGCTGACCATGCCACCAGGGTGCCAGCTCGGGGCTCCCGGCAGAAGCACAACCACCCTCCTCTCACACAGCCTCCAGTGCAAGTACCGCAGGTGATTCTTCAATACCTATTTTGTAAATCAAAGCCCACGTGGATGCAGCATCCGAAAGACCTGGCTACACACACTCTAGGACTCGCTCAAATGAGGACACAGCAAGAGCTGGCCCTCACTGCCAGCGACTCAGCGCTGGCTGGCTCAGACACAGTGTTCAGCATTTTGGCAAAGGATTTCTGGGGGCTTACCGATGAGTGAGAAACAGCTCCATGCTGTACCCGATGAGAAGTTTTCAATTAGCATTTGCTGTGCCTGTAGTTAATTACATTTCAAGTTTAGTTCCATTAATGTTTTAGCCTAGAAGACACTTCTGCAGCATCTGGCAACAGCATGCCTTACTGCAGGAGACAAGCTTACTCAAAATCCACCAACAGTGGGAGATTCTCTAAGCATTTCTAGAAAAAGTTCTGAAAAACTAGCTATGAGCATCAAAATTACATGATAAAAGATTTTTTTTTTAGTAGTTTACATCTGTTCAAACAATTTGAGAAAATAAAAAATAGACAGGGAAGGATCTGTTCTTTATAAAAGCCCCCCAGCTTCAGGGAGAGAAGGATTTCTTCTCGCCTGATCAGCATCAAGTATAAAAATACATTTTACATATAGGCATAATGCACTAACATCTTTATACTTCCGTTGTGAAGGGTGACAGATAACAGTCACTAAGAAATAACAGTTAATTTTTGTACAAAAATGAACAGGGAGGTCAGACTGGTCACCACAATGCCCTTCCAGTAATGAGGTAAGAGAGCTTTAGATAAGTTAACATATAGGAGCCAAATTGTTTATTTTCTGCATTCAAATTTGTCAGAAAGCTTGTATGTAAATGTAAACAGAAAATGCCTGCTTAGGTTTACTGGAAGCTTCCTACTGGCTGGCATTTTGTCAGCAGCTACCACAGAGGGAAACCATCAGCAAAAAAAAATCACTTCCTCACCCCAAACAAAACAGTATTCCCCATAAAGCTGGAAACTTCAGCCAGTAAAAAAATCATCAGGAATTGTTATCAAACCCATTTTCCAAAGAATCTTAAACTTGCGATGAACTGAATTTTGAAAACAGTCTAATACTTCAAGTACCTCTAGGGTGTCCACTTCTGCTAACTACGACCTATAAAAAGAACTAACGATGCACAATTCCAGACACAGGCTAAGGCACTGTCCATAATGAAACTAAAAACACGCAGTTCCCCTGACCAGAAGGATTTATTTTTTGCAAGTTGTCATACAAAGGTAAAATTAATACTTCAAACCTCATCCCAAGTTATTTTAAAATTTAGTAATAATGGAAATGTGTTTAGAACTCACAACGCCCAAGTCTAAGTCTGAGACACAGCCCTCTCCTCTGACTCTGCGAACACACTGGTGCAACCTTACCAAGAAATGATATTTACTAAATGTCTCTTTCTAAGACTGAACAAGCTCCAAGTGGTTTGGGTTGTTCTTGAGTTTGGGACTTTCTTTTTTGGCTCATAAGAGGTTTGTTGCTTTGATGGAGAAACTAACAACGTAGGTGTCTTCTAGCCACAAAGCTACCAAACCAGCACGTTTATTAAGGAAAACAAATCATTCGCCTAATGTTAGCCTTATCCCATCTTACAATGGTTATACCATCCGTCTCGGAAACGCAGAGCTCTCCCCTCTCGTGGCCTGTGCCAGCAGCAAGGTAGGCAGCTCCACAGAGAGAACTGTGCTCTGCTCGAGCTCCAGCTCCTGAGCACAGAGACTGCGAGGGGCTCCGATCTGAAAAAGAAGAGGTACCTATCACAGCTGCAAAGTGCCGCAGACTCAAGTTTAACCTCAGCAGAGTGAAGGGAAAAAAAATCCTGTTGCAACCTGATTAGTTAGCTATCGAATCCAACAGAGAACAGTTACAAATAAACACCTAAACCCAAAATTTTTTCAAGATACATATTACCGCATGCAACGTCAATACACTTGATAGCCTCCAAAGCCTGGGTTTTAGTTTAGCTTTCAGCCAGCCTTCAGCTCTGCCCTGCCCACACTGCTCTTGAAAACAACACTAAATTCTTCCAACTGTAGCATTAACCACATCATACACAACCATACTCTGGATTACATGGTGGTTTGAGTAACAAGGCTTAAAGAAATCCTTTTACACCCTGATTAGGGAAACCACTCAAGTTAGGACAAGACTAGAAAAGCAAGAAGCAGTAGCACGATATGCGTTGAAGTGCCAAAAGCTAGCAGTGATGTGAAACGTACTCTGCAACAAAAGCAACAGCATTTCGAAAAGCACTCTGAAATGTGCAGCATCAATTTACAGTTACGAGGCCACGGTGAATGTTCTGTGTACAGTACTGAGTGCAACGTGTCCCAGTTTAAGCCAATTAATAGCAAGCCCCCAAAAGACATGTCATGAAGAGTGATACACCCAAGTACAGCTCTCCACTTTCCTTCAGCTCTTTCCTATGCATAATTTTTTTTTTTTTAATATAAAGCCCCCACCTAATGCAATCTGAACAGAAAGCTGCAAGGTCTTCTCAGAACAAGGGGGTATCTTTCACCCGTTTGGTTGGTTTTTAATGGCCCGTGATGTCCAAACTGGAGAAAAACTCTCCTGCAGCACAGCTCAACAGCCACACTCCTAAATCACGAACCGCCTTTGTACTGCACAGCTTTTGGTGTTTTCCCCTCCTGAGTGGTCTCCCCTAACATCAAGGAAATGGGATGAGATTAAGAAATTGAATTTCACCTCAGGGAGAAGCACCTAAAAATGTTTTATTTTAAAGCTCGGGTTGGCAAAAGATCAGGTAAGTGCATTACGATTGACTTGTGAGAGCTTGCAACTGGAGATACAGATGTTTCCAGAACAGCATACACAGCAGAATAGGATTTCAGAGAGAAATGATGCCAAAAAAAAAAAAAGGCAAACAAAGAAAATTAGCATGCCACTGTAAACAGCAGTTTTCATTTTGTCTCTTTTCTAATGACAATGAAACATCTCGTAATAAGAAAATCAATTGTTTATCGTTTCCAAACATGATTCAGGGTGAGACCACTGCTTTGGGAAGAGCAAGAGGAAAAGAAAACCTGTTCTTTAAATGACTGAAAATTGCAAAATGGGCTGTGATATGGCATCAAAAAAGTATTACATTGCAAAAATACCAAATGATCTTACTGGTCAAGTATAATTAACCTGGCAGCCAGGACACAGGATTTTCCTCTCCCATGAAGTCTCAGGGGACATCAAATCACAGAGTCAGTATCTGAATACTTGCAAGAATCTGTTGCACCTCTTACACCGTGACTTGCAAACCACTTTGGTCTTTAATTAACGTTTGCAGAAATTAGGACGCTGACATACAGCAGCTGTTGCCAGATAAACTGAACAGCTGAAGAAAATGAAGCTCTTCCAGCTTTCCTGTGGTTACCACTGCAGTAAGACAGCGCTTAGCACAACAGAAGGTGAAGACTGAAAAGAAACACCAACTTACTAGTAAGTGCTGCCAAAAATACTACAGAAGAGGGTTAAGATGTCAGGAAAGAAGTGCAAAGAAAGAAGTGTAAAAACCAAAAAGTCCTAGCATAGGACTCCAGAGCACAGGCTGTGTTCTCCAGCACAGCTCTAACCAGGCAGGAGGCAAATCAAGGTGCTTTGTGGCTGGAAGGATTAAGCGGACTGAAACACTGAGGAGCACATGGCGTGGTATAAATCTTAGTGACTGGCACTGAGATTTGCTCTAAGTTATGCCACTGATAAATAATGATTCCAGTTACAGCTCACCGGCTAATTTTTGGAAAAATTACTTTTGGGTGCTAGCACACAACAATAACGCCATTTTAAAATTTTTTCCATTAGGTATGTTATTTAGGAATGTCCCTTAACTTTCACCCACCTTGCATACCACACCATACCCAAAACCTTTCTGATGGCAAACTGGGATGTCTGATGAGCCTTTTGAATAGATGCTAAGGGGAACACTGTGGGATTTGTTGTTGTTGTGGGTGGTGGTGGGGTTTCCTTCCCTCTTTTTTTGTTTTTCTTTAAATCTGTGTACCCACTGGTTTTCCATTCTGCTTGCCAGCTGCAGCTCTCTAAAAAGCAATATGGGCAACAAAGCCTTGGTCAGGATGCTCAGGAAATTGTTATCAGGCTTTGCTGAGGATGTACTATCCAGATGAATAACTGCGATTTTGTCTGCCATAACTGCTATGACTCAAGAGAAGAAGCAATAAATTATTTACGTGTGTGGGAAAATTTTGTTAGAAGACTGGTGAAACTGCGGAATAAACTACAGTCATGTTCCTTGATCGCTTTCCTTCAAAAGACTCTCTCACCTAAACTTTAATTTGAAGCCAGCGGATACAATTTTAGAGAGCGCCTCACCTCTTTGGGACAGCAAGGGAATTCAAACTCACAAACCCAACTCCACATTTCCCCCAGTAAGCAACAAAAATAAATTAATCCAAACCACTTGAGTTTTTATCTGCTATCAGATCGCATCTTCACGGCTCCAAACTAGTTACACTTGATCTTTCTGCAGGATAGGGGTTTTCTGATTGCAAGCCCTACAGCTGTGCTCCAACCCCAGTTTAATACCCAGGTACTGAACACAGGAGTTTGGACATCTGGAAACAGTCATCTGATGAGATGATGGCAGGACTCCTGAACAGCCGTATCATCCAAAGGAATGCATTTTTCCCACAATCCAACCAGCCAGAGACAAATGTGCTATGATTCAAGAATTATTTAGGGTCAGCCAATGACTGATCACTTTTTAACTGCTAATTGTGCAGAAAAGGCCCCCTCCTCTGCCGGAGTGACAGCACGTGGGCATGGCTCTGCAGCAGCAGGGATGCCAGCAACAACAGCGGGATGACCGGACAAGCTGCTGCTCTCTTATAATCCACCACATCAATGCCCAGCTGGGTAAAATCATTGAACTAGAATGTTCCAGCACAGCCATTTCCCCCTGGTAAGGTATGCCTTACTGGTTTTGGTCTTGTACAACGAAATGTCTGTCGATGGCTTGCTATTGATCATGGAGCTGTACATAGATACAAAAGTTAGGCTCATTGTGCTCTGAGCATCTGCTTCACTAGGTTTCTCACAATATCCAACTGTGTGTGTATAAATATACATGGAATAATACATATTGCAAATATATATCTATATACACACTCATCAGTATACATAATCAAACCTAAAATTATACATACCATATTGATATGGACAGATTCAAAATACTGCATATAAATGAGGAAGGACAGTGCTGAATATAACTTCAGTTTAGTCTTCATTGCTTTCTGACCAAGTACCTAAGCAAGCCGAGGGTTTTTTTAAAGGGTACAGCTGGGTTAAAATAAATCCATTTTCAGTAGACAAATCCCACTCCCCCCGCCCAGTGTAGCAGGCCTTCCCTAGAGCACATGGCTTACTTGGCGAGAAGGTAACGCAGCTCTCCAGCAGCCAGTGTGCCCCGAGATGCCACTGTGAACAACTGTCATGAAGACACAGTGCTGGCACCGCCCGAGGCACAGCCTGACCGGCAGAAAGGGCTCCATCAAGTCACTGCGTGCTCTGCCTTACAGTCACCCAAAAATGGGAAGCGGTGACAGAGCCCAGCTGCCCTGCAGAGCGTCGGGCAGCAGTCTGGGATGGCAAGGAAGGAAGCTCAGACAGCAATGGGGACCGAGGGAGGCCACAGATTACAGGCAGCAGGGCCCTCCAGCCTCTCTACATATCCACTGTGACTCCAGGTAGATGGGAAGCTCAGACTTACGAGAAAGACATTTATGCACACTTTACCTATAAAAGTCATTTCAGCCAGGCAAGGAAACCATCATCTGACCCTGGATCTCTCAGAACTGCAAACTCCAACGTACCATGCATAAGGAACTTTTTCTAGATCAGCTTGTTGGCTGCTTGTGAAGGACAATCCTATGGGAGCGATGAGGTACAATTCAGAGCTTAAATCCCAAACGTGGAGGAATCATTCACTGTCACAAAAGCAAGAGAGCTTGTGCATTTCTACCAATGTAGTTAACTACCAGTAAAACATCTTATCACAAAAGTAACTGGACACAAGTAATCCAATTAATAAACTAAGATAATGAGTCCCCCAGTAACTACAACGTGGTTTTAGATCTGCTTACTGGATATGTTTAAATAGATTATTAAAGCTTTCATTTAAATTTATGGACTCAAAAGTCAAAAGCTAACGAACGACAAGTTCAGAATCTGCAACAGAAGGCACAGACAGACATGACCTTGCATATCTCTCTGAAACATTTTAGGACATATTGCTGCCAGCTGTTCTGTATCACTTTTCAGGTGGAGGTTGCTGCTTTCCAAACGAAAGCATCATGAACAGATCAGGTGGGTACAGCTAATCAGTATTCTTGCAACATCAGCCTGCACAGCTTTGAGGTGATGCAAAGTGACCCCTGTCCATGACGTAACCTAAAGCAAAGATCATTTATCTGTTTCACAAGGTGGCTGAAAATGTATCAAGCCAGAAGGATGATCAAATTGTGCCTGCTACAGACATTTCCCCTTAATCTTGATCCTAAATGGACTTGGTCATAATTGTAGCACGGTGGAACCTGCAAGCACCAGTCAAGGAACCGTGAATGAGAAGACTGGAAGAGAACTATTGCCATCACCTGGTATTTAATGGGACCGAAGTCCAGTCATGGTCTTCAACCAGCTGCTGGAATAAGCTGCACTGATACTGTGTTAAGACAAATGATTTTTCAGTTTTCATAGTATCATTTTTGTGTGTTTAAAGAATGCCCGAAGAGAACCTGATTTTCAGAAAAACTCTAGCACCAATCCTCTGAAAATTAAGACTTTAATGTGTCTCCAATTAGGAACTCAAAACCACTAATCATTTCTGATAATCCTGGCTAAGAATGGGATTGATCTCCAAACAGCAAGCAGGGTAACCAAAGCAGAAAGTGAGGGTTTTTTTTTTCCTCCCAGCACAATGTAACTTTAAATTATTTATTTTAAATTACAAGCAGTGAGAAGACTTCCAGAACAACAGTACTGTGCCATGAAAGCACCTGCTTACCAAGTAACTGCAGCTGAGAGAAATCACAGCTATGTCAGCAGCATACAAGTGGCCCACAACCCTAGCACACACACTTCCATGATGCAAACAGTAATCTCAGCCTGCTTCCTGCACTGCAACCTCCATACCTGGTATTCCAGCAAAGCAAATCCTCGATTTTCCCTAAGAGCAAAAATTAAAATACGTTATCTTTGGGCACACAAGGATAACCTCGTGCTGCGGGTACGTCACCGTCGGATACTGATCCAGCAGAACAGACTGACTCTTAACAGTGAAAACATTTTGTTCATCTCACTCCCCCCCCCCCCGCCCCCACCTCTCAATACAGTTAAGAAAATTTCATATGCACTACATACATATCACAGTTAAAAATAAAGTATTTTTTAAAAAGACTGAAGTCCGGCTAGGATGCCTTTGCTCATAACAACAGATCTGTGTGAGGTACTTTTTCATACTCACAGGGTAAAGTCCCTCGTTATGCACAAGTGAGAATATATCTGAAAATAAGCTATTTGGCTACCTATGTGTCAAGCTTCATGCTTTTATTCCAAAGTGAATGATTTTCCAGCTTAGGTCTCGGACTAATAAAATAAGCGGCATTTAACATTTGACAGGTGGATTTCAGCATACAGCTTACACACAAAAGCAGGCCCAGCTCTGTATCTAGACTACAGGGGTAGAGAATAAGCACTGGAGCACTGGTCGTGGCAATCTGCTGTTACCAGCCCAAGCCTGCTTCTGCAAGTGGCCCAACATCTACACCCGTATGATCTATGTGCACAAGTCCAGTCTGGGAACAAGCTCAATGCAGAGGCCAGCACCACTCAGTACAGACCTGTGTCTGAAACTGGTACAGTCTTTACACGAGTAGGTCCTTCAGCCTACGCAGAAGATTCTGTGTTCCAGAGTCAAGTACACACCTTCAACTGACCTTGCTCCCAGGCAGTTTGGAACGCAGTCCATTTCTCCATACTGTTTTACTCTACCATCCCGAGGCAGCGGTATGTGTGTCCCCCTGCCCCAAACTTCTCCATGACCAACTACCTGGGGAGTAACAGCAGGAGTCCTGTGCTGGGGCCATGTCACTCTCCAATGTTGTCAACTAGGTACAAAGTGCAAAAGTGTTGCTGTTCCTGCATCCATTAAAAACTTTAAAAACAGAACAAAACAAACAGAAAAGGATTTCCATAATAATTTGAAAATACATTAGTCTCCAAAAAGCCAGCAAACACCTGATAACCTGTTTGTGCCATATCTGCTCTCGCTCCTGCATGGCAGCAGTCCAGTGGATCATTATCCTCTTAGCTGGCAAACAACATGCTACCTTCTTTGCATACTCTCCAGCCAACGGAGGATGACATCCGGGAAGTTGAGTTTTGATGGCTCGGACAGAGGAGACCAATTGCTAACCGACCCAAGATCCTGCAGTGAACTGTCACGTCTCCAGAGGAGAGAGCACTGAGCAATTCACTGGAATGCAGAGACGTCCCATTTCTCAAGACAGTTCAGCATTACAGCAAGTTAGCTACTTGGCCTCTGGCTTGGGACAATGTCAATGACTTCCCTCCCACCCCAAAAAAATGTAAAATAAAATCCCTCCCTGCTTCATCCCATTTAAAGTGTTTGCATCTTTTCCTCCTATGAAATGTTTCTGATAAGGCTTTATTGCTATACAAAAGCGGTGCAAATGCTGCCCAAAGACAGCTCCATCAGGAACTTTGGTCACACGACTGCGGGACTCTTGTGCACTGTCCAAGTCCCAGCGTTAGACCTGCTACCTTTCTGAAGAGAAGCTGAATACTGTGTGCAATAACACTAAGAAAATAGGACTGAACCCCAAATACAAAACAAAAACAAGGGAGAGAGGGAAGGGGACAAGGAACTAAAATTAGGCAGAAGGCTTGCTTGGGAAGAACCCCATCATTCCTGTGATGACTAACTGATCAATGCTACATTTAGACAATGCAAGTGTCTTTCAGAACAGATTGTTGGTGTTGAAACTGTGTGTCTGGTCCTGAATGCCAGCTCTCTCATCAATGCAGCATTTATTAAAAAATAAAATTAAAATGAAAAAAAAAATTGACAAATTGCATCACCAGGTAGCAGCCTGGCCTGGATCACACACGTCCCATTGCATCTGTTTCATCAAGCAGGGCCATTTAATGTGGCTTCAGCACAGGGCAAGACTTCTTCTTTCCTAGAGAAAACCAAAGAGCAGTATTAGAGAAATACAACTACTGGAACATATGCACTCCTAAAGCTTACTTTCAACCCGGTTGGAAACTTTTCTCTTTGGTAATACTTGAGCCATCCTTCCTCTATTTTTGTTTCTCCTGCCTGCTAAAATGTTAATATCTTCCTAATGAGAACCTCCTCCATTTCTGTTACAGAATACTACATTTAAAATTCAAAACAGAAACTGAGAAGTCTGCTTTGACTGCTAATTACACAACATTCATTACTTTATTGAAGCAGAAGTTTGGAACATGACTGTCAGGGTTCCAAGTCCACCAGAAGGCTCTGACCTGATCAGGCTCATCTAGGTTCTTCCCCTCCAGGCACCCTCCACCACCAGCCTGGGCGCTGGGTTTAGGTCTTTGCCAGAGCTATGTCATACGCACAGCTTTACACCCTGCTGCTGCAGACCTGCTGACTTGACTCTGTGGCTTGTCCCAGGACAAGGACATGAATTACTATCACTGGATGTGGTCCCATGGGACTGGGCACCTTGTCTGCAGGGTTTCTGCCCCTGAGTTCGCAGTCACCCTTGGGTCCCAGTGCAGCTTCTCTTGCCTCAAGGCATTCAGGGCCCTGACAGTACCCGGTGTGTGGTGGTGAGAACAATGATCCGGTGGGATACTCTGCTTCAGTACAAGTTGCACTAGCACTAGAGTTTGTGTGAGACTGGTTGTAAATTGTGGGGTCAAATGCTAGGCAGTAGCTGTACTGGGGAAATACAGCAAGAGGTGATGACAGGACAAGGGTGAATGGCTTTAAGCTGAAAGATGGTAGATTTAGACTAGATATTAGGAAGAATTTCTTTACTGTGAGGCTGGTGAGGCACTGGCACAGGTTGCCTGGAGAAGCTGTGGCTGCCCCATCCCTGGAAGCATTCAAGGCCACGTTGGATGGGGCTTGGAGCAACCTGGTCTACTGGAAGGTGTCCCCGTCCACAGCAGTGGCGTTGGAACTAGATGGTCTTTAAGGTCCCTTCCAACTCAAACTGTTCTATGTTTCTATGATTCTATACAAGAAGCAGTAGTGCTGACAACCAGGACAGATGTTTATATAGTGCAGTTGAGTGGACTGGTGGCATGAAGCTCAAAGTGCTCATTAGAACTTCTTCCTCTCACCAAAAGTACCTAACAGAAGAAATTTTGTAGGATGGTCCAGATGTCCGGCTTCAGCTAAGCACCATCATCTGAGACTCAATCTAATAGCAAACGTGCTCCAGAAGGATTGAGACACTCAAGAGAGGTTGTCTGAGCAAAACAGCAGAAGCACCTCGTTATTGATACATGCCTCTCTAGAGCCAGAGCAGAACTATGGAGGTAACAGAACTAGATATGCAGAAGGATTGTTTTCTGAATTTAAAAAGACTTAAACTGTCACATTTGCAAAGAACTATGAGTATTTCTCCTTGAGATTACTTCTAGTTTCAGTTATCAAAACACATTCCCACATTTCCTCATAACATTTTACTGTAACTGTCTGTACGTTCACCTGAACACAGAAACACATACTATCTGAGTATTTGTTATGCATAAGTAAGAAATGAGAAGTCTGATGTTTTAATAAAAGAGATGATTTGACAGCACTTTTGGGAAACTGAAAGACATGTGCAATATAACACAGTAATAGCTCTACTCTACCTGCAGTGCAACACTCTTCAAGACACTCCAGATGTACTACTTGTGTAACTTGGACTATTCACTATTGGTAGAATAACCACATTCAGTGACATGGTAAAAACAGATTCCCTGTCACAGGCTGGTAAAGGAGGGTTTTGACCATCTCACCTGTCTTTTGTGGCTGTTTCTGTGACAGCTGTGACAACAGCGGCGGTGTTCTGGTGCTCCTCTGAGTGCTGGGCCATGTTGTTCAGGGGTTTGGATGCTTTTGTTGTTGCAATGTCAGTGATGGCCAGCTTATCAATAACCATGCAGTCTGCATCACTGTGTGGGGAGAATTCAAGTTCACATTAAAATGTCAATTAATGGGGTTTAAATCCCGACAGAGAAAATACAATATTCCCCTTCCTCTCCTAGCACAGGCCACAAAAATCCCATAAAGAAATAGGGACTGAAAATAAACGAATTAAAAAGCAACATACACGTCCTGGAGGCTATGTTTCCTAAAAATTAACAAGACATCAAATATGCATGAGAACAGCTCCTCAAGAAAGGCACTCCCACTTCCTGCAGCAAATCTGGCCTAAGAGTTCCCTCATATCCCCATTGTCTGCAAACCAGATGTTCTACAGCCCTCCGCCACTACCTCGGCTGGTGTGCTCTCCTACAAACACAGAAAACAAGCACCAGAAGGATGCAAATGTGAAGTATGTGCAGCCAAGACTCTGCAAGTTAAAGAGGGTCCAGAAAGTCAGCAGTACCACTGGGAGCAACAACCCAAAAGCAGACTGCTTGCCTTGGCAGTAACTGGAGACTGGCAGTACCCCTGGCGCAGGACCACAGAACAGCCTGGGCTGGATGGGACCCCAGAAGATCCTCCAGTGCAGCCTTTGGTGGGAAAGGCAGCCTACAGGAGTTCACCTCCCCTGGAATTGCCCTCCATTACCCAACACCACCAAGCACATTTCCAAGCCCACTGCTCCTTAAGCCGCTGATTTCAGCAAGTGTGTTTCTGATCTAATACAGGCACCCACGCTGCTCTCTGCTCTACAGGCTTTTTTCCCGAGTGGCACCTCATACTTCCATGTGCACCTAGGAAAGACTTTAAGTACAGAACCTAAAATCCCGAGGAAGACAAAAAGAGCTGATTGGATGTTCATGAGTGGTTATCTTCAGAAGCCAAACACAGTTAAATTAACTTGCTTTCAGTAACACATCAGGTGACAAGATTACCACACCTGAGGGATAACATTTCCAATCACGTATCCCTACAACAAAACAGAAGCTCAATTCCTGAAAAAGGAAAAAAACCTGCTAGCACAAAACATCCAAATCTACATTTGTATTTAAAAGACCCATATTTCTAACTGGAGAAATGATTTCTGCAAACGTATCTATTTTTTGCCTTCCAAGGCAGAGACAAGTTTGCATGTGAATGATCTTCCTCACAGTTTTAACTCAGTCCTAGTTTTGAGAATGATTTCTTCTCCTTCTTTCAGAGAGCAAGCCTACAAAAATGGAAGGAAAACTCAGTAGATGACTTGAGCTGGAAGCCTGCCACCAGCTGCCAGGGGAGTTTATAATGCATACATATAATCACAGTCTGGTAATTAAGACATGTGACAGAGATTTTGAGATCAAGGTTCTATTTCTGTAGCCACTTTTCTGTGTGCTCTTGAAAAAAAAAAGACATAAAAAATGAGGAATAAGGAGATCAAAACATTTATCTTCCTAAAGGGCTAACATGCTCTTAAAAAGAAATACCGCAAGTACAAAAATATACCTTAGAGAAACTGCAGGGGATAGATGAGACAGCAGAGGACTGAGCCAAGTTGCCAGAAATGTCATTAGAAAATTACTTTCCACACAAGAAGCTGGAGCTCATGAGATTTAAATTGCTCAAAGATAAACTTCTTAAATTCAACACAAAAATTTCCATGACACAAGGATTCCGATGCTATGAAGTCCTGAGGCTCTCTGACCACTAACAGGGCAGGGAAATTTCTCTCTTCAACAGGCTCATGGAAAAGCAAAGCTGGACAGGCAAACCTCTGCAGAAGGACACTTACGGGCCAGACTAACTGGGTAAAAACAAAACAGGGAGTTCATGGGGAACACAGAATACTATGGCACAGGCAGGAGGGTTACTAACAGTGTCTAATTCTAGCCTAAAATAAACTCTAGTACCCACAAATATTTTGCATTATATTCCTCTGACCAGCTTATTTTTAGCAGCTAGTTGCATCCCTTAAACACCAGTCTGGTATGACTCTGCTGCCAGTGCAGTCCATCTAATGGTCCACTTCCCCAGCACCGAACAACCTGGGTACATGTTCCAAACCCTGACGGGGCTGAAAGCAGGCACAGAGAGCACATTACCTGCAAAGAATCTAACTGTCCTCTTGTGAGGTTGGTTAAGGCATGCTAAGGAAGAAGAGTTAGCACAGAATCATAGCATGGCTTGGGTAGGAAGGGACCTTAAAGACCATCTAGTTCTATATCTACTGTAGACTCTCCTTAGTTAAGCTCTGCAAACAGATCTCTAATACTTCCCACTTCAGAAAAAATTAGGAATTGTTAAGCTCCAACTCAAAGCCACTTGTACAAATTTTCCCAACAGCAAGCATAAGTCTGTCCAAAACTGTGTCTTTTTTTCAAAATGGACAAGCACTCAGCACAACCAACTTGTGAATGCCACCTACAGTCATGCCCGCTGGGCTCTCCGACATGAGTGGCCAGACAAGTTTCCTTTATGTTCATCAAGTTCAACATCGTAGCCAAATTCTGCAACTTAACCACCAAATTTGTAAATACTACTCTGGAGGTAACTTGTAACAGAGACTCCTCTCTTTTCGCCAGCACTGCTATGCTTGGCTGAGTTATCCAACCACCTCCAGTGCAGAAGCTGAATGTCCATACTCTTCAGTCTTGTCAGAAAATAAGACTAGAAGGTATGACCCGCATTACCAGGCCCAGCCATCTTCACCTCTAGAAGGTTCAAACATAGTTTGCGTAAAGTAAGTTGGGAGATGCCTCCTCCTAACCACTGGTTGGGTGCTTCCAGACAGCCCCGGCACAGAGTCTGGTGGTGGTTTCCTCACCTGGGTGCTCAGTGAACATCAAGCTTAACAGAGCTGACCAAGTTTGCTTCACTGTAGATGTAACACAGCTGAGCTCAAAGCATTCTGGGCAGGAGGGTCTTGACCTTCATACAACAGGGCTTCTGCAGAAGAGCTTTAAGGAGATCATCTTGGGGTCTAAAGAAACTTTGTTGCAGCAGTGGACTATTGCCTAGGGTCTTGCAAAGTGAAGCAAGCAAGCAATGAATCGGCTGGGAATCTCCAGAGGTGTGAATACCTGTGTGCTATTACAGACCCTGGCAAGGAATACCTCCTGCAGCAGCCACCTTCAGAATGTGAAATTTGCTGGGGTTTGGTTACAGTCACTTGAGGGTGATGAACTGAGGAATAACCTCCAATGACATTTCACAGACTGCTTTGAGGCATGGCAAGGGATCGTAAAGATGGTGAATGGGAAACAAGTCAGTTATTCTCGTTTACTCATCCTGATGCATTTCATATCTTAAAACATCATCTATGGTTTGTCTTCTAAAGCAGCAAATTCCTTGAGGCAGGTACAATCACATCTCCTCTGGGTGATGTGTACTGCCAAGCACTCTGATTTCACTTAGAATAATTATGCAATAAATTACAATAATAATTTTAAGCTAAGAAGTATTTTAAATGCTGCTTCTTCCAAAGCTTTATTTTATGTTAACTGATGTGTACACGTATTAGACAAGGAAGGTTACTGAAACAGTTCTGGTCAAAGTCACTGATGCCTGTGCAAAATAGATGCACACGTACATGTATACTGCCTCACCACCGGGAAATGTGAACACGTCTTCTGTTTACACCAACAACGAGAAGAGATGGAAAGCTGTGACAGTATCACATCTGGTTTCAAGATGACTTTCAGTGACCCTTCCTAAATGCACACACACTGTTTTAGACAAGGGACTTCAGAAAATGAACTTTGGCTTCTAGCTGCCATGGGGGAAGGTTTCACCTCCTGCTGGAAGCCCAACTGGGATGAGCCCGCACAGGGTGTGGGACTTGGTCATCCTGCACTTGTGAATGTTTTGGAGAGATTTGCTTTTCACAAACTACTGCAAACCTGCAGCACTCTCAATGCATATATTTTGACTCCATAAACTTCTTAAGAGAAAAATCCACTACAAAGATAGCACAGAGTTCTCAGCTTTTACTACATGTAATATAATACATGTAAACAAGAAGCATTATATATCCTCATTCCAGACCTTAGGTGCTACAAAATGGTTGTTCATTCTTTTTTGCTCTAATGCCCAAATCCTGCAAATGCAAAGCCTCCTAAAGCTGACAACACAACTGTGTTCCTTTAAGCGCAATTTCTTCTTAGAAAAAACAGGACTCAACACAGTTCACACTTCATCATAACTGAAGCTGTCATAAAACCATTCTAAATCAAAACTGATACCCAGTTAAAATAAAGTGATATGCTGTTCTATTTATGAAGATGAAAACATCAGGATCTCGATTTTTGATAACAATTCAGTTCTTCCTGTAGATTTCCACCAGCTTTATAGAGGCAAATACTTCAATGCTGCAATTTTTCTGAACACCTCTCTTGCCCGGTTTCACCACACAAACTTCTGTTTAACACTCATTTTGACAGCACTGCTGCCAAACACACCACACTCTCACCCTGTCTTTCCACTGGTCTGTTTACCGAGAGCCTCTTGGATCTAGCAAGAGAAGTTAAGCTGTAACAGCTTTGCTGCTGGTTCAAATAAGCCAAGCTGACTTGCAGCGCCAGATGGAAATCCACGTGCTACAGTACCTAATGTGGCTCTTCCGGACTGTAAGTGCAATGCTGATCTACATCTCATTGCCAAAAGGTCTATAAAGAATTCAGGCTGTAGTCCCAAATGATCAAAGAGCTTTAGGTATTTTGGGAAAGAAGGATTTGATACTGAGTGAAACAGCCTTGGAGTTCAATTCTACCCACCTCTGAAGCTCACTACTGTGGCTCCTGGGATACACTTTAGATATCCTCTAGTCTCTTTGGTAAACAATTAGTATCATAGACAATAAAACATGATGAAGACACACTAGGAAAGACAGCGGTACTATTAACAAAGAAGCAAGACATGTATGAAAAGCGAAACCTAAACACGTCTCATGCTGAGCCCACATGCAAGTTCTTAAACACCAGGCTCTGCAACAACCAACCAAAAGACAAAGCAAGAGATGCAAGGGCAGCCATGCTACATACATACTTCTCAACACGCTGGAAAATCACGTGTTGGCTGTTTATTAGACCAAGCCACAACACGGCTTCCAAATTTACAAACAACCTGCATTAAAAAGGCCAACAATTAGGTCAGCTTAGAAGATCCCATCTATGCCAATTACTGCACTAAGTGTTCACCTTAGATTGGAAGGGTTTTCTGGTGAAATGGGACCTCAGATTTGTCACTTCTATGTTTCTTTCTGAATAAATGTACATGGATATGCAGCCAAATTTTACAAAAACAGTGGTGTCATGCTCCGTGCCCCATTTCCCACAGCATGCTCATTTCCCCTCATCATCTGTTTGACTCCCTGCAGTTAGGCAGAGAAAGGAGACAGAAGCAAGAGAACCATTTCTTGTGCTGATGTTCCATGCTCGTCACATGCAACGGTGAATCCGAACATGACGTCATGCAAGACAAACAGTCGGCAGGCACAGAAAAGAAAAAACATATCCCAAAATGGGAGAGCTCAAAACATCCACTGTGACAACGTCACTCCATTCAGCTGGGGAAACTGGAGGATTACTTTCTCTTCTGAGTGCAAGCAGCTGCCTGCACTGAAACCCCTTGCTCAGTGATGGCCAATGCCAACAGCCGCCCTGCACAAGCGCCAGCCTGGCCCCTGGGACCCCCGTGCAGTGTGGAGCCCCTGCCCCCCCAGCCCCCATGCCCAGAGCAATGGGACAAACCACTGCCAGCTGCTATTTCTGAGCTATTTCAGCAATTTAGGGTTGTCACTGCTGTTAGAATGCCAGTTAAGTGCTTTCACCCTGGAACAGTGTATGATCAGAAACAAGAGGAGACTTTTACAGTGGTTTAACACTGTAACACAGAAATTGCAGAAATCTCTGCAAAATGAAGAAATTGCTAGCACTGTCTCGTTTTCACCTCAGTTCTAAGGAAACCGCTGCAGCACCCACAGCGTCTGCCTCCAGAAGTGACAAATGTACTAGATGAGAGTTGGTATCACACAGCCACAGAAGAAATTCATTTTTTAACAGACAGCAAGCACTATTGCTCAGATGGATTCCAGCCTCCCCTCTAAACTTTCTTTTTCAGTTGCTTATCCAAGCTAGTCAGGTGAGGAGGCACTAAGGAGAGGGGGACAGTAAACCTATTTAACCATTAAATACATTTTAAAAAAAAATAAAGGAAAAAAGCATTTCAGGTGAAGTTAATAAACTGAAAAAGAAATCCAAAGTTACAACGTTCCATGTCCACTATCACCATACACAGCAAAAGCTGGATTATTTTTTTTGAGAGCAGCTCATCTTTTAAGAAGCTGCTCAGAAACCTTATTAGAACAATTCAGCTTCAAAATACTTCAGATATCTTTTGAAAATCAGAAAGAAGAAATGCAAAAGCTTAGGTTCGGTTACTATCATACAATTAAAAGTGAAGCATACAGACATGGAAGTGCAAGTAATTTCCCACAAAAAGTATACACTTTTGCATCCATTATTCTGCTTTCTCCATTGAATGCAAGTCTCATACTGTTTATTCTGCTACCTACAGACTGATAAACATGAGCAGCGTGGAGCTGACCAGGCTCACACTGCTTCAGAGCCCTCACATTTCACCTCTCTCATTCATTGATTGCCTCTACAACTTCAGCAAAGCCTTGCAGAAATTTCTGAGACCTTCACAGCTTGCACTTGCTCTGAACAGCTTCGAGAATACTTGGCCAGTCAATACTGGCATGGACTACACCTCTCGGATCACTCATTAACAGCTTGAATATTACTACATTTTCCTGGCAAAAAAATACAGCCTGATAGCACGTACTGCGAGATAAATGCAATGCGTACTCTCCTGCTTATGGAAGAGGCAGAAGACTTTCCAAAGTTTGTTAAAATGGCATTGTCAATTATTAAAATAGTAAGTTAAGTCAGTACATCTTACAGTTAGAACTATTTTAAAATACCACACAGCTTACAATTCTGAAAGCCCTTAGTCTCCGGAGGCTGCAGGCACATGCTAAGCTGCGTTTCTTGAACCTCCTGCCCTGAGAAGTCAGGATGGTATTTGTGTTCATCAGGTAACTGCTCTTTCTAGATCTGAAAGTTTATGCATTTGCTGTAACATAGTCCTCCTTCAAATGCAACAGTTATGAGACATGCTTATTACAGTGAATTTCTCTTTGTCTCTGATCTCATCCAGAAATTACAGCCAAGTCTTGCAAGCTCATACTGTGACTGGGGAAACTCATTCTAGAAAATAATTAGTAAAACCCCACAATTTAAAACAAAGAAAAAGCTGGGGAAAAAAATAAGTATTTTGTAAAAAAACCAAAACAACCACCAACCCCAAAACAAAACCAACCCACCCACCCCCAACCAAAGACCCTTTGGAAAACATACCAACCATTATTTTATGGCATACAAGTAGGGTATTTCTTAGTGCTGTTGTGAGAAAGTCTCAAGAGTCTTGACCATTACCCCACCTAATTCAGGCAGCAATTCTAGCAGCGTGTGCACTAGCAAACTGCAGTCAGCAAGGCTTTCCTACAGTCATCTTGACCAGAGCATGAACCTTCCATTTAAAATAATAAAAAAATCCTATTTGCAGAAAGAGCTCACAAACAGGTGGAATGGCAGAAGCTCAAGGACAGGATGCATGAAACCACTAAACACTATTTGCTTTTTAACAGTTCATCAATGGCTATGTTGACTGTGCGCATACTTTCGCAAAGGACTATACACAACCTCAAACGCACATTTTGGAAATATAATTTCTAGGATCTGTTTTAACTGATTGTGAAAAAGATGAGCTTCCCCAGTCCAATGGGTCCAACAGTGCTTTTTTCCAGCCCAGTATGAAGTAACTAATGGGAGAAACTACTTGTCAGGTGGATGTTTGGAACCCTGAGAAGATCACCGTCATACATACCCTCTGACTGCAGGTCTAAATACTCTGAGAGATACCCACAGCAAGAGAGAAAGGCAGCAAGAGAGACAGAGATAGAAAGAAAGCAAAGAAAGGAAGAAAAAGAAAACAGTAAAGATTGCTGAAAAAACAGACAAAAGTGTTAACTTTGCAACTGTGTCCTCAAGCGGTGTTCCTGCCAGGAGAATATGCAGGAACATCTAAAAGCTATTTCAAAGAGTACAATCACTGAACACAGCATTTTCCACACAAAATTCAGATCAATATACAAAAAAAGCAGATGATTTAATACACTGTAAAAAACATCTTTCCCAAGTCTAACACACACATTCTGAAGTTATCACAGAGCGAGATTTGGCAATACTGGAAGATCTTTAGTAGGAGAATTTCTGCAAAGCTACTCATTATTTTACAAGAAACTACCATATAGAATCAGATATGGGAAAGGAAGTTAGCTAAATACATCTGAAACACCTTATTTTGTTTGCTGTTTAAGGTAGCCAATATTCATAGCAGTAGTTTAAGCAAACTGCCATGAAGAATACTCTGCTAAGCCATGCAAGGACAAATCATTAACTTTCCAGAGTTTAAATTTTGGGGTGGTCTGGGCAGGCAGAGAAGCATCAGCAGTTGAGATGATCATGGAGGGTATTTAGAGGCATTTACTGCAACATCTGGAAGCATTTACTGTAACATCTGGCTCTTTCATGACCCTAGTGATTGTATAATCTATAGAGTCCTTGTGTAGCTCCAGGTATTAAAGATCTCCACTGTAGATGTCAGTATTGCAGGGAGGGGGGAAAAAAGGAGAAGGAAGACCGGCGGGGAAGTGCTTGTAGAAAGTGATCAAGAACCACAGTCAATCCAAAATATTCTTAAAACTTTCAGCATATTTCACTTCCTTGGAATCATTAAGGAACATGGAAAAAAATTACTATGTTCACTACTGGCAGTCAGAGTTTAACTGCATCTGTTCTAACAGAAGGCAGATTGGTTTGGAAGAGCTGAGGATACCAGAAGTTTCCATTACTGTCACTGGTCAAGACTGCAATCTATATACTGTGAGAAGCCTGGACACTAAACAGATCTGAAGCAGCTGAAATCACAATCTATGTAAACAGGTTTCTGTCTTCCTACAGCTTCTATTTCGATTTTTGGCTGCCATTATAGTTGTGGAAAGCTACAGACACCTTTTAAGTGGAGACTGTGGTTATTCAAGTATTTACTTTCTTTGCCAAAATGGAATTAGTCTTGTAGAACTGCAGTCATGCAAAACCAAGCAGGTTCTCGAAGTCTGGTCCACATTGAAAGTGCTCAAGATAAATACACTTACTTTGAGAGAAAAACACATTCAAAATTACACTGCCTGAAACCACAGGATAGCCCACAACATCTAACCAGCCAAATCAGGGGAAAAAAAAAAATTCCTACCTACTAGCAAATAAATGGAAAATGTAAGAACATGCCAAATAAGATTTACACCGCTACTGTGAATCCAGACAGTCACGTGTGTATACTCTGCTCACACCATGCATTCAGAGAGGAAAAACATCTGGAGCACAGTTTGTTTTAGATACACATGCCAATGGATTTAATTAGATATAATTCAAATGCACTGAAAAGTGGAAAAGGAGATGCTGCTTTTAGTACAGCAAGCAGTGTTTGCATTTTCCTCATCTTTCATTTTCTGTGAAGCCAGTCTGCTTGGCCATGCCATCCCTACACATACAAACTAACTCCATTTATCAAAACAGCTCTTCAGATGCAATCACTGCAAGCAAAGAAATCTCAGGCATCTCGCTCATTCCAAGTATGAAGAGTAAAGACCATCCGAGGTAGACATCAAATATAAAAACCAGCCACATTACTAAAAACTAATTCAGAGTTGCCTAACCAAGCGTACCTTCGGTTAACTGCCTCCCATCATTTCACTTAGCTCTGTAATCCCACTTGTTTCCTGAGCCACTGCTTTTTAACTCCTAGTAGCTATTTGCTGGAGTGTGTACACATGCAAGCAGCTCACACTGACTTTCAAAAAAAACCCACAAACAACAAACATCGTGTATTCTAAAAAGTAAAATACCTGTTCCTGAACTAGATGCATAAAACACAGGTACTCCAAGTTGTTAAATCGCACCCTACAAACTTGTAAGGAATATGAGGAAAAAACCCAAATATTTTAGAATTAGGTAATATTCCTGGATGCACCACAGTGAACTAGATGCTTAAATGTTTTGAAAACCAACTTCCTATCTCAAATGATTGGAGTAGGCTAGATTCAAACACATGCAATTCCAACCACACTGCTGCCCAAAAGCTAACCAACCTGAGATCTGCTGTATCTTTTTCTGGCATTTTGCATTTTTTATCATTTATTGTCTGTAACTTACTACTTTGACAATAAGGGCAAAATGACAGCTTGACTCATTTAAATCTTCCCCCTGCAAGACCACACACTGATTTCATGTCAGACCTTGCACTGCCATCATGTGAGGCTTTGCTTTACTCTTGCGTGCTGTCGTACCTGGCATCCCTGACCTGAGCCTGGATCTACTGTGCAGCCAGCCAGCCAGCTGGGCCATGCTTCTGTGAGATGGCCGAGTGACCAAAACAAGCCATGCACATTTCTTAAAATAAACCCGTTGTAAGTATTTTCTTAAAACAAAACCACTGTGACGAGAAAGCTGTAAGACATCCTCACACGGGACATTTGGGACAGTGCTGTCTGAAGGGGGAAAGTAATACATCAACCCCAGCGACACGGGGGCTAAAACCAGGGCAGAGCAGGACCCCAGCCCAAGGAGATTCCTTTCGCACCTGGTGAAAACAGCCTTCTCATTTTTAGCATCCATAGTCAGCTTGATGGTTTCCTGGCCCGAGCCTGTGCTGATGGTTTCTGTGACGATATCAGCTTTATCCTCCTCCTCGTCACTGTCAGAACCTCCAGAGGAGCTGCTGTCTGAGGCCACCAGTGGAGCTTTCCTTGTGACACAGACGTTCCAAACACAGGGAGAGGCAGCGCTGACTGAGAAAAGTAAATAATTTGCATTGCAAAATGAACAAAACCACAGGAACAACTCCCCAGGTACAACCTCCAGTAAGCAGGGTGGTGTAAAACAGAGTGTTCACAGCTATGGCAAATTTTGAGATGATGATTTCTGTGCAGATCCCACCACATGCAGTATTATTGTTGCAAATAAGAAAAAACAAGGCCAACCCCACAAATGAGCGTTCTCCACCTGCCATCTCATGTCTGTATTTAATAGAAACTGCAGAGGAGACTATTTTCTTCACTTGTTGAATGGTACCAACTCTGAAGGGATGATTAAGACAGTTCCTGGGGTCCCTGCTGACTGTGACCCGAGCTCTGGGAACTTATGGTATAATGTACGCAGCTATACTTTTTGAAGTGTTCATTGGCTTCAATTCCACATGGAAGGAAAGCCTCTCACAAAAGTGGCAAAGAAGTGTTGCCGTCTCAGAAAGTGTTTTTCTTGCCAAAGCTGGCATCTGCTCACATGACTTGATGTAACGCCCAGTGCCTGACTGAAGACCTCTACCTGGGTAGACTGAAACGATGCACATACATAAAAAGGTCATCACAGCTGGTCTGAACTCTACTGAGCTGAATCTCCAGCTCTGCTGGGAGAGTATCCCAGAAAATGTATGTAGCAGATAAAGGTACCATACTGTCCCTTTCAGTATTATCCACCTTTTGGTTGTTACCACAGACAAAAGTTTAATTTCAACGGAACCAAGTCCTTTGTTAAATTTTATTTTTCCTTGCTCGGAAAGGATAAGGGAAAAAAATCAGACTGAAGTTACCAACTGGCTCGGCACAATTACTGATACTATAACTTATCCTAGCCTTTTAATTTTTAGCAAGTAATTTTATAATCAAGCATACAGTTAAAACAGGGCTTTCAAACAGTTTATAAATTAATCATCTCTGTGACATCAACTCTTATTAACTTAAATTTCATCCTTTTCTTGCTAAATATTATCCCAATAAACGCTCAGGATTTCGGAGTTAATATTTTAATAGATTGATTTCTGTATGAAAGAGAGCTTTCAAGTAAGATAAGGCAGATGACACTGGAGGGAAGTTCTCCCTTGTAGGCATGGCACACTACACAGAATTTCAAACAGCTTAAATAATACATCTGCTTTGTCTTGTAACATTCTCACTTACAGTTCTTGTCTTGACTCTGCTTTGGGTTTCCATCTGAATCATTGCTTTCTGTGTCGACAGGAGAACTGCATCGTGGACCTGATTCTGAGCTAAAGTAGGGGAAAAAGTCTTAAGAATGAAGTACAGATACCTTGGTTCTGCTTCTAAATATCCCCAACAGAAGAAATCACTAGGGCCTAACTCTTTCTTTACATAAGTATTTTTAACTTCTAAAAAACTTATTTACTTATTTTATACTCACAGTGTAGCAGCAGTGACATGAGTCACTTATTGTATCATAAGACATGAATGCTAACACCATTTAGAAGCACTGGAAGGCAAAGGGAAGTATGAAGCCCTGATCCAAACACTTGGACAGTATTAAAACACAAAAGTATTAAAACACAAGGGGAAGGGAAAGGGAAGAAGAAAAAGTTACAGTCAATATACTCCAAACCATCTTTCAAGTATTCCTTCATCCAGAAGTTATAAAGAAACAGGAAAAAAACGTGTGCCCCTCTTACCAACAGAACGGCTGGAAGTCTGTAAACTTTGCCCATCCTTTCTCCTCTGGTGCAGTGTTCTCTGGGGCTGCTGAATCCCATACACTTGATCCAACATCCATGGCAACACAGGGTGTGGGGGGCTTCGAGTTCACGGGCTCAAACACAGCTGTCCATCCAGACCCTGGAGACAGAGCAACAGACTGGAGTTCCCACAAGTTTTCAGAATCTTTGGCAATCCCCCGAATATTCTGAAGTGATCCCAGAGACAAAAAAGGAAAGACCATCCAACGGCACTCCTTCGAAACCTACAGAAAGCTGCCTGTCTCACACATTATAAACAACCATCTTGACAATCCCTCTTCTGGTAAGTATGAACGTACTATCCACAAGAGAGAAGCATCAATTAAATAAAATGATATTATGAATGTCTTCATTCTTCCAGCCAGTGATTTTCAGCTGAACTCTTAAGCACTTTAGTTTCCTGTCAAAAACTAGGAGGCATGGCTTTCAACAACTTCAATCACTAACTGTTTAATTGTGGCAATTACAAGTGAGGAATTGATACATGGATTAAAATGTTTACTATCACAGAAGTGATGTTGAGCAAACCTAAGATCACAGTTTGGGTTTGTTTTTTTTTTTTACAGTTCCAGCCTTATTCATTAGAATGTATTTCTATTCCTACAAATCACAAATTCTGCAAAACCATTTTAATTACCTTTTCTCAAGAAAGGGAATGAGTTGCAGAGATCTGTTGTGCCAACTGATTTGCATCCAACAAAAGTGAGAGTAGTAGAGATCCACCAAGTCTACACTCACTCAAAAATTGAACCAAAATTTGAAGTAATGTCTCTAGAAGGATGTGATGGGTTGACCTTGGCTGAACACCAGATGCTCCCCAAGCCACTCTATCACTCCCCTCCTCAACGGAATGGGGGGAAGAAAATAAGATGGGAAAAAATACTTGTGGGTCAAGATAAAGGCAATTAAACAAAGTAATAGCAAAAGTCACATGTGCAGAAGCGAAGGAAAACAAAAGATGTTATTTTCTACTTCCCATCCACAGGTGATGTTTGGCCATTTCCTGGGAAACAGGGCTTCAGTACATGTAGCAGTTGCTCCAGAAGACAGATGTCATAAGTAACAAATGTCCTCCCCTTACTTCTCCTTTCTCTTTGCTTTTACATCTGAACAGATGTATGGTATGGAATATCCCACTGGTCAGTTTGGGTCAGCTGTCTCGGCCATGTCCCCCTCTCAAGATCTTGCTCACCTCCAGCCTACTGGTGAGGGTGGGAGGAAGATTGGAGAGGCACCCTTGATGCTGTGCAAGCACTGCTCAGCAGTAGTCAAAATGCTGGTGTCTTATCAACACCTTTCTAGCTACCAGTAGAAGCACACTAGGAGGGCTGCTACGGGGATCCGCCAGACCCAAAGGGTAACTAAACTAATGTACACTATCCACAGGTTGCCATTTGTGTCATTTATACTGGTTCTTCCTGGCAAGACTTGAAAATATCTGACACCACCAAATGGGTGTACAGAGCTATTACTGGAATAAATATGCATTACGCTCATAGTTACAATACAACGACATCACCGAGAAAAACAAACGTTTTAAAACTGAAAATGCTTGCACCATATGAAAAACAAATGTTTGGGAAAACATTTTGGTCCCTGTATTTTAGTTGACCGAATCTGTTCTACTGACAACATGAATTTATGTTAACATTGTTTGCACTGTGGTCTGGGAAAACCTTGTCCCTCTACAGCCTTCCTTCAAGGCAGTGTAAGAATGGTTTTGCAACACACACATGAAAACCAGAAAGGCAGTTAGGCAGAGAATGCAGATGCATGGTGTGTGGAGATGCTTGGCAAGGGTCTGCATAAAACTCTTGTAGTATAATGTACGGAGTTAATGCCATAATCCTCCGCTAATTTGTACCAAAAGCTAGTATTATTACTGTACTTGTACCTGTGTGGTTGGCTTAGCATAACTGAAGCATCACACTGCTATTCTGAAGCAGCTGGGCAGGACTCAAGCTCACTAGTATTTCAGAGGCAAATAATTAGATTCACACTTCTCATCTGCTGCACAGGTGGAATTAAAGAATAGCCATAGAAACCTGGCAATTTGCAAACTGCTGTTCTGCAAAGATGTTACAGATCTCAGTTCAAATGGGATGGTGCTGTTTGAAACTCTTTACCTTCAGAGGAGTCAGAGTCCTTCTGCTCAGAAACACTGTTCTTGTTGTTGTTTGCTGAGGAAAGAGGTGGCTGCTGTTCTGTTTCCTCCTCTTCTTCAGAGTCTACACTGCCATCATGATCTCCGTTCTCAAGATCACTTTTTGACGAACTCTCTGAGGTCTGAGACGCTCCAAATCTAAATTGCAGAACTCGGAATTAGAAAAACCCATAGGGCAGCCAGTTCATTCCTCATCTGCTTGCTCCCTGCCCCAGGCAGAAAGCACAAACTGTGAGCTGACCAAGTCTGAATGCCTTTTACAGGGCTTATTTCCCAAAAAGATGCAAAGCTCAGACAGGTAATAGCAGGCATTCCTCTAGAGATTTACACTAAGGTCCTTAAGTGCTTCACTTGTCAGAATGCATCTGCAGAGTTGCAATGTGGAATATGTGCAGTGACATATTCAGGACTGGAGAGTGATATGAGCAGACAAAACAGTCGTAAACAAGGGGAATACTAGTGTGGTGTCAATTCTGTGTATGAGCAAGACAATCAGTTTACTGATGCTAGGCAAATAAATGTTAAGGTCCTGGCAATTTCCCTGTCTCATTTCATCATATTTTCAGACTTGGAATTACAGAAATAACTTTATTTAATAACTGACTATATCAACGAGATGAAAATTTGTAAATTATTTGCAATGTCAGATATGCACCACAGGAGGTCACTCATGCTTGTGCAAAACATTTTTTTTTTTTACATCTTGAAAAAGAATATACTGTCTATTACCCTCAGTCTTACAATTCTTTCAACCTCCTTTTCTCCAAATACAAGGAGAATAAGTCCTAAATGTTTCAAACTAAGGATTTTTTTTTAATTAACTTTGATAATATACTCAGTAACTAGGTGTTTCAATCATTACTGCATTTCCTCCAACTGGATCTTTGCTTCACATTCAAAACAAACCCCCATCTCTTTTTGCAGAAGTGTGACATGGAAAGTACTCAGACTTTAGAAAAAAGCCTCAAAGCACATAAATGACAAATAAGCATGTGCTTAACTGAAATGTACAGTTTCATAGCATTTAGGAAGGAAAAAAAAAAAGATTTTGATCTTTTGTTTTCACCTTACCGTGTTCTTGATTTAACTTGCGTTGCATAGGTTATCTCCTTCTCTTCCCAGATGTCTTCTTCCTCCTCATTATCATCAAATTGTTGGATCCGCTCATTGCAGCAGGCTTCAAAGAGGGAAGCATTAGGCTAAAATAATATTAAGAAGAAATCAAGTTCCATTCATTCTTTGGAAACAAGAACAAGAACTTCAGCAATAGGAAGTTCATAGAACAGCATTTGTACACAACTAATACTATGAAGGTGTTTGCATTTATTTCATTTTACATCCCAGGTTGTGCAACAAGCAACACTCAGCTGTGGAAGAGTTACGATAGCACAGAATGCTCAGAAGCAGCCCGCTGATAGATCAAGAAAGGAACACAACAGTATCTCAGCCAGCACTGCTTCCAGAACAGCAGGAACTCCTGCACGCTGCTTCATAGCTGTTCCCCTCTGTATCCCTCACAGTGGCAGGAATATAAAGTCACTGTAGAAGAGGTCTGGAAGTAATTCCCTTAGGAATACATTCACAAACTGACCATCTTGGAACTGCATTAGAATTCCGTCACACACAAAAACTGCCTACTCAGGAAAAAAGCAAGTTAAGCAAAGCATATAAATAGCTATTGGTGGCTGTAGACTTAGCTGGCAAATTCAAAAAGAAAACAAGTTTTCTTTATCAACAAAGCACTGTACAGAGCACCAGAAGAGAGAAGAAAAACTCTCTGTAGTACTGTTTAAGTGAAAAAGGAAGTATTTTAAGACTAAGGAAACCTAAGTCTTAGTATTGACAAAACCAAGCTTTGGTCAGGAGAATGAGCCTGGCATCACCTCTTTTAGCCACTGTCCAGCTTCTTCAGTGAGTACTGATTTTAAGTCAATAAAACAGAAAAGGCAAGGCACAGCATGGCAGTATTTAGACCCCTAAGAAACCCAGTGCTCTCTATTTGCATTTTTTCCTAGTCTGGCTACGGGAAGATGATCAGAGTGAAAATAAGGAAAACAGATTGACACTGCTGGGGGGGGTGAAGATTCCTTCAATGTAAAGAGTACTATTACTGAACATCCTCACCAAAGCTGTAAACTGTAGGGAGATTCTCTGAGGGTACATGTAACACCCTGAGCTCCTTAAATGAACTCAGTCATGAGGACACCTTCTCCTTGACCAAAATAACATACCAAATCTTCTTCTTTCAAAACAACAACAGCTGATTCAAGCATAACCTTGGCAGATCTGCTCTATTAAATAAATAATTATTTAATCCCAAATATTTGTTTCATACCAAAAAACCCACTTACACTGTCATCATCTGCATCTATATTGAAGTTTATCTCTGCGATTCTGTCAAAGGGAGCACTGCAAAAAGAAGGGAAAGAAACTTTAGTGATGGCATGGAGTAACAAAGCACTTCTGCATCCCCAGCACAAGACTGGAGGATAGCTAACCACAGAGACACTTCATACGACCACTAAATGCCTTCTGTGTTTGTTTCCTGAATATTCACTTCTGTATTACGCACAATGGTCTCCTCTCTTTGAGATGAAAGAATATTTCAGATCTTCATTCTTAGGTCTGATTCAATACTCAATTGAAAAAATTTTGTCATTATCACGTTGATAGGGTATTTTGGGGCTTCATGGCAACCACAGCAATGTCTGGCTGTTATTTTGCAACTCTCATGGTACCTATGGAACATAAAGACTATCTTAATTTTTTCACCAGGTCTCTCCAGCTGATCCAAATCTTATAGAAAAAAACCCCAAACCTCATAATTAACTAAAAAGAGAAGGAGCTGCACCCAGCTGCTCTGGAATTCCAGTCCTGCGTTCGCCCAGGAATTCCACTGGGTTCCTCAGCATGAGACAAGACCCAGAGACAGGACTAAACTCTGCACGGTAGGCATACACCCGGAATTATCCAGAAGGGACTGCACCCACCTGTTTTAACATAATTACAGTAACTTCAGGGAATCTTAGCATACTAGCGGCGCTCAACAACCCCAATGCATTACTAAGACATGTATGCTGCAAAAATTAGTAAATAACCCAATTTCTGATGCAGACCTAAGAGCAGCTATTGGAAGAACAGCAGAGGGTGCTACAGGCCAAAAAACTCAAACCGACTGGCAGTTCGGGGCAACAGACCGTATCTACTCATCTCTAAGTTTGGACAGTGTTATTTTCTTTTTAAAGATGCCTGTTTAGTTAGCAAAAAATACTGTCGCGCAAATAACCAGGACATTGAATCATTATTAGTATTCCTTCAAATATTCAAATTAGTATCTGCAACAGTTTTCAAGAGCTGGAAAAGAGATGACAAGTACCACTCTCAGAAAGTTCAGTGTCAGAACCGCTTTGTAGTGTATTCTTCTCCTTTTCTAATCACAAATAGAGGGATAACATCCCAGTTACAGATTTCATTCAGTTTCATGTTCACTTTAAAAATGGCATTAGCTACCATCAGAAGCTCCTCATGTAAGTTAACTCTTCCCTTCCACGCAGACAAACAAGTTCAAGATTTGCTGCTGTCTCACAGAGGTTAAAACTGTATTTTATTTTTTAAAAATGAGTAGAACTAGAGTAATCCACGTTCATTTAAACTCTCATTCTAGTCTGGAACTTCTGGGCCTTATTGAAGTTCTGACATCTACAATGCTCAGAAAGGTGGACTCCAAAATCTTTCTCCATATTAGAATACAGTTCCCAACTATTTGGCAAACACCTTAATGGAGTTCCTAAGACCCTAAGAATCTTGTGACTCTCTACTCTGATTCATGCTTGAAAGCAACTCTAAAGCAGCGGAACTATTTCCACATCATAATTTCATTTAAGGTATTTCATGGAAGCCAAGGGTTGCTAAAAATATGGTCTGAGCAGAACCAGAAAAAGAATCCTCAAAAAATCAAATCTGGAGCAGCCAAAGAGTCAGAGCCATGTGGCATACCCTGAGCTTTCTGGGCTAAAAGATTCCAGTTTCTGTCAGGATTCCAAGACACCAGGATCCTGCAGTTCTTCAGAGAACAGACTCAACATTTGCTGGCCTATGAGTGTCAGCCGTAGGACAGTATGCACAGCGGGTATGGCAGTCACATACTCTCCCTGTCACCTTGGATGACAAATAATTCCTTTGATTGAGATGAACATTGCAATGAGATGACGGCAAATGGGCAAAACTGATGAGCAGGAAACACACTGGGTTATCCTCCTGGAGCACTTTTCCACCAGTAACTATACTAAATGGTTACAATTTCTGAACCATTATGGATAAGCAGGATAATTACAGTCCCAGTAATGTCCTTAGGTACAATTTTCAAGGTGAGACAATGACCTGCAGTTTTAATTAGATTACAGTAGTTATTCTGTAAAAGCAGCACAAATTCCAGCACTGAATTCAGCAAGTCACGTATCATTAAATCCACCTACATCTGCCTTCTTTGAACTGTTATTTGCTCCTGCCTTATCTATGCTTCCTTTTTTTAAGGGAGATAATGGCTAAATTTTCCTGTGGACTTCATCAGAACGCTATTCTCTTCTACTCCTAATTTCAATAAAGACTTAATGCCACTGGAAAATATTTCTGTAATTGCCTAGCGTTTGCTGTAATGCTTTGCTTTCTGTGCAATTAAATTTATTCTAGAATATGGACAGATAATAGTTGCATGTTTTATTTAATGTTTCTCTTCAAAATGAAGAAGTACTTCTCCTTAGTTCTAAAACGGTCTTTGGAGATCAAGGGTGGACTCCTATGAAAGGAAAAAAAGGTCAGCTGTTTTTCAAGCCACTGATCAGTCTTTTGTTTGTTTCAAACTGAAGGAGGTATACAGTGCGGTTCATTTTAAAACCTGAACCAGAAGAAGATTATATGCAAAGAGGCTTACATGCTAAATATAAGGCTTTTGAAGTTTTATAAACTTACTTGATATTATCATCCTGGTCTGCAAACTCCTCATCATTAAAGCCAAACTGATCCACGAAGTTAGCTGTCATCTGCTGGATCTGGTACTCTGAGAAGGCCTGAGCAACAGAACCCCAAAAGAGCTATCATTAAGATATTCAAAGATACTCAATTAAGCTGGCTGAAAACACATGTTCTAGAAAAACACTGGTATCATACAAAACTGACAAATTCTGAGAAATCACCTACACCATCCCCCATTCTCAAAGCAGGATCAAACAGATTTCTGCAAGCCCTGGACAGATGCTTCTCTGATCTGCTCTTAACTTCTTCCAAAGAGAGTTAATGACATTTTTCTAGGAAACCATTGGCTGGCTTCATTATTCTATTAGAACATTGTATTGGTCCTTTTCATTTATTATCCCCAATGCAATATGAAATTCACCTTGCTGCAAATTAAGCCCACCATGGACACCAAGGTGGTACTCTTCAATTCCTCGAAAATCCTCTTCCTTGTAGGATGAGGCATATGTCTTCATATGACCTTGTCTTCTCTTGACAAAGTGGACCAATTCTTTCAATTTTTCTTCCTGTGTTAACGTTCTACACCTCTGATCATTCTCACTACTATCCTTTAGATTACCTTTTGCTAATACAAATCACTTCTGAAGTTCACTACCTCCAAGTGGACATTTACCAAGGAGAATGGAAAAATTATTCCCCAGGTCTTTGAGACAACACTCCCACATATTATGTTGGGTTTCCCACAGCAGCTTGGGTCTTCTATTTTTCAGCTAGTGCCCCAGGATAATTGCACAGATATGCTTTTGGCGACATTCTTGCCTACTCATCCATGCCTCATTCTCTATTTATGAAAAGGATTGCTTCTGTCTCTAAATAGAATCTCACACTTGCTCTTACGTATTGCTCCCCCCCAACCCTTCAGATAATTTCTCCTATTTGGAGGATAATTCTGAATACTGGTAGGTAGCCCACTCCAGTTACAGCTAAGTAATTCAAACACGCATCTCTGCAGCTGCACTTTTGTTGTGAACTCGCTGGAGGCAATACGAAGGACCTGTGTTCCTGTCTGAGGAGTCCTGAGGGCTCCTGTCAGTATTTCTAGTGACAGTTATCAGAGTAAAAGAAAAAAAAAAGTTGTGGTTGGTTTTTTTGGGGTTTTTTTTTTGGTTTTTTTGGTTTTTTTACAAAGGCAATGCATTTTTCCTTTTTAATGTACTTTCTAAGTCTCATTTGACGAAAAGAAAGGTATTTGTAACGTCAAGAGCAGCCAGAGTATCTGGACAACAGAGTAACTATAAACTACTTTCAGCTCATTTTTCCCTTAATTAGATTTCAGATCAAGATTGTCTTTTTATTCCACATAGGTAGCTTCCTACTAAATATGTTCTACTAGTGCTCTTTATGTTCTTAGTATCAAGAAAGGTTGGAGAATCTTGTCCAAATGCTTCATCCTGAAAAGCAGCTTCCATAATTTGATGGACCTTTAGCAGAATACCTCAGATTTTGAGGATCCCGAGATCTTTGCTAAATGCAAGCGAACCTTTAATTACCTCTGTTTCCTCCTAAGTCAAGGCTACTGCTTACTGCTCCCACTTACTGCTAACATTTTAGTATGGCTCCTTCAGTTTTTAACAGTCTGCATAGCCCAAGAGGAAGTAGAACCCCTCTGTCAGCTCCCATTCTACTGCAGGTAGGTGATGCACACTACCTGGTTGGCTGGGAACTACAGCAAGTTGCTGCAACTGGTCTACAACATCAGGACCACCCAGTGTGAAGAGAATCAGGAAAAGAGCAAGAAATATGCAGTGCCTCACAGAAATGTGAGGCACATCATGTATCTGGGACTTGAATGCAGTCTGAGCCAAATTTATTCCAAATTGGAGTCTAGACCATGTAAGTAACTATACTGGAAAAACACAAAAAAGCTGAACACACACTGACTGAGAGTAGAATCTAGAAAGCTGCTCTATACTAGGAAGGATTAAGAGCAAATCAGAGAAGCAAGCTTCCCAGGAATAGTGAAAAGCATGCTGTCAGCTCACCTGCTGGAGAGAGAGTTCATTGGGAAAAGCACTCTCAATGTCTTCATCCTCACTGGAAGAGTGCAGATGGTGAGTGCTCACCTGAAAAAAGGACAAAACAATAAGCACAACAAAGCAGAGAAAGCTCAAATACCTTTGTTCCACACAAACAAAAACCAGACTCCTCAGAAGGCAGAAACTGTCCCAGTGAATAACACACAAACATGCACCAGTTTTCCAACATTTATCAGAGTTGTGCTACCTGAAAAACTATTATGGAGTATGTTTTCTACAAACGCTCTACCCTTGTACACTTTCTTCGTAAAAACAAGCAAAAGAAGAAAAAACCCAGCATATGACTTTTTAAAATTTAAGTCCAGAAAATAGTACGTCTATCTGAAATATGCACCATATCACTGTTCTCACCAAATCCACTGTATTCCTCCTGTTTGTTTCTGTCAGCGTCTCTTCTACAAAACTCTCCCATCTCCCTCTGCAGTCTTCAGGTAGCTCTGTAATAAAAAGATCACCATAAAGATTACCACATCTCAATAAGAAGGGATCAAAGCCAGTCATTTAGTCCCACTGGTTACCTACAAGTTTTTGAGCAGACACATAAACCTGCACATGAACCAAGTAATGCATCCATTATGTAAACATTCTGCAAAGTGAATTAAATTTTACTCATGATTTTCTAAAAATGGTAAATTCTGCAGAGAAAGGAACATCTTTTATCAGGCCAACCAGTAAGATATTGCTGGACTTAACTCACTTGTGGAATTACAGTGGCCTAAAGATGCAAAATTTCTACTACAACTTTCTGAAAACTGTAAACATGTGACTTGAGTTCTACATTTTTCCCTTCCTTTTCTTTCATGGTGATTGTGGTGGGTTGACCCCAGCCAGCAACTAAGCACCCGCCCAGCTGCTCACTCAGTCTTCCCCACAGAAGGATGGGGGAGAGAACTGGAAGACCAAAAGCAAGAAATACTCATGGGCTAAGATAAAGTTTAATAAATGGAGAAAAGAGGGGAAAAAACCCAAACCAAGTGATGCAAAGGCACTCACTCACCATCTCCCAATAGCAGACTGATGCCCAGCTAGTTTCTGAGCAGGAGCTACCTCAGAAAGACTTTTCCTCCAGTTCCTACTGCTGAGTATATGGCATGGAATAGCCCTTCAATCAGTCCAGGTCAGCTGTCTGGCTTCTGGCTGTGTCCCCTCCCAGCCTCTTGTCCACCCCCCCCAGTCTACTTGCTGCGGGGGGGCAGAGTGGATAACAAAGCCTTGGTGCTGGTGCTGTGCAAGCACTGCTCAGCAAGAGCTAAAACATTGCTGTGTTGTCAACACCATTTTAGTCACTGCTCTGAAACACAGCACCGCATGGTTGCTATGAATAAAGTTATCTTCATCCCAGCCAGACCCAGTACAGTAAAACAAGAGAGAGAAATAACCAGGACTTGTGAAACTTGCAGTCTTTACTAAAATATTTATAACTTCTCAAATTTCATGTGGATATGACAACACACCGAGTTACTATATTACCATTTGATATGTTTGTTATATGCCAAAAGTGGAAACTCAAGTCACATTTGCGTTCATTATTTCCCTTAATAGATGCAGATGGAAAATCTTATTTCCTCTCACACAAAAATGTCAGCTAGAATTAGTTCTCAAAATAAATCCAATGAAGATATGATGGACAAAGCCTGGCAATGTGAATATCTCCAACAAAGTGGAGATGGAGGGTCTCCGTCATCATTTATTCTTGTGTCTCCCATCCTCTCAGACAGATACAATAATAAGGAAGCAGAGGAACACCACCCTAGAATGCTGTAAATAAGCATTATAAACATATACATAAATCCGGAAGAAAAGAAGCATTCTTTAGCTCTAAAAGGATACCTTCAGTATATGGCTGCAAAAACAAAGTTCCATCTCAATATGATTGTATGAAAACAAAGAGCAACCAAATTTGGCCTAGACATTATTTCTAAGTTACGGGAAACAGGGACCCTCACAAAATACATGCAATAAAAGTCTTTCCAAAAGGCCTGAAAGTATTATTTAATCAAGAAAAAAAAGAAGGACTAGAGAAAGGAGCATGTACCTTTAATGAACTCACTAATTTGAGTCTGCATGGGGCCCTTCTCCATATTCTGTACTACAGCATTGGCTATCCGGGTGAGGTGGCCCATATTGCCTCGCCTCATTCCACCTTCTGCCCTGAAAAGAGAAAACAGTCAGTAGCAACATAACCAGGCAGCAGGAATCCCAGGGTCACAGTCATAACCGCCTTCATAACCTAGCCATGCTAAGAGTTCCCCACTGTTGCAACAGTCTGACATATGTACACATTACACCAAGCAGGGTTAGTATAGAAGATGCAGCAGAGACTCAGCAGGAACACCCTCTGCTCATGCAGGCAAGGCACAGGAGGAGTTTAGCCAGAACTGAACCTTTCTGCATTTTCTCATGTATTGAGATGGAAGAGATCACTCATCCAGTTCAGAATACACGTGATAAAATTTAAGCCAGTTACAATGAGGAAGCTAATCGGGTACACTGAAAGACCGCTGCAGAAATAAATAATCTGATTATAATTTTCACTAAAGAAAACTCACAGCAGTAAGAATTTACATCACTACTACTGAGAAAGCTTTAGAGAGTTTCACTTGCAATTGAAGTATTAAGCAGATGAATTCAAGAGAACAAAAGACAGTAATCTACAACCATTAGATTTCCCCCTTACAAAAAAAGTGTAAGAAGCCACCATTAAGTCCAGGCAGTTCCTAAGTCACTTTTCTTTGAATCTTCATTGGTTCTCCTTCACTAAATAGCAAAGCAGCAATCTAAAAATTGTGGGATGAAAAGCCTGAACTAATTGTGCTTTCTACAGTATCCAAAGAAGGACTGATGAGATTTGAGAACAAAAACCTAAACCCAGTGGCAGATTCCTGGCAAGAAATTTCACAGTACCATGTTTAGAAACAGCATTTCTGCCTTTAAACTGGCAGGTGCTGAAAAGAAACCCAGACGAAACTCCCAAATCCTCAAGTCAAATTCTGAAATTATTATTTCTTGATGTAGCCCAAGGAGCACCCAAGGTTAACTCAAGCCACCACAAATCAAATTGGTGGGTCGGAATCAAACTGAACAAAAATAACCCCCTTACTAACAGTAAGTTTCCACCTCAGGTCACTAAGCCTCCAGCTGTAAAACAAAGGTTTCTTTCCTAGATGCTAACAGAGTCCATGCATAATAAAGACTTTCATTTTTCCTTGGGAGAGAGGAAGACACTAAGTACATCAGAGCTAATTTTGAGATGGCATGCTGTGCTCATGTAAATTCTTCTCTACCCTTGCTCGGGGGCATCTGTGTGCAGCAGTCTAAGCTGACAGGTCAAATACAGCAAAGCCATCAGACAGTATCAGCTCTCCTGATCACATGCACTTACAGCTACATTTTAAGCTTTTTTTTTTTTTTTTGCATGTCCTACACACCCCTTGAAAAGTGTAATCATCTCCTGAATCTCTAAAAAGTTTATTGTGAAATTATCTCGGGCTTTCTCCTAATGCTGGAGCTGAACATTTGCAGGTGAGGGGACTAGATGGTTTAGAAAACAAACCCTCATCCCTCCACATGTTCCTGCACCAAAAACCAGAGTACAAAGCCAATACAAACTGTATCTGTACATACAGAGAATCACAAAATGGTTTGGGTTGGAAAGGAGCTTAAAGACCATCTAGTCCCAAACCCCTTCCACAGACAGGGACACCTTCCACTAGACCAGGTTGCTCACAGCCCCATCCAACCTGGCCCTGAACACTTCCAGGGATGGAGCAGCCACAGCTCCTCTGGGAAACCTGTGCCAGCGCCTCGCCACCCTCACAGTAAAGAATTTCTTCCTTAGATCTAATCTAAACCTGCCCTCTTTCAGCTTAAAACCATATCCTCTTATCCTATTGCCACAGGCCCTATTAAAACATCTGTCCCCATTTTTCCTACAAGCCCCTTTAGGTACTGGAAGGCCGCTCTAAGGTCTCCCTGAGCCTTCTCTTCTCCAGGCTGAACACTCCCAGCTCCCTCAGCCTGTCTTCATAGCAGACATCCTAAAATAAGGAAAGCACTAACCCCAAAATTCAGGGTTGAGAACTACTCAAACTGAACACCTGGAAACGAGTTTCCAATGCCGTGCTACAACCTTCTGCACACAGGTTCATGGCAATTCCTTTCGCAACCCCAACCCAACAAGACAGACAGCTCCAGCCCGTACCCAAAACACTGCTGAGCACCTCGGCTGCAGCAGTCCTGCTGCAAGCCTGAGGCCACCTCCAGCACCCCCAGCCTCAGGTTAGAGCCCGCCTGCAGCTGGGGTACCCCCAGACCCCCAGGACCATGCAGGCACACCCAAGGGGTTACACCAGCATCCACAAGGGCCCTGTACAGACCTGCACAAGAGCTCTGGAGGACAAAACCCATGGGTGGATGGGGCCAAGGGACATGGCAGTGCCCTACTGCTCTCTATAAAAATGTATGTTTTTCAGCAAACTTGCAAAGCTCAGCTTTCTCAAAAATTTAAAGCCTATGGTGACAAGAGCAGCATACAGCAATGCTGTATCTGTCTGGTCCTGTGGAAGTACCTATACAACATGTTTTCTTGGTTGAGCAGACCCTACACACTGCTAGAATGAAGACAGCAAACATGCAAAATTAACTTTTATTTCAACACTTTCAAATACTTTTATCAACCATGCCACAATTGGTGGTTACTACACTTACATCAGTAGGCAGGCAAAGATGTGCTTCAGGAAACTGACGTTTCCTATAAGCTCACATTGATGACCGGGCTTACTTTATTTTCAATTCTAATTATGCAGGCAGATCAAATGGATTGCAGTAAAAGAATTATGTGGGTTACCTAGAAGTTAAATTCTAATAGTTACAAAGTCCTTCATCAAGAACATATGGAACAACTAAAACTAAGAGAACCCAGGGAGAAATTCCATGTTCCAACAGGAAAATATATTACCACCATTCCTGCTGATGATTTTTAAGAAATAATTCCCAAGCTCTTAATTTGGAATTGCTGACCCTGGGGCTCCCAGTGCTTGACTCCATCTCCTCACTGAGTGGTACAATAAACCTCATATAAATCAAACTCCTTAAAGCACACCATCTGAGATACCTCTCGTTAACGCAGTATTTTTTTCTTGCCATTAAAATTCTTTCCAATATGGTGACTGGAACTATTTGGCATAAAATATGTATGAGCTCTAGTTCCTGTCTAATTTAATTAGGAAACTTTTAAGCAGCAGCCACAGATATTTTTGTTACCTACAAGACTGTGCACAATGATAGTTGTGTAATTAAACTATCAGTGAAATTTTTTATCAACAGCCCTAGGGGCTGCAAGAGGGAAAACCCCTAAAAACCCAACAAATCCAAATTTTAAAAAAAGTCAAACCAAAACTCAACCCAGCAATTATGGCCTGACAGTAAGCCTAAAACAATTACAGCAGGACTACAAGGCACTCTGAAGCCATAAAGAGATCAAAATAATGGGAGAGGACCAAAGCATTTAGATGGACAAAGAAACAGAAGTCTAGATAGTGTTTTCACTTCACTTCAGTGTGTTTTAGGGTTTTTAAAATTAACTTGTTCTTATGATTGCTGCAATCAGCATGAAATCCAAGTAGTTTATAAAGTTAGAATATTAAATGTGGGGCAAATCTGGGGCAAAAATGCTTGCCCGTCTCAGTTTCCACATAGCTGCTCACTCTAGGGAGAATATAATTATGCATTTAAAAAAAAAAAAAGAAAGAAAGAAAAAAGTTCTATGCCATGTAATTTCCTGAGAAAGCAAGAAAGAGGCACATTGTGCGTTTGGGCTGATACATTATAGACACTTTGAAAAAATCATGCTTTCAAATCATATGCCTATTTAGTAAATTTGGTTTTTAACATGCAAATAATACTAATTCCAAATCATAATCCAAATCATTTTTTACACCATTAAATTGTAAATTATCCAAATAATTGAAAGAATATTTCAAGGCAACATTCTAAATCTGCAGCCTTAGAACAAAGACCTTCTGAACCCGAAATCCCTTACTGTATTTTGTCATTGGCTTCCCAGGCATCCAATATCCTTTGCACTAGGCAGCATTTCTGGAACAGCTAGAGGGAAAAAAAAACAAAGAAGAAAAAAAAGAGATAGGAAGAACATTTCAAAAGTTTGCCAAAGTAAGACTCATGCCTTACAAAGTCTGTATTGAACTGTAGTTACTTTTGTTCATTCCTTCACTCCTACTGAACAAGAACTTAAAGTTCAGCACTTATCTTTCCCAAGAGCTCAAGTTTCTTCCTTCTCAAATTTTTCCTCAGAGGATCCAGGGAAAACAGCAATACCTACACACATCTTCAGCCTGCTTTTGGGCTTCACATAAGCAGCAATGAAGAACATTGTCATGTTACAAACACAACAAAAAATTTTCATCGTTAGGGCCACCATGCAGAAGCTAAAACATAGTCAGCTAGTTGTAGTTGCTAATTTTTTTTGTCCAAAGTTTATATACATCTTTACTAAAAAAATTAAATAAAAATAGATTCAACAAGCCCATTAAATGAGATGGGTGGTATGTTTATTTTGTAATTGGATGCTAACAACAAATGCACAAAAGCAAGTACACTTCCATCCAGAACTGACAGAATCAAGTTATAGCTAGACACTTTTAAATAAACTCCATCTTCTTGAACAGTTCGTCATACCATTTCCTTGTTAATGCATATGCAGACTGAATCAATCAGTCTAAAATTCTCAGGTGACACGACCAGACTTACATGAGTAACCATGATATTCTCGGTATTGTTTTCTGGAGTCTTTAAGTTCTCTGTGGCCACATTTCCATTCAGCACCTCTTCTTTGCTTTCTAGGTCATTAGTAGTAGTTTTTCCCTCTTGCACAGAGTGCGAGAGGATAGCTGCTATGGACAATTCCACTTGGAAATGCAAAAAGTTATTCCATGTGTATTTAAAAAATAAGTCCTGGGGAAAAAAAAAGAGAAACAAAAGAATTCACTCTAGATACATCTTTCCGTTCTTAACAATCAAATGATATTTGAACACTGCCCAATTAGCTGTATAATCAGCAATTCCACTAAAACAGTTTTACTTGTACACCTTAGCATCCACTTATGGTTGGAATGTGCTCTGTTTGCTCTGCTGTAATGCATACTTTCCAACAAACTGAGCACATAGGAAATACTCTCCTACACAGCTAGGTCTCACAGCACAGACATGCTGAAAAAAAAAGTTATCTATTCTGTGGTTGACTTCATCGTAAGAAAAATATTAACTAAATTTCTATGTATGAAAATAATTTTCTGAAAGATTGTCCAGGTTCTATCAGCAGTTTTCAGAACATGTCCCTGTTCACAGCTAGACAAAAAGATCAGCTCTCCGTATTATGAGAGCTGATACAACTACTAATTATTGTAACAGTAAATTTGAAGCAAAAGGTTCAGTTCAAAATACTAAGCAACTGTATTTGTATTACAAATACTATTCTGAGGACGGATGTTCCTCCTTTCAGTAGATTAGAAAAACAATTGACACCAGCACACATGAAGCAAACTACCTTGCACTGAACAGATGAAAGGGAAAGTAAAATTGTTTCCAGTGTAAAGTTATTCCCCCTCTCCTTAGTCACAGTGTCGCACTTACAAGTAATAAATTCATGGTACTGAGTCTGCATAGTTCCTGATTAATACTGGGAGTGTTTGTGTGAAGCAGAGCAGCTATTAAACGAGATCCATGAAGACGAGCATTCCCCAGTGGCTCCTCCAAGACACCAATTGTAGTTAGGATTGCTGTTTTCTATCAGAGAAATGGATAATGAGTACCTCAGCAAAGATCAACATTTCCTCAAGCATATATGCACAACGATTTGACTAAACATAACGAGTTCATTTCATAAATACTCTCTTCAGGTAAACCAAAACCATTTTCCCATACAGAGGACAGTGTCATGCAATCATGGTGAGACTTCTACTTCCAAAACTGAAGATTAACATCAAAATATCCACTAACTGAAAGCTCCTTTCTCTTCACCCCTTAACCATCTTTACACCAGTCCCAACGTATCTCTATTTCTTCTCTCTTCTTCTACAGAAGTCCTCTTCCCTACTTCTACTCGAATACAATGTTTTTCAAAATTCCTACTGCCTAGTCCCTAAGCACCTGAATTATAAACTTTAAGCATGAGTTCTTCTTCAGAAGTAATCTGCCTGTTCCAGCATAGGGTGCTTTCAGAAAATATCCAGGAAGCCTTTGTATAAAGAAAGGGAAACCTTGAAACACACTTCAGGAGCCATTTGCTCCTGAGAGATGCTGGGATGCCCTACCTTGGGAGGGCTGAGCAGCAGCTGGTGGAAATCCTTTAGCCTTGGTTCAATACCATGTAAGATGCTGCTATTGACAGTGTAAGACCTTTCAAATCCCTGAGTGTATGAGTCCATCAGTCCTTCCACTCTGTAAAGAAGAAAAGCACAACAGTTGAGATTTGACAAAATCTTAGAATGGTCTCCAGTCACACTGTCCATGTTGGTCATTTTCTCTTGAAAAATAACTATGAATATGAAAAATAATAATTTCTGGCTACTGAATATATTTACATAACTACATTTCTATTAATGTATCATTTATGATATGCTAGTCACACAATCAAAACTGTGAATGAGATGAGTGGGAAGACAGACAATAAGCTGTCTGCAGAGCTGAGAGACGAATTACTGAAGTGCTTCATCATTTTTAAAACTTCCCAAACATTTGAAAAGTAAATTACATAAGCAAGAGTTACTATAAACATTCGTTAAAAACCGTAAACCTTCCACAAGTGTTGAAAAAGATGTATATAAATACACTAACCAATGAAAACCCTGAGCAGGCATGCAGCTGTGCTCATAACCATACCTCTTTATCAGCAAGCAGTAAATTACAACAACTATTACTAGCCCTTTCCAACAGCAGAGTCTCACATTGGAATAAAAGAAATGCTTTCATTTCAGTCATGAGATGTAATTCCAGCAAGGCAGGGAATGGGCTAGATAGGAACGCCTAAGCCTCCAACTCACAAACCTTCAGAGATCCTGGGCACAAGACATGGTAGAATTAGTATTTAAGCTTTTCAGTTTTAACTCCGCATATGACTTTCTGACTAGCAACTTGTTTGCCCAGTGCCGCCATCTGTCCTTCTCTTTCATCTTTCCTAACCCTCCATTATTTCCTTCACTCTTTTCTCCTCCTTTATAAAAAAAAGAGATTTTCAATGTCTCCCTTCCCAGAACTCTTTTGCCTTTTCTCTCCTCCATCTCCGTAAGAAATAAAAGGGTGATATAATTTAAAAAAAACCCAAAACTATACAACCATATATATATACACATCATCACACAGTTTATGCATGACATACCACTCCCTCCCCTACTCTGCACACATTCTGCTTTAAGATCTCTGATGTTACAGACAAGACTGCTACACACATGCAAGAAAACTAAAGAGCCCACAAAAAGGCCCAGTTGCCAACTGGTACAACTGCCATGAGGTACAGCTACTGCATCAAAGAAACCAAACAGCTTTTGTTGCACTTGTTTCTAGACAGCACATCACACTAGGCCAAAAAAAAAAATCTCCTTTTTTGCTTAAGTAATACTAGATTGGAATTCCTAAAATTGTTCTTGCTAGAGAAGTAAGTGCTAACTTACCCAGAGCGCCTTGTTTCCAGCAACGTTAGAAGAACTTGTGTTCCATTCACTATGCAATTTTCAGTCTGTTCTCCATCAAACATATTCTTCAGGAGCTGCTCCACACATTCCTGCCTGTTGATCAACACACACACATTAGCAGCATACGAATTAGAAGTAATTTGGCAGTTGCTTTAATCACAAAATATCCACTTCTGGGTCTTCTGAAGAAAAAGGCTGCAAGTTTTCTTTGAGAAAGAATAAATACAACCCCTCTGAAGTCTCATAGGACAAGAATGGCTCTACACCAGGTTTCTGAACTTGCTTACTTGTCACTAAGACAAGACCCAATTATAACTGGACTCCAAACCAATTGTCATTCTCCTTTATCAATAGGATATACATCTAAGTTATAAACTGGAAGACAACCCAAGTGTAAACTCAATTTAATTTACTAAAGACAATATGAAGCTATCAGCGGACAGTCTAAAATTATCCATCACAATCCAGAAGACAGAGACAACAAGAAGTAGAAGTTGACCCTTACAGTCTGCCAGTGGCATTGTAAGATCCAGGACCTGGAAACGGAGACCAACAAATGCAAACTGTAAATCATATGCACCTTTTCAGTAGTCTTCACTATTATCCCCTTGAAATATTTTAATCAATTCACCATCTCTGAGCCCTTAAACCAAGATAAGATGCCTTCTAAATACTGACAGATTTGGGGCCAGGTGGAGGGATCACCAAGCAAAGTCTTGAAGACTGCTGAGTCAGAATGAATAATGATACTGGTCCTTTCTAGCATCACAAATTACTCTGAAATGGCCTTAGAATTGAAGAATAATTAGCACAAAGGTAACAGCCCACTTTTCTCTCTGTTCGGGCTGGCACTGTTACTCATCTACAGTTACTTGACTGCTTCCACCTCTGTATTCAGACCCTTTCCCATGCTAATTCTGCAGATGTTAATGACAGCTCTCCAAAATCCAGTACTCAGCAAGTGCCATTCTTGACTGGCTAAGTCACATGTCCAGCTAAAAACAGTGTTACTCAAGTTCACAGCCTCATTTTTACTATTTTCTAACATTCAAAATGTCTCATTTACATTTGTATAAATAAAATGAGGTAAAAATGTAAAAATACATGCATAATGCATAAGAAAATTATTTTAATAAGTAGCATCTAAATACACTCCATCAGCACAAGCACAAGAGGCAGAGTCAGGAAAAAGAAGTAAGAGTTTACTGTAATTAACCAAATTCACTTTTATTGCATACAGCCAGCCGTTACTGAAAAATCTAGATTTGGAATCTATTCCATAACTCTGCTCACAGCTCCTTCTTGCTCTATTATCTCATCATTAATTCATGATTCACAAACAATAAAAGTTACCCGAAGATCAAAAAAGGTTACCAGTAACGCTCAGAAAAATTGGCCAAGAAAAGCAGCGAGATAGGTGACCTTCAGCAGAAAGGTAAGTTGTGCAAAAAATCACTTTTGCTCCAAGTATTTTTTCCTTCTAAATGGTGCAGTGGTATAATGACTTTTAGACGTGTCTTTTCAAAGTGCAAAGACATTTTTATTTATCTCCTGGAAGTTACATGTGGTGCTTTAAAACACGCAAAATGCATACCCAGAGAACACCAGGAAGATGAATGTGACTGACAGGGAGCGCAAAGAGAGAGGGGGAAGAATACTAAAGACCACCTGAGTAAAGTGTGAGACAAACTTCAAACTCCAGCTTTGTGTAATCAAGGAAGCTTGCTTAAATCCCACCACTGGTGTCACAAAGGCTCTCATGAAAGACGACCACAGGCAGCAATCTTCTGCTCCACACACAGCAGGGTTCCACATCCCTCTCTGAAACTACCAAGAAAGTCGAAAACTACCAGCAAAGTCTAAAATTACCCAGAAAGTCTGAAAGTACCATGTTCTCCACAGAACTACAAGCCTCATTAAAGGTCCTGGGCTTCCCAGGTGAAATGACCCAACTGGAGACAGGCTAACCTCCAAACATTAACACCAATTACAAAACCAATACAGACCTGATAAGATGCTGAAGGCTCTGCAATCAGGGTTGCAATCTACACTGACAATCCAGCATTGTGCTATTTAACAAGACAGTATTACGGCAGGCCATGGGACAAAAGGCCAGATCTGCCTCATTTCTGCAGGCACAGCAAAGGAAAGGAAGTATTTAAGGAAGAGCGTTGCCTTGCAGGGGCAGTTACATGTCAAGCCCATGGAAGATCTTTTGCACATCTGCAGGGACTGTGGCTTTCCAGTGCTCCTGTGCAGCATGATTCATGTCCTGTTTTTACCCACACACATCTGCTCCTGTCCCAACAGAAGCCCCAATATTCATGTATGAACTGACAGCTCAGAATAAGGAGAAAACAGTAGCAATGTCACATAAGTTAAGAAAGCTCTGGCTCAACAAAAACATGTAAAAGAGGAATTTTAAGCCCTAGCTATAGAGGCTACACTATTCAATGCAAACTCTTGTTTCTTTTCTGTCAAAACGGCACCTTCAGGCCTAAAAGAACCTTATTTGGTTTCAATCTCACACTGAATCTCCAGTAACGTTTTTAGGTTTGAAGCAAATACAGGAAGTGGCAAGCATGCTAAGATAAATAATTCAAAACTACATCACAAAGAACAAAGAAATAATGCTAAGGGAATAGAGTAAACAAAAAAATCAACATTTTATGGTACACAACTCATACCTAACACTATTTGGGAAACTACTCCTAACAAAAATACTCTGAAGGTTTCTCACCAATATATTCCCCCAGTAATACTGAAGAAGTTAGCTCTGTATTTAAAAAAACAACCACCAAACTTAAATGAAAAACTTCTTCTGAGTTTCACTGCAAGTTGTCTGGACAATCAAAGGTTCTGAGAAGTGCTGGGCACTGTTAGCTGGGATCACAAGCATCCTTGCATCCTTTTTTCAAGGGAATACCTTCTACCAAAAGTAACTTAGAAAACCTGAAAAACTACAAATGCTTCTTTTGCCAACTGTACACTAGTGCCATTTATCACTAGATTACACCTTTAGAAGAGCCTAGCACACCCCAACAGTTTCCAAATGATAGAAATCACTAGATTCCCCTCCCCACAATTATTTAGTGATTACCTTCAAGTAAGTTACACAAGATCACCTACAAACATGACAAAACACAAACCAGAACAGCTTTCCTACTTTTTCCAGCCAAACTACCAGGCCTAATAAAAGACAGTAGTATCTCTATTTACAAATTGTGTCTGCAAAGTTTATCACCAGAGTGCAGAAACAATTAGGTACCTGCGTTGTGCCATGCCATCTCTAATGAAAGCACTGCACAATGTTTCTGACATGTGGTTAGAGCTTGTGAAGGTCACAGGTGACAGTGTTTTGAGGCAAAAGTAGTAGCTGACACTAACTTTAGTGTATTTCAGAGATCCACAGGGACAGTACACAGAGAGAGATCTAAATTGTCACCATCTAGCCCTAACACCACAAGGAAATGGAATGATATTTTGAGTATCATTCAAATAGGGAAGACTAGGGAGGCATTTAAAGTGTGCAGGCTTACTTCTTTCAGGGTTCAACCAGATTTGGAGAATAAAACCAGGCAGATTAATAATTCAGTCTCAGTAACAGGCATGCAGACAATCTTTGGTGAGGGCTGTCGGGCTGTATCTCAGCACCACCTGATCTCTGCAGAAGTGCAGGCAACCCAAGGTTCACATAAATTATGGAGTCTACAACTGATATTTGACTCAGGAGCCCAAACCAGCATGCCAGAGAACACTCAGGGTATGTAAGCAGACCTCGGCAAAGGTTGGAAGACAGTTGATAGTGCCCCTTACAAAAAGTGCACAATGACATACAAGCTACTATGAATTCCTTCGGTTATCACAGCATTTGCTTCCCCATTTTGAAGAACAGCAACTTGATGATCTGAAACCTGTCTATATGGTGCAACACTTGCACAAGTTGCAACAAGAGCTACTGATTAGCCAAGTATGACTGAATCAGAATCATCTGGATTGGAAAAGACCTTTGATCAAGTCAAACTGTCAACACAGCACTGCCAAGTCCACCACTAAACCATGTCCCCCCCAAGAGCCACATCCACATGTTTTTTAAATACCCCCACGGGATGGTGACTCCACCACCTCCCTGGGCAGCCTGCTGCAGTGCTTCACCACCCTTTTGGTGCAGAAATTTTTCCCAATACCCAATTTAAACCTCCAAGAACACCGTCCATACAGGAATTTTAAGATTTGTCTTTGTGGGATTTCCCTTAACTATTGCCACCGCAGTTCACCTTCCTCCAAATTCACTATGAGTGTTTTAACACATTCACTAGTATTGCCTCATCTCGAATCAGCTTGTGAGCTTTGGGGATTGCTAACCCTGATTTGCCTTCATACAGAGCTACAAAACTCAGAGATCTCCACAGAGGCAGTTAAGTGATGCTACAGTTTAAAAGCAGTATTAAATGGTTGGCACAAATGTCAAGAGTTAAGCAAAGGTTTCACATGCATAGTTTGTGTCTCTAGAGAGCTATCAGCAAGTGACAATTCTAGTAGAAAGTAGTTTATCAACAGTTCTCTGACAAGTACTTACGATTCCAGTGCTGTGAGAAGTGGATCAGGCTCAGGTATATCCTGGAGCTGATTGCTCTGGTCTCTGCTCAATCTTATGATATCACACAGGGTCTGGGAAGCATTTGATTGCCTCTGTAAACAATGTTAGAGAATACATTTCAGTACTGACATCTCTACTTGGCTCATTCTGGCAATCAGAGACAATTTAACATAGCTGGGAATGCAAGAAACTGACAATCGTAATTTTTTAAAACAAGTGCCTCCATGTTCTACATTATTTGTCTGTTAAATACAACATGAGTTACTAGAAGCATTAACAGATTTTAAAATCAAAGAGGAGGTCTTTCTGAACTTAATAGTTAAATGCAGTTAAAAGTTTTCAGGAAGTGAGGATTCTTTTTTTACATCTTCCCAACCAAGTGTGTTAACTTGCAAATCTCAAATATAAGTATTTCATTCTTACTTCTCACTACACAGAGGTTTCCTGCATGAAGAAAAATAAATAGCTTGATAATACCCTGTACAACTTCTTTATTATGTATTTAAAGGCTTTAAAGTAGTATTTTGATAAATTAATCATCTCATTCTGGCTATCAATCAAAGACTCTCTGTAGCTACTATACGTATAAGATCTTATGCTGTAATTAAGCATTCACCAATAAGATAGCATGGCTGAAGGCATACAAATCAGCATGTTACTTCCAACTTTTTCTCCCAGAAGGGGTAATTTTTGCTGTGATGAGACGAAGGAATCATAGTGTTGGTACTAACACTACACCATAAGAATCCTGTGCCATTCAGTTCACTTTGCTGCTGGCACTTGCAGGAAGCTGTGGACAAGTGCCACCATCCCCATTTAAGTCAAAGCAGGCCAGCTAGAGACCAACACACTTCCTTGTGTTTTTCCTGCTCAGCATCAGGGACAGCAGTCAACACCCAAATGTGAAATGATAATGTAGGAAACTAAAATCCAGACCTAGAGCTCCTGGCTTGGACATTTTGTGAACATTATTGAAAGAAAAAAAAAGGGGGGAAAAAGCACTCTGTAATACTCAGCATTTCTCTTCCATGGGCTCAGAGAACTGTGTATTGTAGATTTTACAACTGAATACCTCCTTGCTTATGGTCTAAAAAGAATTGAAAATTTCAGTGAACTGGTTAATTTAGATGTTTTTTAACAGCCTGTTTCAAACAGCAGGTTCCTACTTAAAACCAAGTTGCCACTGACTGTAGACACTGAGATGAACTGATGCAGCAGCAGAATGAACTAAGAAATTAGTAATAGAGTAAGTCAAGACTAAAAGTACAACAAAACATTTTGCTATAGAGCAACCAGAGGACGGACAGGATGTCTATTCATACAGATCGTCTCTCGTCTTCTCTCTCTGTAAGTCACCTGGGCATTATCGAAGAGACAGAAGAGTCTTCTGGAACTTATAAGACGCACCACCCACAAAGACAAAACTTAGTCTTGTCATACTCACGTCCTCATCCTGGCTTGAATGGATCAGTTCCACAAGTCTCTGAATAATCTTTGCTTCATTAAGCCACTGGAAGGAAAGGAAGAGGGAAAGAAAATCCCTGTTTGAGATCACAGAATTCAAAACCAGAGGATCTTTGATAAGTCTTGTGTAACACAGGCTTTTCAAGAAGGGAAAGCCCTTTCCTTCTATTTCATAATCAAAGCCACAAGCAGTATACAAACTCCCCTAAGCACAGACAGAGATGCATTTTAATTTGCATCAGTATGTACTACCTTGCCCATGGAACTAAAAGCTTAAATACCCTTGGAAAACACGGAACAGATCAGTCATGAACACTCATCTGAAGCAGCATTAGTGTAATTATCGACATGTTCTTCTCCTACCATTTCCTATTCTTACAGCCTTACTACTGTTTACACTAAATAATTTCTCAGACTTTGAGATGACACAACAATGCTATTGTGTCTCACGTTCTTGCTCTACGCCAGATTCAGACTACTTCCTTTTCTTAGCACAAGCTATCACTTCATCTCCCTTTCCTGACTGCATGCAAACCAAGTACACCATCTGCAAATGACACATTCCAGTTTTTCCCTTCCCAGCTTCATATGCAAGCTCAAATTCTCATTTCCACCCAATCATTTTCACTTAAATTTCTACAGTTTCCATTCCAGGCAAACAGCTAGATGTCTAACATAAATCAAACTACTCAGTCAAACTAATGCATTCACAGTTGCTTTTGAAATAACTGACCAAACATTAATTAAAAGACAGACAGACTTTGGAGGTTTCTGCAATGATATAATCTTCCATCACTCTCCAGATGAGTCATGGAGAAAATGAACAGTCTCCTGCCTTCCATTTCTGTTTAAGATGGCTCTATGCCTATCTTCTCTCCTTGAATGCTGATTTTTATGTTTTCTATTCACGTGACTTCAACTATAATCCTTACATTGACTTGTTACCAGCTTTGCTCTAATAACCTTCCTACCGATCTCATCCTCTCCTCTCCAATGCCATGTTGAGTTATGAACTATGAGTGACTTAAAAGAAAAATTCCAAACCACCATTTTTAGTGACTTTTCGCATAAATAATACTGCTGTTTTCCTACTAAGTCTGAAATGTCTGACTTAAGTCTCCTTTCTGGTGCATCTTATTATTGCAAAAATACTAACACTGCCCAAAAATCTACCCAGCATACAGCTGCAAAACCAAGTATTTAATTCAAGACCCTATTTTCAGATTTAGTATCTGTACTTTCTTCTTCGCGATATCCAGTTTATCCAGTTCAAAAAACTGGATTCCTAAGATATTCTTCCTCACCAGTCTCTCTACCAACCTATCTTTTCAGATTCTTCCACTGGTTTTTAGTTTTCCAGCATCAAAATTAAACTCCTAAACCTTCTTCTCAGGACCATCACAGTAGAGTTTATCCCTGATGTGTCTTAATACATCTTGCCATCTCTATTCCACTAACAAAACAACTGTCCATTACCTCTTCGCTGATTTAGTCTACAAGCATCTTTTCTCATCTCCCTGTGCTTGGATATGACTACTGAAACCCTTCTCTCAAATCCTGAGACTCAAGTCTTCTGATGACAGCTCAGGTAGCTGTCAACTAGCAATTTACCAAAACGGCTTCATCAAAATCAATGAAGTTCTCCTCACTTGTATCTTCTAAAAAACAGCTTCTCAAATGCATTATGCCTACTGGCATTCTCTATAACGATAAAATTACCCATCTCTCCTCTGTTATGTTGGCATCTTTCATTTTTCATCATCAATTCTACACCCCGTGTTTGCACAGCACCATGATTACGAGCCCAGATTTCGACTGCAATCTCCAGGTATTCCCACAGTATTAACACACTGCACAACTTCATTAAAAAGATCCCAAACACTTATACCCATTTTTACCTGCAACTTTCCATTCTTCAAATAGTAAGCTGCATAGATATGGTACAGTGTGTTTCAGCCTGTTTATTGCTTCGTGCAGAACCTACCTGTCAATCTGTATCAGCAGAGGATTTTTTACCTACCAAAGTTTCTTCTACCCTTACAACTTCCACAGCCCAGAAGAAAACTAATAAACACCGCTGCATTAAATGTATTCACTTCCCCTTGCAGAGCATAGCAACTTAAATCCCAGCTCTCCACTGTAGTTGCAACTTTATTCTGTATCAGCATCCTCCCTCAAGTCCCAAATCAGTTGAGCCTATGGGCCTTGTTAATGAAAACTGGGAGTCACACGGTAAGCAAGGATGATAAGAAGGTTTGCTCTTTTTGCCTGGACTGCCATAAGAATGGGCTCCAGGGGGAGTTGGATGGCCACAGAGAGAGGTACTGGGGAGGGAAGCAGGAGCAGTCATCTGAGCAAAGGAATTACTGTTCCTGGGAACTAAGGAACACAGAAAATGAAATTCAAAAGCAAAAAAAATCCCAACTGAAATAACGTGTTAAGATTAGAAGAGCAATACCAAACTTTGGTGAATTAAGCACCACCTAGTAAAACTGGAAGGCAACAATTCCTCTGTCTTGAGGCTGCTGTTTAAGAGATGGACTGAAGACATTCATAAGGAAAGGAATACTCTTTAATGGACTCCTCAAACAAAAGCTGTGACACTTGCAGGGCTTACCTACCTAGACTGAAGCACAACAGTGTTACATTCAGCATCTCCCTTAAGAGTCACACATGAAACGCAAAACTAACAGAGATCAACATGCTTCCTTGTGTTTTTCCTGCTCAGCATCAGGAATGGCAGTCAACACCCAAATGTGGAGTGATAGTGTAGGAAAACTATTCTGACCACATGCAACCCAGTAGTGTATTTACTCTTACTGATGAATGACACACTTGTAAGGAATTTATGGACAGAAAACTTGTATATGTGTGCAACTTGAATTATTCTACAGGAAAAGGAAGACTGCAAGACACAGGGCAAGCAAGCAGGAGACAACTGATTTGTCTGCAAACAGACCAGGCTGCTGTTTGCTGCCACCTGATTATGGAGCACTGGGTTTCTGCCCAATTGCTTACTGCTGGGGAACACCTATATCATGTACGCTCAGGCACCACAGAACAAGTGGGACATGGCAAACTGGTCCAGGCAAACTGGGACCTGGCAGTTAATGAGGCCACAGGCATGGAAGGGGGCATGGAGGTGCTGGTCGAGGCTGCATGGAACTGCAAATCAGCACGACCACAGTGGTGACATGCAAGAGGGCACAGTCCCCACCACCACCTGAGGCAACTACATTGACACATGGGAGGCCTCAACCCATATAGAACTGAGAGAGGGAGGGCATGGTCAACCAGGTCCCAGGCAGCAGGGAGCACCTTGTGCTTTTCCTTGGTGGAGATAATGTCCCTCACCCACAGCAGATGCACTCTCATCTAAGCACTGTGCTGCCACGTGACAGGAGTTATGGCTGGAGGTACAAAGAAAATGTAGTATTATGTTGTTATATATTATTGTTCATATTACTACATGAAAAGAATTTCAACAGGGTTTTTTTGTAGAGACCATGGAAAGAGTCAGGGTTTCCGGACCCTAGTTTTGCATGGAAGGAGGAACAGAATAGTTTGGGTTGGAAGGGCCCTTAAAGACCATGTAGTTCCACCCCCCCTGCCCGGGGCAGGGACACCTTCCACTAGACCAGGTTGCTCCAAGCCCCATCCAGCCTGGCCTTGAACACTTCCAGGGATGGGGCAGCCACAGCTTCTCTGGGCCGCCTGTGCCAGTGTCTCACCACCAACAGCCAGAGACTACACAGGAATTAGAGGATGGAGACTCTCCGAGTCATGAGTGGCTGGAAGCTGGCAACATGAAAAAGCTCTTGCACCACCAGGAAATGTGCACTTACAGAAAAGGCATAACGGCTTGGCAGTAACAGGCAAGAAGGAACAGGTTTCCTCAAAGGAGTCATCAGAGCCACCTAAGCGTGCAATTCACCAACAGAAGGGGAAGCGGGAGATGAGCATGGCTGGAGACTCTCTTAGGTAGGGAGTAAAGAACCCGCTCACCAGCCAGATTTACTCTTTCAACAACCATGCTGCTTGCCAGCAGCTCAGACTCCCCTGGTGCATGGGGAGAGTGCCAAGGCTCATCCAGCCCTTGGATGACCAATCTTTCCTCCTGATGCCACATGTACACTAATACCACTGCCAAGGGGCATCTCGGGCACACGCAAGTTAGCTACAAGGCCCTGTTAGGTGAAGCCCTGGATCACTCCCTGTGCTGCCCATCACAGCCTTTGACAGGATCAATACTGGCTGAGCCTCGGCTTTCCTAGCAACATCCCTGCCTGCTCGGGCAGCCTCTCACTGCCTCTCTTGGATGCTCCATCACGTCAGTGCTGTCTGCGCATGCCTGAGCTCAGGCAGCAGTGTCCTGCTCACCCACGCAGACCTTCTCCCACACCTACTTGACTACCACATTGCGAGGGGGCGCAGCTAATATGCAGGAGGGGAGGAACCTAGACAAGCTGGAGAAACTGACACAGGGAACATCTAGAGAGCGGCCAGCAGAGGCTACCAAGATGAGGAGGGGACTGAAGCATCTCCCTTCTGAGGAAAGCCTGAGAAAGCTGGGCATGTTTCGCTTGGGGAAGAGAAGACTGAGAAGGGATCTTATAAATGTCTACAAACATCTTAAGGACGAGTGCCAAGAGGACGGGGCCAGGCTCTTTTCAGGGGTGCCCAGTGACACGACAAGGGGCAACGGGCACAAACTGCACCACAGGGAGCTCCACCTGAATATGAGGAAAAATATCTTTACTGTGAGGGTGACAAGAGCAGGGGAACAGGCTGCCCAGCGAGGCTGTGGGGTCTCCTTCTCTGGGGACATTCAAAACCTGCCTGGACACAACTCTGTGCAGCCTGCTCCGGGAGAACCTGCTTTAGCAGGGGGCTGGACTAGGTGATCTCCAGAGGCACCCTCCAACACCAACCATTCTGTGACTCTGGGAAACTGCCTGGGAAGAACCTCAGAAGTTCAAAAAAGCAAAATGCAAAGTCCTACACAGGGGATGGAAAAATGAGATGGGAGTCAATGACCCAGAAACAGCTTGCAGAAAAGGCCAAGAGGGTCCTTAGTGGACCTGTCACACCAGGAGTCAGCGTCATGCCCCTGACAGCCTGAGGGCAGCCAGCAGTATGAAAGCAGAGACTGCTCCCCTTCATTCAGCACCAGCAAGACCCATCAAGATACTGGATCAGGCTGGGGCTCACCAGCACAGGACAGACATTGCCATAGCACACAGGTCCCATGGCGGCCTGGAGATGGTTGGGGCTGGAGCACATGAGGCCAGACAAAAGACCGAGAATGGGTTTTGCTCAGCCTGGGGAGAAGGTGAAGGGGAGACGCTATTGTGGTCTCTGACTGCAGAGTGGGGTGGGGACAAATGATGCAGCCAGGCTGCTCTCGGGAGATGCTGTGACGGGAGGCACAAGGTGCAAGAAGGGAAACTCCAATCGGGTGTTAGGAAAAAAATCTCCACTTGAGAGTGATCAAACACTGGAAGAGGGCCCAGACAGGTCTTCAGTTCTGGAGATACTGAAAAACCTGGATAAGGCCTTGAGCAATCTACTTAATGGGACCTGCTCTGCAGAGGCAACTGGACCTTCTCAGGGACCTTCCAACCTGCACTATGCTATGAATAAGTCTTCGAGGTCTTGCGAAGTCAATGCTTAAGAAAGTCTGTTATATTAGGTATTCCAACTTAAGTCTTCTAAAACCTGCTGAAAATATACCTAGTAACAGTTTGACTCTGGCTTGGATATTCCTAATTGGCCACAGTGAAAGAAAGTTTGTGCTTTACTATTTAAGACTGTAGTCAACCAAGGGATTCTGCAGCCATCAACAGACCAAGTTGTCTAATCTTTCAAGGACCACAACATCAACAGTCACTTCACTGAAGTATTGATACTAATCTTTCCTCAGCTGAGGACTGATCTTGCAGTAGGACAATTTTTGTACAAGAGAAAGATACAGGTGTTAGTCTAACCAAGCCCTGGGAGCTACTGTTTCTTTAGGGTAAAAACAGCATGAAGAATATACCCTTTTTATTCTTGCAGGTTTTTAACTGTGAAAGCAACAGAAAAAAAGCAGGACAATGTGCAGTAGGTCTTTTTTCTGTGCTATGAACAGTATCCATGTTAAGACCCTGACAAAAAGGGTACGTGATACCCTGGCTACAAGTGGTGAAAACTGGAAGATCAGTTCACCTACAGAGGTATTAAGCTTGCGAGGGGTTTCTGCAGAAGCCACGGTCCATGCCTGGGCACTCTTCACATGCAGGGAGAAGACATGGATCCAGCCAGGACAAGCAGAATTTGTCTTCAGAGTAACAGGGATCACATTCTCCCAATTACCAAGGAAACTGTGTCAGGCATGTGGAATGGTGTAACCCACTCTGCAACCCCAAGGTGGGGTTTTGTGGTGAGATCCCAGTGACTCACTGTGCTACAGCTGAGCCACAGCAGGTTCTCTCCTCCAGTCCAGAATAAGGAAGCCAGCCTAATTCTCCTCCATTAAGATTATACAACAGAAGCTGTACCTTTTTTCACTAAGACAAGCATGAAAAGATGAAGTGCAGAAGAGATATTCACATTAATACCTACTACATGCCAGCAAAATCAGACATGAAGTCTTCTCACAGCGGTCGTGGCTCTCAGCATTTTTTTAGGTAAGATTTTATACTAATAAAATGCAGGCAGAGGACAGATTTCTTTGATGCCACTTATCTGTCCTGATATTAAAAATGCTTCAAGAAGCAACCCACATGTGAACTTTCTCGTTGCACAAGTAAATTATTTAAAGACAATGTTATTCCTTTCACAAATTCACAGAGACATTTCAGGATCAAATGACATCGATCTAAGAGAATACACTGTCATCCATCTGCACAATGTCATATTTGTCCAAGGATATCAAAATGCAGCTGCCTGAAAGACAAGCCTGCTGGAAGGGCCTCCTTAGAGGTTTCTGATTAAGATTCTTCTAGTATTTTCAGTTGTGAGAGTCCAGAAACAGAGAGGAGACAGGGCTGTAAAGATGCAATGCAGAAAACAGATTATTTCACTTCCATCACACCAACCTATGGGCTACTGAATCTAGAGGCTCCCTTGTACAGTGGTGCTTCTGTCTAACTTGGGACAGAAGTATGAACAGCCTGTGCTAGCAAGGTTTTTTCCTGATGGCACAGCTCTCCAAAACAACAAAATCTGAGCTACACGAACAAAGCATTCCTCTGTCATGCGTGAAGAGAAGGAAATGGATAAAGCATTATCCTATTTTTGTGTTAACTGTATGCCCTCAATTACAGATCAAGGAAGAGAAAGAGGAAAACCACCATGAACTGTTGTTCTGCAAACAGTTTAAAGAACGTACAAAATGGCACTGCCACCTTCTTTCTGCTCATACTCATCCACTTATCTTGTGCTCCTTTCTCCTCCCTTATCATTGCACAAGTCTATGCAAAAAAAAAAAAAAAAAAAAAATTAAACCACCAAACCAAATCAAGGAACTGAGCTGGCCAAAAACAATCCTGGCAAAATACACAAATAAAAGGAGAGATGTTTTCAGTTGGATCAATTCCCTAGTCCATGTCACCTTAGAACCACATGAACACTTCAGCTGGCAATGATTCAAGAGGAGCTGGATGGGCAAAACAAGCAGTAAGGTGAAAGCAGGAATGCCTCCTTCTATGGCAATGCCAACTTACAGCACTCATGGAATCGCTGCCCCAGCTTCACTCAGCACTGGGAGTCAAATGCACTAGGACAGTGAGAACGTCCACCGTGGCTAACATCATCTGAGCAAGGGGTATACAAGGAAGCTTAATCACACACTTTAGAAGGTGTAGTAGAAAAAAAAAGCAGAGAACAGAGCCACCAGCACCATCCAGCTATCACATCCATGCCATCAAAGGCCAGGAATTAGACTCTTGCACAGTTATCAGGTAGTGTCTGATTTAATGAGTCAAAGCAACAATGTGGACTTCAGAACTCTAAGGAGAGGTGCTGTGGGACTTGCTATGCAGAACAGAATTTTAACTTAACACTTAAGGTATCATCTTCATAATCTGACACTGTAAAACACTACCTTCCCAAACATCAAGAACCTTATAATGAACCAAATGAAGTTCACAGAAGGATTCTGCCAGCATAGTAATGTCAAGTGGAAAAGAGTTCTTTTCACACCCCTAAGTGATGTACCCTTGACAGCAGCACTTTCCAGTGAAAAATAGTTCTTCTCAAACTTTACTTAGACAGTAAAGTTATCAGCTTCTGCTAAGTCACACAAACACAATGCAGAAGGCATTTTGTTGTTCAGATGACATCCACATTGTACTCGGAAAGTAGCTGAAACATAACCTGGAGACCCCAATGTAGTATTAGGCCTCCTGAAAGAGGTGGGCTGTTCAGCCTGGAGAAGAGAAGGCTCTGGGCAGACCTTACAGCAGCTTTCCAGTACCTAAAGGGGACTTATAAGAAAGATGGGGACAGACTTTTTAGTGGGGCCTGTAGCGACAGGGGTGATGGTTTGAGGCTGAAAGAGGATAGATCTTACATAGCACCAAGCTGTGTCACGCAGTCAACACACTGGAGGGAAGGGATGCTGTCCAGAGGGACCTTGACAGGCTTGAGAGGTGGGCCCGTGCAACCCTCATGACGTTCAACAAGGCCAAGTGCAAGGTCTTGCACCCGGACTGGGGCAATCCCAAGCACAAACACAGGCTGGGTGGAGAATGGATTGAAAGCAGCCCTGAGGAGAAAGACATGGGGGTGCTGCTTGACAAGAAGCTTAACATGACCCAGCGATGTGTCTCTGCAGCCCACGAAGTCAACTGTAGTCTGGGGTAAACCAAAAGAAGCATGACTAGCAGTTCGAGGGATGCAATTCACCCCTTTTACTCTGGTGAGACCCCACCTACAATACTACGTCCAGGTCCAGGGCCTCCAACGTAAGGACATGGACCTGCTGGAGTGAGCCTACAGGAGGCCACAGAGACTGACCAGGGGACTGGAGCATCTCTCCTGGGCAGACAGGCTGAGAGAAGTGCGGCTGTTCAGCCTGGAGGAGAGAAGGCTCTGGGGAGACCTTAGAGCGGCCTTCCAGTACCTAAAGGGGCTGACAGGAAAGCTGCAGAGGGACTTTTTACAGGGGCCTGTAGTGATAGGACAAGGGGGAATGGCTTTAAGCTGAAAGAGGGCAGGTTTAGATTAGATCTAAGGAAGAAATTCTTTACTGTGAGGGTGGTGAGGCACTGGCACAAGCTGCCCAGAGAAGCTGTGGCTGCCCCATCCCTGGAAGTGTTCCAGGCCAGGCTGGACTGGGCTGTGAGCAACCTGGTCTAGTGGAAGGTGTCCCTGCCCCTGGCAGGGGGGCTGGAAATAGATGATCTTTAAGGTTGCTTCGAAGCCAAACAATTCTATGACCCTGACAGGTCTTGCCAGTGCTGAACAAAGGGGAGCAATCCCTGCCCTCACCCCTCAGGGCATGAGGCCATCATGAGCTGGAATGTGGTTGGACCTATTCTGCAAAGCTGCTTTCTCTTGCAGTGAATCCCCCATCACCATCATCCTATGTCAGTCCATCTCTTGAAGGCTTTTTTTACTTCCCACCTCCTTTCTTGGTATTACTATCTGATGTCTAACCAATTGAATTGCTGACTTTCCTGTCAAAAACTGAAATCTTCCTTTCACAGATGAATGCCCATACAAGTCTGTAAGGACTGATCTGTGCCTTTATTTTTTTCCTTCTCTGTAACATCATGTGTACTGCATGATGTACCGTAAGGCTGAGAGGAGGAATTGAGCAAGGGTAATCATCTATCATGAGTTACTGTGAAGAACATTTACCTGCTAAGCTACGGTGTGGTCAATTCTCTGGACAGAGAAGACTTAGGCAGCAAAGCTTGCCAAACATCTAAGTGCTGGTGTGGGCTTCAGTGACTCAAGTACAGTTTTCCATATGGCACAGTGCTCTTCCAGTTTACTGAGAGAGAGTTAAAAGTAGGATTTATTTTCCTCCAGTCCTGCACATCTGCCCATTAAAGAGGGGATGAGACAGCCTCACCCAGACTGGGCTGCGAAGGGAGAAAAACTTGTACTACCTGTAAAGCAACTAAGCATCTCAGTAAGATATTTTATAAGGCCTCATATTAAAGAGGAATGGGAAGGAGGAGGCACAAGATATCATCTACAACAATCACATACACCCTTGAACATGGCAAGGAATTAAAACAAATTACTGTCCCAAAAGATCAGTCTAAAATCCTGAACACTGGGAAAGATTACAAATTTCCTTTGTCAAAGCTCTACAGCAAAAACAGCTAGAGTAAATAATGGTTGCTACATGGAAAAATGAGTAGAAAATCCCTTACTGCCAGGGACTGAAGCAAGTTTCTTCTGCTGTGCAAGCCACAAACAGGCTGAAGTACCCAAAGTAACCAACGTGCAGACTCTAGTACTAAGAAAAATATTTTTCAGAAGAGTGGATCTGCTCTCATAATAAATGACAAAGAATTCTATTCCTTTAAGACACAAACAAACAAACCCCCTTATTCCCAATCCTGTAAAGAAAAAAAATGCAGTAGATTCTCACATTCAGTACTTCCTGTCGTAGAGTTGCGGGCTCCACACAGCTGATTAGACGAAGCAGGAGGTCCATCATTGCTGATGTATCTATATGCTTTAGCACCAGGCTAATAAATTTGTCTTTTTTCCTTAAAAATGCAATCACCTAAAAATAAAAGTGTCATCATCAGTTGCTAGTACAACATACAGGCAAGGCACACTGAACTTCCTGTACTTCACCTTCTTGTCTCAAACAACCAATCTTGATGCAAAATGGCTACGAGGTTGAGAAATGCTCCAGAGAGCAAAAGAAGAGAATAACATTCTCATTTCAAGACAATACTAAATCAAATCTTTTAAACTATTTTTTTCTTTCCTCTATGACACAAAGAAACCCAAGCCCACAGAAATAGGAGTGTCAAGAAGCTGGTGAAGCTGGAGAATTTTCCATTCCACTAAGGCTCTCTTGAAAGCCTTCATTTAAAAAATCAATTTTGAATTGGAATGCATGTATTCCTAAAACACTGCTCAGCTCATGTTTCCCGCACCCCATTTACAGGCATGAGACTGAGGCATTGTTTACGCAACGAGATGATTCTGTGCCATGATCAAAGGGTGCATCAAACATGCCTTAGAACAGAAAAAAAAAGCTTTAGCTATGGCACAGGAATATCCCAGTTACTGTAGATCTGAAACCAAAACTATGCAAAGGTGTCTATACAAGCCAACAACTCCCTCACCTGAGAAATCCAAAGAACTTTTCAGAGACTACATTTTTACTCTAACCATAAAGAGTATAGCAAATTATTTTTCAACTCTAAAAATACAATGAGATCACAAGGATAGCAATGATACTGCCACACAACACAAACAATGTTAGCAAATTAATTGGTGCTTATGTATCAGGACAAATCTAACCACTACCTGTTCTGTTTTTCTTGCAATGAGATTCCCAATAGTCTTACTGAAGAAACTGGCAAGCAAAGGGTTCAAAGGAGGCTCATGATCCAAGAAGTCATAGAGGATATTCAGCAGAGTTTCATCCCCTCCTAGCTTGTCATTGATCTGTGGCACATCTGAGGTCAGCAGTTCGCAGGCTGTGTTTGGATATCTGGAAGGACAGAACCAGAGCAACTAAAGGTGAAATGAAAACTCTCAAGAAAATCTTCCCTTATTAAAGTTATAAACAGTAGGAGGATCACCACTGCTGGAGGGGCGGGGAATGAACACACGAGGAACAGGGGTCATCTACATTAATGACGCATTTTAAGGAAACACTGTTTCCTGAACACATCGCATGGTTTTTTTGGACACTGAATTATGCATCTCAACTGCCTTCCAATTGTAGCTAGTTCTGATTTTTAAAAGTGATGTTTAATCAGTTTCAATACACTTAAAATCTCTTTAAATCTTTTAACAATACTGCATTTGCACAACTAACATCAAGCCAAAAATTTGAGGTTGATTTGAAGAATGCATATTTTAGCAGGTTTCTGTAATGTTTCTGAGAAATTATTCTTTCCACTACTGGAGTCGAATTAAAAATTAATTTGTTTGTTTTTAAATCAAGGCCTAGAATTTAGAGACAGAACATTAGATCTAACACAAAACTCCTAACAAATGAGCATACACTATATACAAGTGAGCAATTCATAACCAACCTTTTGAGTTTCAATTTTTCAGTAACATCTCTTATCCTCTATAAAATTAACTTGTTCTTCAGAAAACATTACTGTGCCTGCTTTAGAGAATTTTGCTCACTTAAATCAAAATATGAAGTTATGTTTGACAGCTAATGAATTTTTTTTCCCTGACATTGTTTCTTACTCTTCCAGGTCACAGGTATGATCAGAAAAGATACCAATGTGTTTATAATTAATATTACATTGATAATTAGACAAAGTCTTGAATATCAAAGTGCACACATACAAAGCAATAATCTAAAGTCAATACAAAAAAAAAAAAACCCACCATGCTTTTTGAGGAGTTTTGCTAGAAGACCAAAGTTTCTTAGTGTTGAATTTCAACATTAAAAGCCAGCTGTAGGGTACAGCTACATGCCACTGTCTTGCAAACATTTCACTGATTCAGTCTCTCCATTACTCATGCAATGAAGGGATTAAGCAGGGGATGGGAGGCTGTCTTGCACATACGCCACATCAAAATTCATCCAGCTATTTTTATTTAAAAACAAAACCAAAAACCAACCAAACAAAAAAAACCCAACTCATTTCAGCATTTCATTGTTAGATTAGGGTCTTAATTTCATCTTCTACCTACTGTCCATCTATAAAAAGGGCTTCAGAGAATTCCTTCAAAAAAGACCTACTCACCATCACAGAGAGGTTACTGTAATTAGAAACAGCAGTTCATTAGTGCTGCGAAATTCAACCCAGCACTAACTTTAACGCTATTTTCACAGTTTCAATGATATATATGATTCTGGAGTCAAAAGGCAGCTGGAATTTATTTTTAAACCATGACTTACTCTTACCCCACTAATTGTTTAAAGAGTCTGACAGGGTGTGCTCAAGTGGTTCAGCGGTACTAAGCACAAAGCAGCAATTCTGAACACCAAACTTCCCACTGAGTGCTGGTTCTTATCCGTGTTTCCTAAAGCAGTTTTCATTTATTATCAAGTGATACAGATTAAAAATAAAACTGGTCCTTTAAAGTTTGAGCACTTTCTCTCTGTAAGCAGAGCCAGTTTTCTTTTTCCTTCCACAAAAGCAAAAAGAAACTTTATTATGTATTTTAGTAGCAGCCAACTAAATTAGTAACATTAAAAAAACTACAGAATACTCTTGCTGCAAATGCACTTTCATTCTTTAATCAGTACATTCACTTTCTAAATAAAAACTGTGCCATTCCACAAGACACACACACAACAAATTTCCCACTTTTAAAAATTATGCAAGATCTACCACTTTTCGTAACTTCAGACACAAGCCAACTCCTAGATCAATATAAAACACTCCTGCAATAATACCACTGTTCCTACAACACAAAGGGAATACCTTCACTTTTGCAGAACAGTGAAGCTGAAACAATCTTTCAATGCATAGATATTTTTTTTCCCTAGCCTCAATCTCAAAGGAAAAAAAACCCACACAGAAAAGAGCTGTGGAAATGACTGGGTGCCTCTCACACCTTTACCACCTTTGCAGTAAGACCTGGGAGTGTGTAACAGAGCCCAGATTGAGCATTTATCTGGGTTTTTTTGTTCTTAGTCAAAATTACTTAAAATTTCTGCTCTGACCCTCATTAACAGAAAGTCAGGAACAAATCTTAACAGCACCTTCCAAACTCAAAACGGGACCCTGTGCTCTGAGCTTTGATCTCCCACCTTCCCAGACACAGCATGTTTCATATACCTGGCAACGTTTCCTAAGCAGGTGACCACCTATCAGGGAAGAAATTGTAGAATCATTGTAGGTCTTTAGAAATATCAGCTCAGTTCTTGGAGTGACAAAACAAACACATGGATCGCTGGAAATCACAGAAAAGGAACAGACAGGAAAACCACTGTGTCATTGTGTGACTTGACGATCTGCTCATATTTCAAGTACAGCACATTTGAGCACGCCACTGTATAAAAGCATTGCTAGGACCGTTGTCAGGGACCAGGTACCAGAAAAGGAAGACCTTTTCATCTGATCCCACATGGCCATTCTTGACATTTGCACCTATTCTGTGAGGAGACCTGCAGCTTGCTCTTCAGCTGACTGACCGCTTGCCTGTTCTTCCCATGGGTTTGCATTAGCTGTACCCAGGAGCTGTGCATATGTGACTTCCATCCCAGTGCTGTACACATGGCTTAACTGGCGGGGTGCTGTGCTGGCCCTCTGCTCTTTTCAATTCACAGTTCAACTGGAGCTCCCTTTCAGTTATCGTGCTTTCAAGTGCATCACTCTGTGCCCACCTTTACCCTAATAACTGTTATGGGTTCGGTTTTCTTAAGTTCACTGAGTAAGAATTTTTATTTTGGAAGAAATTCCATACCTCAACCTTCTCAATTTAAAGCCTTACTTTACTCATCACAGTTCCATTTGGTTCTTAACAAGGAAAATACTTCTTGCTCTGGTAGCACATAAAGGGTGAAGACAAGTGCTACAGGACAACAATAACTTCTCCAGTACATACACTGAATTGCTTCATGTAGAGCTTTGTGCCCTGGGTCATGAATACACACTTGCGTTCACCGTTTATCGAATATATTCAGCATACTACCCAGGAGGACTCCAAAGCCTTCTCCGAGATGTGAAAGCTAATTTGAAGCCCATCAAAGTGCACACGTAATTTGGGCCATTAATCATGGCACAATCAGCACTGACTGCATTTGCTTTATTACTGCTTGGTCATATAATATCATGAAACTTTTATACCTTTTAACTAAGTTAATGCAAAATTAGTTAAAGGTAGTCTTATCAACTTTTGATGTTTAGAATTCTTCTCCCCTCTTATTTCATGCATGAATATATCAAACAGCACAAGGATCAGCAGTGCAAAACCAGAAAGCTGGAACTAGCCTTTTTCCCTCATCTGTGTTTTTCTTTAAGGAGTTACTAATTGATGACAGAACCCTTCTCTGTTATCCCATGACAGCTTGTTTTCAACAGTCTTTGATAAGGGACCTTATCTTTTTGGACTGTGCTTATGCCACATATCACCATAATCCATGTGTTTCACCGACTCCATCAAACTCAGCTCCTGAACAAAAGCAGTACTGTGTGATGGCTGAGTGCCTGCATTTAGAAAGGTGTCTATGAATCATAATGCTATACCATAAATTCTTCCATGTGCACAATGCAGAAGCCAGATTTATGGGCCCAGAGGCCCTTCTTAAGAACTGGTGCCCTATTTGCCATTTCTGGACAACTGTTTAAAGGTTGACCAGGTCAGAAACTCCCTATTCCTTCAAATCACTAAGGTGAATACCAGCCACTCCTAAAAAATATTCTACTGATTCTGTTTCACAGATGCTCCAATTTAAGACAGTTCCTCAAGACTATTCCCTTGTAAAGGAAGACACCACTTGGGAATCTCCCAAGAAGTCTCAGAAATGAGCATGCACACAGACAATGTAGTTTTATTTTCTGCTATGGTCCTATGTTCCTTTACACTTGGATCACCCATCTGCCCCACACATTCTCAGAAAGGCTTCCTTATTTTTAGGTTTAGAGTAGTAGTGGTTTTGCCTTTAGTGAACTGCTTCCCAAAAACCCCTTCATGCAGTCTCACGGATTAACTCACCACTATACCCTTTTCCATATCTGGATACAGCTTCCTTTTCGTGAGGATGCACTTTTACCTTCAGTGAGTTATTTGTTTTTAACCAACTCAGTTTTCTACATTAGGATTTTTTTTTTTTACATCTTTGAAATATAAGCTCTGCATTTACCATGAGCCACCAAGATGTTTCGAGGCCAGCTGCGAGCTTTTTACCCTTACACAGTATCATTTACTTCCTAACTAGCCTCCTCATATTTATGTAGCTCCACTCCTAAGAGTTAGAAAAACAAACCCCAAGCCCATGACAATGCTGTTTACGTCTTTTTTGTTCCTATGAGGACATTAAATCTGAGTACACTATGGTTACTATTACAAAGTGATTTTACAACAGTTACATTTCTTAGAGCCCACAAGGGTATATGAAGATTTATTTCTCCTTTTTCTGGCTCATTGCTCCATGCAAAAGGCATTCACAATTCCTAAAAATTCATGCACCGTGCCTCCCTGTGATATATATCCTGTCAACAGGGGGATAAATGAACCCTCTCATTGTTAAAGCACGTTCTGCTCTTGCAGCCTTTACGGTCTCCAAGTTTCACACTGTCAGATATAACCACCCTTTCTATTTAGGCACAGTATCCCAGCCCGTAAGGCTTCCACGCTGCAGCTAACTTACCTCACTCGACACCCAGCCCTCTATTCCCTAAAGCCCACTCTTACACCAGCAGAATCTACTCTGCCTTTCCTACAAGCTGTACTCTCATTACTGCATGTTCTCAACAGGTTTATGAGACACCCCAGTATGTCAACAAATTCATTAGAAATAGACATTACATTTCAAACAGTTTATACACTTCTTTGGTTGCCACAGGTCTTCATCTGGTTGCTTAGTTTCACACGCTAAGCTCAGATGGGGATTCACTGTTGAGTTTTCCTCTTTGCAGTTTCCCTTCTGAACTTTATGAACTTCCATCCTAGTGACATTTCAAAAATAAAGCATTTTGATGATTCCATTTCCACAGCACACATCATTCTGAGCTGCACCTCCTTCTGAACCTATAAAGTTTCTCCCCATTCCAGTTTAGAAACTTTCATAATCTTTTCTTAAGAGCCAAAAATTGGATTCCATTTAGATTTAGACAGAGTCCATTCTTCCTGCTTAGCCTTTATTTATTCCAAAAGTGTCCCCAGTTTCTAATAAGCTGAAACCCTCTTTCCCTCTCCAGTACCTCACCACACTTTGAAAATGCTTCTCTGCCCAGTCTATCTATGGTACTGGTAGTATTTCCAAAAAAACCAACTTCATAAGGATCAGCTCTGCTTATCCTGGCAAGCAGGTCACTATGCAGTTCTTGTTGCCATCAAAGACTCTCTTATCTGTCCATAGTGCAGAACCACACTTCCCACCACACTAAACTGGCTTTTCAAGCAAGCACCTTATGGGCTGCCCTTGGAAGAGGAAGAAGATACAATGCCATCATCTGATGAAGAGATTGGTGAACAAGACTGCTAACTTAAAGCCTTGCCAACACAAGATTTTCTTTTACCTTGCCAGCATAGGGGGACAGCAACACTGGAGGTTGGCCTCTCCCCACCACTGTCTACTTTTGTCCATGTGTTGTCCTCAATCAACCCCGGGCCTCAAGCTGCCTAATCATATGCTACCTTCAAAAGCTGATGAAAAGGCATATAATCCTGCCCAGAAATTCAAGGATGCCTGGGAGTAAACGCTCTCCTACTGAGCTTCCCTCTTCATTCTGGTTTGCATTAAGGGTTTTCTTCTTCAGATATCTGTGTTTGTCCCCACCTTCCCTTAATCTGTTTGGTTTGCAATAGGAAAAGGTTTTCACTTCCACCCTTCAGCACATAGGATCAGAGACATAAACCACCTTCTGATAGCAGCCACCAAAAAAAAAAAAATAATCTCAAAAGAACAGGACTTAAAAATACAGTGTGGTTAACTGAAGTAGTAGGGTATTCTGCAGTGACGTGGGCAATGTATGAACTAGTACTGGCATGGTTCTGGAATTCCTCACTCTCTCCTGAACAACGTACACCCAGATTCCAGCAAAGGACTGCAAGTTTAATGTTGTTCAGCATTTCCTCTGCTCTTTAACTCTTAGCACAAGGGAAAGCATCACCCATCTCTTCAATCAGACCTTCGGGGTTTGAGTTCATCTCTGATTAGCTGTGCAAACAATACGAACAAAGGGCTGCAGGAAGCACAGAGCCAGCCGGCCCATGAAAAGCCAGTTATTCTGCTGTAACACGTGAATCTGATACAGGAAATGCAAAAAGTCGAAAGGCTGTTGTGCACCACATCCCTGGTTTAAGAGTATCTGTACAAAATTTGCATCTGTAGGACAAGAGGATAAAGCTAACACTTCTGGTTCCTTCTAGTAATTCACCTTTCGCAGCAGAAGCCTTACAAATGCAGCCATATAATATTCTATATAACATAATTCATGGCATTCACTCACCATGAAAGTGTCACCTAACAGAGCTGATCCACTATCTCACCTAGTAATAAACCTAAACAATAAATCAACTTCTTCTGTGGATTTCAAGCAACAGCAGCAATAACCAGCACCAAACCATTCCCACAGTGACAAACTTGTCTGTTTCTATTTATTTATTTATACAAAGAGAAGCCTCTTGTTTTTACATAAACTTAAGAAAAACAAACTTCCCAAATCCAAAATGTAAATATTTTCAAGTATACATTTAATGAAAAATGTATAAACACAACCTGCTGTGAGAACCAAACACATGTGACGAGTTCACCACCATAAGAAATAGGCTCTTTACAGAGTTAGGCCCTCTCCCTAACTATATGATCACTGAAATCCACAGGTTTTGCATATGCAGCACATTGAAAATATTACATCTTTTATTCACTGTACAGCTCACTTTCTTTTGTGGGCTTGACTACTGAAAACCACTCTCAAGTTCAGAAATTTCTAACTTGGAGCAGAATGCTCTTTGCTTGCCATTTTGATAAAAACATACTAAAGGTACTTTTGAGATACCAATTATTTTACTTGCGAAGTTTTGAACAAACAGCAAGAGATTTGGTTTTTTGATAAACTCAATGTTAAACCATTAAAACAAAGAAACTTCTGAAAATTCACTACAATTAACAAAATGCTGTGAAATATTTTATAGTACTCAAAAGCTCTTCTCCCAGAACTGAAAAGGTTATACCCATCTTGCACCAGTGTTTTTCCAACATCAAGGTCTCTCATTCAGTTTTATTCATATAGGACAGAAAACTAATACCTACTTGAAGCGGACCTTCTCATCCATATCCACAGGGGGCTCATGCGTGATGAGGTTGACCAGCTCCTCCATGCAGTGCTGCTGGCAAAGGAAGTCCAGCAGCTTGCGGTTCTGAGCCTTACACTCCTGTAAGATGTCATCTTCATCCATCAGCTCGTGAAGTGTCACATCTTCTTTATCCAGCAGCTTGTCCACATGTGATGTTGTGTTCAAATCAAACTTCCAGAACATGTTGATGGGACACAACTAGCTATAATGCAAAAGAATACGAGTTAATATTCCATCTTCGCTATTTATTCCTGCTTTATAATTCTGAGCAGAATACCTTAACATAGCTGCTGGACAGCTTGTAAAAATCAGTTAAATTCTATGAGCAAAATTAACAACTTTTTGCACCAGAAAACTAGTACTACTTTGCTTACAGCTGTACGATATCAACAATGGACACAATATATGCATGAATTAACTTTAACTGCAAGTAGCTTGAAATGAAAATCAAAGATGATGTGCATACACAGAAATGCTTTGCTGGATTAGAGTCAAGGCTGGTCACAGACAGGGAAACCACGCTACTGCACTGTAAAAATTTGCATTAAAGGGTTTGGGATTTTTTTGCATTACTTGTATTTCAGAGTCATGCTCATCAGCCATAATTGCAACAATCGATTTGTTTAAGTGGAAGAAATGCCTCCAATGTATATATAACAGCTAGAGATAAATATAGACCATAATCGGAAAGTATTAAAAAAACACTACTGAGCACTATGCGCAATAACATCAGCAAACCTAGAGTTGAACTGCTAACAAATATAAACCTTATGAAATCCTAGAATACTATTAATCTTATAGACGTCATAGAAGTATAAAACTGCAAGTGGTCTTTTGAGGGGGAGCAGGGGTGTGTGTGTGTGATCTGCAACTGTAAGCCCTGCAACTCCAGAGCAGGGTGTCAGCAGGACCATTAACCTCCATGCTGTCAGGAACATACAGAGCATCTGTATCAGGACTGCATTTGTAGGAAGCTCCAAAATTCTGAACTATCACCTTACTGGGGGAAAAAAAGTATGGTTTAGAGACTAGTAATTTATACTATCTAAAGGGTGTACGGCTGGGCAGCTAAAATCTGGTCTGTAAAATAATGCCTAAATTCTATTCTTGACCATCCTAAAACAGACAGTACTTCATCTCCCCGCAGCCACCTTTCAACCAGCGTAGGTCTGCACATTTTACTGCATCTTGGGATTGGGACTTACAGGTGTTTACCAATAACAGAAATGCCAAAACGCTACTATAAATCCAGAAATAGAAGGAACAGCCTTCTTTTCCTACACGTTCTGGATCTCAAGTCCTTGTAAATACTTGCCAAACGGAAACCCTCCTTGCCATCCCCTTCCCTCACAGGAAGTTTCATGTGGACATTTTACATAATCCCAAGTAAATACAAAAGATTTTCAAACAGTTATTTGCAGAAGTGCTAAAAGAAAGACACTGCATTTAACAAAAAATGACAAAGACCAACCTGAGCTGGAGCCTAGTCCCACAGACACACAGTGAGTTACTTTCCACAAGCAGAGATCAAACCCTGCCCCAGCTGCATTTTTTGTCCCCTCCAAGTCTCCCTGAGAGTGCCTCAGGGACCCTCTGCCTGAGCAGCGTTCCCCCAACCCTGCTCACAGTGGTTCAGATCATCCTATGTCCCCTCTCTGTATCTGCTGCAGTTTGCAGGAGTCTTCAGCGTGTCCCCAGAATAATACACTGCATTTCAGATGAGGTTTTACTACTGCCATATAGGTTAGGAAGAATATTCTCCTTCAGTTTTTGCTAAATATAAAGCATTGCACTTGGTATTACTCATTTTCATCCCTACTCCTACCCCTAATGCTTTCTTACCTCTTTGTTAGCTTGACTTTTCTGTATGTGAGCTCTAGTAATTATTTTCCAGTTAGCTTCCCTAATACACTTCAGCTTTTAGAATAGCTATCAATTATATCAAGACAAGAGAGTGTTCAGACTACCCCTAAGAAACTCTTCCAGTGGTCTTCCTCTTGCTTAGTAGATTTTCTCTTGCAATTTTGTCCTTTAACATCTATCTCACCTCAGGATCAGCTAATTCACCACAATTCCTCAACAAGCCACAACCTTTCACAATCCTGTTCCAGCTTTTGTGCTAAGTATCTTAATGATCTCCACAGAGAAACAAGATTTACTGAATTTCTTTTATCTAGAGTATCTGTTGCCAAAGAAAGAGCTCAGATTAGTTTGGCACAATTTAAATTACTGCTCTTGGTTTTATTTCTCAACGTTGCATCTTTTACTGTTCCCTACAGGGAGCAAATAAGGAGTAATCTTCATTCTTCCCCTGTAACACTTGCAGTATCTTCAGAGAGTACAAGATAGCTTCACTTCCTCATCAGGAGATGTTTGTACTTCAAAAAGCAGCTAGAGTCATTTAACTATCTGAGAATCTGTGTACTGCCTTTCATTTCTGGCTCCCATACAGTGTTTCAAACTAAGTTCTTCCCCAGACACTGTCTCATCCTCACTGAAACCCCACGGCTCTGCTACACATACAGAGGTCTAAAAAAAGGAAAAGAGGAAGGAGCCCTGTGCAGGAAGAGATGGTCGACTCCCAGGTCTGTATGTTACACAGAAGATCAAGTGCAATGAGGGACCACAAAGAAATGGCACCATGTTGCAGGCTTTAGGGATCAAAGACTGTTTCAAGAAATAAACAATCATCAATGTGAAAGATAATGAGAGTAACTGTTATTGCCCATTGACAAAGGCAATAAGCACAGCTCAAGCAAGATAAACATTCTCTGCAATAATATCATTAAGCTAAAACACATTTGACAAAATGAAGTACACTGGATGAGAGATGTCAGTGTGCTACATTCCCAGATTATCTGTATATAAGCATGTGATTTTATACAACAGGATCACAGTGCTTTTTTTAACCTAACCCACATTGCTATTTCCGCAGCAGCAGGAACACTTGCTCCAACCATTCATTTTGCTTTTTCCAGCAACCAAAAACGTTACCACGCCTGATCTTTTGCCGGTTCCACTGCTTACATAACTATATCCAAGACAGAATTTTGAAATTATCCTTTTAAAAAAACAAACAGAAAACAACAGTTTTTCCTCCAGGAAGGTTTACTGAAGAAGCGAGACACAGCTTTCTAGTTACCACAGCAGGGCAATTTAAAAGGCTGAAGACCCAAATTTTTTAATTACAACATTGCAGCGCAGCTTTCATACTGAACCACCAACTGAAGAGCTTATAGGAACTACCAAATGAAACATATTAAAAGGAACACTGATTTTTCATTTTTACCAATCAAATTATTGACATGCATTTTCTGTCCTACCTCAGTTCAAGGATTCTTCACTTGCGCATGTAACTGTCTAAGGATCTCTAAAAGAAGGATTACCTTATGAAATTCAGGCTATTTTTTCTTGGAATAGCTCCGTTACACAAGATATTTGGTAACAAATTAGAGCTCCACTCAGTGCTTCAAAATTTGTCACAGATAACTTCAATTTCAGAGAGCTTTTTTCCATGTCAACATAATTCTTTCTTTTAATGTCTCTATCACAGAGATTTAGCAGAAATCAAGAAAACCATTGCATGTTTGCCTCTTGTGACACAGAGCTGCTGATGGGATGAAGCCCTGTTTGAATGTGGTGGTGTTGCAATACTAGATAATGAAGGGAACATTTAAACTATGAACTATCAGGCCATCCAAAGTACAGTCTCCTTACACCTTTGTCTTCCTGCAGTCTTCCTGTACACCCCACATACTTGCTGGCTTTGGACTTCCAGCACGTTGAGACAGAGCTCACATACACATTATGGAGAAGTACATGGTCCCAATCCCAGCAGAAACAGAACTGAGATCCTGATCAAACATCACGTCCAGAAGACCCCTTTATACTTATCAAGTTCCTTTTAAACATAAGGCATCAGCCACTTCTAGCCAAACCTTGAGCATCATGTTTCTTGTAAAGCTACCTATGAATATCAAGGCTATAGGGTTTATTTGTGACAGTCCAAGCTCAGTTTCTGAGGGCAAAAGTGCAGGTAAGCTGTCCAAAACAAAAGCTTACCCAGATCTCCACCATGCCTATCCACTGCCATTTCCTAACAATCTTCCAAACTGCCATTCACTTAAGTTTAGGTTGATTCCAATCTTTTGAGAACTAGTTTCTCCCCTCAAAAAATAGCGGGAGAGGTGGCAGAGAGAAAAGCATTTTCTAATTTGAGCTGTTTAAATCAACAATATATTAAAATAAATTTAAAAGGTTAACTTTTAAATTACATTACAGCCACAAGCAAGAGCTTCTGCATCTGTCCATTCAGCTACTGAAAATGCACTCAAGAAACTGAATTTCCGAGTTGGGAACAGACATCTGAATGTTCAACCTACATGACACTGCTGTGACAGTAATGCTGTTTGGCTGTATAGTGTGTTCATTACAAACTGTTCTTCAGATATTTTTAACTAACTATGCTTAGTTACAAATTCACTGAGTGAAAAGCTGGCATAAAAGGTCTTAAATTAAGAATGTTTGGGTGCACAGTTAACCCAAATACATATATATTCCATACATATATGTGGAATACACACGTAAATCTCACTCTTCAAATTTAAACCCACTATAAATCTGTCAATTCTATAGTTTTTCCAAACTTTTAATACATCTATAGGAAAACCTATAGTCTAATCTATAGGAGACACTGATAAACTGGTCCTTAGGAAAGCAAGACAGCTCTTCTCTCAGCACAGAGCAGGCAGATCCTCTTTCCAACCTTCTTAAAACAAAGGTTGAGAAGAATTGCTGAGGAGTTTCAGCCTCTCCCAGTCCTCGCTGGCAGAGCTGGGCTTCTGGAAGACACTGATGCAATTCCCAGCATGCTGGGACTGGGTACAGCTGGGAAGGGGATGCCACCCTGCAGTAGGGCCTCTCCCATCATGCTGCCCAAAGCACATGCAACAACATGAGACTCTTCTTCACCCTCACTCCAGTCAAAAAAATCTCTTTTAGCTACAGTGCTCTTACAGGCTACTCAGTAAATTGCAGCAAGTAAGATCTGGAAATGATTGTTCAGGGCATATTGAAACCAACAGTTAGGACAAAGCAAGTGTCCAGGCAACCAAGTGAGGTTTTGTAATCCACCTAACATCTCCACAAGCTTGAAAGTAGAAAAGTACCATACACAAAAACCCCACAGAGACACTTACCCCACCTAACGAACCAACAGAATGAGTCACAACCTACAGGAGCCAGATGAACGGTCCTGGAAGGCCAGAAGTCAGACACAAGAGAAACAGTATGCATGTATGGGGTCTGAACTACAGTGCCTGTGGCAGCTGAGAAGTACAACAAAGCCTGAATAAGCAGCTCCTAGCACTAACAAATTCATAGTCACAGAATGGTTTGGGTTGGAAAGGACTTTTAAAGATCATCTGGTCTAAACTCCAGGGGCACCTTCCACTAGACCAGGTTGCTCCAAGCCCCATACAGCCTAGCTTTGAATGCTTCCAGGGATGGGGCAGCCACAGCTTCTCTGGGCAGCCTGTGCCAGTGCCTCACCACCCTCACAGTAAAGAATTTCCTACGTACAACATAGACCTGCCCTCTTTCAGTTTAAAACCACTGCCCCTCGTCTTGTCACTACAGGCCCTGGTAAAAAGCCTCTCTCATAAGAGGCATAAGAGGCTCATAAAAGCCCCCTTTATATATCGAAAGGCCACAATGAGGTCTTCCTGGAGCCTTCTCTTCAGGCTGAAGAACCCCAACTTCTCCTAGAAGCCTGTCTTCCTAGGAGAGATGCTCCAGTCCTCTGATCACCTTTGTGGCCTCCTCTGGACTTGCTCTAACAGGCCCATGTCTGTCTTGTAATGGGGACCACAGAGCTGGATGTAGTACTGCAGGTGGGGTCTCATCACCAGAGGGGGAGTATCACCTCCCTCAGCCTGCTGGCCACACTACTTTTGATGCAGCCCAGGGTATAGTTGGTTTTCTGGGCTGCCAGAGTACACTGCTGACTCCCGTCCAATTTTTCATCCGCCAGTACTCCCCAGTCCCCCTCTACACTTCTGCTCTCAATCCATTCATCCCCCACTCTGTAATGATACTGGGGTTGCCCCAACCCAGGTGCAGGACCTTGCACCTGGCCTTGCTGAACTTCATGATGTTCACATGGGACCACTCCTGAAGCCTGTAAAGGTCCCTCTCAATGACATCCCTTTCCTTTAGCAAATCAACTCCATTAACTCTGCTTAATGTCATCTGCAAACGTGCTGAGGGTGTACTCAATCCCACTGTCAGTGATGAAGATATTAAATATTATCAGTCCCAGTATGGACCCCTGAGGGACACCGCTTGTTACAGGTTTCCACTTGGACACTGAGCCACTGACTGTAACTCTCTGGACATGACCATCCAGTCAACTTCTTACCCATCTAACAGTCCATCCACAACCTGCATCTCTTCAATTAGCTGGCCAGAATGTTGTCAGGGACCATAACAAAGGCCTTACAGAAGTCTAGGTAGACGACATCTGTAGCTCTTCCCTTGTCCACTGATGCAGTCACTTCATTATAGAAGGCTACTAGATTAGTTAGACACAATTTGACCTTGGTGAAGTTATGTTGGCTGTCTCAAATCACCTCCCTGTCTTCCATATGTTTCAATGTCTTCCAGGAGGATCCATTTGGTCATCTTATCAGGCACGGAGGTGAGGCTGACTGGTTGGCAGTTCCTTTTTACCCCTTTTAAAAATGAGTGTGATGTCTCCCTTTTTCTAGTCACTGGGGACTTCACCTGACTGACACCACTTTTCAAGTATGATTGAAAGTGGCTTGGCAACTACATCAGCCAATTCCCTGAAGACCCAGGGATGAACTGCACCAGGTCCCACAAACTTGTGTATGTTCAGCTTCCTCGGGTCACCTTGAACCTGATCTTCACTTGTGATGGGAGGGACTGCCTTGAGGTTCAGGGGCTTGAGAGATGCAGGAGGAGTGATTACCATTGCAAACTGAGGCAGAAAAAAAACTTGAGTACCTCAGCCTTCTCCATGTCTCCCCTGAATAACAGGAAATGAGCTGAGAAAGACCAAAACCAGCTAGAGACTTGCTGAGTATTATGCACCCAATAAACGGTAAATACAATTTCTTCTTGCAATACATGACTTACAAAGATTCAGTGCTGTTTCCTGTTTATGCTGTCTTCAAGACACCTAATTAAACTTGAGGAACTTCTAAATACTAAAATATTAAACACTAGCAATCACTAATAAAGTCAAGGAATACAAGGTAACTGTACAGAAGAAGAAATGGGAGGAAGACACAGGAATATGAAAGAGTATCCTATTTTCTCTAGCAATTTATGGCATTGTACGCCCCAATAAAAAAACAAACCCAGGAAATCGAGTCAGGGGCATCTTAGGCATCTGATGGCAAAAAATAAAAAATTTGCAGATTTCCAGGACAAGAGAGCACAGAGAAATGGATGCTAACTGCCAGCTTTAACCATTTCCCAATATTAAGCTTTAAACAGAGTTCTGATCTCTAGTTTTAGGCTCTGGTGGGGGTGCTTAATGCAACTTCTGAATAACCTAACAAAGCAGTGCTCTCTCAGGCCTTTTCACACAGCATGAATGGGAGGGCTCGCAGAAGCAGAAAGGCACGTTTTACTCCCTAGTGCAAAAGCTTTGCAAATAGTAGCATTGAACAGACCCGTGTAGGTAATAAAAGGTTAGGAAGTGAAGCATACTCTGTCCACCACAAGCAGCTTGGTCCTTATCAAAGCTGATGGTGCGCAGCTATAACTGAATGAGGACAGAAACAGAAGAGGCCCTCTCCAGGACCCGTGCCTCTTCCCCAGTAACTAAGGCACTACATGCTGGTCAGAGGAGGAGAAGAAACATCCTATCTATGCTGAATAATCTTGCAGTCTGCATGGTTTCCTCTTGCAGAATTGCTGAATCTTCTTACAGAGCTCAGCTTGGTCTTTTTGTTCTTTAAGTGTAAACTGCTTTCTGCATTCAGTTCTTCATTCTTGTTGAGGAGGTGCCAGTCCTCAGAATAGTAGGCCGTCAATGGCCTCTTGGTATCCCCAAAAACCTACCAATAAGAGTATCATGACCATGTTCAACATCCAACAAGCTACTACATCCAAGCCACCTACATGTGTACAGCAGCAAAGGGGAGGGAGCCCTACAGAGGAGGTAAGCACAACTAGCCATCCCTCCAGCAGCTTTGAGCTTTCTTCCCATGCTTCTGCAGTATCTTAGAGTGCGTTGTGGTGCTCAGATCTGAAAGACCAGTTTAGCCAAGTGCACTTACTTTAAAATGTACATCTGTAGAAAAGCTGATAAATGTCTCTCTTCTCCAAAGAAAACACACTTTTTTTGCTTTTTTGGCCTTATACCTTACTGATGTGGTGTCATCTCATGGATAGTTTCAGGTCTTCAGATACAAAACAACTAAGAAGCATTAAGTCTGCTAAGAGGACTCAAAATGTATTCACTTTTAATTAGGTCCCCACTCAAGGCAAGGCTTGCTGTACAGCTCTAGCAGATTCTAACGAGATCTGTTATTGACATTTCTGATCAAAAAATCGATATAGTATATTCATACAGTTGCGTCATTTCTCCTGCTGCCTTTCCCTGATAATCACTAACCTCCCATACACCTTCCTGGCACAAGTAATAGTTGACAAAACAGAAACACAGTAACTGCTTCGTCAACAGATACTGAATCTCTGTCACCATCCTGTCCTCCTACTTCTATCCCTCTCTAACTGTAACTGCTAAACTATTTGACCTTCATCCCTAAGTGAAGACGACACTGGGCTTCAGATCTCAAGCAATGATTGACTGATACTTTCCATAAAACCCAGAGAAGTCAGGAGACAACAGACTGAACACTACGAGACATCACAAAGCAGTATGGAGAAACATTTCTCTAAGGTTTCTAAGTCTGCTATATCAACATATACCAAATCATTTACGGTCAATTAGCAGATACTACTGCCCTTCATAAACCTTCTTACATGTATTTACAGTTATTTATGTCAAGAAAAACATTAGAGTATACTAAAATGAAACTCCAATGTGCTGAGAGTTTCAGGGACACAACAGTAAGTAACAAGGCCAAATACAGGAGTGTTAGAAGCAGCTACCTAACACAGAGTGCTAAAGGGATGATAGGAATTGGACTTTCTAAGTATTTTTATTAGGAACAAAATCCTTCTAACTGCTGTATTTCAACAAACTGCTTTTCCTTAGATCTCGATGATGAAAGAGCCTATTCTGACATTAATTGAAGTACAGAAGTTTGTATTTTGAAAGAGCTTTCCATTCTGAAGCTATGCAAGAGGGAAAAGTTTCTCAAATGAAGAATGCCCATTTTTTCCCCCACAAGTTGTCATTATATAAAAGTTTGGGGCAGACTTTTAATGTAACCTTTAACACTGCTTCAAGAATGCATCTTCAGTGTTGAAAGCATCTTTACGTACTGTCAAGAATTCCCCAACTATCATTTTGCAAAGTGTTTGTTTACACTACTTTGAAACAACCACTTCTTTGCATCAGTTCAGAAAGTGGGGCTTTGGTTTCCAGGCACACTGATGCATTTTTCGTTTTCCTACCTCAATATAGGGCTGAGAAGGAAAGGGGAGCTTTTATTAACTCAGTAGGCAAGCAGCTAAACAGAGGCCAAGCCTCAGCTTCCAACATCAGCTTCTGGCCAATGACTACCTCTCCTTTCTGGAAATGAAGAGGCTTTTACAATTTTCTTGAAATACATTATCTTCTTTGGTCAGGATTTCTTCATACCTTGGATCCTCTCAGAAACAGCAAAGCAGCACCTCAAAGAACACCTAAAATAGCACTGAGGTGCCTTATCAATGCAGGAAGCAATCCACTATGCCAATCTTCAATGAGAACAGCCCCCTCCCAGAAGTACAGGACCTGAACGCTGGAAAGCAAGGCAAGAATGATCTTTTTCAGGGGAAACTGCCTCAACCTTCTGTCATCATCTCTACACAGATAATTTTACATCACACCTGAAATCTCATGCTTGGTAATTATCAGCAAATACATCCTATGAATATGCCTATGAATATGCCTATGAATACGTATCATTCTTCCTCCCACCCATGCTGAGTTATAAAACACAACTGCCTCACATTCACTTTCTCCATACCATCTCTCACAGACATGGCATGGCAAACAAACTGTTCAAGCAACACCGGACAATTCTGAAAAACTATTAAAAGCAGAACAAAGTATAAAGACAATATTCATCACACAGCTAGAGTGTAGTAAACAGTCTTACCTGACTACAGTGATTACATTAAAATCACTGCTTTAGGTTAAAATTGTTTAACATATACAATCCTTATGTATTTCTTAAGGAGCAGGATAAGTTAAAAACTTCAAGCTGCATATAGCAGATTAATTAAGAGAAAGTTGCTCTGTAAGGTAAGTTTCAAGAAATGTGAAAGAAAAAGCTATATTATAGCTTTTTCTATACATAAGAAGTTACAAGTTAAGCTTCAGTCTTGTTTTAATCTGATCTCCACACTAAAATAGTACCTTTATAAAACTTACCTAAAGCAAAAGAATGCAAACCAAAAGGAGCATTCGGTAAAAGTGACAACTTTTTCTTGAAGATGATGGGCAAGTTCTTTGGATGAACTCAAGGAAGGGAATGGAGACCTAAGTGCTTTTTGGATCATAACTAAATATTTATCATTCAAAATGGATTTGTATTTTTTCATTATACTAACCATATTCAACTATTTAGCTGTCATTCTCTCACCTAACCTCATACCACAAAAAGATTGTTCCTGCCATCTACCATGATTCCCTTATTCTCCCTACATTTAATTTCCAATTTTGTAAAACTGGGGAAGTCCTGAGTTGCACAAGCATGTTATAAAGATTAACAGCCGTGAACAGCTTAAAATAAGCTTTCCATTACTGGGTATTTCTTCATCAAGCTGTTATCCTCTACCACCGGCCTGCCTTTATTTGTAGCCATGGCAGAATTTGTCTGAGATACCAAGAGGCTGCTCACAGCCACGTTGATATTGAAAACAATCCCTGTTACACAGCTTCTCAAGTTTCACTTTCCTTCCTTAACAAGTAAAAAAAAGAGCTAAATCGGAGTATGAGAACATGAGGATAAACATGTTAGGGTCAAGGTTCACATTCTTGCTGCTCAAGATAACTCCTGCTACTTTTCTTTTACAGTTGTTTCTAGCTCCTATATTGGGGGGGGGGGATTAAATGTACTCATTATAACTGCTATAATGACATTTGTCCAGTCTGCAAGTTTTCTTCAACAGTGGAAAACACAGCAAGAAACACCACAACCTGCTTACATCTAGCAAACACAGCAGCTAGAGACTAGAGATCTCCCCATTGCAGCAGGAGCCTGGACTGCTCCACAGGCTTGCCAGCCCAACTGGGTTTTATATGGATTGCTCACTCTGTGGGGATGAGACATCTTCACAGCAATACAGATCAGGGTAATGCTGAAGGAGCTGATAGAAGGCCATCAAGCAATTCTGCCTCCCAACTAGCCAGACATGCTGTTCATACCAGTCTATAAGGGACTTGAAGCCCTAATTCCCCCAAGTGCTTTCATCAGCTCTGAAGCAATTAGTGGTACTGACCTTTAACACCTTCCAATTGTCTCCAAATTACATCAAAGAGTCACTGTTGTTCACACTTAACTTTTAATTCGGGTTTTTTATAGATGTAAAATAGAAGATCCAAGTTGCTTATTTTCAAGCAGTTAATTCAATCACATCAGCACAGTTGACAGGTAGCTTTACCTGGGCAACAAGTTCACCAAACAGCTTCCTCAAGATCACATTTTGATTTACACTCAAAATAATCTAGGTATATTTTAAATCTTTATGCATAAATAGCACTTTCACTGCCCTCTGCACCTTTAACACTGTAATACCACAGAATGCTAGAAAACTTTTATTGCAAGACAGCTACTGAGCAAAAGAGGAGGGACTGATAACTTGGTCTTGGCAGGAACAAACTACAGACAGCAAAACAAGCAGTAGGGAGAAAGAGCTTTACAACTCATCACGTGCCTTGCTGTCCTATGACAATCACCTTTAGTGTCAAAATAAAATTCACAATTTAGTCCTCCAATTTGCTAGCTTTCTTCTGTTCTTGCTTGGAGTTGCAAAAATAAGGCTTTTAGAAAGCTGGGTGTGCTTGATCACATTGAAGGAACAAGCCATTTCACTGAAGGCTGCCACCAGCAGCAAGCTCTGGCAAATTGCATCATTAAAAAGAAAACAAAAGGACAAATTTCATATTACTATTCACCGTAAGAAACACATCAGGTTCATAACATTTTTATATAGAAGATTGGATTTTTTTCATTTATGACAGTGAACAACTTTTAAGAAAGGCAGGTGCTTTCCAGACACAGGGAAGAGCGACCACCCTTGTTCTGGGTAGTGTTAAAGAAAAAAAAAACAAAAACCAAAAAACCCCAACCTAGGCTACTAAGCAGATGGAGAACAAGAAGGTGTTTCTTGTCTTGGATTTTTAAACAGGAAGTAAATTAGTTGTTGCAACTTTTTTTAAACTAATCTTAAAACCTAGTCTCTAACAGTGCTCACCTGTGTGAGCTGGGGAAGGACAGATTTTGTCACAGCAACATTTGCTCTCTTCAGTTTATCCAGATCAATCCCTTCCTCCACCTCCTCCTCTTTTGTGTGCAAGAAATGTAATATACACAACTCTGAGGAGGCAAAGCTCGCTAGTCTTGTAATTCTGTACAAGAACAGGTAAATGAAATATTTCCTACATTTTTCTGAAAAAGTTAAATATTACAATCTTTCCATTTTATTATTAAAATGAATTAACTGTATATATTAGGTACTTGTACTACTGCACTAAAGCACTGGTACATTCAGGTTTTAATCCAGATGAGGCCCAAACACACAGGTATGAAAAATACCTTTTCCCCTGTTGCCTGCTACATCTCAGGTCTTAGTACTTTAATTTAGGTCATCTATGTCAACAGTAAACAAGAAAGATCTTCTGCTTTTTCAGGTGGACATCTCAAAGCCCTTCAGAGTTCAGAAATAATATGAGGAACTTTGGAGTATGTTATGAAAGGAAAAACCATAATGATTTAAGGAAACAAGTTTTCTGTAATGATATGCTGCCATTTCTTAAGATTAACTGCTTTACAGAGAACATTTCTAAATTTGATACATGTAGAATTAAACTGTCACTCAAACACCTGCTATTTGCCAACAAGACACTGCAGGAATTTTTTAATATTTAGAAGGTATGCAGAGGCTTCAATCAAGAAGCAGAACACCACACAAGGCAACCCCTGACTGCACACTGCATCTGGGATAGATGATTAACAACATAAATTTAAAAAATTATTTCGCCTTACTATGCATGTTTCTAATTGCTATTTTTTGTCTTACTCCTTATACAAGCAGAACCCCAGAATTCTCTTTTCTCCTCTGCAAGGCTTGTAATGACTGTTTCACCCCTTTGGTCTCACTTCATCTCATCCTTCCACTTATCAGTGATTTTCAATTTGTGGCCTGGATTTAACAATTCTGTTGGGGGCAGGTAAAGGGTGTCTTTTTATAGCCTTCATCCAAGTGCCATTAAGTTTGGTACAATAGCCTCCCCTTTTTCTAGGAAAGGTCCAAAGGCGTCTGCAAAAATAATAGGTGATTGAAATTCACTGACTGAAAGTCTAGTAGTAGTTCTACACATCACAAAACTTACAGCATCTTGCAGTGCTTCTTTGACTGCCACCAACAAAAAAACCCAAAACAACCACTACCAAAAAACACTGCATCTACTACTTCCCCTAAAACTCTGGGTGAATTTTTGTCTTACTCTATTATCTGAATTTTACATTTGTGTTATTTTGCCTAGGAGTATTACTGTAGTCAGTTCTGTAGTTTCCAAAGGCTACCCTGAGCTTTACTGAATATGGGCACACATACAAGAAGTCCACAGCATTTTCCAACCTTTTAGAATGCTCTCAGCACTCCAAGACCAGTAAAAATGAACATGGAAGGCCAGCAATCATCACAGGCAAATCCTTCTGGAAACTGGGAGGAAATTACCAAGATTTACTGATATTTTTTTTTAAATGTAAGCCTATTTAAGCCCACTCCTGACAAAGTTAAACATTTAACATTTTCCACTTAGTTACTAAGTGGAAACACATGGAAATGCTGAGAGAAGTACATTATCCTACTTGTTTCCAAAAAGTAAGTATTTTTTAGTATTTCTGACTTTCCTGTAACATACTTTCTGTTATAAAAATACAAAGGACAAACATAACTTCATCAGCTACACTACAGCTGAAAAGTCTTCCTAGGTTCCACTTAATTAAGTCTGTCTCTTTAGTTTTGACAGGCATGGATTCCTGATATGAATTTTAATTATTATTACATGAGCATGATTTTTTCACTAAGTTTTAATACAGGATCTCCTTTATTTCCTCTATAGACATAAATATTTTTAAGCTTTGCTACACAGAGCAGAAGAAAAAAATATCTAGATAATTCTCTCAAATTGCAGTATCTGAGATAGTTATAGAACACACCTGCAAGTCAGATGGTAACATCACCAGGACTAGGTGGCATTAACCCAAGAGCTCTGCACCTTTAAAACACAGCTACTGAACAACTACGTGCAGGGAATAAAGTATCACTTTACTTAACCTGGTGAACTTGAAGCCTAAAACTAGCTTTTTAAGCAAACTGTTACACAATTTTAAAAACCCACAATGAAAACATAGAAAAGGACAAGGACAGTACAATCGATGATCATTCATCTGAATTCCCACAGGAGTATTTTGCACAAGCTTCTCCAAACAACTTGAAAGAAAAGCTCACTCTCTTTTGGGAATCAGCTAGTTAAAACGTAAGAAATAAATCAAAAGCAAGTTAAAAAAAAGAAAAAGACAGCAAGTAGGGTCCCACAAGAAACAGGTCTGCTCAATGTATTTCTAAGTAATCTCAAGATTAATAGAAAGAATAGCAAGGTTGCAACATTTAATGGCAACAGAAAGATTATTTAACTTAAACCCACCAAAGCTGTGATAAACAGCTGCAGAATTATTTCATGTTAATAAAAAGCCAGACAATGAAATGGCAGATTTAACTCAGTGCTGACAAAAGTACTAATCATGGGCGAAAACCCACGACTAAACAACAACCACTAATTCAATTAACATTACTCTGGTCAGGGACCCGTGGCCATCCAGCACTTTCAGCTGGAAGTGCCCAAATCTTTATTATGGACACGCTAGGAAAATAAATACTTGTAGGGTTTATAAACATCACCAACAGGTATTTGAGCAGCAACTGCATCACTTCAGGTGAATCTGTCTTTTTGAAAAGAGGACAAGCAAGGGATAAGCAATTTGTCCCATCCACTATGTTCCAGAGCTTGTGAATCCTTTCCTCTGCAGTTAGTTCAGTCTAACCCAGGAGCTTTCTGGGACCAGTCAATATCTGCAGTGTCCCCTGGATCCTCAGGAAGTCTCTCATTCTCCACCAGTTCTGAAGCCAGGCTGTCCACCTGCCACTTGCTCACCCAAGATGTATCCCACATTCTCCTGCACCATAAGTTCTTTCCTGCTGAACTTTCACACACTCACACTCTGTTGCGTGGCCCATCCCCCTACATTCTGGGAACTTATTCCCCCAAGTATGCTCAGACAATCCCAGAAGGAGCCATCTCCCCTCTTTCTAGAGGGCTTCACCTGACCCAAGTGCCACAGTGAGGACAAAGCAACCAACCAGCCCTCCTCTGTGATGCACAGCAATCTTTTTCAAGAAGCGTGACATTTTAACATACAAATAAGACGGCTCCTGTTTGTTACAACCATTTGGAAATTATCTTGGAACCACTGTTTCAAGGACCTCAATAGAGAGCAGCAGTCAAAGAGGTAAAATTAACATCAAAAGTTATTACAAGAAAGAATAAGCAAGTAAACAGAAGGCATGACATCATCTGCCTATTGTGTGTTTGCACCTGGAGTGCTGGTCTGGTTTGCTTCTCTCAAGAGGAGACAGAAGAACTCAAACAAGTACAGCTGGTTTGATTAGCTTCTCTTAAAGATCGAGCAGAACATGAAACAGTGCAGCTTCTAATGAAAGATGCATAAAATTTTACTTGATACATGACTACAGCTCAAAAAAACAATAGATACAGAGAAAGGTATGAATGGTATTAAGAAGGTGAATAGACTGTTGTTTACAGCCTCCTATAAACCCAAGAACCAGGACCTCACAAAGTTACTGAGTAGCCAGCGGGCAGAATGAGACACTAAGTACGTTCTGCATGGGAAAAAGAAACCCTGTGGATGGTTATGGAGTCCAAAAGCTCAACTGAGCTCCAAAACTCAGCTGCCTACGCCAGTTCATAAAAACCAGGTTAATAAAAGACCCTCAAATGTTTTACAGCTACTGCTGTTTCTCAAGAGTCATTAACTTGGGTGACTGTCAGAAAGTGGCAGAGTCAATCCTACATTTATACTGTTCTAAACTTCTCCCAAGTACATCGTTAGCAGCAGCAGGTATTGGAGGCTCCTGAGCCAGCCAGACCTCAAGCATGACTGTAATTTGCCACACTGGGCTACACTTAATTCCAGCTGCTTGGTTTTTTGTTTCTATATACTTCCCTGGCATAGATGACTGAATGTCTGGGTACCATCCACATGCTCTAGTTCCTAGATAGCTTTCATCTATTTTCATAGCCATAAAATGGTTTGGGTTGGAAGAGACTTTAAAGGCCACCTAGTCCAACCCCCCTGCAGTGAACAGGGGCATCTTCAACTAGACCAGGTTGCTCAAAGCCCTGTCCAGCCTGACCTTGAATGTTTCCAGGGATGGGACATCCACCACCCTCTCCGGACAAACTGTGCCAGTGTTTCACCACCCTCAGAGTAAAATATTTCTTCCTTATGTCTAGTCTGAATTGACCCTCAATTTTCACCAGTTTCAAGCCATCAAGTCAGACATGCAACATAAATATAACCAATTCCATCAGCAGTAGCATCTTTATTTACAGCTCACCTAAATCCTACACTTTCCTGCAACAAAACTTAGGGTCTCCTCTTTCTTTTAGGAGTTTTCAGAATGCCTTTAATTCATAACCTATTTCCCCAGGAAGCCTTTCTTTATGTAAAACCTCTTGCCTTTATAGCATTAAGAAAGCTTTTCCTAACTGAATTACCAACAGGAAAATGACCATGTCAGCCAGCTCCACTGCTGGCACCACAAAGGATTGCAGTGCTTCCCCAGGCAAGCAGTCCATCTCCAAAAAATCCTAAGGCAGTGAATCCCCAATGTAATTACCTGCTGCATGAAAGGGCAATTCCTCTTGTGTGCTTTAAACTGCCTGCTTGATGATTTTCTTGGATGCTTCCAATTTCTCACCTCACAAAAACCTGTGAGTAATCATGGCCTGTTCACTTTCACTACTCCAATGACAAAACATAATACATGTCATTTCCATATTGTTAATTCTGGGGAACAGCAACAAGCAGTTCCCGAAAGTATAGATAGCCACTAGGAAAAAAAAATATTCCCATCTTCTTTCCATCAATTATGCACATGAAATTAGAGCTCAAGTTTTGAGAAGCACTTACCAGTTAAACCTGGTTTAGGGAGTAATTTGACCAACATACCATGACTAGACTGCAGACTCAATACCAGCAGAAGAACTGAGATTCCTGACTGTACATAACCTCGATCTCATCAGCAGTACCATTCCAGTGACACTACAGTTCCCTCTCAAACAACTCCAGATATTAAATATCAAGAACAAACTCACCAGCAAACACCAGAATACATAATACAGCATTATAAAGCATGGTGCCATTACTGAGCTTAATAAGGAAAGGCAGATGCACCTACCTTCAGTAGAAGTTATTTCAAATGTGAAATCTTCCCCACGGACAGAGAAACATTTGGGTTACAGTTCCTGGAATATACCCAGCTTCAGAAAATTATTTTCATCCAGTGTGAATTCCTTCTCAAGCTTCCTATCCTGAAAAATATTTTTTAAAGTTACTATTAACCAAAGGTAACTGAGGGCCAAAGATACTTTTTTTTCCCCCCTAAGGGAACTTCCACACAACCTTTCAGCCAGAAGAAAAATTTGCAGAAGACCGCAGGTGACTAACGCTCTTTGAGAAGCCATCACCACAACCATGTCAGACATACTCTTTTCAGTTACCCCCAGCTTCTGCAGCATGGGGCAAACACAAACCTTCATTCCAAGCTGTGACTAGCAGGGGTTAACAGCCCCTTTGCTTCAGAGCCCTCCACTCAGCTGTGAGACTTGTACCTCATTCAAGAACATGCTTGTTTTCTTGACATCACTTCAAAAGAAACTTATAGGTTGTCAAGGAAACCTAACGGTCATTTTCACTTGTTCCAAGAATAATTGCAGCAACAATACAAGTATTTCACATTCAGTCTGGGGCCCCCATCACCTCTACAGAGACAGCCAGGCACTCGCCTCCAGAAGAGAGTTCATAGTGGTTTCAGAAGGTGATTCACAGAAAGGAAGCAGGCAAGAGAACTAATCTTGGCTTAGCCTGCCGAGCTCCTCCCCACAACTGACCAAGCCTCTCTCCAAACCCAAGTATTCCTTTTGTACTGGGGGGGGTGGGGTGGGGGGTGTTGTCACCAAATAGAAAATGACAGCAGTCAGTCCCTACATCGAATTATAACATTCCCACACTATCACAATAAAAAGAGTACACTCACATTACAGAATTGTATAATGGAGTGGGTTGGAAAGGACCATGTAGTTCCAACCCCCTGCCAGGGGCAGGGACACCTTCCACTAGACCAGGTTGCTCACAGCCCAGTCCAGCCTGGCCTGGAACACTTCCAGGGATGGGGCAGCCACAGCTTCTCTGGGCCGCCTGTGCCAGTGCCTCACCACCCTCACAGTAAAGAATTTCTTCCTTAGATCTAATCTAAACCTGCCCTCTTTCAGCTTAAAGCCATTCCCCCTTGTCCTATCACTACAGGCCCCTGTAAAAAGTCCCTCTGCAGCTTTCCTGTCAGCCCCTTTAGGTACTGGAAGGCCGCTCTAAGGTCTCCCCGGAGCCTTCTCTCCTCCAGGCTGAACAGCCCCAGCTCTACCAGCCTGTCTGCCTAGGAGAGGTGCTCCAGCCCCCTGATCAATCTCTGGCCTCCTGTGGACTCACTCCAACAGGTCCACGTCCTTATGCTGGAGGCCCCAGAGTTGGATTCAGCACTGCAGGTGGGGTCTCACCAGAGTGGAGTAGAGGGGGAAAATCACCCTATTACTAGAGTGAATAGTTCATATTAAATCACTATTATCAGGGTGAATTATTAGGGCAAATACCCTACATGTCCAAACAGTCTTGCAAACCTCAACATCAGAACCCAGAGAAGGCATGACAGCATAACATAGACAAGCACTAGCAGAAAGAGCAATGTATTTTCTCATCTTCTTAACAGTAATTCTTTAACCGCATGTACAATATTCACCCAAAACCAAAGTAATCAATTTGAATGAACAGTGTTCACTATTTTATTGTGCATATTTAAGGTATGTAAATTTGATGCTTTCTTTTTTCCCCAGCACTTCTCCTACAAAGTCTTTTAAACATTATTAAACATAAAGCATAGATTTAAAATCCTAACCTGAGGCTCAACAACTAAAGTACTGCTCTGAAAACAGACTGAATTGTTTTCCAAAAAAGTGACTGTACAACTCAGATGTATTTAGAACACAGCAAGAACACTCTTAATAGAGCTTGAGAAAAAGCTACGCTTTTTGATTCTACAAAAAAAGTCAAACTATTTGAGGGATTAATTTGTAGTTGTGAATATCTGCTATATTTCTCCTTAAAAGCAAAGGGTGAGAAGACAAGTTCTGAGTAATTAATTTAAGTCTGGTAGAGTGCAATCACTATTTAGAAACTACTTTATTATGGAAATTCAGAACATCTGCACCATTCTGACACTTTTTTGTTTGTTGCACTTGTGGTCACGCTAAACCATACTTCACTGCACAGCTCCACAAGGTACACAGTGTTACTTCAGCCCCAAATCTGTTACTTGTGCTTAAATCCCAACACAAGCAGTCCTGTTGGATTTACTGAGCCCAAAAGTCAGGCACGTGTTCACAAGTTTACATAATCTATGTGTAGGTGGTCAGCAGAACAGCAAGCCAATCCACATACAGCATCCTTTGCTCCCTCCACGCTTTAACACAAAGTCCACACACAAGACCCACACAGAACAGGAGCAAGTACCCATCTCGTTCTTACCAAAAGTGCACTTCACAGCGGTGTTTCTTAAGGACACAATCAAGTCAACCTTACTGAAATGCCCTTCCCAGACTACAGAACAGTAGGAGCAAGCCCACGTGACACTGCCTTACTAACTTGAAACAAGAGGAAGGATTTAATCTCTAACATTTCAAGTGACTGACATCAACCTCACAGATCTGTCATCTTTAGTTTTTATGCTACATTTACCTCTACTTTTCTTCAATTTCTTCAATTATTTTTTTGAATTGAAATAATTAATAGATTTCCAGGTAAAAGCAGTAGGACAAGGGGGTCTACTACATTTCAACACAGCTGAAAGATTTGGATAATGTGCTTAATTACTTTCTTACATTCTGAACACACACTGCTGAGATTCCAGCCTTATTCTCTTCCAAGACATGTACTTTATTTTATCCGACAACCAATTTGAAAGAAAGCACAATAGTTGGTTTATATTTTTTACCTTCTCTCCTACCGATTTTAAATTTTTTGCTCAACTCATCGCACGTCAGCCAGCTACATACACATACATGTTCAAAAATTTGTTCAAAAATAGTATACCCATATAAGTTTAGGTCAAACCACACACAGGTTTCTATGGTGTCAAACACAAAGTGTCTCAATTCTTATAGAAGAAATTATCCACTTCAAAACAACTACTGGTATGTCCAGTGAGTTCCAAAAATAGGGCAGAGAAATAAATCCAGTAGATCAAACACACTCCCTATACTCACATACTTCAGTGGAAATGTAACCTAACTTAGGCTATGAATTCTAGAATATACTCAAAACAGAGTATGCCACGACTCCCTACAGTACAGATACTGCCTTAGCGAGGTGAATGGACAGCTAGTAGCACATTCTTTTAAAAATGCTTCTGTATGGAGACAGAAGCATTCTTAGGCTCCACAATAAAACTGAGCACGTGTGGCCTCAGAAAAGCAGAACCAGCCCAAGTCTTACTGGTGTCACAGGAGCTCTCATATTTGGGAAAACCACATCACTTCACAGAAACACTCAAACATGGGTTAATGCCACTGTAATCCAACAGTAGGACACAGCTTTTCCATTTGGGGAGATACAGCTCTGAATCAGGCTAAATTCAAGCTGACTACCTTCCTTACTCCAACAGCACATTTTTGATTCTTTGGAAATCAAATGGTTGTAGATGCCACTGTGCTAGACCTGCTCCTGTTCTCCAGGCCTCCAGCACACACATTCCAAATTACTTTCACTGCAAACTTCTCACTGGTAAGGCAACATGCCTAAAAACAATCAATAGGAAACTGATTATTGTGAATGACAATCTAATCAAAAGAATTCACTGCCATGCCATAAAAGCTAAAGAGTTTTGTAAAGTTCTATAGATCTCTGCTTTAAACGGGTAATGAAGTTTTGGACTCATCTGCTCAAAGATGCAGATGGAAACCCTGTGAAAGAACAAACTGAAGTCCTCATAATGTACAGAACAAGCCAGCTGCTCAGTTGCTGCTGTTGAGTAGCTGCTTAGGGGGAGAGGGTCAAGTGGGGAATATTTCAATTCATGGTGGGGTTTGGGGTTGGAAGAAGTTGTCTTGTTCTTTTAATTTAGCTTTCAATTCCACCAAGAGAAGTTTTTCATATGTGCTACACATCACTACCCAAGACCGGACATAAACAGATCCAGCCTGACATGTGCTAGTAACCCCTGGGCTCCCCTGCATCCTCATCCCCAGGCACAGCACAGAGCCTACTTTCACATTGTGGCACTGAAAAGGCACGGCACTGTGTGAAGAGCGTCCAAGGGCTCAGCACCACTGACTAATACTTACCTGCACAGTACCATCACCCTGATGAGCCCAGCATTTCATGGCACCACATGGTGTCATTACTTTGTCATCATTACCTGTCTTGTAATCACATATCCCTGAAAAAACAGATTACTCTTAGGTATGCAAGCAACCGGTGAAGTTGTTATACAAAGAATGAGAGGCTGATAAATCTACTGTTTAGCATTTCTTAATGATTTCCAGCTTCAAAGCAGTCACACGCCAGCCAAACCTTTCGAACAGTTGTTGGAACCAACAAGGCAGAAAAAAATTGAACCACTTTCACTTTATGAAAGAACACTGGCAAAATGCCCACGTAACTTGCCCAAAGTCTAGTATGAGCAAAATCTAAAGGAATTCAAGAGACTGCTGATTTACAGCTCCTTTCATTAGACAGCATTTGTTTCCAAATATCCAAAATAACTAAAAATAGCTGTGTCTTTCATATAGAAAGACACGCTTCCAAACATATTAACAAATTAAAGTATCAATCAAGAGTGAAAGATCAGTTCATATACAGTTTAGTTCCAAGCCACTATGAAACTGAAGTGTACTGCAGCTTTTCCATACGTTTTTCTTCAAACATCCTGTGAGTAGAGCCTATCTTCCCTATCACTGCTTCTCCTTGTGGTCCTTAAGACAGCGGGGTTTCAAGAGATATTCCACAGCCTTTTTATGGAATCCACTCAGATAACTAAGAAAAGCTCATTAACAAGCAGCCTAAAATCCACTATATAAACCTCTCCGATACCTTTGAAACAGCATTTACATTTTAGCAAGTCATGAAAAACTGTTAAAAATTTCTCAGCTTCTCAACTACCTCCTGAGCCCTCTTCAGGAAATTTCCACCTAAAAAAAATACTTGCTGAAGGATCTGCACAATCTATTATATGTACCCTTCTATTACTTTGGGTAGCATGTGCCAAGGTAACACATATAACAATGGAAAACCAAAAGACAGAATAGGCACTACACAGAAAGGACTGCCTCCTGACATCTCTGCTGGAGAAGGTCGATTCAGACTCAACCCTGCGAGCCTCCAGAAGTCAGCCTGAATCCAAGCAAGACAGCACCATGGGCACCAGGAGAGCTTGGATGCTTCTTGCAGTGCTCCTCTGCTTAAAAAAATCAAGACATTAAAAACAGAGCACACGTAAGGAAGCTGTCGGTAAGCAGAGAGCTCTCCTTAGGCTAGTCCTCTTTGGGGGGACACAGGAAGAGGTGACCAAACCACACCAAGGCACCCAGAGGCTGGAATACCTCTTCCAGAGGCTTCCCTGCAATGAATCCACATAAACATTTCTATTAAATACTAGCAGAGGAGGGTTGTTTATCTGGAAAATATATCTGGAGAGGAAAATACTGAGGAGAATGAGAATTCCTAGATAAAAATAATCAAAAGGTATATTTAACTCTTACAAAAGAGCATCTATGGCTAGCTCTTCTGATGGCTTGGGCACAGCAAGAGAGAAGCAAGACTCCTGCCTTCCCCTTATGTACCAGCAGCACCTCACAGTAGCCAGCAGCACAATATAAGCATATGAAAAAAAGGATGCATGGTTTTGTTAATACTATATAAAAAGTAGCTATTTTTGAAGAAGTTTAAAGTCTTCCCACTGCTTTAGTTACTTTCATATGATTGATCAGAAATACCAAGATAGATAAACTAAATTCAACCTTTTATATAAGCTATAATGTCCCTTAAGACTTTATTAGTAAAGTTAGTGTTTTAGTTATCCAAACAGAGTGAAAAAAACATGTCTACAGGGTATCTCCATGGCAATTAGAGAGTTCAACAAAGGAACACATAGCTTACTTAAAAACAGTATCAGCCACCAACAATTCTCCAGCCAATTTTATCACCGCTTGCATTATATTTTGGAATTCATTCAGCCACTTCCTACCTACTTTAAGAGCTGTCACACAAAAAATTATCATAATGCAAAGGAAAAGTAAAAGCCCAGCATGAAGCAGTCATCCCTTCCATCTTTTCCCCTCTGGTGCAACAAGTGACAAATGTAAGAACTATTTAAGACAGTCCTATGCCCATTCATGGGGTTTTATACAATCAACACTTGCATCAAATTTCTGAAGTTGGGCTTTTTTGAGATCACCAACTTTTTCCTAACCCTACTGCTCTCAAGACAACACTGCCAGGAATTCAGGTATAAAAAGGTGTAACAGCTGTAAAACTACCAAAGAGAATAATAAAAAAGCTTATTTATTATTCCAAAAGATGGTTGAAAAATCAGAATACTTCGTATGTCTTCTAGAAAGCAGTCAAGAGTTCACCCTCCACAAAACACAATAATTTATCCTTGGGTCTTCAACAAGTTGCTGTCAGCTTTAGCATCTGCATTGCTCCACAGGCACTTGGGCATCAAGACAGCTTGACAAAGCTGCGGCCTCGCACCTAGTATTGATATCTTATTTGGAAATTAATTCATAGGCACTAAGGAAAAGACTCCCAGAAAGTGTGCTGCTGAGCACGGGTGCCACACTAATCCTCAGCTAAAACTGCAAAGTTAAGCCAAACATCAAATGACCGAGACTGTTACTCCAGATATTCTTGACCAATTGTAATGCACAAAATCCTGCATTCTGCTGCTAACCTACATGCAGCCCCAAGATCACTTAGATGATGTTTGGTCTTTTCCACGTCTTCATTTCCCACAAAAAAAATAAAATAAATAAAAATCCATTCATCAACTCTTCTGAAACTCAACCATAATATGGGAAGTTAAATATTCCCATAGTCACTAGTTATAACAGCAAATAAATACAACAGCTTAGAGGGACCACTGCGCAGTTCATGGATGCTTCTGACATTTATTAGTATACACTCAACATTACAAACAGGTATTTTTTCAGAAACTATGCTGTAAACAAAGTTACAGGGAATCACAGAATCATGAAATGGGTTGGATTGGAAGGCACATTTAAAGACCATCTAGTTCCAACCCCCTGCCAGGGACAGGGACACCTTCCACTAGACCAGGTTGCTCCAAGCCCCATCCAACCTGGCCTGGAACACTTCCAGGGACGGAGCAGCCACAGCTTCTCTGGGCAACCTCTTCCAGTGCCTCACCACACCCCCACAGTAAAGAATTTCTTCCTAATATCTAATCTAAATCAGCCCTCTTTTAGTTTACAGCCATTCCCTCTCATTCTATCCCTACAGGCCCTACTAAAAATCTTCTTCCAACTTCCATTGTCACTTTACATCATTTTCAGAAGAGAGTTTGGCTCCCTGCACATTTTCAGAGCACTTAAAAGTTTTATATAAATTGCTGAAATTTTAAAAAAGCCAACACCAAAGAAACAAAATTTTATTCATGGACAAAACCAAACTGAGCTACCATCCTTTTTAAGTGATGTACATTCTGCAACAAAGCTTCACCTCTCACTAAAGACTAAATGCTGTCCTTGCTGAATTTGAAGTAAATGATGGCTGTTTTGGAACAAGATGAAACAAGGCCAGTTGCATCTTCCTGCATTTTCACAGGCTACAAACTTACAGCGTAAGATCCAAGGGGCCTGTATTTCCACGTCTCTCAAACTCTTCGTTACTGTTTGAGTTACTACTTGGTCTCTCATGCAAAGATCTGGTTTGGTTTTAATACTTCCCACAGAGAGCAGAATAGTAATCTTAGGTTTGATCAGCCCCTTAAGCTTTAAGATAATTTTCAGTATCAACAGTATTTCTGCAGAAACAGTACTGTCTAGAGTCCAATCTCAGCTACTTTATCACAGTCATTCAGTCACATAAAGGGTACGAAATACCATTTAAAGTGTCAGTAACGAGTTCAATCTCAGATTACATTTTAATATTGTATTTTTCATATAAGAACAGAAGAACTCCTTTAAATAATTAGTGTGGGTATATACCCTCTCATTCAAAGAGACTACAGAATATTTGCCTTTTTCCACTCTCCCTGGAATTAATTTTCTGTCCTAACTGCAGGAGCAGACAGCCTGCTCCCCTCTACCGATAACTGCTCCCAGCCTCTGCAATTCATTTATCAGACTTTACACACACACTTAACAGCAAATATCAGTTTAAAAAACAGCCATTATAAATTCAAGTTCAGAGTGCCTGCATATTTATTTCCTTCTCCATCTGGACATTTGCAAAATGATATGCAAATCATGAGATACACAAAATGATACTGGTAATTATAGAAGTAACCGAGATCAGTTACTATTTTAAACCTTTGGCCAAGCACTGCAGATGTCTTTCACAGAAGCTGACCCACCCACAAAACCAGCATGTTACCGTGACAGAACCTGCACAAAATCTCTTCAAAACTGTTAAGTACAACTCAGGATGAACATGAAGTCATTATGGTTTTTTGAGTTAAACAATAAAGACTGCAGAAGGCCCCATTCACAAGGTCAGGCATAACCAGATAACTAAAAGTAAACTGAAGATTATCTAGTGCAGTTATTTATGGCAATAAAATGCCAAACTGCCAGAAGACACCAGAGCTGTGGCAGAGGAAGAAATCAAGGACAGTGTTTTATTGTCAAATGTGCTGGCTGGAAAGAAGCTGAAGTCTACAATAAATCACTTGCAGAGGTATGGAAGGCTCCCAAAAAGCATCCTACCGTTTCTTACCTAGCATTAATAACAGAAGTGTCACACTGAAGCCCAGTGATTCACAAGGCAGGGGACAGTGTCATTTCAACCAATTTTTCTTCCCCTGCCAATGCAGCATACTGCTCTTTCACACTCCCAAGCTGATACTTTAAATCAGCTATAATCCATTTTAAGAATCTGTCAAGCCACTCAGTAACTAAACAAGCTGAGGAAAGTTGCCAGTTTAATACATAACACCATGCTGTTACCTCACAAGAATTTACATTTTCACTATTTTTATCACCAAGATCTTCCACAGAAATTTGATAATTCGGGTTATTAAGATTTTTTGACTGCACAACTTAAATTGCCTAAAAAGGGCCCAACGTTCCAGAAGAGTTAGCTAAACACCCTCCAAAATGCAGAGCACACTATAAATGTCTCAAGTCATACATCACAAAGTCTGCAGACACACCTGAAAGTCTTCCTCCTGTGACTACTGGAGAAGGGAGACAGAAAGCCATCACCCTGGACCCAGTTTATATCAAAATAGGCACAAGACACTCTTGAGAATCATCCTTGTTTATCCAAGTTCTTGTTCTAGAAAACCATAGCCCATTCACTGCTGCTCCTGCTAAACCACCAGCCTCCTCCCCCTTGCACTCAGCATTGCTGCTGCTCGGAGAGACCAAAGAAAGTTCAGGTAAAATTACAACAAACCTCCATCCACAGTTAAGTACAGTCACTACCACTGTGCCAGCATTATAGGTGGTAAAGAAAAGTAAGCAGATTAAACTCATTCTAGTCAGAATTGTATTTTTTATTTTTAATATACAAAATCCTCAGTGAATTAGAATACTAACATTTGCTCAAATTCTGCAATGCTAAAAAACAACCTCGTTAAACTTTTCAGGTACATTGTGACAAAACAACCCATGCACAGGCTATGTGTAGGGGATGTGGGGACAGAATGAAAACTGTCAGCAACTACAAAATCCCTCGCTAGAAAAAAAATAGAAGTATCACATGGAGCCCAAGGCTGACATGTATTTCTAGAAGACACATAAATGTATAAAAACACTACCTAAAACTTACCATTCTCCTTACTCAAGGCACAAAAAGAGTCAACTTCAGTGAAAACATGGCACACGAGGCAGTCTATAATAACTCCGTCAGAACCTGGAAATACTGAAGCTTCTGTACATTCCACCATTTTCTTTTTGTCATAATTTCTCATGCTTCTCCCACACTTCAGGCCTTGCTGCCAGGAGAGGTCAGGGTCTCTTGTCCTCTATTTTCACCCATCCCATCATTTGCAAAAATAAAAACAGGGCTGTCAGTGGTTCCCATTTATTCGTTCAATAGCACATGCAACGCCTTACATTTGTCACAGTGAGAGGAAAAAGGCACATGAGAAATAATTTAATCCTGTATCCAGTACTTGCCCCAACTAAAACAAGCTTTCTGAATTACAGCTCTACAACAGCTGAAGCCAATCTCTGAATTCACACTACACCATCTCTTCCCTTGTGAGCACCACTGCTCACCTAAGCCCTTGGCGTGCCAGCTTAAGGTGCCAAGGAGGCAGGAAAAATCCAGCAAGGCAGTAAACACCTCAGGCTGGGAGCTGCTCTTATGAATTTAGTGCCCAGGACATCACCAAGCATTCTCAAAAGACTGTGCCAAAAAGGCACAAACTCCTACAGAAGTCTAACAGGACACCAAGCCTAATCAAATGCATGGACAACAAACTACAGTCACGTCATTTTTCTATACATACCCACAGACAATGCAATCTGAACATCATAACTCAGCACTGAATTCATAAACAACCACCAAACAACTGAACTATGAAGACTGCTCAACTTAACTTCCCCAGTCTTAAAAGACTCACGGCTGGGCTTACAAAAACACACAACCTCCACCTCCTTACACCAGATCTGACATCCGTTCAACATGCTAGCAATACAGCTACACCCGGGAACCCCAAGCATATCACCAGTTTTCAAGATTCTTCACTCTTTCCCAGAAGTGCATTTACAGGGTCCAGCGCATAGTAATTTAGTGACCAAACCTGCAAATGAAAGGAGATAAGCCTCACTGGACACCTCATGAAACGACGAGCACTGTCTTGAAAAGTGCTTCAAGTTACTACTCTAATGAACTGTGGTGAATGGCATTCCTGCAAAAGAAAGTCAAAAACTCAGAGTAAAAAAACATGCCACACTGTTTACACCTCTAGAATATCATCCCTGTTCTTGCTTGCTTTTATTGCTAAGAACTGAACAGAAAAATGGAAGAATGTCTTTCTTACTTCTATATAAGCATTTTAGGATGCCACCTGAACAGATGATCCTGTGTAAGATACATGCAAGGTACCAAAATAACAAAAATCCATAAAGAATATGCACAGAAATAATGTTGCAAACAGGGGAAAAGAGAAACATGCTCTTTCCAGAAATCTTACTTCTAAGGTATGTCAGCTGTGCATGTGGCAAAAGCAATGCTCTTTCTGGAATTAGTCATATTGCAAGCAAGGCTCCTGATGTGTACTACCACTTAACACCAACTTAATGATTTTTTAGAAAGGAGCTTCCCAATTATACTGATGACTATTTGCATGCCATTTTCTCTGAAATTCAACTTGCATAACAAGAGCTCTGAGAACATTTCTTTTTGTACTACCAGAGAAACAACTTTTCAGACTAAACGGAAAAAAGTGTCTGGTTCCAAATTCTCCAAGAAGGCTTTGGCAGCCTGCTGCTAAGGAGCACACTCCTAGGCCTCAGGTTTTTGGGAAGCTGGGGTGGGTGGGTGGGTGTGCGTAGACAAAAACAAAAAAGTGTAAAGGAGCACTACTAAGTTGTTTGGTACCTACTAAGAGTTACTGGCTAACCAGCCAGAAGAAATGTGTCTGGCGAGCTCCAAAAGTAGCATGTTTTGCACCAATGAAAAGGCTACAGATCTCCTGGGCAGTCTTTCACATAAGCCTAACGTGCCAGAAGGAATCAGCAATAAGTAAATTTACCAACTATAAAGATGCTTGGTCTCACTTCTGCCATTCTTTTATTACCATTTTAACAAACAAAACAAAACACATTTCTCAATTTAAAAAGATCACTTCACAAACGTCACCCACATACCACATAACACCTCTGCAGAAGAAAAGCTGTCTGGTGACCAGAAGTCTCCCTTCCTAAAGAAAGTCTTCATATTATCCAAATAGGTATTTCAGGTTAAGGAGGAAAAGGACAGGCAGGAACAGGGATAGCGAGGTTGTTCCCAATTTGCTTGCAACTGAAACTGAACTACGGCTGGCAAGTGGAAGGTGAAGTTTCACTGTGTTCCCCCAGTTCTGCACACTGAGTTTGTGCAGAAATCTGACATGTTTCCTTAAGCATTCACAGCCTTCTTCAAGGCTTTTTTCCACTTGCTTCCAGCAGTATCTTAAACCATGTTCTCCTGCTGGAAGCAAGTTCTATTTAGAAATTTTATTGAGATCTCAGAAAATAATTTCAAAGCCTCTATGCCAGCCTGCAGCAGCCACTGAGCACGTTTCCACACCTGAGCCCCTGGAGAGCCAGGGCTACCCCACACTCTGCACAGCCTCAGGAAGGCTGAGAAAAGTGCCAAACTCAGACCTTGCCCAACATTGCAAAACATCCTCCACCACCTCATAGGACTGGGCTGACCCAGAGAGGCCAGGCACCACTACTGCTATTTGTAGATGCAAAAGCATCCACCACCAAACCAAATGGCACACTGATTAGAAGATGCTTCTGGGTGAAGGGCCTGTCCTCCTTATTCCCATTTTCTACATCCTCATTTTCTTCACTTTCCCTCTGACAGTTGGGGCACATTCAGATAGAAAACTCAATTCCTTTTTTCTGTGAAGAGTATTTCCCACCCGAGGTAGCTTAAAAGAAAATCAGCAAGCATATGGACTACCATGGAACCAGTCCATTAAGCCTCATCCAAACCTGAAATTGATACAGAGTTAATTGGCAAATGACAGCACAGCTAATGCTAACTCTGCAAAAGCCAGGAAATACAAAGAAAAAAATACCATCAACCACTCTCTGCAGTACTGACTCTGATCTGGCATGTACTCACTGGGGACATACCGCAAGAACGATTCAGACTGTTTTTGAACAAACAGATGTATGTAAAGAGCAACTGTATTGTTTTATGCACTGTGGTACATCCCACAGAACTGGATGCTGACACTTGCGTAACCCTGGGCTTGCGACAGCTGCACCGACAAGTTCACAGACCATCCTCAGCAGGTGCCAGGGCTCGCACTGCGATAGGAGACAACACACGTGCGTCCAGAAGCATCGTGGACTCTTATGCCAAAACACAATGCAAACAAAGGCAACGGCTTGTCCCTGTTGAGGGCTACAACCCAACAGCGGTCTCAGGGCATGCAATAATCCTGAAGCGATTGCTGCTCTGTACAGTAAAGCTCAAGAGACTCCACAACACAAAGGCATGGCAGCTTCACGCAAATTAAGAGCAGTTATGCACAGCACCCTTTACAGCTTGGCAGCTTTTACCTTGATGAGGACACAAGCCAGCAGTTTCCTGTAACAGTGACAGCCACAGAACAGAGGAGATAGAAGTGTACTTCCAGAGATCATCCAGTCCAACCTGCTGCTTTTCAAAGTGGGGTCAGATGGTACTGGCTGCCCAGGACAGCATCCAGGCAGGTTTTCAACATCTCTAAAGACGGAGACCCCACCACATCTCTGGGCAGCCTGGATTCAGCCACTGTCGCAGTAAAAACATGTTTTCTTATGTTCAGGCATTCTGCCATTATTTCAATTTGTGCCTGCTGCCTCTTGTCCTCTCTGGGTACAACTGAGGACAGCCTGGCTGCATCATCTTCACTCCCCCCACAAGGGATCTACACACACTGATGAGATCCCCCCTGAGCCATCTCTTCCCCAGGATGAACAACCCCAGCTCTCCCAGCCTCTCCTCAAGTGGAGAATGCTCCAATTACTTAATCAACGTTGTGGCTCTCTGCTGGACATTCTCCACTATGTCCATGTGTCTTGTCCTGGGGAACCCAGCACAGGTCCCAGAACTCCAGATGTGACCCCACCAGCGCTGAACAGATGGGAAGGATCACCTATACTGACACACTGGCAACACTCTCCACAATGCACCCCAGAGGGCTGCTGGTCACTTTTACAGCAAGGGAATGTTGCGGGCTCCTGGCCAGCCTTGGGGCCACCAAGATCCGAAGGCCATTCAGTGCAGAGCTGCTTTGCAGCTGCTCACCCCAGGATGTACTGGCAGCACATGGGATTATCCCTCCCCAGGGGCAGGGCTTGCATTATTTCCCTTGGCTGAACTTCATGAGACTGCTGCTGGCCCATTTCTCCCATCTGTTGAGGTCCCTCTGTTGGCACTGCAGGTCTGTTAAGCACTCCTCACAGCTGTGCGTCACACAGCACATCCCAGATGCATTTCCTTTCATCCTTCCAGAAGATGTGCTGTTTTTTATCAAGGGAGAAGTAAGCATGCATCATTCAAAGAGGGAAGAATCAAGCTTTTGAGGATGCAGGCACTTCACAACTGCAGCTCTGCATTGGAGGTGACCAGAACAGTATTATGCATTTAAGAGCAGAAACAAGGAACAAGTTGTTACTGAATCCATTCAGGACAACTGAAGAATGTACTCCAGGCACAAACAGTATCTTTGAAATAACTCTTTCTCCAGTTCCTATCTATCACCAGCTGTTGTGTTTGAAGGGATTTTAGCCTGGACAAACTCATAGAAGTCTTGATGATGTTTTAACCTACACTGCAGAGAGCATGCATCTGATGTTAGCATCTTCTGAATGTATTTCAATACCTCAAGTTCTCTCCACCTGCTAAGGCCCTGTGCACTAACAGCACTCAGCAGTTCCTTTTCTTCTGCTGTTGCACACACCACTTCGGTTTCTTGAGGATTTCACTGCTGTGACCTGTCAAAAGACCTGCAGCTGCTTCCACTACACAGACTACCTGTGTTACAGTATTCTGCATCACACTACTTCCAACTTTTTGGTACTGAAGCATCGATGCTATACAGCTGCTTTGCACAGCCGCACCCCAGGCTGCCATCCCTTCACACCCTACTGCAATTGCCTGTCCCCAGTATGAGGTTCTTGGCTGTCACCTGTTGCCTCTACCTACCGCTGCAGTTCACCATGACCCATACCTCCTGTCCCATCACCATCCTGGCCTCACCTTCCAGCTCCATGAACCCATCACTATCAGCAACCTAACATAGGTGGAGATGGTACAGGATGACAAGCCCCATTCCAGCAGAGCCTGGATGCGGCACCATGCTGCTGAATTACACCCACAATACAGGTAATAGATGACTTACAGCCATCTACTCTTCTTTGGGTTCAAAATGCTCAGAATCTACATTGCAGTCTGTCAGGGGAAGAGAACCACAAGCTACTCATTTTTTTTCTAGAGCTTGCTCTCAACCTCTTTAGAATCCTAATTCAGACTCTTTAGGAATACACTCTCAGTGCTTGTTCCCAAGATGAAACAATGTTGATAAAAAATTTCCTTGTTCATCTTATAACACAGCCAAGATTAAATCAAAGACCTCTATCAATTCCTCTCACATTCACACAAGGCATGAATAACGGTGAAAAACCCCAACGGAGGAAAAAAAAAAAGCTTGCTACATAAATAAATACTACAGCTCAAGAAGTGATTTTTCTAGATTATTATGAAATTATACCTGAGCGGTCTGAGGTTCTCCAGACAACTAAAGCAGGACTGGGGATTTCCTGCCGTATCTAATAAGCACTGGAGCTGCTGAAGCCCACCACTACACGGAGAACAAATAAATCCCTTTCAGGCAGTCACATATCCCCTTCCTACCAGCTACACTTCTCTTGTGAAGTAGCCATCCACAGAGCCACAAGAAGGCAAAAGAAAAAATAGAAAGTTAAAGGCAGGAAATACAGAACGCCTCTTCACCAACATACTTCTTTCTAGCCCACCTAATCTATAATTTGGAAAGACTTAAGACTCCATCACTATGCACTGCTCTAAATTCAAATTGGTATCATGCCTGCCCTTGGTAGTCATGCTATCTTTGATGGTAACAGAAAATTCAAACTTATTACAGAGGAGCCTCTCACCTGAAAGAATGTTCTTCTCTCTAGAAACCTACTTGCAGACACCCTTTGAAAGCCAAGTCTTGGCAGGCTTTACGTCAGTCCCTCATCAAGCATGAAAGTGTCACATCAACCCAACAACAAAAATAGATGTTATGGAGCGTTATCTGACATGCTCCACATGCTTTCATGAGTAATGCTAACATGGATAGGCATTATTTTAAGTACGATCTGTTGCAAGCAATGAAGTCCAAAGCATAAGAGTAAAAGACACAAATCTGTCTTCTATAGGTATAAAGAGCCTTAATCTCCCAAGATCAAACATTTAGGCAAACCTGCTCCAACAGAAACTGTGCCACACAAACTGTAGCTTCTACAACAAAAGACAAAGCACAAAGCCATGAAAAAAACAGAATCCAAGGTTTGGGTCACAGCCTGTGAAATAAATAACAGTTCACATAGCAAACTGAAGTAGGCCTTTTAGGTGTAAGAATGCAATTTTACAAGCAGTAGCTGCAGTAAGATGAGCAACTAAGGTGAGCTGACCGGCTGTCCTTAACACAGCAGCCTGAATGAGTCCAAACCAACCTTCTCTGTTCCCAAACGAAGACCATGCAATGTGCTCATCTTCACTGGAAACAACCAGCTATAGGCTTAGTGAAAATAAAGCCAAGGGACACTGTCTATAAAGGGCTCTCTACAGAACTCTGCAAGAGGCATCGCTGCAGTTTCAGGACACCTTTAAAAGTTGCAGGGCATGAACAAAACAACTATTTTAACATCACAATTTTATATAAATATATTCTGATTCATCACTATTCCCTTTGTTCCCTTCCCTCGGTCATTTGCCCAAACCTTTTTTATAAACTCTGAATAAAAGGCAAAGCAGGACAGACTAGAGTCCTCAGAGTCAATGATGGCTCCAGCAACTGTCCACACACACACCAGTTAGCACGCACATCCCACTGGACATAAAACTCTTATGATCTTGGCAACTTCTGCCAAGCTCTGACTGCACATGTACACATCAAAGTCTCAAGAACATAAAACACAGAAATGAATTACAGCCTTTATTCCCTCCTACAACTAAGCATACAAAATTATAAATTGTCTCTATTGTACTCAGTTAGCTTTGTAGTTAGCTTTTATCTTCATATTGGGGTAACCTAAATACTAGTTTTCACAGGTTTTAAGTATCTTATAGCATGTTTCAGTCTTAGTGAAAAAAAACATGGACTTAGTTTATCAGTATTTCAATACTTCATCTTCCTTCTACCCCCTCAAAGTCTCATAACCTTCAGAGGTGAACAGTCAGTCAGAAGCTTCTGTTTTGTACAGGTGAAGGAAGCATCTCTGGGAGGGGAAAAATATATTTTAAAAAAACAAAAACAAAAAACAAAATAGTATTTTGCCTGTAGGCCACTTTCAGAGCAGAAGGCCAGCAAAGCTTTGTCTGAATGGCAGAATGGCCTGTCAAGGTATTCTGGAGTGGAAATAGCTTCCTCTAGTGAGTGCAGTGCACCCCTGAGCTCCAGCGCAGGCATCTGCTTCTGCCTTCCAAGCTTCAGCTACTTCAAAAAGGAAAAAACAGGCAATCATCCTGCCAAACACAAGCAAATGCCTCCTGAACAATGAGAAGAGTCAAATCTCCCAACTAAAATTTTTCACACTACAGCAACCTGGTATCCCAACCCTGTGGTACCAATTAAGCAAAGGCCAAAATACACTTTATTAATGGCATTTTCAGGAAAGATTCAGTATCTGGATTTTAGTGTTTCAGTACTACTGAATCCAGCACTGTATACTCAGCAACAGTTACACTTCCCAACATGGACACCTGTGCCATACCTGCTGCATACACCCACCCTGCGGGCAGTCCAGCCAGCTCTTAACACACTCCTATTGCCATGGTACCTGCAGCTTCTTTTCCCTTAACAGTTGTCTTTGCAGCATTCTGGCACTGCACTCTCCTGCCACGTTGTTCAGGGTTTGCCTTGTGACTCTCTTGCCCAGCCGCAGCATCAGAAAACAGCAGGGGAAAATCTCTGCCCCAAACCACGCTTCAGAAACTGTATATGACCTTGGAGGGCACGTGTACTACAAGGGGCACTCCCATTGGTGCACAGTCACAGCAAACACATTGGGAAGAAGATGGAAACACTAAACAAAGGATTCTGTTAAACTTCAAATGTTACCATATAATAAAGATGCGTTTCAGCTTCCTGAGAGATTGCTTAGTCCAAGCTGGTGACTGGAAAACACTTAGATATAATTCTCAGTTAAATTTATTCTTAACCAAAATAGTATTTCACCAGTTAGCCAAGAGCCTCCTTTTGTTTTTCTCTTCTGAACTAGCAATATGAATTTCTTCTTTTTTTTTCTTAACATCTAACTGACAAATGAAAGAGACATCTACGTTTACATTCCTTGGACAAAACAGTAAATCACAAGTACTGCAAAGTCTGGTCTACCAGCACAGTAAGGGTTGTGTTGGGTTTTTTCTTTTAATAAAAAACTGCTGTAGGCAAAAAATTATGAAGGCCTGTCTGTTGTACAAATATGCACACAAAATTAAGAGCTACTTCTAATTATTCTATGCTTCTGAAGTTTCCTAATAAAGAGATGATATCAAGAAGTACTTTGTTTTGATGATCAACTTTATCCTCATCTAGTATCTAGTTAAACAGCCTTCTAATTGATGCCCTACCCCATGCTAAGGACAAAAGTTGCACGACTTCTTTATTTAAATGTTACATTTTTAATTAAATTCAACACACCCAGCCAAGGAAGGAACTGCAGTGCTTCAAAAAATGCAGGAAAAAGCTAGACAGAAAAATATACCAAATGCACTGTGAACATAAGTGCACACAAAAGGTGGGGTTTTTTCTAGGTAAATCAAAAGCGTATGGAACTAAGCACACACCAAAGAAATAAACTCCACAGCCTAGCAGCTTCACATTATCTATAAGGGCATAGGTATCCCGATTTTTACCCTGCACTTCACTCAATCACTAATAATTTAACAAGATGACTAGTCAAATATTTTCAGCTACTACTCTCCATTTACATTGTCTCCCCCATGAAAGCAGGGCAGCAGCATCTTCAAGGAACCCCAGGGGGATTTCTGTGCTTCACTTTAAAGATCAACCTTTAAGTGTAAGATTTGCAACTTGATTTGAATATTAAAAAGCTAACACGCAATCATTATTAAACAAGCAAAACAAAATCATGGGGTTTTTTTAAGTGTTGATTTACATCTCTTGCAGGACTCCTCAGACACTCCACTCCTCATTCCCTTGCACTGCTTACATTAGTAAACAAGACTTTGATGCCACTGAGACTGTTTACTACATGTTGTTTAAGCAACATATTATATTTTTTCCTGGATCACCACAGTTAAAACCTTCAGAAATAATTATTATTAATTAGATTAGCATCTCAGAAGTAAGATGCTGGCGTTTACTGGGGCACACAGCACCTTTTTTCAGAAAACCCAGTTTGTTGAAGTCATTTACCACATTGATCTACAGACCCTAGGTATTTTATTTGTTGCCGCACACACAGAATAAGGCATTACTACAAAAGAAACATCATTCCGCTCAGACTATTAGATAGCAAAGCAGAAGCATTTGCAAACTAACATTTCCTGTTGTGCTTTACAAGGAGATCAAGAGCTGTACATTTCAGATACATCTATTTTATCGGTATCACGATGTCCTCAAATGAGCAAGAAAAACAACTGCTTACATTCCTTTAATGGTCCTTTATACAAATTCAAAGCTTCAAAAACGCATGTGCCTTTATCTACGTAAAAACAGTTCAGCCTTTTGCATGCTGCAGTTTTTACCAGAATATTCTGACATTGCCCTGTGCTACCAAGCAAGCTACATGCAAACAAGGCATAGTATCGCTTTGCCAAAACCGTAACAAACCAGAGCCTTACAACAGGATATTAAACAACATATATTTTCAATTTCCTTCATCTTCCAGGACATCATATAGACACAGTCCACACAAAGTTTAAGTAGTTCTACAGTTAAAATGAATACTAAGACACTTCAGAAGAAAAGAAAAAAAAATAATCTTATGTATGACAACGGACCACCAACCTGTTTCCCCTGCACAGCACCACCTGAATTGTATTTATAGGCTAAGCTTCACTCGTCATAAAACATCTTAAAAGGAAAACAATCATTTGGAAGTCTCAGACTCACCCTTCAGAGTTCAATGGGCTTTACCCGGACAAATAAATATTAAAGCTCAGGTTGCTCTTCAAATCACAAACCAGAATCACGTGATCATGATTTTAGGCCACAGTTTGCCATATATTTAAACCTGCACTGCTAAAAAAAAAAAAAAGTTTTCCTTTTTTCTGTTAATACTGGATGGAAAATTTCAACTGGATCACTCCCGCAAAATGCTTCACAACATTGCTGCACAAATGCTTGTGCCAGCCAGGAGGGAGGGCAGAAAAGGGATGAATGGGTATGAGCAGCAGCAAGAAGCGGATAGATTTTCAGCAGTAGTGCCAGCTTAAATGCATGTCAAATTATGGCTTTAATCACACATTCTAAGAAGTCATTCACACTGTAACTAAATGGCCTTAATCATAATCCAAAACACTAATAAAAAGCACTAAATCTGTAAAAGAAAAAGGTGAAGATTTCACGTGACTGAAAAGAATGACATTTATTTTTCCAAGATTAATAAAGACTTCTAGGGATCGTTATAAACTTTGGGAAAATAAATTACCATCAATCTTGCACAAAAGATCATCAGTAGGTACTCTTCATCTCTATAAATACCTCAGAGAATGCAAATTATGATCGCTACAGGAATAAAGTATCATCTTAGTGATCATCTCTGACTACCATAAAACTTTTTGTTCAAGCTTGCTTGGTGTTGCAACTAAATATTGTTACAAGGAGTCATGGCAAAATATTAATTTGCATATAACACTCCAAATCTATTTGAATAATAATTCCCAAGTTGGAAATTGAGTTTTAAGCAAATCACACTATAAGCAGCAGAAATGTCTGCCCCGTTGTTGCAAAGCCAAGCATCCTCTCCAGTGCCGAAAGCACTTGCCATTGTAATATTCACAGAGCACCCAGCATCTCAGTGGGTCTCACCAGCAACCCTGCTCAAGTGAAATATCTTCCAGTTAATTTACAACCTGACCACTATGAAGAATACAGAAGACTACTGGTCCTTTCTAAAGACAAGAGTTCCTTTTGCTTTCTACAAATTCTGGAGGTGTGATATGTTGAGGTTTTTTCCTCAGCTGGAAAATGCCATAGTGACATTTTAAATAATGCTCTTGTTGTTTCTATATCTGAAGAGCAAGATAAAGCACCATACTAAGAGATGTCCCTCCCAATTTAGCAAGCCAGTACATTTACATGTGCCATACAATGCTGTACAGAGATACCAGCTCAAGTTTCAAAAACAGGGAAGGCACATCGGTGCTGCACTGAGCCAGAGGCGAGGCAACAGGACTCCCACCTCTACAACTCGTCCATAGATCTCTCTGCATCGCATTCAGCCACATGGTGCAGGCATAACGTCAGGAGCCTAAGCTAAATTTCCCTCCACTTCTGCATCAGTCCAAGTAAGAGCAAAGAAGTGGTAAGGGAAAGGGAAGCTTCCTAGGGCTTCAATTATGAAATACCACTGTAGAGAAACAGTTTGTGGCATTCAGTCCCCGACAGCAGGCAGCATCTGCTGCCTCGGAATGAGGTACAGGAAAGACAACGTGGGGCTACAGGAGCATGAGGAGGGTCTTCTCTCAATCCCATGAGTATACTTCACAGTGTATCAAAGTAGTGTTCATCATTACACATAAACAAATGTTCTCCCCTCTTATTTAACACATAAAACACAGTAACCCTTGGCCTAATCAATATCCCTGACATCAAGCTTGACAAGTTACATACACACCAAAAACTGTGAACAAGAAATACATTTAGAACTCCACACATAATATCAGACTTCCCCTTGCTTTATTAAAATATAGCACATTACCCAGTATGGTTTTTATCTTCTCTGCCCTGCTATTTTCTTTAATCACATACCTCAAAATTGTCTTTAACAGTAACACACATAATATTTTGCATTTTCAGGCATAGCATCCATTCCAATAATTACACTTCCAATGCTATTTTGGCTTATTACTTCACACACTGAGATGAATTTTCACAGACCTTTCATCAACACTGTCCGGTCTTCCCCCATCTCTTCCCCATTAGGCAGCCAGAGTCTAAACCGGCCAACAAATTGTAGTGACTCCCTTCCAGCAAGAACTGCCTTTCATATTAAAGCTTAAAGGCATAGGTCAGTGGAAGATTGTTTCTTTTTATCAACTGCCTTTGAGATCTTCCTGCTTCTCCAAACACTAGGTCTGTTGTTTGGTTGTCAGTGATTTGGTAAAGTTTCTGCTTTTCCCGAAATAATATATTCATGACCAGGGCACAGGCAACCACCTCTACCAACAAACCACAATTACGCAACAGTATTTTCCTCACATGGCAAATGTCTACTAGGTGATCCTGTTTCACTTCACAGTTCCTTGTAAAAACTCAAGCATATATCCAAACCACAAGTATACACTAATATTTCTACTTGCTGTTCTCTTCTAGGACTAAAAATAAAAGTTTTGTTCTTGGGAACTGCACCACTTCATTCCAACATTTTCTTCCAGGTATTTTATAAAACAGCACTTACAAGCTCACTTCAATTGAGCAAAAAATTTCACTCGTGAAAAGTGAAGATGAAGCTGTGAGGTTTTTTTCTGCAAGACACAACATTCCTTAGCAGTGCTGTTATTTAAAATGGAGGGGAAAGACAGGACTGGAAAGGCCACGGATACACTGGATGAAGGCTGCCACACTGAAAGCACCACAGATATGAACACTAATTACTTGTAACAGTTATTTTATAGGGACTACAGTTAGTAAGAACAAAGATGACAGAAGTAACAGGAAAAACAGAAGTAATGAAATTAGCTGCCTATTTTGTAAGAGGAAACAGTGGGTACAGTGTAACATCAATGAAATCAAACATGCATTTGTTCCTGGCATCCCATCCCTAAAACATTACATGCCTGTCTGCAAAATTTGGCATCCTCAAGCCCCTTCATATTTTTGTAAACTACTCTGCTACTTCATCCTTGAGTCTTCACAAAACTCAGGACATATAGCAGTCTCTAAGACTGGTCATAATTAAATAGTCTTTAGAGAGAGTACAAGGGGAAAACTCAGTATTTTACATTTACTAAAACAGTGAAAAACTTCTTTTCAGCTTAGAGTCCTCTTCATACTAAGTACTGAAGAGATATGGAGAAATCCTGTCTTCTGCACCATGGAACTTTCTGCTTATTCATGACCCCAGCTAGGCAGAAAACACTACATAGCCAGCTACTCCACTGGGTAGCATCCGTACATCTCAAAGAGAATCTGGAAAATCAACTGTGCTGGTCACATACATGACAAAAACTTAAGTTTGTTTTATTCTATTGATTTTAAATAGATAACCATATGATTCTGGATCATTTATAGACACTGCTTTCAACCTCAAACTTATCAGTCAGCTATGAAAGAGGAAGGAGATTCATCAAGCAGAGCTATGGGCACTGCACACCGCAAAACGTATCTAATGTCTCATTCACCTCACAATCCATCGAGGGTGTGAAGGCAACCTCACTAAGGTCCCCATCAGAATCTTTGCCTATCAAGTTGAGTATTCTGCAGCAGGATCTGTCTCACCTAACATGTAGATATTTATACTATGGATGACTAACCTGAATTAGTCACCCAGACTCCCTTTGCAGTAGAAGAGAAACGAGCACTTCTACAGCAAAACTCAGCTCTATTTTGGACTTCTGCATCAAAAGCAAGTAAGCATGTTTCTCTCCATTGACTAAAAAAAGGAATCCTAAATGGTTACCTCAGAAGCAGGCATTTACATCATAGATGTGCAAACTTCGGTGAGAGGTCTCCAGCCCCTTGAAAGTGAAGGCAGAGTCTGAAACACAACGTTGGGGGGGGGTAGGCTTAGAAAGTCATGGAAGACATTTAAAAAGATAAGATCAAATAAAATGTTGGATATACCACGAGCAATGTAATGCTAAAAAGTGATATAGTAAAGGACTGGGAGAATGCAAAAGTAGTAGAAAACCACTGAGCACTAAGAAAAACAATCTCCCATATCAAATTAAAAAAAATAAGGATAACATGCAACAGAACTAAGTTGTAATCCATCATTAAGTATTTTCTAATTTGTTAAATAGAGTGCTGATTGAGCATCTGTTGACTGTTAATCGGGTACTCTGGCTCAGGAACTGAGGTTCTGTGACTGAGGATGACCTGGATATTCTATTTACTAAGCTTAGCTTGATTTATTCCAACATGGAATCACAGCTTTTGTTAACACTTTTTTTTTGTTGTTGTTAACACTGCTGCAGCCCCACTACTCCCAACCCCTTCATATTTAAACTGCCCAGCAGATGTTCCAACAGCAGTGCTCATCTGTTCAGAAAAATAAACCAGCAAAAAACAAACAGGGGAAGGGAAGGTAGTCTTCTGCCAGACTGCCTCCCTGCAAGTACAGAACCAGCACTAACACAAAGGGACAAACCAGGAAAATGTTGCACAACAAATTTAAGATTAGTTAAACTGAACCACACCCTATTTAAATCCAGACAGCAAGAGACCTGCTCTTTCTACTCTTATCCTTCCTGGGTCATGCATTCCTCAATCCTCCCTTGTGTCAGTGTTGTTTATGCAACTACACATCAAGCTGGTTGAGGAAGCTGATCCAGCTGAAAACTGCTCCCTCCAAGAAGGGTCAGCACTCAGCCCACTCAGCTTTCTGAGGTGCCATACCACACAAATATTAATGCCGACACATGGCAACCTGGACTCGGGCCCATTGATGTCGCTGTGGAACTGCGCCCTTAGTCCTCTGGCTCAGGCAGACAGAATACAATTTGCAACCTGTTAGCTTATAGTCTCAATTATCCTTCTAAAAAAAAAATTAATCTGTCTTAACATAAAAGAATTACATTAAATGGTATACCAGAGGATCTTTTGAACAAAGAAAATGAAAAGTAAACATCTAAAGAAACACAACCTTTCTCATCCCACCCCACCGCACATGAAAGTGAGAAGCTGAAAACAATCTATAGGTTTTGCATGACTATAAGGAATGAAAAGAAAGGAAGAAATTGCTATGCAGAAGAGAATCTAAGTCGCTTATCACAAAATGTCAAGGAATACCCATCATGCATTTTCTCAGCTAACATAATTAAGTCTACTGTAGAGAAATCAAAGACAAAACTGAAACTGAAGTATCCTGTGTTCTATTTCCTTCTTCCTTCCTGTAGGCTGCAGCAAGAAAGCCCATCTCCACTACTGTAGTCTTCACACTTTTTTGTCCTTCTCCCAGTAAGCAATGCCAGTTTTTTGCTATTGCTTCTTTTTTTTTTTTCCTGCTATTGCTCCTAATTCTACCCAGCAAAATCAGAATCAAAGTGACTTAAGAGATACCAGTGTCACTGCAGGCCACAATGCTCTGAATATCAGCAAACTGCAGAACTGAAATAAAATAAAATAAAATAAAATAAATAGAGACAACTAGCATAGGCATACCGGAAAGAACAGCAGACATTGCCAACTGAACACAAACCTTGAATTCACACAATCAATATGTTTGGAAAGTTTTCTTTGCAAACCATGCAGATTGCCTACTGTGCCACCTACCAAAACAAAAGGTGGTGGAACTTTCTTATTTTGCCTAGGCAAGGAAACTTACTCTGCCCATTTGGCTCAAATAACTTCTTGAACTTTGCCATTTAACCATAATGTTATTTTCCTATGCCTTCCGGTTTCCCCTTCTGTCCAGATAAGATTGTGTCCTTAAAGCACCACACACGCCTGAGGCACGGCCATTCCCCAGAGAGCTTACAGCTCAGGCCCAGAACAAGAAACCAGGTAGACATAAAGAGAAATTGAGAGGGGAAAATTAGTAACAGTCAGCAGTTACAGCTCAACAGCTGCAGAGCTTCCATGCTCAGGCTAATGATTTTAACTTCCTTCTTTTGACATTATGTTCTCCTAAGCTGGCTCATCCTAATTTTGCTGACAACCCTCTTTCTGAAGCTCAGTGCCACATGGAGCTTGGTTTGAAGCAAACCCTGCCAAAGATGACAATTTTAGTTAGGCTTTAGGCATTGCTATGTAGCCATTTATTATTGTAACTACTTGCACTGTCTCAGCTTTATCTAGGACTAAATGGCATTAATAAGCAAAAAGATAGAACGTCACTGTTAATTTAGCCAGTAATGTCAAACTTCCCATTTGCAGACCTGATCCAAACGCCATGTATGCCACGTGTGTTGCATTCAAATTCCACCAAAACCTGAGCTTTTTTAATCTGAGATTTTAAACCTTAGCTATGAAAGCTTCATTTCCCAAGATAACTAATATTTATTTGCCCGAGCTTCCCCCCATACCAGAGTTAACAGGCAGGTAAAAATAGCCAAGGCATGTAATAATAATGTCAATATTGGTTATTGCACTGCTGACTGTTTAGTAGATTAAAACCAGGAGCAGAGAAGTCCATCACAGGGGGAGGGGAGGATGGTGGGAGGAATACAGATGCCCAGAGGGAAAGAGAGAAGTGCAATTAAAGAAACAAGCACCCTAAAAACATAGCAGCGGACAGAAAAGACAACATACTTTTGCTTCTAATAATATTGAATCAAAGAAGACACTTCAGTTCCTTTGTTGCTACTATTGGTCACACAGAGGCCACATTCTTTCCCTGATCCTTACATAAACCCACTGACATCTGTAGATTTTCCGTGAAAAGGAGGTAACAAACAGTCAAACCGATTCCCCAGCCCATAAAACGTAATTAAGAACAGAACTGTGTTACCCTATAAATAGGGCTAAGAGTGAAAGACTGCTGCTCTCAACTGTGGCTCCATATTTGACTGCTCAGATGGAGAGCTGACATCATTCATTAATACAGTCTATTAACTCTGCTCTCCTCAACTAGTTTTTCAGTGATTTTGCATCCAGCAAAACAAGACCTCCCACAAGTACTCCTCCCTATAAAGTTCTCAAAAGTTCTGTCACCCACTCAGTTCCTACTTAGCTCTCAACTCGCTGACCTCATCTGTTTCTCCTGTGTCATTTACACCCAAGTTTCCCAGTTATTCTTGTCACTCTACTATTGTTTCAGAAATATTTACTATAACAAGATACTCTTCTATTTCTTGGCATTCCAGTTCGCCCATTTTTATGGCTGAGCTTATTACACTGTTCTAGCTACTGCCCTTCAGGCACTAACACTTTAGACTCCAAGCCACTGTGTTAAGAAAACATACTACTTGATTATGTACATGAAGTCATTTTCCCTAACATATAATCTACAGCTCTTACACTTACACTTCTACACACCTTATTAGCAGGAACACAGAGTTAAGAAAGCTCATTTCTGTTCCCCAGCCCTGAACTCTCCTTAAACATAACACCTTTCCTTCCTGAAATTCTTCCATACCACTGACATCCTACTGTATCTCAGGGAAGAACAGTTTTGGTTTCCCTTTGACACCTTAGCTGATAGCCAATAAAACTCAGGGGAGAACACAAATGAAGTGTTCCTTCCACAGAGCATGGAAAAACATGATCAGCTACACCTGGGGATATCTCCCTACCAAAGAGGAGGGGAAGCGTAACTAAACAATTCCTCCTTCTAACTCAGGATCTCGCTATTTGGGAACAGTGCGAATTTAATTCACTCCAGCTGACTCCCAGTCCAACCAGCAAACTGTGAGGCGGGGGGGGGGGGCAGGAGCCCCACACAGAAGCACTGTTGGCCCATCTGCAGAAGGGGTCCACAAGGGCTGTAGCCATCCCTCATTGGGAAGCACTGCAAAACAGGCTACACCACTTGTGACAGCAGCCTGGAGTTTTCTAAAATAATTTTAAGCCCATGGACCAAGGATACTCACTTACTAAGAAAAAAAATCTAAAAACCCAAAACATAAGCTCTTAACAATAGTTTTCTTTTCTGACAGCCTCCAATTTCTTAACTACCAACTTAGAAATTCAACCTGTTCCTCCTGCAACACAACCAAGCCTTTACTGAATTCCAGATTCAGAAGAACGCTTCAGTGCTCCCTGCCAGCCCCAGAACAGATGCTTGACATCAGCCACTCTCTCACAAGTCTGGAGGTTTGCAGGTACCTCCCAAAACCTCAATGCAGTTTTCTGCACCACCTGTCTGATACCGTTCTGCTCCAGACCAAGCTCTTCCCAGAAAGCTGCTGCAGCGTTACAAATTTTTCACTATTTCTAGACAGGACGTTGTCCTAGGTCCCTGGATTTGCAACATAATACGAAGTACAAAAGTCACAAGAAATGTCTGCATACTGAACACATGAAAAACAAAGTAGGCCTTCACTTTCAAACCATTCTGTTCTTATCCGATAGTCAGTCGTCTTCTCCTGAGCAAGCGTTTATTGCTATCACTCAAACCAGTACAGATCATTGTGTGTTCCTATTGCACATTCCAAAATTTAACTTTGCTTACCATGATATCACTATTGGTTGCTATGGAAATTGCTATACTACCATCCACCAGATTTTTTTTACCACTGAAGCATTTTTGCAGACTGTTTGCTTTTAAGTATCAGAGTAATAAGAGAAATCATAAATGTTCATTCTCCCATCATTCTTAAAACAGTGCTTTGTAACAAAAAATCTGCTAGTAATTGATTACGTGCTTGGCTTCAAAAGTGTAGCTCTGGACAGGACTGGAATGACAACCTTCTCCTTTGTTTCTTGAGAGAGAAAATAAGTGTATCATAAAAACAAGCTTTAGTTTTCAAAATACTAAGTGGGAGAGACCAAGATACAAGAAATATATGAGGCCTCTCCAAGTTCTCTCAGTTTCTCTTTTTCACTTCCTAGTTTGTTGGGTTTTTTAACTTGTGCAAAACAAGGCCTTCGAATTAAGAAGGGAGCCCTTGTCGGCCTCTTCAAGAAAGCATCTTTCTGTAAAATTATGTGTTGTAGTGATTCTGTTTGCTGCTACAACTCCTACCCCAGTTTCTGTCAGGACAGGGACATTTATTTTTACATATTGCACAAGCCAAGCTGACAGGGTCCCTCGCCCAGGCTCCAGGCCCTGCAGCCCCGAAGCCAGCAGGTCCCCCCAGGCACCTGACCCCCACCTCTGACCTTGCCACCACCACCTCTCCCAACAGCTTCAGCAATTACCCCCTGGCCAGGCATGAGTCACGAACACCCGAATCCCCACGTTCCCATTACCTGTTCCCACCAGGTCGACGTCCCCGTGACCCCCCCCCCCCAAAAAAAAAAGATACCCAAAGCAAACTCTTGACACACACAGAAAGTCCGATTTAACCCAGATACCGCAAGAAACGACACGGTGGGACCCGGGCACAGCCGAGCGCAAGGACTGGAAAACAGACCTCTGTGACCGGAGCTGCTGGGGGGGCGGCACAGCCGGCACCGGCGGGGCTACGAGCTATTTAAAACCAGCCCCCGCCAACAGGGGAAAACAAACCGGGGACAGTGGGGGGCGGCCCCGCAGCCCAGGCAGCGCTACGGGACCGGTGACCGATTCCGCCCGGCGCTCTGAGGGGTGGGAGGGGGTGTCGCTGCGGCCGAGGGGGCCGAGGCGGCGGCGGGGGACGAAGGCGGCGGGGACAGCGGGGCTGGCAGGGCGGCAGGCCGCACACCGCCTCCGCGGCCCGCCGGGCCCAGCGCCCCGGCCCCGGTGCTGGAAGGCGGAAGCGGCCCGCGGCGGGGCGCAGCCCTCGGCACGGCCGGCCCCGGCCCCGGCGCGGCGGCAGGTGGCGGCGGGAGGGCGGGCGGCGGTGACAGCTCGGGCGGCGACGCGGGCGGCGGGCCCAGCCGCGGGTCTCACCTGCTGGGGGTCCGGGCCTGCCCTCCGCCCCGCGGCGAGGCCGTTGGCTCGCTGCCTGGCTGCGAGGGCCGGCGGCCCGGCGGGCATGGGCCGCGGCCGAGGCGGGGCGCGGCGGCCGGGGCTGCGCTGACAGCGGGCGGCGAGGCTGCAAGCTGCAGGCACTCCGGCTGCCTCCAAAATGGCGGCGGCCCCGCTGCTGCCCAGAGCTGCGGGAGGGGGGGGGGTGGAGAGCGGGGGGCGGGGCCGTGTGGGGGCGAGGGGGCGGGGTCGCGCACCGGGGGCGGGGCGGGGCCGGTCCCCGGGCCGGGTCATGGCCCGGGACAGAGCCTTGCGGGCGGAGGGACGGGTGTCGGTGTGGGGCGGGCAGGCGGCTCACGGCATGGCGGGGGCGGCATAGGGCCAGACCGGGAGGGGGCAGGACTCCGGGGCCGGCGGGGACAGCGGGAGCCTTTCCGTGGCCGCGGCCCGCAAGGAAAGGGAGGCAGGAGCGGCGGGCGGGGTAAGGCCCCGTGTTGCCCAGCCAGCACCGGCGGGGCCCCGGGGGGAGAAGGGAGGGGGGAGGGCGGGCGAAGGGGGGCACTGCCACCGGCCCGGGGGGTCCCACATCGGGGTTACTCGGTGCGGCACCGCCGGGGAGAAGGCGATGGGTGAGGAGAAGGAGGAGGGAGCCTGTCGGGGAAAAAGAGAAGGAGGAAAAAGGGACGAGCCAAAGGATGGAATAAAACAGAACCGGGGAGAAAGACACCTCTTAGTCATGCTGGCCTGCTGCGTGAAGTACATTTCATTGTTGCCTTGCCCAGATTTGTCTTCCTACGTGGATAAACGCCGCCAAGTGCAAGCGCCGTACAGGAACCCGACGGGAACCCATCCAGCTCTCCCCTTCATGTGAACTGAATTCCAGCCATGAGACTTCCAGCTTCATCTCCTCACCTTCGCTGGTCTTACTTAGGCTCTGACCCTGCAAATATTCATACATGGGGTTAAAATTTAACGGGTGCCCCCCCGCTTCAGGCCCTACAGATGGATCTACCTGCTGGCACAGCCACTGTGGCAAACGTGCCCTGTGGATGGAAATGATAACAGGGAAAGAGTGGGGCTTGCCTGCAAGGCATGCGAAAAAATAAACTCTTTTTATACTGACCTGTTTATGGGGTTTGGGGTTTTTGCCACAGAAACACCACCAAAAAATTCACCCATGACTCAATGGGCAACATTTCTAATTTATGCCTGTATTTTCACCGTAAGGGCTTGAAGGCAAGGGCTCCAAGAGCTTGTACAGCATGGTATTTTTTTATATGAACTACCAGTACGGTAATTTATAAAATTTTTAATTTATAAATGTATAAAATTTTATTATATTTTTATTTAAAATTATAATATTTTATTATAATTTATTAAAAAACATAATTTTTAATAAATTACCAGTATGGTAATTTATACTTTGTTGGCCATTTATAAGGAAAAAAATTAGCACTGCCTCACAAGTTTCAATTCTCTGCTCTCTGTCCATTCTGTCTGCAGTGCAATGAGCTTATAAAGCATTTTTTGTGGCTTCTGGGGACATGATGGCTAGCCAAGCAAATTCCCAAGTCTTCCAGCCATCCACAGAGTGTATTCATTTCCTTACGTAGCACAGGAGGGCTGGGGCTGTAGACCCTGTCTTCTCCAGCTGATTTCTAGAGTACCAGTCTTGGAACAGCTTCCTTCTTTCCTCCTCCAGCCCTGTGAAACACACTAAAATACAGCTTAACTGTCTGGGCTTGGCAGCAAGCATGGGCTGGGGCTGCCAGCTCACCTCTGCTCGTCCAGGACTCAGGCAGGTACAAGAACAGGGAGAGCTACTTACATAGGGAAAATAAGCCGCAGGCCCGAGACCCTGGTTGTTTTACGAGGGCAGCTATATTCTACTGCGAACAAGCTGTCGGTCTTTTCTGTGGCTACTCGTGCTGACATGCAGATGCTGAATACAGGCGTGACCTCCTTCTTGTTCAAACAGATATAAAAATCAGTGTTTGCCTACTTGTGCACGTATGAATATGCAGTTATTTTGGGTTTCACATCTTTTGCTGTTAAAATCCACACCGGGATTTTAATGAAGTAAGTAATGAAAAATATTATCATGTTATTATCCTCTCACCAATGTTTCAGGTTTCCTAAACAGGAAGAAGCTGATCATTTAGTATCCTTCCTCCCACCATTTTAGCATTTCCAGGGCAATTGTTTATAGCAATTCATGCTGTCCATACTCAGTGCACTTAAAACCATGCATCTTGAATGACCTTATGATTATCCAGTTTTTAATACAGCAAAAATAGATTCAGAAAAGGACTTCCTCTCTCACAGTCTTATAGTAAAATTCCTAAGGAATTTTACCATTTTGTACTAAACTAGTATGGTGATCTCACCATAAAGTGAATTTATTTTAAAATCCTGATGCCTGTGAATAAGAAACAGCTTTGCTGTTTACAGGGTGTTTTCTATCAGCCTGGTTTCCCCACCGATTGTTTCAAAAGTCACACAGAATGAACAGAAAGAAGGAGCAAGGTACAACGGTGCCAGCTCTGCTTAAATTAACAGTAACTCAGTGCTGGGACGGAGCCGCTATTCTGGCCAGTGACCTCACTCTCCCTGTCTTGGAAAGAGATCTGAGTCTGCCATTGTGCTGTGTCAAAAAGCCTTGTGGAACAGCAGATCAGCTGCAAGCTCTCTGAGATAGCAAAGTTGTCATCATGCCAATTTGTATGTCATTTTGCATATTGTTAAGGCTAACAGTAATGGATACGGACAATTTAGAAACAATCCAAACTGTGTAAGCACGCAATGTATAAAACTCACTCTCGCAAGTGGTCAAACAGGCTCTCGAAGGGCATGGCAAGAATTCACCCTGCTGCTCCGGACAAAGACAGCCTGTCACTGTGATTTCATGACCTGTGCTGTTGCAGAATTAAATCCAGGCTTCAGACCAATGCCACAGGTGGTCTCAGGTGTTTGATCCTGCTTTTATTGGGCTTACACCCCAAGTATGCGTAATTGCATCTTCATCCTGTATGCAAACTTTCACTCTTTGAACTACAAGGCTGTGAACACTCACTTTTTTTTCTATACATGGAGCATGTATTTCACAACCAAAACTACATCGTTAACATACACCTCTGAGCTCACAAAGCTGCCACTCTTTAACTCAAATAACTGATTTACATATCAAGCTGTCAGGACATAGGAAATTGTGTCTTGTTGTGTGGCTTGCTGGACTACTAGCTAGCACGGGTTTGTTCGTTTCTTCAAAGCATTGAACCCTGTTCCAGGGAGGTTTTGATTCTAAATTCGAAGTTCAGTGAAAAAGCACAAAACCCCGTAGTTCTTGTCAGAAATCCAAAGATCACTGCAGTGAAGGCATGGGCAGGGTACAGATACGGGTGTCTTCAGATCCTCAGCACAATGAGCATTTCAGGCTGGCTTCAGACCCTGAGCACAGCTCTCCAGTTCTAGAACCGGAGGAATGAAGCTGGGCCTGACTAAGATTCACCCTTAGAGCAGAGACACATTTTGCTAGGAGGTTGCAGAACCAGAAATAGGATGTCGCTGATCAAGAATGCTGGGCTCTATTCTTGGCTTAGAAATCACGCATGATCTAGCACCTAGAACAGACATTATATCCAGATTGCCAAGCTACAGTTTTGACATTAATTTTGAGAAACACTGCAGGCAGAAGAGGAAGAGTCCTCGTTTGTTCTACTGGGATCATAAGCTGTATTCCTAAACATAATTTGTGTGTTAGGTTTTCCAAACACCAAGAATTATATTTGGCTGCCTTTGGGGGCAAGTTATATGGCCTTGTTCAAATAACAAAGCTCTGAAGTGTGCAGAATATAAACAGCAATCAGGAGTGGGGCTGGCAAGCTAACATTTCTTGGCTTTCAGCATATTGCACGTTCCTCTAGTCTGCAGGGTATTTATGTTTCTCCTCTTGTCTGGGGAATATTATCCTGACTGGCAATGCAAGAGAAAAGGCAGACAAACTGAAGCTGAATGCAAAATATCCTGCAAAATCTGGTAGGCCGGTTGCTCTTGAGAGCTCTGATGCAAAAGATAATTATAGATGAAAGTGTAGCAACCGCTGTGGTTAAGGTTGCGAAATGCTCTATTTACTCAGGTTGCTTAGGAGCCGTGCAAAAACGACATGCTGGCCCTGTGCGGCACAGTATCTCCAGTGAGGCCAGAGCTTTGGAGAGGATCAGATCTGCAGCGTTCTCGAGTTCTGCTGAACCCTTATTGCCCAAATATGGTACAGGAGCATATAGGCGCTTAAAAGGCTAGAAATTGTGGGCCTGTGATTAGCTCTTCCATAGAGACTAAAAGCTAAGAAAGCCCAGCCCTCCACGCTGAGCTGATTAAATTCTCCTCTGGGAGAAAACACCACTTTGCAGCTTTCTCTGCAGAAGCCCAGAGGAGTGGAGGACCAGTACCCTCCTTACCCCTCACAAAAGGGCTGCAGAGCCTGATACCCATCAGGGCTTAAACTCTTCCCTGTTTTTGTTTCAAGACAAGCTGAGGAAATTAATTGTAAAAGCTCTTGTGTTTAGACAACATTAAACCAAAAATATTCTGGGGCATGTCCTCAGCTTGTGTAAATTATCAGGAGATATCAAAGTAAAGATCAAATGCCCGGCCTTTCCTCAGATATCCTGTGTGTGTTATGACACAGCAGCTACACGCGGTCACAAATTGTTTTCCAAACAGTAATATCATGGTTAGGCTAATGATGTGGTAGGACCATCATGTATTGTGCATCACCTCCTCATTTCCCCGCCCCCCCCCCCCCCTTCTTTGATTACCTTGATATGCTGTTTCTTCATGCTTAAGCCATATAATCACCTCTGGATTATACTGCACCTTGCTAAATGCAGCTGTGGCCCATTACTAGGGGCAGAGGTGCTACACAACACAAATAATGAACTGTATCATTAAGTAATATTATTACTTATTATAGGCTCTCGGCATACTGTATCTAAAGAACTTTTGTACAATACACTACATTACTTGTTGAGATTAATGTTATTATCCAGTCATATAGCTGTCACAATACCTGCACATAAGCAGAAACAAGCTCTGTAGTCTTCATGTTGTTGAGACTTTCTTCATCAGACAATTTCGCCACCATGATCATATGAAATGTTGGTGAGGTCTCCACAGAGTCCAGCATAACAGACCATCTGCTTTGGTCCTACTTACAATCTCAGAAACTCCCAATACATTTCTCTTTCTTGCTAAATGGTGTAGGACAAGTTGTCAAAGAAAAACAGGGAAAAAACCCACCAAGCTTATAGCCGATTCCTGCCAGAAGAGGGGCAATCATGAAATGTAAGAAAAATAGCCTGAATAAAAAATGCTGGACTTTTTTTTGCCCCACAATCCTTTGTGCCATAATAAAAATCACCTTTAATCTTATTCCAAGGGGTCTCATATAGCTGATTTCACTGCAGCCACACATACATTACTGGCTTGCCAAGCAGAAAAAAATTTACTGTGAATATAAAGGGTAATGAAAGTACTTATAACATCTGAGAAGTATAAAAATGATAGCTGAAAGACTTACATTAATATTGAAACATACACCTTTACTCTGACCAGGAAACTATCACAGGCATAATGCCAGCACAGATCCAAGGTTTCTATTTCTCTCTTCACAGAGCCAATTTCCCGGAGTCATGTTGCAGGACAGGCAGGTATTGGAATCCTAAAGATGAATTTAATCAGGATATTGAGCAAATAGCCAAAGGAAAGGACATAAATTCATCCATAGTGGTAAAAGAATCTCTATCTCAAAGTTACTAAGGCAGATTTTCCTCTAAAATGATGTAAATCTGAAATGATTCTATTGGTTTCGACAGAATTACCCCCAGTTTGTACCTTTAGGTCACGATGCAGTTTATTAAGGAAGTGCACAGAAATGTGCACATCTTTCCCATAAAATTAGACAACAATATTTTTTTTAGCCCAGTAGTGAGGCTTTACAGCCAAGCTTACATGGCTAACATTAGGATTGAGATTACTGTTCACATGAGCAAAGACCAACTTCTCCATCACGTAACTCAGCAACAAACTTCTCTAGGAGGCACAGGGTGCAGGTGGGATGCTCAGGGACTGTCAGTGTAAGCCTAAGTCAGTGCTGCTGCAGACTCTTTCTCCTTGTGCTTTCTCTTTACTCTGGTCCTGGTGCTTATCTGCTCCATGACTGAAACTGGCTGAACAGTAGCCTAGCAATAAATAAGACAAAAAGAGAAGGGAAAAAAAAAGGGGGTTAGGTTTTAGCCAGTGCCTCAGGAAATCTGCCATGGAACTGTTATTTATGACTGATATTTTAGCACTTCCTAGATACCACTGTCCTCCCACCCTTAGCACCGAGTAAATGTGAGATGGCATCAGCCCGTGCCGCAGAGTTCACATGGCTTAAACCTAATAAAAACGAGCACGCTAGGGTTCTAATTCACCCTTTGCCATTTAATTTGGCTAACACCCAGCCGGGGCCAGGCACGGCTCCGCTGGCCGCCCCTCAGCCCCACGGATGCCAGCACACCCAGCCCCTCGCGCCATTCCCAGCCTGCAGGGGTCCAGCGGCCAGGCCCAGCCGCGGGCACCGGGCCGGGGCGGCTGCCCCGGCGGAGCAGGGCGGGGAGCCCCGCCGGGGAGGCCCGGGCCGGCCGAGCTGCAGCCCACGGCCAGCGAGGGGCTGGGGGCGGGGGGGCGAAGCTCTGGGGATCGGCAGCCCCCGGGAGGCGCAGGAGCGGGGCAGGGTGACGTGGGTTGAGCGGCGGCAACGTCCCCTCCCGTTCGTGTGCCGACGGCCGCCACGCACCGCAGGCCGCAGACCACCCGCCCCCCCCTGGCCACGGCCGAGCCCGCCATGACACCCCACCGCGGGCCGCTCTGCGCGCCCGGAGCCGTCTCGATGGTGGGGGCGGCGGGTGCGGTACCTCCGGGCCGCCGGGGGGCGCGGCGCGGCGGGGCGGGGCCGCGGCGGGGCGGGCCGGGGCCGGGCGGAGCGGGCGCTGCCATGGACGCGCTGTGCCGGGCCGAGCCCGGCCCCGCCGGCCCGCCGCCGCCTCCCGCTGCCCTGGGCCCGCTTCTCCGCCTGGCTCGACTGTGTCTGCGTGGTCACCTTCGACCTGGAGCTGGGCCAGGCCATGGAGGTGCGGCCAGGGCCGGGGGGCCTGAGCGCAGGCAGGGCCGGGGTGTGTGGGGCGGGCCTGGGCCCGGGCAGGGCCGGGAGCTGCGGGGAAGGGGCGGCAGGCAGCGGGTGGGGGAGGGGAGGGGAGGGGAGGGGGCGGGGCTGGGCTGGCGGGGGTGAGGGGGGCTGTGTGGGGCAGGCGGCGTCTGGGCGAAGGTGTGGGTGTGAGGGGCTGGGGGCAATGGCGGCTGGGGGCGGGCGGGGCGGAGCGGAAGGGCCCTGTGCCTGGGGAAGCAGGGCAGAACGGGGCGGGGGGGGGGGGGCTGCCGGGCTGTCTCCCGGGATAAGGCTGTGGTGGCGGGGGAGGCGGTGTGGGGAGTGGGCAGGGGGCTCGGGGGGCCGGGCAGCACCTGGCTGTGCAAGGCCGGGAGGAGCCAGGGCAGCCCAAGGTGCTGCTGTCTGTGTGCAGGGGCCGGGGGGCTGGGGAGGGGGGGCTGAGGTGAGCAGAGGGGTGCAGGACTGCCGAGGGGGAGGGGGCGGTGGGGGAAGGGCTGTAGAAAGTCAGCCCGTGAAAGGGCTGGTGTTAGGGAGCGGGGGGTAGGGGTGAACCTCGCTCAGAAATACAGGTCTGGGGTGTGGGGTCAGCAGGCGCTGAGGGGGGGTTGAGGTGGACATCGTAGGACAGTGATAGGAAAGGAGTTAGGAGATGGGTGGCGAGAGGGGGAGCAATGGGGCGAGGAGGGGGTGCAGTGGAGTGGGGTGCTGAGGCGGCTCTGTCACCCTGAGGACCTGTGGTGTCAGAGGTTTCCCAGGAGGTCTGATATACCTGTGGGGGTCATTGAGGGGCCAGAGAGGATGAATTGGGAGTGAAGAGGCTGGAACAGTTTTTCCTTATTCCCTTATTGCCTCTGAAAGAGGATTTGAAGGGAGTTAGAGCCTAAGGCTTGTAAGGTGGCTGAAGGCAAGAGCTGGTTGGTGTTCTAAGAAAATGCTACATAAGGAGGAGGGGTAGGTCTGTATTATTCTGAACCTAAGGCATTGTCTCAAATTTCTTGATATTTGTTGTGTGATTGTGGGAAGTACTCCTCACTTTGCCTTTGTATAAGGAGGTTAACACTGTTTTTCAGAGGATCCGGACTAAATTTTTAAAGTCATGCTGAAGCTTCTGAAAGGAATGTAAAGCAGTAGAGATCAAGTTAGCCAATTGCTCCTTTGTTTTCTTAAATGCTCGACTATGTTTCTTTTCATGAAGCCTGAAAATAAATAAAATCAAGCTGCTGTAGACCTAAGTTTCACATGCTCTATAGTCTTTCCTGCAAAACCAGACCTGATATACCCCAAAAGGGTATGAATACTGGGATAATAATTAGCATTTACAATTTAATTCTTCATAGGTGTGTTTTAAAATATAGCTACAAAGATGCTCTCTTACTGGTTTTATTACCTGCCTAGCATTATAAGGAGGCGACTTTGTGATTGAGGTATGCAGTAATATGGTTTGTTAATCCCTGGAGAGGTATTTTTCTTCTTTTTCTTCCTTTCCTCTGTTTTCCTCCTTTGCCTGCAGAAGTATTGATGGGGAAATGTTTCTCATTTGGCATAAATGACCGAGAAGGCTGGGAACATCTCAGCATCTGGCCTGAGCAATGACGCAACCCCACCTTCACTTTTCCTTTGGTTGTGCGTTGTGGATTTCTATCTCCGAGTAAAGGGTTTGGGCAAGGAATTGGGTCTGCGTTGGGTGAGATGCCCAGGAAGAAAGCCAGGCAGAGGAGAAGCTGTGTAATAAACATCCCATGTTCCGTTCTGGGTGGGGTTGGAAAATTAAAAAGCCTAAGCTGTTAGCGTCTTATGGGGGGATTCCAGGTAAAATTATTTTTAAATGTTGAAAAAGTGTAAATGTCACTATTGTCAGTAGTCAAATGGTGTCATCATCTTCCTGCTTATTTCCTATTTCCATCTGTTGCCTTAGTTTTTTTAGATTGGGTCAAGATCCTGCGGCTTGTCTCCAAGCAGGCAGATGTCTGCAGCTGAGAAGAGGGAGTTTTATGATTCGGGCTCTTGACTGCAAGTTTCTGGGTTGAAAAAATGCGTCTATGGCACCCAGCCCTGTGGGACTTCAGTCCTGGCTGAGTTTGTACGGGAAGTTTGCTGTAGACATTACCAGATCAGTGTAGCTGACTGAGATTAGATCTTGACAGAGTGCTCTGTGGTTTTGTGGATGAATGTATATCCCTCTAAAGAGTGATTTAATCACAGAGGCTGTTCACAAACCAGAGGATTATACAGAGTGACAGGCTACAAATACTTAAAATAACTTGTGCTACCTCACATGCTCACAGCAAAGTGAGTTAGGAGGAGGAGTAACCTCCCGTTCTGGAGGTTGCACCATACTTCTACATGATCTCTGTAAATCAGTGTGTGAAGATGCAGACATACCAAGCGTAGTCCAACCTTAGGGTGTCCCCTGCAGTTCCACTTTAGAAGCGGGCCTGTCTCAGTCACGGTTTCTGTACTGAGACCTTGTCATTCTTTCCTGAAGATTACTTCTTCCTGAGTATAGGATTCTTTCCAGAGTAAACATCTCTTTTCTTCCCTTGCTGCCCAAATCTACTTGGAAGCTGCATTGTTGAAGCCTGATTAGTGCGTGTTGTCTGTCTGTGCTTCAATAACACTGAGTAGAAAGGTAAAATTACCCTGGAGTGGGGTAGGCTCTGTGGATACAACTTCACAGCCAAGAGCTTGTTCAAGGTCTGCTTGGGTTTCTGAATATTGTATGACTTCTGTTCTGTGAAGTCATCTCGCGGTGTAGATATATCATTGGCCTGAAATTCAGTGAGTCCCACTCTGCAGCTGTTTAAATACACAGTAGAAAAGGTGTTACAAAGGAAAACACAGGTTAATGTAGAAGTTAGGTATAATTACTGTTTCTGCCTCATTCACCAATTTACATGTCTTCAAATAGTCAACTACAGATGGCAGAAACACCAGGGAGAGAGGAAGACACGTTTCTGAGAGGATCCTCTCTGGCTAGCAGTCTGTGTCCCACCGGAGCAGCCCTCCCCACCAGCTGCTTGCCATCCAACCCTGCAAGGGCTCTGACTTCTCTGGTGCTGCTGTCATAGAAACGCTGAAAATTCATCCCTGTGGTTCTGAAATATCCCTTTTCACAATGGCAGTGGCTCCTCCCTCCCCAAGCTTTCCCAATCACGGGCACTTTGTGAAGCTGGGTTACTTCAGAGTCACCAGAAGTCATTTTCTGGGATGTTCTCTGTGTTGCTATGACAGCAGCAGAGCACTTGGCACCCTTGCTGGTATCAACAGCAAAGCTTTAGTGCAAGGATCTGTTTTCAACAACATGTGTCGCCTCCATGCTTGTTAATCCACTATTGATGGGAGAGAGCATTACATCATAAGCTATGACATAATTTGAGCCCTTTTGGACTACTTCTGAGATATACAGAGACTTTTATAAATAAAAAGTTCTTTTTGTTTGCTGTCTTTTTGCTTTTGAAAAGTTCTTGTGGCTAGGATTCGCACTATTTCAGAGTGTGTTTTTAATCTTGTAAACATTTGGAGATTTCCCCCCACCCCACACATAGAAATACGTCAGACAACATGTTATGCTGAAAGGGAGGCAAAGACATAGAAGATAAGGCCTATTTTTCAGAAACATAATGTCTGAATTTTTGGGTCCATCAGCGCTTCTACGCTCAGTGAGAAGCATCTGAGTATGGTTCACCCCCGCCTGCCCCCCAAATGCTGAGCACACATCTCCAAGTGAAACATATGCTTAGTGTATCTTAAACTTGGACCCACAAAGGAGCTAGGAGCCATCAGGATCCATTTCTGGTCTGATTTGCTTGCAGAATGACCCCCCCCAGAAAAGGCAGCAGGAGAATTAGAAGTCTGTCTTGACTCTTGAACTTAAGTTTAGATCATCAGATCTGAGCTTGCTGCGATGCTATTGCAGAAGGCACGATGATGTGAGATTCCTGAGCTTCTTGATGATTCAGCATCAGATGTCTAGGTCTCTGTTCCTGGTCTGTCCATTGTTACATGGGAATTAACAAAATAAATGTTTGTATGATCATTAAATTAGTCATAACCACAATAATTTATTCAGTCACCTAATGCAAAAATACAGCAAGCAGAGAAGTGTTTCTTCTCCTGTGGTGTAGTTGTAATGCATCCCTTCATGCTTCAGTGTCTAAAAAGCCTTCATTCTCTAGTTGTGCCTTCATGTGCTGCCTCGTCGCTGTAGCTTGCATGTGATAATTTTGCTCCTGTATTTTTGTAGCTTTCATCTTTCAGAGACGCTTTAACCAAAGGCTAATCAGTGTAATTTTTAATTGTTAATTTGGCTCACTCTCTGAAGTTGATTAGATGACCTTGCCAAGGAATCAGTGGGGAATTGTTAGAGCGAAGCGAGCGAGCTCAGTGAACTTCCAGCACTCTGGCATGGTGCCACCCTTGCTTTTTATAGACTTGTAAGAAGAGTTGAGCACTGAAGAGAGCTCCTGATTTGAGTACCAGATGACTCGCACACTGACCTGAAGCAGAGTTACTGCCTGGGAGCTGCAGAAGTCTGACGAGCAGATCTCCATTTTTCAATTCATTCAGTGCTAGTTTCTTTCTCCTCTGCTTATTTAAAGCCACCAGCAATTTCTGCATTTCCCGATCAGTAAGTGCTGTAAACGCTGTATAGGTTACCTCTGCAGATTTGTAAGTACTTTGGTTTCTGTCCTTTGCCCAGTGACATGTGAAACTCATTCTTGCCATAGTTGTGTCATTTCTCACTTCTCAGTGCGATTGTTTCTGTAGTGGACCTTGCTTGCAGTGCTGCCCTCAGCCCTGACCTGAGAAGTCTTGAGTTCTCTTTTATTGGGTTACAGTAAATGCAGAAACAGTGTTATCAGCATTTACATAGTTCAGCTGCAAAGCTAGAGTCTTTAACTAGATGCTTTAAAATTCTTGTCGATCTCCCTTATCTGAAATGCTTGATGATAAATTGGGTGTAAGGCAATTCAGCTGTCACTGGTATGCTGACAAAGCATGAATCTTCCAGCCTATGCCAGACCCACCTTTTTCTGTACACAATAAGCCTTGGCTTGTCTTTCTGACAACAGATCTCAAATCAGGGAGCTAAAACACAGCTCTGAATCCCCACAACTCCTGCTGCCCATGTTCTTTTTGGTTACTGTGAACAGCATCTCTAGCCAACCAGGCACTCAGGGGTGTTAAGTAACCGTTTTCACTGTGGAGGCTAGGATATACACCCAAGTCTGTGTCTAACACCAGACTTCCTATTGTTTACTGTACGTAGGATATATTGTTTTCTAATCTCTTCGTACGGCTAGGAACCATTGTCCACTCTGGTTATTACTGCCTCCTTTCCTCTGCCCTTGAGGATGGTGATCTTCCCCTGCCTGTATCTTGGCAGAATGCTACTGCAAAGGTTGTTTCCCCAGCCACGACTGTTAACACTCTCTGTGCCATTCTTCAGTGGTTCTTTCCAGACCTCACCCCATCTGTGCATAACTTCATTTTTAAAGCCATTCTTAGTCTGTCTTTACTGTCTTGCCTTCTCATTTCATTGCTGTGAAGTCTGTTTCTACCTCCCAGCAGCTCAAGATGCCAGCCTTCCTCACTCCTTCGGAATATTTAGTGGGTTTAGTGAACTGTAAGGGGTTTTTTTTTTAGCAAGATTTAAAAAATGAAGATAAAAAGTGACCCTCTTCCAAATGACAACTAGTAATACACAACAAAGTTCAAAACTTTCTCTATAGGACATTATTCTGGACAATTTTAAAACTTGTATTTAGGTGCAAAATTGAGTATTAATGGTTTCAGACTTGGAGCTTGGAGAGTTAAGTATATGTTAACGTAATTTCAAGCAGCATTGGAATAGTCCTCTCCTGCCTGCTTTAGAGAAAACAGATGTTTGCACATCAGGAATGTGTACGGAGAAGTTAGCAGCAGGGTGGTGGGCTGTTTGTTTCCCGAGCTGTCAACTCTCAAGTTAAAATCTAAGTAAAACATAAGTCATTTGGACTGTCTCGCAATCTGCTAGAATAAATAGATTCTGTGACAGGCTCAGTGCAGTGGCCTGTTGGGAGTCAGTTTGTAAATGGGTGGATTTACCTTCTTGTAGGACATGCTACTTCAGGAAAAATAAGGCACTTAACTGTATGGAAGCAATGTTTATAGATCTATGTAGAAGATGGGGGAACAGAGTGGTTGACGTACTGGCTCTTGCCTCTTTTGCAGTTGGTGTATCCGTATGACTTTAGGCTAACGGAGAAAGAGGTAATAACTATTTTATATTTTTTCCCTCTGGTTTTAAAGATATTGAGTAGCAGTGATGGAGGTTTTCTTATTGCGTGTTTTTGTTTGTTACAGAAAACTAGTATCTGCTACTTGTCGTTTCCAGACTCCTACTCAGGTAGGTAGCATCTGTTGGCCTTGCATGCAGCCTGCAGGATGGTTTGCTGCTGTTATGAAAGGAACGGGTGCATGATGGAAAGAGTGAGTCATCACCTCTAATGCAGCAGAGACTGATGGGCTGTATCTTCTAGAATGGTGACATCAAGGAGCACCCAGCCCTTAGCTCTGAACAGAGAGGCTTCTTGTCATTTTGATTGCTCTCTCCATCTAGAATCTGTGATCTAGTGGGTGACCGGACAATTTCTTGGTAAGCTTGCACACTCATGGTTCCCTTGTGCCAATAAAATATAAAAAATAGTCATGAAGGATGAGTTCCCTGAGATTTGCAGTTGTTGACTGTCAGCATTTCTGCGTTTGTGAGTGAAGTGCTCAGGGAAGAGAAATATATGGGCAGAGGATGCTTTCACAGAAGAAGTATTCCCAAAGTTTGTATTTATAAATCAGAAAGGTGGCAGTAAGAAATAAGCATGTTAATTCATCCTGCTACCTGTTTCTTTAAGAAAATTCCTGACTATTAGTTTCCTGCAGCTTTGTCCAGTTCAGGTTTAATGTTTTAAGGATATACTTTCACTAGTTTTTCAGAGCTTAGTGAATACTCAGGCTAAATGTCCCTTTTATTGAAGTAAGTTATTTACTAATAGTAATATCTTCATAACACCCCCACCCCACCCACCCACCCACACAATCTTTACTCTTCTTTGGAGCATGGCACCTGCGTGCAGTGGGAAGGGAGTATGTCCTCTCACCAGTAAGTAGCACCTTACTTGGTTTAGCCTTGGGTTTTGTTCAGTGAGCTTAGCGTGTTTAACTTTCCTTACAACTGACCTCTTTGTACATACTCAGCCCTACTCCTGCCCATCCTAAACAAATGATGAAAACTGAGGACTTCGTGCTGTTTCTTTTTTCTGCTATACAAAGTATGCTTGGGCAGGGTGAGGAGTATAGTTGCTAGAACTGTTGTGCAGGGGGTTGTCGTTTAAATCTGTGTTTGTATGGTCTTGGATTAAGGCCATTTGCAGGTTTTTCAGTAGAGTGGATAAGAAGTGGTGGCTGCAGCTACTCAGGATTGATAGTACTGGCCAATGTCTGTAAGTTTCCCAGCAACCCTGGCAAGGTTTAGCTTAATGGTATCAGTTCTTGCGTGTTCCTCCTGTCTTGTACTGACTTTTGTGGGTTTATGCTGTTACTCTGCATTCTCAGTTTTGGAGTTCCTTGTAAGTCAGCATCCCTGTTTATGTCAGCGTTGCAGATTTAAGCAATTTCCAGCTTTCTCTGTACTGAAACTTCTTCCTGAGCATTTGTGATCTTTATCTCAGGTGGTCTGGGAGATACTCAATTTAGCTTCCGCCTTCGTCAGTCTGGGGGACAGAGGACCACTCATTACGAGGATGATGGCGAGTACAATAGAGAAGCACCCTTAACACTGCAGGTCAGTTGCATTTCAGTGCACTACTTACACCTGCTAAGCAAAGAGTAGTGTTAATGGGTTAAAAGCCAAATATACTTTTGAGTTGTTTCTGTGTATGAAATACTCATTTCTCTGGCTGTGGGATAGTCAGAAAAGGAGAAAGCTTTTAGCACAGGGACTTACTTCCATGTTAACACTCATAGAGGGCTTTGCTGAGAATCCGAGCTACTCTGAGAGATAGAACTGATCAGGGCATACCCAGATTAAAGCAGTGGTCATGTCTAGCTACAGCAAAAAGACAAATGATGGCACATAGGTGAGATCCAACAGAGTGCACAGCTACCTGTGCACGTTCCATGAGGCAAGATAAGAATATCCTTGTCCAGTGGTAAATTAACCGTTTACCTCTTTTGTTGAGTGATGGCAGTTCTTTTCATTTGTTGCAGGATTTACGTATATAAAACCAGCCACAGTAATTGGCATGCCACAAATCCACAGTTTGGTTTGCTATGTGCGGGCTGGTTTAACCTTACCCAAGCACTAATACCAGGAGTGTCCATTAGTTGTGTTTTTTCTGTCAGTGAACTGTCCATTTCATGCAGAGAAAGGATGTGCTCAGCACTGTTGCCTCTTTTAATGGAGCAGATGGCCGTCAGATCAACTTGTCCTCTTCTGCTTTCTCCTTTGAGATGATGCTTCCTGTGCATGTGCCTTTTTAACACTTCTGCAATCTTTTTGTGATATGCAATCCAGAAATGGGTTGCTGGTCTGAGAGGGAGTAGGAGGATTTCTTTTCCTGAGTTCTGATCTAGAGATTTTTCCAGCTTGCATATATCTTTACTGCTTTGTAGCAATCGGGCACTGCCTCACAGATTCACCTAGCTTTGAAGAAGTAAAGGAAGCAAAACTGCCAAAGTGCTGGATTCTGTTGTGGAAAATTAACCACAGAATCATAGAATGGTTTGGAAGTGACCTTAAAGACCATGTAGTTCCACCCCCCTGCCATGGACAGGGACACCTTCCACTAGACCAGTTTGCTTCAAGCCCCGTCCAGCCTGGCCTTGAACACTTCCAGGGATGGAGCAGCCACAGCTTCTCTGGGCAGCCTGTGCCAGCGTCTCACCACACTCACAGTAAAAGAGTTTCTTCCTTAGATCTAATATAAATCTACCCTCTTTTAGCTTAAAAACCATTCCCCCTTGTCCTATCACTACAGGCCCTTGTAAAAGTCCCTCTGCAGCTTTCCTGTTGGCCTTTTTAGGTACCGGAAGGCCGCTCTAAGGTCTCCCTGGAGCCTTCTTTCCTCCAGGCTGAACAGCCCCAGCTCTACCAGCCTGTCTGCCTAGGAGAGGTGCTCCAGCCCTCTGATCAGTCTCTGTGGCCTCCTCTGGACTTGCTCCAACAGCTCCATGTCCTTCTTACGTTTGGAGGCCCCGGAGCTGGACACAGTACTGCAGGTGGGGTCTCATGAGAGTGGAGTAGAGAAGGAGAATCCCCCTCCTCAGCCTGCTGGCTGCACTTCTTTTGGTGCAGCCCAGGATAGTATAATATTTGGGAAAAGAAAAATGCCTTAAACTACGCGACTTCAAAAAATGATATAAGTATGGTCTTGCGTTTGGCACTGATGACTGTCCTTCCTCCTTGATGTCTATGGGAACTTAGAAGGCATAGCATGTTTGAAATGATTGCTGGGGATTTGTATTAAATCTGTTTGTTTTCATGGGTGCTACGAAGGAAGCTGTGTGCTTCATCCTGAGCAAAGTTTGACTGGTACTGCTTTAAATGCCTGACTAAAGCGGAGTGCAGCGGGTATAGTAGGGTACATTTCCTCCTCTCAGAAGATGATGTATTCCTTCCTCAACAATACGTTATCCTTCAGTTGGCAAAGAAAACTGACAGTCAGAGCGCATCAGCAGCAGCAAGGGGTGCCAGGATGAGCTCAGTGGGTTGGCTTAGCTGGTTGTGTTAATGGAAACCTCCTTGATTAACCCTTTAAATGATGGCCCTAAAGGTGCTGCAGAAAGGGGCTGATGAAAGGTGCTACGTGGAGGCTGTAATTTTTTGTGAATTTAGTTGTTTGTATCTCCTCTCTACCCATTTGGTAAACTCTTCCAGATAGCTGAGCATGGATAACTTTGGTAAATAGCAGGGTATGCTGTAATTGTATCATAGCAGGAGTGAGGTATGTTGTTTGGTCAGGGCTGAGGGAGTTTGGGTGATAGCAGTAATCAGTTTCTAACTAACAGCATTGTTGGTCTCTGTTGCAGCGGGAGTCAGCTCATTACTTTGGTTATGTATACTTCAGGCAAGTCAAGGACAGCTCGATGAAGAGAGGTTATTTTCAGAAGGTGAGTACTGAAACCAGATAGCTTGCTACTCTCAACTGGTACATAGCTGTAAAAAGGCACCTATCCATAGCTGTAAAATAGCACACTTCCTACGTGACACCCACAGTGTTTCTGCAGGAAACAGCAAAGGTTCGGGTGAACAGGAATATGTGGAAAGTGTAATTCCAAACAAACCTGGAATGGTTGCCATGGTGCGTTAATCACATGAGCAGTGACCTGCTGTCTGAATCATGAGATCTGGAAAGTACTCCGAACATTTGGCTTCAGTACCTACTCTATGTCACAGATAGTGAGAGGATATACTTTGTTATTGCAGTCTGTGCTAGTTATATGCTTAACCCTACTCTCATTATGCTTTAATTTTTCTTCTTCCTAGTAGCCATCTGGGAATGGATTTCCTGCTGAGCTGATGGCTTCTAACTAGCAGCAGCGACACGGCTGGTACCCTCTACCAACCTTGGCTCTTACCCTAATTCCTTTGACACAGACCTGCAAAAAATAATATAAACTGCATGTTTATTTCAGCATAAATATGCAGAGTGCTTTGTATTATTCAGACAGATAGTTATGATCACTGCCTGAAAGAGTGGAATTTCAGTCATCTTCTAGAGAAGGAAAATATTTTACTTGACCTTAAGATCCATTTTTCCTCCATAGATCCATGGAATTACTCTTTCAGTAGTGTTTTTTTCACATCAAAAGATCAAAATGCCATCTTCTCAACAATGACCTTTGAAAAACCTGGCCTGCAGGTATCAGATATCAGGACTGAATTGGAAAATTTGTAAAAAATAGTGATATATTTCACAAAGAAGCATTAGAAAGAAGCCAAAACAACAACAAAAAGCATTGCTGGAAACAAATCAGCATTATTTCAAGTTACTTGGTTCTTCCCCAGAATTCCTTTATTTTGCTTATCTACCTAATTTCAATTTCAGCGATCTGCTTCTTTGCACTTCGCTGTGTGAAACAGCTGTTTTGTTAGCTTTGAACCTACCAGCAATTATTGTTATTTTTCCTCCAGTTGATCTTTTGCTAGGTCGCAATCTCATCCCTCTTAATTGCCGTGGCTCCCTGGTAGAAGCTGCCAGCTGTGCTTATTCATTAAACAAAAAAACCCTTGCCTGTGTGGATACCTAGGGTCTCCCAAAGCCTGAAGGCTTTACGACTAGGTAGCTAGCAAGAATTCCATCGGTAAAAGTGCTGCTTTTGAGCTCTTTCATGTTTTTGGTGTTGGTTTTTAAGTGTACGCTCAAGTAAGCAATATAAGCATATGCTGTGCTAGAAATTATCATGTCAGGGGGACTCTGACTCCTAAATGTGCCTTTTTTCAGTCTTTGGTGCTGGTGTCATGCCTTCCATATTGAACTTGTTTCCAGTCACTGCTGCAACTCATCGCTCCAGAATACTTTGACAAGCTGGAGCCGTGCCTGGAGGCAGGTAAGCAGTCAGATATAGGAGGGAGGGTTTGCATACTGAAATCTTTTAAGAGGTTTTATCAGGAGGTTCCTGAAAGACAGTTTAAATGTTCAGATTAGTTCATTCTGGAACAATTCCAACAGGGAAAAACTTTCATCCAAGTGGTTGGCTTGTCAAAATTATAAACAGCTGTAAAGGATGCATTAATGGGAAATGTCTGACAACCTTAATAGATGATGCTGTCAGTTTTGCATGCAATGTATTCCCTGAGAGAGGAAAAAACCTGCTAATGCTACATCTCTGTCTAGGTCTTTATGGCACTGTTTCAAGTTAATCATGATTTATCAACAGTATAGTGCTGCTGGGCCTGCACTGGGAACAGTGCAGTTACAAACAGTGGTTTGTTTGTAACTAGCCAGGGGGCACATGAGCTATGAATGAGTGATAATTACATTGACAGAACTCATAGGACCAGCTGATTACCTGTATTGACCTTCAGATTAAACTTTTTCCTTTACCTGTGTCCCTGCAGTGTGCAATGAGATTGATCAGTGGGCCACCTCCTGTGCCAGGACAAACTCTGAATCTTCCAGTGATGGGAGTTGTCATTCAGGTACTGTCACTGGTGATCTGTGCTCAGCAGCAGGCTGAAGCAACTGGGAAGGGAAACGTATTCCCATTTCTTCTAGGTGTATAAATTGCTCTTTACTCTAGGTTCTTTCCCTTTAGTCCTAACCTCTGTGCAATTAGAATGGTAATTAAGAAAACTTTCTCATGTGGATGGTTGTCAAGGAAGAAAGCAAAGTGTGTGTGCATGCTGATTCCATCTCCTGGATAATATGTCTGTTCTTAATTGTAATCTAGGTGCGAATCCCGTCAGGGTGGATAAGCAGGATCAAGCCCAGTGAAGCAGTTCAATCAGAGGTGAGATGAAGTGTGGCATGACACAAGCCAGTGATGAGCAGAATCTAGACTAAGGAAGGAGGGGTGGAGAAGAACTGAAAACTCTTTCAGCCTTAATCCTGTTTGAAACCACTTTGGCCCGGTAATTAACGTGGTTTCAGATACCCATCTGGTACAAACTGCATGCTCTCATGCCTGTGTCTTTCAAAACAGAGCTCTCTGCACAGAATTTGTGTGCTTCGAGTTATGTATGTGCATTGTTCTCACAGTTTTGTTCACCATGCCTTTCCTGGGAATTCATGCATAGGTAGGTCTCTACGAGACGCGCCTGGTCTTCTGTGTTGTTTGCAGCATTTGCTGTCCGGCATCTTTACTGCTTTGATTTAGCTTGGGTTTTGATTCTTGTTCATTTCATCTTTTCCCTTTTTCTCTCCTTTGAATAATGTTGTTATCTTTCACAACTTTTGGTATCCATGTTACTAAACCTTATTGTCTCTATCTCTATCTTAAGTTCTGTATTCTGCCAGAGGAGACTCTGGAAAATAAAGGAGCAGACATGGGAAGTCTTTCACATCTTGAAAAGAAGAGGTTCTTGATTATCTTATAGGAAAGGAAATTTATCTGGACCTTGAATGCTCAATCCAGATCTGTTTGTGGCTCATACCTCTAAGCATTAACTTTGTTCTCTTCTTTTGTGCATATTGTAGAGGGAGCTACTTTGTGATTGATGTGGTCAGTTTAGATGGCGTTTCAGTCAGGATGCTTTCATTTACTAACAGGTTTGGGTTTGTTTCGTTTTTTTCCCCTCATTTAGAATCTGTTACCAGCCCCACTGGTTCTCCCCAGTATTCACGAACTGGATCTTTTCAGGTGAGAGTCACCATCCTTGCAACCCTCGCCCCTCCATCTGCTTTCCCCTCTCCCTGCTCAGAGTATCTTATAAATCATAGGGATAATGAAGAATCAAAAATCACTGCTTTGCATTGTCATTTAGAATGCTGGACTTGCAAAGCTTGTGCAGTGTTTAAACCTGTGTGCGCTGCCCTTAACACAACCTGCTGTATCCTGGTTAGAAGAGGGTTTCTTTTCTTGACCTTAGCTGGTGATCAGCTTAAGCTCTGAAGCATACGCATTGTGTGTCTGAAGCAAACTTTTCAGCATTATAGGTGCTATTCTAATAGACATACATCTGCTGTAATCCATGTGCGTTTTACTTTGCTCTCAGTATGCCTTTTCACCTAAGCAATATGATCAGCAGGTTGCTTTACATTGTTTAAAGCATTTCCTTTAAACATGTATAAAATGGATGAGCAAGAGCATGTGCAAAGACATGTGGCATTCTGTTGTGGAATTCTAAAAATCAATCCTAGATTTCAAATTCCCAGATGGAAATGCATCTGGGTAGGCTTGTATGCAATAACTGTGCCTGATCTTTTCTGAACTGCGTTTCTAACCTCAGCGTATCATTCTTCCTTTCACTAACAGGTGTTTCCAGCCAGTGCTAATTCATATCCAGATGTTGTGGGAGCTGATGTTACTAGGAGAGCCAATTGTTGTAATGGCACCATCCCCTACAGTTTCTTCAGAAATGGTTCTGGCACTTACCAGGTAATGCCTGCAAATTCTGAGATACAGGTAACTGTAGTAATGAATTCTGGCAGCTTTTCTCTTTCAGATCCCCTCTTCTGCCAAATCAGTGGTGTTAGATTTAGTTTGCCTATGAAAGCATGTAAGACAAATAGCATAGCAAAAGAGTCATGCTCATATTCCACCAATGGTAGAGAAGAGTAAAAGTGAATCTCCCGTGTTGGGAGACTTGATGGCTCATATCCCTGAGGAACTTTGTCTCTTTGGCTTTGAACTCTGCTTTAGGAAAAAAAAAGCCTGGAGCTCCTCCAAAGTGTCACCGCTGGCAGGACGAAACCACTGCTTTGGGATATAAACCTGATGTAAACACACATTCCTCCTTTGTGCAGTTTATATGGCAGCTATTCTATCTATTGTTACAGTTGCCTTGCTCCTCTGAGGTACTGTTGTGACTACCGCCCCTATTTTACTATCCATGACAGTGAATTTAAAGAGTATACGACCAGGACACAAGCTCCGTAAGTAGCCAGTAGACCCTTGCTATCCACTTGCCACTGCCTGTGTGAAGGAAACCCCGAGGTTAGCATTGTTCTGCTTTTTTCCCCCTCTTTCTAGGCCAAACATTGTTGTGGGAGTCACAAACCCTTTCTTTATCAAAACTCTCCAGCACTGGCCACACATTCTTCGAGTTGGGGAGCTCAGAATGTCAGGTAAGGGTGGAATCAAAGTCCTGTTGGGCTGGTAGACCGTGTTAGAGGCTAGTAGTGAGCTGACAGTCAGTTGCAGTGCTAGCTGTCATTCTATGCATCTTCATTCCTGTGAGAGCTGAGAAACCAAAGGGAAGTCTAGACTCAAACTGAGTTGGTGTGCAGTATGAGTGCAAACAGTGGTGAAGACAAATCGTTGAGAGGATAACTTGCTGTGTTTTTCTGAAGCATTAAGAAAAGAAGTCCTTCCTGGGCAGGAAAGAGAACATTGCAGAGAGAAGAGAGAGGTGGAGAAAGAGACTCTGATTATTATCTATAAAGCCAGGAAAGTCTCTAGGTTGAGGAGTTAATTTTATTGCAGTGCCTCCTTAACACACTCCTATTCCAAAATTTTAGCTGAAAAGTTAGCAGATGAGAAGGCTTATGTGAGGGTGGAGGTAAGGGAGGATATGATTTCAGATGTGCAAGTGTAGTACTGGATGTTCTTGAGTGTGAAGTCTCTCATGTGCGTCCTGTGGCTGTGAGGGTAGATTCAGAGCCTGAACTAGTCACTTCATGTCTTTTTATAGGAGACCTGCCCAAGCAAGTTAAGGTGAAGAAGCTAGCTAAACTAAAAACTCTAGACACAAAACCAGGTAAGTCCTTTTGTCAGACATAATTTCCTTTTGTTTACCCTTCCACATGGGAGTTCTGCAGGCATGCAAACATTGCATACATTATTCTTTGCATCTCAACAAATTGACATTTTTGTGTTATCATCTTACATTTGATCTGCTACACAGTAGTGGCATCCCCCATCTAATACAGAAAAACTATACATCTTTGTTTTGCAATTGAAAAAGCCAATACAAATTAATTGAACAAATTATTTTAGTCTTGGGAGAACAGCTTCTGATTTTGCTGGGTTTATTTTATGTACCGTACCTGCTTTTTAGACGTGATGGATGTCAAAAGAACTTGCTTACCTAGATACAGCTATCTGCCACTTAACTGTTCATCTCAGGCCTGGCCATAAGCTGACTCCATTAAGTTATATCACCATAAGCTTAGCATAAGAAAGTCCTTGAGGGAATTCAGTGTCCTTTAATCGTGCTGTGAGTACTGGCTGCATTAGCAATTTCATAATTTTTGTAATATTTTTTAAATAATATTTGTAATTACACACACACAGCTGCCAGGGTTTGTGCTAGGAATTTCAGTTCTGTTATCCCTGCACTATATAATAGTGCCTCCTGTAGATGTCTGGGCAAAAATTTGTTTCTCGGTTCTGTTTTTTTTCCTGGTTTTGTTCTTTCTCAATCTAGGAATCTATACTTCTTATAAAACGTTCCTTCACAAAGACAAAACCCTGATAAAAAGATTACTAAAGGTAAGCACTTTCCACTCTATCCTACATCCTGTATGTCATTACGGGAAAACTGTTCTGACAGCTTGGTTTAAACAGACAAAGCTCTCCAAAAGGAGCAGTCTTTTTACAGCGTGTAATGATTTAGTCAAGTATAGTTGGACATGTTTATGATGCCAATTTTAAATTTTTCACTTGATATTATGGATTAAATGCTGGTGCTAATGATAACCTAAGTGAGAACAGTTGTTATTTAAAAAACCCACCAAACTCTGAAAAACCGGATTCTATGTAGTGAAATGTGAGTGATAAATTTAACTAGAGAGTGGAATATGTATTTTGGGCAGTACAGCTTCCCAGACTGTACTGGGCTGGTTGCTGATAGCTGCAGCATTTGCAAATTCTGCATCTATCTGCATGATAAGAGAACAGCACCTTTGTGAATGCACTGCTTGTGCTTGCAGGGGATTCAGCGGAAACGCCCGTCTGAAGTCCAGAGTGCGCTTTTGAGGCGTCACCTCCTGGAGCTCACTCAGAGCTTCATTATTCCCCTGGTGAGTTGAGCAGAGACTTGTCAGGGTGGTGTAAAGGGGAGGGGAGGTGAACTGGGGATGCCCAAGTGACAAGTCTGCCCTTGCCCTCTTTTATTCACCTGTACCCAGGCATCTGTAATAGATTCAGGGTGTGGCGCTCTAGAATGTTTTACTCCATGGAAAGGAAATAAATGGCTCTCGAACACAAATTTCAGTAATTAGGATAAAATTCTGCAGGTTGCACATGCAGCACACTGTATGTAAAGACAGAAAATTGTTTCCTGCAACGTAGTAGGTGTACTCTGTTACTTGACTGTAATGCCAACTATTCACTCTTTTCAACAGCTAGTCAAAGCAAATATATAGGGAAGGGATGGGAGCCCAACATATTCCTCTTCCCATCTAATGCTGGAATCAAACCCGTTGCCAGTGTGAAGCCCTCCCTTTTGGCTTTGGGAAGCTTTACTGTGGAGCTTAAGAGGCCTGTCCATGTGGTGATCACCACCTTAAGGCAGATTTTAGCAAATGCTTCCTTTCAGGGCCTTCCCTGCCTAGTCCCAGTAGAAAGCTGGTAGTACTTCTTTGTTGCCTGTCCCATTGCCCCAGTTTGGCTCTTCCACTTTCTTTTCTACGTCATCTCAGGAGGTAGTATGTGGGAAGACAGAGCATCTTCTCAGATTCTAGTCCCTCCTGCCAACTTCTTCCCGCCTGACCTTTTCTCGTATGGCATGCTTGGGATTCTTGCAGCAGAGTTTTGTGACCTAGCCCCTGGTGGGAAACAAGCTGGAACACTTAGGCTCATGTAACATGCAACTGTGAAGAAAAAAACCAGAGTATGAGGCTGTTGATTGGGCCTATGATGCATTGGAGCAGACTGTCAAATTTAGTGACCACACAAGAGGCTCCTTGATTGTTGTAATTTTTTTGATTATTTTTTTTGTTTTGTTTTTATTTCTTTTTAGGAGCATTATATTGCAAGTCTGATGCCTCTGCAGAGAGCCATTACTCCATGGAAGGTATGTTCAATTTTCCAGTTGCTTCTGCTTTCCTTTGACTGCGGGAATTGGGAATAGTTATGCCATATGCTGATCACATACTCTGATACTCTGTGTGAACTTCTCTCATTGAAGGGAGAAGGCTATTACTCCTTTTTTTTTAAAAAAAAAAAGTTGAAACAAACATTGAGACAGATGCTTCCTGTTTTGCAGTAAGCTCAACTATTGTGAATCTAATTTGAATTTTACTAGCAAGGCTGGTTAAGATGTCTGTGCATTTTTTGTTCTCATAGTTACAAAGTCTGCCTTGTGCAGCCTCTTCCATTGTAAAAAACAGACCTCATTTCCCCCCAGTTTCTTTTGGGTGCCATGTAATATGGTTTCTCTGTTGTGCAGAATCCTCCACAAATTCGTCCTTTCTGTCAGGAAGATTTCATGAAGACCCTCGAGCATGCTGGTCCCCAGCTTACCTGTGTCCTTAAGGGTGACTGGTTAGGCCTCTACAGGTAAGGTTTTGGTAGTTACTTGCTTTATCTCTTTAACAGCTGGTGCAAGTTACAATGAACATCGAATCCTGAATTAGAATTGGGAGCAAAAAGGGAATTTCAGGGCAAAGACTGGTCACCTGAAAAACTCATGCCTATGAAGAACTGATAAACTAATAATGGTCAGGAGGAGCAAATGCAGGGCAGAATAAATCCTGTGTTTTATGTAGTCTCTTAAGTAGATACAGTCAGGTTTAGAAGCTGTCAACTCTCCACCTTCAGGAATTTAAACTAAATCCTCTCTGCTGGAGAGGAAGGAGACTCATCTCTGACATCAGCTATGTCACTGTCCTCCAGGGAATCTTTCTTTTTGAAGTCACTGGTCCTGGGCAGATGGGGTATAAAGACTTGTTGGTCTTCGTCCAGTAGTGGTTGTATGTATTTGTACAGCATTCAGGACAACAGCCATTGCATTTTTACTGCGTGATGGCAATGCTGTTAGAACACAAAAGGGTGTCGTTTCTTCAGGGTAGAATTTAAGAGAGCATGCAGGAGAGTTTGTCCATAGTTTTCATAAAGGATAGTTAGTTATAAATGGGGTGGAGAACACTTACCACAATATGAGTAGGAAAAATCCAGAATTTCGATACCCAGTGGGAAGGAAAATGGGAGATATATGAATATGGAAAAGGGAAAAAATGCCAGAAAGAGAGCAGAATCATTAATCATGGATTATTAGTATGTTTTGTTGCTGTGATAAAGTTTGTACCATTTTGTGCTTTAATAGATTCAGCAGAAAACAAGCAGTTCCACTCCTTATGATGTGGTAGACAGATTTAATTTTGGTTATCTAATATTTTGAAAAATTGTAACAAAGAACAAACTGTTTCAATAAATTGGTTGTGGTTTGCAGGCAACTGATGTACATGCAGACATTTACACATTCCGGGGTTCTCAACTGTGTGAGGTTTTGTGCCTATACTATTTCTTGTGTTCCTAAGTCAAACCCTGAATTAAAAATTAAATCTGTCTGTATCACAGTGGCATCTTGAGATCTTGGCTGGGTTTAGGACTCCACTGTGCTGTGGAGAGTGCATCAGCAAGAGTCCTTGAAGCTGCAAAAAGAAACTATACAAACATCAGCTGAGTTCTTCTGGAAGTGCTCTCTGCAGGTAGCCTGAGGAAGTAGCCTGAAGAGATACTAAGTGGGCCACTCTTAATAGAAGAAAATGCTGAAATGCAGCATCTGAGGTATTCCGCTGTTAATGAAAGAATTGCAGAGAATGTGCTGCTAAAGTGGCTGTTACTCAGCTCTATGTGGCATCTTAAGCTTTCTCATCTTTTTTTTTTTCTCTGCTGACACAACCCTTCCAGTTAGTGGCTTTTCAATCCTGTTTTGAATTTGATCTAAAATTCTTACACTCTGAGATAAAAACAGGTATTGTGCTGCCCCCTGTTCATTTTCCTGCGTAGCTCAGTAAAAAAGTTTATTACTGTACTGCATTAGAGAGGTGTAAATTATACATCCTTTGATGTAGCCTAAATGATACCTTGTTTACGTAGGAGAAATGTAAATCACCAATTAGATGGGACTTAGTTCCATGCTAACAAATGATTGAAAGCTTTAAATATCAGGAAAGGAGAGGGAATTAAGCAAGATACTGCAGAGGAATGTGAATTTTTTTCCCATGTTGAACCATCCTAGTTAGCATAACTCCAAAGAAAAAGTGGTCCAAAATAAGGGTGCCGAAGGGCAGAGCATGGCACTTCTTGCATTGGCTGAGGCGTGATTTGATGTGAAGGAAGGTGAGAGCCTGGCAGGATCGCCCCTGTCTTTGGTGACAATCTGCTAAAGCTGCTCAGCTGTATCCTGTTAATGCCTGACAGAACAGAAGCCTCTGGAGTAGACAAGAAACGAAAAGAGCATATTAGCTCATGGTCCATCCCTCATCATACTGAATCAGAACGTCTTTTCCTCTCACATCTGTGTCTGCTGCAGTAGGAAGGGGACTCTGTGCAGAGGGAGCCAGCATGCTTCTCTGGATCCCCCTCTGTCCCCTCCTCAACATCACCTCTCTTTCTGCAGGCGTTTCTTCAAGTCTCCCAACTTTGATGGCTGGTACCGTCAGAGGCACAAGGAAATGACCCAGAAGCTGGAGGCCCTTCATTTAGAGGCAATCTGCGAAGCGGTATGTTCCAGCTGCAGGTATTAAAACTGATGCCAGGTGATACCTTGACAGGTGTGAAACCTGGGAGATGAGGGCACTGCTGCCTTGGACCCTTATTGATGCATCTGGATTCCACACTGATGGATGGGGGGCAGCGCTTTGTGCCCGTGGGAATCATAGTTCTGCCTCATGTCTGTCAGTGTACGGGAATAACAGCAAATGTGGGGAACAAGAACATGAGGAACTCTGCTCCCCTACTTTGTTAGCCAGTGCAGGTCCTGCTCTGGCTGCTTCTGTCAACTATTTTTCATTCATAAGGCCCTTCCCAAGCCAACGGTGCCGGACTGGAAGCGTCATCTGTTGCTGGCTTCCTTAATGCCTAATGAAAATAGGTAGGATTTTTAGTAGTGACTACTGGTACAACTTCTTAAATTGAGCAGCTCCTTCAGCTGCAGCGCTTGTCTCACTGTTCAGCAGTGCAGGTCCTGGAGCATGGTGTGGGGAATGCCAAAGCTGTCTCCTTTTTCAGTGGGGCTAACTCTGGCAAATAGATTTAAATTCTGAGGGCAGCACAAGATTCATGGCACTGACTGAAGGAGGGGAGTCCTGCACTGCCTGTGTATTGCTGCATCTTTCCTTGATTCTTCCTTTGCAGGCAAGAGCTTGATGCTGTCATGGTCAGAAAAGTGGGGAGAGCTCAGTCTTGCTCATTCAGGCTTAAGTTCTGCAAGAAGAGTTGTGAAAGAGCATGAGAAACCTCCTCCTCACTTTTATTTCAGGCTTTACTTAGGGGTATCGCTTTGATCAAAGCTTCTGTAAAGAAGAAATGTCCCTGAAGAAAACTTATTTTCTCTCTTTAGAACATTGTGGCCTGGATGAAGGACAAGTCTGAGGTGGAGATTGTAGACCTGGTGCTGAAACTTCGTGAGAAGCTGGTAAGTTTTCCTCCCTTCATCTTGCACTCATTCCTTTCTGTCTGTATCTCTGTAGCAGGGAGAGACCAGGGACATGGATCACACTTGTTGCTTAGAAAACTGTTCTCAGTCCCTGATTAATATTGGCAAATGGGGCAGTCATGAAACTTTAGTGTTTGTGTAGAAAATAAAAGTTCTGACTCTTTTCATTTCCCTGGGGCTCAGGTGACAGTGTCCTGCCTGTTGTCTCATGCACTGCACTGAAGAGACAACGTGACGTTTGCTCAGCCAAAGGCAAAGTGGAAGGAAAAACTGTGAAGCTATTTTAAAATTTCTCTCTCTCCCTGTAGGTAAGAGCCAGGTGCCAGCACCTCCCTGTGAAGGAGGAAACTCTGCAGCGGGTGGGCCTGTATATTGACACCATCATCGGCTCCTTGCCGGAGGATCTTCAGACCGTGCTGCACCACCACTGAGCACAGTGAAGAGACTGTTGGAGAAGGAAGGGCCCTCCCACCCTGCTCCAAGCTGTGGGCACCTGCAGTTGCATTTGGAAAGGAAACTTCTTCCCTGATGCAGCCAGCATGACCTGATCTGGACCTTGCTCACAGCTGTGTACGATTTTGAGGACGTGAGCATGTGGGTCAGAACTGTAGCAGAAACGGGGAACAGCATGCACTACTCTGTCTAGTCCTGCTTTGAGGAGCAGGAGTAAATGAGAAATTGCCCTGTGTGGCTGTTAGTAGGTCAGAAAGTGCCAGCCAGGCTTCCAGCAGCATGTGATAGGCTGTGCAAAACATTGCACATATATACACATCCACCTTTAGCGCTTGGGCTCTCAAAATTTCACCGCCATCATCCTGCCTGGAAGAGGCAGGACCAGTCCTGTCAGTGGTAGTTGTTTTCAGGACTGTTTCTGATGAGGGAGATGCTAGTCCCCCACATAAAAATTATATGAAAAAATTGTCCCTGCCCGTTCAGCAGCCTGACTCATGCCGGCAAGAGCTTCAGCTGTGATGGGAGTGGGAGGATGAATTGTTGGATGTGGAATGCTGTTGTTTTTTCCTCCTAGGCAGAGATGGAGAAGAAGGGGCTGGTGCATCTGCAAGGAACAGAGCTCTCCAGAGTTCACAGCAGGGTGCTGGCTGAATGGCAGTAGCTACTGGAGCTCCACAGAGAGGAGCTGGCCTCCAAATGTTATTTATTCTGATTGAAAAATCAAGTTTGTGTGCTCTAATAACGTACAAGGGAGCTGGAGCTCTGCCTTGGGCAATGACATATTTAATGTGGTCAGCCTGCTTGCCGATAACATTTTGGAGAATCTGATTTTTGCAACCTGTCAGCCTTGCCAAGTGGGGGCTCAGAGAGTGGCCCGTGCACGGGCTCTGCTGTGGGAGCTGCATGCTGGCCCTGTGCTGAGGCTAGTGAGGAGCAGTCGCTCCAGCTCTCACCACAACTGGTTCTTACCCAGCTTCCAGCTTGGTCATTCTGCTCCCATTCACCTCTTGGGAAAGACAGAGACTTGCATGTGCTCCTGAACTGATTGTGAGAAAGACTTGAGGCTCTGCTACTGGCTTTGGAGGCAGTTGCCCGATGCCTGAGAGCAGTCTTTCTGCCAGCTGCCTTGGAAATGGATTTACTGTAACCCCGGGGTTGATTGTTGCTACTGTAACTGCACTTCACCATCTGCCAGTCTGGCCAGGGCCTGAATGTTTGCCTAAAGAATGGGTTTTAGGCTGGCCCTGGCAGCCTGATGCACTTTTTTTCTGTAAGAAGCCCTGGACCTTTGCACATGCTAGGAGAGTTCAGCATTTCAGCCGAGACCTGCACCATGCTGTGGGCAGTACCCAGTGCTCTGGGTGGAAGCTGTGCTGTTTCACTCTGCCTGTTGCTGCACTGCCTCGGGGCTGGGGAGATGTCAGTGAGTCTTGGAGGTGGCTGAACCCTTTTTTCCTCCAGAGCCAGGCACAGACAGTGCAGGATCAGCAGAGGCTGCTCAGTTTCCCACCATCTCCAGCCTGGAAGTGGCCAAGCGAGGGGACACGGCCATACCTCCCTGTAGTAACAGATTCTGTACAATACTCCTTAGTGGCAGCCCTGCCTGTACAGTGTATATTCTGTATATAGAGTTTGTGTGTGTGTCCGTGCAATAGCTCTGCAGTGACTGTGGTGGACCGAAGCACTAATGTATAGTAGAAAATACTAGTTTAAAAAAAAATAAATTAAGCTATGTCTTGGTTTTAAGTCTTAGTAGATGAATTAATTTTAGGAATGGGGTTTCTCTGCAGAGGTGCTGTTGAGCTTGGTCATTCGTGGCCCTCGGTGTGGTGTTTTCTCAGTCTCCATTAGACATCTGGGGCTCTTGGTCAACATGGAGGCTCCTGTCCCCTTTGCCAGACTTACCTGTAGGGTTCACTAAGCCCAGCCCTGCAAAGGGCAACTCACACCTGCCTGCTGCTGCATGTCCCTCTGCCCTACGCATGGCACATCCAAGGCATCCACAAAGCAAACATCGCGTGGGGTGGAGGGTCCTGCGGTCAGAAGCCTTGGGACCAGCTTCCTGGGCAGACAAATCTCTTTCCTGAGCATCTTCAGAGTTCAGGTTCACTTCAGGCTGCTGTCTTTTCCCCCTCTTTGTACCCAGTTGAGTACTTTTGGCTTGTACGTGCTGGTTGCTGCTGTTGTGTACGTTGTTTTCTCTTCCCCCCAGCTCTGTCACCGCTCCTTCAAGGATGGGTTTGTCCTTGGCTGGTTTTGGCACTCCAGAGACACTGGCACTCCTGAATCCAACTCTTCACCTCTTTCTACCTGGTCATTGATTTGCTTTTTGTCATTCTGACTATCTGCTGTTCCTTTCAACACCCTCCATAGGTGCTGTTTTGTCTCCTTCCCCTTTGCTGGGTTGGAATCACTATAGCCGTGCCGCTGTGTGCCTGGACGGTGCCCAGCCCGCAGCCTTGGCTGTGGGCCTGCCCTGTGCTTCTCCAACTGTTTTTACAGAAACACGGCGTTACTGAGGAGATGGGGAGGATCACCTTTGTTATAGTCTTGAGGTTTGTCTGTCTGCTGCTCCTCCAACCTCCTTACTCTTTTCCAGCCCTTCCTTTCCTCTGGGAAGCTGCTGGAGTGGGATCTGAGGCCAACCCAACTTGTCCTCCCCATCACTGTGCACCTCCACCTCTGCTCTTCGCACCTGCTTGCTCCCATTCCTACTCGCAGAGCCTTTCCCTCCCCTGTGGCCCTAGCAGCAGGTTTGTTCCTAGTTCTAAGCAAGCCTCAGTCTAATTGTTTTCTCTCCCAACAACCGCATGGGAGAGGGTCATACCACACCACTTCTGGCTCTCACCTGGTACCCACAGGAGGAAGCCCTGGGTGCTTGCAGCTTCACACCAAAGCAGACACCAGGTTGTACTGTCTGGCAGTGATCCTTCCTGTATGTGCGCACTGCCCTGCCCGGACACCCAACAAGTTGTTTGACTTCCTTGCTGCACCTCCATCTGTCCCAGCACACACCACAGGGCCCCGGGGGGCAGAGGGTGTGCCTGGAGCTGGGTCAGTGCGTGAGCGCGCACCCTTATCTTGTGCAGTGCTCGTGAGCCACTGGCTCGTTTTCCTGTTGTAGCTGTTCTTCAACAGCCCAAACATCCCCTTCAGGTATTACTCCTCTCAACAATGTATTTTTAGCTTTGCATTCCTCCCAAGGAGGTCAAACTGCATGGCCTGCAAACCACACCCATTATCATCCTTTTTGCTTTTCTACCTCTGCTTCCGTGCACCATCCATTTTTCTTGTTACCCCTCCATCTTCTAACAAGCTTTTCTGCTCTGCCCTGTTTACGTGCCCTGGTTCACGTGCCTGTACTACGAACCTGGGAACTTGTCCCGGTCCTCCCTCACCAACATTTGCCTTGTGCTTCTGGTAATAACCAATTTTTAAATGTTTCTGAGTTCTCACCCCACTCCTCACCTCCACTTCTGGTGGCACAGGAGTCCCAGTGATCACCAAACAGCATGCTGCTGGGTGGCAGAGGGGATGCTTCCAGCAGATGCACTGGAAGGAGCCACTGCCACGTCAGCACCTGGTCGGTCCACGCCCCCACCCGCCCCGTGGTCTCCCCACCGCAGCCCTCGGGGGCTGTTGTGCCCCTCTGCTCAGCGGTACTTGAGCCCATCTCAGCACTGTCTCCATCCCTAGCCTCAGCAGATTTCGACAGCACCCTGGCTCCTGCCCTGGGCTATTTTCTCTGGGCCTGAAGTCTCCAAGCTGCTTGTTACGTTATGTGTCCATTTGTCCGCGCTAGCCAATGGATGGGTGAGGGTGAGCATGGTCCTGCCCATCGCCCCCATCACAGTTTGTTTTCACGCAATAGAGGCAGTGTGAGGAAGCATTCGGGCTGATTTCAACTTGGTGGTGGAGAAGCTGGGGCCTGGCAGGAGGCTGTGGGGGCAGAATCACCCCCAGCGATGGCTCCTTCATCTCCGTTGACACAGCCTTGGACAAGTACCATCCCCCAAGGCAGGAAGGAGGCATGAGCCACCTGGCTCGCCGCCTGTTCCTGTTACTTATCTAGCAGCCGCAAAGCCTAGGGTACCTCAACCATAATACCTTTATTTGGAAGCACCTTCTCCCAAGCCCTGTGAAGGAATTTGGATTGTTCTCTGGCAGAAAGTGTAACACTGAAACAAGACAAGAACCACCACCTTCCCCGGGACAGTTGCAGTTGATGTTCAGTTGCTGGAAAGTCTAGGGATTGCTGAATTGCATGCTACCAGCCTCCTTCTGTAGCACCTGAACTGCTCACGAGCCTGCAGAGCCCTACTGCTGCTGACAGCCAAGTTGCTTGTGGTGAAGAACAGGGGCATCCTTCCAGACAGCTCCTGTCCCACCTCTCAGGGTCCATCACTTGTGCAGCAACTGCTCGTGGCTTTGCTGCCTGCACGGTGCAGGTGGTGGGAAGCTGGGCTGCCTCCAGCAGTGAGGGGCTACAGGTGGGCTTCCCACTGGGGCAGGGCCACAGCAGCCCCGCACCGCTGCTGGAAACCTGCCTGCGCCTTGCTTGAACCTTTCCAGGCACGAAGAGCCAAGTCCAGAGAGATCCTGCCTGGCTACAGATGGGCTGTGGGGAACTGCCGGGGATGTGCAAATCCTGTCAAGGCTTGGGGCAGCCCGGAGGCACGAGGACGAGGCAGCAGCCTAGGGAACAGCCCCCAGGGACTCATCATAGTAAGCTCTGAGCCCCTGGTGCTGCAGGGAGGGTCTCTTGCCCACCACCTCCTGACGGAAGTTTTGCCTCAGCCAGCCGTAGACCAAACTGTGCAGGAATCCCTGGAGGGAGACGGTCAGAGCCTGCGAGAGAGAAGGCAGCGGTGAGCGCTGCCTGTACCTGCCCCTGGGCTGCCCTGCGTGGCAGGACCATGGCAAACCCCATTGCCCTCTCCATGCTGGAGAGGTGCTGTGTGGGATCAGCCCATGCAAGTGTACAGGCAGGGTGACACGGGGACACAAGAGGTGGCTTTCCTCTTGGCATGGTCAACTAAAACAAGACACGCATCTGGGAAGAGCTGAGAAGCAAAATACCAACCACCAAAGCAGGGGGAAGAGTCCCGGCAGAGCCGGGCTGGGACCAGGGCTGCCACTAGCAACTGGGGGCCTTTGCCTTGTGTCTGTCCCAGGTGGCACCTGTTTGGGTGTCTCCGGTGCAGGTTGGCAGCGCCTGCAGAGCTCACACTGCCCAGGGAGGCATCCCTCTGGTCAGCAGGGACCGGTGTGCTCCAGCAGCCCTGCCACTACTGCACCGGGACAGCAGAGGTCTCACAGCCCCCCCACCCCTCACCCCATCACCACTTACACGTCTGATGGGGACAAATGTCCCAGCTCCAGAGCCCAGGAAACAGGTTTTTACTTACTGTAGCAACATAGAGGACAAAGACGGAGGCAGGTTTGATGCTGGTGAAGGAGAGGAGGGTGAGGAGGAAAGCTGCGGGTGGAAGACAAAAGGACACTCCTTGGCCTCCCTCTCTCTGATAATGCTTCATCTGGGGTTTCCCTCCCTCAGTGGCGAATGCCCTGCCTCTGTCACAGCCTATTTCCCACGGCACAAGGGTCTACGTAGGACAGGCACCCGTGTGTGCAACAAGGTCCTTCTCAGCATGCTGCCCAAGGACCTTGGGGAGCTCATTGCCACAGGTTTCTGTAAGGCTGAAAGCATAAATGGGCCCCCCAAGGGATGAGATATTGCCAAAAAGCAGCTCCATCAAACACAATCCACCCTCCAGCTCAGGAAATGCCACTTCAAAAACCTGTCATTGTAAGAGCAGGGTGGGCTGAACCCAGGGACTGTCCTCTCGTTCTGGGTCTGTCCAGCCGCAGGGTCCTACAGACACCCGGGGGTTTTGCAGTTACTCAGTCTAAGCCTCTTGTCTCAGACCCAGGTGCTGTCCCAGCCCAGGAATAAAGGGACTGGAAGAGGAGCTGCGGTGGCTCAGGCCTGCCAGGGCTGCAGGAACTGCGGGGCATCCCCGCTCTGACTTGCCTGGTGCCCAGCAGAGCAGGAAAACCAGCTGGAAGTAGTGAGATATTTTGGTGACGCTGCGGATGCTCCTGCCAGCAAAGCCATCCTTCTCCAAGGTCAGCAAGGGCGCCGCGGCATTCCTCCGGCACCAAAGCTTCACCCTGTGGTACAGGAGCTGGGCAGCGGGAAGGGCATCAGCCGGAGCGCTGGCTGCTGCGGCTGCACCCTGCGCTCGCCCTGCTGCGCCGCTGGCTTACCGTGCAGCAGCTGAGCACCAGCAGCAGGTACAAGAAGAAGATGATCTTCTCCTCCAGGCCCACATCCTTCCTACCTACATACTGAGAGGCAATGGGAAATCAGCCCTGCCACAATCGGCTCCTTCCACAGGGGCAGGGCTGAGCCGCGCCGCAAGCCCCATGGCGCAGGAGCAGCCAGCATCAGGCACTGCCGGAGCTGGGAGCTACCCCTCTGCCTTGGCTCGAGCAGGGACACCCCTGCCCCATCCCTCCAGCCCACACACCGCTGGCCCACTGCCTTCCCTGTGTCCTGCTGAGCCCACCTGCCTTTGGCTGGACAGGGAATGGGAACGGCAGGGCACCTAGCAGCGCTCACCTTGTAGCAGATATCCTGGGCGCGGTGGATGAGGAGCAAGCAGCTGAAAGGACAGAGGATATCGGTGGCAGTCCCCTAATCCCCCGCCCCAAAGCCTTCAACACCCAGAGGTGTCCCTTGCATGCCTTGCAGGGGCTGCAGCGTGCCCAAGCCCACTGGGAAGAGACAGGGGTGGACACTGCGGGCCCCTCTCGGGGTCAGGGTGGCAGGTGGGGAGTGTACCTGGAGCAGTAAAGGCTGTAGGTCTCGTGGGAGCTGTTGCCTTTCCATGGCACGATGGGGTCCATGTGTCTCGGCGCAATGTCGGTGAAGGAGGTGCCACGCGCGATCAGCTGTCCCAGGAGCGTGAGCGCCGGCACCAGCCTTGCAGGGAGGGGTGGAGGTGAGCACATCCATCCCATCCCAGGCAGAGCCGGGGGGGCCGGTGCTGTGCCACAGCCCCACTCGGGGTGCTGGGGGTTCCAGGGCTGGCAGCTGGCACCTACCAGGCCAGGATGTAGGGCAGCCCCTGCCACACGCTCTCCAGGCACCTGCTTCGCTCCTGCAGGGAGCAAACCTCTGGTGACTGGGGCTGCGGGTCTCACAGCAGCTCCAGGCTCCAGCCCCACTCTGCCAGGACACAGGGTGCAGGAGAAGCTGCTAACATCCCAGGGAAAGGGGCTGCCCTTGAACCCCTGCTGCAGTTCCCCGGGTCCCCACAGGGCCGGAGCAGCTGTGTGTGGAAAGGGCGATGCCTGGCTGCACCATGGCTGGGGCCACCAACCTGCAGAGCTGCCACGTGCCAGGCTCTCCAGCCTTGGACAGTGCGGTAGGCTTCATACGCGTAGACAACCACCATCAGGAATGAGACTGCATAGAAGGTCTGGGAGACGAGAGGGAGAGCAGGTTCCTGCTGTGCCCAGCACCTCAAAGGCACCTTCCCTCTTGCCTCCTGATGCTCTGCACCCCGACATCCCACCGTCCCCCCAGCAGACTTGGGCCAGGAGCAGCTGTGCAACAAGGGAGCAGCTGTGCGAGAGACGTGGCATGAAGAGCAAATGGCCCCGCGCTGCCCCTGCGCCCACCCTGGGGAGGGGAACGGGTGGCCTCACCGGCCGGCAGCTTTACAGGGCAGGCAGCTACAGGCAGCATTGGCCACCCTGGCCCATCTGTCTGTGCTGGGCTCTAGATGACATGAACAGGGTGTCCTGCCAGCAGGCCTGCAGCTGCAGTGATGGCCACCCTGTGCATTATGCAGCTGGGCAGGTTGGTAGGTACTAAGTGGAGCAGAGCTGGCCCCGCAGTGCTGAGCCTCTCCTGGTCCCTGTCCCCGTGTGTGGCTGAGGCAAAAGCCCCATCACCAGTGGGATGAGCCTGGGGGCAGGAGGGAAGCGACACTGCCCACTGCGGGGTCCACGCACCAGGCAGGGTGGAGAGCAGCCAGTGGAGGCGCAGGCACTGGGTGACTTTGGGCATGAAGGAGAAAGCACGTCTACACCGGGAAAGCCGTGCCCTGCTCTGCTCTGGTGCACGTGAGAGACTGCATTCGGGTTGGCCATCCCAGCACTGGCAGAAGGGCACAGCAGGGGCAAGAGGGATGCTGTCAGGGCGATGTGGTGCTCATCTCACTGGGACTGGGGAGAAACACTAGGCACATTTCCCCAAGGAACTACTCTTGATGGCTCAGGACAATGGCAAGGGGAACAGGAGCTATTTCTCAGTAGGAGAAAGAGTCCCCCAGCCCAGGACGTCCGCAGGGATACCCCAGCCCGCAGATGGGTCCCAGCTGTTCCCAGCGGTATCAGAGGAGGTGCCCAGCCCTTGGTGCAGCTGCCCCCTTACCGTGGCCAGCATCAGTCCATAGGGGCAGGCAGCGTACGCCAGGATGAAGAGCGGGGCTGGCAGCAGCTGGATGGTGGCTGTGCTCAGCAGCACAGCAGCAGCCAGGAAATCTGCCAGGGCGAGGAGGAAAAGGGGGCGAAGCTGGGGGACGGGACACAGCGTCAGCTCTGGCTGGCAGCATCACCCTGGCCCCAGCCGCCTCTCCCTGGTTTTGCAGAGCTGCTGCGGCCATGTCCCTTCCCTTGCTGGCCCGGAGTGGAGCTGGGAATGGCTGCCAGTGCTGCGGTGCTGGGCATCCCGCGCCTCCTGCCCCTCTCCCTGCCCCACTGTGCATTAAGCCCAGCAGCAGCAGTGCTGGCCCAGCTTTGCCTTGGACTTAGCCAAGGGCCAAAACCCATCCGTGCACCCTGGGAGCCGGTGGCACTCACCTGGATGTGGCAGCATTGCCTCTGCCAGGAGGTGACAGCAAGGACCGATCCGCTGCCCAGGAGGCTGGAAGAGATGGGGCCAGTGGTTAATGTCCTGGCAGAGCAGAGCAGATGGTGCCCCTGTGGTGCTTCCTGGTGAATCCATCCCAGCCAGGACTCTGAGCTCAGCCTCCCCTGGGGCTGGCAGGGACGGGGTGTGGGGGTGACAGAGCAGGGTGCTGGGCCGGTTGCAAGGCCAGAGACATGCGCCCCAGGTCCAGGGGCTGAGTGGGGTGCGGGTGAGGCACGAGGCCACATGCAGACAAGGCTATGGTGGCTGCCTCCCCCCAGCACCGCAGGGCCCAGCCATGGCCAAAAGGTCGGGGGACAGAACACACCTCAGCAGCGAGGCCGGCAGGTAGATGCACGTCAGCACGAAGACCTGAAGGAGAGAGGTTGAGGGCAGGGGCTCAGGTGTCCGGCAGCGGGGCCACAGGGGGAGCCTCAGCTGCCCCACGGCATGGGAGGACACGGAGCACAGGTGGACCCACTCCCTTGGGCGTCCCTGGCTGAAGCAGCAGCGGGTGGCCGGTGCCAACGTGTCACCGTGGAGCCGGTAGAGCTGAGGCAGAAGTGTCTTCCCCAAGAAGCTGTGCCCAGGAGCTGAAGCCCTTCGCTGGTGGTGGGCAAAGTGGTGGGGCCAGCGGTTGGTTCCTCGCCAGTGCTGCGGCGCAGCTGCATGGGACGGGCCTCTCGGCGCTGGCTGCACGAGGGGTTTTCCCTGCTGCATCCTCCTGAGCTCGCCTCACCGCGGCACCCAGGTTTCCCCTGCCCAGGGCTGGGGAGCGCCAAGAAGCCGCGTCCTGCTCCGGGCGGTGCTGCCGAGAGCGGCTCCCAGGCGGCAAGGGGCTGCCATGGAGGAACCAGCGGGGCTGCCGGAGCTGGATGGCTCCCAGGGCCGGTGAGTCACGCAGAGACAGCGGAGCAGGAGCGCCGCTCAGGCCCTGCCCAGCACAAGCCTGCAAAGCCCTGGGCCAGGCAGCTGGGACCCCTTTGCCGCGGCCACCTTTTGCAGCACCCCCAGAGCGCTGCTCCCCATCTCCAGCATGAAGGAAGCCCCCAAAGCCTGACCAGGGTCTGCAGCATTTGGCAGCAGCTTTCCCAGGTCTCTCCAGAGGGTTTCCTGGATGCACATGCCTTTACCTGGTTATCCGAGAGAGCCGACAGGTGTTCCTCTTCACTGGCCATGGCCAAGCAGCTGGGAGCCAAGAGCCTTCCCAGCTCTTCTCTGCCACCGGGCACAGCCTGGGGACGGGCCAGCAGCTGGCAGCACCGGAGAGGATGGCAGAGGATGGCACCGGAGCAGCTCCCACAGCCGCTGCTGGCTGGGCTCACTCCACACCTTGTCTGCGGGGACACGGCCACAGTGGTGCCTGCACGGCGCAGCTGGAGGAACCTGCCCGGCCAGGGCGGCAGGAGCTGCTCCACAGACATGCAGGCTGCTACGTGCAAGCCCTGCGAGCAGGGAGGGGATCAGCCCCTTGTCCTCGCGGAGCCCAGGCGAGCGAGCGGCAGCCTCCTTCGGACCTCCCTCTTGCACGCTGGGGAGCGAGAGTGCAGCAAGACACAGCTCCCGGCAGGCGCTGGGGCCCTTCTCCATCCCCTGTGCAAAACAGTGTGTGCAAGCACGGACAGGCACCCCTGCAGCTGCTGCTACAGGCACAGGCAGACTTCTTGCTAAAAGGGGAAACTGAGGCAAGGGAAAAGGGTCAGCAGGGCAGAGGAAACCTGTGTAAAGCAAGCCCCAGTGCCATGACCAGTGCTAAGACCACGGACTACGCCAGCGTGCCACTGGAGGGCTGCTCTGCCAACACCAGGCGGCCAGGCACGCGCAGGGACAGGAGGGCCCGGTGCAGGCTGCAGGATGCGGCCATGCCCCAGCGGCTGCCACAGCGGGAAGCACCAGGAGCCAAGGCCCACACATGCACACCGCAGATGTGCATGAAACGCTGGTAAAAACGTACCCAGCGTGGAGCCCCTCTGCGTCTGCTCACAGGCACCGACACGGGACTGGAGGTGCAGAAATGAAGTATTTGTATTCCCATACTTACAGAAGCCTCGGGAAATCAACGGTTTTGACAAGTTTTTGGCAATTTTGAAATCAAGGGGGTTCTAATAAGAAAATATCCCCTTGGGCCAAGCCACATCCAGCACCGTTCAGGCCCAGCCGAGACCTGCCAGGTCCCCGCAATAACCACCCCACTGTAAAATGTTTTTCACTGAAGTGTGTGGGCCAGGATCACTAAAACCCACAAAACCCAATCTTCTCTCTACATTTTCTTTCTGCTCAAATACAGCATCTCTGTCCGTCACAAGCCATCACGTAATACTGTTCCTAAGGCAGAGTGGGGTGTTCATACCCTGCAGTGGTGCTGTGTCCGCACCTCCAGCGATGCTCACACTTCCCAATGATCTAACTGCAACAAGTCAAATTCACAAGCCAAAAAAGTCATTTTTTCACATCCGTTCAAACAGAATTTTTGCAAGCCCAGAGAACGGGAACGCCGCAGCTGGGCTGGGCTGTGCAGTTAGCAGCCAGGGTGGGTGGCTCTGGCAGACCCCGGCACCATGGGCAAGAGGCTCTGCAGTCTGGCAAGGAGAGGCAGCGCCGAGCCCTGCACGCTCAGCGAGGCTGGGGGCAGAGTGCTGCATAAGCACGCGCCGGCAGCCAGCCTACGCACAGCTCACCACTTAAACCACAGGTGACCAAACAGCAGTTACACTTCAAACAGGTTTTTTTACTTTTATTTCAGGGGCATTGGCTGAATGAAGACAGGAAAGACGGAGGGATGTTGGGGAGGGTCTGAAGGATGGAGGATTAGGGAGAGGGGCTGGAGAGGGACAGAGAAAGGAACTGCACTGGGAGAGCTGCACAAGGTTGATGGCAATGCAGAGGACTTTGCTTTGGCAGCTCCTAGAGATGTTCCCCCATGGCTGCCTCCTTTGTAGCTGTTCCTTTTTTCCTCCATCACGTGAGGAAATGCTCTTTAAACCCTGCTGGTCACTGGGCAGTAGCTCCACAGGGTCCCAGCTGGACCCTATTTTGTTTCTCTCCTCACCACCACGGCCATGGCTGCAGCCTTCCCGCCTGCCAGTTTCTCTCCAGTTTGGCTGGCAATTTTTCCTGCCCAGGACCACAGAAGGAAGCCAGACCTGCAGGTAGGGAAGAGACAGCTGCCACTGCTCCGGGCACAGCAGAGTGGGTCCTGCTGCATCTGACAACCATCACAAAACCCACCACCACTTTGGATCTATGCTTGGTTACTTCATTCTCAGGTAGAGGCTCTTCCAGAAAAGCATGAGGCAAAGGGCAAACAGGGATCTCTCCTCAGCCTGGGCAGCAAAGCAAAAGCTGGAGGAAGCATCATCACCCTCAGGCTTTGCAGGAACAGCTCCTGCTCCTGCAGGGTGAGATGCTGAGCAATCTCCATGGCTTCAGAGGCACCACTTGATTCAACCCTTCCAAACTGGGACCAGAGACTGGGCTCTTCTCAGCAGATCCCTTGGCTGAGCCAATAGTCATATCGTTGAGAAGTGTTTCAAAGGTGAGGAGACCAAGACCAAGACTGCTCCCTGGAAGGAACTCTCCAATTTCTATTTAGTTGCCCCCATCAGAGCAACATGAGGATCCTGCGTGGGACCTAGTGCTGACGCTCTCAGCCTGGCCTCTGTGCAGAGGCAGTGTCCATGCCAGCATGAGTAACTGCTGACCGATCGGCTTTGTCATCCCCTCCCGAGACCTCCAGCAGGCAAAGGTTCCGCCTGGGTTTTCCCTGAGGATTTTCTGAGGAGAAATTGGCACCAAGCATTGCATTAAACGGAGCACTGCCCTCACCTTCAGCAAGGTGAGATTTGTGGAGCAGATCTCCGCCACTGACAGGACAAGGACCGCTGGCACAGCACTGAGAGGGGAAAGGACTCCACCCTGTTCAGCTGCTTAAGCTCTCCGCATATCCCAGGCACTTGAATTGCAGAAGTGCTCGCAGTCTCTGGCTCCCCGTGCTAAGACGCTGTGAGGTGGGGAAGGGTGCAGGGGCTGGGGAGCCCTGCTCGGCTCCTGCAGCCTCTCGGAGCCCACTTCCTCTGCGAGAAAAACAGCGTGTGCTGTGCTGGCCTCGCTCGAGTAAGAGCTGCAGCAGCTGTAAAGCTGCAGCCATGCAAGGACCGTGCACTCAGGAGCAAGCATAACCTGCGCTGAGCAGTGGGGCTTGTCTGGCTGGAGTGGCAATGGCTCATCCACCCGGCTGAGCCGGTGCAAGCCGCCAATGGCACCGATGCTGCCCAGAGGCACAGCAGCTCCCTCTTGGCATTGAGAGCTGCTAAATCAACCTGTTTGTTAACTCAGCTCCAGGACTCGTGAGAAGCCTGGGGATTGTTAAAACAAGACATAATGCCAGTGTTTACAAAAACTTTCCCTGTACTCTGGGACTGGGAAGTTGTGCTTCAGTAGCCAAGCTTTAATTAAAAACAAAGCAGGTGCATGAAAACAAAACTCAAGTGAGATTTGGCCTACGCAGCTGAGAAAGCTCTAGAAGCTTCAGCAGAAGCACAGCTGGGAGTAGCTGGTTCCCAGGGCTGCAGGCAACCACCCAACCTCTCTGGAAGCAAAACATCCCTCCTTGGTTTTAAGAAAGTAGTGACCATTTAAATAACAGCACAAACACTTCCTGATGGGCACTTTTCCAGGAGATCCAGCCAGCACAGCTCTTCCGGCCTTGCAGAGATGCTCCTTCCCGTTTTAGATAACTTAATGCCAACAGGCAGCACTGGACACACAATAGCTGGTGTGCTCATATTTTTTCTCCTGACCTTGCATACCCTTCATTACAGACAGCATCAGCAACCTGCCCCAGACCTCAGCAGCAGCTCACTGCAGCAGACAACATTTTGGACAGAAAAACCCGCCTTGCTGCCCCACAGAACCTCTCCCACCTGCAGAGCCCAAAGGCCCTGTGTGAGCTGCCCTGAGATACAGCATTGCCCCCACGGCCACATGGACCAGCCAGGACCCAGGCTTGGCCACGGTCGCTGAGCCCTCTCATGCTACTTGCTGCTTTCCTTGTGCGTCGCTTTTCACAGCCAGGTCCCATCCCACGGCATCAGGCCCTGGCAGTGCCGGGGGTGGCTGCAGCAGGAGGGATGCTGCACCCTAGTGTCCCTGTCCCTGGGGACTGGGCAACTGGTGAGTGCCATCTAGTGGCCTCAGCACCCAGGGGATCGGCTGGGGAGATCCCCGGGGACCCAGTCTGTCCCTCAGACAGGCAGCTGCTTCCCTTGTCTCAGCCATCAGCCTGGCAGGGGGGAGACGGAAGGCAAAGGGAAGGCAACGGGGTAAAGCCAGCCACTGCCCTTGACTGGTGAAAATATGAGCTTTGAGGGTGAAACAGCGCGTTCCCCTTCCCCAGCCTGTCGGCTCTCCAGGTACCCAAGCACAGAGCTCAAACAACAACAGGGAAGTCACGTTCCTGCCGCAGCAGAGGGGAGAGGAGTGTGCTTGTGCCAGTGCTGGTCTCGCACGGAGCCTGCCAGCTGCCCTCTCCGTCCCCCAGCATGCTCACAGCTGCACACCGCAGGTGTCCAAGGCCCTGACCCTTCTCACACAGTCTACCAATAATCAAACCACACACTCCGGCTTTACTCTTGCAACCGTCCCCAAAACGCCTATTACAGCCATCTTCCCACTGAGCCAGCACTTTCAGCTCCGTCACTCTGGGCCTAAGCAGTCAGGAGCCAGCAGATCCGGTGCACAACTGCAAAAAGCAGGAACACCAGCAGGGAGCTTAGAGTGGTCCACCAAAGCCAGCAGTGTTTCAGAATGCTTTGGCTTCCTTCCTGCCATGCTCACCAATTTGCAAGGAAGTTACGCAAGAATTTCAAGGTCTACACAGCTACTGGTCAGGCCTTCATCCTCACAGCGTTTACTCCAAGCTCAGGGCACATGCTGCCCCCAGAGCTTCTGCCCCTCACTGCTGCTTGCTTCTTCTATCCCAGCAGCGGCAATGCCCTGCTTCCAAAAACATGGCAGAATATCAAAACTTCACTGAAACTCCCAAACGCTCAGAAAATAACTGCTAAGGGTCAGCGGGCCTATTTCAGCCTTTCCTCTGTTTGCTTTCTGCAGCACCCTGGTTCCCATCTCAAACAGGGTCAGAAAGCTCAGGTATCTGCCTTGAAAAGAACTGTTACATAGCACCTTCTGGTCTGGCACTGGTGTGGAATCACTGCATGCACCACCGCAGTTACAAGGGTTCAAACGTAAATACCTAGGACGTAAATACCTAGGATATCTTTCCTCCTTCCTGGGAAACACCGGTAGCTGCAGAGAGAATCCCTGGTCGGTAATGCGAGCACACTGTAACGTGCTGTGCCATCGGCTGGTCCCCAGTGCCACCAGGAGCTGCTGTATCCACTGGTATAAATTTGGCTCTAGGTAAAAAAACCTGATGAGAAATTGCTCAAGATTTTCTGCATTTGGATGATGCTGGTAGGTAAAGACTCATCCTTCTTGCAGGCTTTCAGCTCTTTGTCTTGTTATTTTAGCACCGTGTTAAGTGCTTCCCCACCCCCTTCCCCACCACCTTTGAATCTTTTGAGTCACAAGCCTGCCTGGTGTTTGAAGACACAAGCAAGTTCCACTCTAACAGAGCTCCTCACCCCATGCCTGACAGGTAGGGATACTATAAAATTGTGTTTAAAAAAGCATCAGTATCTTCAATTACTTTCTTTTTTTAAAAATCAAGTTCCAACTCAGAGCAAATTCTCACACCAGACAGCAAGAGCGCTGTGATCCTATTGGAATAGTTGGCACAATTCTACTTCAAATTAGTGCTAAGAGCACTAGTTAAACCAAATTCTTTGCTGAAAGCTCCCCATTCCCTCGCATGGTTGGAAAGACGTTACACCACAAGTGAAGTGGTCTTAGTTAATAATCAGAAACATGTTACTATGCAAAAGCAATTAGGAATAAAAGACACCATCTCATCTCTTCCCAGAAAGCCACCAGCTGCTGTAAGCTGACTGCTTGGTAATAGTTTGCTTTTCTTCTGGGCTGAAATGCAGAATAGTCAATATGGCCGTTAGAGTCTGCTGGCGACCAAGAGAATCTGGCAGTGTCAAAAATCTATAAACAATGTTTTTGAGGTATTCCAGGTTGGCTCCCTCTCTGCTCTTATCTCTGAAATTCTTCTCGATTTCGCTTTGAAGTGCGGATACCTGGTCCTGGTGCTTCTCCTCCTCAACTAAGATTTTCTCCTGGAGCTGGTGAACTTGCATTTCCAGCTTGTGCTTCTGCTTCCTCAGTGCTACAATTTCCACTTCTTTGCGAGCCAGCTGCTCTGCGTACAAGAAGAAGGTGGGCTCGCTGGTGGTGGAGAGATGAAAAGCCTGGGGCAGAATGTCGGAGGAATCATTACCTGGTGAGTCATCGCTGGTAACGTCAGTCCCTGATGCCAGGTAGGTTTTGGATCCTTGAAGCCCATAAGGCAACACGACAGATCTCAGCTGTTCCAGCTCTTGGTCCTTTTCTGCCAGCACCGCCAGTGCTCGATCCCGCTGTTTGTGCATCTCCTCCTCCAGCTTCAGTGCCCGTTCCCTGTAGTCCAGCTGACATCGCTCTAATTCCTGCTTATGAATTTGCTGCAGCTGGGACAACTCTTGCTTCTTGGCTTCCATGTCTTGCTGGTGCTGCTTCTCTATTTCATCAGAAGACAGCTGAAGGGCAATGTATTTCTCTTTCAGGTCAGCCAGCTGCTCTTGAGCTTCCTCCAGTTCTTTAGCCAGATTGCCATCTTTGGCTGACTTGTTCTTGAGAACCACTTGTGCCCTCATCTTGTACCTTTCAAACTCTTCCTTCAGCTGCTTCAGCTCCTGCTGATAGTACAAAGCAGTGGCCTTCTCGCCATCCCCAGCTTCAGTGCCCTTTGGCAGCTCCAGCTCACACAGCTTCTCGATGTCCAGGGTGGGTTGACTCTTCTTAGCTGCTGCCTGCAAGAGCTTTTTCAGCTTCTCCATTTTATCCTTTAGAACATTAACATCAAGATTGGCTTCTTCTACGTGAATATCAACAGGGGATCGGCTGGAGGCAGCAATGGCCAGGGTTTTGTTCTCCACATCCAACTGCACAATGCGGTCCTTTAACTTCTGAATGATCGCCTGGTCTTTCTGCTTGGCTTTTTCGTAAGTGCCAAGTAGCTCCGACACTTCAGAGACTTGGGCCTCCAAGTCAGCCACTCGCCGCTCCTCCATCTGGGCATGCTGGCGGAGCTGCTCTTCTGCCTGTGCAGTCTGGGAGCAAAGAAACATGGCAGGGTTAGATTCGTTCAATGCTCTGGACAGGAGGTCTCCAGTTTACACAGGGGCTTAATTCTGCTCTGCTGAACTCCAAACAAGTGCGGGCTATCCTTTTCCCTAGAACCCTGACTTGCCTTTTTGGATATTTATTTTGGGATAAACTAAACTAAAAGCATTTTTGGTTTTGCTCCCGGCTCTGCAGAGTTCCTGTTACCAGCATTATCTGCGTTGCTGTAGGTGTGTGGCAGGGAGGGAAGCAGCAAACTCTTGCCACAGTCTGCTACAGGATTTTTTAAAAACGTGTGCATGCTCTAAAGCTTTCATGCATCTTACTGCAATTTACTTAAATCCTATGCTTCGTTGCACTGATAATAATATAATTCAGTGGTTTCTGAGTAACTACAGCAAGCACCTGGTGTTTCATGGTTTTTACAGCATTGAGATCTGACTGTTAAGTGCTCTGGAGAATGGCAGCACTTGACAATCAGCATTGTGAACTAAAACACAGCCAGAGTCAGATCACCTTCACCTCTGTCAGAGGGAAGCTGTTAGAAACCACTTCAAAAAAAAAAAAAAAAAAAAAAAAGCAAATTGCATTAAACCAGCCTGATGCTTCAGATTAGAAAGAAGAAAACTTGTTCCAGAGTGCAAGGAGATGAGGAAGATCTCATTTCAGTGTTTCCAGATGCAAATCTGGTTACTGGTGCCAAACCCCTGATGCCAACCCCTGAGCACCTTGCCCCAAAACCCACAGTTACACAAGTTCCTCTTTTCCACCATATCCCTCTTCTCAGCTCTTCGCTCTCGCCCTGCATGCACACACTAGAGCCTTTCTCCTGTATTTATCCTTCTTCTTTCCCCAGAGCACTCAGAGTTTCACTGAAGAAGGTTAGTTTTCATGAGCTCCTGTAATTGTACCTTGCATTGCACTTAGATACTCTACAGAGACAAGACCACACTCACTGCCACAGGGGCAGAGGAAAGATCCCTCCTCCCAAGCTCAGCCACTGCCACACCTGACGGTAACATATTCAGAACCAAATGACACTGTGGAGGACCGTCACCACATAATCACCTCAAAGGTTGACCACCCCCTGACTAATGACTTATACATTGCATCACAAACAGCTTTTATTTTCCTCTGGGACTATCATCCCATCAGTCAAAGCCGTGATGCTCTCATTTATTTCAAAATTCTCGGACTCTGAGGGACCAGGAAAGGGAATTTGTGCTCCTCCAGCCTCACACCCCACCCCAGTCACTGCTGATACATCCCACCCAGTGAGCTGCTCCAGGGCCCAGACAAGGAATTACCTTCTTCATCTCCTGCAACAGCTGCACTTGGAAGTGGTTCTTAAGGCTGGCCATCTCCTCCTGCAGATCCTGTATCCGGGGATCTGGCTTCTTGTTGTCCTCCTGAACAGCTTGCAGCTCTCTCCTCAGGTCTTCCACCTCCTGGCTCAGCTGCTTGATCTGCAGCTCATACCCCTCCGCACGGTCAGCCATGCACGTCCTGCCGGCCAACGCCTCCCTGGTCTCCTCCAGCTTCAGCTCTGTATCCTGGCGCAAGGTCCTCTCGTTCTGCAGCAGCTTCTGCAGCTCTCGCAGCATAACAGCGTGGTCACCCTGCTCCTGGGCTCGGTCGTGCTGCTGGGTGATCAGACGGGCTTTTGTCTCGGCTAGCTGGTCCTGGACAGACTTCAGCTCTGTCTCCAACTTCTCGGTCTCATCCTCTGCTTTCTTAATGGCATCATCCAGGTCCTGCTTCATCTTCTTCTTGTCTGCTTGGTACGAGGCTTCCATGCGGGACTTCTCCTGCGTGACTGTTGACAGAGCACTGGTCAAGGTGGCCAGCTGCGTCTTCAGCTGGAGCACTCTTTTATCAGCCTCACTAGCAGCAGATGATACATCCCCACTGCTTGTGCTGATGCCACTCTCTGAACCACTTGTCTCTTCTGATTTAAAAGAGGAAGTGGCAGCCGCGAGCTTATCATCCTCAGGCCCCGGTTCGCCCTTGGTACTGGCCAGACTGGCAGCAGTGTCTGCGCTGGTAGCTGTCCCTACGCTATCCTCACTGTGAACCGAGCTCCTGTCATCAGCAGAATCGGCAAAGGGCAGGCTGGAGCTAGCCATGGACGCAAGCTGAGCACTGCTCAAGCCAATATCTGCCTCATGAGACACGGACAATACTTTCAAGCTGGCTTCCAAGGCTTCTTTCTCTTTGAGTAGGCTCTTGTAGGCTCTAACGACATCCTTCAGCCGAACCTGGTACTGAAGAAGCTGCTTCTTTTGCGATTCAATAGTCTCTAGAAGGTCTTTTTTACTCGGGCCACCTCCAAAGTTCATGCCAAACTTCTCCATGATTCATGCAATCTGAAAGGAGAAAAACAGCACAAAAGGTAAATGAGCAGCAAAGACACACTGGCAGTCAACAGGAGCACATAGCTAAGCAGGACCACATCCTGACCCCCACCAGGACACCACGTGGTTAATAACTCTGCAATGCAGCTGCTACCCTGCACCCAGCCCTGCCAAGTACCCACTGCCCCAGGGGTCCTGCTCTGGGGGGAAACACATTTGTGCTACTCTGATGCCTCAAACTTCTCAACCAGAGCCAGAGAAAATGCTTTAACGCCTCGTACAGCAGCACGGCTGCAGCTGCTCTCCCTCAGGACTTCTTAATATATGTAATAAATAGGTCGATTTTCACTTTCCAAGAGAAACACTCCCCGGCCTGTCCCTGGGCTGCACAAGCACCCACTGTGACGGTAACCCAGCCTCTGCCAGCTCTGGGAATGAGGTGGGGGCAGCTCCTGGGGGTCCCTGTGGCAGAGGGCCAGGGGAAGAGGGGAGGGGAGTACAGGTGGGTGGGACAGGGATGTGGTGGGGCTTGTGGGTGGGGGGTGAGCAAGGCACGGGGCAGGGATTGGGGGCAGCCGCTGAGGTGAAGGGGCTGCGGTGCAGTGGCAGGGGGCGGCAGAGCCGGTGCAGGGGGGGCTCAGGAGAGGCTGTAGCGCCATGGCAGAGGGCCTGTGGGGCAGGAGGGGCTGACACCCGTGGGGCAGGGGGAGCCTATGGGGCGGGGGGCCCGTGGGGCAGGGGGGCCCGTGGGGCAGGGGCAGAGGGGCTGGAGGCAGCCCAGCCATGGTACAGCAGAGGCCGTGGGGGCAGAGGCCCCGCGGGTCACAAGTGGCCGTGGGGGTCCTGTGCATCACGGGTGGCCGCGAGGGCAGAGGGCCTGTGGGTCACGGGTGGTCGCGGGGACCGAGGCCCTGTGCGTCACAGGTGGCCGTGGGGGTCCCGTGGGTCACGGGCGCCCGTGGGGCAGAGAGCCCGCGGGTCATGGGTGATCGTGGGGGTCCCGTGGGTCACGGGTGGCCGTGGGACAGAGGGCCCATGGGTCGCGGGTGGCCGTGGGGGTCCCGCGGCCCCGCGGCGTTTCCAGGGCAACCCGCACGCCGCCGCCAGCCTTACCTCCGGGTCGGTACAGGCTGCGCACGCGCACAGCGCCGCACGCCACTTCCGCCGGACGGGGCTACAGCGCGCGAGGGGGCGGGGCTATGGGGGGTGGGGCGGGGGCGGGGCGGAGCCGAGGGCGGGGCGGGGCTCCGGTGCAGAGAGCCGGGCCGGGGGCGGGCCCGGTGCGCGGGGGCGGGGCCTGCGGCGCGGCGGAGCGCGGAGGCAACGGGGTGGCAGCGCCGCCGTCCCGTCCCGTCCCGTCCCTCCCGCCGCCGCCGCCGCCGCCGCCGCCGCCATGGGCCTCACGGTCTCCGCCATCTTTTCCCGCATCTTCGGCAAGAAGCAGATGCGGATCCTGATGGGTGCGCGCGGGGGCGGTGAAGCAGGGCCGGGCGGGGGATGGGGATGGGGATGGGGATGGGGATGGGGATGGGGCACGTACCGGTACCGGCGTCGCTGACGCCACCTCTTCGTTGCAGTGGGCCTAGATGCCGCCGGCAAGACCACCATCCTCTACAAGCTGAAGCTGGGTGAGATCGTCACCACCATCCCCACCATCGGTGAGTGCCCTGGCACCGGGCAGGGCCCCCACCGAGCACCGGGTACCGGGCATGGCCCCCTACCCTGCCTCTTGACAGCCAGCACCGGGCCAGGTCCCCATTGGGTACCGGGCAGGGCCCCCCACCCTGCCTGTCTCTGACAGCCAGCACCGGGCCAGGCCCCCGCCGGGCACCAGCTACCGGGCAGGGCCTGCCCCCCCATCCCCCAGGCCGTGCCCACGCGGGTACCCCGCTTTCCTGTGGGTCCCCCTGGCCGACCCCGGCCCACTGGGGGCTGCTTGGGCGTCAGCCCAGCCCTTACCCCAGTTACCGATTGCTTGGCTGGGGCACGGCCACCAGCGGTGCCTGCTGATGAGCCTGGCTTGCACCCCAAGATGTCCCTTGCAGTCCCCAGCACAGGTATGGGCACAAGGCAGCTGCCCTGACCCGCCGCGCAGTGGGTGTGAGCCCCAATCTGCCACCCCGCTTTGCTGCCCCACGGCGATGGAGCCTGAGCTGTTACCCATGGGGTGGCCCTGGCCCGTGGGGTACAGGGGCATTTTCATGGGCAGGAGGTTGCTCAGCCCATGCAGGTCCCGTCTGCCCAAGCCGGGCAGGCAGAGCAGGGCAGGATGGTGTCTTGCCAGATCCTGGGTGCGAAGGCTTCAGCGGGGTGCTGAGCACCTTCTACCGTAGTGTCTTCCACAAGCTGATGGAGGCGGATAGGGAACTGGCCGAGCTGCCAAGACAGGGAAGCTGGTCATCTTTGGTGTGCCATGCTGGCCAGCGCTGCCGAACATCTTTGTTAGTGACCTGGGTGACAGGGACAGAGCACCCTCAAGCAAGCTTGTGGATGGTCCTGAGCTAGGAGGAGTGGTCATGCTGCCATCTGGGGAGATCTGGGGCAGGCTGGAGAAACGGGCAGAGGAACTGCGTGGAGTTCAACCAGGGGAATGCTAAGTCCTGCCCTTGGAGAGGAACAACCCCAGGCCCTGGAGAGCAGCTCTGGGGAGAAGGCCCTGGTGGGAAGATCCTGATGGGATGGACCCTGAGCAAGCACCAGGCACGTGCCCTTGTGGCTTGGGGCCACCAGACTCTGGGTTGCACTGGGCAGAGTGCTGAGGGTGGGTCAGGAACTCCTGCCCCTCCACTCAGCCCTGCTGAGACACCTTGGGGTGCTGGGTCTGGTGCTGGGGAATGGGGACAGGCTGGAGTAAGTCCAGTGCAGGGCCATGGTGGTGGTGAAGGGGCTGGAGCATCTCTTGTACAAGGACAGGCTGGGAGAGCTGGGGTTGCTCAGCCTGGAAAGGAGACAGCTCTGGGGGGATCTCATCTATATGTGTAAATCCCTCACGGGGGGAGGAGGGATAAAGAAGGAGGAGCCCTGTACCAGAGGCAGTGGGCACCCTCTTCCCTTGCCCCTTCTGCCTGCCCCCCCGCCCCCCCTTCCCCCCCCGCAGGGTTCAACGTGGAGACAGTGGAGTACAAGAACATTTGTTTCACTGTATGGGATGTGGGTGGCCAAGACAAAATCCGACCCCTCTGGAGGCACTACTTCCAAAACACGCAGGTATGTGGAGCACGGGCCAGGGTGGACATGGGTAGGGCAGGGGTAATTTATTCCCCCTGCAGCGGGGCTGGCCCAGGGTCCCCAGGACTTGTGGCCTGATCCTGCCCAAATGGGGTGTGAGAGTGGCAGCAGGGAATGCATCCCGGTCCCCAGTGCAGTGGCCCTGCTGCGGTGGCACATGGGTGTTTGCCCCATCACCCTGTTGGAGTGGGGCATGGCAAAGGGGTCCGGCAGAGGAGCAGGCAAGGGGGCAGCACTGTCCCTGGGGTGCTCTGGCTCTGCAGGGGGGGTGCATGGGGGGCAGCAGGTGAGCAGCAGGTCCATTCTCCCTCCAGGAGTGCCTGCAGCCTGCTTGGGTTGTCCCCCTCTGTGCAAGCTGCCCACTCCAGCCTGGCTTCTCCCACAGGGTCTCATCTTCGTGGTGGACAGCAATGACCGAGAGCGAGTGCAGGAGTCTGCCGATGAGTTGCAGAAGATGGTGAGTGCTGGCAGGGACTGAGTCTGGCAGGGAGGTGGGCATCCCCCAGCCCTCCCCCACTGACCCAGTTCTGCACCAGCGCCTGGGTAGGTGCAAGATGAGACCTGGCTCTGCTCTGCCTGCGACGCAGAGCTAGGGCCATCTATCCAGAGGTGGGCTTGGGGACTTGACAGTGACTCGTCTGCCAGGCAGAGGCTGGATCTGCAGCAATCAGGAGCAATTGCAAGGGGGGGAAATGGCCAAGAAAACACAGTTCTACATTTTACTTAGTCAGGGCTTTGCTAGCCAAGTGCCCAGGGCACATGGGGAGGGGGGGCAGCATCCAGAAACCATGTCTGAAAGCCAACTTGTGAGGTGGGGGTCATTTACTCATCAGTGCGGCTGCTGGAGGGGGCAGAGCTTCCTTGGGGAGGGAAGTTGGCTCAGAGCGAAGCGTGTCACAGCCTGAGAGCAGGGAAAAGATACAGGCAGATGCCCACTGCCTGCTTGCCATTGTTTGGAGAGCGGTTCCTCTCTCGTTCTGCCCCTCGTCCCCTGCAGCCCCACGCTCCAACATGGGCATCCCCTCTGTGAATGGCATGGGTGCTCCTGAAAGAGCATCCCAGTGCCACTGAGGCCTCCAGACAACGATGCAGGCAGGAGGGTGGCCAAGATACCGGAGGTGAACTGAGGAGCTGGAGAGCCCTCCCAGCTCTTTGGGTCTGTCCAAGCTGGGTCTCACTTGCCGGGGTGCTGGCGCTGCAGAGGCTCACCGAGGGCTCACCGAGGGCTCACCGAGGGCTCACCGAGGGCTCACCGAGCTCAGCCATTCCCGCTCTCTCCGCAGCTGCAGGAGGATGAGCTGCGGGATGCCGTCTTGCTGGTGTTTGCCAACAAGCAGGATATGCCCAACGCCATGGCAGTGAGCGAGCTGACTGACAAGCTGGGGCTGCAGACGCTGCGCAGCAGGACCGTGAGTGGCTGGGATGGCATCCCTGTCCCTGTGGGAGGGACCCCCTGGGCCCACGGGGCTGCTCCCGGGGTGCAGCGGGCTGACAGTTTGCACAGCCCAAAGCCCTTTTCTCTGTTTCCCTCTGTTCTGCAGTGGTATGTGCAGGCAACGTGTGCGACCCAGGGCACGGGGCTCTACGACGGGCTGGACTGGCTATCGCATGAGCTCTCCAAGCGCTAGCTGGGCTGGTGGCACCGGAACCAGATGAGCTGGAGACATCTCTTACAACTGCTGTTTTGTTTGGTTTTCTTTGTTTTATTTGGGGGGGTGGGGAGGGGTGTTTTTCCTTTCTCCCCAGAGTGGCCTCGTCTCTGTGTTTATCTGGTAGGACTTGAATCTCAAGGACTCTTTGGGCAGCTCCACTTTGTGGTGTCCTGCCTTCACGCCAGCAGCACTGCGTGCTGGCTGCCCTCCCCACCTGCATGTGCCATCTGCGAGAGCTTGCCCAGACCTGCTGGGGTGGCATGTCCCCAAGTGTCCCCACTCCTCGCCTGGAGCCAGCAGTGGGGGCTGAGCCTGGGAGGCAGCCCCACTGCTGCAGGACAGGAAGGATTCTCCTTTTTATCCTTCGATAAACTTTATAGTTCTCTTTCTCTCGGGGAGGGGGCATATGGCTGCATAATGTGCTGTTGTATATCAAGTAATTAAACACCACCACTTTGTACCCTGCGCCCGGCACGTTTCTGGCTGGCTCTGGCTGCCACCTGAGAACTCACTCCCCAACATGCATCTTCCAGAAGCACCTCAGGGTGTGGGGAATTGGGCCTTAATAAAACCCTGTGTGCGCTATGTTAGGATGCAGAGGAGGTGGGCAGAGGCTCTGAGATGTGTTTGCAAGCTCATTTCCTTGTCCCCTGGTGACAGGAGGGGATCTGACCTCTTTTATAGCTGTGCTGGTGTGCTCTTGGGGTCAGTGGTGCCTCCACAGGATTCTGTGATGCTGGCTGCCAGCCCCAGGGACTGGGGCCATGCTGGGGGAAAGCCCTGCGGGGTCGGCTCAGGCTGCATGCTGCAGGAGTGCTAATGGGGTTGTAATTAGTGGGACTGGGCAAAGCCAAGCCTTTGGCAGTGCAATGACAGCTGTGATCTGGTAGTGAGGGGCCGAGCTCTGAGCACTGGAAGAAGTGAGAACAGCCTGGTCCTAGGTGCTGCCTCTGGAATGCCCAAGGCTGGCTGGCAGGAGGCAGCCAGCACGGAGCATCCCGTGGGAAATGGCAGCAGCAGTGCCATGTGTGGCTGGGGTAGTGAGAGGATGCATCCCTATAAGGCATGCTGGCAAACTGTGCCCTGCAAAAACACACTCTCTGCACAAAGCTGTGTGCTGGCTGCCCCCCAGGGCTGGCCCTGCAGGGATGCGCTGGCTGCCCACCCCAGGGTGTCCCAGTGGGGATGCCCTGGCTGTCCCATTGTAATGGCTCAGGCAAGTGCTCAGTGCACCAGCACCCATCCTCCTGGGGGGCTTCCACCCAGCCCAGGGGTGCCTGGCCAGGGAGTGAGTGATCAGCAGGAGCTGGGTCAGGAAGACAGGACCCGGGTCCTTTCACAGCCCTGGGAGCTGAGGGAAGCTGAGGTTCTCAGGGCTCGACGCTGCTGCCCCAGAGCCCTGAATGCCACTGGAGCTGCTGCAGGTTGTTGCCTTTGGTAGTGAAAAGTAGGGGGACAGGATGGGATTTGGGGATCTCCTGTGCTTTGGTGCAAGGTTTCCCCGGAGCATGTGGCTCTGGGGTGCAGCACCAACGGTCTGGACTGGTGCTGGCTTGGAGCTGGCATTGCTCATGGTGCAAAGACCCTGAGAGTGGGGCCACAGGCAGAGATGGAGACATCAGGCTGGACAAGCAGTCGAGGCACCTGAGGTGACCCCGTGATGAAAGGGCACCAGGCTTCATTTCCAGCATAGCTAGGGAGCCCTTGGGGACTGAGAAGGGACCAGAAGAAGCCATATCCCAGCCAGTGGTGCATCAGCCACTGGGCTGCTCAGCTGTGAAACAGCCTCCCCAGGATCGCAGCAGCCTTGAGCCTCAAAAGCTGCTTTGTAGCAGAGGACAAGATGATGCCAGTGCCTTGGCTCACTGCCACGATCCTGGAGGATGGTTAATCCCTGCAAGGTGGGTGATGTTGGATGACCTATCCCATATGGTTCCCACCACCAGGCTCCCTCCCCTGGGTCATGCACGGTTGTGCTGGCACTGGAGGTGGCTACGTGTCTCCATCTCCCTGGGGACAGCCTAGAGCAGTAGTCTGGCGGGGACTCAGCTCTATGTCCAACATGCACAACCCCTCTGCACCCAACAGCGTGGTGCACTGCAGGGCTGGAGCCCCACTCACCCTGCTCTCAGAGTGCCAGGGAACAAGAGAACAGCCACACTGCAAATGATTTAATGCTCCATTTAGCACTAGTTCCTCCATCTTGCCCTGGACGTCACCCTCAGGCTGAGACGAAGTGCCCTGGAAATGCCGGCTGTAAGGCTGGGGGATGTCCCTTTGTCACTGACCACTGCCACCTCCAAGCCAGCAGCACAGCAGTGCACGTGCTGCTATGCCCTTTGCAGCTCTGCCAGTTTGCTGCCTACTCTGCGCCTGGCTGCCTCCAGCCCTGCCCGTTCCTCACAGCCCTCGCTGCGGCGAATGCCCGGCTGTGCCCCAGTCCCCTGTCCTCCAGCAGTGTGGCCAGGACATGTCCCCTTGGCCATGCCGAGCTCCCTGGTTTGCTCAACACTGTTGGCAGCTGCAGGAGCCCGGAGGCAGAAGAGCAGGTAGGAGAGCTTGCTGCCTGCTTGCTTCTCCAGGGCTGCAAAACCTGCCTGTGCCCAGGGCATTGCACAGTCACAGCAAAGGGCAGGGGCTGCACCCCAAGCTGGGGAAGGAGCCCCCTACCACGCTGCAGCTGCCAGCAAGGGATCTCTATGGGGTGGCACCTTTGCATGAGATGCCAAAGGGCTGGGGGGGGGGGGGGTCAGCTCTGCATCACCCCACCCCTATGGCCACGCACCCCGAGGGCTGGCTCCCCGCAGGCTCCCAGCACCCTGCAGCATTTCTGGTGCCCCAGGAGGGCACCTGCAGACCCACCTGCCCGCCTGGCCCCTGCAAACAAGGTCCTACACCATGTGAACAGGCACATCAGTGACAGCATCCTGCGCTGGTCTGCCGAGGTCTCTCCTGCTGAGTCCAGCAGCATCGTTTTTAAATATTTTTGAAGGGCTGGGTATGAAATCGTGGCTCCACTGCTAAGCGGTGTTGCAGAGCCGGAGTGCTGGTGCTTGCAGCCGCCAGCCTCCTGCAACCCCTGAAAAAATGCACCCAAACCCAGCCGAGTCGCTCCATGTTTCTGGAAGGAAAGGCTCCTTTGGAGCTGCCACAAGTGCTTGGAGGTCCCAGACTTGAGTGGGTGTTTTGCAGCCTCACGTCACCTGGCCACAGCTTCGGGTATTGCCAGGGCATGGCAGTGCACAGAATTGTACACAGTTCTGGTCTGCTGCCATCATGGCAATGCCACCCATCCTGTCCCCGTCCTTATCCTTGGGACTGGACATGGTTGAAATCCCACTCCCATGGGCTCCGTGTGTGTTGTGGAGCTGCCTGGGGCTGTGCCAGCTGTTTGCAGCCCCAGCTGTGCTGGGTAGCCCACGGCATCGCACAGGCTGCAGTGCATGGGGAGAAGGAGCTGCTGGGCAGAGCTGTGGCCTGAGGGTGCCAGAGGCCCAGGGATGCCCAGGGCATCCTTGCTCACCTCTGTCTTACAAGTCTGCTCAGGTGTTGGAGAAGTGGGAATGGGGACAGTGAGAATTTCTCCGCAAGGTAGCTGGTCAGTAATACTTGCCATGAGTTTGGCAGGTCTCAGCCACCTCTCTGCAGGCAGCAGCGTGCTGACCTGGTGCTGGGATGCTACCACAGCTCAGCTGGGACAGCCAGCCAGCCAAGACTGGGCTCTGGCTGGTGCACCTGGTGTGCCGTTCGTGCAGGCAAGCAAAAGCCTTCACTAGCATCCTCAGGCCTGAGATTTTTGCAAGTCTGAAAGATTCCCATAACATGGCTGTATACTCCTGGGATGGTTTTTCACTTTAGAGAAGTCCATAGAAGATTTTTCTCTTCTAGAAATTATTTTTTCTTGCTTATAGACACAAACTATGCTAGAGCCCAACATTGTCCTGGGGGAGAGAGAGGACCCCTGGGCTGCCCAGCTGGCACACTGCAGCCTGCAGTCAGAGTGGTCTGCTGAGGCTGGGCTCCTAGCCAGGGGCCGTGGGCATGGGGGGACGGCGACAGCCGGGCAGTGTCCCACCGAGGTTGCGAACAGGGAGGACCCTTGCCTCAGGCTCAGCCCCCCAAACTGTTTTCCTTTGGCTGAAGGAAACAACTGTTATCCTTCAAATAAAACCATTTCTTCAGCCTGCAGCCATGTTCCATGCCAGTGATGGATGCCTTTATGCTGGCTGCACCATTAAATTCAACTTCCTAAAAAACAGAAGCCCAAAACTTTATTTAGATCATGGATCTGCCATGCAGCTGGGACCCATCGGCTCTGCAAAGTCTTGAGTCAGGGTGGCAGGCCCAGCATGGGATCTGGGATGGCTGGAGCTGGTCCTGACTGTGCTGGCAGTCCTGCCTGACAACGGCCTGAGACAAGCTCAAGCAATACCGCAGCTCGGGGGCTCGCCAGCCACTATGCCAGGGGGCTCACAACAGCCACAACAAGTTTTTCCCTTCTTGCCTATCCCGCACAGCCCTTTGTTCCCCAGTTCCAGAGACTCCCCAGCATTCTGGCTAGGAGAGCTCTGACCAGGCTAAAGGTTTCTGCAGAAGCACCAGGAAAAGCCCCCGTTGAAGAGCAGGGTGCCCCCCATTTGAATTAATTAATTCTTCTCAGGGTAATTTAATGGTATTGTATATAGGAGGGGGGAAAGCTTGAAATGGGGGGATGCTAACTGGGGGATGCAGTAGCAAAGCAGGGCAGTGACACTGCCCACCTTCTGCAGTGTCCCAGGGGATGACACATCCCTGGGGACAAACACTCCAGCATGTTGAGGGGGCCCCTAAGGCACTTGGCTCCCACTGCCTGACCCCAACCACAGCCACAGGGACGTGGCTGTGCCCACAAGGGTTTGAGCCCTGACAGCTGAGCCTGGGTGGCATGGCAGGATGCATTCCCCTGAGCACCCCCCCTCTGCCACGCTGGACCCAGGAGGCCTCAGCTCACAGGAGGGAGACGGGGAGTCCTGGTTTGGAGGGGGCAGGCAGTGAGCTGATGGTGGCCCGTCTGTCACCGATGCATACCCATGCATGGACATCCTCATCTCACTGCATTGGAGGGTGTCTTGGAGCCCCCCATCTTGCTGGGGACCCTCAGAGCCAGGGGCACCCCAATGCATGGAGGCAGGCGAGGGGCTCCGGTGAGCTGGCGTGGAGAGGCGGCACTGGGGTGCTCAGTGAGACTCCAGGCAGCAGGCTGGCAGTGGGGTGCAGGTGAGCCCTGGGTGGCAACATGGTGAAGGGGGGACCCTCCAGGGGCTGCCAAGGAGCTGGAGGGGGGCTGCCACTGGGAGCCAGGCCTGCGGGATGGAAACAGGGCTCAGGCAGTGCATGGGGCTGGGGAGTGTCACCTTGCCCCCAGCCCTGCTCTGCCATGTGGCAGGGGACACCCACCTCACAGCAGCCACCCCACATCACTGCAGGGCCAGGGCCAGGTGGGGAAGGGGACCAGCTCCCCACACCCCCCAGCATCCCATGGGGTCCTGCACCCTGTTGCTGGCCCCCACCCCTGGCTGTGCTTGGGGGTCCTTAGTCCCACTCCCATCCCTTTTACCGCAGCAAGTGTCGTCCCAGGCACAGGGGCCAGAGGCACAGAGGTGCAGCAGGGCCGAGGGGCCAGGGTAGGCAGTGAGGCCGTGGCTGTGACCATGGCCGTGGCTGTGGCCATGGAGGGGCTGCGGCGAGCCGGCGGGGGTGGCTGGGAGGTGCTGCGTGGGGAGCAGAGAGCAGGATGTCACAGGGCATCCATGGGGATGCTTTGGGACCTGGCCACCCCTGAGGGGACTTGCAAAGTGTCACCCTCTGGGATGGCTCCGGAAATGGCTCCCCAGGGAAGGCAGTGCCTGGAGAGCTCAGAGCAGCTGGGCAATGGGACCGTGGGCTTCAGAGGGTGCCCAGCGCCTGTTGGGGAGCTGGCAAAGCCTCCCCATCACCCCGGCTGGAGGCTGCAGCATGGGAAGGGAGCCCTGGCCTTCTCCTACCTGTGCGGACCCGGTGGCTGTTGTGGAGAGGGGGCAGAAAGCAGCCATGGCTGCCCCATGGGGCAGGATCCAGTTGCACCAGGAGCCTGCTGGGGAGAGGTAGGGAGGGCAGTGTGCTGGCTCAGGGACCGTGTGGGCTCCCGGCCCTGACTTTGGGATAGGGAGGGCTGCCTTTTACCAGTGCAGGCACAGAGAGTGGCTGTATCCTCTCCCCAACTCCCAGCAGGGCTCTGGAGCTGGGAAGCAAACCCAGGTGTCCCGGTGCTCAGCGCCAAATTTCAGCCACGCTCTCTCTCAGAGTGGGCCCTGGATCCCAGCCCTCTCCTCAGGCATCATGTGCCACATCCCATTCCCTTCACCCCTGGACTGTCACCTGCACTGCCAGCCTCCAGCTTCTGCTTGGCCTCCCGTCTCCATTTTGCTCGTCTGTTTGAGAACCAAACCTGGGGAGGAAGGAGGAAGCTGAGGATGCCAGCCCCCACACTGTGGCACCCGCGCCCCAGGCAGCGCTCAGGCTCCTTGGGACAGCTCTTTGCCCTGGGTCATGGCCTCTTCCTGCATCCCTGGCCATGGCATGAGCAGAGGAAGGGGTTTGATCCTGTGTCTTCTGCAACCTGACGGTCTACAAGCATGTGCCAGGCTCTGGGGTGCTTCTCCAGCACAGGGCATGGGAGGCACATGGGTGCATGTGTGTGCACATCGCGTAGCGTGGTGTGACCATGTGGATGGGCAGCGCTGTCTTGGCAGAGTGGGGGGACTCACTGCTGTCGCTGCTCGGGGCACCGAGATGACCAACAATGGTCGGTGACTGGGAGGGGAAGGGGCTGCCATGAACCGGTGAAGGTTCACCAGCAGCACAGGGATGTCTGCCTGGAGCTACAGTGTTCCTGGTATCTGTGTGTGAGGGGTGTGTGCCAGGGAGTGTGCTATGGAGCATGTCACACTGCAGCACTGTGCTCTCCTCCCCTGCCCTATGGCACCATCCTGGGCTCCAGCAGTGTCCCCACAGTGTCCTCTTACCCTGATGGTTGTGTCAGGGAGCTGGGTGGCCACGGCCAGTCTCTCCCGGGTGATGGTGTCTGGGTACTGTCCCCTCTGAAACTCTGCAAGAGGGATTGGGATGCTATCAGCCTGTACGACACAGCCACCCCGCCAATGCCTCGGCAGGCAATGCTGGGATGTGCAGCCACAGCCTGTCCATTGCCGGGCACTGGTGCCTGCAACTCAGAGCTGTTCGGGGCACCACAACCATGGCTGTGCCGTTCAGAGCAGGAGGAGCCCATCCAGAAAGTGGCAATGCCCTCCCTTCGCTGGGAATGGCCCTGCTCCATCCTGGCACTCTGCAGCAGCTCGGGGCGGGCATGCCAAATGCCCCGGCCTCGGCTGGTGTCCACTGAGAGTCGCACCTTTCTCCAGGGTCTCTGACTGCTGGTTGGAGAAGACTGTCCTGTTCCTGTGCTGGGTGCTCGGTGGGAGCCGCTGGCCAGACGCGGAGCCCCGTGGAGGGTGCTGGGTCCCCAGGAAGATGGCAGCACCAGCTTCGGTGGGTGAGTGGCAGCCCAGGGGCTGTGGGGCCGCTGAGGCGGCAAGAGGAGACACTGCAGGGACAGAAAGGCAGAAGGTGGGGGGGACCCCCGGGAGGGGCTGGGAGGGGTCAGGGAGGGATGACAAGTCCCTTTGTTTTGGGGGTACAAGGTCAGTGCAAGACTGCGGGGCAGCCATGTGTGTGCACATGCATGCCTGTGTGTGCATGTTTGTGCGTGCATGCACACGTCCGTGCATGTGCAGCTGGGAGGTGGGTGGTGGCAGGAGCTCTCTGCTTGCTCAGAGCAGGTCTCTCCTGTGGGATGCACCCGGCCCCCAGCCCCTGCTCCCCAGGGCATCACCCCCAGCAAGGCTCACCCTGTGGCGGCGGGTCCCTCACAAAACCCTGCTCAGCTGCCAGCCGCAGGTCACTGGGCAATTTCCTCAGCACCCGGTTGATGGAGGAGACCTGGGCAGGGGGAAATGGGGCTGTGCCACAGGCAGGGGTTTCAGGACCCCCCAGGAGTGGGAGCAAGGTGTGCTGGGCAGCCCTCTGCTCTCTGTGGGAGCTGGAGATGTGTTCAGGCAGCACTGAGGTGGGGAGGAATCAAGGCTGATGCCCCAGAGCTCATCTCCGAGGGACTCTCCTGCAGCCACGCCTGAGCACGTGCCAGGGATTCTCTGCGCTGGGGCCATGCCCATCTGCTCTGCTGTTTGTTGATACCGGCAACCCTTTAATTTCGGTAGTCTAACAATATTTAATGTGAGGCAATCTGCACCTCAGGGCTGATTTATAGGGGTGGGTCTGTCATTAGGAAGTACAGCTCTCCACGCTGAGGCTGCAGATTGCATTTCATTGTCTCTGCTGACCAGTGGCACTTGTAATAACCCCACCACAGCACCCCACTGCCTGAGATGACGGCTGGGCTTGCTGGGGATGGCCGGCGGGGCTCTGCTTTAGCTGGGAGGGTGTGATTTGCCTTCCCCTCCCCATCTGCTTCTTCCTCTGCCTCCTCACCGAGCACCAAGCACTTCCCTGTGCATCCTTCCATTGCCCCCTGCCCACCCCAGTGAGGCACCCCACCCCTCAGCACCCCAGCCATGGGGTCAGACCCACATGCAGTGCCTGGCCCCTGCTCCCCCTGGCAGAGACTCACGCTGGGAGTCCTGTTGCTGGTGCAGATGCCCTCAGCGTGCAGCTGTCGGCGGATCTCCCAGGCAAAGAGGGAGGGCTGCTCCAGCTTCAGCTGGGTGATCCTGGCCACCACCTCAGGTGTGGCCATGCGAGGCTTGCTGCCTCCGATAGCCTTGGGCTCCACGGCCCCCGTCCGGTAGTAGTGGCCCAGGATCTTGCTGACGCAGCCGTTGGACACCTGCAGGCAGGGTGGCTGGGGCAGAGGCTCAGCAGGAAAAGGATTTGGAGGAGAAGGAGACCCCCACACCTCCTGACCCAGGTGTACCTTGAGGCTGCGGGAGATGTCTGAGGTCCGGATGCCGCATGCCGCCAGCTCGATGATCCTCTTCCTCTTGCAGGCAGGGAGGGGGCGGCCATTCATGAAGAGACCCCCCAGCTGGTTCACGCCGCTGGGCCCTGGGGAGAGGCCAGGCAGCTGGTGATGGGAGACAGGGTGAGGAGGGATGCTGCCTGCTCTTCTCTCCCCGGCTCCACACGAGAGCATCAGGGCCCGAGGCTTTACAGGATGAAGGACCAGTGGCCTCAGGGACCCTTGTGCATTGAGTGGGGACTTGGAGGGTGCTGGGCAGGAGGGCTTGGAGCTTGGAGCAACACGGGGCTTGTTTGCTGGGATGTGGACGCAGGCAGCATGTGGCAGGAGCAGACAGGGAACGGGGAGACTGGCCCAGGTGATGCTGGCAGAGAAAATACCCAGTGGAGCAGCATGGTTCCTGCAGGCTGAGGCAGCAGGGGAAGGTGGTGGCTTCAAGGTAGGATGGCAGGCTTAGGTGGGCAGGGAAGAACTGGACATCATGGGAGGTCTGGGACTCTGTGGAGCCCCAGGAGTATCAGCTACCAGCACCCAATGCAGGCTTTGTCAGGAAAAGTAGTCTCATTTGTGACAGAGCAGGGGCTGACATGGCACCTCCTTGATTCCCCCAGGACCATGGATGCTGCAGCCGTGCTCCCTGAGCTGCCCCGTCACAGCGACATCACGCACCTTGGTGTGGCATCGTGGTGAGGCTTTTCAGGGCTTTTGGTGCCTGGGAATTGCCAAGAGGAGACGGTTGTGGTCCGGAGGCTGGATAAATCAGTGATGGTGTCCAGGGCTCAGCCACGTCCGCTGCCCACCCTCCTGGAAGAAGAGGGAGCAAGGGCAGAAATACTGAGCAGAGGATGGAAACATTCCAGGGCATCTGACTGCTTGGGAAATCATTGCATTCCAGGCACAGTGGATCAAAGGGACCCAGGCTTTAAAGTGCTCGCATGGCTGCAAGAGGCACTCAGGCTCTGAAAAGGCTGGGGAGATGCTGGGAATGCTGCATGTGCTGCCTGCACCCAGCAGCCACCAGCATGCAACGGAGCTGGCTTGGCTGGGCTGTGTCCCAGCACTTGCCCGCATTCCCCTGGACAAGCCATGGGGGATGGAGGGTTTCCCCAAGCCCACCCTGCCACGGCTGAGTGCTGGGGTCCTGCACCTTGTTGGGATGATGGGGGGTAGGGGGTGGCAGGAGCAGAGATGATGATGGGATCAGGAGCTCTGGGTTCGGTGTTGGTTCATGGGCCATTTATTACCCACTTTAACCCTTCCCTGCTCTCTTGCCAGTGGCTTCAGGCACAAGTGCCTGCACATGGGATCGTGTCCTCACTGGCAGCATTGCTGTCTTTTGGTGTATTTATTTATTTCAGAAGGAGGGTCTGGCCCCATGCTCCCATTGCCCTGCTATAAATCCAGGGCAGCTCAGCTGCAGCCGATGGTGTGGGGCTGGGTTTGTGGCGCTGAGGACCTAACCCAACCAAGGAGAGATTGGCAGGTGATAACCAGGTTAACCAGAGTCACCCCTCCTTTGGCTGGAGACATTCTACTGCTCTGCCACCTCCTCTGCCAGATCAGATCAAGGCTGAGTTTCCCCACATGCATGCACACACCCTCCCACAGCTTTTCCCCAGGCCCAGCAGTTCTGTCTGACCCCACACAACTTGCCTTGCTCCAAATCCTGACCAAAGGCAGCCCCACGGATTTAGGCACAGATTCCTCAGCTGTGAACTACCACCACCACTGCACTCAACACCCTTGTGCTGCCCCACATTCTTGCAGCTGTGCCCACCATGCCCATCCTGCCTTACAGGTCTCCCTCTGCTCCCCCCAGTCTTCCCACCTCCTTCTACTCTGGGGACTTCCTGGCAGGAACACAACAGCAGCAGGTCCTGCAGGACACCTCCCCAGAGGAACTTAGCAAGGTGTCTCTGAGACCACTGAGGACCACGACAAAGTGAGAGCAGCCATTCCTCCTGGAGGAGATAGCCCTGGTGGGAGCCAGGGCAGGAGGGGACCATCACCACTGCCTCATCCCTGGTGTCATCAGGGACATGGGAGGGGTCAGCCCCATGGAAATGGGAGGAAAGGCAGCACAGCTCTGAGCGCCAGGCACCGGCAAGGGGTGCTGTGGGGTCTGGGACATCACCCTGCCCCGTGAAATAGGGTAGAAGAGACGCTCTCACAAGGATGCTGGTGCCAGCCCTTCTCCCAAGGAAAGCCCTGATCCCTTTGCTGTCTACTCAGGCAGAAACTCTCGTGGTAACTAATGAGCAGCACACTGAGCCACAGAGATGCCACACAGACTGACGGCTGCTGCTGCTACCGCTGCCTTGCCAAAGCCTGAGCAGCCTGTCTGGCACCCCTGGTTAGCCTGGGATTTCACCTGAAACACCCTGAAAAATCCTGGACACCCCCAGCGTGGGTCTTTCCCTGCAACGGTCCCCAAATCCCACTGCAGCCTTGGCACTGCTTCCCTGCACAGCCTGAGAATGCTGTTTGAAGACACTGACCGTGATCATGAAAATCAAGAAAAGCAAAATAAATCAAACAACAGGGACAACAGCAGATTTCCCGCAGGTGAAGAGAAAATGTGCAGTGCACCCAGTCTCCCTCTCGTTAGGAAAGAGACGGACTGCCCTGGAGCAAAGCTGCACTGGGAAGGAGGGAACAAGCAGTACCAGCAGGACGCGTGTCCCCTCGGGTGCCAGCACAGCCCCTACCAGCATTCCCTGGCTTTGTCCCAGCCAAGGGCTTGGCTGTGCTGGGCCAGGAGGTGACATGAGGATTTTCTTCCCCCTGGAGAAACGGGTACGCTGGGAAAGCTGCACCAGTTGTGAGCCCACAACTGGTGTCCTGGTCCTGGGTCCCGCTGAGGAATCTCGGAGGGGTAGTGAGCTTGGTCTTTGTGCAGCACGCAGAGGCAAGGAGAGGAGTAAATGAGATGGGGCTTGACTAGGCTAGACCAGAGCAGATCATTCCTGGAGGAAGTCTCAAGCCTTCTCCATGTTAAGCCACCTTCACTGCCCAATTCCTACTGGGAATTGCTTCCTGTGCCTGCACAGGACAAGAAGTCACAACCCCCCCTGCCCCAGAGCAGCCCTCCCCACACCTGAGCGTGCCCCGTGCTACACCTGTGCATGCAAGTGTGAGTGTCTGTGCACGCACATCCATGCATACATGCACACTCATGCTCTTAAGCACGTACATGCTCCTGTCTCTGTGTGCCCAGCTGTGCACACGTGTGTGCGTGCTTTTGCATGCACCCACGCTGCCATGTGCACACGTATGTGCATGTATTTGTGCACACGTGTGTATATGCATCTGGCTGAGAGCAGGGGTGCCCGGAGGGGCGCACAGAGGTACCTGCGGAGCCTCGAAGGAGCTGGACCAACTGTCCTCGGAGCCAAGGGTGCTGCCGTGCTGGTGTGATGCGGGTCGGCTGATGAGGGAGCAGGGCCGTGATGTCACGGGGCAGGAGGAAGAGGAGGATGGGGAGGAAGGGGCGGCCCGACGGTGACCGAGCGGCCGCGCCCAGCACACGCCCGTCCCGGGGCGGGGGGGCGAGCCCCGACGGAGCCCCCCGGGGCCTGGCAGTGGGTCGGTACCGGCGCTGGCGCCGGTGTTTCAGCACCAGCTCCGGCGGACAGCGCTGGCTCCGCCGCGTCCCGCGTCCCCGGGCATCCCCGGTCACCCCCGACGGGGCAGCCCCGGGGGGCTTCGCTCCCGCGCCTCCCGCAGAGCAAACAGGGGCAGACACAGCTGCCATATGGTAAAGCGCTTGGGATTAAATCATAAATCCAGATTCGGTTTTATTACATTTATTATTTTTTTTTTCTGGTGTTGAGCAAATAGAAGGCGGCCCGGGGTGGATGGGCACCGCGGAGACTGCGCCGGTGTGCAACCCGAGGGCCCGGCACAGATGGCCCCCTTCTTGGGAGATAAAAAAAAAAACCCACACACACACAAAAAAACAAACCACGTTGTAAACCTTTCAAGTAAAATATTTGAAGAGCAAATATTAGCCAGCGAGGAGCCCTGCACCGCGGCCCTCCGCGCCCGGCCCCGCGAGTAATTGAGCGTTATTAGCACCCCGCTCCCGGCCCCCGCGCTCCGCGCACAACTGCCCGCCTTTGGAAAATGCCATATGCTCCGAATTACACATTAACCACAGCCCCGCGGGGCCCGGGCCGGCCCCGGCCCCTGGGGAGCCGCCGAGCCGCCCCTCCGCCCCCGCCGGCGCCCCAGCCGTGTCCACCCCACCCCACCCCGGGAACCGGGGTCGAGCTCCCGCGGGGAGCGCTGGCAGCCGCGGCCGGCCCGCCCCCAGCTCTGCCCCGGCCGCCGGGGAGCCTCGACGGAGTCCCCCGGCACGGGAGAGCCCCGTGCGTAACGCGGCACAGGGGAGCGGGGCGCGGGGCTGAGCCTCGGTGCAGGCGGGAGCCGGCGGCGGGACGGCCCCGCCGTTGCCCCCCGCCTCCCCTTGCCGGGCCGTGCGGGGCGGCGGGGGCCGTGCGGGCCCGGAAACGGCGAGCGCGGCCCGCCGGGGCTGTGCGCACCGGGGCCGAGCGCGCCGGTGGCGGGAGCGGCGCGGCGCACGGGCCGGCGCGGCGGGGCAGAGCGGTGCCCGCCGCTGCCCCGGCGGCGGATCGGGTCCGCGGAGCCGCCCGGAGCCCCCGGGGCGGCCGCGGAGCCCTGCGGGTCCGGGGCAAGCGGGAGCGGCGGGCACCGGGCCGTGCGTCCTCGGCACGGCTCGGGCGCGGCGGCCGTAGCGGCAAGGGGCGGCGAGGAACGGGCAGGGAGGGCACGGCGCGGGGGAGTTGAGGGAGGAGAGGTGGAAAGGTGGATACATGGAGAGGTGAAGAGGTGGAGTGATGGAGAGGGAGAGAAATGGAGACATAGATGGAGAGGCAGAGAGATGGAGACATGAAGAGGTGGATAGGTGGAGAGGCAGGGAAGTGGAGACTTGGAAAGATGGATGATGCATGGAGATGTGGAGAGATGGAGAAGTGGGGAATGGCAGACATGGAGATGTGGATAGTCATGCAGAAGTGGAGTGATGAAGAGGTGGAATGATGGAGAAGTGGAGACATGGAGAAGTGGAGTGGCAGAAAGGGGGAGAAATGGATACATAGATGGAGAGATGGAGACATGGAGAAGTGGAGAGGTGGAGAGATGGAGATGTGGACAGGTGGAATGATGGAGAGGTGCAGAGATGGAAAGAGAGACATGGTGAAATGGAGGCACAGAGGGATGGAGAGGTGGAGACATTGAGACATGGAGATGTGGGGAAATGGAATGAAGGAGAGCAGGAATAATGGAGACACGGAGAGGTAGAGAAGTGGAGACATGGAGAAGTGGAGTGGCAGAAAGGGGGAGAAATGGATACATAGATGGAGAGATGGAGACATGGAGAAGTGGAGAGGTGGAGAGATGGAGATGTGGACAGGTGGAATGATGGAGAGGTGCAGAGATGGAAAGAGAGACATGGTGAAATGGAGGCACAGAGGGATGGAGAGGTGGAGACATTGAGACATGGAGATGTGGGGAAATGGAATGAAGGAGAGCAGGAATAATGGAGACACGGAGAGGTAGAGAAATGGAGACATGGAGAAATGGAGAGATGGAGAGGTGGAAAGGCAGAGAGATGGCAAGATGGTGAAATGGAGAGGAAAAGATGGAGACATGGAGATGTGGAGAGGTGGAGTGATGGAGAGGTAGAGAGATGGAAAGAGACAGATGGTAAAATGGAGAGGCAGAGAGGTGGAGAAGTGGAGAGGTGGAGAGGTGGAGACAGAGATATGCAGACGTGGCATGGAGACATGGAGCCATGGAGAGGTGGAGAGGTGTTCCAGGTCTTACCATGCTGTCTGCATTTCATGCTCCCTTGCACATCTCCTTCCATCCACCTTCCTCCACACCTCAAGTAAGAGACATCTTACTTTGCAGACATCTATTTTGTGGTGGAAGTGTAGCCAGCACTGGTGTGCAGCACAGCGGGGTGGTCTGGGGACAGGGGTGGGCACGGCAGGATAGGGTTGAGCAGCAACTGGCGGGGGGATGCCAGTCCCTCCTCTCCAGCCTTCCCCATGGCCTGAGCAGGCACCTCCTGTGCCAGCACCTGATGGTGCACGGGGACCCTTGGTCAGGCTCTTCTCACACCCTGTTCCACAACCCCCATGCTGATCCCAGGACCTTGGCTTTGGTTTAGATCTTCCTTCATGGATTTTCCCCTTTGCAGCAGGAAGTGAGCGCCCAGGGTGGGAGAGGGTTTAAGGGTGCTGCCTTGAGTGCTCAGTGGATGCATCTCTGCCGGCGTGGGGGAGGGAGGTACAGCAGCACAGACCTTACCTGCCCAAAGGACCAGGCGGTGCCTCCCTGATGAAGAGCAAGTGGAAGATGCCCTGGTACCCCACCTGTGGCAGGTGCCACGGGCTGCCAAGCTCTGCTTCTGCTTGCCCAGATGTGAGCTTCTGTGACTGTGCCCCCAGCTGAGGCTCTGCTGTGGGCAGCCAGGCCTTGGGCAGTGCCCTCGCCACAGCCAGCATCATCAGCCTTCGGGCAGCACCTTTGCAACACAGGGAGCTGGAGGAGGGATGGCTGCCTGGGGAAAAGGACGGGATGATGGGGTGTGTGGGGGTGTGTGTGGGAAGGGTGGGAATGCCATGCTGCCCTCAGGCAGGCGAGGGATAGAGGACAGAGAGGACAGGACAGGGATGCTGAACACCCCAGGGGCAGGATGGGGACGCTGTTCTTCCCAGGGGAAGAACAAGGATGTTAGGATGCCTGGCTTTTCAGCACCTGGCACATGGTGGTACTGGCCCAGTGGCCTTGGGACCCTGCTGGCTGATCACCTCCTGACCATATGTGCCATCATATACCATGGTGGCTGGTGGGCACCGGAGTGTCCCCTGTCATCAGCTTCTGGTCATTCCAGCTGCCAGGAGAGCTCTCCCCTGGGACCCAGGAGTCCCAAGACAGAGCTGCAGCAGCCAGGCCAGCACAGCCAGGAGCACAGCACCCTCTTCCCTGCCTTGGCTTTGGGCCCCGCTGCAGGGAGGAGGGATGTAGGACAGCTGCAGGGTGGGACTGAGTGCAGCAGCGAGTGTGCAGGGCTGGGCAGCCATCGACAGGCAGGGCTGAGAGGTGGGGAGAGGGGGGAATGGGAGGGATTGATTCACTATTGCTTCTGACCGTGTGGAAGCTTGGCATGAGCATGGCACGAGCACAGAGATGTGGACAGGTGGAATGATGGAGAGGTGCAGAGATGGAAAGGGAGACAGATGGTGAAATGGAGGCACAGAGGGATGGAGAAGTGGAGACATTGAGACATGGAGATGTGGGGAAATGGAATGAAGGAGAGCAGGAATAATGGAGACACGGAGAGGTAGAGAAATGGAGACATGGAGAAATGGAGAGATGGAGAGGTGGAAAGGCAGAGAGATGGCAAGATGGTGAAATGGAGAGGAAAAGATGGAGACATGGAGACGTGGAGATGTGGATGGAGACATGGAGACATGGAGATGTGGAGAGGTGGAGTGATGGAGAGGTAGAGAGGTGGAAAGAGACAGATGGTAAAATGGAGAGGCAGAGAGGTGGAGAAGTGGAGAGATGGAGAACCCTCTGTCCCTTGCAGGCAAATACTGCAGGTATTTAGGGTGTGCTGTGCCCAAGGTGCTGCTTAGTGCCAAGGGAGAGGAAGGACGAGGAAAGGGACAGCAAGGCAAGGTAAAAAGTGAGAAGGCAGGCAGGCAGATACAGGAACCCCTGGAGAGAGGGTATTTTGGGGTATTTTCACACTGTATAAGCAGTGGCAGCACAATGTTCCTCTGGACTGTCCTCTGCTGCAGGCTCCATCCCAGACTGCTCAGACACCCAGGCAAGGGCATGTGGAAGAGCAGCACCCACTCAAGCCTTAAAAATCCCCCCTGGAACCATGGACCGCCCCTTCAGCCAGCCCCAGGGATGCCCTCCCCAGCCTCCCGCTGCATGGCTGGGCAGCAGGGGCATGGCAGTGCTGAGGGTGGTCCCTGCTCTCCAACAAACAAGTACATTTAAACACATTAAAAATTAGAAGATTAAGTACCTGGCCCTAGGAAAAGCATTCCCCTGCCAGAAATGGATTTTTCCCCACTTCCCTGATAATGGGCAATTTTCTACCTGTAGCATTTGCCTGGAGCAGAGGTTCTGGCATGGGAGGCTCCCAGTATGGTTTCTGAAGGTGCCCGGAGTTGGCTGGCAAGGCCACCAGTGAGGTGGGCAGTCTGGGGCAGAGAAGAGGTAATTTCTGCTTTCTCATGCCCCATCCCTGCAAGTGGCTGAGCCCCAAATCTCCCTGCTTCTCCCCAGGGTCCTCAGGTGGAAGAGCAGCTCTGGGTCTGTGCTGGAATGCTGCCAGACACTGGACAATGCTGAGAGGCTTTGGAGGCAGGAGACGTGCCCAGGCTGTGGGGGAGCCTCTGGGGAGCTCTCAGCTGTCCATGGCCCTGCTGGAAACCCTGGGATCTTGCAGTGCTGTGGGTCTCTCCCCAAAGCCGCCATCTCTTCAGCAGCCCCCTGCACCATCACAGGGCTGCCATGTCCCATGGGATCCCCTCTCAGAGGTGGCACCAGGCAGAGTGTGGCTCGCTGACACGTAGGACGGCTATGCTGCCTGCAGCAAGCCGGTGCCTGGCTCTCCTGCCCTGGGGAGCACCCACCAGCACCCAGGTCCCTGCTGCCACGGCCAGCAGGAGCAGGTGCATGTTGGGGGAACAGGGGGCTGCAGAGGTGAGTGCAATCCTTTGGATGTCCCAAGGGGAGGGCATATCCCAGGCAAGGTGCTGAGGTGCCAGTTTGGCACCAGCTCAGTAGTGAGGTGGTGTGTGCCACAGCTGCTGGTATGGCCAGGTGTTTGCATGGGACAAGGGTCCAGCCAAGCAGATCCATCATCTTCATCTCCATCTTTGTCTCCATCTCCTTTTTAAGGTAGATTTCAGGTCTGGCTGATAAAAACACCTGTGATGATACAGGGCAATTGGATTTCTGCAAGACATTTGACTTAGTATGGCATGATGGTTTGATTAAAACCTCTCATTATGTGAAATTAAGCAAGCTCACGTCAGGCAGGTGAGGAGCTGGCTCCCAGCTAACAGAAAACGCTGCTTGTGGGGAGCCAGCTCACAGCGGAGCAGCACAGCAGGACTGGGGGACTGGCTACAGCCACTGGCATCGTATTTTCTGAGTGGTGGCATTTCCATGTGACACTGGTGGCCTGTGCAGCAAAGGGGCAGGACAGGTGAGTACACCCAGGACCAGGGCTACTGGTGAATCCTACAGGCCAGGGGATGGCCAGGAAAGCAGACCCCAAGGGTCACCTCAAACCCCAAGCTCCCTGGGCAGACGTGAGCTCTGACAAGCCTTCATTAACCTGTAATTGCAATCAAACATAACTGCAGGTGGCTGGGGATTTCTGAGTTATCCCTACTCAGGAAAAAGGTTCCTCTGTGCTCCTGCCAACCAAATTTGGGGATTTTAACTGGAGGATGCTCGGCAGCTGGAGCACGGGGCTGGGTCCAGGGTCCTGGTCTGTCCTGGGACCTGCCTGAGGCTTAGTGAGCTCCCCAGGGAGATGCAGCCTGAGAGCAAAGTGGGTGACAGTGGGGCCTTGAGGACATGCTTTTGGAGTCCTCTCCCCATGTCTCCCATGCCATACTGGCAGGAGGAACAGGGGCATGCAACCCTGCCCAGCACAGCTGTGACTTGGGGCAGAGCAGCTCTGCATGGTGGGTCCGAGCTGCTGTCAGCAGGTCTGAGGCTGAGCAGAGGCTTAGGAACCAGTTCCCCTCCCGAAGTCCCATCCCTGAACCCACCGGAGATGTCCAGAAGGTTTTTCCTCCTTTGGGAGCTGGCAGTGATCTGGAGACAGCCTCGGTCCAGGGAGGGGGTGATGCGCAGCTTCCCTTCCTGGGAGCATGGGGGATGCTCGTCAGTGCTAACGAGCCAGAGCAGGGAGCAATGGCCCCTTGGTCCCTGCACCAGGAGGTCTGTGCTGGCATCAGGTACCTGGGCTCACAGTGAGGAAACGGAGATGTGCTGGCGTTTGGGGGCTCAGAGCGTGTGGCTGGGAAGGGACAAGGGATAGTAAAAGGGACCCCACAGGAACAAGGGACGAGTTGCTGGGAGGACACAGGGGACAAGCTCTCTGCAAGCAGAGCTCACAGTCATTAACAGTACCATCAGCACTGCACAGGAGCAGGGACACAGAGGGAGCAGAACAGGGAATCCAATGATTACGAGATTTTTAACAGCAAGATGTTCACTCACTAGTGAATGGCTGTTGCTCGTGCCTGGGATTTTATCCAGCATTCAGCAAGCAGCTTCGCTCCTGGGCTATCACTGGTGGGAGAGGGAGGTGGAGCGGCAGAGCCCTCGTCCCATGCAGACTGCCTGCTGCCTGTTCAAGCAAGCAAAGCAGCAGGACATCATTACTGCTGTCGTGAGCCTGTGCTGGGCATATTAATGCTTGAGATAACAGGCTTCGGAGTGTACTTGAGAATTACCATCCCTGTCAAGAGGAGACCATGTCATTAAGGCGCTCCGACACCCAGTTACTGGTTTTGTCCCTCCTCACCCCAGATGAGAGTCACTTCCATGGCTGGGGCAGAGGGAGACCCCATTTAACAAGCAGCAGAGCAGCCTTTGCCTGGAAGTGTTTAAAAAAATGCATAGATGTGGTTCTTAGGGATGTGGTTTAGTGGTGGGCTTGGCAGTGGTGTGTTAACAGCTGAACATGGTGATCTTAAAGGTCTTTTCCAACCTAAATGATTCTATACTAGAGCCAGGGATGTGCCTGCAAGCCTCATCCTGCATCGCAGGGATGCATTTCAGACCACCATTGTTGCCTAGGAGGCTGGAAAACCCTGGGGCTCCTCAGGGACCTCACACCTCATGCCCACCTGTGCGTGGCCACACAGCCCCCAGCCATGCCCCTACCCCTGCGTGGCTGCACAGTCCCCAGCCAGGTCCCTTCTGGCACCTGGTGTCACAGTGATGCACCCAGCCTGTGCGCTGCTGGGGCTCCCTGGAGGGGCTCAGCTGGGGTTTCCTTGTGGGAGCCTGGGGACAACGAGCAGCCCCTTCCCGCAGTCTTGTGCCCCTGCACACCGGCCAACCCTGCTCTGGCACCTGTGGTGCAGAACTGCTGTGCTGGCACCCAGCTGGCACTGCCACCATGGGGCTCGGACACCCCTCAGCCACGCTGCCTCCACCCCAATTACTTGCAAAATGCATCACTCCATGTTGTATAGAAATGTCAGAGCCTGACACAAAATATTTATGGGCCATGTATTGAAATAAAGCCCAGGTGCTTCTCTGGCACCTGGAGGACATGGTGACAGCGCTGTGGCCAGGGCATTGGTGCGGTGCAGGGGTCTCACACAGCTGCAGCAGTTGGTGGGGTGGCTGGGCAGGAGTGATGAAGGCAGGTCCCTCCCTGAAGACCCCAGTTTCCACCCAGGCTGAGTGCTGGTGATGGTGGGAGACCCTGCAGCGGCAATGGACCAGTCCTCAAATCCCACCACGGTACCAAAGCTGGGTGCTGTGGCAGAGTGGGATCAATTTGGTTACCCCAGAGTGATCCCCCCAGCATGGAGAGGAGCTTTTCTCTCCTCTTCGTAGCTCCTTTCTACATGTCCAATGCTGTTATGTATCTTTCTGGGCTTTGTCTCTGTAGCAGGTGACTCTTCCTCTGGAAAAAATCCTTTCTTTTCTCCTCCAGAAAGCACACGTGAAAGCTAAAAGCCCAGATGAGTCAGCCAACCAAGAAAACCTACTTTATCTATGCGTTTCCACCTACATTTTAACTTTCTTTTTGATCAAAAAAATGATTATTAAAATATTCTGTCTAAAAAAGGCAATCCTGGGGCTTGAAGATGCCCCCTCCAGAGCAGGAGCTGGTGCCCCTTTGTCTAGCCCGGCGGGATGCATCTGCAAGCTGGGACAGCAGCAGGGTGAGTGAGGAGTGGCCCCAGAAATGCTGTAAATCAGGGTAACGGAGCAGTTTTCCCAGGATTTTGGGCAGAGGACACGATTTTCTGCCTTTTGCGCACAAGCTCTCACCCTGGCGCTCAGGGATTCATCAGTGCAAAGTACTGAAAAGGAAAAGTGGTGAAAAAAAATTATCATAATACAAGCTGAAGCAAGAAAATGAAAAGTGGCGGAGGGCTGCAGCAGGTGGGGAGCGAGACGGGAGGAGGATCCCTCCCAGACTGGCCTGATCCAGGGTGGGAAACTTCAGCAAGGGCAGCGTGGTGTCAGGACGAGACCCTGGGAGCGGGACCCCAGGGACACCCCAGCAGAGGGGCTGAAGGCTGTGCTGCTGCCAGGCTTCACGCGCAGGAAACAAACCCTGCATGGAAAGAATATTATTAACATTAAGGTTGTGACATATGGCCTGAAGAGGTAGAAGATACCAGCGGGGTGGCACAGCCCTGACCCCTGCCAGCCCCCCCTGCAGAGCCCCGAAGCATTTGGTGTGCCCGCTTCCCCTGGGGGGTGTTGGGCTGTTGCGGGGTATACCAGGACCGGCAGACCCTGCTGCCCTCCCCCCCACTGTGGCAGCCGTGCCACCCTGGCAGCGGTCTCTGTGCCATATGGGACCACGTGCCCGGGCACCCCTGGTCCCAAGGCAGGAGCGGGCTGGGAGCATGGGCTCAGGGGACTTCGGTGCCCAGTGCCACAGGGTTCAGCTGCCCCGTGGGACAGGGGACCATGGTCACAGTGGCAGCAATGGCTGCAGCTGCTCCCAGCAGCCCGATGAGAGGAGCCAGTGCTGCTCCGTTCCTGTTCCCAGGAGCAGGGATTGCAGAGAGATGCAATTGTCAGGATTACCTACGTGACCACTCAAAAAGAGGATAATAATTTTCCACCACCCACAAATGACACGACTCATTACCGGGCTGGCAATTCCCGAACTGGCAGAGGCGAGCGCCGAGCTGAGCGGCGGCTGCAGCAGGGTGCGATAAGCCAGCGCTGCCCTGCACCGTGCCCTGGCACCACGGTGAGGGGCATGTCATGGGGCAGTCACCGAACCCTGCGACTGGCACGCCGGGGGCAGAGCTGCCACTGGGGGATGGCATGGCCACGGATGGTGTCTCCAGCCAGGTAAGCACCAGGCGCATCTCCACATGGCTCCTCCAGGCGGGGCAGAGTGCTGGTCCCTGCGCTAACCACCAGGATGGTCACTTGCTAAGGCTGCAGGCAACTCCCTGGGACCCTCTGCTCTGGATGAGGGGTTTTGGGGTCACCCAGAGATGTGAGGTCTGTACCGAAAGCCCCACCTGCAAGAAGGGTGGCCACACCACGCCAGCGTCCCCAGCGGGAGGGCATCCCAGAGCCACATCTGGACTGCAAGTCCCCGCTGCCAGGACACGATGGCGATGGGTGACCTCGGGTGGTTGAGGCCATGGGGCAGATGGCCCTCGCCGTGCAGTGGCGCTGCCCCAGGCCACCTCGTGGGACAGGGTGCCACTGGCCACGATGCTGCTGCCTCCTGGCAGGGTCTGGGCGCCTGCTGGGTGCGGGGGTGGCTTTGGGGAGGGGGTGCAGGGTGGGTGCAAGCCACCATGCTCCCGGGCAGCTCACCCTGAAAGTGGCCCGGGGGGTGTATCCCTGTTCTCCACGTTTTCGCCAAAACTGCTCGTCGGAGGTGGCAGGAGCTGCCGGCCCCAGTGCCGTGATCCTGCCCGGGCACAGGGCGGAGGCACCAGGGGGCTCTGTGGCTCTGCACCCTCCCCGAGCGTGGCCGCTGGTGCTGGGGGAGCCGGTGGGGACACCGGGGGAGATGGAGCTGCTGATGGGGAAGGTGAGGGGAAGCCAGCACGGGGACCCCACTCCCCTGACCCCCACCCCCCGGGGCGGTGCTGGGGAACTCCTTCCATGACCCCCCCTCCCCCGTGGGGCTGTGCTGGGGTACCCCCCCTTTCCCGACACCCCCCCCCGCCCCGTGGGCCTGTGCTGGGCAACCCCCAGCCCCCGCGGGGCTGCGCCGGGTGACCCGCGTTCCCTGCGCCCCCCGCGGGGCCGTACTGGGGGACCCCATCGACGAACATCTCCCCCGCCTTGCCGCGGGGCCGCCCCCCGAGCCCCTCCCCAACCTCCCGGCCGGTGCCGCCGGCGGGCAGGCAGTGACGCGAGGGGGAGGGGTGGTGCCTTGGCCCAGCCCGGCCCCCGGCGCGGCGGGAGGCCACGTGGGAGCCCGGGCAGCCCTTTGCCGACGTGTCCCTGGCGCCGCGTGCCCCGGAAGTCCCGCCCCCCTCGGCGGGGCGGGGGAGGTCCGAGGGGCGGTGCCTCCCGTGACGTCACCCCCGCGGCGGCCTCTCGGGCCGGTGCTGCGGAGCCGCGCGTCTCCATTGGCCGAGCGGCGGCGGGGTGGGGCGGAGCGAGCGGCGGGGTCAGCCTCCCGTTGGCCGTCGGCCGGGAGGTGGGCGTGGTCGAACGGAGGCCCCGCCCCCCAGGCCCCGCCCCCCTCCGTCCCGCCCCGAGAATCCCTTCCGCGCTCGCCCCGGGCCCCGGCCGCTCCGTCCGCGCTCGCCCCGGCTGCCGCCCCCGCCCCGCTATGGCCTCCGCGGCCGCCCCCGGGCAGGGCGGCTCCGCGCCGCCCCTCACCGTCCAGCGCGGCATCGTCAAGATGGTAAGGGCTGTCTGCCCGCCCGCCGCCCTCCGCGGGCCTCCCGGGGCTCCGCGCCGCTCCGCCCGCCGCCTCGTACGCCCGCCGGCCCGGCCCGGGGTTGCAGCCCTCTCCGGTGCCCGGGGCCCCCGCGCCTCCCGCAGCCCTCTCCGGTGCCCGGGGCCCCCGCGCCTCCCGCAGCCCTCTCCGGGCCCCCCTCCGCTCCCCGCCTCCCTTCCCAGGGACCAGGACATCCCCATGCAGCCCCCTCTGGTGCCCGCCCGCCCACCCCCCCTCCGCCTCACGCTTCCCCTCCCCAAACCTCGTGCTCTGCCCCGGGCCGCGGCGCCCCGCGCCTTCCGGTGCTGCCGGGCCCTGCTCCGCGCTGCCGCGGCTCCCGGCCCTGCGCCCCCAGACTCGTGGTGCTGACGGGGGTGCGCCTGGGGCCCCCAGCCTGTGCCGGGCCCGGGGGTGGCCGTGGCCGCGGAAAGGGCTTTCGGGTCTCCCCGCCCGTTCCCCGGGGGGGCTGGTGGTCCTGCTCTGCTGTCAGCCCTGAAAGCCCTGCAGCCCCGAGGAAATTCGGGGTTCCTCGGTTCGGGCGGTGGCCCCGTGACACCCCGCCTCGGGGACGCCCCTCGGGGGGCTCCACGTGCCGCCCCCCCTCCCTTGCCGGCTGTGTCCCCGCGGGGGTTGGGGTCCTCTAGCCCCTCCGCGCTGGGTCCCCGCATGTGCCGACAGCCGGGACCTGCAGAGCAAAGGTCGGGGCTCCGGCAGCTGCCGCTGGGATCGGGCCCTGGCACCGCATCCTGGTCCCTGCCTCCCTTCCCGGTGCCCTCTCCGCTCCGTTACCTCCCGCGTCCCCAACCCCCCAAGTCCTTGTGCCCGGACACCGACTGGTCGGGAGGTGGCCGATGGTGCTGGCAGTGCATCTGGAGCAGACCTTGCTGGGGGTGTCACGTCCCCCCGGGGCTCGCTGCACAGCGGGGGCAGCTTTGGGGACGCTGCTTTCCCTGTGCTTTAGCTCACCGATGGCATGGGGTAGACATTCCCGCTGCCTTGTGCCACCTCGTGCCCGAAAGGCAAGTTTTTGGGATGCTCAGGAAAAACTTCACCTGGCTGCTCGTCCTGGCCTGGCTCCCTCCAAGGGGATGTGGATGTGCCCGTGGTTTTTGGGCAGGATGGCTGTGGGGGCTGGCTGAGAGGCAGCCGTGTGTGGTGGGCACGGGCTCCCCGAGGGGGCCACACGCTGCCCTGGTGCCCTGTGCCTTGCCTGGGCAGCTGGGCACCCCAGCTGCTGCCCCAGGGCACCCTTCCCTTTCCAGGGCAACTAGCTCAAAGTCAGTGCCCAGGGGACACCCCGGAGAGGTAGGGTGCCCTGGCTGTCTGTGGGCACCGCTCTGTTTCATGGTGCTGCCACGGAGCCAGGAGCTGCCAGGGCCAGCTGGAGCGGTGCCGTCCACAGGCTCTGCTGCGGTTCACAACTTTTTGAACTTGGAGGTTTTGGGGTGGGGTTTGGGGATTTTTTTGGTGGTTTGGGGTTTTTTTCCCACCTTTTGGTTGGGCATTGGGACTGCAGAGTTCAGGAGTGGGGAGGGGGCTCATCCTCCTGCAGGGTTGAAGAGCAGGAGCAGGGATGTGATGGACGTCGGGGGCTCTGCAGCTGCCCCCCCCCCCCCCCCCCCAGCTGGAAGAGGCACTGGGAGCCCAGCTGAGGCTCTGTCCCGTGGGGGCTCCTTCCTTCTGGGGGACTTGAGGAGCTGGGGGAGCCACAGCGGGGAGCCTGGGTTGGTGAGTCTCCAGGTAAAACCGGAGAGGGCTGGGTCCTGGCCAGCGCTTTGGGACTCTGCCTTCCCTTCTCACCACCTTCCTTCCCGTTCCTGCGAGGGTTGTTAACCCTTTGTGCCCCACAGCTGTAGCTCCCTGTGCCAGCAGGACCCCGGTGCTGTCCCCTGTCCCCTCCTGTGCCCGGGGCATGCCTCTGCAGCAGGAGCTGGGTCCATCCAACCCATGTCCCTGTGCCATGCCTTGGCCTGGGCATGTCCATCATGCTGTCAGCTCAGCCTGCGCTAACGACAGTTCTTGCAGCTGGGTTTAAGCCTGGCTTAAGCTCAGCTTTCTTGGGCTGGAGCATGGGGCACTGCTGATGGGGTGCCAGGGCTGAATTTTGCCAGCAAGGAAGAGCGTGGCTTGGGCTGGCAGGTGGGACCCAGGGCTGCTGCCTTTGGGGAGGGTGAAACCTGGGTGCTGGGGTGGTCTCCTGGTCCCATCACTGCTGAAGCCTGGCCAGAAGCTTCATCTGGAGCAGTTCCCCAACTGGGGAGCCTGATGACCACGTGGTGTGAGTGGCAGGCAGGCATTGTGGCTGCTCTGTGGGCAGGGACAGTGGCACAGGGTGCTCTGGAGCGGGGGGGTGGCATGCCCACCCCAAAGCACTGTACACACCCATGGAGCCCAGAGCAGCTTCACCAACAAACCTGTCCCCAGATCCAGGGTTTGTATTGGTAATTGGATAAAACAGTTACAGCATCTGACTTGTTTCCCCATGCCCTATAAATTAAAGATTAAGGTTAATTACAGTGATGAAACCTCTTAAGTCCTTAAGTATCGAGTGCTGAGCCTTTGCTGGGGGATCGCTCTGTGTGCAGCTTGGGCTTCATTTGAAGCTCGATTCCCAGTAGCTTGCATAGCGTGCTGGTCTCTGCCGTGGGCCCGGGCGTGCAGCACAGCATAGGGCAGCAAGCTTATGCCATGGTGCAGCCGGGCCCTTGGGGTTGGCATGATGTGGCTCATTTTCGTGAGGCTCTGTGCGAGCTGGTGTCCCTGGCACTGAGCCAGGCTGGCTGCTGTGCCGGGGTGCGAGTCCTCTGGCTTTGGGATGTGCTGCGAGCATCCCTAGGGATTTCAGGTGGGCAGCAAGCCAGGGCACATGCTGAAATCCAACTTGGCGGTTTTCTGCGAGCGCCTCAGCAGTGTTGATCCTGCGTGCAGGGAGCCGGTATCTGATGGGAACAGGGTGATCCCCGCCACCCTCTCTCTGCCTGGCTGGGACCCTGGCTTGGTGGCTGGAGCTGGCCCTGCTGATGTCGTGGGTGGCTTGGGGTCTTGTACAGGAATGGAGCTGTTGAGAAACCTTGGGGTTTTTGCAGAGCGGGGTGATATCAGTTCCTGTAATTGTCAGGTCCAAGGAGGAGAGATCCGATTTGGTGGTCTGTCATTTTTGGGGGATTCTCCCAGCAGTTTTTTCCACATGGGTTTATTTGTCTGACCTCAATGAAGTCACTTGGCTGAGGTTGCCAGCCAGGCGCAGGGTGTGGCCAGCCCATCGCAGGTGCCTGCCAGTAAAGGTCTTAGCATCACAGTAGGTGTAAGCATCCACTTGGAGCATGGTCCTTGCTCAGCACTCTTGTAAGCCTTGCCGAAGCTGTGCCAAGCAGCTCAGGTGGTTAAAGCCTTCATGCTGAGAGCTGTGTCCCTCTTGGCCGGCCGGCTGTAGGCACATTCCCCCTGAGGCTGCCCCAGGGCAGTGCCAGTGCCAGCTTTTCCCTGCCTGCATCCTTCTGTGCTGTGCCAGAAGCTGTGTGGAGCCCTTGGGGTGCTGTGGGCATGGTGCCCTCCTAAATGTGGGGGTCCCCCTGTGGCAGTGGGGAGCGATGGGGCTGCCAGGGCCCTGGGAGGTGGGTGCGATGGGATGGGACAGGACTGCCCAGTGTAGCTGTGCTCCTGGCTCTGAGTGCTCAGCAGCCAAAGCAGCAGGGGGAGATGGCCCAGCTGGGCTCATCTGACAGGTCAGCACAGGGAGTAAAATCCTGATCTGCCAAGTCCCTTGTGTTACCCGCCACACTGGGATCACCCTGTGTTCAGTTGTGCTGTGCTCTGAAGGAAGGGATGGGACGTTTGATGGTTACCACTGGGAAAGTGCAGGGTGCAGAGCTTGGTTCCATCCTGCATCTCCAAGCAGGAAACTTGGGGCAGCTCCTGCCTCTGCCAGGCCCATGAGAAATCGTGCCCTGCAGTGCTGAGCTTCCCATACCCTGCCTGGGGCAGGACCCGTCCCTGGAAGCCTGCCTGTCCACACAGCTTCAGATGCCTGCACGCTGAGCTTCATCACCTCTTGCCTCCCCAGCCTCCCGGCTGCTGGGGCTAGGGTACCCCCTGTAACCCCTCTGCCTCCCCACAGGTGCTGTCGGGCTGTGCTATCATCGTCCGTGGGCAGCCCCGAGGCGGGCCGCCGCCTGAGCGCCAGATCAACCTCAGCAACATCCGTGCCGGGAACCTTGCCCGCCGTGCTGCTGCAGGCCAGCCGGATGCCAAGGACACCCCGGACGAGGTAGGTGCCTCCCATGAGCGGTGTCACGCAGTTCTCCTGCCATGGGGGTTGTGGACTGAGCTGGGTGGGGGCCCTCCAGACTGCTGGCCCAGCTCTGCAGACCACAGCACCCTTGGCTCTGCCATCACAAGCGGCATTGCCCTTTCTCAGACCTGCTGCTGCCATCCCATGAGGTGCAGGCAGCTCCTTCCTCGCCAATGCTGCCCCTCTGCCCAGCGCGGGGACACGTGGCTGCTGTGGCTGTGGGTTACGGGATGAAACAGTCCCTTCAGTCATCCTTTTGAGAGATCCTTTCCATGTTCCAGCCCCTCAGTGTGGATTTTGGGGCAGACTTCTCTTTCCTCACACTGCAATGGTTGCACACATGCCCAGCAGGCGTGCTGTGGGGGTGCTGCTTTGGCAGATGGGGTGCAGACAGGTCTGCCGGTACCGGCACGCAGGGCACAGTGATTGGGAGCAATGGGTTTGTGTCAGAGGGAGCACAGCCCCGGCCACCCATCCTCCCAGCCCCGGGGGTGGTGCAGAGCGCTGGCAGCTAATTGCTCTCCTTGGGGAGTTTGTCTTCTAAACACTGCTTCAGCCTTTAAATGTCAGTCTTTTAAAAAATTATGCCTGTCAGGTTTGCTAATTGTTTATGAGCACGTCATGTTCTCTCCTCCGGACCGTGTTCCCACCCACCTGCTGCGGTGGAGCGGGGCTGAGCTCGCCAGGGCTCCGGTGCATTCCTGCTGTGGTGCAGGGAGGTGCTGGGGGGATGCAGGAGCCTGTTCCTCCCCGCCCGGCACGGCTGGTCCTGCTTTGCTGCTTCACCACGGGCACCCATGCAGCCTTGGGTAGGAGCCGGGGGAGCCCCTGCCCTGTCCCTGAGAGCTGGGGCTGGGCCAGCCCCCCGACGTTGCTGCAGCTCCAGCCCTGCTCCCTCTGCCCCAGGAGCTTTCCTGGGCTTGGCTGGCTGGGTCTGGCTGCACCTGGGGACTGTGAGGCCAGCTGGAAAACCAACAGTGACCTCTTTTTGGGGGGGGACAGAGGGGAAAAGTGGAGGTACTTCCCATGCGGAGTAGCAGGGTTTATTCCTCTGCAAGCTCATGGGCTGCAAATAGCCTCTAGCACAGCCCTGGGCTAATGCAGCACATGTGGAGGGGAGTGTGAGCCCCCGGGGTGGGGAGGCTCTGGGCTTCCCCAGCTGCATTTGACCCATTGACTCACCTCGACTTCTTTCCCTCCAGCCCTGGGGGTTCCCAGCTCGTGAGTTCCTGCGGAAGAAGCTGATCGGGAAGGAGGTCTGCTTTACCGTGGAGTACAAGACACCGCAGGGCCGGGAGTACGGGATGGTGTACTTGGGGAAAGGTGAGCACAAAGGGGTCCCTTGGGCACCTGAAGGGCTGGTGGGGAGGATGCAGTGAGGTTTGCGGTGTGTGCAGTGCTTGCAGCCGGAGCTAGCCCAAGTGGGTGGGCTGGGATGCGGTGTTGGCAGCAGGAGGATGCATGCCTGCTTTTCAGTGGAGCTCCAGCTTTGGGAGGGGAGAGATGCCCGGTAGTGGTCCCGGCTGCCTGTGGGGCTGTGCAGAGCCAGAGCGTGACTGTGCTTGCTGCCTCTGGTTGATGCACTGCAGCATGTGGACACAAGCCATGGCGTTATGTGAGTTCCCTCAGGTTTCCCCATGCCATTCTTTTTGGCGTCATAAATCTCTTGCTCATCTCTGGCTGATTGGAATCTCTCAAAAGGAACCAGCTTTGTGGCTCCTGAGGATGCGGCGGAGGGCTGGGAGCAAAGCCTGGCCCAGCCACTCAGCCCAAACGCTGTGCGATGCCTGCAGCCTGTGCTGCCCCTGGCCTGGAGCAGCTTGGGGCAGGGTGGCCCTTTCGGCGCTGGCACAGGTGGGCTTAGGCTCTGGTTAAGTCCCCTCTCACAGTGAGCATGACACCGGACTGTACTCTGCCAGGTGCCATGTCCTCTCTGCCAATGACCCTGGCCAAATTTGGTTCCAGCTGTGCTGGTGGATGAGTTTTTGGGCTCTTGCTCCCTGTGGTTAGCCCCAGCCATTGCTTGGTCTGGTGAGAGTAATGGTGAGAGCAAGTGGTTGAGAGGTTACAGTGTCCTGCTGCTGGCTTCTGGACCGCGCTGCTCTGCTGGGCTTAGCTCATGGTTGGATATCTCAAGCCCTCAATGTTCAAGAAGGAGGATGAGATCTGCTCAGCGTGGGTGGGCTCCTGGGAAGCAGGTGCTCACCAGGACCCAGCTTGTCCTCTAGTGCCACTGGGCTCAGGGTTACCGGGGTAGATGGATGTACCAGCTCAGCACAGGGGCAAGAGATGCACAGAGTGAACCACATACCTCTGTGCTCAGTGTGGAGCCGGGACAGCTCCACAAGTGGGATATTTGGGATACGACCAGGGTACAGGTCAGTCTCATCCCTGGTGCCCTGGAAGCCTCCTCTCCCATGAGAGGCTCAGCGGGGTAACTCGTTGCAGTTGGGGAAGGAAGGGAGGACCAGGCTTGTGCAAGGGGCTGTAAAGGAGCTCAGGGGCTACTGAATTTTGGGTGTGCATCCTCTGGGGTAGCTCCAGTACAGACTGGGAGCTCAGGTGCTCTCGGCCCCATGTCCCTGCAGACTCTGCTGCTTGTGGCTTGGCTGTGCAGGGCTGGGCTGGAGAGGCTGAGCAGGTGTCGTGAGGCATCTTTGTCTCCAGTTATGTCCCCTGGCATCACTATGGCACTCGGAGCTTTTCCTGTGGTGCAAGCAGGAGCTTGGTTCGAAGAGCAAACGGCTGGGACTTGCTCACCGCCACAGACAGGGCTTGTCCTGAGGCAGCATGGCGTGAACAGAGCAAGGGGGGTTTGCATGGAGGCACAGGGATAAAGGAGCTGGCCCGTAATGTGCAGGGAGAGGCTCCCTCTGGGTCTGTGGCAGGAGTTGCCAGTGCCTCTGGCTGGGCAAGATGAGGATTGCCAACCGTCAGCTCCACTGCATGGCCAGAGAGCCCAGCATCGCTGCTGGCTCCTGGCTCCCTGCTGCAGAGGCTCAGCAGGTGCGTTGGTGGCCATGCAGCTCCCTGGGGAGGCTGAAGCTCTCTCCTCAGAGGTTTTCTGACTCAACTGGATGTGGCCAGGGTGGGCAGTAGCCCTGCTTAGACCCCCTTTCCACCTGCACATCATCGCCGCTGCAAGGACAACCCAGGGCTAGATTCCCATTGCTGCTGCATCCTGGTGCACTCCAGCCAGCACCTCCTGTGTCCCTGTGGGGGTCCCCCTCCAGTGTGGAACCGTGAGACCCCCACGGTCCCCAGACTGTGAAAAACGGGAGCAGAACCCTACGTGCTGCCATGATGAACCTGTCCCCTGAGACTGCGAGTAACTAGGTATCAAAGCTGCCTCTGTGCTCATTCCTGAGCTTCCAGTTTGCTCATCGGCTGGGGGTCTGGGAAGCCCTTTGGGATGGTGATCCCCTCCTCAGAGAGTAGCTGCTCCTTGCTGCTTTCCCCATGAGCTGTCCTTTAGCAGGAAGCATGGCAGGTCCTGACAGTGCATTGTACAACAAATCGACCTTGAAAGGGGTTTTGTTGTTCTGCAACACTGCGATCAGTGAAGTGCTCCCTTTCAGTCATCTGCAGCCTTGTTGTCTGCCACGTTAAGGGCTCTTATGCTGTGCCTCCTGCGTAGGTGTCGTCCTTATTCTTAAATCCCAGGCTGTCACATCGCGGAGGTGAGAAACGAAGCATAAAATGTTTCCTGATGAAGTTTGTCAAGGTTTAAATACTATTAATGCGGAAACGTTGCGACACCTTCCCTGGCAGCGATGCAGTAACTGTCTGCGGCTCTGGGCTTTGGAGGAGTGGGGGCTTTGGAAGGGTAGGGGCTTTGGGAGGGGTAGGGGCTTGTCATTGCTTGCTGGTGGTAGCCAAGCTGGAGCGGAGGTGCTGTGGAAGGGGGCACTGGCTGGAACCCCTCCCTGGCCACCTCACACTGCTGCTTAGGGCTGTACAACTCTGCTCCCTCCCTTCTGCATGGGCAGCTGGAAGATTTTGCCCAAATCTTCCTCTTTATCTGCTCTCCCTGGCCCAGGATACCCCAGACCATGGCATTTGTCCCCCACCTTCCCAGGGACTCTGGCTTCTGGTAACTGTGGAAACCTCCATGTTTTTGCAGAGGAAGGATGTCTTGTGCAGAGGGACCTGTCACAGGCCATACTGGCAGCACAACCTTTGTTGGAAATCCAGAGAGCCCCTTTGGTGCTGGGAGGGCATTGCCTGCCTCATTGGGGACCTGAGGATGTCCCCTTCCCACGGAGGTGGTCCTGGGTGATGCCAAGCCTTGCAGCCCAGTAGTGCATCAGAGCAATGCGCCACCTTCCCACTTGCTTTGCCCTGGTCTGCGGGAAAGGGTGTCCCCAGGACAGCCCTGGACTGCTCCACTCAATGCATCACGAAGGCTGCATGCTGCAGGGACGCTGGGCTAGTGACGGGAGCATTTTGTTCCCGGGTTGCTCTGGCATTTGTTAGCTGGAATTGTTCTGGGAATGCTTTCCAGAACAGAGGTCTGCGTGCTGATGGCTTGTCTTACTGACTCCTCTCTCCACAGACACAAGCGGCGAGAACATTGCTGAGTCCCTCGTGGCTGAAGGGCTGGCCTCCCGCCGGGAAGGGATCCGAGCCAACAAGTACGTATGTGGCTGCATTCCTGTGCTGCCCCGGTGAGCCCATGCTGTGCATCCGCACTGATTCTCTGCAGTTATTTACCTGGGCACAGAGCTGTTGGGTTCCTTGGCTTGGGCCGGGTACCAGCCCCTGCTTCTCATCTCTCTGTGGTGCCTGGGCTTCACAGGTGTCGGTGTCCCAGCACAGTGACCCTGTTTTCTTTGGGCTGGTGAGGGGCTGGGGTATGAGAGCCTGGTGTCGTCTTGCCTTGGATGCTGAAGTACCAGAGCTGTGGCCCTGGGTTGCAGAGTAGAAAAACTTCTGAAGCTCTTGGTTGCTGGAAGATGATGCCTGGCATAGAGCTGAGGTGTTTTCATTCACGCTAGAGAGGTGGTGGTGTGGTGTTCCTGCCCCTTGTCCTACATCTGGGTGGTGTGATGCCTGTGCTGATGCCACTGGAGGTGATGCCAGTGCTTTGCCCTGGCCCCGTTGCATCCCAGAGTAAGGGAAAAGCCTGGCATCAGCTGTGTATGGCCCCAGGCGCTGAGTATCCTGTCCCAGGGGTGTGAGTTGTTTCTGTGGTGCTGCTATAAATACCGGTGGTACGCTATTTCCATCCCTATGCCTGCTGGGCTGGAAGCTCGCTGTGTTTCTTCCTAAAACTGTTCCTGGCGCACTTGGATGCTTTCCACCCGGCGTTTTTGGTAATGCAGCCTGTAAACAGGTATGATGAGTAAACAGAGCGAGCATTGCCAAGAGCATGGATGGGTTGTTTTATACCCAGGCTTGCCAGGGCTGAAGCCTTGAGTGCTGGTGGATCCTGCTTGCTGCCTGCCTGGGGACGCAGTCCCTGTCCCATGCCCTTGGGAAGCATGCTGATGGGCTCTGGGTGCTGCTGGCAGAGTTTAGCGGCTCTGCTTTAGCATGGTTGGGGACCACTGCGGGGCAGTGATGCCAGAGAGAGGCACAAAAGCTGCTGCAGCTGTGCTGGAGGGGCTGCAGAAGCCACCAGCCTGTGGGGCTGTTGGGGCTGGAGATGAGAATCTGGTGGGGGAGTGTGTGCAGCACTGGTGGTGGAGCCTGGCGAGGACCAGCAGTGTTTGTAGGATGAAGGGGGTTCAGCCAGAGCTGGCTGTCATTGCCCTGTCCTGGTTCTGTGCCTCCCACTTGCCTTTTGAGCTGCAGAGGTGGAGCGAAGGAGGAAAGCCTCCGCCTGCCAGTCTGATGGGGTTTTTGCACTGACTTTCTCTTGCTTCCTGTTGGAAATGTCCCCCTGGGACCCTGCTGTGACTTGTGCCAAAGGGGGACCGTGAGCCCACGCAAGGCTGGTTGTGAGCAGCCAGGCTGTGTTGGCTGCCACTGCTCGTGGCTGTGCAGCTGTGACCACCGAAGGAAGCTGTGCCTGCACGGCCATAGGGATGGCCCTTAGCCCGCCGGGGCTGGTGCTTCCCCAGGCACCTGGAAAACAGGGTGATGAGCCAGGCAGGACCTCAGCCCTGACTTGGTTCCTCTGTGCTCATCTCTGCTTTCCAGCCAGCCTTCCCCAGGAAAGCCCCCTCGCCTGGCTTCACTGCAGGCTTGCATTGGCTGTGGCCACACCACTGACCCCGTGGGAGGACGGTCGTGTGGCAGCGCAGCTGAGGAGAGCAGAGCCGCCCCACTCCTACTGTGTGGGGACCCCCTTGCTCCAGCCAGAGAGGTGGCTGAAGTCCCCTGTGTATTTGCTGCCTGGGACTTTCAGGTGCTTCTGGACTGGCCTGTTGTGCCAGAGGGAAGGAAATTGGGGTGCAGGTTGGGTGCTGTTGTCCGCTACTTGTGCTGGGGTGACTTGGGCAGTCCCATTGGGACCTTCTGGCGGCTTTGAGCTCCTGGGGTTCTGCTGCTTTGCTCCTTCAACTTCCTCCTGCAAGTGCACCCAGCGGGCAGCATGCCTGGTGGGGCCGGTCACCCTGACCCCCATGGTGACAGTGCAGGAACAGGACATGCAGCCTCTGAGGCTGGGCGATGCTGCTGCCATGAGCTCCATCACCAGTGTGACGGGGCTGATGCAGCAGCACAGTTAGCACAGGACTGAGCTTCCTGCAGTTAAATGTCGCCTGGAGCGTGTTGCTGCTCCGCATTTGCTCTCCTAATTCAAAGGGTATGTTAATTAATGGGTGCATGAGGTGACTCTCAGCCCCTCGCTTATCAGCTACTTGAGTAGAGTGCTTCTGCAGTGAATCTGAGATTCATCAGGTTGCAGCTCTGCCTGAAGCTGAAGAATGCTATGAAAATATCACCAAATTTGTTTGAGTTAGGACCGTGCACAGCAGGGCTGGCCGCCAGCACTGGGAAGCAGCTGTTGCTGCACTCTGCCTTTGGCAGCCACCTGTGCCTGCAGGACTGGGGACAGCTGTGGTTTGGTATGGCACATGAGCCGTGTACCTGGGTTTGTCATTCCTCTTCTCCCAAAGCATGCTCTTGCCGTGCTGGGTCCCTGTCTCCCTGAGGCTGCCTTTCTATCGTGGGGCACAAAAGCAGCCTCAGAGGGTTGTCTTGGGAGGTTTAGCCCATGCTATCAGAGGCGGTGCTTCTAGCAGGGGGTATTCGGACATCGATGGTGCAGCCTCTGTGCTGTGGTGCTGGAGAAACTTAGTTTGATTTACTGGTTGTTGCTGTCAGCGGTACAAAGCATTGCTCACCAGCTCACCCAGGCGGTACCTTTTCTAAATGTAAGTGATTAAATCACTAAAGCATCCAGAAAAGTGCCTGAAGATGGACGTTCCTGGTGATAAAACATGCAGGAACCAGCAGCGTCCTTTGTGCCCGGAGCCCAGCCTCACCCCCATCTCATCCTGTCCTTGCAGCCCCGAGCAGAGCAGGCTGGCGGAGCTGGAAGAGCAGGCCAAGAGTGCCAAGAAGGGGATGTGGAGTGAGGGGACAGGCTCCCACACTATCAGAGATCTCAAGTATACTATCGAAAACCCCCGACACTTCGTGGACTCCATGCACCAGAAGCCAGTCAATGGTAAGCTGGCACCAACTCTGGCCTTCACTGCCGGGTGCCGGGGTCGCCCCTGCCCTCCATCCTCTGCTGTCCACCTGTGGCCTTGGGAGCTGGCTGCCTGCAGGGTGCTGTACCCGGCACCCTCTGTGGCTCCCAATGAGCCCCTCCTCTGCAGGACCAACCTCTCTGCTTTTGCTCTGCAGCCATCATAGAGCACGTCCGGGATGGTAGCGTGGTGAGAGCCCTCCTCCTCCCTGATTACTACCTGGTCACCGTCATGCTCTCGGGGATCAAGGTGAGGCTTGGCCCCTGGCAGGCATGCTCATCAGTCCTCTTTGCAGCAAGTTCCCTCCTGAATTTGTGCTATCGTTCGTTGTGCATCCTCCTCTGAGCCTTCTAGCACTGGTGCAGGGGCTGCACCGGTACCTGCCTGCTGCCCCAGCTGCCAGGCTCACGAGGCCGGGGCAGGGAGGGATGGAGGCCGGGATACAGCTGCATCGTTGCCTGCTGTGTCGTCCTGCACGCACCTTCCCGTAACAAGCTGCTTGCCGTTCATAGTTGTGTGTGTGCCAGTGCGGGGTGTCACTGCGGGGATGGAAGCAGGTTTAGGTTAGGCAGGTACCAGCTCTGTGCTGCCAGGTCTGTCGGCAGCCTGAGCTTTGTGCTGTCGGACACCCTGCAGGGATCTCCTGGTCGCTGGGTCAGCGGCCGTCCGTGCTTTGCTGGCATCGAGGTGACCACTGGTGCGTGGACCAGAGAGCTCGGCTCCCCCGCTGTGCCAGGAGGCTGATGCCAAGGGCTGGGGGCTCCTGGGGTGTCTGGGGCAGAGCATCCCTGCCTGCCTCCGCTCCCTCTCATGCTGCTGTTGCTGAAGCACCAGAGCCTTCCCCCCTTCCCTCCTTGCCTGTCTGATGCAGCGTGGATGCACCCTGGGTGCATTTATGCTGGGAGGTGGTCCCCGTGTCCTGGTTTGATCCCAGTGGTGTTTGTCAGGGCGGTTAAAGGGCTGTGTCAGTGAAATGTGGCACAAAAGCATCGGTGTGCAGACCCCAGCGCGCAGCCCCCCGGCCTGTCTCCCAGAAGCTACAGCTGGAGCACAGGGGCTGCATGCAGCCTCCCTCCCTCCCCAGGGAGGTTCCCACCCCCTTGCTGAGGCTTTAGGTGCCAGCCCGTGCCCTGACTGTTCCCCCTCTGCCGCAGTGCCCCACATTCAAGCGGGAGGCGGATGCCCCTGAAGTCCCTGAGCCGTTTGCAGCCGAAGCGAAGTTCTTCACAGAGTCACGGCTGCTGCAGAGGGACGTACAGATCGTCCTGGAGAGCTGCCACAACCAGAACATCCTGGGCACCATCCTGCATCCGGCAAGTGGGACTGACAGTGACAAGGGGTGGGAGAGGGTCCCAGTGGGCTGGCAGACGGTTGATCATCGCTTGCTGGAGATGCTCAAGGTGGTCACAAGGTCCTGGTGCCTCTGGTGGCAGCTCAGGGCAGCTGGGAGTTGTGGGCTCTTTAGTTGTGGATGTGGGAGACCATGGTCCATCTGAGCAGCCCGCAAGGAGCAGTGGGTATTGCTGAGGAGGTCACCAGTAGCCCTGGGGGCACCAAGTGTGGTGGCCAGACCTTGCAGGGCTCTCTGAGGACCTGTGACATCTAAGGGGCTGAGTGGGGAAAGTGAGCCCCACCTCACAGCGGGGCAGGGATATGCCAGCTCTCCTTGGGGACACAGGGGTAGATGCTGATGCTGCATCCCCTGCCGCTGAGCGTGTGCCTCCTCCCCTTCCCTGCAGAACGGGAACATCACCGAGCTCTTGCTGAAGGAGGGCTTTGCCCGCTGTGTGGACTGGTCCATCGCTGTCTACACCCGTGGCGCTGACAAGCTGCGTGCAGCTGAAAGGTGAGTCTGGTGCTGGGGTGCTTGTGCTCTGAGCTGCACCTGTAGGGTGCCTGGGGTGACTCCAGCCCCCTCTCCCCATCTACATGTGGGGTACCCCCACTGCTCTCCTGGGTGGGAGGTAGGTGTGATCTTCCCTTGCAAGCTTGCGCCAGCCCCACTGTCTCTGCCAGGGTTTTGTGGGACAATTTAGCATATGGCACAGTCGTCCCTTCTGGGGATGCCAGCCTGGGCATCATGTCTGTCACCCCCTCCTGCCAGGTTCGCCAAAGAGCGCAAGTTGAGGATCTGGAGGGACTATGTGGCCCCCACGGCAAACTTGGATCAGAAGGACAAGCAGTTTGTTGCTAAGGTGAGTGGGTGGCAGGGCAGGGGACGGGGCAGGTAGGCTCTGCCTGTGCTGGGGCAGGGTGCCTGGTGGTGGGTGCTTGGACAGACCCCAGAGGGTTGTGCTTGAGCTACATCCCTGCCATGGACTGTCCAGTGCACGCTGGGATCTTGGGCAGGCCTGGGATGGGAAGAGGGGAAACAAAGCAGAGGGGAGGGGAAGGGGCCACGGTTCATGGGGATGGGCTGGTGGGTGCCCTGGGGCTTCACTCTGGCTGATGGTGTCACGGAGATGCTCTCGCCCTGCCTGCCAAAGGCTGTTTGGGCTCGGCAGAGACTTGCTTCCCTCTAATGCTTACGTTTCCAGTGCGGTGTCAGATCCCGGGGGCTGCTGGTGTGGAACTGTGGGGCTCCGTGGGCAGAGCCCCTGGCTGCAGGCTCCAGGGCCTTGCTAGCCCCGTGCATGAGAGCAGCTCCAGGGATGCCCCAGTGCCACAGTGCCAGTGTTCCTGGCACACAGAAACCGTGCCTACCCCTGCACTGGCCTGGTTCAGAGTGCACAGCCGGTGGAGAAAGGAGGATGTGAGGGAAGCTGTGTGGGGCTGACCTGGTGCCCCTGTCCCAGGTGGGCATCCCTGCGGAGGGGCATCTCGCCTGGGCAGGGCTGGCTGGGGCAGTGGGCTGCGGCAGGGTCCGGGCACCGCTGTGGAGGAGCCGGGGGTAGCAGCCCGCTAGGTGGCGCTGCTGGCTCGCCCAGCGCAGCAGCTGTAGCCAAGGGGGCTTCTGTTCTGGTGGAAATCCTGAGAAATGTGCAACAACCAGATTTCTTAGAAAGTCAGCTTAACCCCTGTGCTTCCCCCTGTGCTCGGGTTTGAGCCTGCCCTGGAGCATCCTTCCAGCTGCTTCATCCCTGCTGGGGTCATGCTTGGACACCCCTGCTTTGCAGGCATGGGGGAAAGCCTGGCTGCTCCGGGGGGGCTGCTCCTTCCCTGCCTTGAGGGGGCTGCCAGCTGCCCTGACGCTGCAGGACAGCAGAGCCTGGGGCTGGGCCAGCTCCAGAGCTGCCAGGCAGGGCAGAGCAGGAGCTCTTGCGGCTGGCCAGTCCAGTCTCAGCTGTGCAGTGCAACCAGCTGGATTATCTCGGCGTGCGGTGCTGTCACCAGGATCTACACAGCAGCTCCTGTTCTCTGGGATGAGCCTGGGCAGGCACTGGCTCATGCCTTAACTCTGAGATTACTCCCTTCTCTGCAAACGCCTGCTGGTCAGCTCAGATATGGCTGATAGCAGTGTTAGCAGGGGTCCCCCAAAACATCCCACCAGCTTCCCCAGGCGGTGAAGGGTTTTCTGGGCTTTTCCTCTTCGAGTGGCATATGAATGGAGCCTGAGTGCCCAGCCCACAGGGTGTCCGAGAAGCCCAGAAGTGTGAGCCTGTCCCTGGGGAGAAGGACCACGTTTGGTCCCTACCCAAGATGCTGCTACTGTGGTGAGAAATAACACCTGGGCAAAGGCTGCTGCGGGCACCGGGATGGCCGTGCGAAGGCGCTGGCGTGCTCGGAAGTGCCACCCTGCCACTGGCAGGAGCTGCCGCCGGAGCCTGTGCCAGGAGCCGGCACGGGGGCCGTTAGTCACGCTTTGCTCAGCAGCTTGCGGAGGGCTGGTGGAGGGGGCGGGTGGATGCTCCTGGCATTTCAAAAATGCCCGTTATGTTGTTGAATAGCTTGTGTGCGGGCTGGGACGCTGGTGGAGAGCTGCCACCAGCGGCAGGCAGGTCTCTCATCCCAAGCCCTGCAATGGTGTCTGCTGGGGGTTTGGGGCTCAGCGGCATCTCTAGCCCTGGTGCTGGGCATTGCCATAGGACAGCCGTCACCCCGGGAGCAGTGGGAATCCACCCCTGGTGTCATGGAGCAGAGGGGACCCCAATGTACAGGCCGCATCCCACTTAGGTTCCTGGGGCCCGGTGTGCAGGATGGTCCCTGGTCCTGGGCACAGCCCCTTGCTCTGCTGAGTCCCCCCCAGCGGGGGAGCACTCAGTCTCCCGGGTCGCTGCAGCCTGGGGTCTGCTCCAGTGCTGTTTGGCTGCCTTGGCTCTGCAGTAAGAGCCCCCAAACACAGTGAACACCACGGTGCTGTCCCGCTTCATGGGGAGGAGACACAGAGTTTCTCCGCCTTCAGTTAAAACCGGCTCTTTATGCAGGCCTGTGCAAATCAGCGTTTAGGGAGCTGTCAGCCAAAGCCCCCCCGGGGCACTGTCAGTTTTGCAGTGTCAGTTTTTGGTCTTTTTCCCTTCCTGGGAATTGTAAGTGACAGGGAAAATCAGGACAAATGCCCGCACGCCTCGCGGTGCCAGAGCTGGGCACGTGCTCGGGCTCCCTGAGGGGCACCGTGAGCCCCCATCCATCCTCCTAGCGCCCTGCGGAGGGGTCTGGGTGCGGGCAGCGGCTGCTCTGGCACTGAAGCCGCCTCCGTGCTCGGCACAACGCCGAGGTGCTCGTTTGCAGCAGCAGAGCTGACGTAGGAGCTGCTGGGGGGGGGGGGGGGCAGGCGGGCGGTGGCAGGGAGAGGAGGAGGAAGATCCCAACCTGTCTTTGCACCGTTGAGCAACCGTGGCAAATTAGCTCCAGCTAATTTTGGATCCCGCTGCCGTCGCGGTCAGCTGCCGGTGCTTTGAGCAGAGGGGTTGGTTCAGGGAAACATTAAGGCTTGGCCTTGATTGTGGATTTGATGCTTGTGAGCGGCAAGAAGAAAAGTAGTGGAATGGAAATGTGAAGAGGCTGGATGCTTTTTCCTGAATTCCCTACGTCAGCTTGTCTTAGAGCACCCAGGGATTTGGGACAGCGCTGCTTAGAGTTGAATACATTACACTGAGAGCTATCCTCTGCCAAAAGTTGTTTATAATACAGCTTTGTACGTGGGGCTTGGAGGGCTGTGAGAGGCTGCGTCATCCCGTCTCCCTGCTGGGGGGCAGGATCAGCCCCCTCGTGCTGGGAAGGGGGAGTGGAGCCGCTGGGCAGCCCCTCAGCCGCATCCAGGCTCGCTTTGGGGCTGTGCATCGCCTCCTGCCATGCACTGGCCTCAGCGCTTTGCAGGCTGGAGAAGGTGGCTGTGGATGAGCTGTGCCTGTATTTTTTTTTTTTTTTTTTTTCCTCTCCTTTGCAAAATGCTTGGAGCTTTCGTCATGGCCAAATCGTCTCGGATCTCAGCAGGATCTGCCAGAGCCAGCCTGGAAGCTGCTCTTCTCCTGTGCTGAGTGCCAGATACTGCCAAAACCCTTCAAAAAGCAGTTTTCTGGTCAGGGAGCAGCACTGGCCTCTCTCTTGGTGCTAGACACCAGCTCCCAAAGCACCACCATCCTCGTCTTGCAAGGTCAGGGTGCAGGACCTTGCTCCTGGCTTTGGGGATGCTCCCTGTGCAGCAGCCTGGCTGTGAACCTTCTCCCAGGAGAACTAACGAGCTGCCCGAGCTGCCCTCATTACAGGGAGCACAGCAGGCAGGAATAGGCTGCCCTGGGGAGCGGTGGGGCACAGTGGCAGCTGGGGGAATAGCCCTGTGGCCCCCAGGTGCAGGGAGTCCTTGGCCCCCTAAACACCCAGGAGAGCTGCTGAGGCAAAGCCCTTGGGTGGAAAATCGTAAACCTTGTTGGGATCAACACTTGCCGTCAGAAGAAACTTCTTGCATGGAAAAGTATTGACCGAGGCACTGCTGTGACCTTCTTGCTCCCGGGGGAGCGGTGATGGCAGCAAGCCTGGTGGGGCTCAGTGGTGGGTTGCTGGAGCCCACCTGCCCACAGGACCATCACCCAGCTGTCCCCTCTGTGCACCGGGCTGCAGGAGCCTGGGTGTGCTGTGAGGGCTACGGCCTAGGGGGTTGGGGAGGAGGCAGTACTGGAGCATGCAGGCTCCACAAGAAGGAGCTGCAGAAATTTTTTTTAAAAAAATATTAATCCTTTCAATCCGTTTATCAAAGTGCCTTTCTGAGGCAGGTGAAGCCACAATAAATACAAAAAGGGAAGCTGGCCACAGCAAGCTGAGAAATTGTTAGCAAGAAAAATGACTCTGCCTCTGAGGGGGTGCTGAGTCTCCCGTTTTGCTGCTGTTGTCAATGTGCCACCCTCCTGCCCACGGGGTCCCTGGTGGGGGCTGCAAAGCACCTTCTGCTTCTGTGCATGGGATGGTGCTGCCAGAGCTGTGGCTCCTGCCTGGAGGAGGGGACTGGGTACCCGAGGAGGGAGGGGCACCTGGGGATTGCCCTGGCTCCTGCTGCTGCCCTGCCTGGGACCTGTGGCACTGGGTGTGCCCCAGGGGCCACATCCTGCAGCATCCCGTGCCCCTGCAGAGACCCCTTGCAGCCAGGTCAACCTGGTGAAGGGTCCTGCCAGGAAGTTCTGCCAGCATGGAGATGCTCAGGGCCAGGCGCGTTTGGTGAGTCCCTGCTGCCAGTTGTATCTTGGGCTGTGCCAGAGGCTGGGGTGCTGGGAGCTGGCAGCTGCCTGCCCTGCTGCCGCCTCCTGCCAGAGGACAAATGAGATCTGACCGCCACTCCTGCAGCTCTGACATGGAAGTATGGAGTGCGCGTGATGGACGTGTAATGTAGCGCAGGATTTGCCCTCGGATTTGACCTGCAGCTTCCCTGGCTGCAGCATCTTATTGTCACATCGTGCTTTTTCTAAGCCTTCTGTGGGAGGGAAGGGATAGATGCCCAGTGTGCTGCTGGGGTCCCATCCTGACCCCCCAGCAGTGAGGATGCCCTGAAGCATGAGATTTGATTACTCCACTTAGCATGCAAACTGCTTTGGGCTCCCTTCTGCCTATGAAAAACAAAGGTTCTGGGTCCCAGGAGAAGCTGAGTCCCTGGGTAGGGATGTCCCCTGGGGGGGTTTGCTGTGCCGAGAGGAGCCCTGGCAGTCCTCGATGTCTGCTTTAATTTTAATTCCTATAATCCTGTTATCCCTTTGGCTAAGCACATTTTGAGGGACTGATGTGCTTGCTGGGGCAAAAAGTGCTGCAAGTGGAGCAAGGCTGTGCACTTGTCCCTCCACTTACCCCTCAGCCCTGGCTCAGCTTGGGAGGGATGCGTGGGGCTCTGCTCCCCTGTTATGGGTGAGCAATAACGGGAATCTTTTGCCCTGGGGGGACTGGATTTGTGCTGAGAGCAGGCAGGGGAAGGTCCATGCCCTGCCAGCAGGATACACCCAGGTGCCTTGTCCTGCTCTGCCTGCTGCTGCTCGATCCGTGCTGGAGAGCAGCATTTAATGAAAACTGAGAAGATTAAAACAGCGTGTCCTGAGCCCTGCTGTCCTCTGCCTGCCTGCACAGCCCTGCCTGCCTTTGCCACCAGTTTTTCTAATTAATTTGCTCTATGGATGTGTGGAGAACCACCAGCCAGGACACACTGTTGCATGATCGTGGAGTGGAAGAGTCTCTGCTGTGGGGTGTGCTCTCTTCTCTATGTGTGCTTGTCCATCATCTGGAATCGATGCTCGTGGTCCAGTCCCTTCTCTAGTTTTGTTTCTGAAGTGAAACCCTGCGGGGCTGAGCCCTGGCACAGGATGGCACATGGCTGGCAATGTGCTGGTGTGCTGCAGCATCACTGTCTGGGGACCCTCTGGGGCTCAGAGAGCTGGACCACAGATGTGCTGGCAAGTGGCATTTGCTCCAGTGACCTACTGGGCACCGGGGATGGGGTTGGAGCTGCTCACTCTGTGCCATCTGCTGGGGGCTGAAGCCCGGGTGGGTTGGGGTGCATGCCAGTGTCACGGCGGTGCCCACCTCTGGGGCTGGTGCTGCCTGTGGGCATGGTGTTCACCTTGGCCTCTCTCACTCCCCAGGTGATGCAGGTGCTGAACGCAGATGCCATCGTGGTGAAGCTCAACTCTGGGGACCACAAAACCATTCACCTGTCCAGCATCCGACCCCCCCGGCTGGAGGGGGACAGCACGCAGGTGACCATGGGGATGTGTAGTGGGGCGGTGACCGTGGGGTGAGATTGGGTGGGTGCTCTGCTCTGTGCCCTACCGGTGTGACATCTCTGGTGGGCAGCAATCGCTGGCATCTGTGGCCGTCCCTGGATGGAGTCCCCTCCCCATGAGGCTCCTCTTCCATCTGGCCTGACCCCCCTTCCCCCCACCAAGTACCCCCTTTTTCTTCTTGGGGGAGCCCCATCTCGTGAGATGCAGGAGCCTTGGGGAGGGTTTGAGCCTGTGCTCTGATGGCTGCAGAGAGACTGATGCATCCCTCATCCCCTGCCTCAGTTTCCCAATCTGTACAGCAGGTGCCATCACAGCTCTCTGCTCTGGGGAGGTGGGAGAGTCCCATTTCCAGGGCGTGGGGCTGCAGGTGGTCCGTGGTGGGACAGCAGCGCCGCTCAGGGGCATGCTGGCAGATGGGTGGCCTATTCTGCAAACTCATGCCCCTCGGTGGATGGTCACAGGGGCAGTGGCAAAGATGCTGCTCAGCACCCTTAGGTCCTTTGCCAATTGCATGCTTTGGGCTGGGGCTGGTCCTCTGCTCACACGGCGCAGCAGCAGCTCTGCCCTCCCCTTCCCCTGCAGCCTGATGTTTGCCCGTTGCTGCAGGGCTGCTGGAGATGATGCGATGTGTGCGAAATCCTTCAGTTTTCCTTCTCCTCCCTGCTGTGCTGTTCAGCGAGGTGCTGGGCTATGCCGCCCCGAGCATCTCTCCCCTCCACCGTGGGGCTGGCTGGGGTCGGGGAGCCTCTGGAAGTAGCAGACTCGTTTGTCATCTAGCTCAAAGGAACGCTGAGGTCTGACTCCCAGAGACCTGCAGCGTCAAGATCTGATGGAGAAATCCCGGTGACTGAAGTCTTCAGAAAGCGCCGTATTGTTCATGCAGTTTGGTCTCTGCTGTGCTTGGTTTGAGCATCTTGCAAGCCGGCATGCACTGGACCTCGAGTCCCGCACTTGGCAGTGACATGAAAGTGCCCAAAATAAGCTCTGCCACACGACTGCAGGTCCCACGCTGAGTCCTCTTCACCTCCACTCAAAGAACCTCTGCTGGGCTGGGAGCCAGGGTTCTGGTTTGATCCTGTGCCCTGTTCTCAGTGCGGAGCGGGTGGTGGTGGGGGCAGCCGGTACCTGCCGGCAGGGCTGTGACCTGTGGCATGGGCCCGGGAGCGCGGCACTGCCTGGTTTTGCATGGTGGCAACTGATCTGAAACTGTATAAAAGCTCCTTAGGGCAGGGATTTATCTGCTTGCCACTTTTTTCTTTCTTTTATTTTGTTCCCCCCTAATGGTTGATGCACTCATGAGCTGCTGAGACCCCCACCGAGCACCCGCATTGTTCCTAGCAGAAACCTCATCTAACGCCTCTCAGGATGGCAAGGAGCGCTCCCGCCTGTGAGCGAGAGGAGGGCTTTCCAGCCGGGAGCAGAGAACCAGCCTTCATCCAGGATTTTACGAAAGGCACCTTTTCTAGGGCTGTTTTTTTTTTATCCCACACGGCAGTGATGTGCTGAGGGCTGGCTTTGCTGTGCTGGCGGGCGATGGCACCGCGTGCCACGGCTCCCCAAACTGTTGGTGTGCACAGGGGCAGAGCCCGGGTTGCTGTGGGAACAGTAATTTGGAAATTCCTCCCTCCTAGGATGCCGCCTTGTTTTGTACACACTGAATTATGAATAACTTCCCAAATTAGCCTCTTCCTCCTGCTGTTTCTCTGGCGTCAGCACCGGGTGGACGGGAGCTGCCATGAGCCAAGTGGCACGCTTGCACGGCAGCCACCGGTGCTGGTGGTGGTGGGGACCTGCTCCCTCATGTCCCACCGGCACTGTGCAGAGCTGCCAGGAGGAGCACAGTTTCTTTGCGGAGCAATCGCGGTCTCCAAGGAGACTGCAGAAAGGCGGCTGTCCCCCGCCGCACTGCTGGCTTCCCTGAAAATCCTTCCCTTGCTTCAGCGCTGCAGCCCCGGCGCGCGGGTGGTTGCTTTCTCCTTGCCTACTGGGAGCTGCTGGGCTTGCTGCTAGCCCGGCCGCCATGCACGGGGATGCCCAGGGGATGCCCTAAACGTAGGCTGTTCCCCCCTCTCCCCCCTCCTCCTCAAGTCTGGAGTATCACTACAGGTGCCCCAGCACCCCAAAGTCACCAGATTGCAGCCAAATCTCTGGTCTGCAGCTGGCTTCTCCTTTGGGGAACTCGTTGTACGGAGTGGCCTCAGCATTTGGGAACACCTGCACCTTTAGGTTGCATCCAGCGTTTGCAGGTCCTGCTGCCAGACCTTCCGGTGGCGTGAAATTAACTGTCCTCATGAGCGTGGCCTGGCCAGTGTGAGCCCAAGTCACGCAGCACCACTGTGGAGCAAGAGCTGTTGCCATCTTCCTCCACTCCTTCCTCCTGCAAGAGCTGGAGCAGCTGGTGCTCCAGAGCTCATCCTGCCCTGGTCCTGGGGACCATGATGGCTGTAGTGACGAGGTTCAGAAAATACCCATTTGGGTACTTGGCCTGCCACTGCCGTGCCCGTCTTTTACTTGCGCACCCCTAAACCGAGAGGGTTTTGGGCCCTGGCACCAGTGCAAGCTCTCTTGTCCTTCATGGTCTTCCCCAGTCCTGCTTGTGGGTGCCTTTGCACCGTGCAGGAGCAGGTTCGGCCACCCCTGCTTGTGGGTGCCCCAGCTGAACCTCATTTCCTTCTTTCTGGGTTTTACCCTTCTTTAGGTCCTTCTGCATTTTCACCTCTGGCTCCGCTTATGTGGTTGCTTAATTACCTGTGAATGCAATTAATGAAATGTTTACCCCCCTCCCTTTCCAGATCATTAGTTTAAAAAAAAGGAAAAAACATCAAAAACCCCAACAACTGCCCAAAAAAGCCCTGGCCAGACAAACTGGGCTCCTTGCTCAGCTGTGTGCCCCTCTCCCCTATCCCTGGCTGGCCACATTGCTGCTCTCAGGGTGATGCTTGCTGCCCCAGAGCTCCCCCAGCCCCACGGTGCCTGGGGACCCTTGGCTGCTGCTGCTGCTGCTCCCCTTTAATCCCTGCTCCAGCTCCTACGGTCTGGAGCTTTCTGCACTTGGCCATCTCAGTGTGGGAGACCCCCATCCTCACTGCCCTTGCAAAGATGGACCCTGAGCTCAAGGCATGTACACATTTTTTATTATTTTTTTCTTTTTTGGGGGGGGGGGGGGGGGCTTGATTTCAGGCTTTTCTGGAAGGCTTTACTCACAGCGCGTTGTGCGTGGGTCTGACAGCTCTGCAGCAGTGTCGGGGCTCGGCAGCTCTGGCTGCGAGCTGCTCTGCCTGCAGTCGGGGCTAGACACGTACCCACTGTAGCAGGTAGCACGTAGATAACGTGGCTCTGCCGGGGAGATCCATCTCCATCCCACCAAGCACAAATTGGTCCCAAGGCATCTGATCGAGTAGATGGGAAATGACAAACTGAAAATTCAGCGTAATAAAATCCTACAGCCTTTCATCTCCCGCCTTCATCACCCGGCGCAAAATGAATCCTGAGAGCAGGAGCTGATAGCATTTAATATCTCTATCACTTGTCTCTGTCGAGGAACATAACGTATTCAGATGAAGACGCATCTCCCACCACTGCCCAGGTGCTGGCTCTGCAGGTGCGGTGCCGCTGCCATGGTGTGTGGGGATGGCCAGAGCCCCCTTGCCAGGACACACACACACACACACCCCCCCGATTGGGGCAGCATCTCAGGAGCAGGATGCAGGGTGGCTCCTTCCTGCTGCGCAGCATCAAAAATGCAGTGTTCATGGCAATCCTTCCCCAGGCCGTGTCTGGCCACTGCCGTGGCCTTAGCAACTTGCTGGGCTGGAGGCTGAGCTGTGCCCACTGTGGCTGGTGTTGCCCTCGCCTCTGGTGAAAGTGCCTGGTCCTTGTCTGGCCAGGCTGGAGCCAGGGCTGGTTTAAGCCCACAACCTGGAGGCAGGAGCTCGTTTCACAGCTGTGGTCCACATCTGGGGCTCAGAGTATGGAGTTCTCCAGTCTTTGGGGTGAGCAAGGTGCCTCTGAGCAAGGAGAAGCCCTTCCCCATCGCCGCAGCTGATGCCCATTGCTACAGCGTCCCACACTGCTCAGCCCTCCTACCCCATGGTGGGCTCCGGGCTCTGTCCGTCTTGGTGACGGATCTGGCTCTGCTGACGTAGGTTGCCAGTGTGTTAGATCTGGCCAAGGGCAGAACCCTGCTGTGCTGGGTGTTTCCATGGATGGGAGGAAGAAGAGCAAACCCTTGGGGAGGAGTGGCAGCTGCAAGGTGCCCTGACCTGCCAGGTCTGCTGGCGCCAGCGCTGCAGGCTGCAATGGTTGATGCAGGTGACGATTCTGGCTCAGGGACTGGGGCTTTCCTGGGTCTTGGTGTCAGCACTGTTCCCGGTGTTCAGGAGGTTTCATCTGTGCTTTTTTAATCAGAAGTTCACTCCCTTGGACAGCTAAACTACAGAATCTCGTTAGTGGCTCTGTGCTTTAGCAAGCTAGATTTGCCCAGTTGATCTGATGGCAGTACAAATCTACTCCAATCCCCCAATTTATCTAAATTGATATCTTAATTGGTAATACTCTTGGAGTGGGAGAGTCAAACACATGGACCCTGATTCAAAGAGGAAAAAAACGGGATAAAAACATCCTGCTGATGGTGGGTTGGGTTTTTGTGAAGTCTGGAAGTGCGGCACGGTCTTCCCTGGCCAGAGCAGGGCTGTGGGGAGGGATGCAGTTGGTGCTGGGGGCTTGGGGTTTTGGCAGCATTGGGGCCCCTCATCCCTGGGAGTCGGAAGGAGGTGGAAAGGGGATCAGGAGCAGAGATGTCTTGGCTCTTTCCTGGCTGTGCCGCTGCTCGGGGACTCCATGGTGGCTGTGCAGCAGAGATAAGGTTGACATTGGCAGTGGGGGATTTCTTCAAGGATTGCCTGGATGGCCCTGGGGCACCTTCCAGCTGTGTTTTCTGAGGACACAAAGCTGAGGCTGTCCAGTTTTTCTTGTTTATTCTGGATGGTGGCTCACACCTGTCCACTTGCCCCGCAGGTGTTGGGGTGCTGGGGAGGGCTCTCGGGTACCTTTGGGTGCCTCCAGCCCCCTCCAGCTGGGCACAAGGCGGTGGGTCTTCAAAGTGGCAGGGCCCCGGTGCTGTGCCTGCTCTGGCTGCCAGCGTGCTGCCGGAGCGCTGGCGAGCCTCGTGTCTGCTGGGGCTGTGTTTGGCACGTTGGCAGCTAATTGCAAAGCTGACACGAGCGTCAGGGCTGTCACCACACCGGGCAAACTTGGAGGAGCAGATGCTGCTGCAAACAGAAAGCAGTGAAGAGCTGGAAATGTAGAGAAGCTGGAAATGGCTTCAGAAAAGACAGAAGGATTTGGGCTTGGATTTTTACGCCCGCCCCCCCCCCCCCCGGCTCTCAAATGAGCTTGTGTGCAAGTTCCTTGGCTTTCTGATATGTTTCCAAAGGCAGGGAACTGCTGACTCCCATTGGGCTGCAAGCAGATGAGGGATGAGCCAGCCCTCGTGCCTGCCAGCCTCTGGAGAGTGGGAGCCGTCACCTGTGAGGGGTCCTTGTTCCTGGTCGGTGGGGAACCTCACAGCCAGGGATCAGCCCTGCAGGGGGGGCTGGGAAGTGGGGGAGAGCCCACAGCCATCAGGCTTGACCCACCGGCTGGTCTCGGCATTTCTGCTCGGTTGGGATGCAGGGTGCTTGCAATACTGGTTCTCTTCTGGTCTTACGGTAGGATGATGCTGGGCAAAACGCACACGTCCCTGTCTGTCTGCCCACCTAGCCAGGCACGATGTGTCCTGCTGCAGAGAGCAATGACGGCAGAAGGTCGGTACTGGGGCAGCCACACGGCTTGGCTCTGCTGGGCTTCGGCTCCTCACGTGGTCTTTGACTGCAAACTGTCGGCTCCCAGAGGTGCCGGTATTTAAGTCTTGCAAGGATTTTTCTGTGTCTTTAATCTTGTGTCCGATCTGTCTTCCAGCAGCGCAGCCAGGTGACTTTCGTCACCCCCTCACCTCTGGGCAGTGCCAAGCGATGCCCGGATGAAGGCAGAGCATCAGCTGCGCGGCGCGAGGGCGGGTGATGAATGGCAGCCCCCAGCAGCACCGCTGCTCCTGCTCCTCATCATTCTGCCTGCCAGCGCTCTGCCACACTCCAGCAGATTTTAGAAAGACCTGTATTTTACCCAAACCCCATCAAACGGCAGTACTTTCTCTCTGCTACGTTCCCTGACACTTGCTGATTGCCAGGATATTTATGGGAAACTGGGAGGTTTTGTATATATGACCTGCCCAGCTTGCTGCCATCCCCATCCGGCACTGCTGGAGCAGGAGCTACTGGGGAGTGTGCAGCTGAGGAAGGGCAGGCAATGGACCTTGAGGTCAAGGGCAGCCCGGACCCCTCAAGTTACTGGTTTTGACGTTCTTTGAGATGGATTTATAACCCATTTGAGATCTGGGAAACAAGCTGTTCAGGAAGGATCCCATCACACCCGTTTTTAGCAATCACATCTGCTTTATCCTTGGAGATGAGCTTTTTCTTCTAACATTGTGACACTTTGGGGTACCTGATGGCGCACGGGTCTTGCTGGCAGAGCCTCAGGTGCCTGTGGGTGCCTCATCCTGCTCAGCCCCTCTCGGTGGGAGCCGCCCGCAGTTGGTGCCGTGCGAGGCAAGGCGAGGGCTGCTCGACAGATGGTTTGCAGGTGTCTGCCTGGTGCTTTTCTGCAGCAAGCCGGATTTTGGAGAGAGGGTGGCTGCACTCGGCTTGGCAGAAGTTCGAACGTTAGCTGTGAACGTGGAGCAGTTCCTCCTGTCCCTGCAGAGGCTCTTCTGGCATCCTCGGCTCGACTGGTTCTGGGGAGCGCGGGCGACACCGTGGCCCCTGCCAGGAGAGGTGGTGTTGCAGCACGGCGCGGCTGGCTGTGTCCCCACTGCGCTGCCAGGGCAGTTGGGAGTTCAGCGGAGGCTGCTTGAAGGTGGCACATTGGCTGGGGAGTGAAGTGCTCGGTTTGCGTTGCAAAGCTCCATGGAGCTGTTCGGGTGACAGCACAATTCACGGTGGTTATGATGCCAATGGCGCGGCAGCACAAGCTTCTTCAATGCCAAAAACAAGATAGCCACTTGGTTCCCCGGCTTGTCATTCCTAGCCCCTCTCCGGTTTGGTAGCGGCAGCAGCTCTGCCACCAAGCTCTGGCTTTCCTGGGGTGGTGCAGTGCTGGTTTTCCTTGGCAGCTCCCACCATGCTTGCCAGCATGTGTCCCTGCCTGCACATCCATGGGCAGTGGTGAGCCGGTGCTCCAGAGGGCTCTGCCTGCTCAGGAGCTCTCCATTGCTGCCAAAACCCTTGGACACAGTTTGGACTCTCCTCAGGCTTCTCCAGCACTTTTCCTGCAGGGTTATTTTGTGCCTCCCTCCTTCCCTCTCCTGCCCATGAGCTGCTCGGCGCAGTGGTGGCAGCTCACTGGTGTCTCTGGTGCAGCGGTTCTGCTGCAGCCTGCCCAGGCTGTCAGCACAGCCTTTGAAGATGCGTTTGTGGCTGGGAGGAGTGCCTGGGTCTGCCAGCCTGGTGGGAGGCTTGTGAGTTGGCTTTCTGGAAATCCCCCCCGGGAGCAAGAGCTGAGGGCTGGGACAGGAGCACAGGGAAGGGGAGCCGTGCTGGGACCCCCCAAAGGCGCAGACTACATGGGATGTGCACCTGTGACTTTATTCTCTGGGCAATTTTAGAGCAGCAGCAATGTGTCTGGGCTGATGCTATCAGATACCTCTTCTCTGTGTGGCACATTGTTTTTAGAGTCTGTTACAAAACTCATCTCCTGTTGTCCATCCCAGGGAGGTATCCAGGCTGCTCCCAAGAATTTGGCAGTGGTTTCCATCGCTTCCTTGGCTTAACACCCATCTGCTGACTTCTCCCATTGCTCTGAATTGTTCTTGGTTGGAAGTGGTGATCTTAAAGGTCTTTTCCAACCAAAATGATTCTATGATTCGTGATTGGTGCCTTCATCCTTCTAGTAATGAGTGGCTCAAGGCAACCAGCCTTGGAGGAACCTGGGGGATCCCCCAGCTCAGCCAAGCTCCCCCAGCAGCTCCAGCTTATCTTCATTATTCCCTGTTGGTGCCATGAGGATGGTCTCTTTCAGCAGCAGCTCAAAGCCTGTGGGTTGTGCCCGGCTGGCCAGTATCTCTGTGCTGGAGTTGAATTCAAGGCTCCCACAGCCCAGGCGAGCCCCGCCTGCTGAGGGATGCCGTACGGCTCTGTGGCAGCAGAGGGATCGCCTGTGAGAGCAACGGGGTCCGTGTGGAAAGCGGATCTTGTTTCCCTATTTGTTGAGCAGGATTTGTACTACAAAAAGCGCACCGCACTCAACGAGCATAAAAGATTAATGAGAAACAAACCCATGAACTCATCAGTGTCTCACCTCCGCTAAATTACAGTTACAAGGATCATCGTAGCTCATCCATGTATTGTGTAACAGAACTGATTGCTGGCGTGGATGGGGCGCACGGTGAGCCCTGCCACACCAGTGGAGCAGTGCGGCGTAAAATGCTAAGTGCTTGGGCATCTGGCCTTAATGTATTCTAAATATTGGCAGAGGAGAGGTGCATCTGAGGAGAGGCAGGAGCAGAAAGTGGGGGCACTAGAGTTCCCCCATCAATATTTAATAGGGGCTGCAATAGCTTCCAGGGAGAAGACATATGAAGTCAGCATGTTCTTGCAACCTGTTTTCTGCCCTCCGGGTAGCATGCTTTTTCTAGTGTAAAAACGGCTAGCTTGCATCTCTCCACCGTTCCTCTCTTCCCTTCTGCCCAAGTCTTTCCACAGTGGGAAAGCAATTGTTTGGCATTTCATCCAGGACTCCAGATTGCTGAAATACAGCTCCTGGCAGCACAGGGTGCTAAATTCTGGGGTGGGGGCTTCAGGCTGATCCAGACCTCTGGCAAAATACTGCTGCTTTATCGCAGGAGGGTTTTCTTTCCCTGGCTGAAAGCAAACACGCGACGGCATAGCCAGAGCCTGGCTCCCGGGGGATCTGTTGGAGCTAGGTACGAGGACTGATCAGGGCTGGATTAATTTGTGAGCTGGCACAGCTGGGTTCATGTATGGATTACAGCCTCTGGCATCCCAGGAAATTGCTCATGGGTTAGAGAGCAAAAGCATAGCAGCAAAAAAGAAAAAACCCTGAAACAGTAAAGTGGGCAGCAGCAGCCTGGAGGAGCAGAGACTGGGCTGGTGCTGGGCTGTGGGCAGCTGGCCAGCCTTGGAGCTGGAGCTGACGCTGGTTTGGGGAGATGGGCAGGAGCTTGCTGACAATTACAGAGCAGCTTCTTCTATGAGGCAACAGCTCCGTGACCACAGGCAATAGCTAACTTGCACCGCACGGCTCCAGGGCCCATGTCGCCGGGAGGAAGATGCAGCCGGGAGGACGATGCAGCTCCAGACCATATGCTTTGCAAATAGCGGCAGCACTTAAGTGCTTGGTCTTATTGATGCCATGAAAGTAATAAGCCCTGAAGATTGGGCTGTGCTAAAATACTTCCCAAACAACTTACATTTAAGTGTTGTAATTCTTCTGACCCAGCAGAAGTGCCTAGTGTTTTGACACTGATGCTTTGAGGAGGATCCAGGCACCTGCCAGCTTGCATTTAAGAGGACGACACTCCAGCCGGGCTTTGCATCTTGCTCTCTGGGAGCGGCTCTGCTTGGAGAGGCTTAATCATCGCCAGTGCCTGCAGTCCAGAAGCATTAAAGCAGAAACGGGCAGACCTGGCGTCCTGTGCGCGTGGCTGCCCAGCTTCTCGGGGCGGTTGGGTCTGACACTGTGCTAAGGCTGTGGCAAATGTTTCTCGGTCTGCTGGGTGAGCGTGAAAACGCTGATGGGAGAATGAAGCTTTGACCTTTTGATCTCATCAGGAAGCTACTGTGAATCCTCTATTGATGGTTAAATTGCACTAAATTAGAGAGGAGCTGTGCAATTCTGCCACATTGCTGAACTGTGCAATTAACGTCCTGCCTAGCAACAGCACCCTTGTGCCTCGGGAAACTTAAGCCCGTGATTTTAGGTATGTGATGAACCTGGCTCTGCGAAGGCTTAATTTTTTTCCCCAGCAGCATATGGCTTTTGGAACATCTCCACTATATCTGGGAGGCAGCCAGAGCTGTCCCCTGCCGGCAGCGCTCTGCTCTGTGAGGAGCCACAGTGTCCTGCAAGGAGGTTGAATTTGGTGCCCGGCACGGCTGCAGCAGGTCTCTGCCTCCACACCTGGCATCACTGGGCATCACCCCAGCATAACCCTGGATCCTTCCCTGTGACCGGTGGGATGGCCCCTTGGTGGCTCAGGGTGACTGAGGGGATGCTGGAGGGCATGGCTGGGGCACACGTTGGCTCAAGGGCGCTGCCATAGAGCTGGCATCGCCTTTGCTTCATGACCTTCACCCCAGCACAGTGAACGGATACCAGCAGCTCCATCACCGCATGGACACCCAGCAGGATTGGGCTGGAGGCAGGAAGGGGAATTTCCCGTGCCAAGAGCCAGCCCAGGCTCACATCCTTGCCCCACCGCCTCGCTCCTCCTCTGCTGGGCTTGGTTTAGAGCTGGTTACAGCAATGCGCTTTCTGCCTGCGGGTCAGGGCTCCGCTTTTTATATCTCCAGCCAGGAGCATGACAAAGGCATCCCTCTCCTCAGAGCAGGGGGATTGCTGGAGCGGAGAGCTCAGTGCCTCCCCCAGCCCCCCTTGCATCACTCTGGCATTTCAGCTGTGTTAACACCTCCCTCCACACACCTCTGCTAGTGCCGTGCGACGCTCTTCCAGCTCAGAGTAATCATGAATATTCCTCCTGCCATTAGCACCGGCTGCTGGAGATCTCTATTTAGTCGCTAGACATTTGAAGATGTGCTGCAAGGGATGGTGTGTGTGTCCCTCGCTGGTGCCCGCAGCCCACCCAGCTCCTTCGCCTGCAGGTGGGCTGCAGGGAGGGGATGCTCCAGCTTGCGTTTGTGGATCTTTGCTGGCACCGTTCATCCACAGGGACTGAGGGATGCTGCAGTCCTGTTCCCACACCCCAGAGCAGAGGGGACAATGCCTCACCCCTGCACCAAGTTCCTTTTGGGGCAGCCCCAAGCCTGCTCTTGCCTCTGGGCGCCGGCATGCAGGTGGGCTTTGCTGGTGCTTGGCTGTGCCAGGGGCACTCGGGTGGTTGTCACCTCCCTGATGCGTTGTATGTGAACAGTTCCCGTCTTGGCACCTCCTGAAATCACCAGTGCAAGGGGCAAAACTGTTGGGCCCCTTGGAAACAAGCTTCCCATGGAGGAGCTGCCCAGCATCTGCAGGGCTTGGTGCCAGGGAAGGGCTTGTCCCCTCCTGGTGCAGGGCTGCACTGGCATGGCATAGCCCGATTGTCACCCATGGGCATGCTAGCAGTGGCATGGGACATGGACCACGCACCACTTGCACGCTGCATGCACACCCCTCCTTTGCTGCAAACAGCCACCTCTTGGGGGTCCGCAGCAGGATGAACTGGCTACAGTTTAGCAAGGCTCCGGCTGCCCTTTCAGCATTTTCTACCCTGACCCTCTGCTGCAGGCTCTGAGGATGGACCCTGCCTGCACCATTGGTACAAAGTGGTTCCCCTGGGGCTGGCAAGGGGGCTGCAGCATGGCCTGTGAGCACAAGGACAGGATGATGATGGTGACAGTGATGGCTCAAGATGTCCTCTCTCCTGGGCTCTGCAGTGGGGATGACAGCTCCATCCTTAAAAGCTTTTTGCCTCCCTCCCTGTCCGGCCGCTGCTGTCCTAGTTTTCGCTGGCTGCTATTCTTCCCCTCTGTCACGTGCGGGTTCGGCACGGTGCACTCACATCCAGCTTCATCTTCTGCTGGCTTCTGCGGGCAGCTCCGAGCTGGGCTCTGAGCTGCTCCCACATCTTAAAATGCCTCCCTCAACCTAGGACCTGGGGCTGCCGGTGCACTGCGGGGCTACACTTCGTAAGCTGGAGGATTAGCAGAAATTAAAACTGCCAGAAGCAGGGATGCTGTCGAAAGCGGATGCATGTGTGTCCCCTCCCATGCTCCGAAAGGCCATGCGACCCCAAAGCCAGGGCAGTGAGGTCTATCAAGTGACAGCCCTGTTATGCATCCCTTGGGGTGTGCAGTTACCATTTGAAAGTCGAGTTAGTGGTGGTGGAAGTGTGGAGGTTTTTCCTTAAGTCCTGAAATGGCTGCCACCACCTGAGACGGGGAGTCTGCCAGCAGCTGCTGGCTCTTTTGCTCTGAGCAGAGCCTGTCCCTGTCCCCTTGGTTTTAGAGCCTGGCTAAAAGGAGGCAGAAGCCTCTCCTGGCTTTGCAGCATCCTGCAGCCAGGTTTTGAGTCCAGATCATCCCCGTTGTGAGACCGGTGACCCCATTTTCACTCTCCTTGTGAGCAGATCAGCCGAAATACTGCTGGAGACATAAAAGCCGCCCGACCCCTTGCTCGATGCCCCACAGTGATGGTGTGCAGTGGTGCCCCATCCCAACACACGTGTGGCTGGATTTCAAGCTGCTGAGCCTCCCATACCCGCCGCTGGCTGTTCTGTCCCCAGCTGCTGGCGTGGCATCACACCTGCTGCACCCAAAATGCTGGGGAGGGTGTGAAATGCCAGCGCCGAGCCTCGGGGAGCTGCCGTGACAGCGGAGCTGGAGGCAAGGTGGGTCTGGCTGGGAGCACCGGGGAGCCTGGGGACGCGTGGGCAGCACAGGGGACCCCGGGTGCCCCATGGGGCTGCCTGGCTTTGGTCGGGGGTAGACCAAAACCACCATCTCTTATCCAGCATGGGGTTTGCCCATGATCTGTCAAACTGCCCTCAGTCCCTAGCCCTGCCTGTGGTAGGTTTGATGCTCCAGGGTAGCCCTGGGCTTTGGCTGAGGTGTTGGGGGACATGCAGCGTGGGGATGTCCTGGTGTGGGGTCTGCAGCGCCAGCGGTCGGGAAGTGCAAGTGTTATCCAGGCTGAGGGTGTCCATCCTTCCCCCTCCCTCACCTTCCTGAGAGAGCTGCAGGGAAGAATCCCTCCTCCGGCAAAGCCAGCCAGCAGCACTTGTGCTGGTTGGGGCAGTTAGCATGTTGAATCACTTTCCTGTGAGATTTTGGACAATAAATTACTTTTTGGGCGACAATCACATAAAAGCTCCATTACGTGTGGATGGAGGCGTTTGTGGAGCAGGGCTGCTGCTCCTCTGGCGTTCTGGGCTGGTTACTGAGTTCCTGGTCAGTGGGGTGGGATGGGCGCTGGGGCTTTGTGCCTGTGCCAGCCACCTTCCTTGAGTGCTTTGGGGTCAGAGGAGTGGCAGAGGGGACCCTTGGGGTCCCCCACCATGACCCATGCTGGGGCCAGCTGCTGCGTCGAGGAGGGAGCCAGGCTGGCACAGGGCAGCTTTGCAAGGGGCTGCTCCAGTGCCCGGCGTGGTGTGGGGGTGCCTGGCTAAGTGGGGTGCTCCATGGCACACTGAGTCGTGGGTCCCTTTCCACAAAAACACCATGTTGGGGTGATTTTTGCAGCTGCTGTTCTCTCATGTTATGTCCCGTGGAGGGGACCCTATGGCTGGCTCAGACCCCTGCTGCTGGGGCTAGTGGTGGTGGGCGCTGCTGCCGTCATCCTCCCCTGCAGATCCCCAGGGACTGCTGGCGCGAGTCCTCCCCTAGCGCTGCAATCTCCCTTCCTTCATTTCCCTCTGGCTTGGAGAGCCAGCGTGGGAAGGAGCAGAGCTGGCATGGTCTGGCAGGGCAGTCTATCACAAAGATTTCTTCCAGCAGGCAGCGGGGATGGGGCTGTTCCCTCGTCTTCTGACCAAGCCTTGTGCCAGTCCGCAGGCAGGCAGGGACAGGGCTGGCTTCCTTTGCTGGGGCAGGAGCTGTGCCATGCCGTGCCACTGTGCCTGCACTGTATCCTCCCACGCTGGCTCCCTCTGGCAGCCCAGTGCTCCGAGCATCACTCTGCTTGGGGCTGGGTCATGGCAGGACTTGACATTGGCATTGCTAAGAGTGGGGACCCCGCTGGGGTCTGTCCCCTGGTGGCTCCCTGGATGAGAAGGAGCAGCCCTGACAGCCCTGCAGGATGGTGCTGGTATGCTGCTGGGCAGGGTGCTGGTCCTCTGCTGGCACAGCGGAGCCCCAGGGGATGCAGGGCGATGCTTGCACCAGGCTGATTATCTGTGGTGATCCTGCATGGAGTGGGGAGCAATGAGAGGTTGAAACCATGGAGGAAAATATTTCTTATTGCTCTGTAAGCCCTCTGGGGGTCTGCGTTACAGCAAGCGGATGGGTATTCAGCATAAACCCAAATTAAATAGTGTGATTTCTCCAGATTTTATGGACAGAAGGGTACCTGGGGAAGGCACACGAGCGTGGGTGAGCTAAACCTGATGCTAGGAGGAAGAATGATAAGAAAACAAATCCCTTGTCTCCTGTTTAACCCTCCCTTTCGGGGAGAACCTTGGCTGGTCCATTGTGCTCCAGGGGGATGCTCTGGCTGTCCTTGCCCATGCTTGGGGCTGTTGGCTCCCCATGGGTCACTGGTGCCGCTGGTGCATCTCTGGAGCTCAGTAATGAGCTAGATCAGCTTTTCCAGGGGCCTCGTCTGTGGGACATTCAGAGCATCTTGCACTGCGCTGCTTTTCTGCTGCTCCCTTGGCTTGACAAGGGTGTCAGGTGAAGTCAGGTTCATTTAAAATAGAATTCACACATTGCAGTGTTGTAAAATTTAAAACAAAAGAAAAACCCAAAACACTTCTGAAATTACTGAATATTTTTATACTTCTCAGTTTCCTCATTAGCGACAACATTATCTCCCTGTCCGTGGAGAGGTGGCTCTTTGTGCGCATTGCCAAAGCGCCGCTGGTTAATGAATTCCCCGTAGACGGACAACGTTGTGCTCGGCTGATTTGCCCGATTAGTTCGTAGGAAAGGGCACTGCCTTCCCTGCCACTACCTGAAGATGCTTTGCCATTTTTGTAGCGGGGCAAAGGTTGCGACAGAGCTGCGCACACGGGTAAGACATCCCTTCAGATGCTCTCGCTGCAGCACTGAAGCCTGAACTAAGGAGTTCTTTCCCAAATATTCCTCAGCCGGAAATGCTCTCCTCTAATGCCAGCAAAACAAAAACTTGAATTGCTTGGAAATTACTTTTTAGAAGAATCTTGATGGGTTTAAGCAGAGGCTTTCCTTGCAAAGGGTAATCCTGTTTTTAACGAGGTAATTTATAGTTGCTGATTACAGCCCCGAACGGTCCTGTGTGAGCAAACACACTGGAGCAATGAACGCACTATCTGCTGGTGACAGGCTCCCGTGGGTCGAGAGTTGAGAGGGAGATATCCAAAGGATGCCTGTAATTAGCCTGAGCATTTAATTTAATAAAACAAGTGACTAAAAACATAAGCGTGCTGTATTCTAAAAGCGTTGCACGTAATTACAAATTATCTTAATTCAGCGCTGGCACAGCCAACTTGGTAATCGCTTCATAAATAACTTTCATTAGCTGATTTCAGCATTCGTGCTTGGTGGTACCTCCAAGGGTATGGCTGATGCAGGGGGGATTCAGGGGAGGAGAGGGCTTTGTGGGTGCGTGGTCTGGTGTCGGGAGCAGGACAACACAGCATCCTTTTGCAGGCTGGCACCGCTGTGCTTCAGCCACGGCACACGCTGGTGATGCCCCTCCAGGCTGAGATTCAGGGGATTGCAAGGGGATGCTGCTCCGGGTGTGCCAGGGTGTCCGGGTCATCGCTGGCACGTGTCCCCAGCCCAAAGGGCAACATCTCTACCAGTGCCCTTCTCAAAAATGCCTGTTTCAGCCCTGAGCCCTGTGAGCCGGTGCTCATCTGCTGATATTTTGTGCCGAAACAGCATCTGCAGCTTCGCCTTTTATTTTTGTGCCGGCAAAGAGATGATGATCCTATTGATCGCGCGGTTTCCATTTGTCCTGTGCTTTTCTGCTGGGGTTGTTTTATTTCCCCGTGGACCAGAGCAGTGGAGGCTTTGCTGTGGCTGCGTGACATGAGCTTTCTGCTGCCCTTGTCCCCATCCTCAGTGCTGCCCAGCCCTCCTTCACCGGCCACGCTGATGGCCACGTGAATGCTGTCTTGGAGTGAGCGGGGAGCAAGCGGGGAGTGAGCACCCACTGTCAGAGCACCAGCCCCTCAATGGACTGAGAGCAAACCATGCCGGGGTGCCTCAGGGGGAGCGTGCCCCCACATTGGGGTCTCTCAGCTGGGGGCTGCGGGTGCATGATACTGAAGACGTTGAGCTCCTTCCCTGGGGATGAGGAGGGTTGTCAGGAGGCAGGAGACTGGAGCCGCCTACGGCAGCGGCAATGCTGTAATGGGGCAACACCAGTGGCAAAGTCAGCTCATCCTGGGCAGGATCGGGCTCATCCCTGTGCTGCGGGAGCGCAGTTCCCGAGAGGGTGCTGGTTCAACATGTAGCACATACTGACAAGACAAACACCTTTATTAATTTAAGCCTGGTGCTAATGCGATTGCAAGGAGCTGTGCAAAGGAAGGCGGTGGGGGCACGGAACATCCTCTGCCTGGAGCGGCTGTGGCCAGTGTGGTTGCCATAGCCGGGGAGCTGGTGTGCACAGCGGGTTTTGTTCCTCTTTGTAAAACTGTGTTCTTGTGGGTGAGGAGCAAAGCTGTGGTGCGGAGCTTTCAGAGGATTATGATCCACAAACAAAATGTGTTTTCCTACCCACTTTTGAGGAGTTAGAGGTGCTGAGCATGCCAGCAACTGGAGACGCAGGCTCTGCTCTTGCAAAAAAAGTATGGTGGCTTTGGTCCTGGCAGCATCTGGACTTGGCTTTGAGCCCAAAGAGGGAGTGGGGATGGTTTGCACTGCTTGCCCTGGGGATGCTGCAGTGCTGGCTGCAGAGCCCATGGTGGGACATGCACTTCTTGTGTCGGCACGTGCCCTGGCTGCATCTCTCTGGGATGCAGAAAGATGGAGGAACAAGGCTGGGGTCTGCTGGGGACCCGCTGAAGGTCTGGAGCAGCATGTGCCTATTGGAAGGCGCTAACTGCAGCAATGGAAATTCCTGAGGAAAATGCTGTGTCCTGCTTCATCTGCTGCTCCATCAGGCGAGAGAAGCCCCAAGGTGACCGGTTATGGCACTGTGCTTGTCCTCTGTGCACCTGGGATGGGTTGTGCTGCGCTCCAAGCACTGCGGTGGGTAAGCACCTCTCCTGCCAAAAGCTGCCCTGCCATGCTGCTGGCATCCCGAGGCACCTGCATCCTGTGGCCCTGTAAGCTCCACTCCACTCTGGGGCCGGACCCACCAGCATCTCCCCCATGGCAGCTCGGATGCCACTTGCTGCAGCATGCAGTGTGTTCCTGGAGGGTTTCGGGCGAGATGCAGCCTGCCACCAGCTCTGTGCATGGGACTCCCAGCTCAAACAGCTGCTGGTGCATCCAGAGAGGAGGAAAAGTTTTCCCTTCCTCCTTCGGAATCCTGTTAAGTGGAGGTGGGGGTCCCTCCAGGGGATGCCACTACTTTCCTGGTGCTGCCAGTCCTCCGTGCCATTCCTCACCACACCGCATTGCCAGGAGTGGCACAAACACCCTGGGCCCATTGCAGGATGCTCCCCATCACCACGGGCTGCGGACCTTCACACTCTTCTTTGTTGAAACGGGCTGGCAGAGGGAGATGAGCAGGCAGCGTGTGGCAGTAGGCAGAAGGTTTAAATTAGGGCCTCTCTGTAATGTGATTAATAGGTGCCTTCAGGCTTGATGGAGATTGATGGTTGCTGGCAAGGCTGCAGGAGCGAGCCCAGGCGCACCGTGAGCACAGCTCCGGCGCCCTGGGGAGGAGACCGGAGTGGCGTGCACCAGCAACGCCATCAATACCGGAGCTGGGCTCTGTCAGGTTTTATGGAGGAGGCAGAGGATGGATGCGGGATAGGATAGGAAAAGACAGCAGCCAGGATGGAGCAGCCTTTAACCTCTTGGCAGCCCTCTCTGCAGGCTGGGTTGCTCTCAGGCCCCGGGCTCGTTTCAGGAAGGGGACTGGAGGATGCAGAAAACTTGCTCCATGCTGTACATGGTTCAGCCTGGCCCCATGTCTGGCCGCAGACCCAGCTCTGTGTTGCACGTGATGGTGGAGAAAAGCCTTCAGTGCCTCTGTGTGGTGTGCCAGTGACCAAGGCTTGGCTGGTTGTGCCTGGGGTCACCAAAAACCTGGCTGTCTCCTGCTTCCCTGAGCTGCCTTCAGGTGCGCTGAGGCACCCTCAGCTGCTGGGGAAGCTGCTGCAGAAGAAGCAGAAGAGCTTTTGCAGAGCAGGGAGGACTCGAAGTGGCTGCTGCTGCCGGTTGTGTTTGGAGGCGAGGAAGGTCAGCACTGAGCTCAACCCACCTGCAGCTGCAGTGAAGGGCAGCTGCCAGCAAGCTCGGCCCAGCTGGCACCGCTGCAGTGCTGAGACACTGTGGCAGGAGTTGCCGCCACCATGCGAGGTCCCTCTCCCAAGGGGACAGGCAGCATCATATGCCTGCAGTGCTGAGCACATGCTGGGGTGCAGGGGCGCCTCTGGCTCTCCCCACTCTGTGTCATGGTGCTGGTACCATGCAGCACCAGGGACCCGAGGGGAGAACACTCCTGTGAGCCCTCTCAATATGCTTTGATAAAATGCAAATCACGCTAAAATGGTAGACTTCCAATTACAAGGCTCCAGCGGGGAGCCTGTTTTGATAATGAAAGCGATTAAAATGGGGGCCTTTCTTTCTGGTTTGGGTATGGAGGCTCAGCTCAGCTCAGGAGCCTAACTCTGCTAATGATGTTTGAATAGTTCCAGGGCCTGAGATGCTCTGATGCCCACCCGAGGGCTGAACAGGGTCTAGGTAAAATCCTCTACCCACAGGGTGCTGGGATGGATTCAGCCACGGTGCTGGCTCCCCTGAGCTCCTGCGTGGTCGGTGCCGGGAGCACTGTGCTGATGGTACTGCCCTCCTGCCTCACCACACTCTCCACTGGTGGTGTGCCTTAGCATCCTTATGGGTGTCCATTATGGGAGAGGAGAGCAGATGGGTGCCAGGTGGTGTTGGGCTGGTGATGGGGTGAGCACCCAGCGCTGCTGGCTGCAGCATCCATATCGCAGCACAGATGATGGGAGCGCCTGGCCAGGGCTTTTGAAGCTGCCTGCTCTCCCACCACAGGCAGGTGATTTAGAAGAAGGTGGGAGTTGTCCTGTAGCAGCAGCTGCAGGATAACAGGCTTCCAGGGGAAGCTTCTTCCTGACCCCCATTAGTTTAGAGGCGTTCCTTTGTGTGAGTATCAGAGAGCTCCCAGAGCTGGCGTTAATCCTCTTACAGCTGTAACTCCGGCCAGTCTCGTTAGCTGCAGAAGCAGCTGCTGAGGTGCTCTGATCTTCCCTGTGCCCCCTGAGAGAGCAGCTGGAAAGGAGCTGCTCTCCCAGGCTGGCTGGGGGGCTGCCGGGGGCGTGCCGCATCCCCCCATGCCCCTCAAACCCATTAGTCCTCAGCTGCTGCTGCAAATGACTCCACTCTTGCACAGCCCCTGCCCAAGTCCTGGCTGTGGCTGGGCTGCAACTGATACCTGTGCTGGTCCGGTCTGCCATGCCGAGTGTGGTGGCACCATGGGTATCGCTGCAGCTGGGGATGCAACCAGGTAGGGCTGGCAACCTGTGCCACCCCTGGGGCTGGCAACCCACACAACCTCTGGGGCTGGCCGCGGGCTTGCTGGCAGCAGGGCAAGGCAAGGCAGGGCTGCCTGCAGCACTGCCCTTCTCTCAGCCAGCACTTGGTCACTCCGGCGGGGTCTCTGGGCATGCACTCTCCTTTTTTGCCAGTTTATAAAAGCCCTCTCCTGCTCTGCCATGGGCACCCAGCATTTATCACTCGAGTGGTTGAGAGGCACGTGGTGCCTTGGTATGAAGTGCCGGCTGCAAGGGAGGGGCTCTGCAGGCAATTAGGAGTGGAGAACACTTTTGCAGGAGAGCAGGCAGGCGGCAGAGCAGGCAGAGCGCTGGGAAAGCCGAATACTCACTTCACGCTTCGCATCCAGGAATTGGCACCTGCTTGCGCGAGCTGGGGCCACCCAAGCAGAGATGCTGTTTATTTCTCTGGTGCGGTGGCAGCCCCTCGTCCTTGTTTCCTCACTGCAGCACGTGCCTGCAGTCCTCAGGGCTGTCACTTTCCTGTAGCTGCTTTTGCTCTTGGTGTCATCCCTTTCCTTGCAGAAGCGCTGCCCGGCTCCTGGGACAGACCCATGAAGGAGCTGATGCCGTTTGTAAGAGCATCGCCCACGTGCACACCACTGAACCAGATGCGTGCCTTGCCATCTTTGCAGAGCAGAGCTTCGATGCGCTACACAGGCTTTGATATGGAAAAGCCTGTCCCCAAACGCTCAGCAACAGCATGATTCTGCTCACCAGCTGCAGGCTCCTCTTGGAGCCCTGCGCCAGCTCTGCTCGTTACACCAGCATGGAGCACGCCGCCGCGTTTGCTGTCACTGCCTCGCCGGCCTCCGTGATGGATTTCCCGCTCGGCACATCCCCTGGCGAGCTGGGTGTGCTGGGTTCAGCCAAGGATGTGCTAGGGCAGGAGGGCTGGGAACCGCAGGAGTGACACTGCTAATGAACTGTGTCCCCTTCCCTCCTTTGCCTTCACGCTCCCCATGCCGGGGAGCGGCAGGAGCTGACTCCAGGCATTTACCAGGCAGCCCAGGTCTCCCTTGCTGCTGCCCCAAGGATTCCTCTGCCCATGGGAAGGAGCCCCGCTTGCTCTGGATCAGATTCTTCCCCTGGCACAAGCCAGGCAGCCTCTGAACGGGGCAGGTATCCCCCATCCTGGGGTCCCTTGGGGGCTGCTGTATCCCAGAGCAGGGGACACCAGCCATGGCCGCTGCTTTCAGTGGCAGCTGGTAATCTCCATATCGCCTTGCCACTTTGAACAGCTTATTCTCACGTGTTGCTTGGAGTTGATTTGCTATGCTAATTGCTTTACAAATAATAAGCTTCCCTAATTGCACTGGCAGGGAAGGGGGAGCTCTCCCCACCTGCAGTCCTGTGGTGCTGCTGGGCTGTGGGTCCCAGCCCCTTGGCTCTTCTGGGTTCCCCCTGTGAGCCCTGGTGCCTGTAGCATCCTGTGCCGGGATTCTTGGAAGAAACTTTGAAGTCCTGTGCACAGGGAGCTGGGAGCTCCAGCTTGTTCCTGGGGGATCAGGCCATCCTCCCCTGCTCTGCAAGCTGGCGAGCACCCCAGAACCAGTGGGCTGTCAGGAAGGTGCCACCAGCATGCCGGGCTGTGTTTCACTAGCCATGGTCTTGGATTCTGGCTGCTCCAAATGTGCCTGCACCCATTGGCATCCCCATCTTCTGCCCTTGGGAAGGGGGCCAGGGGCTGGGAGCGGGACCCCCCAGCAGCAGGGAACTGAGGGCACTCAGTGTTTAATCCCTCCATGGCAGGATGCAATCCTTCACGGCAGATATGGGCTGCTGCTTTCCTGAAAATAGACTTTAATTGGCTACTGTACGGCGTAATGATGTTAATTTGACAGGAGAGATATCACTCACTCAGTCTGTTAGGTATTTAAAGCCACATGGTGGTTATTTAAGGAGAAGGGAAGCTGAGGGGTCCACTGGCACCCAGTGCTCATCAGCCCCGGGGGCAGCACCCACTTTTGAGGTGCTTTGTCTTCTGTTTTAAACAAAAAGCTAGCTTCTTTCCCTGGGCTTCCTGACACGTATCCGCAGGCAGCCTGCAAGGAAGCAGCACATCCCCATTGATTTCTGGATTCAAATCCCTGTCTCCACATCCTAGGAGGAAGGGAGAGCACTTCATCACTCCCCTGCTCCAGCAACTCTCTGAAGATGAAGCTCCGCGCATTGACTTTCTGGCTAGTAAAACGACTTCCTCACCACACACGTTTAATTGAATGAGGCTAATATGCTTTTTGTTGTTGTTTTTTAATTATTTTTTTTTGAATGGCTGATGATTCTCCCCACCAACTGAGGAAAGCCGGGGCCAGCATTTTGGCATCTGCAGCTCCCTGCTGAGCTGTTCCGTCCCTCTCGCTCGCTTGTCCTGCTCCTGCAGCAGGATGCAGCCAAGGATGTCACTTCCTCGTGTACCATTAAAAGCCATGTCCAGGAAGGTGACGGGGGAGGTGGCTTAGAGGGATGCTGCTGCGGTTTGAGCTCTTGAGTTGAGATGTAGTTTCAAAAAGGAAGTATCTTCCTACGTGTCTATAATTGCTGGATGTTTGATGGTCATAGAGTTTAGTTAACATCCTTGCCGTTATATTGATTTTTAATGTTTATTTGCAAAGCCTCAAACATGTGTCCAAGTTCTTGAACGGCTTCCCAGACTCATCTGCTGGGCCACTTCCCCTCTCATATGAAATATCATTTTTACAGGCCAGTAAAATGGTATTTAATGGTGGCTGACAGGGCAGTGGTTAAGAGCGATATGTATTGGACACTTAAATGTTTCTATTATCTGACTCCTGGCACAGCCCATTGCATTTTACTTGTGCTGGGAATTACAGAAGAGTTTGCATTTTTCATCAGCATCACAGCGACGTGGCCTCAGTAAGGACTCAGCCCCAGCCTCTCTGCCTCCTCCAGGGCCAGTGTGGTGCAGCCGTGGGTCCCAGCACGGCACGGCGATGGTGCCTGCTCCGGTGGTGGGGCTGGCACTGTTGCTGGGGTGCCTGTGCTGGTGGTCCTCTTTTTGGGGTGGTCTCATGTGGCTGCAGACCTGTGAGATGCTTCAATTTTGCTGGGTTTTTTTTAAGGCAAATGTTTGCTTTTGTGCAGTGCCGGAGAGAGCCGCCGCGCTTGGAGAAGAGGCTTTTAAGCACTTGAACGCTGCTTCCAGGTCAGGCATTTCCCCTCTTCTCATTAATGCAGCTGCAGTGTTTTACACAAGCCTGGTAAATCCCTGGCTAAGCAGCGGCAGCGGAGCCTGTCCAGAGCACCAGCCCCACGCCAGCACTGTGCCGGGACCCACGGCTGCACCGTGCCAGCCCTGTGCTGGGTGGGATGGAGAGTGCATCCCATGGGAGCTTTAAAAGCAAAACTGGGGCATCTTTGTGAGCAGCTCCTGTACCCTCCCTGTGCAAATGCTGCCGAGCTGCTCTCTAGTTGCTTCTCTGCCGATGCGATTGCTGCCGGCACCTGAGCCCTCCAGTGCTGCACCATGGGTGATGCTGGGGCCACCCAGAGCTTTGCCACTCACTCCCACTATTCTTCCTGTGCTCCAGCGCCGAGCGGGATGGGATTAGGGACTTAACAGCCTGTGCCAGATAGACACTTAAATAAGCAATAAATTTGGAGTTCGTTAGTGAAGATTAATTAGTGTTTGCACAGGGCTTTGCCTGTGCAGAGCAGTGTTATTTATCTTGAGGCTTCGCCGTGACCTTGGGAGAGATGCGTCACCCGGGTCCCATCAGGTTCCACGGTGGCGGTGCTGTGCCAGTGAGCAGCGGGCACCCCAGGGTGCCGCTGGCTGCAGGGGCTGGCAGTGGGAGCTGCCCTGAGGACTCGGGACTGGAGATGCTCCAGGTGCCCAGCAGGCAGAGCAGGCAGTTGAGTGCAGGCAGCAGCCTGCTGTGTGACCCTGAAGCGGGAGTCCTTGCAGCGCAGAGCTGCTGGGATGGGGCCGGGGACAGCAATCCTGGGTTTGGCTGCAGGGAAGAGGTAGTGTTTGAGTGCAAGCATTTCTTCTGGGAGCTCTCCTGGGCTTTTGGGGGCTCTCCTGGCCCCACGGGGAGCAGGGCCTGGCAGCCAGGGGCATTGCACTGCCTATTGCTTTGGCTGGGTATGGCGAGGGGCAGAGTGGGGGGCTGGTGGGTGGTGTGGCCGGCGGCAGCTCCTGCACGCTCATCTCTGCCAGCGTACAGCTAGCTGTGCCAGCGCTTCCCCTAGCTGCTGCCGGGCCAGCCCAGCCCCTGCCTGCTCCAGGGGCTGGAGCAAAGCCTGGGCTCTGCCTTGGGGGGCAGGCAGGGAGGGCAGGAGGTGGCAATGTGGGGAGCACTGGCATGTGCCGTGTTGGAGGGCTGAGCGCTCCCCTAGTCTCAGCCCTGTGGCTTACTTCTCTGTCTCCGCGTGGTGATTTTTCAGCAAAGCGACGGCCGTGGCTGTACGGCACGGCTTTGCAGCACTGGACCGTGAAATGAGGAGTTAGTCATCCCTGCTCCTCCGGCTCCGCACGGCCAGGGCCCTGCCGCAAGGGGACAGGGACGGGTTCGTGTATGCTGCTGCAGGGCCCAAGGGGATGCCCGTGGTCCATGGGGCAATGCTCCAGGAGGAGTGGGCATCTTCCCCGGCATCCCCGCTCAGACCCCACTCCTGGCACTGCAGGATTTATCACGCGGCTTGACTCCAGCCCTGGCATGGAACTGGGAATTTTTCTGGCACCAGCTAAATAATGGAGATGCATCCGTCCCCGAGCACCTCGCCGGGGAGGGGAGCAGTGTGAATAATGCATCGTCCTGTGATGTGCCACAGCACAGCCGGGGAGCTGGCCCGAGCGCGGGGCTGAAGCAGCTCGGCAGCAGTGCCAGCATTCCCTACGGCAGCAGCACGCTCCCGAGTGGGGCGACCGCCCGTGCCAGGGCTTCCCTCTGGCCACCTGCCAGCCATGCCATCCCCATGTGCTCAGCCGGGGCTTTATTTTATATGGGGCAAGGAGAAAGCTTCCCTGCCAGAAAACCAGCTTCGGGGCCAGCTAGCTAGCACCACATCCCGTGCTGCCTACCACAGCTCCGTGCTGGCCTCATCAAGCTTGTCTCCTTAGGTGCCAGGAAGCTTTTCTCTGCCACAAGTAATATCAGACTGAGCCCCAGTGAGCATAAAAGCTCCTTTCCTGAAGAAATCCCATCTCTGCTGGTCCCGCACCCTGCCAGGCTGGGGACATGCCCTTGCCCTGCCTGCAAAGGGTTTTCCAGCCATTGCATGGAGCAGGAGCCTCCTCCAGGGATGGATTTGGCACTGGGTGCTGCACTGGCTCACTGCTGTGGGTGGAGATGTCCTTGCAGGGTCTGGCGCCGATCCCATCACCTGTGCCGGCAGGGGCTGTGGCGCTGGGCAAGTGGCGATGCGGGTGGAGGAGGCAACGGCTCCAAGGAGCAGCCTGGGAATGGCATGGAGGACAATAAACTCCATCAAATCCTCATTCATTACAGAAGAACATGGAGTGCAAGTGCCAGCATGTCTTTGTCCGCTCGCTCCCTCTCTTTCATTTCCTGCTGCTTTCACCTTATCTCCCTCTTTTCAGTGTATTCCTTCCCAGCTTGGCGTGGTGTGCAGGGGGCTGTTGCCCCACGGCACCGTGCCAGTGAGCGAAACAATGTGCCAAGGGCTGTCCTCCACCAGCGTGGGCCGGGGACCTCCCAGGGCTGGCTTGTCTTGTCTTGGCTTCTCCCACCTTCCTCCCCTCGTGCTGACAGGGCCCAAAGGCACCATGACCATAACAGTGCTGGTGCAGCCAACTGCAAAGTGTGTCCAAAGTCCAGCACAGCACCAGTGAGGGAGCAGGATCTGCCTGGGAAAGCTGCTTCACTCCCTCTGGGAACGGTGCTGAGCAGTGGCAGCTCCTTGGCATCGCGTTCAAAGCCAGGTCTGTTGTGCAGTCACCATGTGCTGTGCCCAGGGGTGGTGGCAGTGGCACAGTTTAGGGGTGGCTCCAAAGGCACCATCTCTGCCCTGAGGATTTGTCACCAGAGCCTCATCACAGGGAGGGTGGCCAGGGACACTGCTGCCCACCTGTCCCATGCTCTTGCATGGTGCTTGCTTTGGCTGCTCTCGGTGACGGTACCTGGACAGGAGGGACCCTGCCTGGAGCCCTGCCGGGAGCCCTTGGGCAAAACCAGGGGCTGAGGGACACTATGCCGCAGGCACTTTGGGGTGTGGAGTCGGGGGAATTACCAGCCTTGGTGGCAGCTCAGTCCCCACCCCGGCTCTTCTGGGGCTGGGATGTGAGCCCCTGCCTGCCCCACCGGGCGACACACTGCTGTGCCATGCCACAGAGACTGTTAGGATGCTGCAGGGAGCTGGGGGCTCCCAGGGGCAGAGGGTGACCCAGGGAGGGTGAGCAGCACCCTGTGTCCTGTATGGATTATCTTGTACACCTTACACATTATCTTATATAGCTCACCAGGCTCACTGCTGCCAATTCTGCTCCACAAGACCTGCCACAAAGCTCATGCAGGTGCAGGCATGCAGCGTGGCTGGAGCCGTTCCCTGGCCCCTTCCCACCCATGTGTCCTTCCCAAATCCTCACTGCTTTTTCCACTGGAAAACTCCCCCTTTTGCTCAGCCTTTGAAGGGATTTTATTGCCACGAGAGGCCTCAAGCAGCTGATGGGCAATGAGCAGCAAGATGCCCTCTCGTTCCCTTTCCTGGGCATCTCCTCCCGCAAGTGCTGTTAATCACTGGCTGATAACGAGCTTGTCTAACAAGCAACTTTTGTGCAGGAGCCTGTGTGAACAGAGGCCATGTACCCAGTTTGCACAGCTCTCTTAATTACAGAGCTCTCTGAGCTTTATTTTCCCCTCCTGCAGGCAGGGCAAGCAGTGGGCACGGGGAGGGGTTGCCGTGTGCAGCATTTTGGGGAGGGAAGACCTTTGCTGCTTCCCTCTGCAAGTGGAGATCCCCGGGCAGTGCCCGCGGGGCTGGGGGATGTGGTGTTGAACTGCCTGGCATTGGATGAGTGGGGCCAAGTGGCTCGGTGGAGGTGGTCAGGTTGTTGGAGGAACTCTGGCCACCTCTCCCACCCCAAATTCCCCTCCATCCCTTCCCCTTACAGAGTTGACACTTAAACTTGGAGATGCTCAGCCTGCTACCGAAAGGTGGCTGCTGGCATGTCCTTGTGTTGGCTAGGGGCTCCCCTCAGAGTTTTGTCAGAGCTGGGGCTGCAGCGATGCTCGGGGAGCTCACCATGGGGTGCAGGAGTGGGATGGCACTCATGGGAGCAGGTGTGGGGGCGTGCTGGGTGCACCAGCTTTGGGGTGTCTGCTCTGGAGAGGGGAGTGGGCTGCATGCCCGCAGGGATGCTCATCACAGGGTGTTTCTGGGGGACTTCCCTAACCTGTGCCACCTCTCTGCCCCTGCTGCAGGACAAGAACAGGAAGCTGAGGCCCCTCTATGACATTCCCTACATGTTCGAGGCCCGGGAATTCCTGCGCAAGAAGCTCATTGGGAAGAAGGTATGGAGATGCTGGGGCTGGTGGCGATGTCTTCACTCATTCCTGGTGCAGGCAGGTGCTGGTGCGGGGCCGGGAGCTGGCACTGCCCATGCCGGTGGTGCTGCATGGGTCCTTACGGGTGACCCAGGGGCTCTCCACAGGGAATTGCAGCATGCACCCAAAGCTGGAGCACCCTCTGAGCTGGCTTCTCTGAGGGGCTGCGGTCTTGCTTTCAGCTGGACCCATTTCCCAGGAATGCTGTGTACCCACGTCACTTTATATTTCCCTTTGTTTCCGTGGCATATTTTTCTAGGCTGGTTTAGAGCAATTCAGGGGAATGAAGAATATAATGTGCACTTAACTACTGAAGCACATGCTCAGGATGCAATTTTCAAATGCTCATAAAATGGTCAAATAAAATCAATTTCTTTCATAGCGAGGCTGCTCGCTGCTGCTCATTGAGGACTATTTCCATGCCTAATTGCATCTTTCCATTTCAGAGCCCTGTTTATATATTAAAAAAAAAAAGAAAGAAAGAAAAAAATAGCAGCTTGTGAGACTTCTAATGCGAAGTCTATCACTTGTTGTAGTCAGAAGTGGCTGTGAGGATGTTGCTGGGACTCGTGAAGAGAGCTCCGGTCTCTGAAATGGAAACCTGGTTGTTTCTGTGAGGGTCCTGGCCCCATGCTGGGCTGTGCCTCAGCAGGGTTCCGCTCTGCACACTGCCAGCCATCCCAGGAGTTACTGGTGCCGGTTTTCCTCCAGCCACCATCGCTCTGCACCACAGTGGAGCAGGGTTTGCTGTCTCCCACCCTGCCATGCTTGGCTGTTGCTTGAAACCACCTTTTTTCTCCCCAAACCTGACTGCATTCGCCCTTGCATGCTCATAGGCAGGAGATGAGGGTGATGTCTGGCCAGAGCCCCTGGCTCCAGTCACCAGGTCCCCACCACTGCTGGGCCCTGCTGGAGCCCTTGGTGCTTCTGGTGCTGCTAGCAGCGGTCCTGTGTCCCCTGTGCCTGGCCCTGAGGTGCTGGGGATCCCGGCCCCAAGGTACTGAGGGGGCCATCCCCATGCGGGGCAGCCCTGACCATCCCCGAGGAGAGTGGCTTCTCCCTGCATCCCCCACATCCCCATGACCGAGCCCAGGCAGTATGGGCTGTCACGCTGGGGAGGAGGATGAGGGTCCTGCCTTCCTCCCAGGACCCCCAGGATGGTGCTGTGGTGTGGGACACCACGCTTAATGCACCCAGAGGGATGGGCAGCAGGATCAGCGCATTCGGAGGGACAGGCAGGAGCAGGCGGCAGCATGCCCTCGCTGCTTCGCTGCGTTGGATCGCTGTCAGCAGCAGGAGGAGGGATGCAGGACAGCGGCCAGCTGCCACCGTCCCTGTGCACAAAGTGGCTGGTCAGGAGCCAGTGACCCCCAGAAATAGAAGCAAAGAGCTGCTTGGCTGCAAGTGCCGCCAATCTCCATTTTTAAAGCTCCCCGTAACCTTGCCGTGTGCTGCTGCGGCGTGTGCCGGGCTCCTGCCTTCCCTGTTTTGGTAGCCTTGGGAGCCGGGCGCCCGCTTGCCTTTGATGTTGCCTCGTTTGCTTTATAAATATTTCCTTTGTCAGCTCCACGTTTTTCACTTCAGATTAATTTGATTGAGGAAAGTGATGAAAAAATCCTTTCCGTTAATGATCAAAACAGTCCCTCGAGGTTGGCGGTGCGTTCTGATTTGAAATGACAGCCTTGCACGGGGTGGCTCGCCCTTGCCTTCTCACAGCTCACTGTCAGCATCAATCTTTGGAGCAAAATCCCTCTTTTCCCACCCCCTTTTTTAATATACTTTTAAAGCACACCCCGGCAGGGAGCTAGCGACTTCTGAGAGCTGTCTGCTTGCAGGGAGATCAAACGGGGTAGGCTGGCACCGATGCGCAGCGCTGCCCGCGGCATCGGCACGGCTCCAGCATCGTGCATGTTTACAGGGGTGCCCTGGGAGCCCTGCCCGTTCTGGGGAGCCCTGCCTGCGTGGGGAGCCCTGCCACCTTCCATAGGGTGTCTCTCCCGCAGAGCCCCAGGGTTGGCTGATCTCCTGAATCCTCCAGAGATCTGGATCTCCAGGATCCGCGGGCAGGTCCAGCAGTCAGAGCTGTGCTGACTGCACCAGCTTTGCTCTTGGCATCCCTGGCTGCGAGTCCCCATGGGCTGTGGTGGCCCCTCGAGCTGCTGCCCCACAGCTGAGCACCTTCTGTCCCCCCTCTCCTGCATGGACAGAGTCAGTGATTCAGGGTGGTCCACAGCTGTGGCTGTGTTGCTGTGTCCCCAAGGAGCAGTGGATGTGAGGACCCTCCCCATCACAGGGTGCTGGAGGTTTGGGATCTTCTCCGTGCACCCCCAGTGCCCACCCCAGCCTGTCCCCTGGGGCCAGGGCTCCCCTGCCCAGCTCGGAGCTGCCTCCTGCCTTCCTGCTGCCTTTCATTTGCCTGGGAGGAGCTGGCACAGCTTAACGGCATGACAAGCCCTGGGAGAGAGAGCTGCTGGCAGCCGCTCCGGCAGAGCACGATCATCCCCTTGCAGATTGATGAATTGAATATTAGGAATAATTAGGCCAGGATGAGTTTTCAGTCTCGCTGCCGGTGCTTCATCAGCCGCCTCCCCGGCTGCAAGCGCTGCGTGCAAGCCCACTGCCCGCACCCCGGGGCTGCACGGGTGGCTTAGGGCTTGTCTCATGGGTGCTGTCCCTGCGCCGTAGGGACCCTCCTTGTGTGTGCTGTCCCGCGTGCTGGGGACCCTCCTGGTGGGTGATACCCTTGCACAGCAGTGACCTTGCCTTGTGGGTGCTGTCCCTGTGCTGTGGGGACCCTCCTTGTGGGTGATGTCCTTGCACCCTGGGGACACTTCTTGTGGGTGCTGTCACTGTGTTGTGAGGACCCTCCTTGTGGGTGATGTCCTTGCACCCTGGGGACCATCCTTGTGGGTGCTGTCCCTGAGCAGTGGTGACCCTCCTCATGGGTGCTGTTCCGGCACCCTGGGGACCCTTCTGGTGGGTGATGTCCTTGCACAGTGGTGACCTTGCCTTGTGGGTGCTGTCCCTGTGCATTGAGGACCCTCCTGGTGGATGCTGTTCCAGAACCCTGGGGACCCTCCTGGTGGGTGCTGTCCTTGCAGAGCCGTGACCTTGCCTTGTGGGTGCACGGTGACAGCTCTGGAGGGCTGGTGTGACACTAGAGGGAGCTGCACTTTAGGAATTGTGGAGCTGGATGTACCCCCTATCCCACCCTATCCCATCCCACCCCACTCCAAGGGAAGCAGCACCCATCCCAGGGAGCAGGTCCTGCTCCCGGCAGCCTGGTCAGCCCCCACCGGAGCGACCGCTCACACCCCCACAGCTGTCCCGTGCCCTCAGCAGGACACTGTTGTCCCCTTGCCATCCCAGAGCTGGTTTGCTTTAGTACATGGAGCAGGGCCGGAACAAGCCATCCCTCGCCCCTGGGCAGTGTGCACTTGATCAGGGACCTGCTGGGCTTTGCACGCGCATGTGCAAGATGCTACATGTGAGCTGGGAGCTGGTGGTTCACAGGCTCCCGAGGTATCGGCAGGGTGACTGGGGCTCCCCCGGCGCATCACCTGCCCGTGCCTGGTGCTGCAGGAGTGCAGCCCCTGCCCAGCCTCGGCTGCTCCAGTCCCGGCATGGGGGGGGACACATTTCACCAGCAAGGACAACAGTCCTCTGGCTGCAGTGAGCCACCTGTCCTCACCTGCCCTCCTGTCCCCATCCTGATACCTGCCAGTGCGTGTACTCCGGCTGTGCTGCAGGCAGCGTGCCATCCAGCATGAGCAGCGTGCCATGCGGGGCAGGCAGGAGAGCTGGGAAGGCAGCAGGGGCTGTGGCGGAGGTCAGTATCCTCAAAAGCACCATCTTGGCACAACGGGATCCCACGAGATCCCATGATCACCTCTCCTCTCCTATCTGGGGGTCATCACCACCCCTACCAGTTCCAGGCAGATTAAATTAATTGGAAATAAATAAATGTTGTTGCTGTGTATTGCTCTCCCAGTATATCCTGCTCCTGGCTGCATGCAGCTCCTGTGGGATGTCCATCTCGTTGCAAGCCCTGGCAGGGAAGCCCTCACTGGTGCATGGTACCATGCCCAGCCCTGGCTCGGGGTGGGCAGCGGGAGGCTGGAGTAGCGGGGATGGGCTTTGCCACGGCTGCTTTTGTGGTTGTCTTGGGCATTTGAAGGGAGCAGGGGCTTGGGGATCTGGAGGCAGCTTTGCCGGGGAGCGGCTGCAATGCTGGATGGTGAGCCGTGGTCAGGGGAGGGGCTGCAGTGAGCAGGCAGGCAGCAGTGAGCAGGCAGGCAGGCAGCAGGCAGCCCACTCTCGCCAGTGCCCCTGTGTGCTGGCCCTGGGGAGCAGCCTTGAGGGGTGTGGGTTGGCTGGGGTGGGCTAGCAGCCAGCTCTCCAGGAGCTGCCTGTCCCACCACCTGTCCATCTGTCGCTCTCTCCCTAAGGGCTTTCCAGCTCCGGCTGCTTCCAACACAACCCTCAGTTCTCAGCTGGGACAGCCTGAAACCCAGCCTGGGGGCAGGAGGCTGTGCTACCCCGGCTGCCTCCACTGGGCTGCTGGATGCTGCCAGCCTGGCACAGCGGACAGGGGTCTCATCACCCATTTTCCTTCACCTTTTCTGCCTCCTTCCCAACCACTCGCCCCCATCCCTGCGGCAGGAACACCACGTTTCCCCCCACAATGTGCTGCCTCCCCATGCCACCGCACAGAGCCACGCTGCCCTCCCGGCCTGCAGAGATCTGGGGCAGCACAATAGCTTCCCCCCCCGGCTCCTGCAATAAAAATAAGCCACTACCATTGCTTCCAGAAATAATTCCTTCTGTCTCCCCTTCCCCTGGAAAAAGCACCGAGGGGAGAAGAGGAAGAAATACCCTCGTGGCTGTGCTGGCCCCTTCGCTTTTGGTTCATGCAGCACTTATCATGTTAGGCAAGGAGCTGGGCTGCAGGAACTGCAGCCGAATTCCCTGGGCCCAGAGATGGATGAAGTATAATATAGTTTCTGGTTTGCCCTTTCATCAAAGCCCTGTGAAGTTTCTAAAGCTGGGATTTTTATGGCCTGTTGCTTTTCCCTTTAACAGACCGAATCTGGTTTTTTTGACTCTCCTGCCAGCTTTCGCTGTGCCGATGCCAGCTCCCCTGTGCTGCTGTGGCAGCACCCAGTGCGAGACCTGCCAGGGCTCCTGCAAGGGAGCTGTGCCCTCCTGGCAGCGGCAGGAGTGACCCGGCGTGGTGGAATTTGCCCGGTGGCGTGGGATGAACCGGCTGCCGCAGCCCCGGCCCCTGCCGCAGCACCCGCTGGCGCTCAGCGGCCGTGCCCCAGTATGGATTTGTCTCCCATGGTCGAATAAATCTCTGGTGCGTGTCGGGATGGGGCTGGCTCCCTCTGCACAGACGCTGCCCATCGATTTTGGTGCTGGGCATGCACTGCCATTAAGCTGCTTTTTTTAATTATGCCATCGTGGAGGCAATTGAATTGAGTCTAAATAGGTGCTCTTGGCCCTTTCCTCTAATTAGCTGTGGGGGATTAATCATTCAGATGGAGGGAGACGGCACGAGATAACTCAGGGATGAATATCCCCAGTGCACAGAAGCGATCTTCCTTAAGGGTACTCTGCAGCTGGCAGGGGGGTGCTGGGTAGGGGGATGGCTCTCCCTGGGGTGCCCAAGCACCTAGGGATGCCCTACAGTCTGCTCCCCGACTGACATGGGGCTCTGCGGTTCACCGGGGTCCCCAGTGCCACCACAGCCATCCCCTCTGCTGGGTGCTGGTGTTTGGTGCCTCCAGCTGGTGGTGGGGGCTGAGGGTTTGGTGGCGACCTGGGAAGGTCCCAGCTGGGGACACTGACAGGCGGTGACACTGAGGAGGGCAGCTTTGGTGGGCAAAGGTGGGCAGCAGCACCCCTGCTGCGAGGCTGGAGGTGGTGATCCCCATTTCTCACCCCCCTCTATAACCACGAGACTGAGCAGAGGCTTGTGCAGGGCCAGGGTGAACCCTCAAAACCGCAACGTGTTCCTGATAACATTGTTTTATGCCTCTGGCCCTGAGGATAATTCCACCTGCTCAGCCAGCCCTGGTGAGACGCGTGTACCCGGCAGCACTGCTCGGTCCCTGTGCCCCAGCCCCAAAGCCTGGCACTGTGGGGGTGAGCATCCTGCTGCTGCTGCAGCGAAGGGCCTCTGGAGTCTGGGCTGGCACAGAGGGATGTGGTGCCTCTGCGGCACGAGGACTGGCAGTGCATGGTGTCCCCGGTGTGTGCCGTAGCTGTTCCCTGGATTGGCGGGGGATGCAGTCATGCCATGCACGGTTGTCCCTGGATCAATGGAGAGCTTGATAATTGGGGACTGCTGGGCTGCGCGTGGCTGATGCTGAGGGATGGGAGGGCAGCATCTGAACTGCGGCCGTGCCTTGTCTTCCCCCCGCTTCCCAAGCCTGCCCTTGCCCTCGATCCGGACGCCTGCGCCGATTTGTCTGCAAAGCTTCAGCTTATTTTTAATGCCTGGGGATTTGTTAGCAATGCAGCTCAGGGATGGAGGCTCATCAAAGGGAAGGCTGACAGCGAACTGATAAAACCTCTCATCTGCAAGAGCCTGCGAGTACGAGCCCGAGCCCCCAGCGTACCTGGAAAGCAGCAGCTAGGGGTTTCCCTGCAGTTTTCCAGTGCATCCGCCTGTGTCTGGTCAGATAGCGTAGCTCAGAGGCACTGGAGTGCTTCCTGGGACGCTCCTTTTGGGGTTACCCAAAGCAGTATCCCCAGTGCCAGCACTGCCAGCGGACTGGAGATCAGACTTGGGAAAAACAGGGGATGGGATGTGACTGGGGAAAACATCTTCTCCTGGAACTTCATTCCTCTCCCTGGAGGAGGGAAGGCTTTTGCAGATTTTTGCAGACTTTTGCAGATTTTTGCACTGACGGGCAGTTTTCTCTGCACATAACTGGCAGCCTGCAAACTTGGGGAGAGCTGGCAGCACGGCACAGTGCAGGCTCACCCAGCGCAGTGATGGTCAGGGCGCAGCTGGGGTTGTTTTGGAAGGTCCCACTTTCTGCAGAGCAGTGTGGCTGGGAGGAATGGGGACAGCGTGTGGTGAGGGGTGGCTGCTGCTCCCCATCACTGCCAGCGCTGGGGGCGAGATGCAGGCACCGCTGCCCACACCGCCAGCAGCTGCACCCAGCCCTCGGGAAGCCATCACTGTGTGCGCCCCGTCTTCCTGGCCACATGCCGGAGCTGGGATCCTGTGTTGAGGAGTGCGCCGGTGCCGGGGAGACTTTGCAGGGCACCAGCTCCCAAGCTTCATGGGACCACGCTGCATCATCGCCACTGCTTTCCGACGTGTGAAGCTGGGGAGGATTTTGCTGCTGAAAGCCTTCTGGGGAGCTGGCTGCTCCCCAGTGCCGAACTTGGGAGAGATCTTCTCCTGACAGCCTTCTGCTTGGAATAAGCAGTGCACACAGATGCAGATGAGCGGGAGGGGAGAAGTGTGCTGGCACGTTCAGCTCTGGGTGCTGCCGCGGGCTGAAACGGCTCCCTGACAGCAGGGGAAGGTGAAGGGAGCAAATGTGGTTGTTCCTGGTGTAGTGACCAGAAATTCGGAGCCATTTCCTCTCCATGCATGTATTTTCTTCCTTCCAGTGCTCTTCAAATGGCTCTGCTGGGCACTTCCACTGCCAGGCTGCAGCCCTGAGTTATTTATGGCTCTGGCAGAGCCTGCCCCAGCAAGGTCAGTCCTACCCTGGGGCTGCTGCTGGGCTCGGCTTGGCCAGGCTGGGCTCGGCCGCCTGCGGCTGCAACCTCGGGGGGCTCAGTGGCGCTGCCAGAGCCGGTGATGAGGAGGAAGCCCAGAGCCCAGCGGCGGCTGCAGTCTCTGCTTTCGGCAGTGGAGCAGGCTCTGCAGACTCTGCGGGGACTGCTTTGCAGCATGGTGGCTTGGAGCACCCCCTGTACCACATCCCAGGCTCTTCACGCACCTTTCTAGGAGGGACCGTGATGGGAGAATCCGGGAAAGAGAGGTGGAGGTTAGCAAAGGGCCTGGTGAAGCTGAAGGCACAGCAAAGCACCCTTCCTGCAGTGGGATGGGTGGTGAGGCTGGGCTGAGGCAGCACACACAGCCCTCAGGAAGGAAACTGCTGGTCCAGAGGGAAAACATGATGCTGGATCATTCCCCTGTGTGTCCTGCAGCCCTCCCTGTGCCTCCTGCATCCTCTCACTTGCCAGGACTCGCAGCTCTGCTGGGCATTGCAGCAGCTCTGAGAGGCCACAACATGGCATCTATCTGGTCACAGGGGAAGCTCTGGTCTCAGTGGGCTCTGTCAGGGACGGACGAGCCTTGGGATGGGTGGCTGCAGCCAGCTGCTCCACTCTTATTCAAGACCCGCCGAACAGTGTCAGTGATAAAGAGTCAGGCTGCAAGTGGCTGAGTGGCCCAAGCTCATGCCTGGTGGGGTGGAAGAGCTGGTGGAGGGTTGCAAAGCATCCAGGCATGTAGGACCTGCTGTCCAGCTTCATCCTCCCTCGCTGCTTTATCTCTTACTTCACTTGCAGCTGATGCCATCGCTGCTCTACTCTGGGACCCCACTGCCGGAGCGTGGCACATCTAGAATCCACCAGTGCCTCCCCACTGTATCCTGCACCGCAGCTGTAGAGCCTTCCCCTGACAGTGTCTTCCCCAGGTCAGCACCCTGAGGTCGATCCCAGCGCCAGGCTGGGATGAACAGGATGCGACGTCCCGGGTGTATCCCCTCCCTCTTGCTCGAGCCTTGAGACCCCACATCAGCATCGGCCAGGCAGGGGAGAGCAGGCCACGGGTCAGTGCCAAGGATGGTTTCCCATCCAACGGGGGACAGCAGGTGGTAGGTGTGCCTCCCCAGAGTGGCACAGCGTAGCGTGGCATGGCACAGCCTGGCTGGCCTGGGACAGCAGCCATGGGGACCCTGGCGCCAGGGCTTGGCAGCGAGCCCCTGTGCCAGGGCTCCCCCCAGCAGCAGCCATGCTGGAGGAGGTCAGGGTGCCAATGGAGTACGTGGGTTTAGTTTGTGGGTGGCATCAGCCCTTGTCTTGTCCCCGAGGAGGGGAGAGGAGAAATAAAACAGGCAAAAATCAGGGCTGTGGGACAGCGCCCCCTCCCTCCAGCAGCCCTTGCTGGTGCTGAGGGCACGTTATGGTGCAGCTGGGCACCGACCACAGCAGAGCATCACCTGGCAGGGTGTCTGCCTGCACCTATGGGTGCCCTCCCCAGGCTGGAGCTGTGGCGGGGCTCATCCTTCCAGTCAGGGGTGGGAGCAGGGATGGGTGCAGGGCCGTGTGGGCAGCACTCGCAGTTTGGTGCCTGCAGATCAGAGAGGGCAGGGGTGGGCTCTGTGCTGTGCTGGCAACATCCCTCCATACTCCCTTCACTCCAGCCTGGCCCAGGGGTCTCAGAAGGGACTGTCCCGTGCCATGGGGACATGGGGTGCAGTAGGAAGGGGGCCAGGCTGCGCCGGGTGGGCACAGAGTGGGTGCATATGGCAGGGGTGGGTGGCAGACCAGACTTGCTCTGCTATAATTACTGTCTGAAAACGCCTGCGGATCTCCCAGCCCTTCTTCGTCACAAACTTGCAGGGACTATTTTTACTTCTCCTGCGAGCTCGTGCCACATGTCAGTGCCATGAAGGGGAGCTGGCCACCCCTCCTTCTGCCTCTGAGGCTGGGATGATGCTTCTGAAAACTCACCTGCAAGCACCAGCCTGGCCAGAGAGCTGGGGATCACGTGCCAGGGACCACATCGTTGGGACTGTGATGCTGGGGACCACGTGCCAGTAACCGCATGCTGGGGTCCATGTACCAGTCCCCACGTGCTGGGAACATGCTGCCTGGTGCTGCAGGCGCCGTTCCTTCTCCTCCTCCAGCCGTGGGTGTGAGTGCGGGTTTTTGGCAGCGATGGCCCCGTGTTTCCCAGGGGCCACATCCTCCCTGCACACCCTCGCGCAAGAGCTGGTGGCAACGCACAGGGCACGTGGGGACAGGGACATGGCTTGCTGGCCCTGGCTCAGCCACCCTTGCCCCACACCGGGGTGCCAGGCACCTCAGTGACGGGCGAGCCCAGGCAGGGGCTGGCAGGTCCAGGGCAGCCCGGGCTGGTGGTGCCAAAGCCAGGGTGGGTGACATTGAACACGTTGGCTGCACAAAGATGTGAATCTCTGTAGTGCCATTCTTCTCAGGGCTGGATCTCCTCCAGGGAGGAGAGCTGGCGGAGTGATTTAATTCACACTGACTGCAGCTGACCTTGGAAACCCGCCGATAGACGGCCGCCATCGATGCTGGCTGGCTTCGGGGGGGAGCCTGCTGCGGCTCCCATGGGTGCAGGAGGGATGGGGAGAGCCAGGCGGGGACCCTGCACGATCGGCTAGGCACCCTGCATCCCAACCCGGTGCCGGCTACCCCCAGCCCTCCTCAGTGCTGCAGCCATGGGGAGCTTGGCGTGTCGCTCTCTCCACACCTGGGAAGCGCTTTACTTTCTGTGCCCCCACGAAATACTGACTGAGCTGCAGGTCTGCAGGGTGGCAGTGATGGCCACTTGTGTGCGTGCCTGGTGTGGGATGGACTCGGCTCTTCGGTCAGGTGCCCTGGGGCACTTTCTCTGCAGCTTGAGGTCCCTGCGGATGGTACATGGGTGAAGCTGGGCTCAGCACAGGCGCAGTGCAGCTCTGTGGGAGCCCAGAGCGAAGCTCCAGAGCTGGATGCTGCTGCTTGCAGTGTCCCTTGCTGCTTCTGGTCTGGGTGTCCAGGTCTGTCGTGGCTGAGAGCAGTCAGATGGGGCTGGGGTGGGATGAGCACCTCCCTGAGCCTTGGGTGTATGGCTGCAGGAGATGGCCAAGCTGGGGCTGGGGGTGCAGGAGATGCAGGAGATGCCTGAGCCAGGGCGGGGGGTGCAGGAGATGCCCATGATTGGGCTGGTAGTGCAGGAGGTGCCCAAGCTGGGGCTGTGGATGCTCTTGGGAGTTGATTTTCCACTGGTGAAAACAACATGCCCGAGGTGAGCATTGGCTTGATTGGTGAGATTGCTCTCTCATCTCCGAGAGCAAGCATGGGAGAATGGGAGCACCTTTGCATGCACCAAGTTGCCTTCCCAGGTCAGTGGTGCCTTTAGGTCCATCAACGTGCTGCAAAATACTCCCTGAGCTGAGGGGAGAAACCTGCCTATGGCTGCCACCAGCAAGCTAGGATCACACCATACTCCCAGCCCGTCTCTTCTCTGCCCAGGGCCAGCACATGAAGCTGCTGCCAGTGGGCGCTGGGGACGGCGCAGAGGTTGGCACAGTGGGAATGTCCCTTTTCTTGCTGGGACATGAGAAGCCAGGAAGCAGGAAGCAAAACGCATGCTTCGGGTGTGCTTTGCTGCCTGTTTGCTGCCTTTAATTGCTCTGAGCTGGCAGCCCTGGAGGGGACACATAGGGGACAGCTCTACCTCAGAGGCTTTGGGCCATTAGCAGGAGAGGCACCGAGATGCTAATGATGGGAAGGTTTTAATTCCTGGTTTGCAGCCAGCTCCTGCTGCTGCCACGCTGGTGACGGTGGCTCCTGGAGCTCTGTTTGGGTCCTTCAATGCCATACCAGCATCCCTGCGCCCAGGGGCTCCATCGTGGTGCTGTGGGTGCTTGCACAGCATCTTTCATCTCAGGAGCACCCTGGGAGGTGGGTAAATACGGCAGCTGGAGCTCAGCACCCTGCAAAGACTGGAGTGTCATAGGCAGAGCCCATGTCTTGGCACAACCAGGCAGCTGCATCTCCACTGGTGGGTCCTTGGACGTGCCAAAAATGAGGTGCCAGCTCTGCAAGAGCCTTCGTGCTGCAGCCCCTGGGTAGCAGGGCATGTGGCCAGTGCTGTGCTGTGCACGCCATGGCTCTCCGTGCGGTGGGTGTGTGGGGCTGGCTCATGCCTGGGGGCACTGGCCCTGGGGCGGACATCACATCTGCTGTCACTGCAGGGACAGAGCTGCTGGGGAGTGTGGGGACAGGGCTGTCACACCCTGGCCTTCCACAGTCCCACTCAGCTGGAGATGGTGGCAGTGGGGACGCAGCAGTTTTGAGTTCTTTCATGCTGAATCCATAGGATGCTCTGAGCCTGCTTGTTCCTGCCCTGGGGGAGGGAGTTCTGCTATTGTGACTTGTCAGATGCAGTGGCGCTGGCATCATGTAGCAGGGGACACAGCAGCTTTGTCACTGCAACAATCCTCAGCTGTCTCTGTCCAGGGGACAAGTGCTTTGCAACATAACACAACACAACGTTTTGCAATGCAATATACTGCAATGCCACACAACACGATGCAATGCAATGCAATGCAATGCAAAGCCACACTTTGCAATGAAATGCAGCGCAACACTTTGCAATGCAATGCAATACAACGCGAAGTAACGTTTTGCAGTGCAATGCAATACACCGCAATGTGATGCTTTGCAACGCAATGCAACGCAACACAGTCCTTCCCCGCTGCAGGCTGAGGTGTGATGCCAAGCCCAATCCCTGCTTGCTCTTCCCCTGCCCATGACAATTCAAGCCTGAGCTGTGGGGTCACACATGCTCTGTCCCCGCCGGCTGCGGTGCAGTGTGCGAGGTCCTCGGCAGCCGATGCAGCCTTTCACCGGATCCTTTGCTTAATGCCAAGCAAGGTGTTTCCCAAGCGAGCTGTGCCTTGCTGTTGAGCCAGATGACATTTAAAAAGCCCTGTAGTAGCCTGGGTTTCCTAAGCTGCCTCTCAGAGTAATCATCGTCTTTTTTTCCCCTACAGTTGTTATTACAATAGTTTCGCAGGGAGGAATTGCTTTAACTGCTCCCCTTAATTGGCTCTTTCCTGGCAGAGCCCCCTCTTTTGCTGCTGCAAACCTTGATTAGCTCACCTGTACGACAGGGGTTTGTCAGGCAATCCTACCTTCTTTGCATTTTTATGCTCATTTTTAAAAGTGAGGTTTGGGAAGGGCCAGTTTGAAGGAGTTTATGGGTGCTCCCTCATACAGCTGAGTGGGACACCTGTCTCCCTGTCTTTGATTCAGGCTGCCGGTGCTGAAAATTGGTGGTGCCGGGTGGGCATGGTGCTGTGTGGCGACACATGGGCAAAAAGTCTGTAGTGCCTAAATATGGCCCCACAGATGGGCTGGGGTGGTGGGAGGCAGCACCAGGACTCCCTGGGGATCCCCATGTCACCCCTGTGTCCCCCTGTGTCCCCCAGCCCAGGGCAGCCTCAGCCTTCTCCAGCTGAAGTGCCAGTAAACCAGTGAGGAAGGTGCTTTTCTGGGGAAGCGAGGCGGTGGGATTGGGTTGGATTTGCATAGGAATGGCACGTGCAGGTGTGGGATTGCTTAAGCATTCGAGCACTTGAGCTTTAATTCTGGATTCTTTTTGCCGGTGCTTTATTGTGTGGCTGTGGCCAGGAGCTGCAGCTCGATGCTGCTGTGCAGCCGAGTGCGGGTGCTTTCAGTGCTTCTGATGCTTCCAGCCCCAGTGCTCCCTGCCCCACACGCTGCTGCCCCACAGCCGTGCGTGTCCCAACCTGGGGGTGAAGCTGTGAGAGGAGCCAGTGGTCCAGGCAGCGTTGCAGGATACACATCAGAGCTGAGGTCCCTGAATCCTGGGAGCAGGGAGGACGGGCAGCACGGCTGGGAAGGGAGCGATGCTGAGGACTGGGATGTGCAAGTGGGGCAGCGCTGCCTTTCCAACCCCCCTGGGGAACCGCTGCTCTCCAGCAGGAACACTGACAGCTTTTCCAGCCCTCTGCCCTGCACCTGCTGGGACAAAGCCCCTGCTGCCGCATGGGTCTGGCACAAGCCTTCCATGACCTTCACTGGCCTGGTCACTGAACTTATGGGGACAAGAGAGCTGCGGGAGGTGGGGGTGGATATGGCAGCACGGCTCCCTGATCTGGCCCAGGGGTTCAGCTGTACCACAGAAGCCTGGTGCAGGATGGAAATGTTGGTTGTAACGGGCTCTGGGATGTGATGCCTGGGAGCTGCTGGGGGCCTGACGCCTGGGGGCTGTGGTGCGGGGAACCTGAGCCACAATCTCACCCATGAGCATTTCTGCACCATCGGCTTGTCCCCAGCCCTGGTGCAGTGGGAGATGCAGTTATCCAGCAGAAATTGGCCCCTACCCAGTGCAGACCCCCACCAGCTGATGTGCATAAATGCCACGGCTGCCCTGGTCTGCGGGAGGAGGGGAGCGGTGGCGGTGCTTGTCCCTGGTACAGCTGAGTGCCAGCCAGGCGATGCAGTGGCATGGGGACAGCGCAACTCTGCGCTGGGTGCATGGCCGGGTTTCTGGGGCGCCCGAGGCTGCTCCCTGCCTCGCCAAAGCGTTTTGCAAACCGGCCTCTGCGTCCTGCTCGGTGCGATGCCGACAACACTGATCCCAGCTGACAGCCACGGCTTAGCAGGGAGCTGTGCTTTCATCTACCTGCAGGTACAGGCGAGCTCTCCTACCAGAGGCCAGAATGCGATTACCGGTAAACCAGGAAGCATCGGGGCTAGCTGCACACTTGGGATCCCTGCCGCAGCTCTCTGGCGTGCAGGGAGCTCACAGGCGTGCCTGGCAGGAGCCAGGGTATCCCCGGCAGAGCCAGGGCCTGTGCCAGGAACCTGGCACGGCAGCTTGTCCTCACCAGGAGGCTTTTGGTTTAACGTGCCCGGCCCTGGCTCACATGCTGGTGTGTCAGATGTTGTTTCTCTGGCAGCACCATCAGTGCCAGCAGCCGGCTGGTAAATGGCTCCTTTACCTGGGCAGGGGAGGTGGAAGGGATGGCCGGCCGATAGCAGGGGGGTTGGGCAGGGGGAGGGTGGGGGTCTGTGGGGAGCCCCCGGGCTGAATGACTCTGACCCCGTGTCTGTCTGCCTTGCCTAGGTGAACGTGACAGTGGACTACATCCGACCGGCCAGCAGCGCCACTGAGACTGTGCCTGCCTTCTCCGAGCGCACATGTGCCACCGTCTCCATCGGAGGAATGTAAGTGCAGCCCTGGGGAACCAGGCACGGCACTTGCCGGGGCTTCGTGGGGCTCTGTCGCGTACTGTGGGGACACTGGGGATGGAGGGTGGCTCATCCTCGCTGCAGGGCTGTGCGGTGCCAGTGGCCAGGAGCCTGCTGCCTGTGGCCCTGCAGGCCTGCACCCCCTGCACTTGCCGCCCCCAGCTGGGGTATGCTGGGCTGGAGAACCCCCCACCACGAGCCAGCCATGTGGCCAGTGTGTTGCTTTAGAGAACCATCTCTCTCTGCTCTATGTCCCCGGGATGCCTGTCCTTTCCCAAGGGATGTCACCTCCTTGTGATGTGGTGCAGTGGTGTGGGCTCTTCTGGAGCAGCCCCTCACCAGCCCTGCCCACAGTTTCAGTGCCTGGGGCACGTTTGGTGGCTTTCCTCTGGGACACAGGGGTGCCAGACTACTCCGGCATAGATGTAGAGAGGTTGTGCTTGCAAGGCATGTGTCCAATGGCAGCAGCTCCGGGAGCTGTGCAGGGATGATTTGTCATAGGCCCTTTGGTTTCTTTCTTTTTTTTTTTTTTTTTCCCTGTAGCAGCTATTTTGGAAAGCAACCAAAGTGCTGCAGTGCTGCGCTTTTCTTCCCCTTAATCCAAGGTCTGGGAAAGCTGCGGAGCATCGCGCTGCACAGGGGGAATGTGGCTTCAATGTGGCCTGGGAAGCCAGAAAGCTCCCTGTCACCCTGCTCCAGTGTAATTAAGGCACTCGTGAAGTGACCTTCGGTGATGCTTATCTCACGAGTGGATTTAATTTCCACTCCAGTGGAAAAGGAGATCCAGCCTTGCCCGTGCCGGTGCTAGATCTCTGCTAGGATCCGCGCTTGCTGCCAGACCATGCCAGGCTGCTGCTCCCAGGATGAAAACCACGACAGCAGGAGTCTAAAGGGCTTTCCTGGACAGAGATGCTGGGCATGGTGGAGCCCAGTGGAGCAGCCCTGCTCTCCTGCGCTGCCTGCACTAGCTTTAAACCCACCTGGTTTATTCAGTGGGGCTTTAACCGCACCCCTGAGGAGCCAACTCTCCAGCCAAGGATGTCTCTCTAGGTTTTTGGAAGGGACAGCTGTGTCTTTGGGACTGTTTGAAGGAAGATGAGGTCTTGGGGCACTGGTGATGAACGAGGAGGGGAGCGTGTGGTGCAAAACCCCTCGGTCTCTCCCCCTGCCCGGTGGCTGCAGGGCTGCCAGCCCTGGGATGCTTCCAGCAGTGCTTATGCCGTGCCCAGCACGGTAGAGGGGCAGGATTTCCCGTCTCAGGAGCATCTCGCCAAGCACTGCCTCCTGCTCTTAGTGTCTCCAGCTGCAAATTGCTTTCAAATAGCTCCTGAGTCGCATCCCTGTTTTGGGAGGAAACCTGATGTGAATTTGCAGGGCCACTGCTCACGTTGACTTCATTGCCATAATCAGGCATCAGTGGAGTGAGCCAAGCGAGTGCTGTGAGCTCTCACCGAGGTCTCTGTGGTGTGCCAGCCCCCCGGGCATGGCACAGGGCAGCCCCCTTGCTCCCGTCTGCCCCTGGCCCTGCCGTGGCAGTGCAGTTGGGTGCTGGGCACGGGGTCCCTTGGCTGCTGCAGCCCCTCACGAAAGCGTGGGCGTAACAGAGCAGGGTCTGTGCCGTCCAGCCCACACCGCACTGGGGACAGAGCAGGGAAGAAAGCCTGGCTTGTCCGCCTGCATCTGGACTGGGCTGAGCCTGCTTGGCAGGCTGAGCACGCCGGCAACTCGCCGGGGCGGGCAGCCTGGGCAGGGTGCTAACCCCTGCCTGGCTTTTGGAGCATTCAGGCCCCTGGTTTCTGCCTAGCTCTCGTTGCTCTTGGTGCAGGCAGCTGGCTGCCCTGCAGCCCCCTGCCCATGCTGCCAGCAGGGCAGGCCGAAGGGGGGCTGGGCCAGCCATCAGCTGCACGCCCGGGGTGGCACCTCGCCCTCCCCAGCATGGCAGGGGGGTGATGTCCACCTCTGGCGGTGGGCAGGGGACTGTTCCCCACCCAGAGCATCTGCTTTCCTCAGGGTGCTGGGCCCCTGCCTGGCATGCAGGCAGCCCCTGCTTCTAGCTCCAAACACCATGAACTTGAACAGGAGCACAAACCTAGCTTCACCTGCCCACATCCCTGCCCGTATCCCTGCTTGATCCCTGGCTGCGGTGCCTGACTTGGTGTCTCCCGCAGAGGAGCTTCAAGCTGGCAGCGCCAGCCGCCTTCGCAGGCTCCATTGTGCTTCTCCTTTCCAGCTCCCTGACAGTTTTAGCTGGATCTGAGTGCCAGTGCTGCTGCCTGGCCAGGCTCTGCCCAGTGCCTGCATGCCGCAGCCCTCCCCATCCCACTCCACCGGCACCTGGTGTGCCGTGTGCCTTGTCAGTGTTTACTGCTGCTGCTGGTGCTGCTGCTCCTCCTGGCTGGTGCTTTCCTGCTGAGCACAGGTAAGGCCAGAGGTTCGTGCTCAGCTGCCATAGCAAAGCTGTGCTGACATGGAAGACAGGGCAAAGGGGCCATGGCCGGCAGAGAAGGCAGCTGCCAGAACGTGAGGGGCCACACTGGCACCTCCTGTGCTGGTCTGCGCTCACAGGGATGGCTCATCCCACTACGGGTGCTGTTGGGAGGGTGCCTGTGCGCCCCAGGTGTGATTAATGCAGAGGCACCCTCAGGTGCCTGAGGGACTGGGGGATGATGGGGCAGGTCTGCTGCAACCTGAGGTGCATGTGAAGGCTCTGGATTCACACCAGTCTTTGGTCTTTGGGAAGCCTGTGACTTCTCACAGCATCCCACAGCATCCCAGAATATCCCAGAGCATCCCACAGCCTTCTATGGCACCCCACAGCATCCTGAAATGCCCTGCAGCATCCCGCAGCATCCATGACATCCAGCAGCATCCCACAGTGTCCCACAGCATCTCAGGGCACCCGGCTGCATCCTGTGGCTCGGGGACAGCGGGCACAGCGGGTGCTGCCTGTGGGTCAGGGTAGGAGCCCCAGAGTGCCTTGCTAGGGGGCTCAGTTCCCCCAGGGAACACACTGGGATGCAGGAAGGGGATGCTGTCCCCAAACCACCAACGAGGCTGTAACCGGGGAGCAGGGGCTGCCAGCTGTGCAGGCACCCCACAATCGGCTCCCTGTCCCCACAGCCCTTCCCCCAGGGGACTCAGAGGCTGCCATGATGCAAATTGCACAAATTCTTGGAAGAAAAAGCAAAAAATCATTAAAAACAAATGTAAGGAAAGCCCTGAGCTGTAAATCCATGCGAGTGCAAGGGGATACTTGCCCTGCAGGCAGCAGGACTGGGCTAATTTGGCACAAACAGTTTTGGTGGTGCTGCCTCTGAGCATGGCTGGGGGAGCTTGCATGGGGATGCTTTTGGCACTGCCAGTCTGTGCTAGGCAGCGAGAACTGGAGAGGTTTCGGTGGGTGAAAATGCCGATCAAAAACTTTCTTTTTGGATTTTCGGGTGGGGGAAGCTGTGAAATGAGTTGCGGGGGGGGGTGGGGGGAAGCTTGCAAATAGCCATTTTTTACTCTTCCGTTCTTTAAGTGGCAAAAAATGTACTTCATGGCCTAATAAGATTTTTTTCCACAGCAAAGAGCTTTTCATCTGTGTTTTCATATTCCCATTCTTTAATCTGGGCTTAACTGGGGGATGCATCTTCCCTCTGTGCAGCAGCTCCAGCTCCTCTCCCCTGATGCTTTTATTTGAAGTGGGGCAGGGGGGCTGTGGTTGCCCCCCCTGTCCCCTGTGCAGGGGCTGCAGGGAGGAGAGCAGGGAGCAGGGCTGGAGCATGATATTTAATTCACGTCAGGAAATGTCTTCTTTAAGCTGTTATTCCTGCTCCCCTCTTCTTGTCCTCCTTCTAGCAGCAGGAGGGGGCTTGGTTCGGCTGCAGTGCACCCATCATGGTGCTTCCGTCATGCTTTTCTGGGTGTCCAGCACCCAGTTGAGTGCCAGGATCAGCCCCCATAAGCAGTGCTGGGATTTCTGAGCCTTAAAAGCTCTAAACCTGGAAAGAATTTGGGATCCTCCCAGGATCTGCAGCCTCGGGGGGTGGGTTTTGCAATCAGAAGCAGCAGGATTTCGTGGCCGGGGTTGTTAGCAATGCTGGGATGCTGGCTCAGCTCTGCAAGTTCCAGCAGCTGCTCGCAGAGCATCCAGCCTCTCCAGTGGCCCAGGGAGGGTGACAAGGGGCCACTTTTTCACTCCCCTTTCCACGAATGATATAGGAGTATCCAAGGAAGCTGCTCAGAGTTGGGATCAAAGCATAGGAGGGTGGTTTCAGCAGGGGTGTGTGGTTCAATGCAATGCATGGCACTGCTTCCCCTGGCTGGGTGCTGGGGTTCAGGGGCTGCTGGGAGCTGGAGGCAGCTTGCCCAAAGTGGCCAGCAGCATGGGCTTCTCCTGCTCCATGCCTCTGCTGGGAGCAGGGCCCTGGGCAAGCTGCTCCGACCCACTCCACCTTCTCCACTATCCTGGTGCTCAGAGGCTTTGCAGCATCATGGCCATGCAGGTCCCCCAGCCATGGGTGAAAGGTCTGGGTGCTTGCAGGGGCAGGCAGGGAGCTGCTCACATGAGGATGCACAGGGACAGCCACCTGCCTCAGGGTGCAGGATGGGGTCCTGCTGCAGGATGGGCACCCACTGCAGGGTGAAGGGTGGGCATCCACTGCAGCCACCTGAGGAGCATGACCTGAGCCCTTGAGAGCATTTTGTGCAGGATCCAGGCGTGGAGGCGATGGTCTGAGCTGGGGGGATACTAGGCACTGTAGATGTTTCCCTGCCTGGTGCAGCCCTAGCGCTTTTCACTGTACAGTGGATGGTGCTCAGCTCACCAAAGCCCAAGGCACTCTGCTTTGGATGTCCAAGCATTTCCAAGATGTGCATTTCCATACGCTCGCTCCCATCTCTCTGAGCCCCCTAAGAGCACTCAGATGCCTCTGCAGGGCCAGACTCTGCCCTTTCTCCAGGCCAGGGTCATGAAGGCTGCCTGCCGAGGGGCTGCAGCATTCCTTGCCCGTGCAGGGTCAGGATCATGTGAGCACCGTGAAGAAGAGGCAGGATGGAGGGCTGGTTGCAGCCGTGGGGGTGGGCAAGGGGTTGCTCTTCCTCCCTGTGTGCCTCTCCTCACCCAAAAAGCCGTGTGATGATGCTGACTTTCTGCAAAGTGCTCCTGGGCACTGCTGTGGAGCTTGGGAAAGGACCCAGCCAAGCAATGGAGCCAGGACTGGGTGTCCGGGAGGTAAACGCCTTTGCAAAACAGAGGGGTCAGGTTAGGGGACCACTGGTGCTGTGTGATGCCAGTGGCCACACTGCCAGCTCCACACTGTCCCCAGGGTGGGCTGGCAGCCAAAAGCATGCTTTCCCCTCCACAGAGAAACCCAGCCTGGCTTTTCAGGGCGAGGGGCAGCTGCAAGCCGGGGGTGGTTCGTTGCCAGCCATGCCAGGGGAGCCGATGGCGTGGTGCGGGGGTTTGAACCCCACCGGGGTCCCGCGGGGCCGGAGCTGTGACCGCCTGCCAGCACTTTGCTGTTTGCAGCGGAGCCATGTGCGCAGCAAGCTACCTGCGTGGGCCGCGGTGCCAGGGTAAAGCTGGGCTGGCGCCCAGGAGCTGTGTAGGTTTTTGCAGCCTGAGCCCCTGGAAAAGGACCAGATTTCGCTGCTGCTTTGCAAGCTGCTCCCTCCTACAGGGAGGAGGTGTCTGCCGCCAGCCTGGTCCCTGGGAGTTCAGCCGTGAGGATGAGCTGTGTGAGGCTGCTGGTGGCTAGCGGACGGCTGGCAGGGCTCGGTGCCTGCCCTGATGCTGGCAGGGACCTGGCGGGGCAGGGAGGCTGCAAGCACCAGGACTTGGAGTTAAGTCACCTGCACCCCTAAACGGTGCAACCGTGTGCTGCCATCCCAGCTCCCCCAGCCTCGGTGCAATATGGTCAGTCCTGGGGAGGCAATTTCTCCCCGGTACTGTCGCTTCTGCAGGCCGTCACTCTGGTCGTGCAGGAGGCTGCTGGTCACTGCAGTGCATGGCAGGGGTTTGCTCCCAGTCACTCTCCTTGGGACTGAAGTGCCTTCTGCGGGCACCAGCACTGAGATGGCCTGAACCAGCTGGGTCTCCCGGTTGCTCTGTAGGGTGGAAGGATGTTGTGCTCAGCACCGCAAAGCACCATCCCGCAGTTCTGTTGCTGCAGAAGCTGACCTGGGTGGATGGGGCTGAGCACTGCCAGGTGGGAAGGGCTGTGGGGAGCTCCACGCCCTCCTTGGGGCTATCCGTTCTCCCCAAAGCACTGGTGGCTGTTGCAGGCTGCAGCTGGCTCCAGGCTGAGCCGTTCGCCTTTTCTGAGACCGGCCCTTTCCCCCTGCCTACAGCACAGCAGACCTAGCACTTTTCCAGCTCCTGCCTCAGCTGCATCCAGTCTGATTGTTGCATGTTTTCCCGGGGTGAGCTCCCCGGCCAGATCAGGGCAAGCCCCAGCCGTTTGGCTGCCGCTGAGTGCAGACCGAGGTGGTGGGAAGATCTCGCCGATGCTGCGTGGCTGCCAGGAAACTGCAGGCAACAGGCACCGATCGCGTGTTACACCCAGGGGAGGAGGAGATGCTCCCTCTCTTATCTTGCCAGTGTGTGCTGGAACTGAGCTGCTTTTGCATGCACCAGGGAGGAGCTGGCATCCTTCGAGGAGCCAGGCTCAGTGTGTCAGGGGGACGCGAGCGCCGTGCCAGCCTGCTCCCATGCCAGGAGAGGCTCGCTGAACACCCTGCGAGGGTTCAGAGAGGTGCAGAGCCACTGGTCCCTTACGATGGCTGGCCTGTGCTGAGGAGTGGGTGCAGTGGATGTGGGAGACCTCTGCAGCAGACGACCCCCAGAGTGCCATCGGTGCCTGCCCACTACCTGGCTGTCGCGGCCCGTTTTCTTCAGGATGGTGGGTTTGGTTAGAAATCGCACAGGTTTGCATAATGCTGCTTAAAAACCTCATCCTTGATTGATTTAGCCAAAATTCCCAAATAAAGTCCCATCAGCATCGCCCCAATACACTCCCATCCACCGCAGTGAGGAGGATGAGGCGTGGATGAAAGGGCAGAGCACAGCGGGCACAGCTCTCCCCGTTCAGAGGCTCAGCTAACCCACTCCAAAATTGGGATTCGTTTCCTTCTAATCAGTCTGTGATACATGACAGGCTCACCCAGCACTCTGGTTGCAGAGGTGGTTTAACATTAGATTTTTAATGATCCCTCCATTAATCCCAGTATTCTGGGTTTTAATACGTGCTGCCCTTTGACCATTGGAAATGATGAAAACTTTGATTTCATGCATATTGGATACTTCTGGAGTCTAGAGCCAGGAATAGCTGCTTATCCATGCTGAGCGGAGGGGATTAAAGTGCTGGGGGATGGGGTGGGGTGGGCATGGATGGCTGGGATGGGGAATGGGATGCAGCTGGGATGGGGTGTGGGATGTGGCTGGAATGCAGAGTGGGATGTGGCTGGAACAAGGAGAGGGATGTGGCTGGGATGGAAAGTGGGATGCAGCTGGGACAAGGCGCGGGATGTGGCTGGCATGGGGAGCAGGATACAGGGCTCCAGGCTGGGTGGATGCGTGGGGAGGGGGATGATGGCCCCTGGAGGGACAGGACATAAGCTCTGTCCTCCCCCATCCTCTTCTCCAGCAGGTGCACGTGAGAGCCCAAGTTATGCTGCACAGCGCAGCAGGCCACAGGGAGGGTGCCCTTGCCCCGGGGGTGGAGTGCAGGCGGCTTCTCTCCTCCCCATCACCCCACAAGGCAGAGCTCCCAAGTGCCTCTGACCCTGCTGGGCCCATCTGGGGTCTCGGGTTAAAGAGGGTGGAGGCAGGTCCTGGGGGTCTTTCTGGCATCCCCTGTGCCCTGATGGGGTTCCAGCCAGGCTGGCGGCAGGTTGTGCCCGCCTGGGACCTGCTGCAAGCACTGTGTCACGCTGGGTAGCTGATGTGCTCGCTCTGGGTTTTGGCATTCCTGCAGTGGAGGTGGCTTTTCCTTCCACTGGAGGAGCACAAACCTGGGCGAGAGCTGGACCTGGGCTGTGGGACCCACTGCCCAGGGGAAGGGAGGTCTGGCCACCCAGCATGGACAGTGCTGGGGCAGGCAGGGGCTACCTCCCCGAGTATCGAACCACACAGGGTTCGATAACCCTTCATTAGGCTAATTCTCCTTCACAGGTGACACAGGGGTCTGTGGTGGAGCAGAAGCATTTGTGGGGGGAAGGCTGGTACCTGGTGCTGGAGCGGCACAGCACCCCAGCACAACTGCTTGGGACAGGGAAACTGAGGCAGCCAGACACTGGCGTCCCCACAAGCTCTGCAGCCGCTCGGCACCTTCCGTTTGCTCTCAGTCCCTGTCAGCCATGGGAACATCATCTCTGAAACCTTAATGGGAGCTGGGCTGTGGTAGCGCGGGAGTGGAGTCTCAGTGGCCCCGCACTGTGGGTGCAGCCCCCGGGGGAGGTGATGCTGACACTGAGGAGGGGTCCCTGCACTGCGGCTGATGCTCAGGGCAGGCAGCAGCCAGGATCAGCACCTTTTTAGTCCAAATCGCTGTTTTCTGTCGCCTCTTGCAGAGCCTGCTGGCCACCAAAAAGCCAGGGGGAGTGTGGCCGCGCTCCCCGTGGGCAGCCCCAGCCCATCCTGGCTCCTTTAGGACCCAGCAACACAGTGGAAGCAAATGCTGGCAGTTTTGCCTGCCTTATAAAAAGCCATAACCATGATATTGCTGAATAAATGAAGCCATCAAACAGAGGTGGCAACAAGATTACAAGACTTCATGAGTGCTGGGGGCAGAATAAAATTGTCCGTTTAGCTAACACAGTTGTTTCCTGATGCTTTCCATGTTAAGTTTTAATCTCCTTCGCTCTTCCCAGATCCTGCCCCCCCGCCCCTCTTGCTCTCTTCCCTGGAACGGGGCTGGAGTGATGGATGGGGACAGAGCTGCCCAGCTGGTGCAGGGTACAGGCAGGCAGAGCTGGGTGTCCCCTTCTCTGGAGGCTGTAAACTGGGGGGCTGATGGAGACCCCCAGCCTGGATCCAACCAGGCTTTGCATGATTGTGGAAATCCCATCAGGGCTGGAGAGCCGCTGCCTGTTCCCAAGCCCCGGGTTAGGAACATGGGACATGAAGAGGTGTCCCAGGCTGTCTGCCTGTGCTTGGGTGGGATGTGACCATACGGGAAGGAGCCGTCCTGCCCAGGGCTGCTGACCATTGCTGGTCAGGGCTGGTCCCTGCACTGGGTCAGGCTGGGGATGTGTTGCAGATGTGCTGCCCTGGGGGTGCAGCAGCAGCTCCCCTACACGGAGATGGGATGGAGGGGGCATTTCTGGGCACAGCACCCGCAGCAGGGGTCATGTGGGCTGTTCTCCTCAGTGTGCTGATCACCAGCATCTCTGGCCTCAGGTTCACTTGGGTGTCCACCCTGGTGTGTGTTAGGCAAAAGTCTCATGGTGATGCGTGTCACTGCTCACCCAGTGAGTGATGCTGAGGGCTGTGGGACAGCGCAAAGAGACAGTGGCAAGCGGGGAGCATGGTTGAGACGGGCTGCCCAGTACATCCTGCAGCTCCTCACATCTGGGCTGCAGATGCCTGGGGGGCTGCAAACTCCATCCCGACTAAGCTCCCTCCAGCAGCATCCTCGGCTGCTCATCCCAGCATGGGGGAGCCAGGGCATGGTGTCCTCACCAGCAGAGCCGGGCTGGCACCGAGCTGCTGGGGAGGTCTGGATCTGCCACCGGCCTTCAGCAGGCAGGACCCCAGCAGGCACCTCTTGCAGATTTGCACAGCTTTGGGGTGCTACTGCCTCTCACCTCTGAGTCACCCCCTTAGTGTCACAGGGGACCAGGGCTGGCATCCCCACAGCTTGTCCCTAACAGGGTCACCTCCTGCCCATTGCCATCAGGCTGTGACCCGCTGCTGCCGAGGCATGTGGGGACCCAGGGATGGAGCCTCACACATAGCTCAGCCCAGCCCCATTGACATTCCTTGTTGGGGCAGACCGCGGTGTTGGGGGGGCTTCTGGCATGCTGCGGGTGCCACCAGCCCTGCACTCACCTCCCCCCGGCACAGCCTCCTGTTCGTGCCCAAAATAGCTGTAGGTGCTTATTCCTGGTTGCTTGGCATTTCGAGCGCTACCACTGCAGCTGCCTCCTGCTGCAGCTTATTTCCTCGTTTACGAATCCTTATTTTTTTTCCCCCCTGCTCCGAGACAAGACCTATTTTCAGCTCCCGGTGATGGCTCTGCCCTTCCCCCTCTCCAGGGTAGGGTGTGCTCCCAGGGCTTGCGAATGGATCAGCCCCCCCCATATATATATACATACATATATATATATATATATATGCTTTTTTTTTTACAGTAGTGAATTAGCGGTCCATGCCCTGCCTGTGTAATTGGAGGAGAATTACAGATGCGCTCAGTGAAGTAGAATTTATGAATTTGTTTAAAGCAGCAGAGTGTAATGGCAGCCAATTTACTGCACCGCCTCAGCACACGGTGCCCGTTGGCAGCCGTCCCCCAAGCCCAGCCAGTGCCGACCTCCCCTCTCCAGTGAGGGGATGGCAGGGATAAAAAAGCCATAGGAAGGGAAAATCAAGGAGGAGGTTCCCGCAGCCTGACCCCTCTGTTCTTGGGGGTGGTGCGGGCGTTTTGGGGTGCTGCCAAGAGATGCCCCGCCGTGGCAGCTTGGCTTCTGCATGCCCACACGGGGACCCCTCAGCCATGCCCGGAATTCCCTGTTAATTGTGAGATGTTGCTCTAAGCACCTTCCCTCGGCCAGCGGTATGAAATGGGGTGGGGGGGTCTCCTTGTCCACCTCCAGTTGGTTTGACCCCCTCTGGTGTCAGGGTCCGGTGCAGATGAGCCACTCTGCCCCGCCAGGCCCGCGCTGAACCCCCTGCTTTTCTCTCTTGCAGCAACATTGCCGAAGCGCTGGTGAGCAAGGGCCTGGCTACTGTCATCCGCTACCGGCAAGACGACGACCAAAGATCCTCACACTATGACGAGCTCTTAGCAGCAGAGGCTCGGTGAGTGCCATACCAGCGTGACACCACAGGGTGCCCGTGCTGCCTCTCAGGGTGTCTCAAAGGGAGGTGCAGAGCTGCACCACACCCCCCACCCCTTCCCATCCCTGCTGTGTCCCTGTCCATCCATCTGTCCCCGCTGCTTGGGCTGACCTCCCTGCCCCGCATCCCTCACAGCTGGGGCAAGCATCCTTCCCCTCCACAGGCAGTCCTGGCTCTGTGAGATCTCCAGCTTCCCCGCCAGACCCACCCCCAGCAGCCAAAACCATCCCTGAGCCCATCTGTGTGTTCCTCCCCCCTCGCCCGATCTCCTCCATGCTGCTGGTGCGGCGCTGGTGCCGCAGACGGGCTCAGCTTCGGTGCTGGCAGAGGGCCAGGCGTGCCATGAGTCAGTGGGAAGCATCGGGCTGCTTGGCAGGTTCTCCATGTTAATGCCAGAGCTGCCGGTAGGCAGCTGAAGGCAGATAACATTTGCAAAACGCCTGGGAGGTTGTTTGGAGTCTCACGGCCCATTGCGTGCATCACATCGGGGTTCAAAGGGCCCCGCTGCACTCCTCGGGGCAGCAAGCCCAGCAGAATGCCGCCACAGCCTTCCTGCCCCGGCCTGTCTGCCAGAGTAGTAATTGCATTTAAACCCTGTGACGTCTGAGCCAATCCGAAGGACTTGAGACACATTCTGGCCTCCTGTAATTAGGTTGAGGTTATCACGGTGAGAAAAATGCATGTGGATGCTTCCCCACGCCGCGTCCTCGGTGGAGGCGGCAGAACCGCTGATGCAGGCAGGGCGTGCAGGAAAGGGCTGCGTGTTCTGCCTGAGCGGGCAGCCTTGCCAGCTCTGCTGCCTGCGCCTCACGTGCGGGCCACATCGCACCCGAGCAGGTGACACTGGTGCCCACAGCCGGCCCGTGCTTGTACATCGCTGCGGTGGGTGCAAAGCGCAAAATGTTGCCTTCCTCAGTCAGCACCCACCTTCCCGAGCTGCTGGCCTGGAACGCACAGCGTGGGTATGCCTGTCCCAGGTGTGCACAGCTGAGGTTGCATGGTCCAGGCATGTGTGATCCAGCTGTGCACAGTCCAGATTTGCATGGTCCAGGCATGCACGGTCCAGCTTTTCACAGTCCAGGTGTGCATGGTCCAGGTGTGCATGGTCAAGAATGCATAGTCAACATTACACGGTCCAGGTGTGCGTGGTCCAGGTGTGTGCATGGTCCAGCTGTTCACAGCCCAGGCACATGTGATCCAGCTGTGCACAGTCCAGGCATGTGTGATCCAGCTGTGCACAGTCCAGGCATGCATGGCCCAGGCACACATGATCCAGCTGTGCACAGTCCAGATTTGCATGCTCAAGGCATGCACGGTCCAGCTTTTCACAGTCCAGGTGTGCTTGGTCCAGGTGTGCGTGGTCAATGTTGCATGGTCCAGATGTGCATGGTCCAAGTGTGCATGGTACAGGTGTGTGTGATCCAGCTTTGCATGGTCCAGCTGTTCATGGCCCAGGCATGTTTTATCCAGCTGTGCACAGTCCAGGGTGCATGGCCCAGGTACATGTGATCCAACTGTGTACAACCCAGACACACACAGTCCAGGTGTGCATGGTCAAGGTTGCACAGTCCACTTGTGCACAATCCAGGCATGCACAGTCCAAGTGTGCATGGTTCAGGTGTGTGTGATCCAGCTTTGCACAGTGCAGGCGTGCACAATCCAGGTGTGTGTAGTTCAGGAGTGCACGGTCCAGCTGTGCACAGTTCTGATGTGCATGGCCCAGGCACGTGTGATCCAGGTGTGCATGATTCAGATGTGCACAGCCCAGGCATGCACAGTCCAGCTCCCTGCAGGAGGTGATCACATCATCCAACCCCATTTGCAGCCCAGTGCCACCTGCACCAGAGCTGGGTCCCTGCCCCACACCTCCGCACAGACAGCTGTGCCCGAGCCTTGCAGCCCTGTGGGGAGAAGCCCAACAGCAAGTCTGGTGCTGGCTGCAGCCCGTGTGTCCCCTGTCCTTGTCCCTCAGCCCATCCTCCCTTATGGCTGCATGAGGAAGGGACCTGCCACTGCTGCTGTGCCCCCGTGGGTGCTGGCCTTGCTCCGGCTGCACCGGAGGCAGCTGCATGGCTGGACCCAGTGGGACGGTGGGATTTCAGCTCATCCTTGGCAGCAGCTGATGGTGCTGTGCCGACAGCAGGGGAGAGCAGCTTTGAGGGGGTTGCGGCGTGGTTTCTGCCAGCCCGCTGTGCAAGACTGTGCTCAGTTTTACTGCAAGCCTCTCGCTTGTGAGAGGGAAGGTTGATAAATGGGCTCTTGCACTTCCTCTCCCCCTCCAGCCCCGTGCAGTGTTGGATTGGTGGTCGGCAGATTGCTTGGGGCCCCATTGCTGAGCGACAGGGATGTGCCTTTTAGAAAGTGGATGTGCCTGGCATTAAATCAGTATGTCGGAGCACTCCGGCATGGGTGATCCTCCAGCTGGATAGCTGGGGTTGGATGCGGCACATGGAGCCTGCAGCCACACTCCAGATGGGAGGGGTTCAAATTGGGATGCCTGGAATGTGGGGATGCTCCTGCTCGCTCCTGGGTGTGGGGCTGCAGGTCAGGGGTGGTGCTGGTGGCGGAGGTGGCTTGTCCATGCCATTAGCCATGGCACACCCCAGGTCGGTGATTGTGCCGGTGTGGGGCTGGCGGCTGCCTCCCACTGGGCAGAAGAGCTGGTGGCTCTGGGAGCAGAGACAAGCTCTGGAGGGGAACGGGAGATCTGGGGCAAGATCAGCGTGCAGGGTCTGGAGCTCGGTGGAGGGGGCTTGGAGAAGTTTGGGTGATTGCTGCTTGGGGTTTGTAAAACACCTTTAACCTTCCCAGCTCTTTACTGAAAACTGGAGCCAGATCTTGGCTTAAGCTGCAGGTGCCTGCTGCATGGGGTGTTTTAGAAAGGAGGTCATTAGTTTTCCCATCCCACCACATTTTCCTGGAGCGGGTGTGTGCCCTCCCTGCATCCCCCAGCCTTGCTTTCCAGCAAGGGGCTGCTCCAGCACCACACGCTGATACCGTGCCAGTCTGCTGCAGCCCTGGGCTCTGTCAGTGTACCTGCCTGCCCCAGCCTTGCAGGGCAAGGTGCCTTTTCATAGTCCCCCGTGGCAAACCCTGTGGCAGGGAGGGGAAGCTCTGGAGCTGGCAGGGGTGACTATGGGGATGTGGGGCTCATGCATGGGGTGGCCTCATCCTGGGGGGGGACCGTCACACTGCCCACGTTCCTGCACCAACGTGGCACAAGGGTGAGCATCCCTGGCTGCCCTTGCAGTGGCTGCCAGCCTGCCAGGTGTTACAGCACTTGTTTAACATTGTCTTTCTTCTTAACCTGGGGAAAGAGCTGTTTTCCTGAAAAAAAAAAAGCGCTATTTCTGGCCGAGCCACTTATCCCTGGGTGCAGTGCTGAGTGGGGAGGGACGTCTCAAAGGAGGGCAAGGGAGAAAGAAGAAATCCTTTTGCTGATTTAACAGGTTGGCTTCTTCCAGACAGCTCCTCAAATGATCCAGCTCAGCAAATTGATTGCTGTACAAAGCCTTGGTAGGGGCTTTGAATTTTTCCCCTTGTATTTTTATTGTCATCATGGTCCACTCTGAACAAATTCATGCCTCTTGCCTGGGAGCAGCTGTTAGGTAGGCTTCAAAAATGAGGAGCTTTCATTTCCAGCCTGCTGCAGGAGCCCGAGCACTGGCAGCCTGGGCTGTACCCATGGGGAAGGGGTGAATCTGGGGGACTGAGGGGTGCAGCAGCTTGTTGTTTGAATTACATGAGCATCTTGTAGCATGGGGATGAAAGGTGGTGAAAGGAGGATGAACTTCTGGCTGCCCTCCCATTGCAGAGGGATGTCCTGCCGTGCTTGGGGATGGAGGACCAGTGCTGATAAAGCAGGGCTGGCTTTGCTGGGAAAGTCTCCAGCTCCAGGCATCCTTTGGGATGAGCTGAAGTCTCCACCTGGCCTGGCTGGGGGCACTGGCAAGCCTGAGCAGCATCCTCCAGGAGGTGTGGGGCAGGGACCTGGTTTCTAGCCCCACTTGGGCTGCTAGATTTGCCACCCTGCTGCTGAGGGGCTAAAAAAAGCCCCAACCTAAAAAGCACCGAGCAGTGAGCTCACAAACAGCCTTAGGAGTTTGCTCCGGTGGTGGCAGGCATGCTCACCCTCGGTGCGGCACAGGCAGGGTGGCAGCAGCTCCCCCACCGGCTTCTGCTCTGAGCTGCTAACACCTGGAAAATAAGCTTGGCCTTTGGAAGCTGGAAAAGGACAAATCTGTCAGGGGAAGGAGCTCTAATGAATGTGTGCTGCCCTTTCACCTGCCACTGCCAGCCCTGCCCACGCAGGCAGCTCAGCTGAGGGCAGTGCTGCTCCGTTCCCTCCCGCACCCGGCAATAAGCCAGCCCAGCCGTGAACTGCATGAAAGCCAAATAAATCTGCTGCCAGGTCACTGGTGCGGCTGCCCTTGCCATCCACCCACCAAGGCGATGAGCCCGGCACCGGGGAACCACGCACCCCAGTTCTCCCCGTGCTGCTTGGCTGCAGGTGTGCCCTGGGCGCTGGGGGGAGAGGACCAGCAGCGCTGCAGTCCCAGGGCTCTGCCGGAGAACCATGTCACCCATGCCCTCCACAGCCAGCTCCAGAGGTTGCTCCCATCCCGGTGCTGTACCCCCCTTCCCAGGCACAGCCGGCCCAGCAGCCGACAGCCAAGCTGGCTCGGCACCCGCTGCAGAACTGGGTCCAGGTCTGGGGCACCCGCTCGTTTTTCAGCCACGAAGTGCCTTCCCTGTGTGGTGTTGCTTCATTCACACCTATCATCTCTATATTATTTTAACCTACAAGGAATTTATTTCCGTTACAGTTGGAGCATTCACTGTGTATTTTGCATTTAAAATGCTTCATGTGATTAAGCACTGAAAGAAACAGAAAATTTTGCATCATGCTGGGGCACTCACCTTCTTGTTGATCCCTCCCTTTGTGCGGGGAACAAAGCAATTTAATTTGGTAACGGGGACGAGTGGGCCCTCTGATCAAGTATGTGATGAGCTCAGGTGAGCTGTTGAATGCCAGTAATTGGGATTAGCAGGCTAACGAGCTGGCTGGTCTCTCCCTGGGTGGGCACGGGGGGCAATGCCAGCCCTTCCAGCTGCCACAGCAGGCTGATGGCTTATGCCACCTTTCTTTTGCAGGGCTATCAAGAACGGCAAAGGGCTGCACAGCAAGAAGGAGGTGCCAATTCACCGGGTGGCTGACATCTCTGGGGTAAGGACCTGCCAGTGCGGGGAGCAGCTGTGCTGGCCGGGAGAGGTTGTTTGCTGGGATGGGGGTGCATGCAGCAGAGCTGGAGAGGTGCTGTGTGCCGGCGCTTCTGCACGACCCGTGGTCCTGTTCGTTGCATGTGGGATGTGCAGGAATTCTGTAGGCAACGACACCTGCCTGCCAGCTCTGCTGGGGTGTGCCAGAGGAGATGGGGCACGCAGCTGAGTGTAGGGCAGCCTGTCCTTCTCTGCTGGGGCTGGTGGCCCTCCAAGGGCCACTGCAGAAACTGCTTGTCACCCCCAATGCACCCTGAAAGAGTAAAATGAGATCTCTCCTGGGGGTTTCTCTTCTCCGGGAGACAGTGAGGAGGTCTCACCATGTCCCTCATGCTGGCTTCACCCCAAACATCAGGGATGAAGGGGACCCCACAGTGCTGCAGAGTTTCGCTGTGCAGTGCTCCTGTGGCCATGCTGGATATGTTCATAAACCAGCAGAGAGGGGCTGTGTCCATGCCCCTGGGTTTGATACCCTGGCTCTTGAGAAGGTCCTTCGTGTCCTTGGGGGGATGGAGCTCTGTCCTGGGCACCCCAATCCCTCGCTGTCCTGAGCACCCCAATTCCTGCCTGTACAAGCCTCCTGCCCTGCTTTTAATTGCTGGGGTCTGCAGCAGTGTCTGCTGCTCATACGAGCTGGAGGTTTCTTGTCCTTCTGGGATCTCCACTTGATAGGGCACAGGGAAGGATGCTGCCTGTGCCAGCACCTACTCCTGGGGACGCCCCCATGGCAGAGCTGCTGGCTCCTCAGGGCTCATGCTGGTGCAATTGCCCGTGAAGACTGAGACAAACTGGTGGTAGTGGGATGCAGGGACATCCCTGCTCCAAGCCCCCCAGCCCCACTCCCAGCAGAGTTCTTGCACCGGGGCTGTGCTGCCACCAGGATCATTAAGAGGCCCCGTAACTCAATCAGGGCAGCCAGCAAAAGGGTTGGAGCCGGACAGGAGAAGGGCCCCCGCAAACAAAATTAGGCTAATACATCACGGCTTTTATGAAGATTTGTTAATCTTTTTTAATCTTTAATAGTTTTCTGTAAATTGATCCAGGCCTTAGTTAGCCACGTGTCAGCAGTTGTGCAGTGTGATGGATTTGGGTGCATGCCGGGCTGGCAGTGGGTGCTTTACCACTGCCGAAATAATTCAATGCAAATCAGTACCGGTGCGATCCTCCAGCTGCCTGGGCACGCACTGGGATCGGTGAGCGCCCGTGCCCCAGGACCTATGGCGTTCAGGATGGCAAGACAGTGTGCACCGCGATTCCCATGGCTCTGCTGTCCCTCCTGGCTGTCGATCCTGGCTCTCTGGCAGCATTCCGTGGAGAAACAGCATTGGGAAAACATGGGCTTCTGGGCTGTTTCACCTTCCAGGTCATGGTAACAGGATGGTCACAGGACCCTCAGTGACACCCATGCCTTGGTCCCCAACCCTGACCCATGCTGTTGCATCCCATGGGGTGGCTTCAGTGCATCCCTCGCCTGTGGATCTCAGCTTGTGCTGTCCACTGTTGTGACACCATCCCTGTGTCCTTGTCCCTGGGCCATCATCTCTGTCCCCACCCGGTCCAGCTGCCAATCTCCGGCTCTGCCTTACCCTGCTCCCCATTCCTAAGCATCCTGGCTGGCTTAGTGACCAGGATGCGAAAGTCAGGGTATTAGCTCAAACACAGGATTCAGCCTGGTTTTCCCAGCTCTGGTGCAGCCTCCTGTCCTCCAGCCCCAGCTCATGCCGGAAAATGTCTCTTTCCCATGGTTTGGCCATCCAACAGCTGTGTCCAGGGCATCCCAGGAGCATCCTGCTCCTCTCCAACACCTCAGGTCCTCCCCAGTCCCATTGCCACTCTGCCCACAGGCGTTCCCTGCCGGTAGGGAGCTGCAGAGGGAAGCAGCCTCCCTCCTCATGGACCTGGGATGCTGCAGGCTTGTTAAGAAGAAAAATCGGCCCCAAAAAATAGAGAAAAAGCAAAGAGCCGCACAAATCCATGCCAGCTCACTTCTCGCATTAGCGTGCACTCTGGCACGGGAGTGCAGGCAAGCGCGTGGCAGCCCGGCCGCCGGAAAGCCTCCTGTCCTTGGGAAAAGTCCTTGAATAATTTTGCATAATTGGCAGAGCTTCACATAAAAGTGGAGTTAGGATGGTATTTTTTTCCTCACTGTATTTATGCATAATTTTCCTTCAATTCGCAGCTAATTAAACACTGGAAATGTTGAAATAATAGTAACAGGGGTGATACTACCTGGGTGGGAGGTGCAGGCAGGGAGCAGAGCAGGCAGAGCTGGCAGCACCCTGGTGGGATGCCCTGGTCCATCGTGAAGAAGTGAGGCCCAAAAAGGCACAGGATGGAGCTGCTGGGGGGGAGTTTCACCCGCCAAGGGGGATGGGTGAAGTAGAGTGGGTGGGTTGTGCCCAGGAGGTGCCTCTTTTGTGCCCGGGAGGTGCCTCTTTCTCCCCAGGGACAGTGAAAGGAGCCTGAGCTGCCAGCTCGGTGGCAGGGAACAAATCCTGCCTAGCCCTGGGCAGTGCTTAAGGTAGGAGCCAAGGCTCAGCACAGCTGGGGTGGGGAGGGGGAGATGCCAGCATGGCAGAGATCCCCTGCTTCTCTTCCCCATCTGAATTTATCCAGTGATGCCTCCCAGATCCAAGAGCCTCTGTCACCATGTTCCTGTGCAGGCACATCTGATGACAACACCTCAACAAGATATGCCGGGTGGGCTGGGAGCATCCCGAGCGAGACCCGCTCCTGCACACATGCACTGTAGAGCTTGTGCTCTGCTGCGCTCCCAGTGCCCTGGCCCCTCCGGAGGCTGCCGGGCCAGCTCCTGCAGCAGGATTGGTGTGGGTTAGTGCTGGAGTGGTTGGGACTTTGCTGTCCTATGTTGAGCTGGAGGAACATGGGGTCACCGGCCCTGAAGAGCAGATCCAGGGGAAGCAGGTCTGGGAGCTTCTCATCTCCATCCTCTCCAAACTGCAGTGCCCATGTCCGGCTGTCCCTGAGGTGCCCACCGGGTCCCTGGTGGAGCTGGGGACAGCAGCAGAGGATGCTCGGCTCATTCCTCCCACTGCAGAGCCCTGGAGCAGGAGCTGGCCCCAGCGGTGAAGGACATCTGCACGTGTCCTTCAGCACAAAGCCAAAGGCTGGATGCGACAGCAGCACTGGCTTATCTGGGCAACTGCGAGCTCTGCACCAGCTGCCACCCATCCCTAAGGCCACCCACCATGTAGTCACACACCCGTGTGCCAGGCTGGCATGGCGGCTCAGACCTGTGCTGGGGAGCCAGAGCCATCCCGAGCACTCCCAAAATTCACTCCCAGAAATCGCTCTCAGCATCAGCACAGCCATCCCCTCCACCGGCTCACCCTGCTCCTTCCCAGTCCCACCAACTTCTCGGCACTGCAGCCCCCAGCCCCTCAGTGGGTGATGCCAGGCATGTGCCGTCCCAGGGGCGCCCAGCCAGCTGGGCTCAGGATGGGGCTGCAGCATGGCTGACTGGAAGAGACACAGGGCTTTCTGCTGCTGCAGGGACAGGGACAAGACTGGTTCCATGGTGGCAGGTGTGGGATGCACACGGTGAGCGTCAGCACTGCCAGTCAGTGGGGACAGCAGGAGGGGATGAAGAGTGCACTTGGGGATCCCAGTGTTAGATGCTGTGGACCAGTGTCTGAGCCTGACCTCTCCCTGCCCCCACGGGTAGCCACCACACGCCCTCAGTGGGGTCTGGGTCAGCCCCAGTGATGGCTGTAAAGCCATGCCTGGGGCAGCCATTGCGCATTTTGGGGAGGGTCCAAGAGGTCAAACCCCCAGCCCCTGCATCACATACAGCTTTTCCCAGCACCCACCGTGAGCAGGAGACATCTCTGCCAACCTGCATGGTGGAGGTGGCATCACCCAAATCAAAGCAAGGGTGCTTTGGCAGACAAGGCAGCAAGAAAGGCACGAAGCAGCACAGAGCTTCCTCCCAGCAGTGTGGCTCCCCTCAGCCTTAATGCCCACAGCCCCTAATAAACCTGCCCTAATGGGGACATCAGGGACCAGGTGGGAATCTGTCCCTCCCGTGCCAGGCTGCCAGCATGCCTTGCCATGCAGGAATCGCTGCTCTCCATTTATTATTCCAGAGTACCAATGGGCGCTGGCACATCTCTGCCCCTCTCACTGAAGAGCTGTTCTGTGTTGTGCAAATCCCGGTGGGTTTTTAAGGTCATTCTCCAGCACATTCAGATACCGCTGTCTCCTTTTGACGCTGACAGCAGCCAGCTCACAGGGCTGGTCTTCAGCACCAGGCTCTTCCTCGCTGCCTGCAGCACCCGGTCTGGGGAGCTGGGGGTTTCCCCAGTCACCCACTCCTGGGATGGAGCAGGGAAGCCCACCCCATGGTGGGCTCCTTCTTGCAGCTCTTAGTTTTTCCTTAAGCTAATCAAATCGTGACTGTATAGTGATTACCACTAATTAGTAGCCTTCATTAGCGGCTCTCATTTTAGATTTGCATAAGTTAGACCTAAGTGGTTAACGGCGGGTAATGTGGTTTTTCTTTGCGTGCAGATTGCACTTACATGTGTTGTATTAACTTCTTGACTGCACATCTGCTAAAAAAAACCTCCCCAGGCGCATTTTTTTGCACAGAGCGCATGTGGCGGCGAGCAATCCAGCATCGAGCACTGTGGGGAGTGATGCCACAGGATTTGGGGAGGGTCTTTGTCTGCCAGCCCTGTCCCAGCTGGGGTGCTGGGGGGGTGGGATTGCCTGGGACCCCTTCGCAGCTGGATGGGGTGGGCGCCGGCAGCGAGAGCTGGGACACCAGCACAAAGGTGCTGATCAAGTGTCGGTGCATGGCCAGGGAGCTGCCAGGTGGGCACTCTGCCTCCCTGAGCCTTGCAACACCCCCCAGGCATTGGGAGAGAGATGCTGAAGCACTGCTGTGGCACATGAGTGTCCTTGCCTGTGCTGAAGCTGGAGCATGGCAGCTCTGGCACTTGGGGTTTGCTGAGATCTGCACCCACTCGGTGCCTGGAGCAGCTCCAGGTTACGGACCAGCAGCACCTGCGGCCACTGCCACTGCCACCACATGGGCCAGCTCCACGTGGCTGATGGCTTCAGGTCACACACGTGAGCGAGCAAGCAGCCACCCACTGTACTGAAGTGGATTAAAATGGGGATGCACACAAACACCAGCCCCCTTGCTCTTGCTGCTCTGTGAGCTGCTCATGCTGCCAGCACTGATACCTGCCGGAGCCGTGGGCAGAGCTGCAGGCAAAGCCACACATCTCCTGCGCCTTCAGCTCCCGGTGCTCGTGCCACAGCTTCCCCCTCCCCTAGGGGCACGGAGATTTCCCTCTTCCACCACTGCCATCTTACAGCTTGCTCTGGAAGCAGCTCTGTCTCTGCCAGCAGATGCCAGCTCCTCCCTCCCGCCCTGGCTCCCAGCCTCTGCTCCAGAGATTTACAGCCGCCTCTGCTCGCCCACCTTCCCCGGCCAAGCCCCTTCCCACCCCACGCCACTGCTTTTCCATCACCAACAGGCTGCATTTATCTTAGTAATAGTTTTTAAGCCCTGCTCTGGCCCCGGCTGTGGACCGGCTCCTGCCTCCATCCTGGTCCGACTGGGAGCTGCCTGGTGTTGGCCATGGCACGCTCCCTTCTCTCCTCTGCAACTTGTTTTTCTAAATTAAGGCCAGAGTGAGATAAAAAGCCACCTGGCTGCCTTTTATTTTGGGAACTGCTTTTCTAACTTGGGTAAATAAATTGGGAGCTTGCGACATGAAGCCTCTTGCCCCTGGTGCAGGTGGCACGCAGAGATACCGGCTGAGGCCACCACGCCGAACCCAGCCGCCACACTGGTGGTCTGCGATGGCTGCTGGGGTCTGCGGTTCCCTGGCTGTGGCTGCACTGTGCAGAGGGGTTTAGCTGACAGTGGCCACAGGCCAGTGCTTGGCATCGAGTCTGCCAGGACATGGCTACTTTGCTGTCCCCTTGCAGAGAGAGGGATGCTTGTGGTGCCACTGGCTATGCACCTGGGGATGCATGCACTGCTCCGCACCAGGGGACCCCAACACCCTCCTGCCAGCCCTAGACTCATTAAGTTTTCATTAATGAACATGCTTGAATTTATATGCAGTGACTTGCTGCTGGGAAGGGAGTGTGTGGTGCACAGAGTGGGGGTTTCCCAGGAAAGGGGAGTCCTGGGCTGTTCCGTTATGGACGGCAAGGATGGGGCAGGATCTGGCCTTCCTCCTCCTGCCTGCACCCAGGCAGCCAGCCCTGTGCCGGAGCTACCAGAGCCAGCACCCTGCAGCCGTGGGTGCAGGCACGGGGTGCACAGTCCATCCCAAGCCAGGAAAAGTTGGCTCCCTGCCTGCATCCTGCATCCCTCCCCAGCCAGCATGGAGCAGGCAAGGCCAACCCAGGCACCAAGCCCGCAGGACATTGGGGGGCCACATCAAGGGTAGTGTCCGAGCCCCTGGCATGCCACACCCCCCACCCTGACCCCCGGTTTCTTCCCACCCAGGACACCCAGAAGGCGAAGCAGTTCCTGCCCTTCCTGCAGCGTGCCGGCCGCTCCGAGGCTGTGGTGGAGTATGTCTTCAGCGGCTCCCGGCTGAAGCTCTTCATGCCAAAGGAAACCTGCCTCATCACTTTCCTGCTCGCAGGTGAGTCCCCGCCACCCCATCTGGGAGCAGGATCTGGCCCCTGCGAGTGCCTGGCTTGATGGGGGAGTCCTCACCCCACTTGGGTGCATGGTCCTCCCTCACTGCCACAGGGTACGGGTGAAGTTAATGCTGGTGCTGCCAACAGGTCGACCTGGGGGGGGGTGTTATTTGAGCTGGGGAACACTAACTGGAGATGACCAGAGGGTTTGGGTGCTGCTGGGGGCTGTTGATGCTGCTCCTGCCCTCTCCCCACATCCCAGTGGTGTCTGCACCCGCCAGTCCCCTCTGCGGGGCTGCCAGCATGCTGCCCCCCAGCTGTGCCCACCACGGGCTGGGGTCTGGGTGGCTCCTACACGTTCCAATGCTCTGTGGCCTGGCTCGTGGCTGCTCACCCCCTCTGCCCTCCTCAGCCCTTGCGTTGGCTGGCACGACACTTCCCTGCAGCATGGGGCAGCTCCGAGGGGCGGTGATGCAGGCATGGGCGTGGGAAGGATGCTCTCCTCCACCAAAACTGGGGAGCAGGTGGCAAACCCCAGGAGCATCATAGAAACGGGAGGAGGTGGCGGTGCTGTGGGACCAGGACCCTGGGGACACACAGGGATGAGCCTGAGGGGCTGGGGTGATGGAGGTGCCAGCAGCCACCCCAGGTATGTCACCCCAGGGGTTTGCCCATGCACCGGGAGGAGGGCACACATCCCTGCACACACACGGTGGCTGTTTTGGGAGGTTCTACAGAAACTTAAGAATTTCCCCACTAAACCAGTCCCACTTGCGGTGCACACTTCAGCTGAGGCTTTGCTTTGGAGCAGAGAGTGGCCAGAGCATTGTGATCCCCAGGTGTTTCAAGGTGTGCCCCAACCTTCTAGGCTGGCAGTAGGACAGGCAGATGGTGACCTCTGCCAGAATGTCCTCCCAGTGGTGTGCTGGGATGGCGAAGCCCATTGCCAGTGAGAGTGGTGGTTTGCGGAGTCTCCACTGGCACTGCCAGCTCCCTCGATGGGAGAGGATGTGGGGCGGCTCATCTCGCTCCTGTTTCTATGGCAATAACTGTGTATAAAGGATGACCCTGAACGTCGATCGTTCACAACTTGGTTATGAAAAATTCAATAAGCATATAAATAGATCTTATATGGGGATAAAAACACTGAGGTTTCTGTAAACAGCAGCTCTTGCCGCTCCCACTGAAGGAATATGTATCCTGGGGGGAAGCGTGGGGGCCGGGATGCCGTTGTCTGCCCCTTTGTTCCTGGAGCCAGGGAATGGCGCATGAGCTCGCAAAGCCAGCGTGCAGTACAGGACAACTCCCTGCCCGTGCCACCTGCACCTGCTTGCCTCGGACCTGCCCTTTGCCATCCCCCAAAGCCACCGGCACCGAGACTGGGGAGTGCCAAGGGTTGTGGGGAGCAGGAAGGACTGTGCCTGGTCTGGTGATGCTCCCAGAGCACGGCTCAAAGTGCTGACCAGGAATGATGCCACGATCCCCCCACCCTTCACCCGCTCGCTCCCAGCCCCTTGCACCCCAGAGCCTGTTCCCGTGGCACCCAAAGGTGCAGACCCCGCTCCGTCTGCCTGAGCTCTGGGTGCCAGCAGACCACTCACTCTGGCTGCCTGTTTTGCGGGGTCTATAGGACACAACCAACGTGACCAGGGGACCCCAGTCCCATCAGTGACCATCACCGTCACCCTCCAGTGACCAAACCTCCCCAGAGTGATGCTTTCACCTGGGGATGGCCCATCCCTGGTGACGGCTGGAGCACAAGCATCCCCATCCCTGCTCCAGGCTGGCTCCTGCCGTGTGGGAAGTGTGTCCTAAACCTGTCCTTCTCCGCGTGCTTGTGCGTATAAATAGTCACACAGTCTTATTTATAATTAACCATTCTTAAAGTCAGCTGCAAAAGACGGGGAAATGAGACTCCCCCTTGCCTGCGACTGAGACATTAAAATTTTAAGACATGATAAAACTCCCACGTGCTTGGGAGGAGGAATTTATATATATTTAAATATTTCTGGTTTAAAAGGCTGCCGCTGGGTTTGGCCGTGTTTCGTATGTGGGAATCCTGCGGGTTCCTCCGAGCACTCCCTGCGCGAGGAGCTGGTGGCAGAGCATCATCCCAGTGGATCCGGCATTGTCCCTGGGTCCTGCTGGCACGCTCCCTGATTTCAGACCCGGCATTTGGCTGTGGCTGGGGTGGGTTTTGCTCCACTCTCCATGGATAAGTGGCCATTTCATGGGAGCGGGGAAGGAGCTGTCACAGTTCCCAGTGCTGGCAGTGGCAGCCCAGTGTGCCCCATCCTCTTCCTCACCGGCATGCCCGTGGCTGATGCTCAGGGATGCACATGGGCTTGGGATGTGTACCCTGGGATCGGCACTGGTTAATCCCCTTCCCGTGGTGGGGTGAACAGGCTCCCACTGTCCAACCCTGGGGACCGGTGGTTAAATACACCTGTCCCTGCTGGTGCCAGTGGTTCCCGGCTGCTCCCAGTGAGTCGGGGAGGCTCCGGCTCAGCCTTTCTGCTTAGTCGGGTAATTTTTAAATTAAAGGGGAGGGGGCAGGGAGGGCACTGGGGTGGCCTGGAAATGGATGGCTCCGGGGGGAGCATGCTTGCTGCAAGTTATATTTAATCCCTGTTGCTGTGGAGACCGACTGGCTGTCACCCACTCCCAGGGGCTGATTTTGCTCCAGAAAGTTCCCAAAGTGGTGAATAACCCCCCAGGCCAGGCTGCTTGTGGTGGCCCCGGGAGTCTCCGGAGCTGTTGGGGGTCTCCAGAGCGACTGGGGACCTGCCGCAGCCAGGGTGCCCATGGGGTGCAGTGGGCACCTATAGTCTGAGTCACCCCAGCCACCTCCTTTGCCACCTCCATGCTCCCCTTTGCCAAACAGCTCCATCAGCAGGTAGGAAATAACAAGTGGACAAATCATGCCTATTGCAAAGCTCGGGCAGTGATCTGGGGTGATTTTGGGGTCTCCGGTGCCATGGGACTGGTGTGCCCATGGGCAGCCATGACCCTCTGGGAAATGCAGCTGCACCCCTTTGCAGCAGCCTCTGCATCTCCTTGGGTGTCCTGCACAGGAGCATCCTGCATCGCACAGGAGCATCCTGCATTGCGTGGGAGCATCCTGCATTGCAAAGGAACTTCTCATGTCACACAGAATCACCCTGCATTGCACAGGAGCATCCTGCATTGCACAGGGTCATGCCATGTTGCACAGGAGGATTCTGCATCACACAGGAGCATCCTGGCATTGCACAGGATTGTACCATGTTGCACAGGATCATCTTGCATTGCACCAAGTCATCCTGCATTGCACAGTCAACCTGTGTTGCACAGGAGCATCCTGAGTTGCACAGGAGCATCCTGAGTTGCACAGGACTGTCCTTTGTTCATAGGATCATCCTGCATTGCACAGGACCATCCTGATTTGCACATCCCAGAGCTGCAGCATGCTGAGCTGGGCTAATGGTGCTGCTGGAGACAATTCCCGAGTGCTGGAGCAAACTGTCCTGCTCCCTTCCTGCTCCCCTTAGTGCTGGGGGGAGTATGCAGCTCCTGCTCTCCCCCAGCTCTTCTCCAGGGAGACCTTCCCCAGCTGGGGCTCTCTAATCAAGCTGTATACATTAATTACAGGCTAAAAAGGCAGGTAACATGCCAATTAGTGTGTGGAAGATGACGCGCCCCTTCTGTCTTCCCCCGCTGTAGACCCCGCACATCTGCCAGTGTGGATATTCCTGGGATTTGGCTGGATTCCTCCCTTCATCCTGACAGCATTGCTGAGAGCTGGCATAGCTGATGCCGGCAAGCTTGGTGCATCAGCCCTGTCCCCTCCTTGGCCTGGCACACAGGGTGATTTGCCCCCCTGTCACTCCAGCCAGCAGCAAACTCTGAACCAAGAGCCCAGCATCCTGCGGGTGCAGCCCCGGTGGGGTCAGGGTGGCCCATTCCCCTGGGGCGCATGGTCACTAGGGATGGAGGTTTCAGGGTGGCCCTGAGCCCAGGAGGGCTGTGCAGGCAGGGCAGGGCTGGCATTGCACCCTGCCAGAGTGGAAACCTGGCAGCAGCAGCACGGTGGGAGCCGGCAAGGGGAGGGATGGGGTGGGACTGTTATCGCCCTACCTGCTCTGTTTTCCCTTTCATCTATTAATTGGAGTGTTGATCATGCTGGTAATCTGAATAACTTCCCAGCCCCTGCTGCCACCTTTCCTGGCTGCCCTGGCACACTGTGCTGGGGTGATGCAGGCGGAGGGACACACACGCCATGGCAGGTACCCGACTGGGTGCAGCCCTTTGGCAGCAGGGCCAGCACTGGGTGTTTTCGGCATCCCACCCACATCCCCAGCCACACTCGTAGCTCTCTGGAAAGCTGCAGGAGAGCTCCTGGTGTACACTGGTGTGCCGTGCCCGCCACCATGCCCGCGGGGACTGCTGGGGAGTGGGATGGGGGGCTGGCACCTCTCCCAGATCGCAGCACTGGAAAATTAAACTTTTACCCTAAGGCAAACTTGGTTATTGAAGCAGCTCTACCTCTAATGAGCGCCGCACAGCCCTGATCAATTATTCAGTGAAACAGCTAATGAAAGGTCAGGTGGCTGCGGGGGCTCCGGGACTCCCCAGACTGTGGTGAGCTGCTGGCTGCACCAGGAGGGTGAAACGCCGCAAGAGGAGAGGGGAGAAGAGGGGGGGTCCTGCTGGGAGGGACCCTGCCTGCACCAAGCTGAGCTTACGGGCAAAGCAGCTGAGTTGTCCCTGTCCCCTACTTGCAGGCATCAACACCCCAGGGAGCCTGCATCTGTCTGAGCCCCACACCATGGTCCTGCTCTGTGGTCCTGCTCCATGGAAGCCCCTGCTCCATGGCTCTGCTCCATGGAGGTCCCTGCTCCATGGTCTACTCCGTGGCACCCCAGGGCCATCATCCCCCATAGGTATCCCCCAAGCCTCCAGAGCCCTCCTCCCAGCCTCTGCTCGCTCCCAGCAGCTGGGTTTTGGGGTGGCCTCTTGACTCCCCAAGCTCCCCATCTGGCATCAGGTCCAATACTACACCCGTGCCTTGGGGGGCTGAAGGTTCCCACTCCACCCTCAGTCCCCACTACTGGCTCAGCACCCACCCCAGGGCACCCTCTGCAAGCACTGTGCAGGCCCCTGACAGAGCAGGGGGTCCCAGTGGGTGGGCTCCCAGTTTGGGAGGGTCCCAGCATGGGGGGGGGCATCCCAGTGTGGATGAGGCACCTTCCTCCCCCCGTTTATCCTCCCCGCGCACATCCTCCCGTGCTACCTTGGCTCACTTGGACTTACGGGACGGACAGGGACCTGCTGGAGGGGTCCCACACTGTGCCCTGTGGGGAGGTTGCTCCTTGGCTAATTGATTAATTGCCAAAATAATTGCATCATATAAAATAACGTGGGCGGATGCTGGGAGGCAGCAGTGGGGCCACAGCACGGCAAGCTGCAGGACAGCGGTGGCTGGTGGCAGCAAGCCTGGCGTGGGCTTCAGGGCTGGGAGGGGTTTTACCCTCTACTCACACACGCTCTTTTACTTTTGCTACTTTTTCGGGGTTTTCCGGCCGGTGCCTTTCCTGGGAGCTGCTCTCGGTGCTCCTGAGCAGAGCAGCACTGCAGCGGCTGGCGCGGTGCTAGTCCAGTACTCCCTGGCCCCTCTTCTGCTCACTCCACGTGGTGCCATTGCTCATCACTTAGAGTCAGAAATATGATAAATATCTGCATTTTATCAATGCCTTCCTTTTTTTGATACATCAAATGCAAATGAGCATCATAAAGAGAAGACAGGTCCCTTGTAAATGTGACTTCAGGGATGCTCTCCAGGGAGCCTCAGCCCGTCTTTCCAGCTAAAATATATACGTTTGAGTGCTATAAATATGTGCAAATAGAGAGGTGCTAATTTAATCCCAGGTTCCGTTCTCCCGGCGAGACTCTGCAGCCTGACGCCTTCTTGGTGCGGGGGCCGGCTGCAGCGTTACGGGATCTGCCCCCGGGGGAGAGCGTGCCCCAAGGGGCGAGGGGGCCGTGCTGCACCCCCGGAGCTGCTGGGTTGCGGGTGCCCCTAAATCTCACAGAGGAGATGGCAGAGCTGCCTATTTATGAGGTGGGGCTGGAGATAACGGCATTTATCCGTGGGCGCCTGCTGATGTGTATCAGCATATATGGGCTGCGAGCATCTCCCCAGGGAGCTGCTGTAACTCACCACCGTCTCAGCAGCCGGGGGCAAGGAGGTGAGCCTGGCTGCCATGGGAAGTGGCTGCCCGTGTCCAGCAGCCCACAGGGAAGGGATGCCATGAGGAGCCATGCGCCCTCAGGGTACCAAGTTGGGGCATATGTCTGCTTTGGGGGGAAAAGGAGGTGAAAATGAGGTTTCTGCCTGAGTTGCAGGGCGTAGCTGCAGCCCCCAAGGTTGTACCCACTGCAGTCTGTGTCCTGACCCCGCAGTCCACCCTCTGTTGGATGAGAGACCTCCCAAAACCCTTTCCATCCTATCATGCCTTGGTTTTTTGAGAACTGGTGTATTTTTAAGGTGATTTTTTTTGTTTGTTTTACCTCATTTTTTCACTCTGGCTTCTGGCAGGGGGATTGCAGCCTCCCCAACTTGCCTGGGCTGCTGCTGGAGCTGCGGTCAGTCCCCTTGAGAGCATCAGGGGGTGCTGGGGGGTGCCGCTCCCTGCCTGCTGCTCATGTCAGAGAGGGTGCTGTACAGGCAGTGATGCCTCTTGGCCCCCAGCCTAAGTGCTGTCCGTTGCAGCTGAGTTCAGTGGGGACAGCATCACAACAGCTTGGCTTGTTCCGCTGCAGGAAGCACCAGGGTGGCACGATAAGGGAGCCCCTTCCCACCATGATGGCACATCCCAGGGGTGTCAGGGGCTGCTCAGGTGTCTAGGCACTGCTGCTTGACCGTGGGGCAGAGCATCCCCCACAAGTGGAGGGTGCAGGTGTGCAGTGCGGGGACCCCAAATTATGCTGATGCAGTGTCAGGGTGTGTTGTCCCTAAATACTGCAGGTGGGGTGTCGGGATGTGATGGGCCCAAATGCTGAGATATGGATATGGTGACCTCCCTCCCACCTGGGGACATGGTGACCCCAAAAGCTGTAACCCTGCGGTGCTGGGGTGCAGCAGAGCAGCAGCTCCTTGCGGGCTGAAGCCAAGCTGGCATGTCCATCAGTCCCTGCATTGCAAGCCCTGGATGCCTTGAGCATCATCGCTGGCTGCTGCACCCCTCCACTGAGGGCCTGGGCAGGGGGTCCCCAGGCAGACCCTGCTCCGGGCTGCGTTAGCAGGAGCTGGCACGGTTCGGCAGTGCCCGGCCACTTCCCGCCTCCCTGGTACCGTCTGTTTCGCTGTTCCCGACAGCCTCTATTTTGGTAGGGACTAGTGTTAAAAATACGCCGTGCTCCCACACGGGCTCTGCGGCAGCAGCCAAGTTGCCATCACGACTCGGAGGCCAGCCGTGTGCCTGCCAGCGCCGGGGAAGCTGCCTGCTGGCTGCCGGGGAAGGAGGGGATGGCAGCAGCATCCCTGGGGCACAGCCCCCCGGCATCACCACCAGCCCCAGCTCAGCTCCCCTGGGGATGGGCAGCAGCATCCTGCCCCATGCTGCCAGTTGTGGCAGCAGGATCCAGCCCAAAGCCTTTGGACCGCCTGCCCAGGGTCTGGTGCTGCAGCAGCAACTCGCATCCCACCTGCTGCCAGCCGCGGTGCAGCCACCGGCATCTGGCAGAGGTCCTGGGCAGTTGGGGCGCACACCAGCGTGCTGCCTGCAGGTATCAGGTCGCTTTGTCCTGGTGACTGATGCTATCACAGGGCTCCTCTCCTCCCTTCTGCTCACCTCCTCTATTTCTCCCCAAGTCCATAAATCCTTACGGATATCAGTCTGCGGTATTCCACACAGGCATAGGCACTCCCAGACGGGCTAACCTCGCGCAGCACCATCCTTGCTCCCCAGCTCACTGTGGCAGTCACGGTTACGGCACAGCAATGCAGGGAATAAAGCTGTTTATAGACCCCAGAAATTAGGGCTGGAAATGTCCCACTCCAGGAAAGATGGGAAATCAGTGGTAAAACTGAGAGAGATTCCCTGGAGAAACTGGAGAGAGGTTTTTTATGAGCTCCGGGAGGGCGGGGAGAGGCAGGTGATGCTGGACATGGGTGCTGTGCCATGCTGCGCGTGGCAATTGCCCCTGGCTCCCTGGATTGTACCTGGTGAGGCCGTGAGACTGGCAGCATTCAATTAGTGGCTTCGTGGCTGTGCCAGGGGGTCCTGCCTGCCACCCTCCACCCTCCCTGACAGTTTATCCGTGGACAATCATATCATAATACACATCCCACCCACACTCCGCTCCCCGGCAGCACAGGATTGGCCCCTCCGCCAGCCCCGGCATGGTGTGGGAGCACCAGCCCCCCTTTATTACCCATTACAACCCCCCTCCCCACTCCCCCTGCAGCGCCTGGGCACCAGCACCGCAGGGCAGAGTGGTAGAAATACACCCTGTACATGTCATGGTGCTGGGCTGGCCTGCGGTGGCGGGAGGTTGAACCAAACCCCAGGCTGCCAGCAACCCACTTGGGACGGGGGTGGGGGTGGGGGTGGGGAACGACGACTCCCCCAGCTGTGGGATACCCCAGGATGCTGCAGGATACCCTGGGATACTACAGGATGCCGTGGGATGCTGTGAGATACCCCAGGACACTGTGGGGTGCCCAGGTTGCTGCAGGATGCCCCAAGGATGCTGCAGGATACCCTGGAATATTGTGGGATGCTGTGGGATGCACCAGGATGCTGTGAGATACTCCAGGACGGGATGCCTCAGGATGATGCATAATGCCCCAGGACACTGTGGGATGCCTCAGGATGCTGCAGGATACCCCAAGGATGCTGCAGGATACCATGGGATACTCTGGGATACTACAGGATGCCATGGGATGCTGTGGGATGCCCCAGGATGACGCAGAATGCCCCAGGACACTGTGGGATGTCCCAGGTTGGTGCAGGATGCCCCAAGGATGCTGCAGGATACCCTGGAATACTGTGGGATGCACTGGGATGCACTAGGATGCTGTGGCACACCCCAGGATGATGCAGTATACCCCAGGAAACTGTGAGATGCCCCAGGATGATGCAGAATACCCTGGGATGCTGCAGGATGCCCCAAGGATGCTGCAGGATACCCTGGAATACTGTGGGATGCTGTGGGATGCACCAGGACACTGTGAGATACCCCAGGACACTGTGGGATGCTCCAGAATGATGCAGAGTGCCCCAGGACATTGTGGGATGCCCCAAGATGCTGTAGAATACCCTGGATGTTGCAGGATGCTTTGCCCCCAGCCCTCAACTTCCAGCTCTGCAGGAGTGAGGCCAGGGTTGGAGCACTGTCTGCAGCCCCCGCAGCTGCTTCCTCCATCCCCGCCGTGCTGGCTGCACCGGGTCTCACTGCTCGGCAAAAGCATTTAGCAAAAGTGATTTGTAGCGGAGTTCTTTTGAGACCCCAGGGGAGAGCGGTGGCAGCCACACGCTGCAGCATTTTAAAGTGCATCCCTCATCTGTGCGGATTAATACATTAGTTTCCCAGGAAGAGCAACAGAGCCACAGCTTTGGGTTTATTTTTTTTTAAAGTGCTGGGTGAGTTCACTGCTGGGCTTGCTTAGCTCCCGGTGGGTGCCAGGTGGCCACCTCCCCTTGCCACACGCAGCCGGGGTGTTCCTGGGGCTGAGCACGCTCATCCCATCCTTTTTAGGTTTTCATTTTCCAAAAGCAGGCATTGCCCACGTGGGTTTAGGAGGCATCAGAGGCAGAGAGAGGATCCAAAGTGGCATTCTGAGCTGCTGCACAGTCTGGGGTCGAAGAATTTGTGTGCCAGGATCCCCCAGTGCCATGGAGCCGTCAGCCCTTCACTGCACTGTAGAAACACTGCGCTTTGCTTTTTAATTTTGTTTAAGGACTCCGACACTTCCTCAGCTATTTCTTCATTATTTTCTTTAGGAAAAAAATGCCATTGTGGTGCATGAGCCCGTGTGGCAGCTCCCTTCCCCCAGCCCCTGCTTGCTTGGTGGAGGAGGAGGAGGAGGAAGGGAAGACACACTCTTCGGCAGCTCTGGCTCCTCATTTCCCCCTCCCAGCGTGGTGCTGAAGGATGCTCCTTGCTGGAGACGCTAGCAGCATGTTTGCACGGGATCTGCACCATGGCCAGGATGCGTGCCATGGCCTCGCCGCAGCACTGGCGGTGCCACGCTGGAGCTGTGCCCGCCTGCTGCTGCCCAGTGCCAGCGTGCAGGGAGGAGGAGGAGGAGGAGATGTGTCTCTGCTCCTTCCTCTTGCTCACAACCGGGGTCCGTCTGTTGGCTCCGTGCGTGGTGTAGCCAGTGACGGGCCAGTTTGGGGTCTGAGAGCTGGGGGGCTGCCACTGAAAGCCCATACCCCCTGGGCTGGAGGGGGGGTTCCCTCTCCCCAGGGATGTGCTTGGGGTCCCCCGAGCTGCACCACGGGAGGGGCTGGATGCTCCTGTGATGGTCCCAGATGGGAGGAGCCTCCCAGCCCTCCAGCCGCTGGCCGGTTCGTTACCAAGCTGCTGGTTTCCAGCTCGTTAACGAAGATCACTGGATCCCCATTCTCCTTGCCCCACATTTTGCCGCATTTCCAGAAATTTCCCTTTCCTGCTCCATTTTTTCAGGGCAGAGGACATCAATGCCACCGAGGTCGGGGCAGGGGGTGTGGGCAGGGTGGGGGCTGGCAGCTGCCTGCCCTGTCACCTCAGCGAGGCTCCTGCCACATTCCCTTGAACTGTTTCGCTTTCCTCGGAGACTGTGCCGGGGAGGTGGGGTGGGAAAGGGGGTTTTGCCTGACCAGCACTGGGCTCTGCAGTGGCAGTGATGGGGACAGAGATGGGACAGGTTTCGGTATGGGGATTGGGATAAGGCAGGGATGAAGATGGATGGGGACAGGGATGAGGATGAGGATACAGCAGGGACAGGGATGGGGATGGGGTTGTGACGGAGATGTGGACAAGAACGGGAATGGGGATGCAATGGGGATGGAGACAAGGACAGGGATGTGGACGAGGACACATCCTCCTGGATCACACCCCCAGCCAGGCTGCAGTGGAACCACCTCAATGGGGTCCAGCAGGAGGCTGGTGCAGAGCCGGGGTGCAGGTGGCAGCAGGGCAGCTTCCCAATGCTCCGGGCTCCTCCTCTGGGTGCTCTGCAGTGCTGAGGTGGGGGGTACCCCCACGGCTCTGCTGCTGCAGGGCTTGTGAGCAACCAGGGACCCCACTGGTCCCTGAAGCACAGTTGGGGACCCCAGCAGACCCCCCCAGTCCCAGCTGAGATGGCTGTGCCTCTCCCAGGAGCAATGCAGTGAGGAGAGCCTCGGGGGGAGTCGGGAGTCCCACAGCCTCCCCTATAGCCCCCCACCACCAGGGGTTTAATTTTGAGTGATGCAAATCACCTGTTTTAATCGTGAGCTAAAGTGTCAAGCAGAGGGAACATTGAATTCACTGGGAGCTTCCCAGCCCCCATGCCTATGCTATGTGGTGAGTCTACCCCAGTTCCCCATCTTGAAGGGGTTGGGGGGGCGCAGGGTTCCCTCCACCTGCATCAGGCACTGCTGGAGAACAGCCTAGCACTTCAGGAAAGTGTAAAACCAGCACTTTATTAATTACTTAAGCAAGAACCGATACCCCTTCCCGGGTTGGGTGCCGCAGCCTCACGTGATGCCAGCAGTGCGGGTGTCACCATGGGCTTTCCTGGAGTGACCCTGGGTGTTCCCAGCCAGAGCAGGGCAGCATTTTGGGTTCCAAGCCAGCAGGCACCAAGCTGTGCCCCAGTTCTGGCAACCCAGTGTGTGCCACTGCTCCAACCACCCCGGTGTCCAAAGCAGCCACCTGGTCACTGATGCAGCTGCAGGTCCGCGCTGCGCCAGACCTCAGAAACCCCACAGCCACCGGTGAGGGGTGCACTGGAGTCACCCCCAAAGTGCTTGGCAGCCACCGTCCCCCGAGCCTCACTGGCAAGGTCAGGGCTGCTGTCACCGGTGATACAGGGACCTGGTAACTCAGGAACCTCACAGCTGCAGGGTGGGCTGCTCCAGGGGAGGGTCACATCCCCTGTGCCCCCCAGGATGACTGGAATCGCTGCAGCTGGTGCTCACAACAAACCCAGTGCCCTGGGGACACAACACCTTGTCACTGCAGGGCCAGCCAGGCCAGCATGGTTTACTGCGGTGCTCTGGGAATGTGACAGGTCGTGGCAGGGGTGTGTGTGTAGTTAATCCGATGGCCATCTATCCCTTTCCTCATCCTCACCCGCATGCAGCCGGTGGGGAGCAGGGCTGTGGAGTCCCCGGTCAGTGGCAGGGCCAGAATGTCCCCAGTGCCTTTGCCATCAGCTGTGCTGTGAGCCAGGCTGAGCCTCGCAGTGCCTGTTCCCCCCCACCTCCCTCACCAAAACGTGAGAATTGCTGCTCCATCACAAACCAAGTGCTCAGACAGCTGCTAAGTGTAATTCCCGGCACTTCATTAATAACGAATTATGTAAAATAAAATTAATAATGCAGGACTTCCCAGTTTAATAATCTGTGCCACCGTCGGTGCTGGCAGCGCTTTGCCAAAGGGGAGCCCAGGGTGATTACCCCAGTTTGCAGGTGGGAATACTGAGTCAGAGAGAGAGGGGGTCTGGATGTGAGGGTCCACATGTAGTCTGGGGCGACCACCGCCATGCTTGTCCTCCTTCCCTGCTGTTTTTTTAAGTATTTTAATCTTTAGTAATGGTTTGCAGGGCTGGGGCTTGACCTGCCTCTGTGGCTGTAGTAATACAGCAGAATTAATACCTGCTTATCAGGGGCTCTCAGCCAGTTATTGGCACAGACATCTGGTATGGTTAATAAGAGCAGCCAGAGCCATGCACAGCTCTTACAGCAGCTGGGGGTCCTGCCAGCTCGCCCCCACAGCAGCTTCCCACAGTGTGATGGGTTGCTGCTCCACAGGGGACATTGCATGGGGGAACCTTGCGTGGGACCGACCTTGCACAGGACCTTGCGTGATGGGGACCTTGCACAGGACTTGGCACAGGACAGCTTTGCATGGGACCTTGCACAAGGGGGAACCTTGCACAGGACCTCACACAGCAGGACTTTGCACGGGACCTTGCACGAGAGGACCTTGCACAGCTGGTGCCTCCAGTACTGCAGGGTCTGCACCATGGGCAGGCTGATGGTTTCTGCATGGTCAGGGGAGCCTGGGGCTCCCCATGGCACAGCATGGGTGGAGTGTTGCACCCCAGCTGCACCCTGAGATCCCCAAAACCCCCTGGTGCGGCCAGCTGCAGCAGGGAGAGAGCCAGGCAAGGCAGCTCCTCTGGCAGAGTGGGTGGTCTGGGGACAGGGACAGGGGCTCCTCCTTGCCCCCAGCCTGGGACAGAGGAGGGAGCTTGTCCCTGTGTCGCCATCCCTGCTGGCTCTTCCCCTGCTTATCCCCATGTCCCCATCCCAGCAGGCCGCAGGGCTGTCCCAGGCTCTCCCTGCCCTGGTGCCAGGGAAATGCTGGCACAGGGACCCTCCCATGTCCCAGGGGTTGGTCACATCTCACCTGGACTCCAATGGCCCCTTTCCTCCCCAAAACTTTTATTTCAGGTGACATCCCCAGCAATGGCATGTGGGTGACTGCTGGCTTCCTCCACGCACCTCACTCTCCTCTTCCTCCTCTTCCTCCTGCAGGCATCGAGTGTCCCCGGGGAGCCAGGAACCTCCCTGGGCTGGTTCAGGAGGGTGAGCCCTTCAGCGAGGAGGCCACGCATTTCACCAAGGAGCTGGTGCTGCAGCGAGAGGTAGGGGATGCTCGGCTGTGTGTGGGCCGGGGGCTGCAGCGCACCAGCTCAGTACTGGTCTGGGAGGGGCTGGCAATGCCCATGGGGCACGGATCTTGCCAAAAGGCTGCAAGGAAAGGCAAGGGGTGAGGGGAGCTGCCCTGCACCGTGCTGCTGAACCGCAGCCACCTCGTCCCTGTTCTCTGCAAGTGGTTTGGTGCTCTGTGAAAAGCCACGTGGACCCGGCTCGTGGCGCCAGCAAAGCTTCTCGCGGTGCTGGGGCCAGATTTGGCCCCGCTTTGCTCTCCGACGCGCTCGTGTTGGTGCATTGTGGTTTCGCCATGGTGCCACGGCCAGGCTCTGGTGATGCCCTGGCATTCGAGGCTCTGAGCCAGGGCCTCACAACTGGCTGTGCCCAGGGGCTGCCAGGGCAGGGTAGTGCCCGTGGGACCCCCGTCCCTGCAGCTCCGGCATCGCTCGGGGGCTTCACCCTTCCCACGGTGGGTGGGAGCTGTGTGCTGCCCACCGTCACGCACTGGGTGACACCAAGCGCATCCCCGGGTGTTTGTGGTCGGTCCATAAATTGCCAAGGCTTTGTGTTTGCTCTGCTCCTAAATCTCCCCTTGCTGAAGGCAGCAACAGGGAAGGCTGTCGGTGGCTTCTTCTGGCAGCAGCACTGGGCGTTGAACCGGTGGGGACAGCTCTCTCCTTTTGTTTTGTTTTATTTTGTTTTGCTTTGGTTTGTTTTAATTTTTTATTATTATTTTATTTTTTTTGGTGGAAATCAATACTGAGTCATGGTCTCTGCTCTGAACACGATGGTGGCTGTGGCTCCGGGTGCACTGCATTTGCTGCCATGGCCCTGCCTTTGCACTCCTCCACACCACCAGTCTCACACCAAGGAGGACTGGGGAGAACTGGGGAGGACTGGGGACCTGGTTCTGGACTCAAAACCCACACCTCCATGGTAGGAGTCAGGCCAGGCTGCACTGCACAACTGGACATCTGCTCTCCCTGCTCCCGCAGCCACATCTGTCTGGAGTGGTTCTGCTGGCTTGGGCACAGAGCGACACGGCACAGAGGGGCTCCAGCTTGGCAGAGTGGGCAGCATCAGCATCCTGCTGGGTGCTCAGGAAGGGTGCTGCACGAGTCCCAGCAAGGCTGCAAAAGCGGTGACCCCAAAAAGCACCTGGCGAATGACGCCTGCAAAAACCAGGCAGGCAGAGAGATGATGTTTGCAGAAAAGGAAAGTGCAGAGGAAGCACGAAGCAGCATGTGGCCGCACAGGGGGAGCTCATCACCTGGGGAGGAAGGTTTGCTGCTGCTGTGGGGTCTGTCCGGTGGGTTGGGGTGCAAACAGGGTGGGCCACCCCTACAGCAGCCACCTTGGCCAGGGCTTGGCCATTTCCGGCACTGCCCAGAGTGGGAATTGCTCCAGTGGGAAGGGGCAGCTCAGGATGTCAGGTTCCACAGCTGCGCCCTGCACAGGGATCCCAGCTATTTGGCTGAGGAATACTGATGGATCCATCGTGCATCACTGCCTTTTGTGCCTCTTCCCAGCCGTTCAGTTTAAATTGGCTGAGGAACTTGTTGTGGCAAGGGCTGCCAGCCCGGTCCCCCCTCCACGGGTTCCTCAGGGGAGCAGGCGAACAGTGGCCCCCCATCGCGCAGCGCCTGGCTCAGCCAGAGAGTTCTGCACAGCACCTGCCTGTGCTGGTGCAGCCCCACAGTGGGGCACAGTTTGGCCCTGGTCCCTGCCACTGGAGCAGGAGGAAGCTGAGAACGGGGTTCTGCCGAAGCATCACCTCAGCCAGCAGCACCTTCTCCGCCTTCACAGCCATGCCAGCAGCACCAGTGAGTGCTGCACTGTCGTCCCCCCTGCATGCTGCCTCTCTGCTTTGGCATGTCTTTCCCTGCACCCGCCGTGCGAATGGGGTGAACTGGGGTAGAGCTGTACCGGCACCCCTCCAGGCAGATGGGATGTGCCAAGGCAGAAAGTTAGAGCAGATCCGAGTCCTCTGCAGTGGTTTGCATTGCTCTCTGCAGAGCTGTGCTGCATGATGGATGCATGGCGGCTGCAAGGTGGATGCAAAGTGAGTGCAGGGTGGATGTGTGGCAGATGCATGGCAGATGCGCAGTGGATGCATGGTGGCACAGTGGCTGTGTGGGGTTGCACAGCAGCTGCATGGTGGTGCACAGCGGATGCAGGGTGGTTGTTTGAGTTTGCACAGCAGAAGTACGGCAGATGCACAGAGCTGCATGGTGGGTGCACAGCAGATGCAGGGTGGATGCACAGTGGACATGTGGCGGTTGCGCAGCTGAAGTGGGGCAGGTACATGGAGATGCAGGATGGATGCACAGTGGATGCAAGGCAGATGCACAGTGTCTGTGTGGGGTTGCACAGCAGCAGCACAGTGGATGTATGGTAGATGTGAGGTAGATACACAGCAGCTGCCCGGCAGATGCCCGGTGTATGTGGCAGATGCAGAGAGGATGCGCAGCAAACACACAGCGGGTGCATGGCAGATGTGTGGTGGATACAAGGCAGATACATGATGGATGTGCAGTGGCTGCACAGCCGATGTGTGGCAAATGCCGGAGCTGCTGTGGGCAGCAGGGACGATGCAGCACCTTCATGGCACCGGCGCGAGGTCCGTCCACAGGCAGGCTTCTGGCAGTGCCAGCAGGAGCGGCTGACGACCTTGCATGGCCTCAGCTAATACTAATTACATAAATTGCCCTGCAGGGGAGCAGCTTTATCTTCCTAGCTGAAAAACTGTAAATTACTTTCTTTTGATCTTCTGAAGGAGAAAGTATCCAGGTGCCCGGCAAGCTGTGGCCGGACACTCCGGGCAGTATTCCCAGCAGGAGGGATGGGCAGCTCCCAGGTGCTCTGGAGGGCAGCAGGTTTGGGTGCTGCTTTGTGCTTTTCCTGCCAATTCTCCTGGGGAATGCAAATGCCATGGCCGCATCCTGCAGGCAAGGCCAGATCCAGGCTGCCGAGCACCCAGGGTGTGCGCAGGGATTTGCCATGAACCTGCCTCCTGTCTCTGCCTCCCCCTGGTTTGAATGCTTTCTCATTAAGGTCTCTTGATATTAAAATTCACTAACTCGTGCAACTTCTCTGATTGAAACTTCTGTGTCAACCAAAGCGCAAGATCCATTTTGTGTAATTACGCCGTGATTCATAATTTCAATATAGGATAAAAAATGCCCTCTGCAGCCTTTAGCCATCTCCCCAAGTGACTGTCAAGATAAAACTCTGCAATTTATGCACAGATCGCTTTGCTCTTCCCCACTCTACCCCTTTCCTTTGCCAGCTATATTTGCACCTTCACATCAGTGCCGTCGGTAATTCCTTGCTCTGTTTAACTCAGCCATCATTACCAGGTGAGGCCTCGCCTCCGTCCCGCTGTGGCTGGGGGATGCGGGAGCTCGGGGAGGGGGATGCGGAAGCTTGGCCCCCATGGCCTCGCAGACCCCCGCCTAGTTGAGGCATGGCCACTCGCGGTAGGTGGCAGGATCCGGCACGGAGCGTTGAGCGGATGCCGCTGCTCCAGTGCCAGCTGCTGCTCCGCACAGGGGGTCCTCCACCAGCACACGCAGCTGCCATCCGTGTGGGGGGGGTGCCCTTCACTTTCGGGAGGTTTAACTACTGCCACTTAAATCCCAGTGTGATGAAACAAGCGTCCCCAGGCAAGCGGGGGGGCTCCTGGTGTGAGGTACAGACCTGCTGTGGTGCCGGTGTGGGAGTGCATGTGGAGAGACAGCACCTTCCTCTTGCCCCGTCTCGGATAGCTAGGGCAGGAACTGGCGGGGGCTGGGTCAGGAATGAGGGGCTGAGGCAGGAATGGAGGGAGCTGGGGCAGATGAGCTGCCATCTCCCCAGCGGAGTGTGGGCAGTGGCAACGCGGCCAGGGGTTTCTCCACTCGTGCACACTCAGCCCCTGCACCGTGGCCTGCTTTCCCCTGGCCGCCTTCTCCTCCTACAGAGCATCGCCTCACCTCCACTTGACAAGCCCACAAGCGTGAGGACCCGGCTGGCCAGGCCACACTGCTCTGCCCCACACTGCACCACCCACATCATCCCTCTCGAGTGCAGGATTGTGCCTGGCCCCAGCAGCACACGGATGTGTCCTGGTACGGGCTGCACCTGCCCTGTGGTGCTGGGCAGGGGACAGGGCGCCGGCAGGATGGGAACCAGGGCTGCCCTGGAGGGGCCTGCCTGCAGATGCAGATGTGGGCGGGATGCAGATGTGCCTGTGGATGCAGCTGTGGGCACAGATGCAGATGTAGGCGTGGATGCAGCTGTGGACATGGATGCAGACGTGGATGCAGATACGGTTGTGGGCACAGATGCTAATGGGGGCATGGATGCAGATATGGGCACAAATGTAGTTGTGGGCACTGATACAGATGTGGCTGCAGATGCAGCTATGGACATTGGAGGCAGATGTGGCTGTAGATACAATTGTGGGCACAGATGCAGATGTGGACACAGAAGTAGTGGGCACAGATGTGGTTGTGGGCATGGGTGCAGATGTGGGCACAGATGCAGCTGTGGGCATTGGATGCAGATGCAGATGCAGATGTGGGCAGAGAGGCAGGTGTGGGCAGGGATGCAGATGTGCCTGCAGCTGCAGGGCAGTGCAGCTGGCTGTGGGGATCGAGAGCCTGCGCTCATCTGGAACGCCGCAGGTTGGTGGGCACGGGGAGGTGAGGACACGGCAACACGGGGACACGGCAGGCATTTCCGTCCCTCCTCGGTGTCTTGCGGCGTGCAGCCGGCTGCTCTAAACTGCTGACCCGCGTCCCAGGGGCATCGCTCTGCTTCCTTAGCACATCTTGGAGGCTCTGGATTAGCCGGTGCTCGCCACCCCGCACCAGCCAGAGCCTGTCACATCCCATTACACTTGCTCGCCCGCCTGCCTGCTCTCAGGGAGTCCTGCCCGCTTCAGCCCATTGGCAGGGGGAAACTGCCATTGTGGCTTTTGCAGACCCCTAGGACCTCACAGCCCCATGGGGAAGGCAGCTGCCCTGGGCTCCTGAGCCCCACGGTGCCAGCAAACTGGCAGTGGTCATGGGCAGCTGAGGTGGCACAGCGTGGGCACCTGCCCCTCACCCTCAGCATCCCCGCTTCCACGGCTGTGTTTCTCCTTCCTGTGTCGACCCCTTCAGTATTTCACCCCATCTGGCCTCGATGCACATGGAATTTTGATCGGGCTTCTAACAAAGCTGCAGCTGCTGGCTAGCTGCTACCCGGGCTGAGCTGAGTGGGGTCTCGGCACTGGCACACACTCGGGAGGGGGCCATGCTCCAGCCAGCCCCTGCGTCTCCCCAGGCAGGCAGCCCCCTGCCCCAGGGTGCGGTGGCGGTGGTGGGATGGTCCCCTCCCATGGTGCCATGAGAAGGGTGCTGGCTTTGACCCCCCTGGCACACTGCGGTGGCTGCTGCAGGTCTCACCCTGCTCCTGGCATGACTGGTGGCACCATGCCGGGGATCAACAGCCCAGGAGGAGGGTGATGCTGATGGCACCAGGGAGGTCAAGCCTGGCTGGCACAGTGGTCAGGGCTGCAGGTTGCCCGCTACCACGCTGCTGCTGCTGCTGCTTTTCATTGGGCTGGGCAGGCGCTGCCAGGGTTCCCTGGGGATGGAGGGGACCGGTTTGGCTCACACCGTAATCAGTGGCGTGCAAAAAGCCGGCAAGGCACGGCTGGGAGGTGTCAGCCCTCCCGCAGCTGCAGCAAGGGCAGGGTGAGCCCCACGCTGCCAGCTCCGTGGTTTGGAGTGCAGCTGGGGGGGGACCTGGGCTGTTTCGGAGGAGCATCTGTATGAGGTTGGGACGCAAATGACCCTCAGGAACACTCCCCAGAGGGTCTGAGCTGGGGTGAGCTACTCATGGTGCTGGCTGGCAGCAGGGCAGGGGTCTTGCCTGTACCCCTCTGCCCCAGGGTAGTTGGCTGGAGGAACCCCCAGATTCCACGTGTCTCAAGACTGCGGCAGCTTAATCCTTCCTCTGAGGATGGCAGCTAAATAGGTTGGCTTGAGTAAATAAAATATCCCCCAGGAGGAGGATTAAGGCACTGTGATCCCAGGGAGCTGCCAGGGAGGGGATGATGGGCACCTTCATTTCAGATTTGCTGGGGGTGGCTTCTGCCACGGTGTCCCCTCACCTGGCTTGGTGCTGCCACCTCGGCTCGGCTTTGGGGTTTGGTGCCCACCACACTTCCCGTTGTCCCTGGGCACAGTGGGGCTCTTACACTGTGGCAGCTCTCTTCCAGGGTGTGGGGGGACAAGGTGGCGGGGGGGAGTGCTGTCCTTGCCTGTATGCCTGCTGCTTTCCTGGAGCGTGAGGGGGTCCCGGGGTTTGGCATGGATGCTCTCTGGAGGGATTCCCTTCCGTTTCCGTGGCAACTGGATGATGGGGACATCCCCCATCAGCTGCCCATCCATCCATCCATCGCTGGCCGTGTCACTGCTGTGGGGCCACACAGCATGGCTGCCCCGTGTGGAGCTGGGGGGACAGACATGGCCCCAGCCCCCCAAACACCCTCCTTGCAAAAAACCCTGGTGCTGTAATTGCGGGAAATGGCCCCCAAATGTCCCCTGTCCCCGAGGCAGCTGCCCACGCCGGCCCCTGCTAGCCCCTTCCAGCGCCCCCAGCCGCCCCTGCCCTGCCAGCCCCCGGCTCTTGTTGCAATGCAGCATTTCCAGCCAGGAGGTGCAGCGGGAGCCGTTCCCGCTGACGGATCCGCAGCTCGGGGCCGATTTTCCTGCCAGCGGCGGGTGCCGAGCGGTAATTTTAGAACAGGGTCAGGCCTATATTTTTAGAGCGTTTGGCTCGCCCTCCCTGCGCACAGCCTGGCGCGGGCAGCACGGGCAGCGCAGGCAGCGCCTGGCCGGGGCGGCAGCACCTCATCTTCTTCCTCCCTTGCCCACGTCCCCCCAGCCCCTGGGGCCCTTTGAAGGTTTTCTCTCCATAATCCCGGCTGCCGGCGCGTGCCGGGTCAGCAGGCTTTTAAACTCCTCGGCTAAATGCTCGAGTCCTCCAGGAACTGAGCAGAAAGGAGCCTTTTATTTTTTATTCCCTTTTTTTCCCTCACCTCTTTCATTCATGCACTTCAAACGCAGGGTTTTAATGCAAGAAGCTGGGGACAGGGACAGGAGGTGACATCCCAGACCTGGCAGGGGATGAGCTCCAAGGAGGAGGTTTGCTCCTTGGGGTGGCAGACGATGGCGCCCAGCTCTGTGCCAGCATATGCATCTTCACACCCTGTACCCAAACATGCAATGGGTGCACTGGCAATGTGTCACCCACCCAGGGCCAGTGCTGGCACAGCACTCGGTCACTGCTGGCACATTTCTATGCACCCCCCTAGCCGGGACAGCGCAGTGGCATGGAACCAGCTGCCTCCATCCATGCTGACCCAAGCAGGAGTGAGCTGGAAAGCTGTGCCGGCACAGAGCTGCACCGTGTTGGCAGAGCTGTGCTGTGCCATCCACAGTGCCAACGCTTTGCAGGCACACTGGGGATGCCCCAAGTACTGATGCCCATGAAAACCCCAAGGTACCAAGCTCGGCTCCGCCGGCAAAGCCGCCCAGGATGGTGCTGCCGGATGAACCAGTGCTGCTCCAGCAACATGTGTGGCTTGTCCAAGATTTCCCAGGGCCAGCTCTGAGGACCTGGCTGAGAAGAGGAGGGGAATTATTCCGTGCTGTTAACAATACTGCTCCCTTCGGTGACCTCTCCAAGTCATTATATACAATCCATTACATGGAATAGCGGATTTATTCCTTTACAGCACCCGGGGGCATGTTGGGCGCACAGCCGCTGACACCCTGCAGGCAAGCCGTTTCGTTATTTGCAGGCAATGATGGGGCTTAACAACTGCTGGTGGCCTGGGCTGGGTGGCCATGTGTCAGCTGGTCCTTCCCCAGCACCAGTACCCAGTACCCTCCCCTCCCCGGAGCAGGACACCCGTCCCGCAGTGATGTGGCAGCCACCCAAACATCCTGGGATGAGGGTCCCCTCAGGTGCTGGCACCCACCTCTGCATCCCTGCCCAGAGCAGGGAGTCCCCACTTTTCCCCCAAATTGTGGGGCTGCAGCAGGAGCCTGGGGATCACAGGTCACACTGCACACACACCCCTCACTGGTGGAGAGAAAAGCAATGGGCAGCACCCAGGCATCTGTCACGAAATCCTTGCTATGGTGCTTGTTGTCCCCTCCCTGTCCCCCTGCCATGTGTGGGGCTGAACCCAGCTTCACCCCATGGGGAATTGCTAATCCTGCTGTGAGCATCTCGATATCAGCTTTGTAAATCCCCCCAGGACAGGGGTCCAAGCAACCCAAGCCCTGCAGGAGAGGGGGGGTTTCTTCCTGTATTGATTGCCGTGGAGCCCCCATTTTCCTTTATCATTATGGCTTTAATTAGAGGCTCCAGCTGCTGTGTCAGCAGTTTGCGGGAGCCCTGGAGGCCACAGCTCTGTGCCGAGCTGGGAAGGGGCAGGCACTGCTCTGCAGAGCAGGCAGAGAGCTTCCCTGCCTGCCTGCCTGCCTGCCAGCCCCTCGCTGCTGTGTGCCACGAGCCCGGTGACGGTCCCTGCTTGCCTTCAGCACTGCCAACCCCCTCCCTGGGATGCAGGGAGCCAGAGTCCTCCGGGAGAAGCAGCTCTGGCCTGGATGCTGGCAGGGCTCGTTAAAAACAAAATGAGCCCATGCCAGTAGGTCTCAGCCCTCACTCCTTGCCGGAGCCTTCGAGAAAAAAACGGGGCTGGAGACCACAGACCAAAGAGCAGGAGAGCATCCCTCCAAGCATCCCCCACCTGCCGCTGTGCTTGCCGGGGTTGTCATCCCACAGGAGGGACCAGTTATTGAATTGTGGGCAAAAACTGCCTCCAGCCAAGGCATGGTGCTCCCCCTTCAAAGGCACCTCTCCTGCCATGATAGGAAGGAGTCATTCTGGGTGGCAGAACCCATCACCCTCAGTGACACTGGAGCCTCTGCAACAGCCCTTGCCTTTAAGTGTCACATCCTGGCACAACCCAGCCAAGCACCAGCATGTTGCTGTGGCCCAAGGGGTGGCCGTCCCGCAGCCGTGCCGGCTCTGCTAGCTCCTGGGGATGGGGACCAAGGGTGTGCAAAGCGTGGCATGGGATGGGACTGGGATGCGGTGGGGTGCCCAGTGTTGGACGGGCGCACTCTGCAGCTGCAGTCGCCTGCGCCAAGGCAATGCTGCGAAGGTACTGGAGCCCCATCCCACCCCTTCCCCCCTTGTGCTCATGTTGTGCAAATGAGCAGCCTTATTTTGACAAGGTGCCTGATTTAATTACATCGGCCAGGCTGCCGGCTTTCCCCAAGGTGCAGACTATTTTGTGTCTATACGGTGCCAGCCGTCCGCAGGGTCCCGCCAGGCTTTACCGGCGCGACGCGGAGGCTGCTCACCCGGCACTGATGCGCTCCACCTCCAGGAGCCGGCCGCAGCAGCCAACACGTGGCCACAGCAGGGAGGCCATGCGGAAGCTGGGATGCTGCCCCGGGATGTCGAGGTGGAGCTTTGGAGAGCTGCAGTCACACCACATGGCACGTCCTCTGTCCCATAGGTTTTTCCAGCCGTGGGGGACCCCACATGGGATAGGGGGGGGTCCCACAGCACACTGTGCCATCCTCCTGACCTGCTTCGGCATTAACCCAATTTAGGAGCTTCCAACCCATAAGGCCAATTAGGTGGGGATGGGGTGCGGCACAGCGGCTCGTTATGCAAAGCAGCCTCGGCAGTTGCTAAACTGTTTATGCAAATGGGCCCGGCAGCCGCCCGTGCTGCAATCCTAATTACTTGGGGCGGGGGAATGGCAAATAAAATCCTCTCCCCCTTAAAAAAAGCACTTGCCGCAGTCTGCAGTTCAGGCTTGGGGAAAAAAAAACAACCGGGAAAGCGGCCTGGAAGGCAGTGGCAGCTCGGCCAGTGCCAGCACAGCCCCGCGGTGCTGCCGCTGTGGGAGCTGGGATACAGCACAGCAGCTGTGCCTCAGTTTCCCCACTCACTGCAGTGGAACCCGGAGCGGGGACAGTGCCATGCATACCCGGTGCGCAGCATGCAGCTGGAGGGGAGCAGCAGCGTGTGGGAGGGCTGGTGGCTGCTGCTCAGACGTCTTGCAGCTTCTTGCTTCTGGGTATTTTTAATCTTGACAAGGACGTCCGTCCATCGTCTACCCACCTGGGGCTGCGGTGCTGCCAGTGCAGCCCTCAGCCAGCTCACCCACCCTCTTTCTTCCGCTGCCCTTGTTCATCCTCCTCTTCCTCCTGGCTGAGCTCCCCGTGCCACATGTGGGGGTCTCCATGTCAGCTGTGGGGACCCTGTGCCGGGTCCCCATCACCAGCCAGAGCTGGGATCTCGCAGGGGCTTTGCCATGCAGGGAGTTGCTGCAGCGATGTCCCTGGGTGAGGATGGGGACTGGGATAGCGACACGGCGCAGGGCAGAGGTCCCCAAGCCCTGGTGTGGGAGGGGGTACTCCTCTCCTGGCCACATCCCCAGGGACTTGGGTGGCACCGCCAGGCACACTGCTAGCGCTGCTCCCCCCAGCACTGACAGCAGAAGGCTGGGGGGGCTGTAGGGGTGGCCGGTGCCAGATCCCCACCCAGCAGGGCAGGAGCCAGCCACCACATGTAGCTGGGGTGGGGGTCCCGGCAGTGGTTCATCAGTCTCCCACGGTGGCGCATGGACATGTGTGCTGCCCAGGGGTGGGGAGACCCATGCCAGGGCAGGGGGCAGCCAAATTCCTCCCCATCCTTTCGCCTGACAGGAGGCTGAGGGTATATTTTTAACCCGGTGGCTCCAGTGGCTGCTGACTCATCGGCCAGGTGAAGCCAGCGGGCCGGTGACTAACCCACCCTGGCTCATTTTGGGCAGGAGGAGGCTGAGGCTGGCAGCAGCCGCAGTGCCGCTGGTGGTGCTCCAGGAGGATCAACAGCTCACGGCTCTGCACTCGGATAATCTGGATGCATGCCGGCGCCATGCCGGCACCAGTAGCCACACGTGCCACAGCCATCCCCATGGGGACCCCCACTGCGATCGCAGTGTTAAGGTGTGTCCCCCAGCTCAGGTGGGCAATGGGGGGTTACCCCCTGTGCCATGTGCCTCCCAGCACCCCAGCAGTCTTCTGCTGTGGTGGCTGCTGCACCAGTCCTGGCAGGAGTTGCTCAATCCTCTGGGATTACCAGAAAATTGCCCCATCGGTGGAATTTCTCAGGCCCCAAATCCAACGGGCTTTTTTGTCATGCTCTGATGAATCCAGCCTGAAATTACTGGTCGTTAAATCTCCTGCATGTGAACACATTGTCCCGTTCCTGCGTCCTTCCTCTGAGAGCATCCAAACCCCGCCGGGCCCAACCAGCAGCGCTGGTCTCAGGGCATGTAACGGCACACTGCCGCCGCAAACCCGCCGAGCTGAAAAAAAAAAAAAAAAAAAAAAAAACGCATCTGCAGCACCAGAGCCAAAAATATCCGCAGCAATAAGAATAATTAACGGGAGCCCCATGTCGGGTTGTGTGCCGAGCGGCTGGGAGCCCACGCTGCCGTAACGGCTGCCTGCCATGGCGAGTATGGCCCTGGATGGCTGCCCGGTGACACTGGGGTAGGGGCACCCCCCTGGGAGTGCCACTGCGGTGCCCCATGCCATGACAAGGGGCTGGGTGCCCCAGCTCCATGCTGGTGGGCACCTCTGCATCCCACCGCTTCCCAGCCGCAGCTGCCGGGGCAGGCGCAGGGAGCATCCCCCCCAGTCCCGTTACTGCAGGGGTTTCTTGGTGGCTGCTGTGACATTTGCTTTTTTCCTGAAAGTGCATATTCTTATTTAGTAAATATTTGCCTTTTCCCAAGCACGGCGGCTAATTACCAAGCTGCTTTTGCTGAAACCTGCCACTGCCTGTGCAGGCGGTGAAAGAAAAGGCCCCGGCACCTGCCCATCGTCCCCCAACGCCAGCTGAGTGCCCCAACCTGCGCCCACCACGGCGGGGGGAGTAGGGAGCTGTCAGGAACCTCCCGCCACAGCGGTGCCGGGGATGTGCTGTGGGGCAACCCATCCCGTTCTCAGGGTGCTGGCAGAGTCACTGGCACCCGCTAGCACGTGCCAGTGTAGAGGCCGGTCCCCGCCAGTGAGGTTGCCATAGAAATTATCCTTAACAAGCCTATAGGTTTTAATCACGGGATGCTGCAGCTGCTGCTCAGCCCCCGCTCCCCTCCGGGCTGTTTTCCTCGTTAAGCCCTCCAGGATGGAGACCTTGCCATAGGGTGGCCGTGGGGCAGCCATAGGGTGGTTTGCAGGGGGCACCCATGCACTGGTGGGGTTCGGCATGGGGCATCCCCAGCCCTACCAGCTCCCCCCTCCCCCCCCCCCCCCCCCCCCCCCGCCTCGTTGCTCTGCCGGCTGCTGCCTGTGCCGGGGGCCAGCGTGCCCTTGCCAGCCAGGCTGCTTGTCGGCAGTGAGTGGCAAAGCATCTCCGGCAGCTGAAATCTCCTGTCCCCCCCCAAAAAAAGCGCAGGGGGTGGGCGGCGGGAGGATGGCGTGTGTGTGAGGGGGGGGCCCGTGCCTGGCATCGCCGCCGGAGCTGCCAATGAAAGGCTTTTATATTCCTGTCGCTCCGGTTTTTGCATGGCTCTGCGAAGCTGGTGACGAAGGCGCTTGCACGGGGCTGCCTGCAAGTACCCACCCGCCCTCGTCCGTATGCCTGGACATCCGTCTGTCCCTCGCTCGGCACTGCCAGCATTCCTCCAGTGCCACTCTGTCCCTGCAGCCCTGGCCCCCTTGCTGCCAGCCCCCTGCCCGCAGCCCTGGCCCCCTGTCAGCCCTGCCAGCCCCCCAGCCTGCGGAGACAGTGGGAAATGCAGGGAGAAAAGTTTCCCAGCCCTGGGAGCAGGGACCGGCTGGCTCTGGTGCTGTGGCACTTCCAGCACTGCCTCAGCTTCCCCCAAGCATGCTGTAGCCCCCCGTGCACACTGCAACCCCTTTAACCGATCACACCGCAACCCCCTGATAACACCACAGCCCCCTGCTTGCATTGCAGCCCCTCGCACTGCAGCCACCCTGCTCACACTGCAGACCCCTGGGCTGCTCGCACTGCAACCCTCCAGCCAGTTACATTGCAACCCCTTGCACTGATCACACTGCAACCGCGCCAATCGTTCTGCAGCCCCTCTCCTCACACTGTAGCCCCCCCAGTCATGCTGCAACCCTCCATCACATCACGCTGCAGCCCATTGCACTGATCACGCTGCAGCCCCCGATCATGCTGCAACACCCCTGCTCACGCTGCAGCCCCTTATGCTGCTTATGCTGCAACCCTCCAGCTCATTGCATTGCAACCCCTTGCACTGATCACACTGCAGCCCCCTCCCCGGTAGCACTGCAGCCCCTGATCACTCTCCAGCCCGCCGATCACACTGCAACCCCTGATCATGCTCCAGCCCCTGATCACACTGCAACCCCGCTGATCACACTACAGACCCTGATCCTATTGCAGCCACTCCATTGCATCACAGCACAACCTCTTGCACTGCTCACACTGCAGCCCCCCCAGTCACGCTGCAACCCCTCTGATCGCTCTGTAACCCCCCGATCACTCTGCAGCCCCCCTGACCACACTGCAGCCCCTCCACTGAATCACACCAGAGTCACCCCACTGCTCACACTGCAGCCCCTCGGCTCACGCTGCAACCCTTCCGTTGCATCACACCACAACCTCTTGCACTGGTCACACTGCAGCCCCCCGATCACACTGCAACCTCCCCGATCGTGCTGCAACCCCCTCCATTGCATCCCACCACAGCCCCTTGCACTGATGACACCACAGCCCCATCCCACTGCGGCCCCATCCCCTTGCAGCCCCTGGCTCCGCTGGCCCCACAGCCCCCATCCCACCTCTGCTGGCCCCGCCGAGCTGGCGCATGCCCTGGCCACCCGCAGCCCCTCCGTGCCCACCGCAAATCACCCCTCGCGCCCCCCCACACGCCCCTCCAGCCCTTTTTTACACTGGCGGAAAGCTGATTTACTCGGGTGCTCTAATTTAAGGCTAAAATTAAAGCTAAGTGCTTAAATAAAATCAATATGTCAACTTCAACTCCATCCCCTCCTGCTTTGCTGCTGAATTAAAGGTTTTAATGGGACGCTTGCCCGGCCGGGCCCCAGCGGAGGCTGGCACGGGGAGGAGGAGTGCAGAGGTGCCGGCAGGGAGGAAGGCCCCCCAGCAAAGCCGGGGCTGGCTGAGGGAGCTCAGCGTGACATGAGGAAGAAGGGGAGCAATGTTTGCATTAGCAGATCAGCCGGAGTGATAAAAGCTGGGAATAAAGAGAAAACCAGACATACGGTTTTGATAGAAACCTTCCCGGATTTCACCAAAATAAGGCAAAAAAGCCTAAAAACAACAATAACAAAAGAAACCCAAAACTAAAATCCCAACGTTTAACTCCCGACGCAATAACCGTGATGGCTCTGTGGTGGCAAGGCACTGCGTGAGGGCTCGGTCCCAGCACGGGAGCCGGTGAAGCTGGGTGCTGGGGGATCTCCTCCCCTCAGCATCCCCGAGCCGGGTGATGGGGTCCCTGGGGAGCTTCTTTTCCAGCCCCAGTGCCAGAGGCAGCCCAGGGACATGGGCATGGCACAAGGGTGGCCCTGGGGCTGCCAGCAGGCATAGTCATCCCAGCACTGCCGCAAAGGCTAGGATGGGGGCGGCACCTTGGGGACCCTGCTGCCCCCAGCTGTCCCCATGTCCCTGCCACCAGCAGCACCCAGGGCACCCCATGTCCCTGCCACCAGCACCCAGGGGTCCCCATTTCCCCACGCAGCCGGGGGTCCTGGAATCCCCACCACCATCACCCAGGGCACCCCGTGTCCCTGCTGGCGGCATCTGGGGGTCCTGGCGTCCCGGTGTCCTTACAGAGCCAGGGGTCCCACTGTCCCTGCTGTGGTGCTGGGGATGGCCTCCATCCCCCTTCCCCTGCCCGACCATCTTGGAGCGTGGGCAGCCGGGACCCGCTGCTGGGTGATTCATTCCCGGCTTTATCCTCCCTCTCGTCTGCGCCCGCTCCCTCCTTTAATGGCGAATTAAGATTTTTCCAGCCAGGGAACCCATAAATCCGAGGGGTAACGGCCCCGCCCCCCCCCAGCCCCCCAGACAGGGGGGGCATCCCATGTGCCCTGGCTGGGGGGTTGCGCAGTGGGGGGGTGCCCCGGTGTCTTTAACCGGGTGCCCACCGTGGCGGTGCCTGAAAGCGGGTGACGCCAGGGGTCCCACGCTTGGGTACCCAGCTGGATGCTCGAGCTGGGGGGCACCAAGCTGGCAATGTCCCCCCCTCTCCCCAGCACATTCCCCCCACCACCCTCAATTTGGGGCAGCCCCCCACGTGTTGCCCCCATCGCCAGTTCCCTCCATTTTCCTCCCCGCCTCCCCCTCCGCGATTTTTTGGAAGCTTTTTACTGCTGGGAAGACAAAAAAGCAGCAACAGAAACCCTTTCAGGCCGCAGGCTGCTGGGGGGGACACACAGCAGCCCCCCCGCAACCCGCTGGCTTAACCCCTCAGGGACACGGCATTACAAATTTTGAACAATATTTATTAAAATACAAAAATACACTTGGTTTTTTTTGTTTGTTTGTTTGTTTCTCAGAGTACAGTCAGATCGTTCTGGTGTTTATATAGAGAGATATAGATATAGATATAACTTCTGCGTCTCCTTCCCGCCTTTAGCCCCCCCGCCCCACACCCCCCCTCCCCCTCCCAACTTTTATTTCAAATGTGACACCCTCAGGTAATTTTTTTTAAAGCTAAAATAAGAAATTAAAGTAGTTCCAGTGCTCGAGCAGCCGGGGAGGGCCCCCTCGCTGCCCGACCCTGCCCGTGCTCCCCCCCAGGACCCCCTAGCCCCTCAGGACCCCCACGAGGCACTTGCCGTCCCCGCCGGGACCCGCCCCCCCCCGGCAGCCACCTCAGATGCTGGTGGCCTCCCCCGGCCCCCTGCTGTCGCCGGGCTGAGCATTCCCCCCCCCACCCCGAGCCCTTAATTTTTCCCAGCCCCCCCCATTCCACGAGCAGCCCTCGGGGTAGGCTTGGGGGGGGATCCCCATCCTTGCCCCCACCTGGAGAAGGGCAGGGGGGGATACCCACCCCACCCACCCCAAAAAGAAAGGGACTAAAATTCGCAGCGTGTTGCTGAAGGTGGTCTACAATCATACGTCAGGTCTCCCAGCAGGGGCCCCCCCAGCCCCCCAGGAGCCTTAGCCCTGTGCCGGCGGCACACACCGGTGCGGCGGCGCATGCCGGGGCCTGCAGGATGTGGTGCAGTGGGAAAGGGGGCGCGGAGCAGGGTGGGGGGCACCCGCTCCTTGGCCCCCCTCCCCACCACCGGCCTCCCCCCGCACGCCCAGCACCCACCCGCCTGGGGTTTGTTGGGTTTTTTTTTTCCCCTTGTCTTGGGTTTTTTGCTAATTTTTTGCTTTAATACATTGCAGATGTCCATCCCCGGTCCACAGGCTGCACCACCCCGCCACCCCACCCCCAAAAAATAACCCCCAAAATTAATTTCTTTATTGCATTTGGTAGATTTTGGCACAGCACGGCGGCTCAGACCGCCGTCCCACTCCCTGCTCTGGTTTGAAGCCAACATGGCCAGTGAAGGTGGCACGCAGCCAGGGCAGTGCCGTGGAACGGGGGTCCGGCCGCATCCTGCCCCCTGCCCCCCCCTAGTCCCCCCCCATCCCACCCCGCCGGGCTTCTCTCTGCGCTCCCCGCTACGGCATCTCCCCCGCGCCACGCTGCACCGTGCTGTACCGTGCACGGGGCCCTGCCGTTGCCGCTGCTGCCGCTGCTCCGGTTTCTACAAATTTGAATTGTTTTTCTCTCCCTCTTTTTAAATAGAACTTGCGAGTTAGAAAATAGTTTCTTTATGGTTTGTTTGTTTGTTTTTTAAATTTTAATATAATCTGCTTATCAGCCCATAGATTTAATATATAAGCATGTACAAGAAAAAAAAGTCTCTCCCCCGCTCTGTACAAAAGTTGCTGTCTATTTTTTTTTCCTTTTTTTTGTAGTTTGGTTTTTTTTGTTCTGTTTTTGTGCATTCTATTGCATTTGTAATTTCAGGGGGGGTGGGGGGTGGGAAGAAAAAAGCCCCAAAAAAAAGTCATATCTGGGTTTCCTGTACTTTCTCCTTGGTGTGGGTCTGAATTATATAGGGTTCAGAGAGGGTGGTCCCAGGGGGGTGCAGAGAGTTCCCCAAGCTGTTCTCTGTCCAGTGGGCCCCGTGTGCCGGTTTGTAGGTGTTGTAGTTAATGTGGTCATGAATGGCGGGCAGGACGACTGCCCCCTCACCTGATACGCCAGTGGGAGCCGCCGTGGTCGCCGTCGCCGCCGGCGGGATGTCCTCGTCCACCTGGATGATCTCGACCGTCCGTGCAGCCGTCACGGTGCTGCGTTGCTGGTGCCGCTTGCGGAGTTTGTAGAAGACGATGAGCATGGCCGCAGCCAGGAGTGTCACCGCCACGAAGCAACCGATGATGATCTTGGTGGTCTTCATCACCTCGTCCAAGCTGGTCTGCATCTTGTCGCCGGAGTCAGCGGTGGGTACCGCCACCTGCTTGGGCGTCCGCGTGGTCTGGACCAGGACGGTGGTGGTGGTGGTGTACGCCGGCTGGTAGCCCGTCGACGTGGTGGGCACGGGCTTGGTGAACTTGGGGGAGATGTCCTCCGGGGAGATCTCGGTGGTCTCCACCGTCACGGTGGTGAAGAAGCTGTAGTTGGAGGTGTTGAGCTCGGCCGTGCTCACGTTGAGGTAGGCCGAGGCATTGGAGTTCCCCGCCACGTTGGTCACCATGCAGGTGTAAACCCCGGTGTCCGTCAACAAGACGTGGGAGAAGTTCAAGGTGCCGTCGTTGAGGACGGAGATGCGTGGGTGGCTGGACGCGTGGCTCAAGACTGTCCCGTTAGGCAGCAACCACCTAACAGAGGACATGGAAGGAGTTCGACACTTGAGCTCGGCCACCCGTCCCTCGGAGATGTTGAGGTCCATGGGGGCATCCATGATGAAGGGTGCTGAGCACTGGAAGGAGGTCTGGTCTACCTCCACCAGGAACCTGCCCCGCATGTGCAGGGGGGCATGGCAGCGCCCACAGCAGGTAGAGTTGGTGGGGATGTACTCCCGCAACCACCACGACAGCCAGAGGATGTCGCAGTCGCAGTCCCAAGGGTTGTGGTGCAGGTGGAGCTCCACCAGGTACCGCAGCGGGGCGAAGAGGTCATGGGGCAGGGAGGAGAGGTTGTTGTGGGCCAGGTTGAGCTCCACCAGTGCTGTCAGGTCATCGAAGGCATTCCGTTCAATCAAGTTGATCTGTGAGTTCATAATCCAGAGCTTTTTGAGGGACTTGAGCCCATGGAAGGAGCCCGGTTTGATCTCGGGGAAGTTATTGCCCGACATCTCCAGCTCCTCCAGCCCCACCAAGGGCGTCAGGTTGGGCATGTCCTTAATGTTGCACATCCCCAGGTTCAGGTACTTGAGGTTGTACAACCCCTCAAAAGCCCCCTCAGAGATGTACTCCAGCTTCTTCAGCTCGCCCAGATCCAGGCGCATGAGGGAGGGCACCCGGTTGAAGGCGTACGAGGGGATGCTCTCAATGGGGTTGTTCCTCAACCACAACTCCCGCAGCTTGGAGAGGTACTCGAAGGCCCCACTGGGGATGACGGTCAACCAGTTGTCAAAGAGCTCCAGGGTGTTGAGGCTGGCCAGCCCGTTGAAAGCCCCCACCTCGATCTGCCGGATGGCGTTCCTGCCCAACTGCAGGACCTCCAGGTGATGCAAGTGGCGGAAAGTATCCGCCTGGATCATCTGGATGTTGTTCTCCATGAGGTTGAGATACCGGGTGTTGGAGGGGATCCCAGGGGGAACCTCAGCGAGGCCACGACGGGTGCAGACCACCTTGCTGAATTGGTTACTGCAGGAGCAAACGGAGGGGCAGCTCTGGGGTCCGGGGGAGGCGGCGGCAACGTATAGAATCCACGCGTGTACCGTCAGGTAGGAGACCAGGGCAGCTCTCCAGGCGCGGCGGCGGCGGTGGTGGTACACAGTTACCTGCCACAAGAGCTTCATGATGTGGCACGTTCATCATTCACCATCGTCTGGGGATGTCGGCGTGAAAAGGAGAACTGGCTCAGGGCCCCCCCCCCCTCTCCTGGCTCCGACAAGCTGGGCCTGGCTGGCCGGAGGGGGGGGGTGGGGGTCGCGGTGCTGGGGGAGTGGGGGGCCGGGGAGGGGGAAGGAAAAAATGAAAATTTAGCCCCCCCCCAAAAAAAGCAACAATAGGTGCTGGGGGGATGGGGAGGAAAGAGGCGCCCTCCCTCCCGGCCGAGCCTCACTCTCCAGCCGTACCTACCTGGGGAAGGGGCTGGGGGGCTGCTCCGGGGGGGCTCGGCGCCGAGCAAAGGTGGGGGAGTGGGGCCGGGGCGGGAGGGGGGGGCGGCTCGGGGGGGGGGGGGGGGGCGGAAAAAGACAAAATGGCTCCTAGAGGCTGCGGTGCAGGGGGGGGCAGCCCGGCTAAGCAGGGGCCCGGCACCCCCCCGCCGCGGCGAGCCCCGCCGCTGCCCGCGCCTCGCACCTCCGCCCGTGGGGCCGCCCCGGCCGCCCCGGCCGCCGCGGCATGGCGGCCCCCGGCCGCGGGGAGCAGCTGGCAGGCAGGGGGGATCGGTAATGATGTTTTAAAAAATTGGGGGGGAGGGGAGAAAAAAAAAATGAAAAAAATGAAAATTCGATAAAATAAAAATCAAAGCTAAAAATAAAAAAAAAATCGAGGTAAAAATTAAAAAAAATGTAAAAAAAATTAAAAAATATTAGAAATCTATAAAAATAAATAAATAAATAGCGAAAAGCCCTCGCGGGAGAGGGGAGAAAACACCAGGTAGCGGAGAGGAGAGGCCGCGTCGGGGGGGGCTGCCGGCGGGGGGAGAGCCCCGGCGGCGGCGGGCAGCGGGTCCGCTCGGGGGGGTCCCGTCACCCCCCCCCCTTCGTCTGTGTCCCGCGTCCCGGCGTGGGCCGGGTGTCGCCTTCAGCGGCCGCGCAGTGCGGTGGCGGTGGCGGCCCCGGGGCCGGCGGGCATCCTCCGGTCCTAGCGGGCGTGCGGGCCCCGCGGAGCCCCGGCGGTGCGGGCGGTGCGGGCGGTGCGGGCGGCAGCCGCGCAGGCGGCTCTCTCATCCTTTTGTCCTTCAGTGGGAGCGCGGATGGATTGCTGACGCATCGTGTTGGGAGCCCGGCAGCAGCAGCGGGGGATGCTGAGCACCGCCGGCCTCTCCGACCCCCCCCCCCCTCGCCCCCCCCCCTTCCCCGCCGCCCCCCCCCCCCGCCCCACTCCGGAGGGGCCCCGGTTCAGCCGGTGCGGCGGCCGGGAGCTATTCTCGGTCTGGCTGCTCGGGAAGGAAGATGCGGTGATGGGCTTCCTCCTCCTCTTCCTCCTCCCTCCTCCTCCTCCTGCCCCCCCTGCCCGCAGCCCCCCCCCCGGGGGGGGGTCTCAGCCTTGGCGGCTCTGAGCCCCCTGACCCCGGAGGAGGGGAGCGCCGCGGCCGCGGGGTGAGGAAGGACGGAACGGACGGATGGACGGGCGGGCGGGCGGCTGGACGGACGGATGGACGGAGGCGGCGCGGTGCTAGTGGAGCAGCTCGGCGACTTTAAGGTGATGGGGGGGGATGCGGTTCCTTCCGCGGCTGGCGGCCCCCACCCCACCCACAGCCCCCCCATGCGAGGCTGCCCAGCTGAGTAAGGGTCCGCAGACCCCCGGGTGCAGCCCCCCTGGCACGTGCTGGACACAAGTCTGAGACCCGACACAAGCCAGGACACTGATGGAGACCCCAAACCCGGCTCTGCAGCGGTTGGCGGGGGGGGAAGGGGGGGGCATGGGTCTGGCGCCGCTGTTGGCTGGGGAGTGGGCACAGTGATGGGTGCGTGGGTACCACCAGCTTTTTGGGGTATGGGCTGCCCCCACCTCTGCCTTGCCCCTGTCTGCTGGCACCCACGGGGTGTCCCAGTGCGGGTGGATAATTAGTGCCAGCCAGGTAACAAACCCCTGGGACAGCAGTGGGAGGCAAACACCAGCACCCCTGGGGTCCCATGGGTGCTGGCACTGGCGTGGTCCCTGCTGCAAGGTGAGGGTGGGACCCCGCTGCGCATTGCCACTGGGCTGCATGGGGGGGGTGCAGAGTGGGATCGGAGAGAGCTGCCAGGGGGCCATGGCCCCCACCCTCGAGCCTCCCCCCACCTCGTTGTTTTACACCCCTGGTGAGCAGCCAGTGGCCGAGGGCTTTGCCGGCAGCACCGATCCGTCCTGAGCGGCAGCTCCAGAGCAGCCTCTGCCGAGTTTTAATTAGTATAAGCGATGGAGGGTGCAGGTGGGGGGCCAGGGGCCCCCCAAGTGTGGCACCCAGCTTGGCTCACCCCCGTGGGCTGCTGCACCAAGCAGGTCCCTGTGGGACTGCCGGCAGTGCCAAAGCAGGTGGGCTCCTCAGCTGGATGGGTGTCCTCAGGGTCCTGGGTAGGGGGTGCCCCGGCCCCCCAGGCTGGCAGCGAGGAGTTGCTGGAGGTGGGCAACCTGGGGTGAGGTGATGGGGGGAGAGGGACAGGTAAAACCCACCCCAATCTTATGTGGATTCTCTGGTGTCTGATCAAAGCCGTGCTTGCACCATGCGAGGGTGGGCATCCCTGGGGACCCCATGCAGGATTTCCGTGTCTGTGGGGCTCCCAGCCCTGTGTCAGGATGGAATGGGGTGGGATGGGGAGGGTCACAAGACTGGGACATGCCAACAGCACCAGCCGCGCAAGGGAGTGGGACTGCAGCCCACCCTTCACCCTGGGAGCAGGGGCTGTGCACCCAAACCAGGGGCTGTGCAGGGCCAGGCTGTTGGCACAGTCTGGCAGGGACCTGGTCCCGGCCCAGCACGCCCCGGGGGCGGGGAGCAGAGGAGGCTCAGGGATGGGAGGCAGGGACCCCCAACTGGTCGGCCTGTTACCCCAACCCCCAACCCCCTGCTCCCTGGTTGTGTGGGGCCATGCCCACCCACAGGTGGAGCATGTCATCCGAGTGCCACCCAACTGGCTAGGCACCCCTGTGGGGCTGGTGGGTGTTCAGGTTTGGCCTCTTGGGGTCACCCCATGTGACAGCACCCTGGGGCACTCCACAATCCTCTCCTGTCCTTGTTCCTTGCAGGGTGCCAGAGCCCAGCTGGGGTCACTGTCCCCATGTTGGTGGCACATCCCTGGGGAGCCACTTTGCAGCCCCCTCAGTGTTTCCCACTGCCAGGTGTGGCAGCGATGTCCCCTGGGCACTGCAGGACCTGGTGGCCTTGTGTCACCCACAGCAGAGACCAGCAGTTGTATCCAGTCCCTGCTGAAGCAGAGATCTTCTTGTGAGTCCATTAACATCCCCATGACAGTGACCCTGCTCTAGAGGGGTGGCACAGGGGACGGGGATGACATTGCCACCGAAGCATCGCCCTGCAACATTATGGAGGTCACACCACACGTGCATGGGGTGCTGCTTCTTGGGGACCAGCTTGGCTGGAGGTGGCATGAGCATCCCTTGGGCCAGCAGGTGACCCGGCGGCCTCATCCTGCCTCTTGGTATGCCAGCAGCCCCAGGCTGTGCCACGCATGTGCTGTGGCAGGCGCTGTGCCGGCAGCCCATTCGGTGGAAGGGAAGAGGGATGCTGCGAGGCTTTTTTAAGTGGCAGGGAAAGGTTATGACAGGATTGATGAGCTTCAGGATGGGGAAACAGCTCCATGTCCGGCAGCACCAGTGGAGCCAAACACAATTAACCACACAGAAGGCTACGGCAGGGTAATTAAATTATCACAACGTGACACCTGTAAAGCAGCAAAGGGCCCATCTATCTCCTGCTCAGCTCAGACCTCGCCTCTCCCTACATCCCTGGTGGGGGGCGGTGTGGCTGGTGCCTGTCACGCACCTAGCATGATGTGTGCCATCCCGGTGGCCACACTGGCTATGAGCCAAACCCTGACTGGGCTTCAGCTCCAGCAACTGGAAGGGGCTGCAGGAAGATACCGACGACCCTCTGCCCATCCCCAGCAGCACCGTGGTGTCGAGCCACGCACCCGTTGCCGCTCACCAGCTGGCTGCCGGCCCCGCTGCAGCACTGGGTGAGCGGCTGCCAGCCAGGCAGATACCATTAGCCACCAGCCCCTGATAAGGGATCGATGGTGGAGGGATGCAGGCAGTGAAGTGCCGATGCTCCAGCAGATGGAGCGGAGGTCGGTGCAGCGCCGGGAGACCTCACGATGCTGTGGTACTTGGGGTCAGTGCTCGCTGGAGCAGGCAGGGGTGCAGGCAGGAGGGAGCACCCCTGGCTCCTGGCAGGGGTGCCGGCAGGTGGGGGCAGCCCATGTTGCTTGGCCAGGCCGGTGGGTGCAGGCAGCAGGCGGCGGGGTCCAGGTTCCCAGCATCCTGGCAGGAGACGTGTCTGTGTGGCACGTGGTTGCTTGTGCTTGAGCGTGTGCATTTGTGCACGCGTGTTTGAGCTGTGTGCGGGAGCTGAGGCACATGCTGCACGCACCCATGGGTGCCCCGGCTTTGCCAGCACTGGGTGCGCTGCTGGCAGCTATGCTTACAGCCGTGCTGGCCCAGCGCAGGGGTCGTTTGGGAAGGGGCTGCCCAGGGGCTGCGTTTGGCCAGCGCCGACGCGTGGGGTGCCGCACTGGCAGCGCCGCGTCCTGCTGCCGTTCGGTCGCGTTGCCGCTAGATGGGAATGCAGCGTTGTGCCCGGGGCCGCGACAGAGCCTTGCTCCGGGCGCGGTGGAGCCGGCTCCACGGCTCCGGGCCCACCACGGGCGGGGGGCACGGCACTTACCCTGCCCGGGGCGGGGTGGCCTGCCTGGGGGGAGGCTCATCACCCACTCGTAGTACCAAGCAAACGAATTTCTGGACTGCTGGAAAAGCCCAGGCGGGACCTGCCGTGGCCGGCGGGGGGGACAGGCACAGCCCTTGTAGCACAGCGAGGCACACCAGGAGGGGTCCAGCCCCCCCAGAGGGAGGACGCTGTGGGGGCACCAGGCTCCCTTCTCTCCATCGGCAGCAGCAGCAGGCAGGCAGGCAGTGGAGACGATCAGCATGCCGGGCACGTGCGGGGAGCCTTGGCTCGCTGCCGCCCCACGAACGCTTTCAAAGGGGCTTTATGTGCGCAGAAACGCCATGGATTCATGGTGGGATGACCCGTTTTGGGGGGTGTTCCTCATGCCAGGGCTCAGCTCTTCACAACGGGGTTGGCCTGGGGCAGGAGGCAGGCAGACCCCCACCCCGGGGCAGGGTTCAGATGCTGCCCAGGATGCTGGGAACGGCTGGTTCTGTGTGCTTCATCTGCGGCATCTCCTGCCTACACAGCATCTCCTGCCTGCATGCCACCTCCTGCCTGCATGGCATCTCCTGCCTGCATGGTGTCTTTTGCCCGCCTGGCATCTCCTGCCTGCGTGACATCCCCTGCCTGCCCACCCCCAAAGCACCATGAGGCTACAGGCCCCCAGGTTGGGGACCAGAAGGAGCTCTGGGGGACACCAAGCTTGTCCCCAGGAGGGCTGACACATGTCTCCAGAGCCAGACTTGGCTGTGCTGGCTGCTGGCACCTGGGTTTGGTGCCAGATGGTTGAGATCGCTGCCCAGGAATGGCAATGGGGGACACATCTCCCAGCAGTGTCCGTGACTCCCCCCGTCCCTGCACAGCTCCCCCATACCTGCACACCCTGTGCCATGTGAGATGCCAGCTGATGCCATGTGTTTTGCAGGGAGCATTATTTTACAAATTTCGTTGTTTTGAGGCTTTAACTCCCATTACAGGATTAACGGAGATTACCGGTCCCGGCAGAGCTGCTGAGGCAGTAACGGGTGCCACTGGGAAAGGGGACCTGGTAGGTTTGTCACGGGGTGGTGAGGATGCCTGCCATGCTGCCACAGTGGTCTGGAGCTGGCCCTGGTTCAGCCCCTGCAGAACTGCTGGAAAGGGAGATGTGGGGGTCTCTGGGGGTCCTCGCCGGTCCCCAGCTCAGAGCAGAACAGTCTGCAGAGGTCCTGGGCAGTGTCACTGACTTTGGGGACAGACACTGTCCCCAAGGTAAGGAGAAGGCAGAAGAGGGACCCCGGAGGTTGTAGGCACTGTGGCAGTGTGTGGGGCGATGCAGACGTGGGTGTGCGGGGTGTACAGGAGACGTGGGGTGCATGGGGGTGTGCAGGGTGGTACACAGGATGCACACGGGGATGTGCAAGGTGCACAGGGATGTTCAGAGTGTAAGTGGTACATGGGGGTGTGCAGGGTGCATGAGGGTGTGCAACCTGCACTGGGGTGTGCAAGGTGGCCATTTCAGTTTGCTCTGGCTGGTTTGCACACTCCACTTTGCTCCCTCTGGTTTACACACTTCGGCTTGCAAATTCGTTTGCTTTCCCTGGTTTGCTATCACTCATTTGCACACCCCAATAAGCTCTCTGGTTTGCACACTCGTTTGCTCTCCGGTTTACTCTAGGTGCCATGTGAGCTCCAGGTCTCCTTGGCAAGCAGACACCATAGGACGGGATGCAGGCAGAGCCATAGCACAGGCATGTCTGCCTGCACGAGCAATGGTTGGGGGACAAGGGGCTGGGGGCGCAGCCTGCCCCAGCAGCCCTGTTTCAGTCCCCTGTCTGGCTCTGCATGGCTCCAGGCTCTACCTGTGCTCCCCAGCTGCTCCTGGGTGCAGGCAGGGAGCTGGAGATGCAGAGGATAGCGTGCTCCTGCCCTCATCCCTTGCACCCTCCTTCCCTCATCTCTTGCTGATTCCCTTCCCTGGGTATTGCTGGGAGCAGAGCTGAGTGCCATGGACCAGAGCTGGGTGTTTGTGGAGCAGAGCTGGGTGCCAGGGAGCAGAGCTGGGTGCCACAGATCAGAACTGGGTGCCAGGGAGCAGAGCTGGGTGCCAGGGGGGATAGCAGAGGGGACCCTGCCTGCCAGACCCTGTGCTGGGATGGCCTTCAGCTGGACACATGCCTGACGCGCGTCCACCTGGCCAGTCAAACTCCGTCATATCCAGACATTTATTTTATTGCTCGATGAAGTTTTAAGCAGCCAAGATGAAGCCAAACATGTGGGGATGAAGGCAGTGGCTGGCAGGGCAGGTGTGAGGTGGGGACGAGTATGTGGATGGATCCTGCCTACCGCTGAGTGTGCAAAGGGCTAACATCCCTCCCCACCGGGCACCCACAGGTGGAGGTGGAGGTGGAGAGCATGGACAAGGCGGGGAACTTCATTGGATGGCTGCACATCGAGGGCCTCAACCTGTCAGTGGCTCTGGTGGAGCATGCCCTCTCCAAGGTCCACTTCACTGCTGAGCGCAGCCCCTACTACAAGGCGCTGTTGGCTGCCGAGGAGGCTGCCAGGCAGAAGAAGGAAAAGGTGAGCATGGGGCAGGACTGTCCCCGAATAATGTTCCCACCACAAGGGATGTCCGCATGCCCCCACCTCAAGGGATGTCCCCAGGCCAAGAGATGTCCCCACCCAGAGGGAGGTCCCCACCCCAAGGCGGATGGGATCCACGGTGCTGGGGACCAGGGATGCTCCAGCTGCTGGGTGCTAGCACAGCCACTATCCCCTTGCTGGTGGCATCGAGCATGGCCATGGGGTCCCCCAGCCAGTGTGTGTCATGTCCCCCTGCCAATCCCAGGTATGGTCCCACTACGAGGAGACCCCAGTGGAGGAGGTGGTGCCGGTGCTGGAGGAGAAGGAGCGCGCAACCAACTACAAGCCTGTCTTCGTGACGGAGATCACGGACGATCTCCACTTCTACGTGCAGGACGTGGAGACAGGTACGGGGACAGGGCTGGGGTCCCCGCAGTCCCTATGTGTGTCCCCACCCAGAGGGCACACAGCTCCCAGGGGACCCCCCTGCCATACCCAAGCATCAGGGTGCCAGGTGAAGCCCCCCCAAAGAGTCATGTCCTGGGCTAAATGAGGGGCAAATGATGAGGGTGGCTGGAGGCGGGTGCTGGATCCTGCTCCTCTGCAGGTGCCCAGCTGGAGAAGCTGATGGAGAACATGCGTGCCGAGGTGGGCAGCCACCCGCCCGTGGAGGGCTCCTATGCCCCGCGCCGTGGAGACTTCTGCATTGCCAAGTTTGTCGATGGAGAATGGTGAGGAGAAGGTCCTGCTCCCCCTGGCGTGGGGCTGTGGGGCAGCGTTGCCCCATGCTGAGGTGTGTTTTTGGGGTGACACACACCCCCAATCCCACCCTCCAGGTACCGGGCCCGGGTGGAGAAGGTGGAGTCAGCCGCCAAAGTCCATATCTTCTACATTGACTATGGCAACGTGAGTGCTCACCATGCTGGGGCAGGGGGCATGGGTGGGGGGCACCCTGGGGTGCCAACTGAAGCCCCCCAGCTCCAGCTGTGCAGGGGTGCAGTGGCTGTGTCCCCCAGCTGCCGAGCATCAGGCAGGGGCAGGATCTTGCCTTTGGGACAGGGGGTCCTGGGGTGAAGAGTCATATGTCCATCCATCCATCCATCCATCCATCCATCCGTCCGTCTGTCCATCAATCCATCCATCCATCCATTCGTCCGTCCGTCCATCCATCCATCCCTGTGGCTGGGTGCTGGGGTGCCCAGCACCGTTGGGTGCCCTTCTAACCCTGACACCCTCTCTGCCCCTACAGAAGGAGACACTGCCTGCCACGCGCCTGGCCACTCTGCCTCCAGCCTTCAGCACCCGCGTCCTGCCGGCACAAGCCACTGAATACAAGTTCGCCTTCATCCAGGTGCCCCAGGACGTAAGTATGGGGGTGCCCAGGGAAGGGAGGGGGTGGCTCTGGGTCTCTGATGGGACTGTGGGATCTGACACCATGCGGTGCTGCAGGATGACGCACGGGCAGACGCAGTGGACAGCGTGGTGCGGGACATCCAGAACACCCAGTGCCTGCTCAACGTGGAGCACCTGGGACCAGGTTGTCCTCACGTCACCCTCCAGTTCGCTGACTCCAAGAGCGATGTGGGGCTGGGACTGGTCAAGGAGGGGCTGGTCATGGTGGAGGTGCGCAAGGAGAAGCAGTTCCAGAAAGTGGTAGGTGCTGGGGTGGGGGTGTGTCCATCCATCTGTCTGTCCATCTGTCCATCCATCCATCCATCCATCCATCTGGATGCATGGATGGATCAATGGATGCATTGATCCATCCATACATCCACCTGTCTGTCCATCCATCCATCCACCCATCCATACACACACACACACACACATCCATCCGTTTCTCCATCCATCCACCCATCCATCCCTCTATCCTGCTGGGGTGATGAGGGGTCTCTACTCTGCTGTCAGCAGGGTGGGCTCTGCCGCACGGGCAGCTGAGCGGTAATTGATCCCTTGCATACCTGATACCATATCAGTCCTGGCCTGGTGGTGGTTGGTGGCTGTCTGGGGGCTTGGGGACGGGGAGGGGAAGGGAGACACCAAGCACTGGTCACATCCACCCCAGTGCCTGGCCTTCTTCTTGGAGCCGTGCTGGCTGGGGGTCTCACCTCCCTGCCCTCCATGGGGATCCTTCTCCGCCAACCTTGGGTGCAGGGTAATGTGTGCCACAGAGGGACAGAGTGGAGTGTGTGTCCCCAGCATGGCCAGGCAGACCCTGCCAGGGGTGCACATCACTGCACCACCCCCAAACCCCCCCAGGAAGGCAGAGGAGAGGGCACAGGTTCATCCCACTGGCCTCTGTCCCCACAGATCACCGAATACCTGAACGCCCAGGAGACAGCCAAGAGTGCCCGGGTAAGTGAGGGGGGGGCAGGTGGGAGCTGGCCCCTCTGTCCTCTGGAGGGTCTGCTGCAGACCCCTTGGCTGGGGGGTGCTGGATGTGGTACCCCCCATCTTCAGGGACAATGCTGGATGCAGTCCCCCCATCTCTGGGGTGATGCTGGATGCGGTGCCCACCCCCATTTCTGGGGTGACGCTGGATGTGGTACGCCCTGTCTCTGGGGTGATGTTGGATGCAGCCCCCCATTTCCATGGTGATGCTGGATGTGGTACCCCCTGTCTCTGGGGTGATGCTGGATGCAGCCCCCCCCATCTCTGGGGATGATGCTGGATGCAGCCCCCCCCATCTCCAGGCTGATGCTGGATGTGGCCCCATCCTGCACCCTGTCTTGCAGCTGAACCTCTGGCGCTACGGGGATTTCCGCGCGGACGACGCAGACGAGTTTGGCTACAGCCGCTGAGGGATGCTTCGGGGCCCACGTCCCCACCGCCGCCACCACACTAACGTCCTGTCTCGCCCTTGTCCCATCCCATCTCACCCTGTCCCCTGGGGGCCGGGGCAGCTGAGGGGAAGGCCGCAGCTCCATACCCTGGGGATGCTGGGGTGGGGGGTGGCCCCAGCCCCCCGACCCCCTGCCTTTGTCTGACTGACAGCTGAATTTGCCCCCCCTCTGTCCTGCCCGCAGCCAGCGCCCCCCCCCGGCCTGTATTTAAAGCTTCAGAGGCCAAATAAAAGTAGTCAAGCGTCAAGCTGTGGCCTCTCCCTGCCGGGGGGGTCCCTCTGTGCTGGTGTCACCCCCTCCCACCCCCAAGGGTGTCACCTCGTCTGCCTGGGAAGGGAGAGATGCCTCAGGCATGGGCATGCCCTCCCTGCTGTGGGGTCTTGGGGAGGGTCCCCCACCCATGGGGCACTGCAGCCCAGAGGCCCCAACCCCCATCTCATCCTGCCCCAGTGGGCTCTGAGCACCAGCCAGGGGCATGGATGAGGTGCCTGGATGGAAGGTGGGTGGAGGGAGATGTGGGGGCTGCCCCTAGGACAGTGGCAACCTTGTGGAGTCCGGTCCAAGCCTCTCCTGCAGCTCCAGGTCCCAGCCTGGGACCCCAATCCTGGACCTCAGCCCGGGGTCCCAACTGCAGGTCCCACCCGTGGACCTCAACCCTGGGACCCAAACCTGGACCCCAATCCTGGGATGCAATTCTGGACCTCCACCCTGGGTCCCAAATGTGGTCATTAACCTTGGACTCCAACCTTGGGTCTCTAACCATGGACTCCAGACCCAGGTCCCAGACCTGGACCTCAACAGTGGGTTCTGTCCACAGCCCCTAGACGTGGACCTCAACCCCAGGTCCCAACCATTGACCCCAACTGCAGATCCCAAACCTGAACCTCAACCCTGAGTCCCAAGTTTGGACCCCAGCCCTGGGTCTCAATCATAGACTTCCACTCTGGCTCCCAAACATGGTCATTAACACTGGGTCCCAACCATGGACCTCAACCTTGGGTCCCAACCATGGAGCCCCAACCCCAGCTCCCAAATCAGGAACTCAACCCTGGGTCCCAACCTGGACACCAGCCCCAAGTCCCAGCGCTGGGTCCCAACCATGCACTTCAACCCCTGGTTTCCAACCATGACCCCCTAACTCCCGGTCCCTAATGTGGTTCCTGGCCCTGAACCTGAACCCCAAGTCCCAATCCTGGACCCCAACCCTGAATTTCAACTCCAGGTGTCAATGTTTGACCCTAGGTCTGACTTCAGCTCTCACCGCAATTCAACCCTGCACCACAGCCCCCAGACCTGTGCTGGGCAGGGGCAGGCAGCAGCCCCACCAAAAAGTCGCATGGGCTTCCCACTGCCACCTGCACCCTGGTGCATGGTGGGGTGCCACTGGCTCCCATGATGGGTGCTGTGCCTGTGCCCTCTCCACCCCAAGCCCACAGGCATCCCAATCCCGGGGTGATGCTGAGCTTGGTCCCCGGTCTTCTCACTGCCATGTGTCCATGGGGACACCTGTGAATGCCACCCCATGGGCAGCTGCATGGCGGTGCCACTGTCCCTGGCACCACGGCACTGTTGATTGATGACTGTGATGGAGGAAGCAGGGCGGGGTGTTGGTGAGACCTGCTGGCAGAGACCCCATCCCCGCTGGCCACCTTGCTCCTGGGGAGCTAATTATAGGGCTGCACTAATTTAATTTGAACACAATTACAGTGGAGTGCACTGTGTGGCAAGTTTCAATAATTAACACCAGCAAATGATCATAATTAAAGGAAGAGCTGGTGGGGGTGCTGCTGACATGGCTGTGGAGCGGGAGGGGGGGGTTGCTGGGACATGGGTGGCTGCTCCCCCCCCAGCTGTATCACTGCATTTTGCAGCCCACCCCTGGGCTGGAGTCCCTGGGGACAGCCCAGTCCCAGCCCTGACTGTCCCCCACTGCTCTCAGCCCAACCCAGCTCCTCCATCCTGATCTGGGCCACCCTGGGCTAGGACCCCCCCAAAATGTCCTCTGTCCCCATAAGCTGTCCCTTCTGCAGCTGCAGGGATGGAACGTCCCTGTCCTGTGTCCTGTCCCCAGCCTGACGAGCTCTACCTGCCCCAGCAAGGTCTTTGAGGGTCCCTGGAGTTCTATGGCTATCTCTGGGGGGTCTTGGGGATCTTTGGTGGTCACTAGAGGTCTCTGGCTATACCTAGGGAGGGTTGTGAGGGTCTTTGAGGGTCCTTGGAGGTCTTTGAGGTGTAACTGGAGTCCTAAGGGTCTATTGGGGGTCCTTGAGGGTCTCTGAGGTCATCCCATTGGTGTCCCTGGAGGTCTATGGAAGGCACTTGGATGTCCCTGGAAGGTGTCTCGGGGTGGGGAGGTCTCTGGAACACCACATGGCGTCTTTAGGAGGTACCTGGAGGGTACCCTGTGGAGGTGGTGACCCTGGGGTCACCCCGAGCTTCCATCCCTGGGTGGCCCCAGGACCACAAAGGGACCCCGCTCAGTATCCTTGTCCCCATGGGGAGACCCCTGCCTGGTCCCCGGCAGGCAGGCAGGGCTCAGTGGGGACCCCTGGGTGCTGGCAGGCAGCAGCCCCCGGTAGCCCGGCACAGCCGCCTGTCCAGTGACTTTTCCTGGCTCTTCCCTGTTTCCTCTCTGGCGCTTGTCCTTGAAACCATCATTGGAGCCAGACATGAGACTGGGCTCATCGCCTCTGCTGCTAATTAACACTCTGGTCATGAGTGGGGCTGCGGCCACCACGGGTGACACTATGGGTGTCACAGGAGGTGGCAGTGTTCATGACCCCTTCCTGTCACACGGGGGGTGGGGGGGGTGCCTCTCAAACAGAAGGTGCTGGGCCCCCCCCTATCATGGCATGGCCAAGGGACCAGGACCCGCCCCTTGGGTACCTCCCCACCCCGAGCTCCCAGGTAAGAAGGGAGCATCCCATGGTGTCCTTGGGGACACCAGAGCCCTCCATGGCAGGGGACCACATGTCCCCAGCCAGGGGATCCCAGTCCCCTCATGGCACAGGGATCGTTCCCTCTGGTGATCCCTGTGCCGTCACTGCCTGTGTCCCCATCCCCGGGGGGCTTCTGGGGCTCCTCCTGTCACCCCCCCATCCCCAGCCCGACATCCTCCATGGCATCAGGGCAGGAGTGACTCAGCCCCTGCCCCGAAGCACCGGGGACCCCCGCGCTCCGCTGGCAGCAGGGACGGAGGGGACAGACAGCTGCCGTCCTGTCCCCGTGGCTCTGGCACAGGAACAGAAGAGCCCCCCGTTGCAGCCCAGTAGGCGCCAGAGTGAACTGGGAGCTCGGAGGGGTGGGGGGTGCTGGTTCTGGGGACCCTGGCGCTGGCTTGGGACTGTGCTGGACGGGACTAGGACGCACTGGGTGGTGCTGGGCTGTACTGAGCGGTACTGGGCTACACTGGGCGGTGCTGCGCGGTACTGGGCGGTGCTGGGCGGTGCAGAGGGCCGGTCTCCGGCAGCCTGAGCGTCGGGACGGGAGAGAGAAACGGCACCACCTGCCGGTACCGGCCTCGGCCCGCCGGTACAGCCCGTCCGGTACGGACCCCCCGGCACAGCCCCAGCCAGCTCAGCCCATGCCCCGGCACGGCACGGCGCCATCCCAGCACGGCCCCGTCCCAGCGAGGACCCGTCCCAGTACCGCCCTGGCCCCGGCACGGCACGGCTCCATCCCAGCACGGCCCCGTCCCAGCACAGTGCCATTCCAATACATTCCCATCCCAGTACAGTCCCGCCCCGGTACAGCACCAGCCCAGTACAGTCTCATCCCAGTACAGTCCCGTCCCGGTACAGCACCAGCCCAGTACAATCTCATCCCAGTACAGTCCCGTCCCAGCACAAACCCGCCCCAGTACCTGCCCATCCCAGTACCACCATGCCCAGGGGACAATGTCCCGCAGAGGGTCTGGTCCCTGTCTTGCAGTGCCACCATCCCGGCCCCAGACCGGAGCCCAGGGAGCGAGTGGAGAGGGGATTAAACTGGAATTGAACTAGAATAGAAAAAAAATTGATTCAAACTTGCAACTTCGCGGCAGCTCGTCTCAGGCCAAGTGCAGGCAGGTAATTAACACGTCTCGTTAATGACAGCTCATTTACTGCCAGCACCGGCCCCGTGTCCCCCATGCACCCACCAGCTTCCCTTGTCCTGTGGATTTTGGGGTGCAGGGGCACCCCAGCACAGCCTGGGGAGCTCGGGTCTGTCCCCGCCTCCCCCATGCTGGTGCATCACCATGCGTCCACCGAGCGAGTGACACCCGGTGACAACCGCCACGGTCCTGCCATGCACGGCCCTGCAATTAGTTGCCAGTTTAATTAGGTTGTTCAGCGCATTTATAGCCAACAAAGCTGGGGGGTGGGGGGGTGCGGGGGGTGGCGATCAAGAAGCCTGGGGTGGGGGTCCCTGCTGCAGCCTCTCCCAGCAAAGCTGGCCGTGTCCAGAGCACGTGTAGGGCTGCGTGGTGGCACACTGAGACAGGCTGGGGCATTGCTCCTGCTGGGGTGGGGACCCCTGACCATGCTCAGCACCCACCCAGCACCCACTGAGCACGGGCGGCATGCAACAACCAGCAAGGAGCAAGCGAGACGTGGGCTTGCCCCACAGCACCCCATGTGCCACCCATCCCTGTCACCAGCGCGCACCCACCTGTGTCCCCTGTCCCTGGGGTGCTGGCAGGGTGCTTGTGCTGCGTGGGCTCCAGTGCAGCGGGGTGCCCGCTCCCCACCACGGTGGCCGTGGGTACCGGGGGGCATGAGGGGGCTCGGCTCTGGGCTGACTGAAGTGCGGTAATTAGCTGTCACCGCTAATTGGCAAAGTGGTTAATTAACAGCATGAGGCTGCATTGCAAGGGTGGGTTTGCCACGTGGCCGGGGTGGCTGTGTGTGACACCATGTCTAGGTGCGGAGGGGTACGTGTGACATGGAGGGGTCCCTGTCCCCGTCCACGTCCGCCCTCCCGAGGGTCCCCGGCCGCCGCGGGGCGGGGCCGCTCCGGGGGCAGGGCCGCTCCGGGGCCAGCCCCGGTCCCCCGTGTCCCGGTGTTCCCATGTCCCCGCGCCCTGGTGTCCCGATGTCCCAGTATCCCCGTGTCCCCATGCCCCCGTGTCCCCATGCCCCAGTGTCCCCGTGTCCCGGTGTCCTCGAGACAGGTGACAAGACGGGGCGGTCCGGAGCCGGGGGGCGCGGGGGCGGTATCCTCCGGGGCAGTGTCACCAGCTGGGGTGGCTGTCCACCGGGGCGGGGTCCCCCGGAGCGGTGTTCCCCCTGGGGGTGGCTGTCCCTCGTGGGTGCCGGTCCCCTGGGGCCGTGTCCCCCGGAGCGGTGTCCCCCCTTGGGGGGGCTGTCCCCCGGGGCGGTGTCCCCGGGGCGGGGGCGGTGCGTGGCTATATTTAGCCCTTTGTCCCCAGAATAGCGGCAGACGGCGGGGGCGGGGGGGCCGCTCCCCACCCCCCCGGCCCGCCCCCCCACCCCCCCCCCCTCCTCGCCGCCGCGGCTATTTTTAGTTCGCGCGTGTTTCCAGGGGAACCCTGATGACGCAGTGACGTCAATGCGGGTCAATCGCCGCCGCCGGGGCTCGCGCCGCCGCGCACCGGGGCCCCCCCGCCCCCCGGCCCCCCCCGCGCACCGCGGCGGCACCGGCAGGTAGGACCGCGGGGTCGGGGGTGGGTCCGGGATCCTCCTGCCCCCCCCGCCCCGCCCCCGGGGCTCCCCCCTCCCCACACCCCGAAGCTCCCGGGGATGCCCCCCTGCCCCCCCCCCGCCCCGTGCCCAGGGAGCACCGCACCACGCCCGGCCAGGCCCCTCGGGACCCCCTGCCCCGCGGGCCCCATGCAGTAGACACGGGGGGGCGCTCAGACCCCCCGCCACGGCACCACAGGGGTCCCGGGAACCCCGCGCCCCCCCGGGTCACCCCGCACACACAGCGCGCCGAGACCCCATGCAATGCATGCCGGGGTCCCCGGCCACCCATCCCTAGCATCCCGAGTCCCCAGGCCCCTCCGCTGCAGCACCCTGGAACCCCCGGGACCCTGCCACCCCCCTCTCTGCAGCACCCTGACCCCCCCCACGCACACTCTGCAGAGCCCTAGGACCCCAGGACCCCCTCCGCAGCACCCCAGGACCCGCATCCCCAGGAACCCCCTCTGCAGCACCCTATGACCCCGTGAACCGCACCCCGCTGTGCCCCGGCCCCCCCACCCCATGCCGTGCACACCTGGGCCACCCTTGACCCCCTCCCCGCTGTGCCCCAGGATCCCCGAGTATCACCCCCCCCACTTGCCCTCCCATGCACTGCTCAGCGGGGCCACCCGTGCACCCCCCCTGCAGCACCCCGGATCCCCACCCATTCTCCCGCACACCCCATTAATAGGGTCACCCATGCCCCCCCCTCCATTCTGCGTGGGGACCCCCCTGAAATGCTCCCGGGGTGCCCCTCCCTATCCCACAGCCCCCCCCACCTGCCTGCACCTCTGTCCCACACATCCCTGCACCCCACTGCATGCGGTGCCCCCCCCAAGTCTCCCCCATCTCGGAGGGCACAGGGGTCCCCCAGCTCTGCGCCGCCTCTGGGGGGCACGCTGGCTGGCCAAGCTACGGGGATTCCCATGCCGGGCTCCATCCAGCACTGTGGTGGGGACACAGGGGGGTGGCAGTAGGGTGGCAGTCCCCTCTGCACGCCGGTGGTGTCAGAGGAGCCAACGGGCCCCAAAACCAGCCTCAGAGCCTTGCAGCGATCTAGAAAGGTCTGTGCGACACCGGCACAGGCACGCTGCCTCGCCCGCGCCCTCGCCCGCTCACACCCACCCCCGGGTGCCTGCTGGCCCCTAGGCTGGGTCCCCAGCTCCAGGGGTCTGTTGGGGAGGACAGGGGTCCTGGGGGCCAGTGGGACCAGGGTGCTTGACTTGGGTGGGTGGCGGCAGGATCCAGCCCCTGCTCCCTGGAGCTGCTGGGTGCACTGCAGCTGCATCCCCATGTGGCTGCTGGTGCTCAGCAAGGCCACTGTCCTGTGTCCCCCCCCCAAGCCCCAGGGCGCCCAAGGGTGTAGGTGAGCTTGGGCCATCCCCTTGCTCTCTCAGCACAGCTCAGCAAGGCCCTGGAGCAGGTGTAGTGCCGGGCACGGCTTGGCACTGCCACAGAAAGTGACCCCCTCCAGCCCGTCCAGCCCCCCAAACCAGGGTGGAAACTGTGACCGGGGAGTGGTGGTCTCTCCACCTCCCACTGCATGACTGGGACGGCTGGCAAGGCCAGCGGAGCCTGGCAACAACCCCCCAGCCTCCTCCGATCTGGAACTGTGCAGCTTGCAAATAAATCAGGAATCAGGCGATGCCACGGCTCAGCTGCACACCAGAGCATCACCCGCCCCGGCCCCACCGTGCAGGGAGATGCAGGGATCGGGCGATGCAGCCTGCAAAGCATCACCTTCTCTGTGAAGCATCTTCCCTGACACCCTGCTTGTCGGGGCTGCGGGTGGAGGTGGTGCTGGGATGGAGATGGTGCAGGGATGGAGCCGATAGTGGGATGGAGATGATGGTGGGATGGAGATGATGCTGAGGTGGAGATGGTGGTGGGATGGAGATGCAGCAGCAGGGTGGAAGCAGGGCCAGGGGATGGAGATAACTGCAATGGAGAAGGGACAGGTGTGCTGCAGGCAAAGGATGGTGTCATCTTAGCTCAGGTTCAGCGTGACAGCTGATGAGGAGCTGGGCTGCTTTGCTGCGGCTCTGGGAGCCATTTTCCCTGGCTGTCCCCAGGGATTGCTCTGCCGCAGCCCCATGCCATGGGTGGCAGCACCAGGTGTCCCCCACCAAAAGGCCCTCAGGGAGACCCTGTACCCTGAAAACCTCTGATGTCTCTCCCAAGAGCTGAGCTGAGGACCGACACCATCCAGCCACGGATCCATGGCCTCATCCTGCCGCCAGTGCTGGGGATATGGCTCGGAGACACAAGAATTCAGGCAGCCCTCGCCCCACCGCCAAGCAGCCGGTGCCACCAAGGATGGGATCATCTGTCAGCAGCTTCCTTACGGAACTGGAGGATGGTTGAACCCGGCAGCCTGTGGTAATGCCGGGCACCGGCTACTCTTGCTGGCTGCTGTGGTGCCTCCTGGGCCTGGCTGGGTTTTCTGGCAGCTGAGGAAAAGGAGCTGGGCTTTGCCATTGGCGTTGGTGATGCCCGATGTGACTCATGGAGCAATGGCAGGGATCTGGGGAGCCTGCTCACTGCCAATAGGCAGCAGTGGTGCGGGTCGCCACAGATCACAGCTTGTGCTGGGCTTGCAGCAGCCAGCAAGCATCTTCCACCAGCAAAACCCCATCCAAGACATGACCCTGCGCTTCCCTGCCTGCAGCCAGCATGATCCTGCACTTCCCTCCCTGCCTGCAACTGATGGGATCCTGCGCTTCCCTGCCTGCAGCTGATGGGATGCTGCACTTCCCTGCCCGCAGGCAGGGGTTGCTCCTGCCTGGTGTTCAGCCGGGCTGCTCCTCTTTGTGCCACAGCCACACCGGGATTGGTCGAGTGTATCCCCATCAGTATGTGCCACGTCCTGACTCGGTCACGGCCGTGTCCCCTCGGTCTGCCCAGCTCCGGTGGTACCAACGTCATTTGAGGATCCTGGCTCCTGGCACAAGGGACCCTGAGGGACCAGGGAGCACCAGGAGCCCCAGCCTGGGCAGGGGGCTGGGGTGCTGTAGGGGCCCGCAGTAAGGGCCCCCCCCATCTCCCGTGGATGCCTGCAGTGCAGTGGTACACACGTGGGGTGTCCCTGTGCCTGTGGAGGGGTGGCAGTGTGCCCTGTGCTGGGCACACGGGTGACACCAGCGGCTGTCATCCCCAGCACAGGGGTCAGCCTGGGGCTGGCAGGGACCTCGGGGTGTGGGGGCCATGTCCCACTGCAGGACCCATCCCTGAGGGCTCTGCGCAGCATCGGGCATCCCAGACCCTGCATCCCTGTTGTGTCCCTCCTTGTCACCTCCTGCCATCACAGCCACCACTGCGGGCATCCCTGTCTCTCTCGGATCTTTTTGCGGTCTGGGCTTGCTGTTCCTCCCGCCAGCAGTCAGGAAGCCCTTACCCCAAAAAGTATCTGCGAGGGATCAAGTCGGCGGGAAGGCCTGCAGGGAGTCACAGACCAGGTAAGTGTGGGGGCACTGGGAGGGTCCGAGGGGCTGGGGGAGCCCCAACACCCCCCAGACATGGGGACAGCCCAGGGACGGAGGGGACAGCGGGCATGGGGCAGGTGCAGAAATGCGGGAGAGTGCACAAAGCTACCCCACTCCCTGATACAGCCAGACCACCCCAGCACTGCTGGGGGAGGGAGTGGTGGCACTGGGGCTGCCTGGGGATGTGGACCCTGCTCCACGTGGGCAAGCAGCCATTTCCCCCCTGGTGTGGGGACTCGGCTGGGGAAAGGGGTCCTGGGGTAAGACCTGGTGCTGCAGCAGGGCAGCTGGGGGGTGAGACAGACTTGGGGGAGGTCACTGCACCCTTGGGACACCCTGTCACTCAGGCACAGTGGCTGCATGGGGTGACAGCTGTCTGGATGGGAACAACCAGACCAGTGTGGGGGGAGGGGTGTGTGTCTTCCTCCTGCCCCTTTCCAGAGGGGACACCAGCACCCCATGGTGCTGGCAGGCTGGGGGGCCCAGGGACTCACTGCCACCAGGGAGGGACGGCAGCCACCGTGTGCTGAGCCATGGCCAGGCTGGGCATGGCCACCTCCCGTGGCATTTTGGTGTGCCAGGGCTTCCCGTGCACGCGTGTGTGCGCGCACAGGGTGCACACACCCCTGGGTGCACAACCCACTACAGCACATCCCAAGGGGCTGTGCAGCACCACCGTATCCCTTGTCCCCTTGTCTGCCACTAACTTTCATGTCCCCAGCAGAGCTGGACTCTCCCCGTCCCACAGCAGCATCAGCCGTGACCTTCAGGCCCTGCTGCACAGCTAATGACAGCTTAATTACCAAATTACTGGATGGAGGCGCTGCACAGAGATCATTGCTTCGTGGTTAATGCGGAGATGTCACTGGGATCGATCGCCCTGTCCCCTGCCCGGGGACCAGAATTGCCCAAGTGACACCCTGTAATTGCAATATTCATTGCCGGGATCCAGCCGGCAGCACAGCATGCCCGGCATCTGGCAGAGCTCCTGGCAGCAGGCAGGGGAAGGTGCCTGGAACCCAGCAGGGCACAGCAAGTTCCCGGTGCTCCCAGTCTGCGTGCCCATTGCATCCCTGGTTACCAGCATGGGCCTGCCTGCAACCCACTCATTATGGTTTCATGTGGCGCTTGCACGTATGCACAAACACGTGCACATGTACACGTGCACACACACATGTGTGCACACATACCCCCCCATGCATGCACACACACACATATGCACATGCATTCACGATGCTGGGCCAGGCTGGTGACACAAGGGACATGTCCCCTGCGGCAAAGCCCAGCTCTGGGCTGGGACCTCCCCAAGCAGAGCAAAGGTTTTGGGGGCAGGGGAGCAAGGACATGGCCCCTCCCGGTGGCCCCTGCCCCCCACTGTGGCACCCAAGGACTGGGAGAGGTGGCCTGGCAGGGGATCTGGTGGGACTGGGGATGTGGGTGGGGGCAGTGCTGCCTGGGAGGGACAGGGATTGGGGACACGAACGATGCTGGCTGCAGGGGGACAGAGTCTGAGGACATGAGCAATGATGGCAGTGGGGGGGGACAGGGCTTGGGGACATGAGTGGGAGCGATGCTAACTGTGGGGGACAGGGACTGGGGATGGGCAGGAGCTGGCTGTGAGAGGGACAGGGATTTGGGACAGGGCTTGGGGACATGAGCAATGCTGGCTGTAAGGGGGACAGGGATCAGTGACACAGTCAATGCTGGCTGCAAGGTGACAGGCATGGGGGACATGAGCAATGCTGGCTTTGAGCGAACGGGGTTTGGGGATGTGAGTGATGATGGCTGTGGAGGGACAGGGCTTGGGGACATGAGTGGGAGCAATGCTGGCTGCAGGGGACAGGGACTGGGGTCATGAGTGATGCTGGCTGTGAGGGGACAGGGCTTGGGGACATGAGTGACACTGGCTGTGAGGGAACAGGGCTTGGCTCAGGGCTTGGAGACAGGAGCGATGCTTGCTGCAGGGGGACAGGGACTGGGGACAGGGATCGGGGACATAAGCAATGCTGACTGCAGGGGGACAGGGCTCAGGGACAGAGCCTGAGGACGTGAGCAATGGCTGGCTGCAGGACAGGGACTGGGGACGTGAGCGATGCTGACTGCGGGGCAGGACAGGGCATGGTGACAGTGACCAGGCAGCCGTGCTCGCTGCAGGGGACCCCGTTTGGCATCAGCGTCCCCAGGGCAGCCACCTGGGGCCCTGCCAGCAGCTGCCGGGCAGCCAGTGACACCACCGCCCTTTCCTGGAAGGGCTGTGTCAATGTTTGCGGAGTCCGGCCCACTGGAGCAGCTCATGCTCCAGCCACCGGCACCTTCCCGGCCAGCACGGTGACAGCCACACCACAGGGACCTGGGGAGCTTCTGTGGCACCTGGCTGGGCACCCTGACCCCTGGCTGGGCACCCGGGGGGGGCTGAGGACATGCACGGGGCCACACACTCTGCAGTTGCTGCAATACATTGGGGTGCTGTGGTGTGTTGGGGTGCTGCAGCGCATTGGGGTGCTGTGGTGCATTGGGGTGCTGCAGCATGTACTGTGCTCCTTGGACACTCGTGCCCATCCAGCTTGCCAGGAAGGGTGGCAGGGACATGTGATGGGGACATTGGCTGTCCTCTGCTCACGGCTGTGTCCCCAGACCGGGTCCTGGCTGCCTCACCTGCCAGCACCTGATGCCATGGGCATGCTCCTCACCCCCCAATAAAGCCCCCCTGTGCCACCCTGGCTGTGTCCCACACCTGACCCTGTGTGTGGATCCAGGGATGGGATCCTGTGGGTCTGGGGGCTCCAGCATCCCTGGGGACACCTGGTGACACCGGCCAGCCTCCAGTCCACTGCACCCAGCACCCACCCAGGGTGCAGAGACACCCTTAGGGCACTCCCATGACCCCTTGGCCTGGGCTTGAAGCCCCCCTGGGTGGGCTCTGTCCCTTGTCACCATCCCTGGCTTTGCAACAGGGAACAGCACCTTGTCCCGGTGTCCCCCTGCCTGCCGGGGACCCCGCAATAGGGCCAGTGTCAGGCAGGGTGAGCCCATCAGTCCTGACCACAGGAACGTGGGAGCTAATCCAGGCTGGCCATGGGCTCCCCCGGGACCGCCGGGCTCCACGGGCAGCAATCCCGCCAGCTCCAGCCGTCTCATAAAAGCCATGAATCAGCTGGGGCTTCTCTGCACCAAAAATAACAGGGCGGGGAGGGGACACACAGTGGGAGCACCCAGGAGCATCCCAAGGGGTGGGGTTTGCCAGCGCCTGGCACACTCCCCAGGGGCCCCGAGAGTCCCTGGGATGAATCCGGCTCTGGTCCTGGCCCTGGAGGGGACCAGGCTCTGGGGTCCCCCTCTTGCTGAGGGGAGCCCAGAGCATGTGGACACAGCGGCCTCAAGGGATGGGGATATGGAGGCTCAGGGGTGTGGGGGGCAGCAGCCTGTGCCCCTGCGGAGCTCAGACAGGCTGCAGGGGCTGCCCAGGGTTCTCACTGATAGTGGGGCCCCATCTCTGTCCCTGTCCCAGCCCCAGCCCATCGCTACCCGTTCCCCATCCCGTTCCCCATCCCTGTCCCCTCCCAGACCCCAGCCCAGCCCCTGCCCTGTCCCATCCTCATCCCCATTCCCATCCCATCTCTATGCTATCCCTGTCCTTGTTCCCATCCCCACCTGCACCCCATCCCCATCCTTGTTCCATTCCCATCCTCCTCCCCATCCCCACATTATCCCTCTCCTTGCTCCCATCCCATCCCCACCTCCACCCCACTCCTGTTCCCATCCCTCTCTCCATCCCATCCCCATCCCCACCCCAGGCCTTGCAGCCAGGGCACCCACCAGTGTGTCCTGCCTGCAGTCTGTCCCCGTGCCACCCCACACCCGCAGTGCCCTGTCCCCAGGGACCAGGTTGGGACAACCAGGGACCCCACTGCTCTGTGCTGCCAGGGCCCGGAGCTCCCCACAGGGCTGGCTCTGCTGGTGTGCCCTGACCCCCACCCCTGTGCCGGCGCCAAGCTGGGGCTGCCCCCCACGGTGCAGCTGCGTGGCCTCAGGCACATCCCTGCTGTGCCTCAGTGTCCCCTTGGCTGTGGAGCGAGCAAAGGCCAGGGCTTGGCAGCACTGGGATTCTCGTGCTGTGTGCTGCCCGGGCAGTGCTGGCGCAGCGTGTGTCAGGCCCTGAGTCACCAGCAAGAGCACGAGCAAGTCTGGCCGGTGGGCTCGGTGCTGGGCTAGGGCACATGGCAGGCACACCTCAGGGACTGTCCCTTCCTGGTGCCAATGGCTCCAACCAGTGTGGCCCCACAGGCATTTTTGAGGCTGTGGAGCAGGATTGGACCCACTGCAGCTGCCATGAGCTGGCACAGCCCCGGCCAGGCTACAGCAGTGGAGGGGGACCCCCTGCCCTCACCCACCTGCAGGGTCCCATTTGCATCCCTGGTGTCATAGGGCACACGATGTCCCATGGTGGCATCTGGTCTGGAGTGATGGTGAATGGGACCCCCCCAGCCCAGGGGCAGGATGGCAGTGGCGGGGTGCTGTGCACCCTGTCCTGGGGTGCCTGGCCCCTGCACCCAGCCTGTCCACATCATGGCGACAGCCGGGCTCAGGAGTGACAATCCTGGACTGTTTGTCACCACCTCCATCCCTGATGTGGCCGCAGGGGACAGGCCACCAAGGTACAGGGAGGTTGTGGCTGTGGCCAGAGCCTGGGGACCTGTCAGCAGCCCCTGAGCGAGCAGAGGTGCTGTGGGGCACAGCTGCCTGCCACAGGAAGAGGACTGTCTACTCAGGTCCCTGTGGCCCTGTCACCCTCCTCGAGCTGCAGCAGGTCCTTAGGGACAAAGACCCGTGGACACTCCTAGCCCAGGGAGGGGTGAGTGGCTCTGTGCTGGGTGCAGAGGGATGCTGAGGACCTCAAGCCCTGGCCCCTGACCCACTGCTGGACCCCACAGCTCCTCTGCCAGCTCTGGGGACACCCTCCCTGGGGACACCAGGCCACTCTGGGTGTGCTGGTGTTTGCCAGTGCCCGAGGTCCCCGGGGTACATGTGCCAGGTGAGTGCTTGCCTGAGTATGTGTGGATCCACATGTGTGTGTACACCTAGATGTGTGCATGTGCACAGATGTGCATGCCCAGATGTGTGTGCCCAGGTGTGCACACGGCCAGGTCTGTATGTGCCCAGACGTGTGAGTGTGCCCAAGTGTGCACAGGGGCAGAGCTGCATGTGCCCAGATGTGCATGTGCCCAGATGTGTGTGTGCCCAGTATGTGTGTGCCCAGATGTGCACATGGCCAGGTCTCTGTGTCCTCAGATGTGTGCGCACGTGTGCCCACCTGTGGCTAGGGGCAGATCTCTGTGTACCCAAGTGTGCATCTCTGCCCAAGTGTGCATGTGCCAGGTGTGCGCGTGCAGATGCCCTGGGTGTCTGTGTGGTACCCAGATGTGTGCAGGCATCCAGATATGTGTGCACCCATGTGTCTGTGCTCAGCGTGTGTGTGTGCATGCTTAGGGTGGGTGCGCTGCCCTGGGTGCACGGTGCTCACCTGCTCTGCCAGTGCCATCTCCTCGAGGGACACTCTGAGCTCCCACTTCCCCAGTGGGACCACCAGGATGCGTGTGCCTAGTGTGGGTTCAACACCCTCCTCAGCCAGGTCACACATGTAGCCATGTGTGTGCATGTGTGTGCAGGGCTGCACGCACACCTGCCCAGCACACTGCCCAGGTGTGCATGCAGCTGTGCGTGTCTTTGCCTGCAGCCCGTGCCCGGGCACCCCTACAGTGGGGCAGGGAGGGGGGGTGCACCCCACAAAGCCCTGCACACCCAGCTGCGCCCAGCCCAGCTAGCAAGATGCTGGATCTGGGTGCTTAGTGCACCCCAGCCTGGATGGAAGGGGGTCCCCAGCCTCTTTTGCCCCAGCATGCATGCCCCAATCTAGGGCAGATTGGGTTGAAAAGGGGGTAAGTCCAGGTGGGATATGGAGTTGGGGGGGCACCCCCTGCTCCCTGGGGAGCGCCCAGCCTGGCAGGCACGTGTGCATGTGTGGGCGGCATGTGTGCATGTGTGCACGGCACTGGTGCATGTGGATGTGTCATGCTGCACACGGACGGGGCTGCTGCTCACCTGGGCACGTAGGCACGCAGGGGACTCCTGCCCGGCCATGGGGCAGGCTGTGGGGCACACTGTGCAGTGGGGCTGGACGGTAGACCGTGGGTCACACTGTGGGGCAGGGTCCCTTGGCACTGGGGTGTTGGTGTGTGGGTCCCCCAGGCTCTTGGGGTTCCCCTGGCTCTTGGGTGCTGGCCCCGGGGCCGTGCTCCCTGCAGCTGCAGCTTGTCCCCTCGGGACCCGCCGTGCCCCGGGTCACCCCCGTGCTCGGTGCCTCTGCGGACCCCCCTCCCCATGTGTGCGCTGGGATCCCCACTGCACGGTGCATCCCTGGGACCCCATCTGTGCTCCCCATGCCCCGGGACGCCCGTGCTCAGCGCATCTCCTGGCCCCCGGTGCTCCGTGTGTCCTTGGGATCCCCCCGTGCTCGGTGCATCCCCGGACCCCCGTTCTCCTTCTGCCCCCTCGCCCCCCGCCCCTGGCCGGTGCACCCCCGAGTCGCCGCGGGGGGCTGTGGCCGGGCAGCGGGCCGGACAGCGGGATGGACAGCGGGACAGCGGGACGGACAGCGGGATGGGCAGCGGGATGCACAGCGGGACAGCGGGACGGGCAGCGGGGCCACCGTCGGGCGGGGGCGGGGGCGGGCAGCGCCGTTGTGCAACGGCCCCGCTCCGCTCGCTATATAGGGGGGGCCGCGGGGCATGGAGCCATCGTCGCGACCAGACCGGACCCACCGGACGGCCCAGGTAAGCGGGACACCCCCCCGCCATGGGGCTCCCCCCGCCATGCGACCCACCTTCTCTTGGGACACCCTGTCCTGGGACCCCTCCTTCCTCAGTAACACTCCCACGATGGGACCCGCCTTTCTCGTGGGACCCCCCTGCCATGGAACCTCCCTTCTCCTGGGACCCCTCCTCCCCAAGGGAAATCCTGTCCTGGGGACCCCCCTGCCCCCATGACACCCTTACCATGGGACTCCCCCTTCTCCTGGGATATCCCCCCCAGGACACCCCTGCCCCGGGACACCCCGGCTCCGGGACACCCCCTCAGCTCCCCAGGCTGCTGCCACAGGGAACCAGGGCTGCCCCACCCCGAGGGACCTCCCAGCCCTGGGGCTGCAGGGTGGGGGGAACCCCAAGTGTCCCCCCGTCACCCCAGGGGATGTGCAGCGACACTGTTCTAGGCCTGGCCGACGGCTACAGACCCCCCCGAGGGGCTCTGGGTGCCCCCTTAGCCCGGGACAGGTGGGCAGGGTGCTGAGCCGGCTTCACCTGCTCGATGCCCGGCACAGCACCTCGGGGACAGGCTGTCCCTGTCCCCAGGGACCATTGCCAACTCCGCCCCCGCCCTGGCCAGCAGGGAAACTGCCAGCCGTGTCCCCCAGCACGGGGGGATGCCCGAGCTTCCCGCATTCCCCAGGGGGCTGCCGTCCGTCCCCCCATCCCCATCCCCCCCCCCAGCCCTGCGGGCCCCTCCTGCCCAAACCGGCAGGGTGGTGACACGGGGGTCCTGGCAGAGGTCCCTATATCCCCCTGTTACTGGCTCTCTCATTCCAGGCTCAGCAAGTGAGTGCGAGTCTCCGGTGAGTACTGGGGTGGGAGCCCGCTCCCCCCTGCCCCCGTGTCCATCCCCCATCCCTGTGTCCCTGTCCTGTCTCCATCCCCAAGCACCGGGTGACAGGGACACGTGCCACCCCAGAGTCCATCCACTGCCTGTGCTCCTCACTTGGCCTCATCCTCCCCACTAAGAACAGGGGTCCCTGGGGAGTGGACACAGCACTGGGGGGCCAGCACCCACTCCTGGCCCTCCAAGCCCCACCCCGCCTCAGAGCAGCGTCCTTTGTCACCAAGACTCCGGTGACAGACCTGCACGGTCACAGTCATGGGTGGCTGAGGTGGCGCTTGCAAAAGGGCAGCTCTGGAAAGGTGGCGGGGCACAGCTGTGCTGGCACATGCTGAGGGGGACACGGTGGCACGGTGACGGGCACCTTGCTCCAATTGTCCCAGGGCCTGGCACACAGCGGGGATGTGGCTGTCCACGTGCCATAGGCACCACTTCCCCTGTGTCCCTGGGCATGTCATCACACACCTCCACCTGCTCCCACCTCCTGGGGGGTGCTGGCTGCAGGAGCACACATGGCTTGGGGACCCCCATCTTACCAGGGTGTCCCCTCCCTATGACAACCCACCACAGGAGGACGTTCTCTTTGTCCCCTGGGATGAGGGATGCGGATGGCATGTGTCCCCAGTGAGGGGTCAGAGCACCCCACATGTCCCCTGTTGAACAGGGGGGACACATTTTTGTGGTGCAGGAGCACCTGACCCCCTTCATGCCACCCGGTGCAGAGCCTGGCAGGATGCGGTGGCCTGGCATGTCCCTCTGGGGTGTCCTGTGGCTGTGGCTGCCGCTGGCCAGTGGCCATCCCGTCCGGCTGGAGAAGGTCCGGGCGGACACCAGGAACCTCACCCGCACCCTCAGCGCCCGCATCCAGCAGCTGCAGGCGAGGCCTGGCCCGAAGGGGGGGCGGGGGGCTCGGGGGAGGGGCACCCCCTCATGAGACCCTCCCATGTCTGCAGTCACCCAGGGAAGGGGGCTGGGGTGTGAGGTGGGGGGTCCTGTGCTCCAGGGTGGTCCCCGGGCGAGGGGGGAACACCATGGGGAGGGTCCCTAGGGAGGGATGCCCACAGCTGGGAGGGTGTCTGTGCCCCAAGGGATGCCCAGGGATGGGGGTGCTCTGGGGCCCAAGGGTCAGGGACCCACAAGGACCCATGGCTGGGTGGGGGGCTCTGTGCCCCAGATTGATGGGGGGTCCCCAGGGAGGTTCACTCATGGCTAGGTAGGATGGTGGGGTTCTGTGCCCCCGCTGGGGGGTCCCCAGTGACCCCATGGCTGGGTGGGATGGGGGGGGCTCTGTGCCCCAGCTGGGGCTCCCCAGGAAGGGTTGCCCACAGCAGGCAGACCCCCGCCCGAGCTCTAACTCCCCCTGCTGCCCCCCCAGCTCTTTCCCCTGAGCCTGAAGATCAGCGGGCTGGAGGCCATCCCCGGGGAGGGGGCTCCCGAGGGGCTGGGGGCCATGGACCACCGCCTCCAGCTCTTCCAGCGCCTGCTGGGTGGCCTGGCAGCAGGCGGCCTGCCGCTGGCCCAGATCGCCAACGACATGGAGAACCTCCGCAGCCTCCTGGCCGCCCTGGCTGCCCACCTGGGCTGCCCCCTGCCCCGCGCCCCCCCGGCACCCCCAGGTCTGCCCGACCTGTTGGCCGAGGCACCCCACACCGCTGCCGGGCTGGCCCTGGCACGGCTCCGCATCTGCCTGGACGGCATCGCCGCCCGCCTCGACAGCCTCCCCGCCTGCTAGGGACACCATGGGGACCTCCCGCCCGGGCAGAGGCACGCTGGGCTGAGCCCTCAGCCCAGGGCCACAGCTGTCCCCATGCACGGGCACGGCCAGTCTGGCACAACCAGCACCAGAAAGAACTCCAGTCGCATGACTTCCTCCTTTTCTATGATATTAATACTATTAATAATTTTATTATTGTTATTAATTTTGTTGCTATTATTGCCATTATTATTATTGCTATTATTATTAATTATTCAGTATTTGTATTTATTTCTCCCACATTTATTTAAAATAAAGCAAGTTTTCCAGCAGTGCCGTCCCATGTCTCTATTGACTCCACTTGGCACCGGGCCCGGGCTGGGTGCCAGGCTGGGTGCTGGTGTCACCACCACTGGGGTCCCCAGGGAGCCAGGGTTCAGGGTGTTGGGGGGGGGGGGTCAAAACATGTCCCCCGGGATGTGGCAGGGCAGGGAGGGATGAATCGAAGCCCCAAGACAACCCACCAGGCGAGCACAGCCACCCCGACCCCCCAGGACCTGGTGGCTTCACCACAGCTTCAGCCACAGAGCACAGGGGATGGGGTGTCTCCCCCAGATGCCACAGGCTGGACCAGGGACCCCCAAAGGAGGGCAGGGGGTGTCCCCTAGCCCAGTAGCTGGGGACAAAGGACCCCGGGGACATGGGAGCATGTGAGGACACGGTGCCAGCTGACTCAGGCCCTGGCGGCTCGGCAGTGGTTTATGAGCTGGTCGGTGGCTTCCCGGCTTGGCCTCCCCGGCCTGGTGTGACCCTGACACCTCCGGGGACCCGGGGGGGACACCCGGGGACACATGGCGGGGAGGTAGACTCAGAGCCCCCGGCTCCCTGGGCCTGGCAGAGCAGCCATGGGGTGTGGGGTGCCAATGGTTGGATCCTCCCGGCCCCCAGCCCTGGGAAAGTGGGGCCGGGGCCAGGGAGGGGACAAGGATGGCACAAGGAGGGGGACAGCACAGAGCTGTCTCACTGTCCCCCGTGCAGGGCTACACCTGGCCCTGCCCCAAATCCCTGGTCTGCTACCCGTCATCCCTTGTCCCTGTCCTTCGTGCCTGGTCCCCATCCTTGGTCTCTGGATTTTCCCCCTCATCCCTATCCCTGGTCCCAGTCCCTTGTCTCCTTGTCCCCATACCTTGTTCCTGGTGCTGTGCCCCCCAGCCCAGACCCCTCTCACCCTCCCCAACAGGACCAGAGGAAGATTTTTCTGGTCCAGAGACCCCAGCACTGTCCCCTCCCAGCCCCATGGCAGGGACCCTCCAGCTCTGCGGGCTGCCCAGCGTGGGGGTGGCTGTGGGGCAGCGGCAGGCCCCGGTGGCCCAGACGCACGTCGCTCACGCTGCGGGAGAGGCTGGAGGCCACTGGCCAGGTGAGGCCGGCTTGGCCTCGAGCCCCAGCACAGCTGCGGCGGCCGCTGACTCAGCCAGGACCCCACCTGCCCCCCCCCGCCGAGCCATGTGCTGAGCCGCACGGGCACCCGCTGGGGGGCTGACCCACGGACCCCCCCAACCCCACTGGGCCAGTCTTAAATAATGGGGCTCCACTTCCCCTCACTCCACAGGCACCCCAATTACTGCTCCCCCCCCACCAAGGACCAGAGCACCCTGTCTGGGAGCACCCCCAGACCCTCCCTCCTGCCCCCGCAGGCCATGGGGCTGCAGCCCCACCATACTCTGGGCGATCAGGTCGAGGGGGCTGTGACCACCCCAGCCTGGCCCAGGGCTGGGGGGCTTGGGGGGACCCCCAGGAGCTGTAGGTGAGAAGAGGATTCTTCCTCCAAAAAGCTCTTTATTAAAATATATTTATAGATTTTTACAACACCCTGTCGCTGACAAGGTAGGGGGTGCTGGGAGGGGAACAACGGCCCCTCCCTCCAGCCCTGCCCCAGAGGGTCCCAAACCACATGAACCCCCCTGGGAGAGGAGGGGGAGGGATGGGGGCACCCCCAAAAACCCAGGGGGATGACAATGGGGGCACCTCCAAAACCCAGGGAGGGGACAAGGGCTTGGTCCTTTCACCCCAGCAGGTCTCCCAATGGGACAGCACCCTGACCCCACGATGGGATGTGACACCAATGACACACACACCCACCCAACCACAGAGCAGCACCCATGTCAGGTCAGGGTGCCAGGGGTCTCAGCTCTCAAACCACTTGCTCCTCTTGGGTGTGGGGGCATCACTGCCCAGGATCTTCCTCTTGTATCGCTCCACCAGCTCGCTGAACCGGGCCTCGGAGCCCCCACCCTCCCGCCGCCGCTGCTTTGCCTGCAGGCAGAGGCCAGAGGGGAGGATGGGGGTCCCTGGACACCCCCACCCCACAGTGCCGAGCTGGGCAAAGCCAAAGTCCCTGAGCACTGCTGGGTGGTATGCAAGAGAAACAGGGGGGCCTAGGGGGTGCAGTAATGTGGGAGAAGCGACCCCACCACTCCCTGTTGCACCCCCTGATTAGAAGGATCTGACCCCAGACTAGCTGGGGGGGGGGCGGGGCACGCAAACCCCCCATCCCTACCTGGGTAGGGGCCTCCTTGCGCTTCTTCTGCCGCTGGACTTTGGCCTTGGGCTGCTTTGTGGGGAGGGGTTTCACCTTCCCCTTGTCACGCTTCCTGCGTGGGGCAGAGCAGAAGGGTGCCCGTGGGCACTAGGTACACCCATGGGTGCCACGCAGTACCCAAGGAGCTGCCCACCAGCACCCAAAGCCATGGCCCCCCAGGGAGGGAAGGGAGAAGCCAAGAGACACCAAGAGGAGCACCAAGGCTGGGGGACAAGGGGGTGTCCCCCCTGCTCTGCCCGTACCTGATTTTGGGCCCGCGGTGTGAGGGCAGCGCCAGCACCTTCTTCCTTGTGGTGCCGTCTGGCAGCTCCACCCGCTCCACCTGCGCCTCTGTGCGGAAGCCGGACCAGGGTACAGCCTCCTGTCCCCCCACCAGGGATCCGCAGGAACCCTTGGCTCCTTTGGAGAGGGATTTTTTCCTTCCCTGTTGCTTTTTAGGGGGTCCCGCTGGCTCAGCTACCCTGGCAGCAGCCTGTTCCTTCTCCACTGGCTTTGCTTTCAGCTTGAGCTGTGGGGGAACAGCAGGTCAGTGCCAGGAGCAGCCCCGGGGAGCAGAGACCCTCCAAGTGGGTGGCAAGGTGGGGGGACACACCTACCAGGCTGCGCTGGGCTCGCTGCTCCTTCAGCTTCAGCTTCCGACGATCCTCCAGCGAGAACTCCACAATGGGCCGCTGTGGGTGGAGCAAGGGGTGGGGGCAGGCCACGGTGATGGCAGGAGGCAGCCCCCCCAATAAGACCAGGAGCACCCCCAAGACCCCGGAATTGCCCTGCTTGTGGCCCCAGGGGGCAAGTGGGGTGATGGGAAGAGCCCCACAGGGTGGGAGGGAAGTGGGGGAGACCCCATGGGGCTATAGGGTGATGGATGGGGGGAGGGGGGGAGAAACCTGCGAGGGGATGGGGGCAGACCCCATGGGGCCCTGTAGGGCAGAGGGAGGGGATGGGGACACCCCGGTGCTGGGGAGGGGGGCATTACGAGGGGTAAGGGTGCAGGGGGTGGTGAAAGGAAATAGGCTTTGCGGGGGGCCATAAGGTGTAGGGTTTTGAGGGGGGCTGTGGGGATCCCACACAACAGGGTCATGAGTGAATCCCACACGAGGTCATGGGAGACAAGGGGGACTTGGAAAGAGGAGGACATGGTAGACCTCCTCCACCATCCCAGGGGTGGCCAGCCCCCACAAACCTCCCCCCTGCCCCAAGGGATGCACCCACCTTTTGGGGCCCGAAGAGGCGGGGGTTGTTGTTGATGCTCCGCAGGGCGGCCAGTGCCTGCTCGTGCTCCCCAAATTCCACGAAGGCGTAGCCCAGGGACTGCCCCTTGCCCCGCAGTTCCCGCATCACCCGGCACTGAGGGGGGGCACAGCATCGCCTTGCCAACCCACACCAAGGACCTCCAGCCACCACCAGGACCTGCAGGTCCACTGCACCCTGGGACACCTACCTCCTCTGCACCCCCAAACCCTCCCTGGAGGGAACATGACCAGGGGCACCCACTTGTTCTGCACCCTCAGCCACCCCCAAACAGGACACAGAATACAGGGGGACACAGCGGGGGGGGGGAAACAACACTGCCTCTGCACCTTTAGTCACCCCCAAACCCTCCCCGAAGAGGACATGGGGGGACATCCACTTGCTCTGCACCCCCAGCTACCCCAAAACCCACCCCAGAGGGAACAAGGGGTGCACCCCCACCTTCTCTGCACCCCCAAACCCATGCCAGAGGGGACACAGAGCACAAGGGGACACCGGAGCAGGGCAGGGCCGGGGGACACGCACCTCCTTGATGTGCACAGCCTTGCCCCTGCCAACCACCTGCAGCAGCAGGCGCCGGAGTCGGGTGCTGTCCACAGCCTTGGGCAGGTTGTGGACACAGAGCCGCGTGCGGGACACGAAGATGTTCTGGTCCCGCAGTTTCTGGTACTTGAGCTCCTCGAACTGGGAGAAACAAGGCTGTGAGTGAGGCCTGTACCCCCCTGGAACACCTGAGACGCTGTCCCCAAGCTGTCACAACCCCTGGGGTCTGCTCAAGGCTCACCCGTGCTCGCTTGGCCATGTCAGCATCACTCACACCCTCTGCAGCCTTTGTCCCAGCCCGGATCACTGCAGGGGGTGCAAGATGGGGGGTGTTGGCAAGGGGGTGGGCAGTGAGAAAGGCAGGCAGTGCCCAGGACACCCCCAGGGCCAGTACTCACAGCCTTCGCGGGCCAGGTAGAGGTTTCGGGTGCCCGTTGGCTTCTTCACCTTTTGCCCACGGAGTTTCTGGGCTTCCTCACGGCTCACAGCCAGGTCAATGCGGAGCAGCCGCCCATCCAGCCGCAGTCCCCCGCCCTGCAAAGGGGCACAGCTGGGGGTGTGGGGGGCAGCTAGGACCTCACACCACCCAGGCAGGGATCCCAGGGGCTGGAATCACCCCAGAGAGAGAGGGATAATGCCATAGGCATCCCCCAAACCTGCAGTGGAAGGGCTGCTACCATCCCCAAGCCCCCAGGGAGGTCCCTTGCTGCCCCGCTCACCTCACTCTCCTCCTGAGCAGCCTGCAGACATTTCTGGGCAGCTTCTTGTGTCAGGAACTGGGCAAAGGCACAGCCTGGGGATGGAGAAGGGCTCAACAAGGGGACAAGGACAGGAGGGGTGCCTGTGTCCCCCCGTGCAGAATGCCCCCCCTCCTGCTGCCTGTTACCTTTGGAGTGCTCTGTGTCAGGGTGCAGTACGATACGGACGTATTTGAGGTCCCCAAACTGCTGCAGCATCTCCCCCAGCGCCTCCTCCTCCGTATCGAAGGAGAGATTCCTGCCATTGCAGAGGACTGTCAGGGGCTGCCATGGCATGCAGCCCCCTTCCCCAGCATGCCCCCAGCCCAGATCCGTCAGCACAGCGCGGGGCACCCCACTCTGCACCCCAAGAGCCCATGCCAGCCCTCATCCCAGTGCTCACCTGATGAAGACAGTCTTGCCCTCGCTCACGTCCGATGAGAGTTGCCGTGCCCTACCCTGCTGCTTCTTGGGCACAGCTCTCCCTGGAACTACAGAAGATCCAGTGGTTGGTGCCCTGTGGCTGCACTGCAGCAGCTCCCTGACCCCAGGAAAGCCCCCCAGCTGCTAACCCAATCGCCCCGCCTGCAGCAGCCCACCCTGCCAGATTCATCCACCCAGAGTGGCACAGACCTTCCTCCTCTTCTTCATCCTCCTCCTCATCTGAGTCTTCCTCCTGCTTGCTATCATCCTCGCTGCCTGCTTCATCATCATCATCATCATCCTCCTCCTCATCGCTGCTGTCCTTGGCTGCTGTCCCCTTCCCAGGCCTGTTACAGCCAGGGCAGAGCTGGCCTAGCCCCGCAATAGCCCTGAGCAGGGCTGGGGGGACAGGTCTCTGTCCAGGGGTCCCTCAGGGGGACAAGCCCAGGGCTCCATCCCAGAGCCCTGCAGCAGGGGGTCTGCACCCCACAGCAAGGTTGAGACCCCCAGGATCACCCCCATCCCCTCCCCGCTAGGAGAATCTTTTCCCTCACTCACCACCCTCGTGCCTGGGACAAGGAAGGCTTGATCTTAATCTTTCCAGCCATTTTTTTATCTTTCTTCTCTTCTTCTTCCTCCTCCTCCTCCTCTTCTTCCCCTTCCTCCTGTTCTTCCTCCTCTTCTTGTTCGTCCTCCTTCTTCCCAGCATCACCCACACTCTGCTCTTTGCCCTCCCTAGGTTCCTCCTCCTTGCTCTCTGTGGTGTGTGATAAAAAGGGATGAGAAGGGACAGTCACCCCCAGTGACCCACTCTAAGACCAGCAGTGGGGGCAACAGTTCCCCAGGCCGCCAGGTGGGGGGCACCCAGCCAGGCCCAGAGCCACACTAGGGGAGCCAGGACCCTCACCATCGGGCTGACTGCCCTGCATCGCCTGGTACTTGTCCTTGGCCACGGCCCAGTCTACCGCCACCGGCCGCCCTAGGGAAGCAAAGGGATGCGGGGGCACGCTGTCAGTGTTGCCCCTGGCAAACCAAGGCTGCCCAGGGAGTCTCCTGAAGCCCCCCAGGGAGGGGGAAAGAAGGAAGCGGGTCTCACCCCAGAGAGCCCCACTGCAGCAGGGGAAAAGGGGTAGAAACACAGCCAGACCTTTGATCTCCTTCATGTTCATCCCCCGGAGTGCCTTGGCTGCTTCCAGCATGTTCCCAAACTGCACAAAGGCGAATCCCCGCATCTTTCCATCTGCAAGAGCCAGGAGAGCTGCTCTGTGCCTGCCGACAGCTGCCCCTCCATGGCCAGGGCCAGCCTGTAAACACAGGGGGGGGCACCACCCCAAAAATGGTCCCCGGCAGGGGCTCACCTGGCTTCCTGGGGATGTTCACCTCCAGTACTGTGCCAAAGGGTGAGAAGAGAGACTTCAGGTTGTCCTCAGAGCACTGCAGAGGGACCAGCCAGGTGAGGGAAGGGGCTGGGGGGGGGGCCAGGAGCTAGCAGCACCTGCCAGGATGCTCCGTGGGGGCAGTCAGGGATGTGGCAATCCCTCCCTGCATCCCCTGGGGTCATGCCAGCCCCAGCTGGGGGCAGGATGTGGGGCTGGACCCCTGTACCTTGAAGCTGAGGTTGCGGATGATCAGCCGGGCTTTCCTGGAGGCAGCCCTGGGCTTCTTCAGTCTTTGGGGGACTGCGGCAGCGGCTTTGGGGGCCTCTGCAGCGTAAAGAGTGGGGACTCATGGACAGCACAGCCCAGGGATGGACCCAGGGCAGCTGCCAGTCCTTGAGAGTGCTGGCAGGGAAAAGGACCCCCAGCTCACCCACTGCTGCTTCCTCCTTCTGCTGTAGCTTCTTCCTCCCCTCCCTGAGCCTCTGCCGGGCCAGCGTCACGCTGAGCCGACGTGCACCAAGGACAGTGGCCTCCTGCAGAGCTCGCTGGGCATCCTCAGCCAAGGAGTAGGTGACGTAGCCAAAGCCACGACAGGTCTTGGTGCCTGGGGGCAGCAGGGAAAGCAGTGAGGCCCTGCAGCCCCCCCCCCTCCCCCGTGCCTCCTCCCCAGCTGTCACGGTCAGGCCATTCCCATCCCTGGGGCCACACTCAGTCTCCAGCTGACCCCTGCAGGGCTCCTCCTGACTCCCCTGACAACCTGCGCCCTCCAACTCAGCCCCTCAAAATGCCCACCAGTCCCCCCTGCATCTTCTCCCAAACCTCACAGGCTCCCCCAACCTGCCTCTGCCCCCCGATCTCCTGTCCCAATCCCCAATACTCCAAATAATTAGTTCTCCTGACTACTCCCCTCATCCTGCACTCCAGCCCTGACCTCCACCTCCCAACATCCCCCCTTCCAGCCCTCTGCTCCATCCTGATCCCCCCAAATTCCTGCTCCCAAATGGGTCTGCTTCCAGTACACACATCTCTGCCCCCCCATAATTCCCATCCACCATGTGCCAGTCCGTCCCTCCCCAAAATCCTCCCAGCCCATGGCTTCGGGTGCCCCCATCCCCATCCCTGCCCCAGGCCTCCTCCATGATTCACAGACACACAGCCCCACACCCCCACACCCACCTCCCGAGCCCCAGGCTACACCAGACATCCCAGACCACAGACCCAGGCCCCTCTAGACCCCGGGCCCCGCCCAGGCTCCCCCAGGCCCCGGCCCCAGGTCTCAGCCCCACCAGACGCCGGTGCCTAGGCCCTCCCCCCGCCCCAGGCCTCGTCTTCCGGCTACCCCAAGCCCCGTCTAGCGACCCCCCCGACCCTTCTCGGTGACCACGAAGCAGCGGCGGAGAGGCCCGAGGCGGCCGAAGAGACCCTCGAGGTCGGCAGCGGTGGCGGTGGCGGGCAGCCCCCGCACCAGCACGGTGCGGCCCGGCGCGGTGCCCGGCGCGGAGCCCCCGGCCGCCGCCATCGTGGGCACGCGCCGCGCGGTGGCTGCCGGGAGGCCGGCGGGGGCGGGGCCTGGCGGGGCGAGTGCCCCCTGGCGGCGCGGCGGGGAACCGCGGGGTCGGGTGGAACGGTTGGGGGGTGCCAGCTCAGGAGACGTGGCGCCGGGGGTCCCAGCCCAGAGAGCCGCGGTGGGGTACAGGGGGCCATCCCCGTGGCCGTGGGACAGGGAGCGGGGGTGTGTGTGTGTCTCCTCGCTGTGGGTTGCCCCAGGTGGGGAGGGATCGCGGGGGTCCCGCGGGGTCACACTCACATCCTTCACACGTGGCACTTTATTGGGTACACGGGCGGGCCGGGGGGGGGCCGGCCCCACATGTCCCCCCAGCGCTGGGGAGCCTTGGCAGACAGGGGTCCCCTGGGCACAAGGGGGGGCTGGGGGGGGTCTCTGGCAAGTGGCATGTTGGGGGGCCAGTGATGTGGTGTGGGGCTGGGGGGGGTCCCCAGGCCATGGAGGGGGGATGGGGGATCTGTGGGGCACTTTGGGGGTCTGGCATGGGACTGGGGGGGCTTCAGGGCATGGCAGGGGGGAGACCGGGGACTGGGGGGGCTCAGCGACCTGGGAGGGGAGGGGGTCCCCAGATTTTCACCCGTATTTGAGGGTCTCGGGGACTTGCAGGGCAGATGGGGGGGGCGCCAGGTTGCCACCTGTATTTGAGGGTTTCAAGGACATGGGAGGTCCCCAAGTTGTTAGCTGTATGTAGGGGGTCCCAGGGACCAGGGGGGTCTGAGGGACTCTGGGGTGTCCCCAGGTTGTCACCCGTACTTGGGAGTTTCAGGGAGCTGGGGGTCTCAGGGAGCTGGGGGGGTGTCCCCCCAAGTTCTCACCCGTACTTGGGGGTCACAGGGACTCGGGGGGCAGCTGGGGGTCTCTGGGGACTGCAGGCATCTGAGGGTCCTCGGTGTCTCCTGGGCATCACTGACTCGGGGGGGTCCCCTGGTCAGGTGGGGGCGGAGGGTCCCGGAGGCAGCGTGCTGGGTGGGCCAAGCTGGGCTCTGCGCTGCTCTCCCCGGGGCACTGCTGGCCTCGCTGGGGCTCCATGGCAGCCGTAGGGACGCTGGGGGACACCCCGTGTCCTACAAGTCTATGGTGTCACTGCCCAGGCTGTGGCGGTTGGAGCTGGAGTCACCGGGGCGCTCAGGGACGCCCCCGGCTGCAGGGACCCCCCCGCCAGGGTGTCCCCCCTGGGGCCGGGGGGCTGGGGGGGGGCAGGGGCTGCCCCCTGCCCAGCTCTGGGAGGGCCGCAGCACAGGGGCTGCCCGGGGGGGACCCCGCTGAGTAGGGCTGGGGTCTGGCACCGCCGCCAGCCCCCCCTGGGACAGTCCCTGGGCTGAGGGGCTGCCACCACCTCGCCGCCCCCGTGCCCCCGGGGACATCACAGACCACCCCCCCAAGGAGGCTGCACGCTGCAGGGGCCGGGGGCGGCCTGTGGGGGTGAGCCCCGGTGTGCTGGTGGTGCTGGGCTCCCGTGTGCCGGCGGTGCCGAGACCCGATGTGCTGGTTGTACTGAGATCTGGTGTAGCCGTTGTGCCAAGACCCGCTGTGCCGGCTGCACTGGGCCCCGGCACGGTGGTAGTGCTAAGCGCGGGTGTGCTGTCTGTGCCGAGGCTTGGTGTGCTGGTGGTGCTGAGCTCCAGGGTGCTGGTGGTGCTGAGCCCAGGTGTGCCAGTTGTGGTACACCCTGCTGTGCTGGTTGTATTAGGACTCAGTGTCGTGGTTGTGCCGAACCCTGATGCATTGGTTGCACTAATCCCTGCCATGCTAGCGGTGCCCATCCCTGGCGTGCCAGCTGTGCAGAGCCCCGTTATGCTGGTTGTGGTGAGCCCTTCTGTGCTGGTTGTGCCAAGACTTGGTGTCGCAGTTGTGCTGGTGGTGCCGATCCCTGGCAAGCCTGTTGTGCCGATCCCAGCCGTGCTGGTGGCACTGCTCCCTGCCGTGCCATCGGTGCCGATTCCCACTGTGCCAATGACGCTGATCCCTGCCACGGTGCCGTGACGGAAGATTCCGGGCCGGGCTCCCAGCGCCTCATCAATGCTGCGGCGCAGGTCAATGGGCGAGGGGGGCCGGTAGCCGGCTGTGGGGTCCCCGTCGGCCTCAGGGGGCTCAGGGTGGTCCCCACAGAGCGGCAGCGCCTCGGTGTCCCCCCGCGGCCTCAGGGCGCAGCCGTTGGGGGGCTCAGCAGGGGACTGCCGGGGAGGAGGGGCCACCACCAGTGCCAGCACAGCCAGGGGCAGCCCCATGGTGGCCTCGGCCAGGCGACAGCCCAGCTGCAGCCCCCACCACGCCCAGGGCCCGGGAGGGGGTGGCCCCCCCCAGCCCAGCACCTGCAGCGCCCCAAAAACCTGCAGCCCCGCACTCAGGACGGCCCCCAGTGCTGCCACCCCACTGCCACCCCCGCCCCCAGCCCCCCAGCCCCCCGCACCTTGCCCTGGGCTCCCCCCCCCCGCCCCCCACCCCCACAGCAGGGCAGCACCCATAGGGTCAGGGCAGCCACCAGGCCAGCAAAGAGCCCCCGCGGCAGCAGCAGCAGCCCCGGCAGCCGGCCCAGCATCGCCACTGCCAGCACGGTGCCCAGCACCCCCGCCACGTGCAGCACTCCCAGCGCCACCACGGCGGGGGTCCGGCAGCGAGAGGGGGAGCGCAGGGCCAGCACCAGCCCCCAGCCCAGGCATGGGAAAGGCAGCTCGAAGAGGAGGCGCGCAGCGGTGGGGGGCAGGCGGCCATGCTGCTCGTAGGCGTCGAAGAAGAGGGGGAAGGCGCGGGCAGCCCCCGCTGCTGCCAACAGCCCCCCCAGCAGCCGGGCAGCAGGTGGCCGACTGCAGGGACCCCCCAGTAGCACCACGATTCCCAGTAGTCCCAGTAGAGCGAAAAGGCATCCGATCCCGTAGATGTGGGCCTCCCAGGCCAGGCCCCAGGTGGCGGTGGCCACGGACCAGCTGGTCTGCAGGGCCACGAAGTGGGGGGGCCAGGAGAGGGGAGTGGCGGGGGCACCCTGGGGATCTGGTCCCCCTGAGCCGCAGGTGGAGCCCTGGGTGCAGGCAGAGGCGGCGGCCGAGGGGGGCACGGTGCCCCGGGGGGGCTGGCGGCCAGGGGGGTGGGCTGTAGGGGAGGAGAGGGGTCAGGGTGGGAGGGCAGCATGTGCACCACTCCCCTCCATGTGCACCCCACATCACTCATGCCCCACGCATGCTTAGCACCCCCGTTTTCCCTCCTGTGCCCCACCATGTCATGCACACCCACAGGCTCCCCAAGCTCCCCCCCCCCCCATCACACCAGACACTGTGGGAGTGTCAGGATCCCCCCACCTCCCCCAGGACCCCCCCTCACCTGGCTCAGCACCGCTGCCAGCCTGATCCTGCTCCTGGGACCCGTTGCCCCCCGGCACCTCGTGGCCGACCCTGGGGGGCGCCGTGGGCACCAGAAACCCTGAGGGGAGGACATACACGTTTGGGGCTCCCTCAGTATGGGGGGGCCATGCCGGGGGACTCCAGCCCACCTCAGCTGTGGCACTCACCAGCAGCACTGAGTTTGCTGGCCAGCTCCGAGATGCCGGCCTTGATGCCAGGGATGAGCGGGATGGGGCGGCGGGGGCTGGGGTGGGCCCACAGGAGGCTGGTGGGGGGCACGGCACCCCCTGGCCCCACTTCAGGCTCCAGCCCTGCCGTCAGGTCAATGGCGATGTCCAGCTCCAGCTCCTTGTCCTGCTCCCCAGCCAGGGATGCCGGGGGGGTTGTGCTGGCACGGAGAGGAGGGCCCCCCCACCCCCCCACTTCCTCCGGGGGGACCCCAGAGCCCGGCTCATCCCTGGAGTCAGGCCAGCCCAAGCCTGATGGCAGCAGGGTCGGGGGCACAGGGGTCCCAGTAGTGCCAGGGGGCAGTGGATAGGGGGGTGCTGGGGGGGCAGAGGGGGCGGCGGGGCGGGGGTTGCCCTGGCTTCGCACCTTGATCTTGAAGTTGAGGCCGAGGTTGAGGGAGAGGACAGGGGCTTCACTGCGGGGTGCGGGGGGTCCCAGTGCTGTCCCCAGGGGTCCTGGGAGGCTGGTGGGTGCTGTGGGGGGCGGCGGGGCAGCAGTGAGGGGGGCCAGGCACAGCAGGGCCAGCAGCAGGTGAGGGGCTGCCCCCAGCCCCATGGGGGACATCTGGGACAGTGGCACAGTGGGAGCAGCGCTGTGAAGAAGGGCAGAGGGCACAGTTACACCAGCACCAACATCATACCCAGCACATGGTGCACAGCCAGCCCCACAGCACATGGCACACGCCATGGCACATGGCACACCCCACAGCACAGCCAGCCCCGCAGCACAGCCAGCTCCACGGCACACCCCACAGCTCAGCCAGCCAGCCGCAGGACAACCCAGCCAGCCCCATGGCACACAGCCAGCCCCACAGCACAGGCAACCCCATAGCACACCCAGCCCCAAGGCACCATGGAGCTCAGCCAGCCTCAAAGCACCGATACAGCCCCACGGCACCATCCCAGCCCCGGTGTCCCCTGCAGGATGGTGGCATGCCCATGTCAACGGCAGCTGGCGTGGCTCTGCTGGGGGGCCATGTCTGGGGACACCGGCAAGGCAGGATGGGGACAGGAGCATCCCTGGGGACAGGCAGCCTGCCCGCGCCATGCCCTGCCTGCGCCAGCAGCCCCTGCCCAAACCGGATCGGGCAGAACAGGGCGCACCGGGTCCCACCGACACCCCGTGGCTCAGGTCCCCCCCCAGGCAGAGCACTGCCCGGCGTGGGTGGCCCCAGCACCCGCCACCCCCCGGGGCTGAGGGTAGGGCAGGCAGTGTGGGCGCTGGGGAGGGGGGCGTCATGGCTTGTCCCGCCACTCTTGTCCCGCCATGCTCCTGCCACCCCCAGGGCATGTGGTGGCACAGGGGGACAGGGGGCACATGGAGCAGGCCCCCACCCTCAGGCTGCTGAAGGGGGGGGCTTGTCCCCTAAGCCGGGGCCACCCGAGGGAGTGGAGTGCCCCCCCAACCTGGTGCCAGGGCCCTAATCTTTGTGACAAAGCCTGTCTCCACAGTGTCACATCGGGGCACATCAGAGCAGTGGCAGCGCAGCAGGGACGGATGCGATGTGACAGGGGCTCACGGGGCACACGGGGACCTGTCATTTCTGCCACCCACTGTTGCCAACGCACCCCAGCACTGCCAGCACAGGGGCTGCCCCCCAGCACCCAGCACCCTGCTGCCCTCCTTGGTGCTGGTCCCCCGGGTGTTGCATGCTGGGTCAAACTCAACACGCACCCCAGCATGGCACCCATGGGTGACCCCCTCCCCCACACCACTTCCCCCAGGTGTGCACATGCATGTGGTGGGGGAAGCGCAGCACCTCCCATGCACGCGGCATCGCATGACCCTGAGCCAGCCTGGCCATGCACACGCACACAGAGCCCAGACCATGCATATCCCTGTGCACATGCCTATGCACACCCCCGTGCACACCCCAGCTGTGCACACACCCCTTGCACACCTGTATGCACACTCCAGCTGCACACACCCCCTTGCACACCCCGACTGTGCACACCCCCACCCATGCACACCCCCTTTGCACGCCCCAGCTGTGCACACCCCCTGCACCCCTCCCACCTGTTCCCCCACCTGCCCAGCTCAGTGAGCGTGTGCGGGTGTGCAGGCGTGGGTGTGCATGACATCGTGTGTGAGCACGTGTGCATGAGCCAGCCTGCGTGGGGGTGTGATGGGGGCTCTGTGTGTGCGCACTGCTTGCCTCAGCCTGAAGTGCTGCCGCTTCAGCATGGGATGCACACACACGCTCACACACTTGCCCCCAGCTCTGCTACACCCACTTGCACACCTGGCACACTTGGGTCCCACACAGCCCCGCTGCCCCAGCACCTCCTAAGCGCACCCGAGCCCCCTGCTCACCAGCACCCCACCACTCCAGGCAGCCAGGACCCCGGCACCCCAGCATCCCTGTGCCCCTGCACCCTGGTAGCCCAACAACCCTCCACCCTTGCACACCCCTGCAACGTGCAACGTGAGCACTCCACCACCCAGCACCCCAACACCCTGCACCCACACACCAGGCACCTCGGGTACCCAAGCAACCTGCACCCCAGCACCCCAGGCATCACAGCATCTTGCACCCCAGCACCAGGAACCCCGGGCACCCCAGCACCCAGCATCCCAGGCACCTCAGCACCCTGCACCCCAGCACCTCCGCACAGGGCACCTCCGCACACCGCAACCCAGCACCCCCGCACTGAGCACCCCGCGTACCCCTGCACCCTGCACCCCAGCACCTCCGCACAGGGCACCTCCGCACACCGCAACCCAGCACCCCCGCACTGAGCACCCCGGGCACCCCAGCCCCCTGCACCCCAGCACCCCGAGCACTCTCTCACCGGGCACCCTGGACACCCCAGCACCATGCACGCCAGCACCCCGGGCACCCCGGCACCCCCAGTCCCCTGGGCTCGGCCCCCCCCCGCCCGGCCCCGCCCGCACCCACCGGCCTCCGCCGCGGCTCTGGCCCCGGCCCGGCCCCGCTCCGCGGCACCGGCACCTCCGGCAGCACCGGCAGCACCGGCAGCGGCAGAGCAGCGGCGGGCGGGGCGGGCGCGGGCTGCACCCCCCCTCCTCCTCCTCTCCACACCCCCCTCCTCTCCAAACCTCCCCCCTCCTCCTCCTCCTCCGCCCCCGGCCCTGCCGCCACGGCCGCGGGCACCGGGAGCCGCCCGGCTCGGCTCGGCCCGGCCCGGCTCGCTCCCACTGGCACACGGACACTGCACGTGGCATGGAAGCACTGCTCCCACTGCTTCCACTGCTCACGCTGCTCCCACTGCACACAGCGCTCAGTTTGCACACGCTGCTCACAATGCACACACTGCTCACACTGCGCACACTGCCTGCACACACTGCACACTGCATGCAGACATTGCACACTGCTCGCATCGCACAGAGATTGCACACACCACACAGACACAGAGCACACGCTGCTCACGCGGCTTCCACACATTGCACGGACGTGCACTGCACATGGGCACACTGCGCACACACTGCACAGGCACAGTGCTCACACTTGCACTGTGTGGACATTGCTTGCACTGCTCACACACTGCTTGCACACTGCTCACACACGCACTGCTCACACCCTGCCCACACAACACTCACTCACCGCACGTCCACACTGTGCACAGCCCACACTCCCTGCACACACATCCCCTGCACATCCCACACACTGCGTGACGCACTGCACGCTGCCTATGTATGGTGCATGCACCATTTTATGCACATGCTGTGCACACTCACTGCAGGCGCTGCGTGCACACTCACTGCACACACACTGCAGGCCTATGCTGCACACATTCACTGCACAACACACCACACTGCAGATATGCATCATGCACACTCAGTGCATGCACACACTGCTCACAGTCACTGCAGGCATGCCCTGTGCACGCTCACTGAATGCACACCCTCACTGCAGGCATGCACTGCACTCCCTGCACACACTGCATGCACATGCTGCGGGCACACACACTCACTGCACACGCACACTGCGCACATGAGCTGCACACACTCGCTGCGCACACTCACTGTACCCCTCATGCTCAGGGTGACCGCAGCCTGTGCCCCATTGGCAGCCCCAAGACCTGGCTGTATGACAAGGCCATGCCAGCAGCCCCCCAGGGGTGGGTAACATGGGGCAGAGCCAGGAGGGGGAACAGAGGCACGAGGGGGGGGGGGGATGCAGAGGTGCTGGGATGGGCACAGCCGCTCGATGGCCCTGCGGGCAGGAAGCAGGGAAGTGGGTCAGCAGCTCTGCACGGTGCACACTGCACGCTCGGGTGAGCCGCCACTGCCATCCAGGCCACGGCATGGCACGCCGGGAGCTGCCAGTGCTGGAGGGGCTGGCAGAGGGATGGGGACACCCACTTGGGTCACTTCTGCCCTGTCTGATTGTAGGCAGCCCTGCCACGGGGGCAGCATGTACACCACCAAGTGTGCCACCATGTGTGCTGGTACCCATGCCACCACCTGTGCCACTGTGTGTGCCATCTAGTGTGGCACCATGCATGCCAGTGCCCATTGCCACCACCTGTTCCACTGTGTGTGCCCCCATCTGTGCCACTGCATGTGCCATGGCATGTGCCACCCTGTGTGCCACCATGTGAGCTCCTTTGCTCTCGCACCTGGCAGTTGGGACCCCAAAGCTCCGGCTCCGGGGTGGGGGTGGGGTTTCCCCGAGGTGCTTGGGCTGAGACCCTCTGGCAGTGTGGAACCCGGTCCATTGTACACCCCTTACACACCCCTGTTACACCCTCATTGCCCCCCCCAGCCCCTCATCAGCATGCCAGAGGGAGGCACTGGGGACCACGGTGGCTCCTGGGGGAGGGCAGGGGGGGAGGGGTGTTTGTCTGTCTCCGGCGGGTGGGGCGGGGGGGGGGGTACGGGGGATATGCTGGGGAGGGGGCATGGCAGTTGTCACCAGGTCGCCACCATCCCCCAGGACCAGATAGCGGGGTTGACATAGCAGAGGGGCACGGGGAGCCGTGGGGGACCACGGGGGCCTGTCCCCATGCCACCGGGGGTGGCGCAGTGCCCGCTGGCGTTGTGTAAGGCGTTTTGTAACCGCGGCCGGGCCTAATCCCGGCGTCTGCCAGCACTGCCTGCTGTGTCCCCGCACCGGCACCGGCACCGGCACCGGCACCGGCACCCGCACCCGCACCGGCACCGGACCGGCACCCGGACCAGCACCCGCACCGGACCGGCACAGCCGGACGCTGGCACAACTGGACTCCTCCAGCTCAGCCAGATGCCTCCGCACTGCCGGACCCCCAGGCACAGGCAGAGCCCCACAGCACTGCTGGACCCCCCCGGCACACCGGACCCCCTCGGCACACCGGACCCCCCTGGCACACTGGACCCCCCACCACAGCTAGACCCCCTCACAGAGCCGGACCCTCTGATGCTGCCGGACCCCCCTGGCACAGCCAGTGACACCGGGTGAGCATGGGGAGGGGACACGGGGGTGGCGCGTGTGTGTGTGTGTGTGTGTGTGTGTGTGTCTGGGGGGAGCTGCAGGGACCTGAGTGCCCCGATGTCTCCGCAGGGGCTCAGCCCGTGCCCAGTGCCCCCAGGGTGGGGGGAGATGCCAGGGTGGGGGTGCGCGGTCCCCAGGCCAGAGGGAGGGGGGAGGGGGTCTGGGGCACACGGAGGGGGGGCACAAGGTGGGCAGGGTGTCCCCAAGTGTCTGTGGGACATGGGACATGCAAACGTCCTCACGGTGCAGGGGTCCCCTGGGGGGGGGAGGTCCCAGCCCATCTTGGGGCAGCACGTGGAGAGGAGACGACCCTACAGAGGGGGGCAGCAGGACAGGACCCCCCTGCCCCATCCCCCCAGGGTGTGGGTGCTGCCTGGCAGGACTGCAGGGTCTTCTGTCGGGGGGGGGGGGGGGGTCCCCCGTTTGGGGGGTGTTGCCCCACTTTGGGGGGCTGTCCCACGTTTGGGGGGGTGACCCACATTTGGAAGTGTCCCCCTGATGCCCACCTCCTGCCCTGTCTCCCCCAGGGAGGACGTGGGGCTGCATTGTGCCTCCCCACCACTGCCCCCTGTCACGGTGACATCCTTCTCGGGCACCATCCGCCTCTACCACAGTGCCATTGAGGGGTCCCCTCCAGCCCCCCCCGGCAGACCCCTGCTGCTGCTGCTGCCTTGGCTGGGGGCACGGGCACGGGGGCTGGCACGGTATCTGGCGCTCTACCTGCGCCACGGCATGGACGTGCTGGTGGTGGGGACAACGGTGTGCCACATCCTGTGGCCATGGCAAGGGCAGCGCCTGGCAGGGCAGCTTCTGCGGCTGCTGGACCACTGCGGAGATGGTGGCATTGGTGGTGGTGGTGGTGGCAGCAATGGTGACGGCAGTAGTGGGTGTGGTGCTGGTGGCAACGGTGGTGCTGGTGGCAGTGGTGGCTGTGGCCTGGCCACCCGCCCGCTGCTGGTGCATGCCATCTCTGCCGGTGCCTACACCTTTGCCCAGGTGCTGCTGCTCCTCCACCACCAGCCCCAGCAGTGCCAACGCCTGGCACCACGCTTCCGCGGCATCATCTACGACAGCCTGGTGACTGGTGGCTTCGGGGACATGGCGCAGGGTGAGTGTGGCTTGGGGGGGAAATACCCACTGCAGGTGCCACCGAGGACCCCCACCGGCACTGACACAGCTCTCTCCCCACAGGCATCGCTGGCACAGTGGGCACGCCGTCCCTGCGGGCCCTAGTGCGTGCCGGTGCCTGGCTGTACCTAAGGGTGCTGGGGTGCTGGGGGGGGCAGGAGTTTGAGCGGGCACGAGGCGCTTTCGCCAGCCCCCCCCTGCGCTGCCCCCTCCTCCTCTTCTACTGCCTGGATGATGGGCTAAGCCAGCCAGCAGTGCTGCGGGCGCTGCTGCAGGGCTGGCGGGCACAGGGCATCCGTGCCCATGCCTGGGGCTGGCCACACTCCCGCCATGCCGGCCACCTGCGCCAGCACCCCGCCGAGTACTGCCGCACCCTGCTCGCCTTCCTGCGCTCACTGGAGGGCCCCCCTCCCACCAAGGCCAGGCTCTAGCAGGGGCCATCCCACCCCAGGACGAACAGACGGAGTGGCACTACCAGCCCACGTGAGACCACGAGGCCACAGGGCACCACGGCTGGCTGCTGCGGTGCCAGGGTCAGAGCTGTGCCAAGGGTGCGAAGGTGTGCCATGGTGCACAAGGTCATGTCCATGGTGTGCAAACCTGTGCCATGGTGTGTAAGGCTATGCCCATGGTGTACAAAGCCATGACATGGCATGCAAGACCATGCCATTGTGTGCAAGGCCATGCCAACAGTGTGTAAACCCGTGCCATGGTGTGCAAGGCCATGCCACGGTGTGCAAACCTGTGCTACGGTGTGCTAAGCCTTACCCACAGTGCACAAGGCCATGGCATGGTGTGCAAGGCTGTGACATGGTGGGCAAGGCTGCGCCAGCGTGCAAGGACATGCCCACAGTGTGCACACCTGTGCCACAGGGTGCAATGCCATGCCACAGTGTGCAAAGGCTGTGCCTGTGGTATGCAAACCTGTCCCACGGTATTCAAGGCCGTGCCAGGGCGTGCTACCTCGTGCCCCTGGTGTGCAAACCTGTGCCACAGCGTGCAAGACCAGGCCAGTGCACAATGCTGTGCCCAAGGTGACCACGCTATCCCCAGCGTGTGTAAGGCTGTGCCACGGCATGCAAACATGTGCCATGGTGTGCTACCCCATGCTGTGCTATGCCAACATGTGCCACGGTGCTGCCTGCACAGGCAGGGAGACAGGCAGTGGCAGCACTGGATGCTCCATTACTTTATTAATACCTGGATACAGCACGGTGTCGGCCCTGGTGCCCCCCCCTCCAGCCTGCCAGGGGGGCTGGGAGGCTCCCCCAGGTGCAGGGGGCTGCTGCTGCCCCTGCATTGACCCCAAGCTGAAGGGGAAAAGGGGCAGCCCCCTCTGCACTGGCAGGGAGTCCTGATGGGAGGCGGGGGGGGCAGGGGGCAGTCCCTTCCCCTGCCCCCCCTGTAGGGGCAAAGTAGGGTCATGGCGGAGGGCAAGCAGCAGGTGCCATGCCCTACCCACCTGAGGGGTGCAGCACCCCCGGGCCCACACAAAAGTCCTGTGGTCCCAGGTAGGTGCCGGGGGGGCAGGCAGGGGGGCCCTGACAGCCCTATGGCTGGGGGGTGCCAGCGGCAGGGGCTGGCCAGGGGTCCAGCCCGTAGTGCAAAGCCAGCCCCGGCGACATCCCAGCGTGGCACTAGCGGCGGTGGTGACGAGGGGCCGCGGGGAGACCGGCCAGCTCTGGGCGGGGGGGGCCAGCGCGTGCCCCCTCCTCAGTACAGCCGCTTCTCGTAACTGTGGGGTAGAAGTGGGGGATGAGCAGTGGGGCGGGGGTCTGGGCCCCCAGACCTCATGGTTGCCCCACCCCTCCCCCCCACTGCACTGGCACCACGTCAGATCCTGGCTGGTAGATGGAGAGGTGCCCCCCCAGCACCCTGAGCCACCCCATTATCTCCACTGGGGGGCTGCAGGTCCCCCATCAATGGCAGCCCCCCCTGCCTGCCCCCCCTCCCCCATCACCTCGCAGCCCCGGTGGGAGTGGGGTGCTAGCTGGTACTTACGTGGCAGAACTGTAAAGCTATGGCAGCGGCATGGGCAGGAAAGAGAGAGAAGGTTACAAGGTCACCCTAGCCCGGCACATGGCACGGCGATCCCCCTGGCCCCCCACCCGGATGCACCAGCACCACAATCCAGCCAAGCCACCTAGCACTGGCACCATGATCCAGATGGACATCAGCACCCTGGTCTGACCCTGTGACCAGCTGCTGCACCATGCTCGGCTGAGTGTCCCAGAACCAGCACTACCTGGCACCGGCACCATGTGCTGCGCCAAGCCATCTGGCACCGGCACCGTGATCCAGCTGGACATCAGCACCATGCTCCAACCTGGTGACCTGGCACCAGCACTGCACTTGCCCAAGGCTCCTGGTACCGGCACCATCTGGCCCTGGCACCATCTGGCATCACATGCTGACCAAGTCACCAGGCTCCAGTACCACACTCTGGCAGAGCCTCCTGGCACCGGCACCACCCAGCACCAGCACTGTGCTCCGACCAAGCCAGGCTGGCGCCGGCACCATGCCATGACCAAGCCACCTGGCACCAGTAATGCACTCCAATGAGGCTGGCTGGCCACCAGCACTGGACTCCTGGCACCGGCACTGTGCTCCAACCGAGCCATCCAGCACCGGCACCACACTCTCATCAAGCTGCCCAGCACCAGCACCCCAGCTCAGTCCATGCTGAGGTGGACACTGGGCAGGTGCTGCAGCCCCACGGCTGCCGGCGAGGACATGCTGCCCTGAGCCACTGCCCGGCTTCACCCTGAAGACATCAGCAATGCCACGGTTGCTTGGGCCTACCCAACCTTGTCTGGTCATGGCTCATGGAGAACATGGCCAAGGTGGTCAACTGGCCAGCCAGCATCCTGGCCAGCCGACCAGCCAGCCAGCCAGCCAGCATCCGACCACCACCAAGCCAGCCAGCCTCTGGGCAAACTGGCCAATATCCCGGCCAAAGAAGCAGCCACCCAACCAACCAGCACCTCAACCAGCTGATCAACCACAGCCAACCAGCACCTCAACCAGCACCCAGCCAACCAGCTGGCCAATCACCAACAAACAGCAGCCTGGCCAGCCAACCAGCACCTCAACCAGCATCTTGGCCAATGAGAACCAACCACAGCCAACCAGCATCCTGGCCAGCCAACCAGTATCCCAGCCAAGCAACCAGCAGCCCCACAGGCTGACCAACCAGCAACTGGCCATGAGCCGCCACCCAACTGGCCACCCAGTGGCCAGCCAGCCAGCTCTGGTGGCTACCAGAAGCCTTGCTCCCATGCACAAACCACACCCCCTTGTGCAAGCCTTGCCTCCCCTTGGACCCCAAAGGTGCTGCAGCATCCCGGGGGGGCCCGGAGAAGAAGCCCCCAGTGCAAGGGGGTGGCACCAAGGTGGGAGGGGGGGACGTGCCAGGCAGGGCTGGGGTGGCTGTGGATGCTCATCCTCACTCTGGGGCACCCCACGGGGTGAATTAAAACAACTGCTGCAGCCACTCTGCACCCTGACTGTCACTGGGGCGGGGGGCCACAGCACTGACTCCCAGCTGCGGGTTACCCCTGGGTGAAACACCCCCACACACAGCCCCCACGCTCTGCCTGGAACCCCTGTGTCCTGGACCCTGTCATGTGCCTCAGGCTCCCCATCCCCCCAGGCTGCTCCCCTAGTCCCAGTCTGGACCAGCACCCCCAGTACCAGTGTGTTCCCACGGTGGCACAGCATAGGGGGTGACCCACAGCCGAAGGGGGCTCGGCTGAGGGTCCATCCAATGGGTTCCTACAGCCCCCAGTGTGGCCACACCAGCCCACACCCAGTGCTGGGGTAAGGGGGGGCCGGGGACCCCCAACACCCAGTGCTGGGGCAAGGAGGGACCTGCCCCCCCCAGTACCTGGGCAAAGGCAGGCCTGGGAACCTCCCATACCCCAAACTGGCTGGGTGCCCCCCCATCATACCCAGCACTGTGGTGACTGGGTGCCCCTCCATCCCTGGCACTGGTGTAACTGGGTGCCTGTCCCCAGCCCCAGGCCCTGGGGAAGGGCACATGAGCCAGATCTGACGTGGTGCCTGCCGCAGCATCCCCATGCCCCCCTGTACCGCTGTGCTCCCCCCAATCCCCCACTTACGAGTGGAGCCCATGGACCCCCCCCTCGATCTGAGCTGCCATGGTCCTCTTCTCGAACTTCAGCTCCCCCGAATACATCATGGACCTGGTGGAGGGCGGTGGCAGGGTCAGCAGGGCAGGGTGACACCCCCACCCCCCCACCCCCCCATTTCCTTGTCCCCTATGCCACCCCCAGCTCACCGGAGCACAGAGAGGCTCCTGGCCCCTATGTCCTGGCAGCCGTGCTGGATTCCCGCAATCAAATACGGGACAAATTTATGGATGGAGCCCTTGTCCTGGACGGAGCCCGACACCCCCTGCGCCACCTTCACCTTGTCACCCTCGCTGTTGGGGGGGACACAGAGCAAGGGGGTCAGGGCTGAGTGTCTGGGACCCCCCGTGCCCCCCCCCCAGCTCCATGACATACCTGAAGTAGCGTTTCTGGCTGCTGCTGCTCTTCTCCATGGCGTCCAACGAACCCATGCCCCGGTACTGCTTCAGCCGCACACCCTCTGAGAAGAAAAACTCCCCCGGTGCCTCCGTGGTGGCCGCCAGCAAGGACCCCATCATCACTGCAGGGGGACGGCCGTCACAGTCCCTGGCTGGCACCAACATGGGTGCTGGGGTGACAGCAGGGACCTCCCCAGGGTGGCAGCAGGATGGGTGCCGGGGTGACAGCAGGGACCTCCCCAGGGTGGCAGCAGGATGGGTGCTGGGGTGACAGCAGGGACCCCCATGGGTGACAGCAGGATGGGTGCTGGGTGCCCGTGCCCCCTGTGCCCCCCTGCTCACCGGTGGAGGCCCCCAGCGCCAGCGCCTTCACCACATGCCCCACGGTGCGGATGCCGCCGTCAGCGATGACGGGCACGCCGAAGCGCCGGGCATATTCAGCCACCTTGTAGACTGCAGTGCCCTGTGGCCGCCCGCACGCCATCACTGCCGGAGAGGGGTCAGCACCCGCCGGGGCGCCGTGGCGTGCCGGGGGGTCACCACACCGGGGGGGTCACCGGTACATCGCCACGCACCTTCCTGGGTGATGCAGATGGAGCCACAGCCCATGCCCACCCGCAGGGCATCCACGCCAGCGTCAATCAGGTTCTTGGCCTGGGCAGCTGTCACCACTGCGCCCCGGCGAGAGGGCACCCTCCACATCAGGCACCTGCCAGCGAGGGGTGCTCCCCCACGGGACAACCCCCCCGAGGCACCCCACTCCTGCACCCCAATACCCAGCCCCACGACACCCCAATCCTCTCCCTGTCCAGCCCCCTACCCTACGGCACTCCTATTCCTTGCCCCACAGCACCCCAGCACTCAGCCCCACAGCACCCCAGTCCTCTCCCTGCCCAGGCCCCCACCCTATGGTACCCCTATTCCCTGCCTCACAGCACCTCGATCCTCCCCCTGCCCTGCACCCCAAAGCCCTGCCCAGCTCCCCACCCCACAGCACCCCAATACCCTGCCCCACAGCACACCAATCCTCCTCCTGCCCAGCCTTCTGCCCCACAGCACACCAAATCCTCGCCCCACCCCCCAACCCTCCCCTGCTGACCCCCCAGCACTCCAGCCCCCCGTGCCCCCCGTCCACCCTCCACAGTGGGGTGCCCACAGCCCTGGCTCACCATTGCCCCCGATCACCTGCAGGTCGGGGTATTTCTGCTTGATGTAGTGGATCATGCTGATCTGGTAGATCGAATTCCCCTGGGACGAGTCCTAGGGGATACGGCATGGGGGGCACCGTATGGGGACACACTGTATGTGGGGTCACGGCATGGGGGGGGGGCGGCGTTAGGGGGTTCACACATGGCATGGGGGGCAGGGGTGTGGGGTGCCCTGGGGGGAGGATTTGGGGTGCCACAGGGTGGGGAGTAGGGCAGAGGTTTAGGGTGCAGAGCAGGGGGAGGACTGGGGTGCCACAGGGCAAGGATTTGGGGTGCTGTGGGGCAGGGAGCTGGGCAGATGGAGGATTGGGGTGCTGTGGGGCTGGGTATTGGGGTGCCATGGGGTGGCAAGCAGGGCAGGGATTTGGGGTGCCATGTGGTGGGGTACAAAGCAAGGAGAGCACTGAGGTGCTGTGGGGTAAAGAAGGATTTGGAGTGTCATGGAGTGGGGAGCCAGGCAGAGGGAGGACTGGGGTGCTATTGGGCAGGGAATAGGGGCACCTATAGAGTGGGGAGCCAGGCAAGGAGAGAACTCGGGTGTCATGGGGCACGGATTTGGGGTGCCATGAGGTGGGGAGCTGGGCAGGGAATTGGGGTGCAGGGCAGGGCAAGGATTTGGGGTGCCCGAGGTTAGAGAGCTGGGAAGGGAATTGGGGTGCTCTGGGGAGGGCACTTGGGGTGCCCTGGGGCAGGGATTTGGGATGCCATGGGGCTGGGTGCAGGAGTGGGGTGCAGCAGGGTGGGTGCCCATCCCTGGGCCCCCCACAGTCCCCTTTGCAGCCCCCCACCCACCAGCACCACCAGGTCGACGCTGGCCTGCACGAGCAGGTCCAGGCGGTACTTGTCATCCTCGCGGGTGCCAATGGCTGCCCCGCACAGCAGCTGCTTGCGGGCATCCTTGGAGGCCAGCGGGTGCTCCCGGTTCTTCTTCAGGTCCGTGCGGGCGATGATGGCCACCAGCTCGTCACTGTCATTGACGATGGGCAGCTTCCCTGGTGGGCACAGGGGGGACCCCCCAATGGGGTGACACAGAGGTGACCCCAGGGACGGGGGCACGCAGAGGTGACCCCAAGAGATGGGGATGGGGTGACACAGAAGTGACCCCAGGGATGGAAATGGGGTGACGTGGAGGTGACCCAAAGGATGGGGTAACACAAAGGTGACCCAAGGGACTGATGACGTGGAGGTAACCCCAGGGATGAGTGATGTGGATGTGACCCCAAGGGTTGGGGAAACACAGAGGTGACCCCAGGGATGGTGCCAGGGTGCTGGGCCCCACTGTGGTGGGGTTGGTACCCTTCTTGCTGCGCTGCAGGATCTCATTGGCCTCTTTGAGGGTGATGCCAGCAGGAGCCACCACCAAGTCATTGCGTTTCGTCATTACCTGTGAGGCCAGCATCACCCACGTGGGAGCTGGCAGGACCCTGGGGCCACTGCAGGCTGCTCCCACCCCAGCCATCTGGCCTTGGCCAGGCTATCCACCCCTGCATCCCACCCCACCTCATCCCATCCCACCTCTGCATTCCATCCTTGCATCCTATCACACTTAATCCCACCCCTGTGTTACACTGCTGCATCCCATCCCGCCTCATCCCATCCCATCCTGTCCCATTCCATCCCATCCCCTCCCCGCATCTCATCTCATCCCCGTGTCCCACCTCACCCTACCCCAGCTCTGTCCCATCCCATCCCCGTGTCTCACCCCATCGTACCCTTGGCCTGCATCCCACTCCCTCCCATCCCTGCATCCTGTCCAAGTCCATCCTTGATCCCACCCCACTCCGTCCCTGCACCTTCTTCCAATCCATTCCTATCCCACCCCATCCCTGTTCCCATCCCATCACCCCCGTCACCCCACCTCTTTCTGCATCCCACCCCTGCTCAATGTCTCACCAATGTCCTCCAATGCTCCCCACCCCTCCACCCCTGTCCTCCATCCCACCCTCTTCTCCCACCCGTCCTGTTCCCCATCCCAGTCCTGCATCACATCCCTGCCCCACATCCCACCCTCTTCTCCCACCCACCTCCTACCCCTGCCCCATGTCCCACCAACATCCTCCAACCTTCTCCATCCCACCTTCTCCCACTCCAGTCCTGTTACCCATCCCAGTCCTGCATCCCACCCTTGCTCCACATCCTTGTCCCACATCCTTGCCCTGCATCCCACCCATCCCACACTCCTGCCCCACATCCCCCCAACATCCCCCACACACCTCGCCCAGCCGGGTGCCGTGGTCCCTCTCAGCCAGGAAGTCGATGTCACGGGAGGTGACAATGCCCTCCAGCTTGCTGCCCATCCTGCCCGTCTGGGTGACGGGGATCCCCGAGAAGCCGTGCCGCAGCTTGGCCTCCCACACGTCCCCCACCGTCTGTGTGGGGCTCATCACCACCGGGTCCGTGATGAAGCCCTGCTCGAATTTCTGGGGAGGGGGCATGGGCAGTGCTGTGGGCAGTGGGCAGCAGGCAGGGGGGCACCATGGTGGCGGGGACCCCCCTTACCTTCACCTTGCGCACCTCGTTGGCCTGGAACTCTGGGGTGCAGTTGTGGTGGATGATGCCAATGCCGCCCATCAGCTGGGGTGGGGTCACAGGGAGGGGGTCAGTAGGTACCTGACCCTCAGTAGGGTGGGCACCCTGAGCCTGCACCCACCTGGGTACGGGCACCCACACACACTCCCATCGTGGGAATGGGCACCTCCCCCCTGCACCCACGTTCCCTCCAACCCTCCTGGGGTGCCCTCCTCCCGCACTGTGCGGGGCCTGCAGCCCCCAAGTTCCCCTGCCCCTATGTCCCCCCTGCCCCACCCCCAGGGCTCCAACTCCCCCTGCACCCACATGGAACTGGGCACCCTCCACCCCGGGGTGCGCCCCCTGGGTGTCCCCCACTCACAGCCATGGCGATGGCCATGTCGGCCTCTGTGACTGTGTCCATGGGGGAGGAGATGAGGGGGGTCTTCAGGGTGATCTTGCGGGTCAGCGCCGAGGTCAGGTCCTGGGGGGAGCACAGACCCTTCTCCCTTCTGGCCCCCCTCAGCAGGGTGGGGGGAGCCCCTTGCCTCCCAGTCTCACCCTACCCCACCAGCTGGGACCACTCCCTGTGCCCCCCAGCCCTGCCCAGGCCCTGTCCCTCCCCCCCCGGGGGCCCATGGATGTTCCAGAAGTTCCCCCCCCCTGCCATTGCTCAGCTGTGGGGTGCAGCCCCCCTGCCACACCCCCAAAACCCCATGGTGATCCCAGACCACATCCTGCCATCACCCCAGGGGGAGGCATGGGGACATCATGCTAAGAGGGGACACCTGGACATCACCCTGGTGAAGAGGGACAGGGACATCACCCCAACACACACACACACACAGGGCTGTTACCCTGGGAGGCACAGGGATGTCACCCTGGGGTGGGACATGGGGGCATCACCCTGTGGGGGGACAACAGGGACATCACCCCATGGGGATGGGACACTGAGATATCACCCTGGGGGGGTCCCAGACCAAGGCGGCCAGGACTCACCACCTCATCTGCTGTGAAGTCGATGAAGCCAGGGAGGATGAGGAAGTCACTGCAGAGGAGATGAAGGGAAGGGGGAGGCACCATGGCTGGGACCCCTCCCCAGCAGACCACAACCCCCCAGACACGTGTCCCCCAGCCCCCACAAAGTGACACTGTCCCCGCAGGGGGTGGGTGCCACATCCCAGGGGAGGTCCCCTGGGGACAACGGTGCCCAGGGACCCTGATCCCACGAAGGCCACAGGGCCGAGGTGGGGGCACCCCAAGTGGACCCCCGGGACCACAGTGCCCAGGGTGCCCCAGCCCCATCCAGCCACGCTGGGTGCTGGGCTGAGAGCACCCCACTGGGATGGGGTGGGGGATGCCCCCCCAGGTTTGGAGTATCTGGGGGTGCTGGAAGGGTCGGGGGGGGTCCACACATACTTGTAGGTGAGGCCATCGGAGGTGGCGAAGAGCTGCTGGGCAGTAAGCCCGTCCTCGGGCACGTAGCCGGTGCCCCCGCTGATCAGGTAGTCGGCCATGCTGCAGGACAGGGGGTGGCACCGGGACCCCCCTGCCGCCAGCGGGAGCCCCCCACCGGGACCCCCCATCCGTACCACGCCGCCCCCCGCCGCGGCACCGGGACCCCTCCCGCGAACCCCCACCTGGGCTGCCAGGCCGGTGCCGGGGGGGGGCGGGGGGGGGTCCCGGGGCAGGGGGGGGTCCCAGGGCGGGAGGCGCGTTGCGGTGCCGGTGCCCGCAGCGGCCACGGCGCAGGGCGGGGCAGGGGCGGGGCCGGGGCGAGGCTGCCCGGGAGGAGGAGCCAGAGCCGGGACCGGCCGCCGCAGCCCCCCCCCCCCGCTCCCAGCCTGCCCCAGCGCCTCCCAGTACCCCCCCGCCACCGCCCAGCGGCCCCACTACCAGCCCCCAGCGCCTCCCAGTAACCCTGCCCGCATCCCCAGTGCCCTCCCGCTACCCCTCGCCCCCTCCCCCCGCCGCACAGCGAGACCACCCCTCTCACTCCTCTCCCTGCCGCCCGCTCCCCCACGTCCCCCAGTAACTTCCAGGAACGCCCCATTACAGCCCCCCCATCCCTAGGAGCCTCCATCACCCCCCCCCCCGCTCCCCCTCCACCTCCCAGTACCCCCCCACTGCTGCCTCGTCATCCTTCAGTATTCCCCCAGTACCCCCCCACTGCTGCCCCTCCACCTCCCAGTAACCCCCCCAGGACTCCCCAACGCTGCCTTACCATTACCCCGTGGCCCCCCCATGCCCCAGTACCCCCCACTGCTGTCTCCCCGTGCCCCAGTAACACCCCAGTACCCCTCACCCACTACTCAGTAGCCCCCCATGCCTCAAGAACCTCCCAGTAACTCCCCAGTGCTGCCTCATCATCCCCCAATAACCTCCCAGTACCCCCCCCCCCCGCTTCGCCCCTAGGCCCCAGTAACCTCCCAGTCCCCCCTCCACTGCCGCCTCCTCACTACCCTACCTCCTCCATCTCCCAGTAACTCCACACTCCGGTCCCCCCCTCTCCCAGTAACCCCCCCCCCACTCCTGCTCCTCCATTTCACGGTAACCCCCCAGTATCCCCCCAATGCTGTCCTCCACGTCCCAGGAACCCCTCAGTATCCCCCCAATGCTGCCTCCTCACGTCCCAGTAACCTCCCATTACCTCCCCAGTAACTCCCCCCGCGCCCCACCCGGTACCTGGGCTCCCCCTCGCCCATGGCGCTGAGCGCCGGGGCGGGGCGGGGCAGGGGGCGGGGCAGACTCCATGGCCCCGCCCACGGCCCCGCCCTGCGCCAGCCCCGCGTGTGTGCAAGCACCGTGCGCGCGCGCCCCGTGTCTGGGTGCCTTCCCCTTGCCTGGGTGAGCCCCCGGCTTCACATGTGGGGGGCCCCTTTCTCTGGGTGCCCTCCTCTGGTTTGGATGCCGCCCCCGTTTTCTGGGTGCCCCTTTTGTTCTAGTGTGCCCCCCCGATTTGTGGGTACACCCCGGTATTTTGAGTGCACCATCGGTTTTGGGATACCTCTCCTTTTTTTGGGTGCCGCCCCTTGCTTTTGGGTGCACCCCTTTGCCTTGGGTGCCCTTCCTTTTTTTGGGTGCCCATCCTTTTCTTGGGTGCACCCCCTTTTCTTGACTGCCCATCCTTCCTTTTGGGTGCACCCCTTTGCCTTGGGTGCCCCCCCCCCCCCAGCTTTACCTTTGGGTTGCTGTGCCTTTTTCGGGGTTCTGCCCCTTTTTTCAGACACACCCCGTTTTCTTGGGTACCCATCCTTGCTTTTGGCTGCCCCCCCCCCCCCCCAGCTTTACCTTTGGGTGCCCGTGTTTGTTTTGGGTCCCCCCCCTTTCTCTGGGTGCTCCCCCTTTTGTTGGGGTGCCCCCTTTTCTTCAGGGGAAGGGCTGCATCGCTCCCTTCAGGGGCTGCCCCCTCCCTCGGGTGCGCCGCGCCCTTCCAGCTGCATCCAGCACCCCACACCACGCATACGCTGCCGCGGGACCCACCACCCACTGGGTGCCCGCAGGTGTCGGTGCCCACAGTGCTTCGTTACCCTCCGGCTAACAAGGCCCTGCGGGACGCAGGCAGCAAAACAGCTCCTGCCTGCAGCCCCCCGGGGATGGCACCCTGCCTGCAGGCCCTGGGGATGCTTCCCCACCCCAAGAGGGTGCTGGTACCCACTGTGACCCCCCGGACCAGCTGCAGGCAGGGCACAGGCAGGGTGCAGGCAGGGTGCAGGCAGCAGGATTAGCGCTGCCTGCTCCCTGCCTGCTCTAATCCGCCCCCGCGGTGCAGCAGGCAAGGTCAGGGCTGCGGCCAGGCACGCCAGTGTACACACGTGTGCAAGGCTGGGCATGCCAAGGCACACACGTGTGCAAGGTTGGGCATGCCAAGGCACACACGTGTGCAAGGAAGACACACTAGGGCACACACGTGTGTGATGCTGGGCACGCCAGGGCACACACACGTCCAATGCTGGGCACACCAGGGCACACACATGTGCGAGGCCCTCCCCTCTCAGCACTTGCTCCCACGGCACAGACCCCACGGCCCCCCACCGGTGGCACAGCCCCACCCCCCAATCGCTCCTCCCCAGTACCTGCCCCCCACGGCCCCTTACCCACGGCCCAGGCCCCGTAAACCGCACCCCCTCGGCACAGGACCCCCACGGCACCACCCCACGAATGGCACAGCCCCCCTCAAGTCCCCCTCCGGCACTACCCTCCTGCCCCCCACACACACCCCCCCCAGCACTCTCCCCCCACGGCCCCCTACCCACGGCACAGCTCCCCCAAGTCACAACCCCTCGGCACAGCTTCTCCCCCCGGCACCACCCCGACGCGTGGCACGCCCGCCCCCCCCCGGTCCCCCTCCAGCATTACCCCCCCCCACTACAACCCCTCCAGCACTTGCCCCCCACGGCCCCGTAGCCACGGCACATCCCCCCCACGGCACTACCCCTACGCGTGGCACAGCTCTCCCCTCCCCCTAGCCCCCCCCCAGCACTCGACCCCCCCGCCCACCCCACTTTCCCCCCCTCCGGCCCCACCTGCCCTCCTGGCCGGCCCGCAGGAGCCGCGCGCTGCAGCGCTGCGCCACTGTCTCGTAACCGTGTCCCGCGTGGGGGACCCCGGCGGCCGGGGGGGACCTCGCCGGAGGCTCGGGGGGCGCCTCCATGGGGCGGGGGTCAGGTCGCGGGTGGGCGAGGGGGGCACACGGGGGGTGCTCGGGGATGTGGTCTCGGGGGTGCACGTGGGGTGCCCGTGGGTGCGGGGGCCGGCGAGGCCCGGCCGCTCCGGTTGCTCCTTCCCCGGGTGCCCGGGGCGGGAGGGGGGGGGGTGGCCACGCCCCCTCTGCCCCGCCCACCCCCGGGTGGGGGCTGGACACGGCCCGGGGGAAACTGAGGCACCGGGTGGGTGGGGGCGGGGAGGCCTGGGGATGGTCGGTCCCTGGCGGGGTGCGGGGCGGGGGGGGCTGTGTCCCCCCCCCCCCCCCCCTCCCCCGGGCCTTTCCCAGCCGTGGCAGCTGTCGGGGATTAGAGCGGCCGGGGGATTAGCGGGGCTGCCCGGCTATTTACTGCCCGGGGGAGAGGTGGGTGTGCGAGTGTGCAAGGTGGGAAGGGGGTGCAGGGCGGGAGGGAATTGCCCTGGCGTGGAAGAGGGTGTGCAAGGTGAGTGTGCAAGGTGGGAGGGGGTGTGCAAGGGAAAAGGGGAGGGTGCAAGGTGGGAGGAGATTGCACAGAGTAGGTGGCAGGTGTGCAAGGTAGGAGGTAGGTGTGCTAGGCAGGGAGTGAGTGTGCAAGGTGGGAGGTGGGTGCAAGGCGGGAGGGAATTGCTCAGGGCAGAACAGGGGGTGCAAGGCAGGCACTGGGCGTGCAAGTGCAAAGGGGAGTGTGCAGGACAGGCAGTGGTGGGGGGTGCAAGGGAGGAGGGGATTGAATGGAGTGGAGGTAGGTGTGCAAGGGGGGTGGTGCAACATGGGCAGGAATTTCCTGGGGCAGAAGGGGGTGTGCAAGGTGGGAGGGGGGTTGCAAGTAAAAAGGGGAGCATGTGGGGTGGGGAGGAGTATGCAAGGCGGGAAGTGAGTGTGCAAGGTGGGAAGCAAGTGTGCAAGGGAAAAGGGGAGTATGCCAGGTAGGAGGTGGGGGGTGCAAGGCGGGTGGGGATTGCACAGGGTGGGAGGTGGGTGTGCAAAGTGGAATAGAACTGAATGGGGTGGAAGGGGTGTAGGAGGTGAGTGTCCAAGGTGGAGGGGGTGTGCAAGGGAAAAGGGGAGTGTGTGTGTGTGGGGTGCAAGGTGGGAAGTGAGTGCGCAAAGGAAACGAGAAGTGTGTGAGGCAGGAGGGGATGCACAGAGTGGGAGGCAGGTGTGCAAGGCAGGAAGGGCTGTGCCAGGCACAGGGCCGTGAGTGGCCCTTGTGCTCCCACTGCACCCTAGTGCTTCCAGGGCTCCCAGTGCTTCCAGCACAGGTGGTCCCCAGTGTCAGGAGGTGTGCCCACCCCTGGGTGAACACAGGCATGTTTCACCCACACGTGCATATTCGCACACCTGGGTGTGTCACCCGTGGGTGCCCCCCAGCACAGGGTGGGTGCCGGGTCCTGGTGGGGTGACAGTGATGGTGACCCCGGAGATTAGTGACAAACAGCCACACAAGCCTCTTAGCAAGGGCCGCCCACGGCCACTCACAGCCCTGGGGTCACGGGTTGGGGGAATGGGGACCCCACCCAGGGGACACCAGCAACCCCTGACCCCTGTGCCTGAGGACCTCAGGGACCTCAGCAAGAGCCCCATGGCAACCCCACCCCATGCACGGGACAGCGACCCCATGGCACTCCAGGGACACCCATGGCACACAGGGACCCTTGTGGCAGCCAGGGACACCCATGGCATGCTGGTACCTTCATAGTACCCAGTGGACTCCTGTGGCACCCAGGGGGACCCCAAGGCTCTCTACACCCCAGGGACCCAGCACTCAAAGCCCATGACACCCCCACCCCATGCACGGGACAAGAACCCCATGGCAACACCAAGGACCCCCATGGTGCTTAGGGACCCTTGTGGCAGCCAGCGGACACCCATGGACCCTCATGGTACCCAGGGACCCCAAGGCCCTCCGCACCCCGGCGTCCCAGCACCCAAACCCCGTGGCACCCCGGGACTCGCGCGGCCGGGCCGTGGGGCAGCGCCCGCTTCACGCGCGCGGGGCCTTTAAGGGGCGGGACGATGGTGGCCCCGCCCCGGGGCGTGGCGGAGGGAACGGGAGCGCGGGAGATGCCACGTGGGGGCGCGCCGGGGGCGAGCGGAGCCGGAGGGGGCCCGAACCCCCAGTGCATCCCAGTGCCTCCGGCTGGGGGCTGTGACCCCCCCTCCAGTGCCTCCCCGCCCCAGGGAGCCCCCGCTGTCGCTCCAGGTGTTTATTGGTGCCATCGCGACAGCAGCTGCGCTCCCCCCGGCCACCCTGCGCCCCCCCCTCAGCACTCGATGGAGTCCTCCAGCAGCTGCAGCAGGGTGGGGGGCACCCTGGGGCCCCCCATCGCCGCCTCCTCCAGGCTCTCCTCGCTCACCTCCTCCAGCGCTGGCAGCACCGCTGGGGGCCCCCCGCGCCGACCCCCCACTGCAGGGCTGCCCCCTGCCTCCCCGCCGCCCCCCACCACCTCGCTCGGGCTGGGGGGGCTGGCTGGAGCAGGGGGAGGAGACTCCTGTGGGGATCCCCCCGGGGACCCCCCCGGCCGCCCCACTGAGTTTGCCTGGGGTTTGGGGACTGGGGGGAGCTGGGGGGCAGGCGGAGGGGGAGGCGGTGGTGGTGGTGGTGGCGGTGGTGGTGGTGGTGGTGGTGGTGGGGCAGCCTCGCCCCCCTCACTGTACCCCTCGTTGGGGTAGTAGAGGTTGGGGGGGCTCGGGGACGACTTGCCGGCAGGGACCTGCAGGGGGGTACAGAGGGGTCAGGGGTCCCCCCCATGGGACCCACCCCCACCATGGGTCACCCCCCCGGCACCCTGCACCGGCACAGGGACCCCCCAGCACCCTTTTGGGGGGGCTCAGAACAGGGTGATGCTGTGCTGCCCCTGCCCCAGCACCCTTTGTGAGGGGGTTGTCAGGGCAGTCTCCCCACCCTTGGGGGGGGGGGTGGTGTCAGCGGCTGGAACCACCCCCAGCACTCACCGGCTGGAACCACCTCAGGCTCTGTGGGAGCGGAGAGAGGGACAGAGGCGTCAGGTGGGGAAACTGAGGCACGGAGGGGCCCCTGCCCTTCCCAGCTCGACTCTACTTTCGAAGACACCACCCCCACCCCCCGCGCTGTAGAGCTAGGAATATAGCTGGGGGTGGTGGTCAGGGACAGGATGGGGGGGCTTGGGGTGCAGGGAGAACTGGGGGTCCGGGGGTGTTGGGGGGTGCAGGGTGGGTGCTGGGGGATGTTGGGCTGTGGGGGGGCTTTTGGGAGGCCCCTACCACGTTGGGGTGCTTCTCGATGGCCAGTGCTGCCCGGTCAGCTGTCTCCTGCTGCCGCTGGCGCTTCTTCATCAGCCTCATGACGAGGAAGAGGCTGGCGGCGGTGAGGAGCAACAGGGCCCCCAGCCCCCCTGCTAGCACTGCCGTGTTCACCGAGCTCCGGCCTGGCCCCATCTCTGAAGGGTCCCGTGGGGCTGTGGGGACAGGTGAGAGTGGGGGGGGGGGGGCACACTGCTGGGGGTTGGGGGGGCCTGACAGGGGGGACCCCATTGCTGGGGGGGGCCTTGGTGCTTTGGGGCAGGAGGGGACCCTGGGGGGGTGTGTCACTAAGCTATGGGGTAAGACGGGACCCCATCCCATGGCGGGTCACAGGGCAAAGGGGCAGGGGGGACCCCATTGCTGGGGGGGGCCTTGGTGCTTTGGGGCAGGAGGGGACCCAGGCGGTGTGTGTCACTAAGCTATGGGGCAAGACGGGACCCCATCCCATGGCGGGTCACAGGGCAAAGGGGCGGGGGGGACCCTGGGGGTGGTGTCACAGGGCAAAGGGGCAGGGGGGACCCTGGGGGGGGTCACAGGGCAATGGGGCAGGAGGGGATCCCCATGGGGGCACAGACAGCCCCCCCCACTCCGTACCCGCCTGCCCTGGCCACAGCACCTCCAGCTCCACTGTGGTGTTCGCTGTCTCCCCCGACTCCTCATCCCTTGCCAGCACCTGGGGACAAGGCAGTGACACCAGAGGGGGGACACAGGGTCCCTCCTGCCCTGCCCCCAGACACTTGGGTTCTTCCCCCAGTGTCTCCTAGCCCTCAGTACCCCCAGCCCCCCAGCGCCCCCCAGCCCTGGTGACCCTAATGCCTCCCAGTGTCCCCTGTGTCCCCCAACCCTGGTGCCCCCCTGCCCCGCCATGTCCCACCTGCAGGCGGTAGGTCTGGGCAGGCCGCAGGCGGTCGGCGCGGGCCACCAACAGCCCGTTGGGCATCACCTGGAAGAGCTGGCTGTGGTTGGTGCTGGGGCGCAGGCTGTACTGCACCTGGGGGTTCACACCCTGCGTGGGGGGGGGGGGGGGGCACCCTGCTGAGCATCCTGCCTACAGCCCTGCCCAAACCCCTGTCCTCATCCCCTGCCCTCATCTCCTGCCTGCATGCCCTGCCCACATCCCCACCTGCAACCCTGCCTGCACCCTTGCCTACATCCCTGCCTGTGCCCCTACCTGCATCCCCTGCCTGCATCCCTGCCCACATACACTGCTCAGACTCCTGCCCGCATCCCCACCGGCATCCCTGCCTGCATCCCCTGCCCAGACCGCTGCCCACATCCCCATCTGCATTCCTACCTGCATCCCCTGCCCAGACCCCTGCCCGCATCCCCACTGGCATCCCTGCCTGCATCCCCTGCCCAGACCCCCGCCCGCTCGCCCACTGGTCTCCCACCTCAGGGAAGTCAGGGTCATGGGCGCGCAGGGCCAGCACGTGGCCACCGAAGGTGAGGAGGAGGGCAGCCTCACGGGCGCCAGCGGGGACGAAGGCCTGGTACATCGGGTGGGCGAAGCGTGGCGGGTGCCGGTTGGCAGCCAGCACCCGCACCACCGCCTGTGTCACTGCATACTTGTTGGCGTCGTTTACCTGCGAGGCCTGGGGGGGTGGGGGTGTTAAGGGGAGGACCCAGGTCTGAGGGGTGGGGGACACCCAGGTCTGACCCGCTGCCACCCAGTCTCCTGCATCCATGGGTGCTGCCTGGCAGCACCCCAGCCCCCACGCCATGGGTGTCCCTCAGCACCCACCACCCCAGGGACCCCCAGCCCCTCCAGCCCCCCACCATGATGCTGAGGCTGATAGCAGGTGTGCTCCGGCTGCTCTCCACCGCCTGCAGCAGCGTGATGGCTCCTGTCATGTTGTCGATGTGAAAGCGGCCGCTCTCCTGCCCTGAGGACACACACACACGCCCCCACTGAGGCTAAACTGGGGAACCCCCCACACCCCGTCACCCACACCCTGCCAAAAGGCATTGTGGGAAACTCCCCCCCCTGCCCTGGCCATTCCTGAGGGAGGGTCCCTAATGTGTGTGTCATCCCCCTCACCTTCATACCTGGCCCCCCAGGGCTGGGAGGGCACCCCCCCTATTTTGGAGGGGCACATGGTGTGTGTGTGTGTCCCTTATTAACCCACTGAACACCAATACGGGGTGTTTAACCCCTCAGGTGCTGGAGCACCCTTGGGTGTGCCAGAGTGTGCCCTCCCGCCCCAGTCACGCTGCAGCCCCCCCTGTAACGGGGGGGTTGGATTAGGCCCCCCCCTTCTCAATCCCTTTATACAATTTGCACTTGCAAGGTCTCATTGGATCCTGGCAATTGGATTGTGCCTGCACCCACCCTCCGACACAGACCCCCCCGGCACTGCCTGCCCCAGGGACTGGGGGGTGCAGGAGGGCACTGCCCTGTGAACCCCTAACCCCAGGCACTGTGGCCAGCTCTGCCCACCCATGTCCATGCCCACTCATACCCACCCAGCCATGCCTACCCACACCCGCCCGTGTACCTTCCCACCCGTGTCTGGGTGTCCCTGCCCATGCACACCCACCCACCGATGCCCACCTATGTCTTTGTGCCCTGCCCATATGTCCCTGCCCACCTGTGTCCATGTGTCCGTGTATCCCTACCCACCCATGCCCACATGTCCCTGCCCACCCGTGTCCCTGCCCACCTGTGCCCATACCTGCCAGCAGGGAGTAGGTGATGGCCGCCCTCAAGCCCCTGTCCCCGTCCTCAGCGTAGACAGAGCCAGGGCTGAAGCTCAGGGGTCCCCCCTGGGTGGGGGGGACACAGCCAGCTCAGCCCTGCAGGACTCCCCCCACCTGGCCACCCACCCCCAGCATCCCCATGTCCCCACCTGGAGCTGGCCCTCTGTGACATTGGCGGTGTAGATGGGGCTGGTGCAGATGGTGAGGCCATGGTGGGTGCGGGGAGTGCAGGGCAGGAACTGGGGGTACTGGTCATCCCCATCCAGTACATTCACCCGGATGTGGGCAGAGGCATTGAACCGCTCCTTGGTGTTCATCTCCTGGGGACAGACACATGGATGGACGGATGGATGGATGCCCTGGGGGCAGATGGCTCCCCTGCTGGGGGGCAAGCCCTGCCTGTGCTGAGCCACTGAGTCTGCTGGAAAATGGGAGGGGTGCTGCCTGGCCAGGGCACAGGGACCTCCAGGGGACAGGGACACCCATGTGACATGAACCCCCACGCTGCAGCAGGAATGAGGTCACCAGTTCAGGACATGGTGGGGGTTCCCAGAGGTCTCAGCCCTGGGTATGGGGTGCTGGTGGGTGGGACAGGGGTGGTGCCCCCCCCAAGCGGTGCCCACTGGTGCGGGGGGGCAGGTGCCAGTGGCCCATTAAGGAAATGAGGGGGATTGAGGGCAGGTGCCAGGGGCTGACGGGATCATGTCACCCCCAATTAGCAGGGACAGTGGGGATAGGCCAGCGGGCATGGGGGGGCCGTGCTGGGGTGAGGGTCACACCCACACGTGTGCACTGTCCCTGTGGCATGGCAGTGGGAAGTGCTGGGTATGGGGTGGGCACGGGGGCCCCCAAGGATGTGTCATGGGCACAAAGTCCCAAGAGCCCCAGCAGTGGGGCTGCACAGGCATAGCGTGGAGACAGCGTGGGAAGAGGGGATGCAGGGACATGGGATGGGCAGAGGTGACACGGCATGGCCATGAGGTCCCCGGATGCATGGCAGTGGCGCTGCATGGACATGGGGTGGTGATGGAATGGGCATAAGGGGCCACAGGGACATGGGGTGGAAATGGCAGGGACACAAGAGACACAGGGACATGTAAAATGTAAAAATGGCATGGGCAGAGGGGACACAGGGACACAGCATATCCACAAGGTCCCCAGACCCACATCAGCAGGGCTGCATGGACATGGGGTGGAGATAGCATGGGCAGAGGGAACACAGTGATATGGGGTGGGTGCAAGGTCCCCAGACTCACAGCAGTGGGGCTGCGTGGGCACAGGGTGGAGACGCCATGGGCACAAGCAATGTAGGGACCTGGGATGGAGATGGTGCGGACAGGGGAGATGTGGGGTAGAGGTGGCAGGGATATGAGGGGACACAGTGACACAGCATATCCATGAAGTCTGAAGACCCACAGCAGTGGGGCTGCATGGACATAGGGTGGAGATGGAGTGGGCACAAGGGACACAGGAACACACAGTGGAGATGGCATGGACTTGAGGGAAGCAGGGACGTGGGGTGGAGATGGGGTGGGCAAAGAGGACACAGAAACATGGCATGGCTGCAAGGCCCCCAGACCCACAGCAGTGGGGCTGCATGGACATGGGGTGGAGATGGTGTGGGCAGAGGGGACACAGTGACACAGCATGTCCATGAAGTCCCCAGACCCACGGCAGTGGGGCTGCATGGACACAGGGTGGAGATGGTAGGGACATGAGGGATGCAGGGATATGATGGGCTAGGCAGAGGGGACATGGCATGACCATGAGGTCCTCAGACCCATGGCAGTGGGGTTACCTGGAGACAGGGTGGCAATGGCATGGGCATGAGGAGACACAGGGACATGGGGCAGGTGCAGGGTCCCCATCCCCACGTCAGCAGTTTGGCGTGGGCAGGGGCTCCCACGGTCACGGGGGGCTCACCACGGCGGTGACCACCACCTCCAGCTGCTGCCTGCTCTCGAAGTCAAGGGCACGTGCCAGCACCACCTTCCCGCTGTTGGGCAGGTCGATGCGGAAGAACCTGGCGTCGGGCTGGGGGCAGGCAAGGGGCTCAGTGCTGGCAGATGGCCCCATCCCCCCCCGCCGCCCCCGCGTGGCCTTGCATCCCCCCTCATCCCCGCCCCCGGGCTCACCGAGGCCGTGTCGATGACGTACATCAGTGTGTCCCCGTCCGCGTCCTCTGCCTGTGTGCTGAACACCACCGAGTGCACGGCCGCCAGCTGATGGCACCGACCCGTCACCACCCGCACCCCCAAACACACGCCAGAGGCCCCAGACCCATATAGGTGTCCCCATCCCTCTTGGGTGTCCTCTGTCCCTTCTGGCTGTCCCCACCCCTCTTGGGTGTCCCTGTCCTTCCTGAGTATCCCCATCCCTCCTGGGCATCCCACCTTCTCCCAGCACCAGCCCAGTCCCCATCCCCACCATCCCTATTCCCATGCCTGTGCCTGTGCCCATGGCCAGTGCTGTCTGTGTCCCCATTCCTGTCCCAGTGCCCAAGCCTGTCCCCATGGCCATGCTTATGATGCCCCTGTCCTGGTGCCCATCTGCATCCTTGTCCCCATCCCTGTCCTCACCCTCATCCCTGTCCCCATGCCCATGCCTACAACCACCCCTTGTCCCGGTGGCCATCCCCATCCCTGTCCCCATCCCCATCCCCATCTACATCCCCAATCCATGGCCATGGCCATCCCTGTCCTGGTGCCCATCCCTGTCCCCATCCCTGTCCTGGCACCTCGCTGATGTTGTGGGTGAGGACAGTGGCTCCCTGGAAGTGAGGCCGGTTGTCATTCTCATTGAGGACCTGGACGATGATCCGGTACTCAACCTGTCGGGGGACATGGAGGGAGGACACAGGGGTGACCCAGAGTGGGACCATGCCCCATGGAGCAGCCAGTGCCCCTTGGACTTCCCAAGGACATGGTGGCCATACCGGGGAGAAGCCATCCTCGGCACACGTCAGGGCCACCATCAACACCGGGGACTCCAGCTCCTGTAAGGGATGGGGCATCAGGCAGGGGGACACAGGAGGGCTGCCCCATGGGGCCACCCCCAAGGGGTCCCCCACCCAGGTAGGTGCAGGCTAGGTGCTGGCTGGATGAGGGTGTAGCAGGTAGATACAGCACGGACACGAGATGGAGGGCAGCACAGGATGGATGTAGGATGGATAGATGGACAGAGGATGGACGGAGGATGGATAGAAGGTGGATGGAGGATGGACAGAGGATAGATGGAGGGTGGGGAGAGGGTGGACAGAGGATTCAGGCTGGACTGTTGGAGGATGGAGGCAGATGAACACATGATGGAGGTGGGTAGAGACATGGCAGATGGAGAAGGGATGCAGCTGGACACATGATGGGTGCAGGGTGGAGTCAGGATGACCGAAGGATGGATGCTGGCTGGAAGCAGGTGGACACATGATAGAGGCAGGATGGAGGCAAGTGGATGGAGGCAGGATGGATGGAGAATGGACATAGGATGGGTGGGTGCAGGTGGATGGAGGATGGACAGAGGATGGAGGCAGGTGGACACACAAGGGTGCATGATGGGTGCAGGATGGAGGGCAGTGCACTGGAACAGGGTGGTGGCAGCACCTCACGGTCCAGGGCCCGCTCAGCCGAGACGTTGAGCCGCACACTGCGGCCATCCAGGTAGAACCAAATGGCGTCGGCACCAGCCAGGCAGAGTTGGAGCCCAGCGCTGCCCGTGTCCCCTGCCGCCGGCAGCTGGGCCACCAGGCTCCCATGGGCGCTGTTCTCTGCGATCTCCGTGAACAGGTTCCCAAAGCTGCTGCACCCGTCGCCCCAGGCTGCTGCCACCGTGGGGTCAGGGACAGGGACGTGTGTCCAGCCATCCCCTGTCTCCCTGCCCATGGGGTACACATCCCCAGGGGTCTCCAGCTCCTGATTGCCATCCCTGAGGTCCCCGTCCCCTAGATGATCATCTTTGGGTCCCCAGCCCCTGGTTCCCCACATCCCATATTCCCATGCCCAGGTCCCCACGCCTTAAGGTCCCCATGTCCATGATCCCCACTCCCAACTTCCCACTCTTCAGTCCCCATGCCTCTAGGTCACTGTCACCTGTGTCCCACTCCCTGGACCCCCATCTCTGGGTCACAGCATCCCCCTGGGTCCCCACCCTTTGGTCCTCATGCCCTCAAGTCCCTCACTCTCAAGTCCCCATCCCCAGGGTCCCTACACACAGATGCCCATCTTTGGGTCCCCAACTACAGGGCCCCTTTCCTCAAGTCCCCCCTCTCTGGTGACCCCATCCCCTGGGTCCCTGTTCATGGCTGCCACTCCCAGGATCCCTATAACGTAGGGTCCCCAACTCCAGGGTCTCCTTCCCCAGGCCCCCATTCCTTGGTGAACCTGTCCCCTTGGTCCCCATCTCTCATGGTTGCCACCTCCACGGTCTCCACCTCCAGGTTCCCCTTCCCCAGGTCCTTATTCCCTGGTGACCCTGTACCTTGGATGCCCTTCCTTGGGTCCCCACCTCTCATGGCTTCCACCCCCAGGGTCCCCTTCCCCAGGTCCCCATGGCCCAGGTCACTGTCCTCACCAGCCACTGCGTCCCTCCCACCTCCATGCCCCCAACCACCCCCGGTGTCCCCAGCATCCTCAGTGCCACCTCTGCTCATGCTCACCTGTGGCCAGCTGCAGTGCCAGGCAGGCAGCCAGGAGGGCCGGGCAGGACGGTGCCTCCATGGGGACCGGGAACCGGGGACGGGGCCCTCGGTGGCAGCCTGCAGCCGGGAAGGAAGGAGTGGGGCTGGCACGGAGCAGGGCTGGCACCCCGGCTCTGTGTCCCCATCCCTTGCCCCCTGTGCCCCCACCTTTGTGTCCCATCAGCCATGGACTCATGCCTGCCACCCTCAGGTCCCCATCCCTGGTTCTCTTCCCCTAGGGTCCTATTCCCTTGGGGTCTTCATGCTTGTCCCCACCCTTGGGTCCCTGTCCCCAGGGTTCCCTTCTCCTGGGGTCCCCATGCCCATGTCCCGTCCCTGTTCCCATCCCATGGGTCCCCACCACAGGACCCTGTGCTTGGGTGCCCCTGTTACCAGAGTGTCCCCGTCCCGGTGGTCTCACCAGCCTCGGGGACTGGGGGCTGGCTGGGCCCCGGCGATGCAGGGGGTGATGTGCCTATGCCAGGTCGGCCCCGCTCCCTGTGGGACAGCTGCGTACCCCCCGCCCCGTCCCCTCCCGCACCGCGTGCCCTACACCCTGTGCTGTGCACCCCCGCGGGGTCTGCAGGGCTGGGGTCCCCTCCAGCCTCCCCGGCTGTGGGGGTGGGGACCATATGGCGCCCCCACCAGCCAGATGCTGGTGCTGCCACCCCAACCCCCCCGCCCCCCCGCAATTAGCTGCGGCTAATTAGGGCAGGGGGAGGGGGGCTTTCCCCATCTGCCACCCCGACACCCCCGACAGCGGGATAGGGGGGGTCCCCATGCTGCCCCGCTGGGTCCCCCCCGCGTTGGGGGGCAGAGGGGAGACGCGGGGTCCCCTCCTACCCCGGGATCCCTCGGGGGGTCCCCCCGCGCTGCCGCAGCCAGACCCACCCCCCGGCAGAGGACCCAGGAGTCTGGACTACCCCCCGTTCGCAGGCTGCCCTCCGGCCCGGGACCCCCACCCCAGGGCCCCGGTTCCCCCCCCCGGCCCCCCGGTTCCCCCCCCCCCCGGCCCGGCCCCCCCTTACCTGCCCGGCGCCGCCGCCCCCGGCGCTGCTGCCCCTGCCCGGCCCGGGACGGGGGGGCGGATCAGCGGGGGCGGCGGCGGGCTGAGCCGCGGCGGGCGGGGCTGCCCTGCCTGCGCTGCCTGCCCTGCCCGCGCTGCCCGCACTGCCTGCCCTGCCCGGGGTACCGCCTGCCTACCCTGCCTGTGCTGCCTGGGGGTGTCTCCTGCCCGCACTGCCTGAGGTATCTGCTGCCTGCACTGCCTGGGGAGATCAGCTGCCTTCACTGCCTGTGCTGCCTGCACTGTCTGGGAGCTTCACCTGCCTGCACTTCTTCCCCTGCCTGTGCTATCTTTGCTGCCTGTACTTCCTGTGCTGCCTGGAGCATCCCCTGCCTGCACCATCTGCACTGTCTCTGCTACCTGCAAGTATGACCTGCCTGCACTATCTGTACAGCTGGCAGAATTCGTGCCTTCACTGCCTGTGCTGCTGGGACTGCACTGCCTGCAATGCCTGGAGTATCGCTTACCAGGCTGCCTGCACTGCCAGGCTGCCTGCACTGCCTGTGCTGCCCACACTACCTGCCATGCCAGCCTGCTTCTACTGCCTGTTGCATGACCTGCCTGCACTGCCAGGCTGCCTGCACAGGGGTGTGTGCACGTGTGGCCCCAGCCCTGCACGCCCTGTCCTTGTGCACACTTGTGTGTGTGTGCAAGGGTGGGTGTCAGAGCATGAGCTCCCACGTGCACACCTGGGTGCGTGTGCAAGGGCTGGGGTCAAAGCGTGGGCACACGTGTGCACACCTGAAGGGCCAGGGTCAGGGCATGAGCACCCGTGTGCACACCCGGGTCTGTGTGCAAGGGCGGGTGTCGGGGCGTCCTGGTGCTGAGCTGCGCTAAGCTGCTTTGGGGACAAAGAGGATCAACACGTCCGGCCGTGGGGATGGGCGGGGGCACCCACAGCCCCCCCCGGGTGCATGGGTGTGCAGGCAGGTGTGTGTTGGGGGGTGTGCATGCAAACAGGTGTGCATACATGTGTGTCTGTGTGCATGTGTGTGCACGTGTATGTGTCTGTGTAGATTTGTGTATTTGTGTGCATTCATGCATGCACATTTGCATGTGCAATGTGTGTATGCACATTTGCATGCACATGTATGTGTATTCGTGCATGTGGCCATGCATGTGAATGTATGTGCATGTGTGTGCATGCATGCACATCTGTGCATGCAGCTGTGTGTGCATGCATGGTGTGTGCATGCATATTTGCACATGCAAGCACGTGTATGTGTGCAATTGGCTAACTGCTTTCTTTGCACATGCAACTAGCTGCACACGTGTGCCATGCATGTGTGTGCCCACACATGTGTATATATGCCCAGTACTGCAGTGCTGTCCTGCCGACCTTAGGGGGCAGCCAGGCGTTTGGGGGACTTCCACCCCCGCCCCAGTCATAGCCAGACCCACACCCTGGGACAGAGGGGGTCCCCACTGAACACACACACACACACACACACACATAGAAGACCTGGCCCCCAAGCTGTTCCCCAGGTACTAATGACACACACCCCAGCCCAGGGGGCTGCTACACCCTGATTCCACTGCCAGCAGGATGGGGAGGATGGGGACATGGGGGAGGGTGGGCATGGGGAACTGGGGGGTACATACCCCTGGGGCTAGGGGGCAGGATGCTGGGGGTGTGTGTGTGAGGAATCACCTGCTGGGGATCCCAGTCCCTCCAGTGCCCACACCATGGCCTGTCCTCTGCCCCCTGTCCCACAGCATGTCCCCCTTACTTGCCTCATAGCGTGTCTCTGCCCTCCACAGCATGTCCCCAAACTACAGCCCTGTCCCATGTCCCCACACCATGGCCTGCCCCCCCCCCCCGTGCCTAGCGTGTCCCTGTCCTCCCCCCATGCCCCACAGCATGTCCTAAAGACACACCACTCTCTCCACCCCTGCTGTGCCCCATAGCATGTGTCCTCCCTCTGTGCCCCGTAGCGTGTCCTTGTCCTACATACAGCCTGTCCACCCCCTGTGCCCCACAGCCTCCCACGTGCCCCGTTCTTGTCCCTCCACACCCCACAGCGTGTCCCCATGCCACATGCCAGTCCCCCCACCCTCACCCTCCCAGGAAGACACCGAGCTTCCAGGCGCTGTTAGCTCCCACAGCCCCACCGTGCGACCCACAGAGCACAGCACGCAGTGAACAGTGACAGCATGTCTTGGGGACACTGAAGGGGGAGACACAAAAGACATTTGGGCACACCGGGGAGTTCAATAAATACCAGCCCCACTTCCCAGGGTGCTGCCAATGGGGCGGGTCATGGTCACGGTGACAGCACAAGTGCCTGGTGCCCTTGGGGTGTCCCCCACCATCAACATCCCTCCAAGGTTGTCCTCCTTGCCCTCACCGGCCACAGCGGGCAAGGATCCGGCAGGATCCGGCAGCGATAGGCAAGGCTGCAGTGCCACTTCCTCTTCCAGCGCTTGTCACGGGACAGCTGAGCAAGTGTCACCAGGCACTGCTGGGACCCCCCCAGCACCCACAGACCCCCTCAGCAGCATGCTGGGGTGGTGTGGGGACCCCAGGCTGGGGTGCCAGCACCCGCAGACCCCCCCCTAAGCAGCACCCCGGAGTGGGTGGGTGGTGTCATAGGGGTCCCTAGCGCAGGTCTTCGGGGCTGAAGACACCGCGGGCACGGCGCAGGACAGAGTCCTTGGCAGGGTCGTAGGGGTGCTCCTTGGAGGGGATCTCCAGGATGGCGGGCAGGGGCCGGGCGTGCGCCTCCACTGCATGCCGGATCAGCTCTGCCAGGCACTGGCTGATCAGGATGATCCCGATGTCCTCCCGGTTCAGGAAGCTCCTGGGGACGGGAAGGGAGGGTCAGGGACTGGGCTCCCCAGGCACCCCCGTGATTCATTCCCCCCCACCCCCAGGGCTCCGGGGTTTCGCCCCCACCTCGCACCAGACTCCTGACAGGGACCCCTGAGACACCGACCCCCCCTCCAAGGACTGCTGAGACCCCCTGTCCCGCTCCAGACCCCTCCTCCCTACCGGGGACTCCTGGCCGGGACCCACCCCGTGTCGCTGGCCTCCCTCACTCCCGGGACATCCCATCCCCCGGGAACCTTCCCCAACCCCCAGACCTCCTCCACCCCTGGGACCCACCCTAGGCCCCAGGACCCCCCCCATTCCTGGCCCTCCCGCCCGGCCCCGCGGTCCCCCTCCCCCCCCCCGCCGCAGGGCCTACCGGAAAGTCTCCTCGATCTCGGCCAGGCTGGTCTCCTTTTCCACCACCAGGAAGTTGGGCTTCCGGTGCTTGTCCAGCTCGCCCACGCCGCCCAGCAGGAACCCGGTCACCGTGTCCTCATCCCCCAGCACCGCGATCAGCTTCCCGCGGCCCGACATGGCGGCACCGGCACCCGGCTCGCCGATACCGGTGGCCGCTACGCATGCGCCGCCGCGCAGGACACGCCCCCTCCTTTAGCCCCGCCTACCATCGCCCGGGCAGCTGCGCTGTCGCCCCGCCCAAGCCGTGCCTTCGAGCTCCGCCCCTGCCCCGCTGGCCCCGCCCCGCCCCATGGCCCCGCCCCGCCGCTCTGGCCCCACCCCCGCGCTTGGTGCGGCCGCGCGTCGCGCATGCGCAGCACGCCGTGCAGTGAGGGAGCGTGGGGCCCCGGCATAGCGCCCCCGGAGCTCCTGGTGCCGGTGTCCTGCTCTGGACCCACTCCCCGCCCAGGACTCCCCCTCCGGGCCCCAGTATCCTGCCCTAGACCCCCCCGGGGCCCCAGTATCCTGCCCCAGACTCCTTCAGGATTCCCCTGGACCCTGGTGTCCTGGCAAGGACCCCACCGCAGACCCTCGTATCCTGCCCCAGGCCCCCACCCCACCCCCAGTATCCTGCCTCAGACCTCCCTAGGATCCCCATTATCCTGACCTAGACCCCTCCCCAGACTCCCCCATCCTATCTCAGGATCCCTGTTACTCTGCCCGGGACTCCCCCAGGCCCCTGCCGGACCCGATGTCCTTCCTGCCTTGGGCCCTCGCCTGGAGCCGATGCCCTGCCCCAGACTCCCCCTGGACTGCAGCACCCTGTCCTAGGCACCCCATCTTGTTGCAGATTTGCTAATAAGTTAGATTAATTAACCACATTTGATTTTATAGAGCTATTTTAATAGGAATATAGAGTTATAAGAAATATTTTAATGAAACTTGTATTTGTACAGCAATAGCTGCTATGAAATCCTCTGTATAACCCCGTACCAAGGCCGAAGGAATTGGTCAGAATCACCTAGTAGGAATGTTTAGAACTTAGATAACAGACTTACTTAAGATTCAAGATGATTGTTTATATGTAACCTAGGAGAATGTACTAAAATGTCAAAATGAGAATTAATGGGAACTGGGGAGAGTCGAGTGAAGCAACTTGTAGTTACCTGCCAAGAAACAGTTACCTTAAGTGAAAGGTAACTCCGGCAGGGGACAATGCGACCACCGACTCATGTACCACCTACCCGAATAATACACCAGACCCATTTCCAGACCTTTCTAACCTTTACTGTGCAGAATCGGATATGGGAGGAGAGTATGTTAATGATTTTCGGGAAATACTATGTTTATGCATGAATACGTAATGAATGTGTATGAGTAAGTCCTAGATAAGGTGTATGATTTTGAACCATGGTGTGCGTTGATCGTGAGAGGACTCACTCACGCACCCAGCCACCAGTAAAGAAGTGTCTGCTTATCTACATCACATTGGTGTTGATAAGTTCTTCATTCCGAGATTTCGGTAACAGTTTTTGGCACCCCAGGTGGGACCTCACTGAAGGAGACCGGAGGAGTCGGGGACCTGACTGGTTCCAGCTGGCACCAAGGATTTCTCGGGGATACCCATCGATCCCCGATCTGTAAGGCTCTTTGCGATGTTCCTTGGAATTTGGTAAGACACTTCTTTTTTTGTAATTGTAGTAAGTGGGTTAGAGTCCCACTAAAGTAAGTGCACTGGAGGAAGTGGGTTAGAGTCCCACTATAATAAGTGTACTATAGTGAGTGGGTTAGAGTCCCACCAGTGGGTTCGAGTCCCACTGAGTAGGTCTGCCTGTCAGTCGCGGTGAAAGCTGCGCAGGGTTGGACTAAAAGGATCCTTGTGGAAATAGAAGCCTAGGCGTCTGCCCGTAAGACATAAGCAAAAGCTATTGCAGGGTTGGACAATCGTGTAGACAAGAGAACCTATATGCTGTAGTGTTCTCTAAGGTAGCGCCTCTGACAAGAAGTTAGAAGGTGGGGTTTTTTTGGAAGTGTTTACTTTGGTCGTGTATTGAGAAGAAAACTAAGAAGTGTATAATATTGTGTTACATACCTTTGTTCAAAGTAACAATTGTGGAAAAGTGTGATTGTGGTTGTAAGGGTGAGACGTGCAACTGAGCATGAAAGCGAGTGTGGAGTTTGGATCCACAGATCGGAGTGACAGAGTTGAATAATTGTGTATTGTACTGTAAGTAATTATACCATGGCATCTAAGTTAACTCGGTTGTTTAAAAGTAAAAGCATGGGTAATCTTACTGTAAATGACAAAATCCCAAAAAATTCTCCATCGGGATGTTTGTTGGCATGTTGGGGAGATTTATATGATGATTTGCCAAAGAACCAGATGATTGAGTATTGTAATAATTGGTGGCCTCTGTATATATTGGATGATCAGGAAAAATGGCCCACAAATGGGACACTGAATTATAACACTATTCTGCAGTTAATGCTGTACTGTAAAAGAGAAGGGAAATGGAGTGAAATGCCATATGTAGATTTGTTCTTTTACTTAAGACAGAGAAAAGACTGGCAGGATGAATGCAAGTTAACTGTTGGAGATAATTTGATGATGGCTATAACTGCTGATAATAAGAAAGTGAAAAAGTGTTGTTCAACTTGTGAGATCGGGAAAGGTTGTTTAAAAAAGAGAATTGTTTCTGAAATCGATGATGGACCGGAATTAGATATATCCCCTCCTACGAGAGAAAGGAATCAGGATCGAGAATCTAGGGCAGGAGAACAGGCGGATGAACCAGATAGCAGTGGAGTAGAAGATGTGGAGGAGAGATTATCTGAGATTGTAATTCATACTCCTGTTTCACAGAGAACTCGGCAGCAGACACAAACAATAGCTCCCCTGCGACAGTGAGTTGGTAGTGATGGACCGGTATATGTGAAAGTACCTTTTTCAGTTATGGATTTGATGGCTTGGAAACAGGCAGCAGGAACTTATAGAGAAGATCCTGAAAAAGTGGGTAGGGTGGTAGATACTATAATCCAAATGCAGAATCCAGACTGGAGTAATTTACAGGTGATCCTGGATAATTTGTTAGATGATACAGAGAAGCAAATGGTATTAAAAGCTGGCAAAGCACAGGCAGAGTTGGATGTGATGAGCGGAATAACAGGTGGAACAATAGAGCAGAATTTTCCATCTGGGGATCCGCAGTGGGATCCAAATAATGTGGCACATAGGGAAAGACTCAGATGGTATCAGAAGTGGATTTTATATGGAGTTAAACATGCCATGCCTAAATCTTTGGATTGGTCTAAATTATATGAAGTGAGACAAGATAAGAATGAATCTCCCTCAACATTTCTGGAGAGACTGAAGGAAGCTGCCAGAAAATATACTGATCTGAGAATGGAGACAGAGGCAGCTCAGATACAATTTGCTTTGATTTTTATGAGCCAGTCGGCACCAGATATAAGAAAGGAACTCCAGAAACTTGAGGGAGAGGATTCAAGAAGTTTGAATAAAATGCTGGAGGCAGCATGGAAAGTATATAATGACAGAGAAAAAAAGGAAATAAAAACCGGAAAGTAGATTACTGGCAATAATGACAGAGATGGCAGGCAGAGGAAGAGGCAGAGGAAGAGGATGAGGGCTCAGTGGAAGGGGAGGATGTATGAACTGTGGTAATCGGAATTTTAATACCCCCTTAGGAATAAATCAGTGTGCCTTGTGTAGGGAGGAAGGACACTGGAAAAGGGATTGTCCCAAAAATAGAAATGTTCAGCAGGAGATAGCCAAAGTATTGGTTTTAAATGATTGAAGGGGACCGGAGGGGAACCCAGCTGAGCCTCTGGTTATAATTAAGCTGGGAGAAAAAGAAGTTAAATTTTTAGTGGATACAGGAGCGACATTTTTGGTATTAAATACCTGTAAAGGAAAAATTGGAGGAAAACCAGCCAATATAATAGGAACAACAGGGAAAGAAAAAAACAGGCCATTTCTGCAACCCCTGGATTTGAAATTTGGAAATAAAATAATTACACATGAATTCTTTTATGTACCAGAATGTCCGATACCCTTGTTAGGAAGGGATTTGTTATCCAAATTAAATGCACAAATTGTTTTTGAGGAAGGAGAATTTTTCTTGAAAATACCTGAGTCAAAAACGGGAGAAATCTTGATGGTACAAGAAAAGGTAAAGGAGCAGGAAATCCCACCAGAGGTGGATTAGGCAGTGATCCTACAATATGGGAAACAGATATTCCTGGTAAATCAAAACTAGCAGAGCCTGTCAAAATAAACTTAAAGGAAGGAGCAGGGACAGTAAAAAATAAGCAATATCCAATCAAACCAGAAGTTAGACAGGAACTAAAGAAATTGATTAATAAATTTCTGGAGTACAAAATTTTGGAAGAATGTGAATCTGAGTATAATATTCCTATTCTACCAGTCAGAAAACCCTCGAGTGAATATAGGTTAGTGCAAGACCTGAGAGCAGTAAATCAAATAGTTAAGGATATTTATCCTGTAGTAGCAAATCCTTATACATTGTTAACAGCATTAAATGAGACTTATCGGTGGTTTAGAGTGCTTGATTTGAAAGATGCATTCTTTTGTATACCTTTGGAAAAGGAAAGCAGAAAACTGTTTGCTTTTGAATGGGAAAATCCACAAACCGGGCAAAAGATGCAGCTGACATGGACCAGATTACCCCAAGGATTTAAAAACAGTCCAACTATTTTTGGAAATCAGTTAGCAAAGGAACTTGAGATCTGGAAACAGGACAAACCAAGGCCTGGACATTTACTTTTACAATATGTGGATGACATACTGATTGCTACAGAAGAAAGGTTTACTTGTATACAGGTAACTATTGACCTCTTTAATTTTCTTGGACTAAATGGGTACAAGGTAACCAGGAGGAAAGCCCAAATAGCCTGCCAGACTGTGATATATCTGGGCTTTGAAATTTCAAAAGGGCAGCGACAATTAGGAAAAGATCACAAAGAAACCATCTGCAGTATACCTGAGCCGAGAAATACTTGTGAACTCAGAGCGTTTTTGGGAATGACATGGTGGTGTCGCCTTTGAATTATGAACTATGGGCTAATAGCTAAACCGCTATATGAGGCCCAAAAGACTTCTCCCTTGGTATGGGGCCCACAATAGCAAAAGGCTTTTGTAGAGTTAAAACATGCTTTAATGTCTGCACCTGCTTTGGGACTTCCGGATTTAACGGAAGATTTTCAGTTGTTTGTTCATGAAAGGCAACATCTTGCACTGGGGGTGTTAACTCAGAAGATAGGAAGCTGGAAACGACCAGCCGGATACTTCTCCAAACACATGGACACAGTGAGTAGAGGGTGGCCAAACTGCCTTCGAGCAGTGGCAGCAACAGTGATGCTCATACAAGAAGCTCGGAAATTGACTTTGGGAAGAACAATAACAGTCTATGTTCCACACATGGTGATAACTGTTTTAGAACAAAAGGGGGGGCATTGGCTGTCTCCCAGCCGAATGATGAAGTACTAGGTGGTATTGACTGAACAAGATGATGTGATTCTAAAGACAACTAACCTGGTAAATCCTGCAGTGTTTTTAAGTTCCATACAGGAAGAAGGACAACTGGAACATGACTGCTTGGCTACCATTGAGTATGTATATTCCAGTCATGAAGGTCTGAAGGATGTACCATTGGAACAATCAGACTGGGAATTGTATACTGATGGAAACAGCTTTATGGAGCAAGGAGTCTGATACGCTGGATATGCGGTAACAAGAAATACCACTGTTATAGAAGCAGGAGCATTGGCAAGTACCACATCAGCCCAGAAAGCGGAACTTATTGCTTTGATTCGAGCCCTAGAATTAAGTAAAGACAAGAAAGTAAATATCTGGACAGATTCAAAATATGCCTTTGGGGTAGTGCATGTCCATGGGGCTTTGTGGAAAGAAAGAGGGCTATTGTCCTCTCAAGGATCAAACATTAAGCATCAAAAGGAAATTTTACAATTATTGCAAGCAGTTCAGAAACCAGATCAAGTAGCAATCATGCGCTGTAAGGCACATCAAATTGGGAACACAAAAATAATTGTTGGAAACAATTTGGCTGATAAAACAGCAAGAAAGGTAGCAAAGAAACAAGCATTACAGATGGCAATCATTCCTTCTAAAACAGTAACCCTTCCCAGGGAGAAACCAAGATATTCAGAAGAAGATGACAAATTAGGTCAGTTATTAAATGCTAAGAAAAAACTAGCTGGGTGATGGATAACTCATAACGGACAGGTAGTAATTCCACCTCTTCTGAAGAGAGAGATAATTCAAACAAGAAATCAGGAATGTCACTGCGGGGCAGAAGCCTTAGTAACTTCTTTACGGAAACAAATAGTATCAGTTAAAATGTTGGGAATCGCTAAAATGGTAACTGCAAAATGTGAAGTATGTTTAAAAAACAATCCAGTGATTAAGAAAAAGGTTCAAATGGGTAGATTGAAATCTGGTACAGAGCTTGGAGATTATTGGCAAGTAGATTTTTCAGAGTTACCTAGACAAAATGGGTACTGGTACATCCTGGTAGGGGTTGATACTTTTACAGGATGGCCAGAAGCCCTTCCCTCTCGCACCACACAATTGAACATACAATTGCAGGCGACCTCCAGAATGACTTTATAAAATAGAATGGCATTAGATATGCTTTTACTTAAAGAACATGGAGTATGCGGATATCTCAAGGGTAGACTAGACCACTGTTGCATTCAAATTCTAAATGTCACTCAAGATGTGGAACATGATCTGGACCTATTAGGTAAAATTGAAAAAGAAACAGAATCAATTCGAGAAGATATGTCAGAAGACTGGCTGGGGAAAATTTTTAGCAAATTGGGATGGAATTTGAGCTCTTGGATACAATCCATAATCAAAACTGTTTCTGTTACTGATTGTCTTTCTGATGATCATGCTAATATATGCTTGTTTGAAGAAACAGTTTACCAATAGAATTGCGGTCAATCACATGATCATGAGAGAAGTACCAACTAGTCCACCAAGGTATAGTCCATCACCAAAATATGCTGAAACAAATGTTATGTAAATAATATGAAAGTATTGAAATAATAATTTTCAACACTTTCAAAGGGGAAATGTTACAGATCTGCTAATAAGTTAGAATTAATTGACTTTATTTGATTTTATAAAATAATTTGGAATAAGAAATATATTTTAATGAAACTTGTAGTTGCACAGCAAAAGCTTATATGAAATCCTTTGTACAGCCCTGTACCAAGGCCAGAAGAACGGACTAGAATTATTGTTTAAAACTTAGGTAACAAGTTTGGGATTTTACAGGTTTCTTTGTATTTGACTAGTCTTCCGTATGTAGGAAGTGTATTGAAATGTCAGAATATAGAACTAATGGGAACTGGGGAGAGTCGACTGGAACAACTTGTAGTTACCTGCCAAGAAACCGTGAACTTTAGTAAAAGGTAATTCTGGCAGGGGGAGACTGCGACCACCGACTCATATACCACCTACCCAAATCGTACCCCAGACCCATTTCTAGACTTTTCTAACCTTTACTGCGCAGAATCGGATATGGGAGGAGAGTATGTTAATGATTTTTGGGAAATATCATGATTATGCATGAATACTTAATGAATATGTATGAGTAAGTCCTAGATGTATGATTTTGAACCATGGTGTGCGTTGATCGTGAGAGGACTCACTCACGCACCTGGCCATCAATAAAGAAGTGTCTGCTTATCTACATCACATTGGTGTTGATAAGTTCTTCATTCCCAGATTTCAGTAACACCCTCAGAGGGGCCCTTCGCAGGATCCCCTCACAGGGACCCCTCACAGGATGCCCTCACACGGACACCTCACAGGGAAACCTCACACAATCCCCTCATAGGGGCCCTTTGTAGGATCCCCTCGCAGGGACACCTCACAGGACCCCCTCACAGAGAAACCTCACAGAATCCCCTCACAGGGGCCCTCTGATGGATCTCCTCACAGGGATACCTCACAAGATCCCCTCACAGGATCCCCTCATAAGAGCCCTTCGCAGGATCCCCTCACAGGGACACCTCACTGGGAACCCTTGCAGAGACCACTCACAGGGACCTCGCATCGGTCTGTTGCTGTTACACATGTGGGCAAGAAGGCCACCTAAAGAAGGACTGCCCAAAGAGATGGAGACTGGGAAGGGCTGATGGCTCAGGTCTGGTGTGCCATGGATGTAACAGACCAGGGCATTTTGCCAAACAACGTAGATCAAGGTGGCAACAGAGGGCAGGAAATGGGGGCAGGAACGCAGGGAGGAACCTCCAGGAACCTCCACAACAAGCCCAGTTTATGCAGTGAACTCGCAGCCTGAATAACAGGGATCACCGGATTGGATGTCACTGGGATCGCCAGATTGGATGTCACCACAGTAATAAATTGAGCGCACGGTTCCTTGGGCATTCTAATGTGACTGTACAAGGGCCCTGCAGCGGATCATCAACACGGCCTTTTTGGTTAAAAACAAAACGGGGGAATTGTAGAGGAATGAAGGTAGTGGGTTGATTGACGTGGATGATGTGCAGCTGTGGCCTTTCTTCAACGGCAGTGGGTTGATTGACGTGGATGATGTGCAGCTGTGGCTTGTTCCGCTAGCTAGTTAAATAGCCCTGAGGAGTGTGGGAGAGGGGTGGCTGGATGGAGGAGGAGTAGTGTGGTCTGGCCTCTGGAGGAAGGTGAAACAGACTCTGACTGACTGTAAAGCCTTATTGCAGTCTGATAGCTTGCTTGCGCTGCAACAGGACATGGCCGTGGGGAAGAGGGGACATGGCTGGGGGGCAGTGGGGCCATGTATGGGGCCATGTCCAGGAGAGCATAAGGGCGGGGACATGAAGGTCCTGGGGGGCCTGTGAGGTGGTACCAGTGGCACCTGCGGAGCTGTCAGCAGAGGCAGCAGTGTCACTCCTGCAGTGCCTGATGCTCCTTGCCCAGTGCCTCCTTCTCCACCTGCAGCTTGTGTAGCTCCTCCGCATGGCACCCCTACCTCAGCCTCACAGCACCCTGTGCTGCAGTGTCCCGCCACCACCCTGCCACACTGTGGTCACTATCCCACCATGCCATGACCACCATGCCATGCCCACCGTCCCACTGCATTATGGCCACCAATCTATCATGCCATGGCCACCAACCCACTGTACCATGCTCACCAGCCTACTGCAGTTGCCATCCCACTGTGCTGAGTTGAAGAGTCAGACACCAATATTCAGGCGAGCGGAGGTCATCTTTATTCGGCAGTGCTGGGTGCATGGGGGATCGCTCCACCAAAGTCATGCACGCCAAGGGAACCTTTCAGACCCCTCTTTATACAAGTCACTCATGTCTATTCATTAACTTCGCGGGAACACATTAACATATGTCGTGCCTGGACAACTAGCACACTTCCATTCAAGGATTTAGTATATCTTCAAGTTAACAACATTAACATATCTTGTGCCTGGACAATTAGTACACTCCCTATGTCACCCATTTAAGGATTTAGTACATCCTCAAGTCAACAATAAGGGTCTCCTCAGATAAACATGAGCACACTGTTCTTTAAATAAATCATATATGGCCCATTATTCAGTGCCATGCCCACCATCCCACCGTGCCATAGCCTCCTCCCTGCCATGCTGCAGTACCTTGGAGCTGTGCCACCTGGGCAGTGATGTCCTGGTGCTGCTGGTCCCTCCGGCGAGTGTTGATCTGCAGCGTGGTGGCTTCCAGCTGGTACTGGGCGCAGAGCTGCAGCGTGTGCTGCAGATCTGCCTTCAGCCTGGCCACCTCCTCCTGGAGCTGGGCAGCCTCTGCTGCCTGCTGCCTCACCACTGCCACCTCTGCTGCCCGCTCTGCCCGCGCCAGCTCCAGCGCTTGCTCCAGCTTTCCCAGCTCTGCGGCCTGCACTGCCTGCAGCTCAGCCAGCTCTACCTGCAGCGCCTGCAGCTGTTCTACAAAAGGGCACGGGGTGGGCACCACCGCTCGGGGGGCACTTGGCACGGATTGGGGGGACTCATCCATGTAGATGCCCAACCCTGGGAGTACCCGTCACCCCGGGGGTGTCCAGCCCTGGGGGTGCCCATCACCATGGGGGTGCCCATCCTTATGGCTGCCCAACCCCGGGGGTGCACATCACCCTTGGGGAGGCCATCCCAGGGTGCCCATCCCTGGGATGGGTGTTCCTGGGTGCCCCACTCACTGCCCACAGAGGGGGAGTGTAGAGGGATTTTTAAAGGACCGAGGACTGCGAAATCATCACACTCTCATCGGCACACTCTGGTCAGGCGCCTGCAGCATGCCCACCAGTCAGCGACACCCCACGTGGCCCAGAGACTTTTATCCAATCACCTGTGTGTAAAGTCGAGTGAGCGGTCAGTTTAAATTATAAATATGACCTGTTTGTTTAATGAAGTGAGCACGGCATGTAGCCATATTGGTGTGATTGTCGTGACTTGGCCGACTCTCCATGGGGGACTCTCTTCGTCTGGTGCCCAAACAGGGACCCATTTATTCGCTTAAATGCGGTTTAGCTTAAATGCTGTTCGCTTAAATGTGGCAGTCTCCGTGTATTGGACCCGAAGGGAAGCTGTCCGATTAGGGAGCTGGAGGTCAGAGGCAGGCGGAACCTGGAAGGCGAAAAGTGGAGTCCAGAGTTCGGTGTGGAGCTGCAGATCGCACCCCCGCCGGTGGTAAGACCGCGTAGAGTAAATCGCGGCGGGGCTCTCCGCTAAATTTCTCTCTGTGAGGGGGGGGCACTAAGGAAGACCGCGACAGTACATAGCAGCGGGGCTACCCGCTGATTCCCTCTCTGTGAGAGGGGGGGGGCACTACCAAAGACCGCAACGAATGCGGCGGGGCTTCTCTGCTGATATCGTTTCTGTGAGAGGGGGGAGCTCTGAGAAGACCGCGATGGAATTAGACGCAGCAATTAAACTCTTAACTACCATCCTCCTTAAGAGAGGGGAGGGCGTTAAAGAGACAGAAGTGGAGACCTTAGTTCGCTGGGCACGAAAAAAGAGTAAGATCCCCGAGCCCGTGTTATTGTTTAGTATTGCGGAATGGAGAGAAGTGGGAAATTGCCTCTGGGATGCTACGATCGAGGGAGGCAAAGAAGGAAAAGAAGCTAAAGCGTTAGGAGCTACGTGGCGGTCGATAGTTAACACTCTGGAAACTATCAAGGCGGAAAAAAAAAGTAGCGGCGGCAGCCATAGAAGCGTTGGGGGGAGAGGTGGTAGAAAAGCCAACAGAGCAGAAGGGTGATTCACCTAAGCCTTCTCTCTTGGCTACATTTTTCAGAGTTGGGCATACTCGTCCTGTGAAGGGTATGTCCGCCCCTGCGTGTTCAACAGTGCTGGAGCTTTTAGATAAGACAGCGGACAAACCGAAAGCTCCTCCTCGGGAGCCTGCGGTAACTGAGCCGAACCCCGAAGAGGTGGCCGGGCCCCCCCGGAGGGCAGGGCAGCGAGTCCTGCTGCACCAATCACGTCAGGGCGGGCAGCAGCGCCGTGCGGTGATGTACCCCCTCGGCCTGGAACGTCATCGGACGGGTCTGAGGAGGAAGGCGGGGAGAAGCCTTGTGATAACAATACAGAGAAATCCTTACAGGAGGTAATAGATAAATTAAGAAACCTGGTAAAGCGAGTCAAAATGAACCTGCCTACTACTTCAATACCTGTAATTCCTCCAGTTAGCCCAACTACCCCACCGATGCTGAACTGGAGAAAGGATCCAATTCTACAGCGTTGGTCTGGTGTTATTCATGATGCTGTTTTGGAGGGTGATTGGCAGGTGACAAGCTCATTAGCTTGTCCAGTACTGATTAATAATCTTGATGCACATAAATGGGACATGATTTTTGGAAGGTTAATGATCAGATTTTAGCGATGGGAGTGTTGCAACCTGCTCTTCCACCTTTTATGATGATCCCTCAGATTTGGCAAATTGTTGTGATAGACTTGAAAGACTGTTTTTTTCACGATTCCCTTACACCCTGATGACGTACAAAGAGACTCACTAACGATGATTTGCAACCGTTCCGATCCTTGTTGCATGGCACCGAAGCCAACAGTCCTCGAACTTGTTCACCAGAGCAGCGGGCTGCCCTAGAAGTTGTGTCCCGCAAGATTCAGACTGGCTGGTGTGGTCGCCAAATGGCGAATCATCCGTTATCTTTTTTGGTTTGTAATGTTGCCACTTCACCTTTTGCCCTTATTTTGCAATGGCAAAAGAAAAAGGGGGAAAATACGGCGATCGTTTTAGAGTGGTTGTTTTTGCCATTGCAACCCAGACATCGTATTTTAAGTCGCCCTGAAGCAGTAGCAGCCTTGGTGAGAAAAGGAAGAGACAGGATGGTTGAAATTGATGGGACTGAACTGGCAGTTATCAGTATTCCAGTCCGTGGTGATGATTATGAGTGGCTTCTGAGACATTCAACAGCCATACAGGAAGCCTTGATGGGCTATACAGATGTTGTACACAACAACCGGCCAAAAGGACCTCTCTGGAAGACGTTAGAACATTATCAGTGGATTGTGAGACCGTTATGCTCAAAAAGACCAGTTGACGGGCCAACAGTGTTTACAGATGCAGGACGAAAGATGAAGAAGGCTGCGTGTGTTTGGCAATCCGATAATTAGTGGCAGAAACAAGTGATCACCGGTGAACCACGGGACAACCTTCAAACCTTAGAACTGAAAGCAGTGTATTGGGCAGTGGGAAGCTGGAACAATACACCTGTAAACATAGTATCAGACTCATTGTACGTAGTTGGTGTAGTACAGCGCATTGAAGATGCCTTGTTGAGAGAGACAAAGAACCAACATCTTGGTGAAATGTTTATACAACTGCATAGTACTCTTCGACAGAGAAAACATGAATTTTGTATTATGCATATTAGAAGTCATCAGTGGACCATTGGGTTGGGCGAAGGTAATGTTAGAGCTGATGAAGCAGTCAGCTGTCTGGCAATAACTCCTCCAACAAATAAGTTTGAAGAAGCTCGTAACAGCCACGAGATGTTTCATCAGAATGCAAAGTCTTTACATCGACAGTATCAAATACCCATAGCAGATGCAAAGGGTATTGTCCGCTCCTGTCCTCAATGTAGTCATCATGGACCTGGTTCAGGGGTGGGCACTAACCCAAAAGGTCTGAAGGCACTTCAGGTTTGGCAAATGGATGTAACACATGTACCTGACTTTGGGTAGCTTAAGTATGTGCATGTCACAATTGACACCTGTTCTCATTTTATATGGGCCACTGCACAAACCGGTGAAAAGGCATTATATGTGGAGAGACACTTAATGTCTTGTTTGGCTGTCATGGGAGCACCTGTAGAAATAAAGACAGACAATGGTCCAGCGTATAGTAGTCAACGAGTCACTAGGCTTATTGACAACTTGGGGAATTAAACACATTAAAGGGATTCCTCACTCCCCAACGGGGCAAGCAGTTGTTGAAAGGGCAAACCGTACCCTGAAGGATTATCTTCAGAGACAGAAAGTATCACAGGACATAGATGTAACTAGACGGTTGACTAAGGTGTTTACCTTAAACTGTCTCTCCCTTACGGAGGGTAGAGAGGGACCACCTGTTGTTATACATCACCAAACAGCGCGAGGGAACCAAACAACTACAGTTCCTGGTTTGAATGTTCTGTATAAAAATATGGCTTCAGGCATATGGGAAGGACCTAATCCGGTGTTATTTATCGGTAGAGGTTATTTTTGTATCTCCACAGATAAAGGACCTATATGGGTCCCTAGCAAGTTTGTGCGACCTGTATGTCAAGATCAGAAGACGGAAGAGAAGACTCAGAGCGAGCAGATGGAATAAACTGTCTATGTTGTAAGGGATGTAACCCACGGGTATTGTGCCAATGTATGCTCTGTGGGGTAAAACGGTTCTGTAAGCCAAAGCTTAAATGTAAATGGTGTAAAGAGTGTATGTGTTTGATTAGTAACCGGGCATGAAGCAAGGGAAAGCATACGACTAATGTAATACCGTGCTGATTGGAGACAGCATACATCATCAGAATCTGTGAAAGCACAGATTTGTGGGGTGGAATGTGAAAAAAAAAAAAAAAAGGTGGAAATTGTAGGACTAAACATGTTTAAGTGGTGGACTTGGTTTACGGTCTTGAAGAATTTTTTACCCATTGGCCAAAGTATTTTTGACATCTTGCCTAGGACAAACATATGGGTGACATGCGCAAATATCATGGGAGTAACAGACTTTTGTTTAAGTCTGCAACAAGCAGACAACCCCTTTAGAACTTGTTTAATTGGTATTCCCCTGCAAGAGAATGAAACAAATTTTGATGGTTTTTGGAATGTTAAAACAGTGGATCTGACTTCCAGTCAGAATGGTACATGTATGAGTCCAAATGGGCAATATGTTTGGCCTTCTATGCGTAATGCAGCATGGCAGAAGACGGTTATTGAGAATTTAAATCAGCCCCATCATTTACCTTCACAGGAGTTAGACCTATTGGCTAGTGTTGTACCTGTTGAATATGTTAGTGTAACTGCAACCGGTATGGCAGACTGTACCCACATGTCATCACCACTTCAACCCGTGAATGACACTGGAGTAATTTGGTTTGGTGACCTGTGGCAGTTATGGCTTACACATCAAGGTGAACAGGGGTTTTATACAGGGTTTCAAAATCTAACCAGTTCATCTGTTTGGGGTGAATTGAAAACGGGGGGTTTCCATATAGATGTATCGGGGAGTTATCAGTTGCCACCGCGAGTCTTTCTGATATGTAGGGACAGAGCGTGGCCAGGGATTCCTTTGTATCCTGTCGGTGGACCATGTTATTTAGGGTGTTTGACTTTGCTCCACATATGAAAGACATTAAAAATGACTCAACAATCTCATAGATCACGGAGGGCACTGCACACCTTTGATGAAACATGTAATGACCGAGTCGATCTACAGTCTGTAACAGCAAATGTCCTAGCCTCCATACTTATGCCGGGGGCAATGGCTGCATTAGATGCTAAGAATATACGAAGGTTAGCGTGCTGGGGAGAGAAACAATTTAATCTTACATCGCAGATTTTAAGTTCATTATTGCTTGATGTATGTAGTGTTAGGCATGCTATGTTACAAAATAGAGCTGCAATAGATTTTTTCTTATTAGCACATGGACACAGTTGTGAGGATTTTGAAGGGATGTGTTGTATGAACCCTTCCGATCATTCTGTATCGATGCACAAGAAGTTGTCACGACTGCAGGGAAACATGAAGCATATTCTTGCTGATGATAATCCCTTCGATGAATGGTTGAGAGGATTGGGGATAACAGGTTGGTTAAAGACGTTATTGATGGAAGGAATACGCTTTGTTATAATCATTGTTGTAATGTTCTCAGGTTTTAGCTGTTTATTTTCTTGTGTGCAGAAAGGTTTAACATCTATTGTGAAACAGACATGGGTTGTCCAAAAAGAAAAAGGGGGATAGGTAGAGGGATTTTTAAAGGACCGAGGACATATGTTACCACTGTCTGGGTTGGACAACCCAGGCCTGTTTGTTGAAGCTGTCCTGGGAACAAGCAGTGGGAGAAAGAAAACAAGCTATGCACAAACAAGAAGCCAGGTGCAGAGCAAGCCCTGGGAACCTTGAAATCATCACACTCTCATCGGCACACTCTGGTCAGGCGCCTGCAGCATGCCCGTCAGGCGCCTGCAGCATGCCCACCAGTCAGCGACACGGACCCCACGTGGCCCAGAGACTTTTATCCAATCACCTGTGTGTAAAGTCGGGTGAGCGGTCAGTTTAAATTATAAATATGACCTGTTTGTTTAATGAAGTGAGCACGGCATGTAGCCATAATGGTGTGATTGTCGTGACTTGGCCGACTCTCCACGGGGAACCCTCTTTGGGGGAGTCCTTGAGGTCCATGGCTCTGCGGCTCTGCGGCTCTGCTGTGGGGCACCCTGTGACCTAGAACCCTCACGGGGCAGCTGTCTCCAGGGGTGGCTTTCTCTGTTTGCCCTGGCAACCACGTTCCCCCTTGCCAGGGTGACCCCGCCCTCCCACCCTGGGGGCCCCGCCCTCCCACCCTGGGGGCCCCGCCCACCCCCCCTGGGGGCCCCGCCCTCCCCGACGCCGGGGTTCCATGGGCGGGAGGGACTCAGGGGGAGCAGCGGCCCCCCCAGTGCCACTGTCCCATACCACCACCCCACAATCAGTGCCCCCAGCGCTCCTGCCCTGGGGTCCTTCCCCCCTACCCCCCGCTTCAGGATGCGTTGGGGGAGTGTTCGCTCTGCAGCCTACTGATGGCTCCAGAGGGCACGTAAGGGGGCAGTGCGGCAGGGGCTGGGGCCCGGCGGTGGGGGTGGTGGCAGCCAGACCTCCTGGGTCCCTGTGCTCCTCAGGACCCAGCCAGCCCCTGCTGTGGGGGAGGGGGGGTCAGCTTTCACAGCGGGAGGGGTCTGTATATGGGTCTTGTCTGATGGCTTGGGGAGGTTCCTGAACCAGGGAGAGTGATGACCTTATAGGTGACTGTCACACTGGGAATTGTATGGTGTGGTAGGGTACAGTATGGCGTGTATGGTACAGTCCATTATGGTGTGGTGTGGTGTGCTCCTGTATGGTATGGTACAGTACGTGACAGTACAGTGTGGTATGGTAGGGTAGGTATGGGACAGTATGGTATGGATGGTATGGGACGGGAGGGGATGGCACGGGATGATACAGTACGGTATGACCCAGCCCAGTATGGCACAGTATGGCCCAGCCCGGTACAGTATAGTACAACCTGCCCCCCCAGTACAGTACAGCACCGCACAGCACGGCCTGACCCTGCACCATGCGGCACTGTGCGGAGCGGGTACGGCGTGGTGCGGTGCGGTGCTGTACGGTATGATAAACCCAGTCTGAGCCAGTACCGTATGGCCCAGTACGGTACCGTATGGTATAGACTGGCACGGTATGGTGGGACCTGACCTGGTACAGCCCAGTACAATCCGGAACAGCCTGGTGCGGGACAGTTTGGTACCATACAGTACAGTATGACCAGATTGGACCTGACCCAGTACAGCCCTGTATGACGCAGTACAGTACAGTACAGCCCGGTATGGCCCAGTACAGCCTGGTACAGTATAGTTTGGTACAGTATGGTATACAGTACAGCATGACCATATCTAACCTGACCCAGTACAGCCCCGTATGGCCCAGTACAGTACAGTACAGCCCGGTATGGCCCAGTACAGCCTGGTACAGTATAGTTTGGTACAGTATGGTATACAGTACAGCATGACCATATCTAACCTGACCCAGTACAGCCCCATATGGCCCAGTACAACCCAGTACAGCCCGGGCTGACACAGTACGGCCCCACTGGGGCCACGTCCCCTCCCTGTGTCCCCTCTCTGTCCCCATCCCCACCCCACGCCACGACCCATAAGGTGCCCCCGGTCACACACACGGATGGGCACCCCCCGATCTGTGCACCCCCCCACAAGCACGCAGATACCCTCAGAGGTGCACACACACCCCCAGGCACCCACGCAGAACAGACACCCACCCGCGCACCCCCCACTCTGCGTGGGTACCAGGGGCGTGCCCCCAGCCCGCTGTCCCTTCACCCCAGCCCGCCTTTATATGTGCCCCCAAGCCGGGAGGGGCCCGAGCACCCTTAATCCCCCCCTAAGCGGCTTGTGCTCATCCTTCCTGCCCCCACAGGAGGCCCCGCAATGGCGGGGGGAGTGGCCTAAAAAGCGGTGCAGGGGGGCAAGCAAAAGCGTTTGGGCTCGTCCGGGATTTGAACCCGGGACCTCTCGCACCCTAAGCGAGAATCATACCCCTAGACCAACGAGCCACCCGCCGCGCTCACTCCCCCCCCCACTACTCACGCGTGGGTGGCGGCCAGCGCCGGTGGCCGGGGGGCTGCGATGGGGCGAGGGCACGGGGGGCAGCACTGGCTGGGCAGCCCACCGAATGAGCACAGCCCCACAACCATGCACCCCGCAGCCATGCATCCCCCCAACAATGCACCCCCAGCAGCGCACACCCCCACCATGCACGCACCCCACACAATGCACCCCCCAATGAACCCTCCACCCATGCAACCCCCTCCAAAAGTGCACACACCCTCCGCAATGTGCCCCCCTCAAAAGTGCACCCCCCAACAATGCACCCCCAGAAGTGCACTCCCCAACCATGCACCCCTCTGCAATGCACCCCCTAAAAGTGCACACACCCCAACAATGCACCCCCAGAAGTGCACTCCCCAACAATGCACCCCTCAGCAGTGCACACCCCCACAATGGACTCCAAAAGTGTAGCACCCCCAGCCCTGCACGCCTCTGCAGACCCCTCATCGGTGCACCCCCAGCACTGCACCCCCAAAGCACTGCCCTTCCCCTGAGATGCCCCCCTGGGGGACCCCAAACCTCCCCCCTGCACCAACCCAGGCCACACTGGGCTGGGACATCTCAGTGTCAACAGGACAAAGCTTGTGGTCCCCTCTGCATCCCTGGGGACCCCCCAACCCCAAGGTGGGCCGGGGAGGGGCCCTTATGTCCCCCCCAATCCCCCAGGAGCCCTGGCAATCGGCTCGGCCCAGCTTAGGGAGGCTAATTAGGGTCTCAGCCCAGATTAGCCCCCCTAATCCCCAAGTTTGCCCAAGGATGAAGCCTTGATCCCTCCCTCAGCTCTTAAGTGGCTTGGGGCTGGGCAGGGTATATCAGAAGGGGGAGGGCAGGGGACCACCATGTCCCCCCACACCCCCCCGCCAGCCTCATCACCATGTCGGGTGACAGGAGTTTTATCTCTTCAAGAATGCGTCCTCAGTGGGACCTTGGGATGGTCCCCAATATCACATTGCCCCGCTGTGGGCATTCTACCTGCAGACCGCCTTCATGGGCTTTGTCTTTTTGGTGGGCACCCCTCTCAACGCCATTGTCCTGGTGGTCACCGTCAAGTACAAGAAGCTGAGGCAACCTCTCAACTACATCTTGGTGAACATCTCCTTCAGCGGCTTCATCTCCTGCATCTTCAGTGTCTTCACTGTCTTTGTCTCCAGCTCCCAGGGTTATTTTGTATTTGGCAAACACATGTGTTCCTTGGAGGGCTTTGTGGGGGCCATCGGAGGTAGGTGGGGGATGCCACTGCAGTCTGGTGGGGCTGGAGGTAGGGCTGACCAGTCCTGGTAGGGCTGCAGGAGTTGGGGTGACCGCCATGGTCTGGTGGGGCTGGGGGAGTTGGGGTGATCACCGTGGTCTGGTGGGGTTATGTGTGGGGATGACCACCATGGTTTGCTGGGGCTGTGGGAGCTGGGGTGATCACCATGGTCTGGTGGGTCTGGAGGAGCTGGGGTGACCACTATGGTCTGGTCGGGCTGTGAGAGTTGGTGTGACCACCATGGTCTGCTGAGGTTGAAGGCACGGGGAGCATGGGGGCTGCGCACACTACGTGCTAGGGTGGGAGGATGGCAATGGGCTGGGGGGGGACGACAGGTGGGATTGAGGGAGGGAGGGAAGGAGGGAGGAAGGAGAGATGACTGAAGGGAGGGTGGGAAAGGGGGATGGAGAGCAGGAGAGACGGAGGGATGGGTGGGGGGATGGCAGGATGGAGAGATGGGGTGGAGGGTGGGCACGATGAAGGGAAGGAGAGAGAGGGATGGAGGATTGGCTGGAGGGATGGAGGGATGGAGAGATGGAGGGATGGCAAGATGGAGGGATGGAGGGGTGGAGGGATGGAGGGAGGAAGAAGAGATGGCCAAAGGGAGGGTGGGAGGGAGGGAAAGAGGGGTGGAGGGTCATCAGGATGGAGGATTGGCTGGAGGGACGTAGGGAAGGAGGGGTGGAAGTAGGAAGGGCTGCTTGTACAGAAGGCCAGGCAGGGGGGCAGGCAGGGGGACAGGAGGCCTGGCCAGGGCCCCTGACCCCCTCCTTCGGGCACAGGTGGCTGCACAGCAGCAGGAGTCGGCCACAACGCAGAAGGCAGAGCGGGAGGTGTCCCGCATGGTGGTGGTGATGGTGGGCTCCTTCTGCCTCTGCTACGTGCCCTACGCGGCCCTGGCCATGTACATGGTGAACAACCGGAACCACGGCCTTGACCTGCGCCTGGTCACCATCCCTGCCTTCTTCTCCAAGAGCGCCTGCGTCTACAACCCCATCATCTACTGCTTCATGAACAAACAGGTGCCCCGGGGACACCTCAGGGCATGGGGGCACCAGGGCCATCCAGGGACATGTGGGGGCTGGGGACATCCAGGGGTGCTCAAGGACATCGGGGGACCAAAGATGTTCAGGGACACATGGGGACCAGGGTCATTCAGGGATGCACAGGGACAAGGCATGGCCATGGACCAGGGACTGGGCACCAAAGATGCTAGTGGGCTGGGGACATCCAGAGATGAGGGACACCTGGGGATGAGGACACACAGGGACTGAGGACACCTAGGAGCACCCAGACACACAGGGGTGCCCAAGAACACCCAGACACTGGGGACATCTCAGGGTGCCCAAGGACATTTGGGAACCAGGGACACATGGGGACCAGGGTCATCCAGGGATGCCCAGGGTCTAGGGACGATGATGGAGCAGGGACCAGGGACACCTGGTGCCAACGAACTGGGGACCCCCCAGGGATGGGGCACAATGGGGTATGAGGGACACCCAGGGACTGGGATGGACACCTGAGGACACTTGGCCATGCTCAGGGCCATCTCCAGGGCTGTGGGTACCATATCCGTGGGGACAGGAGACGGGGTCAGGGATGGGAAGACAGTCCTGGGGATGGGGACAGGGGACATGTGGGACTCCCCAGGCTGAGCTGGCTGCGTTCCCGTCACCACAGTTCCGCGCCTGCATCATGGAGACGGTCTGTGGGAAGCCCATGACAGATGAGTCTGACATCTCCAGCTCGGCCCAGAGGACGGAGGTCTCGTCCGTCTCCTCCAGCCAGGTCAGCCCCAGCTGAAGAGCCGCCAGCACCTGCCCCAGGCCCCTGGCTGTCCTCGCTATGGGGCTGGAGCTGCCCCAGGGTTCCAGGGCCACCCCCTCAGCCAGCCTAGAATGTAGGTGCCGAGTGGGACAATAAACCACCGCCACAGTCTGAAGACAATGCCGAGCCAGTCTACGTGTCGGTGGGGACGGATGGCTCAGCCCCACGGCACTGCAATCCCACAGCGATGCCACTGCAGGACCCCGCTCCTTGTCCTGCCCAGGACACACAAGCAGTGGTGGGGCAGGGGGGTGGAATGCTGCCCCTCCCCTCACCCATGGGGCTGGGGTGGTGCTGAACCCTCCATCCGTGGGGCTGAACTCCCATTCATGGGGCTAGTGTGGGGCTGAGCCCCCCCATCCGTGGGGCTGGCTCCCATCCATAGGGTCAGGGTGGTGCTGGGCTCCCATCCACAGGGTCAGGGTGGTGCTGGGCTCCCATCCGTGGGGCTGAGGCCCCACACTGCAGCAGTGGGGCAGCAGGGACAGGAGGGCAGGACTCAACCAGAACCCACGCACCCCCAGCCCCCCGAGGGCACAGGGTGCCGGGATTGGGGTGCAACTTGTGGGGCAGGGAGCGGGCCTGGCCGAGCCCCCTGGGACATGCCCATGGGGAGAGGGGAGCCGTGGTCTGGGGTTGCCCTGTGCTGGGGGAGGGATGCCGGGGGGGCCGCCAGGGCTGCGTCAGCCCTTCCCGGGAAACGTAAACACTTCCAAATTAAGTTATCCCCGTCCCGAGCGATCTGGGGGCTGATCCAGGCAGCGCCGTGCCACCGAGCAGGGCCACCCCCACCCCCCATCATATTTCTGGGGGTAAAACTGGAGCAATTCTGTTGCGAGGGCCGGGTGCCGCACAGCAAAGCCCCCAAACTGCCTTATGGGGTGAATGTAAACAGGTTTATTGAGCCACAGAATCCTCCGGCACGGCCGCCAAGCGCCGTTTACACCAGATTGATAAAAATGAAATCATCCCGAGAGGAGAAATACTGGAGGAATAAACACGGTGGGGCGGGGAGAGGGGGGGAACGCGGGGCGAACCCTGCGCCGGGAACCAAAATTAGTGTCTGAAGTTGTTAACGCCAAGGAGCCACGAGCTCCGAGTCCTTCTGGGTGGAGAAAGCAGAGCGTGCCGAAGCTGCCGAGGGCTTTGGTGTTGGGGGGAAGGAGCTGGGGACGTCGGTGACTCTTCCCCAGTGCTCCCCTTCGGCGCAGTCTGCGAGCGCCAAAGGCGCATTCACTGCACGGGTCTGGCATGGGATTATCCAATTACCCATTGAGTTATATCAAAAGCATTACTTTATGAGAGGTACATGAAATACGAGGAGTATATATACGTTATAGTCCGCGCTTTTAACCCTTGGAGACCGATTTTAGGGAGAAGCCGGGGTGTTTTTCCCACCTCGGTGCGCGTGGCTGGCACCAACCTCTGCCTGATGCCGCCAGAGCAGGATCCACGTTGCTGCGGGTTGGCCGAGCGTGCAGGGACGAGGTGAGCGGGCTGTGAGAGGGAATCGAGAGGTCCCTGGGCGAAGCAGCGAATGCACGGTTAAAAAGACCAAAAAAAACTAAAAAAATATAATTATTAGTAATAAATCCAGAAAGAACAATGACATGCTACGGGTGCGACGGGAGCACAGCGAGCATCCCCCCGTGCCCAGCCAGGCGCTGGCCTCGCCATTCCTCCTTCGTGGCATTTTTGGGGTGATAAAAGGCACTTTGAGCGAGGCCCCAGGGCTGCAGAAGCGTGAAAGCAGTTTTGACAGAGAGGGAAACTATATCGGCTCGCGTTGCCATCAGTTTCACTGCACCGGTGTGGCTCTGGTGAATTAACAGGGTCGTTAATTGGGCTGGCGGAGGGAGCACCCGCGCCCGTTTCTGGATAAGGAGCACTGCAGCGCTCGCCTGACCGGGAGGCGACGCGGCAGGAGGACGGGCCAGGCTTTGCTGCCGTTTTAGGGGGTTTTTGCAAGTCCAGCTCTTCCCGGAGAGCCGGGAGAAGCACGGCAGCTCGCAGGCAAGGGCTGCCTGCAAATCCTGCCAGAGGCGCGGAGCTGAGAGCACAGCTCCCCACGGGACAGATGAACCGTGTTTGGATTTGCAAAGCCCGGTCTAAAACAAGCATGACTCACCTCTGGTTTTATTTTTCCTTTTGGCCCTATTGTTCTCTGGCTTGTTCTAGGGTGGTGGGGGTTTTTTGTTGGTTTTTTTTTTAAAAAAATTTAATTTTAAAAGAGCAGAGCTGAGCACATACCAACAAATCAAGGGGGAGAGAGTGAGGCAGGGCAAGGGGGGAACCGTTGCCGTTGCTCTACCCTTGTCAGGATACGTGTTTCTTCACTTCATGTGGAACCAAAACAAATACAAAAATAAACCAGAACTCGTTAAGACCATAAAATGTGAAAATGTGAAAATCTGAAAAAAAACTCCAACCAAAACAACCCACAAAGTGTTGTAATAAAAGAGTTGGTTTTCAGACCAGCGAGTCCCCATCCCTTTGGGAAGAAGGAAGAGGAGGGGGAAAAAAAAGGACGGGAAGAGATATTTTGTTTTGTTTCACCTCATCGCCTGAAATAACAGTCTCAGTAGCGAAAAATGTTTCTTACGATAATCCCAGAAACTAAAAAATAAATTATTTAAGAAACAGCTTTCTCTGTACAGCTCTTAAAATTCATCGTGTCGCACCAAGGCCTCCCCGAAGTCTGTGGCCTGACTCCCCACAAACAAGTCATACTTCTCCACGATCTCCTCTTTGGTCAGCTTGCCGTCCTGCGAGAGAGCAGAGACAGAAATTCCGATTATTTACCCCACGGCGGCTCCGTTCCTCTCCTCCCCAGCTCCAGCAAAGCCCACTTGACCCTCCAAGGGATGAAGTGCGCTGCCCCAGGAGGAGCCAAACCACTGTAGGAAGCGCGCGCTCAGGCAACTCTTAATTAGACAGCTTAATGAAGGCACGTGCCGAGCCGTTTCAAAGGGCGTCTGCATTATCCTTGGGGAAAGGAAATTCTCTGAGCTGTCAAGTCAGAGGCTGTGGGCCCAGCTCCAGCAGGGAATCGGGCAGGGGGAATATTCTCGGCAGGTTCCCACCTTGTTCTGGTCGGATTCGTAGACGAGGTGCCGTGCTTCTGCCTCAGCGTGGTCATAATCCGAAGGGAGGATCCAATCTTTGGTTTCCTCCTTGTCCATCCTGCCATCGCAGTTCTTGTCTCTGAACTCCACAAACTGTTCCCTCTCTGTCTTCACCCACTCGGGCTCATCAGCGTCCCCATCGTGGCTGTACATGTCACCTGGAAGGCACGGCACCCGGCTGCACACCCCCTCTGCCAGATCCCGTGCTGGTGGGACACACGTGCACGCCTCCCCCATCCCACAGGAGCATGGATTGCACCCGGTTAGACCCCAGGATTGGCGTGTGGGCTGCTGCTTCCAAGAGCATAACGACGAGACCCCCCTGTCCTCCTCTCAAGAGCTTGCCCTTTCCATCTTTGAGGACAGCTTTTACGCTTATTTCCCTAAATTCCCACCCAAAATCTGACAGTGCTGCTTCAAATCAGTTTGGAGAAGCAGGCAGCATTTCTCCTGACATACTTTGGAGCCAGACGTGCTTCTCGCCGCCCCTCTCCCCCGCTGAAGCTTGCCATTTCAGATAAGGGGTGTTAAAAAGGGCAGCTGTTAGGTGTCCCACCGCTGCCAAGGGAGGAGGCAGGGCCAGGCAGCCCCCGCCGCGTTCAAGCGCGGACAATCCTGGAATGGGAGCAGATGCTCCCTTGCCTCGGAGGGCCTGGAAGCTGCTTGTCCCACCCTGAGCACCCAGGGCCTGTCACCGGTGAGGGATTTAACCCAGAAATCCCACAGCGAGGACGGAGGAGCAGGGCAGGTCTAAAGTTAGGAAGTTAAGAGAGATAATGAAATTCCAGGAGGAGGAGCAGGGATGAGAAAGCACATGCCAGCAGCTGCTCCTGCCAGACAGGGCAAGGAGGGGACACAAAGGGGACACGGCGTGAGGCACTCGTGTCTCACCTATGTACTCCTCCAAGTCAATGAAGCCGTCCCCGTTCTTGTCGATGTCCTCCATGGTTTCCTGCAGGCAGGAGAGGATGGTTAGCTGGGCTCGGAGCAATTCTCCCCCACAGCAACCCCTTCACTGGGACTGATCCAGCCCCAGCAAGCATGAGGGTGCCATCTACACGTTCAAAAAAAACCCCAAAAGCCGGTTTGTGTGCTCCACACAGACAGGCCAATCCTCTCTGCCTCTGGCCATCCCTGACCCACATCTGCTTGATCTGCTCGAGGCCACCCCACTGCAGGACTGCTACTGGTGAACAGCCTGATTTCCAGCCCTCTCCACCTCCTTCTTTGCCATAAACACCACTGTCTCATGCAAGATCACCAGCTGCAGCGGACCCACCTGCACAACTATATCTTTCATGTAATCGTACTCTTCGGGGTGCAGAAAGGCGGTGAACTCTTCCTTGGTGGCAGTCAAGTCTCCATCCTTGTCAGCCATCTTGAAGCGCCGTTCATCTCGCACCATCATTTGCTTATAATTAAACCCGTCGTCGGGGTCCGGGTCATCTGGGCAGAAAAAAAGAGGCAGCGCCCCGGGTCAGCTCGGGCCGGGGGGGAGATGCCCCATGGTCACCACCAACCCAGCCCAACCTCAACCTCTTCAACCCAACCTCAACCTCCCAACACTTCACCACAGCAGCCTGAATTTTAGGTATGTGGCCATCGTGCCTCTCCCGCACCGATTCTGCCAGGAGGAAGAGGAGGAGCTGCCAGTGGCCGTGGGATATCACTGTTCCCAGAGAAGATGCCCCCAGGAGTCAGGGATCAGGGGTTTTTTGGCTGGCGCGGGCCCGAAGGCTCAGCCCAAGCTATTTCTGGAGGAGAATGTGTAAGGGGATATTGGTCCCCGCTGCCGGGGCGGCTTCAAAGCCAGCAAAACATCACGCAGTGCCCGCCGCAGTGGGAATATCCGGGCACATATGGCCACTAGATACAGCTATGCCAACAGCTATAGATAAGCTTTGGGATACCAAAGTCAGCTTTGTTTGTCAGCCTATAGAAAAATATCAATAGAGGAGGACGTAGCTGAATCCTTGTGGGGTCAAGTTAAGCAAGAGCCAGGCCTGGTCTAAAAAAAGGCTCCCTCCCCTCTCTGTTTACATCCAGGACAAAAGTCAGCGGATTAAGCAGCTTTTTGCGCCGTCGCGCAGGACACGCCCCCTCCTTTAGCCCCGCCTACCATCGCCCGGGCAGCTGCGCTGTCGCCCCGCCCAAGCCGTGCCTTCGAGCTCCGCCCCTGCCCCGCTGGCCCCGCCCCGCCCCATGGCCCCGCCCCGCCGCTCTGGCCCCACCCCCGCGCTTGGTGCGGCCGCGCGTCGCGCATGCGCAGCACGCCGTGCAGTGAGGGAGCGTGGGGCCCCGGCATAGCGCCCCCGGAGCTCCTGGTGCCGGTGTCCTGCTCTGGACCCACTCCCCGCCCAGGACTCCCCCTCCGGGCCCCAGTATCCTGCCCTAGACCCCCCCGGGGCCCCAGTATCCTGCCCCAGACTCCTTCAGGATTCCCCTGGACCCTGGTGTCCTGGCAAGGACCCCACCGCAGACCCTCGTATCCTGCCCCAGGCCCCCACCCCACCCCCAGTATCCTGCCTCAGACCTCCCTAGGATCCCCATTATCCTGACCTAGACCCCTCCCCAGACTCCCCCATCCTATCTCAGGATCCCTGTTACTCTGCCCGGGACTCCCCCAGGCCCCCGCCGGACCCGATGTCCTGCCTTGGGCCCTCGCCTGGAGCCGATGACCTGCCCCAGACTCCCCCTGGACTGCAGCACCCTGTCCTAGGCACCCCATCTCACCCCAGCACCTTGGGTTCCTGCCCTGCACCACCCCCAGACCCTGGTGTCCTGCCATGGACCCCACAGACCCTGATAACCTGCCCCTGGGCCCCCTCTGGACCCCAGCATCCTACCCTGGAGTCCCCGCAGATGCTGATGCATGGCCCCAGACTCACATGGTCACCAGTATCCTGCCCCAGGCCCCCCATCCCCTCCCCCCAGGACCCTCCAGTGATCACAGCACTCTTGAGTCTTGCAGTGCTTTATTGATAGGTCCAAACCTTTTTGGGCCCTGCCAGAACCCCCCAGACCCCCCCACCCCCCACCCCCCCACCCCATGGGTGCTGGGAGGTCAGGGGACGGTGACACGGTAGGGGCTGCCGGGGACATTGTCATCGCCCCAGCGCAGGATGAGGACATAGTCCCCCTTCTCCTTGACTGTGTAGGTGACGTTGTAGATCCGGTTGCCCATGTGCTTGACATAGACCTCCTCGCAGGGGGTCTTGGGGCCGTGGACCCCCACCATCAGCATGTTGGTACCTGGGGGGTCCAGCACTGGGTCCTCACTCTGCTCATGAGACCCCAGACGTCCCTGCTGGACCCTCACCTCAGGCTTGTTGCCTTGCCCAGCAGACACTGGACCCCCCCACCAGACCTGAGACCCCCCTCGCCAGACCCTGGACACCCTCCCTAACCCACAACATCCCCCTGGGACCCCTGACCACCTTGGACCCCCCCCAGACCCACCACATCTCCCACTAGCCCCTGGACTCCCCCACTGGACCTTCCCCTGACCTACTGTGTCCCCTGCCAGACCCCAGACCCATCCCAGACATCACCCCCAGAACACCCCAAGACTCTATTCACCCAGCACCTCCCACCCAGCACCTCAGGACCCGCCCCAGGCCCACCCCACGCACCGGCCTTGCTGCAGTCGACGGTGAAGTGGTTCTTCTGGCCAAGGAAGGCGGTGGCCAGCCCAGGCCCCCGTGCCACCACCTTCCCCGCGTCCGAAGAGAACTTGGGGAGACCCCCAAAAGTGGGGGGCCCCCGCGATGCTGTCCCTCCCCGTGTCATTGTCTCCACCAGCACCGTTGACGTCTCGTGCAGGCTGTGTCCTCCCGAGAGACGCGGGCCTGGGGGCGCAGGGATGCCATGAGCCCACCCCTGGGGACACCCCCAGCCTGTCACCCCACTCTGGGGACTCCCTGCAGGCTCCCCAATATGTCACCCCAGGGACTCCCTACCACGTCACCCTGGGGCCCCTCTGTGACATGACCCTGGGGACCTCCAATCACGCCACCCTGGTGACCACCCCATCATGTCACCCTGGGGCCCCCCTGTCACACCACCCTGGAGACGCCCTGTCACCCATCACCACCCCCCCCCCATCATTACCGGTGACCTTGGCCTTGAAGGGGCTGCCGACAATGTGGTGGGGGCCACCGTACTTGATGGAGATGAGGTAGTTGCCAGGGGCCATGGGGGTGTAGGTGACGCGGTGGCCCTCGGCACACTCCACGCAGTCCAGCTTCACCTTGGAGGGGCCATCAATGGTGACGGCCAGCGCGCCCGCCCCGGCGTTGGCCGTCTTCACCAGGAACTCCGAGCACACACCTGCACCAGGTGGGTCAGGTGCTGGCACCACACCGTGGCAGTCCCCACTTGCCACCACCCTATAGGCTTGGCTGTGTCCCTGTTGTCATCACCCCAAGGTATGGCTCCATACCACAGACACGTCCCATTGCCACCAGACCATGCCGTGGCCCCATACCATGCCCGTGTCCCTGTTGCCACCACCTTGTAGGCATGGCCATATCATCACCACCCTCTGACGGCCACGGTATTGACAACGGCCATTGTCACCATCCCACAGATACATACCTATGGCCATGTCCTATTGCCACCACCTTGGAACCATGTCCCCATTACCACAGCCATGTCCCTATTGCCACCACCCCACGGGCATTGGCTGTGCCACCACCCCGTAGCCATGTCTCCAGTACTACAGCCGCATCTCCACCACCACCCTCCCATGGCCATGGTATTGACCACGGCCACGTCCTCATTGCCACTGCCCTGAGCCAGGTCCCCAGCAAGCGGTGTCACCTGTGAGGCCGCCCTCGAGTCCGGGGCCGTAGGCAGTGACGAGCCCAGGGTCACCAGCCTGGCTCTGCTCGCCCACCCGGATGTTGAAGGGGCTGCCGGGCACGTGGCGCCCGTTGAAGCGCAGGTCGATGGAGTGCACCCCGTTCTCCCGTGGCAGGAACCCGATGGCGTACTTATCTGGGGGTGGCACCATGTCACTGACCACCCCGACACTGCAGGTCCGTGTCCCTGCATTCCTGTATCCCAATCTCTCCACACCCCCTGTGTCCCCACCCTCCATGACCACATGTTCCCATGTCCCCATGTCCCTGCCTCCCTGTGTCCCTGCACTCCCCGTGTCCATGTCCCCGCACCCTCTGTATCCATGTCCTTGTGTTCCCCCACCCCCAGGTTCCCAGGTTCCTGCATCCCTGTGCCTCTGCAACCCCCATGTCCCTGTCCCTGTGTTCCCACGCCGCGACATTCCCATGTCCCTGTATCCCCATGCCCCATGCCCCACGTCCCTGTGTCCTCAAGTCCCATGTTCCCATGTCCCTGTGTCACAATGTCCCCATGTCCCCGTGTCCTCAAGTCCCATGTCCCCAGGTCCCTGTGTCCCTGTGTCCTACCGCTGTCCAGCTCGGAGACGTAGCACTCCTCAACAACGCCAGCAGGCGTGTGCACCTTGGCATCGATGACACCGCGTGCCCCGTTCAGTTGCACCGCGAAGGATGCCGGCTGGTTCACTGTCACAGTCTCCTGCAGGGACACAGCACTGGCACTGACCCCCAGGGAGCGAGAGGGTGAGGGGGAGGTGGGGCATGGGGTCAGTATGGGGGACACCAGTGGTGGCAACAAGGGTGGCATGGGGCGAGGGTTCCGAGGGTGCCACATGGGCACAATGTGGCCTGGGGTGACACGGGGCACCCAGGGATCACACGGGGCACAGGGGTGGCACAGGGTCGGTGTGAGGGGCACAGGCTGGCACCACAGGGGTCCCAAGGGTGCCACATGGGCACAAGGTGGCCCAGGAGTGACCTGGGGGATGCCTGGGGAGCCCAGGGGTGCAGGGTGACACGGGGGGTGAGTGGGTATCCCCATGTCCCTGGGCACCTGAAGGCTGGTGACAGTGAGGCGCCGGGCGTCATCGGAGTGGGAGGCGACGGGCACCACGAAGGGGCTGTCGGGGATGTGCTCCTCGTTGAACTTGATGGAGACCTCGTAGTCACCTAGGGACACACGGGCAGCCTCACACAGGGACACCGCACACAGGGACACCCTCCCTTGGGGATACCTTTGCATAGGCACACCATACGCAGGGACACCCACACACAGGGACACCCTTGCACATGGGTCCCACCTTGCACGAGGGTCCTGCTCCCCCAGCACGGTGCACAGCCCTGGCAGGGAGTGGGCGTGTTCCCCGGGGGGGTTGGGTGTTTGGGGAGTGGAGGGCACCCCCAGACCCACCGGGCTCTTGGACGAGGTAGGAGACGCCGCAGGATCCATCCTTGCGGTCCTCAAAGGCGATCTCGGCCTTGCTGGGCCCCTCCACGGCAATGGAGAGGCCCCCGGCCCCCGCCTCCCGCGTCCAGATGCTGAACTCAGCTGGGGAGGACACGGACCCATGGGTGCCCCTGTCTTCCTCTGGCACCCCATGGCCAGCACCACTCCCACCTGCCATGCCCTCATGGCCCTGCACCCACATCCCCCCCAAATGCACCCATACCCCCACAAGTGCACCCCTAACCCCCACCCATAGCACCCACACCCACTGCACCCTCCCATAGCACCTGCATCCTCCCAGCTACACCCTCATCCCCCCAGACCCATACCCCCATTGCACCCACACCCCCCAGACTGCACCCATACCCCTGCCAAGTGCATCCACCCCACCTCTCACTGTATCACCCCCATCCCCCCCAGCTGCACCCTGGGTACCCCCCCTGCCCTCTCGTACCTGGCACGCCAGCCACGCCGCGCTGGAGGCCAGTGCCCCCTGCCCGCACCTTGTGGGCACCCCCCTCGCCCAGGGGCCCAACGGTGAACTGGAAGGGGCTGCCGGGCACGTGCTGCCCACGGTACTTGACGCTGACGGTGTGGGGACCCATCTCCTGGGGCACGAAGCGGACGCTGTACACCCCTGCGCCTCCTGCCAGCACCTCCGCCTCAAACCGCTGCCCCGATGGGCTCAGCACCTGCGCTGCCAGCTCCTGTGGAGACGTCTCACCTGTGGGGACACCAGGACACCCCATCACCCCCGTGAGCCTCAGCACCATGTAGCCAGGGCACCATGGCATCTTAGCATCCTACCACCCTGGCACCATGGCACCCCAGCAGCTGCTCCAGCAGCCCAGTACTGTGTAGCCATGGCACCATGGCATGCCATTACCCTGCCACTGTGGCACCCTGGCACCATGGCACCCCATCTCCCTACCACCCCAGCACCATGTAGCCATGGCACGCTGGCACCCCATCTCTCCATCACCATGGCACTAGGACATCATGGCAATTTATCACCCCATCACCATGGCACTAGGCCATCCCAGCACCAGGGCACACTTGCACCCCATCACCCTGGCACCATGGCACATCAGCACCCTGGCACCTCATCACCCCAACCACCCCAGCACCCACTGGGGAGCCCCCTGCCACCCCAACACCCGCCATGGCCTGCATGCGCACCCTTGCTGGGTGCAATCCTCCCCGGGGAGTGTGCACCCTCATGCAAAGGACACACAGGGCCTTGCAAGCGTGTGCACCCATCTGCACACTTGCATGTGCACACACACCTGTGAGTTTGCGTGCTTGTGCTAAGGGCATGCCCACCCCTGTAAGTGTGCACCCTCAGGCAAAGGACATGTGTGCACATGCGTGCACATGCTTGTAAGCACATGCATGCACACCTCCATGAGTGTGCACACCCACCTGTGCACATTTTTGCAGCATGTGCACACATGCACATGCTTGCAAACATGTGCATGCCTGCCACAGATCTGTGAGTTTGCACACTTGTGGTAAGGGCATGCACACACCTGTGAGCACAATGCTGCCTGCTTGTGCACCCTCGTGTAAAGGATGTGTGTGCACTTGGAAGCATGTGCACGCATCTGCATGCTTGCCATCACACAGACACATGCATGCGTGCCTGTGAGTTTGCACAATTACACTAAGGGCATGCACACTCCCGTGAGTGTGTATACTCGCTTGTGTGTCTTGTGCAAAGGGCTGCACTCCGTGAAGGGCCAGCATTGTCCCCCCAACCTCCATGCATGTCCCTATGTGAGGGGCGCAGACCCTCTCTTGTGAGCACAGCAGCTGGTGCCTGGTCACCGCGCATGTGCAAGGCAGCCTTGTGCGTGTGAGTGTGTCCCCAGAGCTCCTGGGACACAGGCATGTGTCCTGGCCTCGTGCCAGGGGCACAGGCAACCTGGTGTGGGAGGGGGCCATGCTGGCCCCTGGTGTGAGCACACAGCCCCTGTGCAAGGTCACACAGCTCCCGTGAGATACACAGCCCCTGTGCAAGCACACAGCCTCTCCAGTGAGTGCCAGCCTCGTGCAAGAACACTCCCATGTGCAAGTGTGTCCAGCCCTTGTGCAAGTGTGCTGCCCTGCAAGCACACAGTACCTGTGCAAGCACACTCGCATGCCCCAGTGCACCAAGCCACCGTGCAAGCACAGGTGTAGTGCAAACACATCCCGCTGCATGTGCACAGTGCCCCTGCAAACACACTCCCTCTGCCAGTGCCCCCAGCCCTCGTGCCAGCACAGCACCCCTGCAAGACCACTCCCTTGCCCCAGCACACCCAGCCCTCGTGCAAGCACACTGCCCGGCATGCACAGCACCCACACAAAGACACTCTGATGCACCAGTGCACCAAGCCCTCGTGCAAGCACACTCCCATGTCCAACTGCACCCACCCTGGTGCAAGCCCACTCCCCTGCATGCACAGCCCCCATGCAAGCACAAAACCCTGCGTGTGCACAGCGCCTGTGCAAGCCTGCTCCCTTGCCCCAGTGCACCCAGCCCTTGTGCAAACACACTCTCACATCCAGCTGTACCCAACACTTGTGTAAGCCCACTCCTGTGCAAGCCCAGCTGCGGTGCCAGCACGGTCCCCTGCATGTGCACCATGCATGTGCAAGCACGGTCCCCTGCAAGCACACTCCCTGTGCAAGTGCAGCCAGCCCTCGTGCCAGCACAGCATGCATGAAAGCTGCTCCCTTGCACCAACTGCCCCCAGCCATGGTGCAAGCACACTGCCCTGCACGCACAGCCCCTGTGCAAGCACAACTCCCACCCCACGCAGGTCCCCGCTGGCCAGCACCCACCCTCCTGGCCACGGGCGATGGAGCCGAAGGAGCCCAGGCCTTCGCGGGCCAGGAAGCCCCCGAAGACATTGGGGAAGGGGTCCCCGCCGACCTGGGTGGACTCCTCCACCCGCACCTCCCGCTTGGTCTCGCCGCCCCGCGTCTTGCTGATCTCAGTGCGCTCGGTGCGCGTGTAGGTGTGGCTGCTCCGCGTGAAGGTGCGTGTCAGGCGCTCCTGCGCTGACACCATCTGGAACCAGTTCCCTGCCGGCCACCGCACCCGATGAGACGGAGACGGCACGGGGAGAGGTGCAGGGGCACACGGATGGGTGCATGGGTGGGGGCACGGAAGGATGGAGTTGTGGATGGACATAGGGGTGGATGGACACATGGAAGGATGCAGGGATGGAAGGATGCAGGGATCAAGTAAGGGTGGTTGCAGGGATGGACGGGCGCAGGGGTGGATGGGCAGATGATCACAGGCACAAGCAGACGTGTGGACAGATGAGCACATGGATGGACACGTGGGTGGACATGGGATGGAGGCACACCCAGAGGGATGCATGGATGGACACGTGGACAGAGGCACGGATGGATGGAAGGACACAGGCAGACACAGACACGGACACATGGACAGACAGGGAGAAAACGAAGAAGGAGGCGGAAATCAGAGCTGGAGCGGCCAAGATGTTTCCCTGTCCCCATCCCCAAGTCCCGTGGAGGAGGAGGAAGAGGAGGAGGAAGAGGAGGAAGAAAGCCAGCCCCTACCTGGAATCTTGAGGTTGAGGTCACAGGTGCTGCCAATGGTGGCGATGGAGGGGGCCTGCCGCCGGCGTGTGATGCTCTCCTTCATGCGCCCCTCACCTGTTACCTTCACTGTGAAAGGGCTCCCTGCGGGTGACAGCCACCTCAGGGATCTGGTCACCATGAGGGGACCCAGGAGTCTGGGTTCCCATGTGCCACCCTATGTGTCCTTGTCCCCCCCGTCCCCACCTGGGACATGTTTGTCAGCAAACTTGATGTTGATGATGTAGTTGCCAGGCTCAGTGGGGCAGTAGGTGACCTTGCAGGTGCCATCTTCCACATCCTCACAGTTGATGTCCACCTTGCTAGGACCCTCAATGGACAGGCCCAGCCCACCATAGCCTAGGAAGCCACAGGGACATGCTCAGAGATGTCTCACTGCTGCTGTCCCCATCCTGGCCATGCTCACACCACGGCCACTAGCCCAGCCCATCCTGGCCATGGCTACACCAAGGCCACCACCCCATCCTGGCCATGATCATGCCATAGCCATAACCACGGCCACCACCCCATCCTATGCTAGCCACAGCCATGGCATGGCCTTGGCCACCATCTCTTCTGGGCCTTGGCCATGCTACCACCACGACCACCATCCAACCCCAGCCACAGCAATACCATCCCACTCTCACACGGCCACAACTGCACCCCATCCACAACCACAACCTCCATCCCATTCTGGCCATGGCCACCATCCCATCATGGCTATGACCATGGTCACCACCTCCCCACCATGACCACACCATCCCCACCCGTGGTCCCAGGGAGTGTGGTCTCACCAGCGCTGCGTGTGTCCACGATGAACTCAGATACCTCGAATGTGTGACCTTCCACCAGCCCCTTGCCCCACACCTTCACCCGGCTGGCGTCCCCGATCTCCGACTGCCCCACCAGGATCTTGAAGGGACTGTTGGTGACGTGCTGCCCACTCTTCTTCACACTCACCACATGCTCGCCCACTTCCTTGGGTGTGAAGGAGATGCCTGGCAGGAGACACCAATATCAGCCACCTCTACCAGCCCTGGCTACCACCACCAGGCCCTGGCCACCAGCAATGTGACCTGGCTGCGGCCACCAAGCCATGGGCACCCAATGCCAGGGGATCACCCATCTCTGTGACACCACAGCCCTGTCATCCCCTGTCCCATGTCCCCAACTCCCACATCACCCTCTCTCTGTGCCCACCACCCTAGATCCCATGTCCCAGCTCTCTTGTGCCCACATCCTCCTGGTCCCACGTGTGCATGTCACTGTGTCCCCAGTCCACTGTCCCTGTGTCCCCCACGCACCAATGTGGCGGTTGGGCAACCGCTTGAGTAGGCAGGGCTCCTCATTGCCTGATGGTGCCCGGATGCTGGCCGTCAGCAGGCTAAGGTCTGTCTCTGTGATCTTCAGCGAGACATCCGTCGAGGTGCCCACATTGAGTTGGGATGTCCGCATGGAGTCGTCCCCTATAGAGATGCCATCAGCTGGGGCCAAGGGCATGGCAGCCCAAGGTGGTGGTGGGGATGGACAAGGTCCCAAGGACAGGGGTGGATGGCATTCCCATAGATGTGCGAATAGGGTCCTTCAAGCCCTATGCCTGGGTCCTCAGGACCATGTGATGGGGTCTTGGTGGCCCTGCAGGGGTGGTCAAGGCCATGTGAAGGGGTCTTGGAGGCTGGGAATGGATGAGGTCCCCATGGCCACGTGCACATGGTCCCCATGGCTGTGTGAATGGGATCCCCATGGCTGGAGCTGGACAGTGTCCCTGTGGCCATGTGATGGTGTCCCCAAGGCCCCACAAGGTCCCCATAGCCATGTGATGGGGTCCTGGTGGCCAGGGATGGACACGGACACCACGGCTGTGTGATGGGTTCCCAGTGGCCATACAGGTGCCCCCATGGCCATAACTATGCAGGCATCTCCATGGTCATATGGAGGTCCCAATGCCCTTAGTGGTATTCCTAAGACCACAGGGGTCCCATCTCACCAGTGATCTTGGCAGTGAAGGGGCTGCCTGGGATGTGCTTGTCATCGAAGCGGACGATGATGTTGTAGTCCCCAGGGGCGGTGGGCAGGTAGGACACAGTGCATGTCCCGTCTTTGTTATCCTGGCAGGTGATCTCTGCCTTGGAAGGACCTTCCACTGCCAATGAGAGCCCACCTGAGGGGCATGGGTTGGGTGTCAGGAGGCGTGAGGGGGTCCCCAGCTCCTTTCCAAAACCTGATGGTAGCATTGAGGGGTCTCCAAACCCTTCCCAGACCTCCTGATGCCCCTGTTGGCCACCACTCACCCTCCCCAGCATCCTTGGTGACGATGGTGAAGGTGCAAGGCTTGTTGACCATGCCGTGGCTCAGCCCCGGCCCATAGGCGCTCACGTGTCGGGTGTTGATGGCATCAACATAGAACTGGAGGGGACTCCCTGGGGACACATGGGATGACAGTCAGGGAACCCATGGGGACACCCCATACCGTGGTGGGCTGCTCAACCCATGGGTGCCCAACCAGGGCAAGGTGGCATCAGCCTTGCTCAGCCACCTCCCAGTGCCTCCCAAGGCTCCCCATAGCCCCCAGTGGTCTCACCAGGGATATGGTTGCCATCATAGCGGATGTCCATCTCATGCAGGCCCTTCTCGGTGGGGGCGTAGCGTACTGTCACTGTCCCATCCTTGTTGTCAGTGATGTTGGGTCGCGCCGTCTTCCCCGAGGGCATCCGCACCTCCCCTGAGGCCACCGCGTCAGCCAGGCACCGGGAGGGGGGGTGTTTCATGCCCCACAGCCCACAGCCTGGTCCATGCACCCCCAAAATCCCCCCACAACCCCCTGCCCCCATACCTGTGATCTCACCCTTCTGCACCGTGAAGGGGATGACAAGATTGAAGGGCCGGAGGTTCTCAGTGGTGGTGGGGGGCTCCTCTGTGGCCTGATGCCGTGGGGCAGAGAGGAGGTGTAAGATCTATGGCACCCCATTATGGGTTCCCAACCCCATGGTGATCATCACGGTCTCCAAACCCCATGGTCTACACGCTGACCCCTATTCAGTTCCGTGGTGCCTACCACGGCCTCCCAACCCCATGGTGCTGACCACAAGCTCCATCCCACCCCATCACAGACTCTCAACAACACCCACCAGGACATGGAAGGGGCTGTTGGGGACGTGCTCCCCTCCAAAGCGGATGGTGATGACATATTTCCCAGGTTTAGGGGCGGTATAGTAGATATCAAAGGTGCCGTCATGGTTCTCCACCACATCCACGTCCAGCTCAGCCCCATCTGGGGTGGACACCTTGCAGGTCACCTTCCCCTGTCCGGCCGCCTTGGCGTCTACTGTGATCACCGTCTCTTCCCCGATCTGGATGGTGGGACCCAAACAGGCACCTGCAGGAGGGTTTGGTGGGAGGTCAAGGTCATTGGGACCCCCATGCCAGCCCCCCAACTCCCCCCAGCCCCCCAGCGCCACTTACCCAGTCCATGGCCCCCAATGGATACTGCAAAGAGAGACCAGGGAAAAGCAAATAAGAAGGAGTGAGGGGGCAGTGTTAGGGGGCCGGGGGGGCTCCGGGGGGGGCCGGGGGGCCAACACGTCCTGCTCTGCTCTGGGGGCACCCACTCAGCCCCACTGCACCATGGGGCAGGGCTGGGTGGTGGTGGAGGACAGTGGTGGGGTGGGAAGGGGCGGGGAGTACTGGGGGGCAGCAGTGGGGTGGGAGGGGTGTGGTGGAGGGCAGCAGTGGGGCAGACAGGGGTGCTGGGAGGGGCAGCAGCTATGGGCAGGGGGTGGGGGCAGCCATGGCGTGGCATGGGGCAAGGCAGGGTGCCTGGGGTGGGGTGAGGTGCTGTGGGGCAACGGGGATGCCATGGGGCAGCACAGGGATGCCATGGGGAAGCTTGGGGGATGCCATGGGGGTGCCACAGAACAGTGGGGATGCCATAGGGCAGCATCGGTAGTCTGGGGGGCAGCGTCGGTAGTCTGGGGGGCAGCGTGGGGCAGCATGAGGATGCTGTGGAGCAACACTGGGTAGCATGGAGGTGCTGTGGGGCTGCGTAGGCAATCTGTGGGGCAGCACAGGGATGCTGTGGACCGGCATGGGGAAGCCATAGGGTAGCAGGGAGATGCCGCAGGGCAGCGAGGGATGCCATGGGGCAGGGCCCACCTGTGACAAGGCACTTGCTGGCGTCGCCGGTGGGCACGGCGTGGATGCGGAAGGGGGAGCAGGGGATCTCGTCCCCCCCATACTTGATGGTGATGGTGTAGCGGCCCGGCAGGTCGGGGACGTAGGAGACCGTGTAGGTGCCGTCCCCGTTGTCCCGGATCGCCGCCTTCTTGGGCTGCCCCTCGGGGTCCTGCGGGCACCACCTGGCTCAGCACCCCATGGCATGGTGCCAGAGCACCATATAGGGCTCAGCACCCCATTGAATGGGTGTAAGAGCACCATGTGGGGCTCAGAACCCCATAGCATGGGTGCCAGGGCATTGTGTGGGTCTCAGCACCCCATGGTATGGGTGCCAAGATGGCACCCATGCACCATGTGGGCCTCGGCACCCCATAGCATGCATGTCAAAGGCTCAGCACCCCATGGCATGGGTGTCAGGGCACTGGGGCTCAGCACCCCACTAAATGGGTGGAAGACCACCATATGAGTTTCGGCACCCAATGTCATGGGTGCCAGGGCACCATATGGGGCTCAGTACCCAATAGCATGGGTGCCAGGGCAGCACTGATGCACCATGCAGGTTGCAGCGCCCAATGGCATACGTGCCAGGGCATCATATGGGTCTCAGCACCCTATGGCATGCGTGCTAGGGCACCCCACAAACACCACAAGGACCCCAGTGCCTCACGGCACAGGCACAAGAGAACCACATGGGTGCTCAGCCTCCCATCCCACATGTGCCAGCACTCCATCACCTCCTGGGGATCAGCCCCCCCACCACAGCATGGCCCCTGGGTACTCACCAGGATCTGGACAGTGAGCAGCCCCTCACCGGCATCACGGGCATCGATGGTGAACTCAACGGGCAGGCTGGCGGGGATGCCGCTGGCGCTCAGCCCTGGCCCACTGGCGCGCACCTTGCTGGCATCATGAGCGGGCAGCACCTTGATCTTGAAGGGGCTGTGGGTGGGCGTGGGTTGGTCAGCAGGGTGCTGGGACCCCCCTGCTGTGGTGGGGGTGTCCTCCCCAGTCACCCAAGGGTGGTGGTCCTCACCTGCGTGGCACCTCCTGGTCGGCATACTTGACGGCCACAGTGTAGGGCCCATCAGTGGCTGGGGTGTAGTTGACCTTGTGGGTGCCATCACCATTGTCACGTACCTCCACGGGCTCTGCCAGACCTGTGGGCCGGTGCCATCAGCAGGGCAGGGTGCTCCGTGGGGTATAGCATCCCACGGGACAAGGCATCCTTGGGCAGGGTGCCCCATGGTGTAGAGCATCCCATGGAGTACAGCATCATGTAGGGCAGGATACCCTATGGAGCAGTGCCTGCCATAGGGCCAGACATCCCATGGGACAGGGTATCTATGGGGCAGAGCACTCCACAGAGAACAGGCCACAGAGCAGAACAGAGTAGCCATAGGGCACAGCACTCTACAGAGAAGGACATGCCGTGGGGCAGGACATCTATGAGGTTGAATGCCCTATGGAGCAGGACACCCTATGGAGCCTCAGACCTATGGGGTTGGACACACTAGGGAGGCAGGGCATCTCTAGGCAGCATGTCCCTGGGGGTAGGACACCCTATGGAGAAGGATATCCATGAGGTTGGACACCCTTTGGAGCAGGGTATCCATGGGATCGGGCTCCCCCTCCATCCATGCCCCCCACCACCTCCCCGCCGTGTGTCCCCACATACCAGAGGGTCCCAGCAGCGTGACCTCAAGAGGCGCCAGCCCTGCTGCGCTGCAGTCCACAGTGAAGGTCTGGGGCACCCGGGCCCTGACACTTGGGCCTAGCCCTGGTCCTGAACATTTCACCTTGCTGGGGTCCACCACGTCCTTCACCGGCACCCGGAAGGGGCTCCCTGTGGCAGTGGGCAGGGATCAGTGCACGCAGGGGGGTGGTGTGGGGACAGGGTCAAGGTGGGCATGGGGCCAACATAGGCACAGCATGAGCACAGCAAGGGGACAGCATGGCCATGAGGTCAACACAGGCATGGGCACAGCAGGTCTGTGGGGTTAATGTGTCCATGGGGTCAACACGGGCACAGGGACAGTGTGTCCACGGGGCCAACATGAGCATGGGGACACCAAAGCTATGGCTGTGGGGATAGCACAGGCATGGGGTCAGTGTGAGCATAGGGTCTGCATGGTCACGGGGACAGCAGGGGGTGGACATGGGGCCAGCATGGCCATGGGGTCACCACTGGGTTGGACATGGGGTCCACACAAGCGCACCTACCTGCCAGCACCCAGGAAACCATCTCCAACCCACAGCCACCCTGGTGGCTCCCACAGCCCCCCCCAGCTTCCCCTGCCCCCCCCAGCCCCACCACGCACCAGGGATGGGATGGCCACCGAAGGTGATGTTGACATCGTAGTCCCCAGGTGTGAAGGGGATGTACTCCACTGTGCAGCTCCCATCCTTGTTGTCCTTGCAGGACATCTTGGCCTCGGAGGGACCCTCGATGGCCAGGCCTAGCCCCCCGGTGCCTGCACCCCTGGGGATGTGACACCACTCAGGGACGCTGCCAGGGGTGGCCTGGCTTTTGGTGTAGGGGTAACATGTCCATGGTGGGTGCTGGGGGGGGCCACATCCATGGTAGTGAGATAGAGGTACCACCTCCATGGCAAACAGCCAGAGGTCCCATGTCCATAGTAGTGGGATGGAGGTGGCATGTGTGTGCTGAGGGGAGTAAGGTGGCACATCGACGGCAGGGGGTGGAGATGCCATGTTGGTGGCAAGAGATGGAGGTGCCACATCCATGGCAAGGGGACAGAGATGTCACATTGGTAGCAGGTGGAGAGAGGTTGGAAGTGGCACATCCATGGCAGGGGATGGAGATGGGAGGTTGGTGGCATGGGATGGAAGTGGCATGTCAAATAGCAAGAGATGGATGTGGAGGGTTGCTGGCAGGGGATGGAGGTGCCAATCCAGTACAAGAGGATGAAAGTGGCACATTTGTGGCATGGTATGGAGATGTCAAATCCAATGCAAGAGGATGGAGGTGGCACATCCACGGCATGAGACAGAGATGCCAGGTTGGTGACATGGGATGGAGGTGGCAGATCCATGGGAGGGGCTGGAGGTGGTGGGTTGGTGACAGGGGTGCGAGGTGGCTGGGGGGGGGTCCAGTGCCCACCTGGTCTCCACAGTGAAGCGGTTTGCCTTGCCGACAAGGCCACCCTCCAGGCCAGGCCCATGTGCCCGCACACGGCTGGGATCGCAGCCCTCTGCCACCCCCACACGGAAGGGGCTCTTGGGGACCGCCACGTCATTGTATGTCACCTCCACCCGGTGCATGCCTGGGGATACAAGGACAGGCTGTCACTCCCCTCCTGCCATGGAGGGGAGGGGGGTCTCAGGGGTCCCTGGTTGGAGTTTGGAGGGAGGTTGGGAGTCCCTGGTTGGGGTTTGAGCTGGGACTGGGGGGTCTCTGGTTGCGGTTTGGGGTTCCCTGGTTGAGGTTGTGGGGGCCTCTGGCTGGGGTCTAAGGAGGGTCTCAGGATTTGGGGGTCTATGGGGGAGTCAGGGGGTTGGGGGTCCCTGGTTGGGGTTTTGGGGGTCCCTGCCTGGGGGAACTGGGGGGTCCCTGCTTATGGGGGAACAGGGGGACATCTCCAGCCAGGGGGGGGAACAGGGGGGGTCCCCACTTGGATGTGGGTTGGGGGGGGGGGGAGGCGGGGCGCCTCTCTGGGGATCCCCACCTGGGGGATGGAGGATGTTTGCCCAGGACGTGAGGTACTCTGTGGGTGTTGGGGTCACTGGGGGGGGTGTCAGGGTCCTCTGGGGGTTTTGGAGTCCCCAGGGTGGGTGGGGGTCCCTCACCATCCTCATAAGGAGTGTAGTCCACGCGGTAGGTGCCATCGCCGTGGTCAGTGATGTAGGTATCGGTCTTGGCACCCGAGGGGTTGACCACCCAGGCCTTGACATGGGGCCCCCCAGTCTTGGTCAGTGCCCGGGCATCCACTGTGAAGTCAGTGCCCACCTCACGCAGCACCCCTGCAGCACAGCACCCTCAGCACCTGCTCAGCACCTGTGGTGAGGTGCCTCCCCAACCCCCGAGAATGAGTCTCCAGCCCCTCTCCTTGCATCCCACAGCTACAGGGCAGGGGGTACCCAGGAGGAGCCCCCTATAAGAGGCAGTGCCCGTGGGGATAACCTGTGGACCCCTGTGTAAGAAGGAGGGCAAGGGTGGCCATGGGCAGGAGATGCCCATCCAAGGGCACGGTTTCCATGGGGAGAACATATCCATGGGAGTGTCTGTGGGAAGAAGGTGCCCATGGGGAGGACATGCTGGTGCCCATGCAAGGGGGAGGTACCCATGGGGAGAAGGTGCCCATGTGTTGGAGATGTTGGTGCCCATGGGGAGGAGGTGTCCATAGGGTGCCCAGGAGTCCTCCCCATGAGAGAGGGTGTCTATGGGGAGAAGGTGTCCCCAGGGGGACATGGGGAGGAGGTGCCCATGAGGAAAAGATGCCCACAGGGATGGGATGTCCATGAGGGTACCCAGGATGTCCATGAGAGGGGGTGTCTATGGGATGGCCATGGGGAGGAGATGTTGGTGCCCATAAGGATACCCATGCAAAGGAAAGATGTCCATGGGGAAGAGATGTCCACGGGAGTGCCGAGGAGTCTTCCCCATAGGAGGGGGTTCTATGAGGAGGAGGTGTCTATGGGGATGGGAGATATCCATGGAGATGACATCCCACAGGGATGAGGGTCCCATGGGAAGGATACACCAGTGCCCATGAGGATGTTCACTGGGAGGAGGTGCCCATGGGGAGACAGTGCCCATAGCTATGTCCATGGGGAAGAGGTGCCCACAGGGATGGGATCTCCATGGGAAAGAGGTGCCCATGAGGAGGAAATGCCCATAGTGGCATCCATGGGGAGATGTCCCTTGCTCTCACCTCGCGGCTCCACGCCTTTACCGTAGACCTTGACACCACTGGTATCCACAGCAGGATCGACGGTGACACGGACAGGGAACTTGGGGACGGGGTGGCCACCGTATTTGATGGTGATGGTATAGGAGCCGGGGCAGGCAGGGGTGTAGGTGATGGCATAGGTGCCATCCCGGTTGTTCTGGATGAGCACCTCCGCTTTCACACCAGCTTCCGAAATTATCTCAATGGTGAGTTCAGCGTCCCCAGCTTTGGAGCAATCCACCATGAAAGTGGCCACCTCCCCAGCTTTGCCGCGTTCCAAACCAGGCCCGCTGGCTGTCACCTTGTTGGGATCAAAGATGGGGGTCACCTCCGCCTTGAAGGGGCTGCCAGGGATGTGCCGGTCGGCAAAGAGGATGTTGATGGTGTAGTCACCAGGCTCTGTCGGCAAGTAGGAGACCGAGCAGGAGCCATCGCCATTGTCCTGGCACTCTATCTTGGCCTCGCAGGGACCCTCCACTGTCAGCCCCAGCCCACCGGTGCCCGCGCCCTTGGTGTCAATGGTGAAGGGGGCTGGGGTGCCCACCTTGCCGCCCTGCAGCCCTGGCCCATAGGCACACACCTGGGGGGGAGACACACGTCAGAGGAGGGGGTTGGGGGCCACACATGTGTGTGCAGGTGAGGGGTGGGGGTGCCGGCAGGCTCTGCCAAGGCAATGGGTGTGCAAGGGGCAGGGGGGCGCCGTGCCAGTGCTGTGTGCGTGCAAGGGACGGGTGTGCCAGTGTGCGAGGGATGGGCATGCTGGCAGTAACTGTGGAAGGGATGGGCATGCTGGTGTGCAAGGGACAGGTGTACTGGAGGTGAGTGTGCAAGGCATGGGCCAGTGTGCAAGGGATTGGCATGCCAGTGGGAAGCATGCAAGGAATGAGAATGCCCACGGTATGCATGCAAGGCATGGGTGTGCTGGTGACAAGTGTGCAAGGGATAGGTGTGTCCACAGTAAGTGTGCAATTGCACCTGCAGCATGGAGGTGACAAGCACGGGTGCTCTCAGTCCATGTTGTTATGCGAGTGGGGTGTGCAAGAAGCATGCAAGTGGTGTAAGTGTGCAAGGAACACCATGCAAGTGTGTGGGCAGGGTGGGTGCAACCAGCTGGCACGTGCAAGCAGGGAGCGGGCACTGTGCGGGCAGTGGAGGTGGCTGTGAGCAGCGTGGGTGTGCAACAGCGCACACAAGCAGCTTGAGTGTGCGAGGAGCGTGCATAGGCAACGTGACCTGTCCATGGGCTGCATGCATGGGGCACACAAGGACACACGTGTGCAAGGGGTGGGGGGCACACTCACCCCCTTGCATGCATGCCGGGCAAGCAATGGCCTCACCTTGGAGGGGTCAGGGGGCAGCTGCGCCTCCACGGGGAAGGGGCTTCCAGGGACCGGGTGTCCATCGTAGGTGACCTCCACCTTGTAAGGCCCCTCCTCGGTGGGGGTGTAGGTAACAGGGTGGGGGCCGCCAGGGGGGGCTGGGCCCACCTTGCAGGGGAGGGGGCGGCGGGAGGGGCCAGTGACCTTGACCTCCACCTTGCCCTGGCCCCCAGCTCCCTGTGCCTCTACTGCAAACTCCTGCGCCTGCCCCACCTCCACCTCTGCGGGGCAACATGGGGGTGGTGGTCAGGGGAGGGGGACACACCCAGGGGGGTACCCCATGCCTAAGGGTGTCCGTCCCCCCCCCCAGGGTGCCCCCACCCCATAGTGGGCCCACATCCAAGGTGTCATCCCCCCCCAGGGTGCCCCCCACTTCATATCCAAGGGTCTTGTGTCCACCCCATAGCGCGCCCCTCCCCAAGGGTGCCCCCACCCCACAGTGCACCCCACACCCAAGGGTGCCCCCTTCCAAGGTGTCCCCATCCCCTGCTGCATCCCATACCCAGGGTGTGTCCCCCACCCCATACCCAGGGGTTGTGCCCCCTCGCACGCATGCCCCACACCCAAGGGTGCCCCCCCATGGTGCCTACACCGTAGCGATGCCCTCCCCCACCCCAGGGTGCCCACCCCCCCCACCAAGACCCCCACTCACTGCTGTTGAGCCCCTGCACCTTGACCTTGCTGAGCTGCAGGGGGGGCGCCACGGTGACAGGGAAGGGGCTCCTTGGGATCTGGTCCCCCCCGTAGGTAACCACCACGGCCAGGGGACCCTGTGGGTGCACCCGCACCTTAGGGTGCTGCCAGGGGGCCCCCCCACCCACACCCACTGAGGGGGGGAAGGGAGAAGGGGCCTGTAAGGGGGTGTGCTGGGGGATTCGTGTCACTCATGGGTGCTGGAGGGGGTACCTGGGGGTGCCCAGGGGCTTTGGGGGTCCCTGGGAGACCCAGGAGGTTCAGGAGCCCAAGGGGTTCCCAGGGCTCAGGCACCCATGGGTGCTCGGGGATGGCAGGGATATGTGTCAGAATCCCAGGGCTGGTGGCATCCATGAGACTGTGGGAGGGTTTGGGGGTCCTGGGGTGGGAATGGGGTGCCCATGGCATGGGGCATCCATGGGGATGAGGTGCCTACACCGGGATGTCTGTGGGGGTGTCCTTGGGGTGCCCAGGTGACAGGATGTCAGTGAGGGTACCCTTATGGGTTATCTACAGGGGTGCCCGTGTGGGGTGCTCATATGGGATGGGGTGTGCCTGGGGGCAGTTCATATGGAATGGGGGGCCCCTATGAGGGGTTCGTATGGGACAGGGGGCTGCAGGGGATGGGGTGGGGTGCCCCAGGGGGTGCCGTAGGGGTCTCCCCCATACCCCACCTGCTGCAGAGCGGTGTACTTGACGGTATAGGAGTAGTCGTGGTTGTCGATGACCTCGAAGTCGCGCACAGCGGGGCCCTGCCCTGGCCCCCCGAACTGCACCTCCAGCGGCGCCTTGCCCGCACCCTTCGTCTGCACCGTGAAGTGGGTGGGCTTCCCCACCTCCACGCCTGTGCCGTACGGTCAGCGCCCGCTGCACCCCACAGCGCCCAGACCCACGGCACCCACATCTCTGCCTTACAAGCACCCAGCCTTGCTACCCCCATATCACCCCACCCCACAGCACCCTGTCCCAGCCCCTTGCTCTACAGCACCCAGCACCACAGCACCCAGAACTCCAGCCCCACAGCACCCAGGGTCCCTGCCCCACAGCACCCAGCCCCACAGCACCCAGGGTCCCTGCCCCACAGCACCCAGCCCCACAAGCACCCGGGGTCCCTGCCCCACAGCACCTAGAACCCAGCCTTGCTCCCCCCATATTACCCTGCCCCGCAGCACCCTGCCACCCCATCTCCCTGTCCCCTCACCCGTCCGGTTGAGCCCCGGTCCCTCCGCCTTGACCTTGCTGGCATCATGGGATGGGTCCACCTTGATGCGGAAGGGGCTGCTGGGGATCTCCTGGGGAGAGAGACAGCGGCATGGTGGCACGGCAACACTGCCAGGGGACAGAGCCCCCCACCCCACAGGACCTCAGTGGGCAGGGAGGTGACATGCAGGCCACCTGGTGTGGAGCAGGAGGCTGGGATGGGTGTGCAGTACCTGGTTGGCAAAGAGCACCATGATGGTGTACAACCCAGCACCCGGTGGCGTGTACTTCACTGTGAAGGTGTCATTGTCGTTCTTGATGATGTCAAAGTCAATGTCGGCCTCCAGCGGCCCCACCACGCCGGGGGCACATTTGATCCCAATGCTCACGTCCCCTGCAAAGGGTCCCCACCATCAGCACTGTGTCACCCTGCTCCCCTGGGTAGCACCAAGGGATGGGGCTGGACCATGGACACGGGCCTGGACCAGGAATGGGTTGATGGACCAGGAACGCAGGGGCAGGACCAGGGATGATGGATGAGGACCAGGGTGGCAGGGATGCAAGACCAAGACTAGGAATAATGGACCAGGACCAGGGATGCAGAAAACAGCTGCCATGCCCACAGAGGGGCTCCCATGGGTGCCAGATGCTCCCATGGTGGGTACCCACCTTGTCCAGCCTCACTGCAGTCGACGGTGAAGTAGGTGGGCTCGTTGGCCTTCAGCCCTGTCTTCTCCACACCTGGCCCATAGACCTTCACCCTACCAGGGTGGCTGCCCTCACCCACATTCACCTGTGGGTACAGGGAGTGTTGCCAGCGGCATCCGTGGTGCCATGAACCCCTCCTTATGCCTGCCACCCATGTACCATGCACCTCATCCTCCTGCCCAGCACCCTCGTCATTGGGCCTGGCACCACACAGACCATGGACCTCACCCCTGTGCCCAGCACCCGTGAATTTCAGCCTGGCACCCCATGGGTCTGGGACGCCCAACTCCACTACTGGCACCCCAAGTCCCTGCATGTCTGGCACCCCATTCCCATCAACCCATGGGACCCCCATCTCCATGCTTGGCACCCTATAGGTCTAGGAACCCCATCTCCATGCCCAGCACCCCATCCCCATGTCCATCACCCCACAGGACCCCTATTTCCACCCCTGCCACTCTGTCTCCATCGGCATCACCCCATGGACCCCCATCCCCACCCTGGCACCCCATTCCCATGGGACCCCCATCCCTATCATCCCATGGACCCCCAATCCCATGCCCAGCACCCCATGGGACACTCACACGGAAGGGGCTGCTGGGGGTGGTAACACCCCCCCAGGTGACGATGATGGTGTGCTTGATGGCCTTAGTGGGCACGTAGACGCAGTGGTAGGTGCCATCCCCGTTGTCCTTCACCTTGATGTCAATGGGGAAGCCCTCGGCGTCCTGCAGGCACCGGGGGGAGGTGAGGGGACCCACTGGCACCCATTGGCACCCAGCAGTGCAATGGTACTCAATGCCCAGCAGCACCCAATGGCACTCAGTGATGCCCAGTGGCACCCAACAGTGCCCAGCAGCACCCAACGGCACACAGTGATGCCCAGCAGCACCCAACAGGGCCCCACAGCACCCAGTAGCACTCAGTGATGCCCAACGACGCCCAGCAGCACCCAATGGCACTCAGTGATGCCCAACAGCACCCAACAGCATCCAGTGATGCCCAACAGCACCCAACAGTGCCCAAAGGCACCCTACCTGGGCGTAGAGCTTGAGGGGGCCCTTGCCGGCACCACGGGTGTCAATGGTGAACTCGGCCGGCCGCTCCACGATGCAGCCGGTGGGCTCCAGCCCCGGCCCGAAGGCCTTCACCTATGGGTGTGAGTGAGGGTGGGGGGAGTCAGGGTGGCATCAGCACCCCCAGCACCCATGGAGGGGGTGTGGGGGGGAGATCCGGGGAATGGGGGCAGCACATAGAGGTGCAAAGATGGGGGGTAGCACCCGGGGGTAGTCAGGTAGGGAGCAATTTCTGGGGGTGCAAGGAGTGCCCAGAGGGCGGGTAGCACCCGGGAGCGCAGGGATACAGAGTGCAGCAGGGTGCAATGGGGTGCTATGGGGCACAGAGCTACCTTCTCGGGCCAGGAGTCGTTGGGGGCGGGCAGGATGTGGGCGATGAAGGGGCTGTCCTTTATGTCCTCGTCATCACACACCACGTGGACAGCATACTCCCCTGCCTCCGTGGGCCAGTATCGCACATCACATGAGCCGTCCCCCTTGTCATCACACTCAATCTTGGCCTGTGATGGGCCCTCGATGGAGAAACCTGGGGGGTGGCACCACCGGGTGATGCAGTCCTCCAAGAGAGCCCCAGCATTCTCAGCACCATGTTACCCTCCCCATGCCCATGTCCCCAGGGTGGTGACCCCCAGTCCATGTTCTTGTTCCCATCATGGTGTCTCTCAGCCTGTGCCCATGTCCCCCCGGTGGTGCCACCCAATACACGTCCATGTCCTCAGGGTAGTGACACCCAGTCCTTGTCTTCATCAAGGTGTCCCTCAGCCTATGCTTAGGGCCCCTGGGTGGTGCCCCCCGGTACGTTTCCATGTCCCCAGGGTGGTCACCCCCAGCCTGTGCCCATGCTTCCATCATGGTGTCCCTCAGACTAAGCCCATGTCCCCAGTATGGTGACACCCAGTCTGTGACCAAATCCCCAGGGTGGTGCCACCCAGTATGTCTCCATTGTTGTCATCCCAAGTCTGCACCCATGTCCCCATCTTCACATTCCCCAGTCTGTGTTCGTGTCCCTGCCACGGTGCCACCCAACCTGTGCCCGTGTCCTCACTGCAGTGTCCTCTAGCCTGTCCCCATGGCCCAACTGCAGTGCCACCTATCCCATGCCCACATCCCCACCACAATGCCACCCATTCCCATGGCCACATCCCCACCACAATGCCACCCATTCCCATGGCCACATCCCCACCCTGGCACCCCCACCATGGGTGCCCCTGTGCCCCAACTCACCCAGGGTGCCAACTTCGGTGCCGATGGCCTCCACCACGAAGTCAGCCGACTTGCCCACTACGCCGCCCTCCAGCCCTGGCCCCCAGGCCCGCACCTTCTGGGAACCTGGTTCAGGGGCCACCTGCACCTCGAAGGGGCTGCAGGCACCACATCAGCACAGGGCACCCTGCATGCCCCACGCCTATCGCACACCCCTTGCTTGCAGCTTGCACACCCACTTGCATGTCCCTTGCACAGCATACGTGTGCCTTGCACACCCTCCATGGGACTTGCACATCCCTTGCACACACCATGTCTTTTGCACGCCCCTTGCACACCCTGCATGCTCGATGTGCCTTGCTTGCATCTTGCACCCCTCCTTGCACCCCCTCCCACATGCCCCCCCCTTTGCACACCCTCCCACCCCAGGAGCCTGGTGGGGCAGGGGGTGCAGGGTAGGTGGGGGGGTCCCCGTGGGTGGTGGCTCAGCTGACCTGCGGGGGATGGCGTAGCCACCCCAGGTGATGGCCACCTGGTACTTGCCAGGCACCATGGGGTGGTACTCGCACTCATAGACACCGTCGCCCGCGTCCCGCACCTTCACCGGCTCCTCTGTGCCCTCTGTGGGAAGCAGGGGGTTTCAGATGGCGGCACCCCTTACCATGGTGCCCCCCCTTCATGTACATCCCTCCATAGACAGACCCATGTTGACCTCCCAACCATGCACCCCCTCATAGACACTCCCATGGTGCCCCCCAACTATGGGCCACCCATTGGGACCCCCACGGTGCTCCACCAGCCATGGACCCCCCCATGATGCCCCCCAACTGTGCATCCCACCATGGTGCCCCCCCAACCACTTACCCCTACCCATGGACACCCCCATGATGCCCTCCAACCATGCATCCCCCCGCCATGAGCACCCCCATGGTGCCCCCCAACCACGGACACCACCAAGGACACCCTCATGGTGCCCCGCAACCATGCGCATCCCTCCATGGGGACCCTCATGATTCACCCCCCCATGGCAGCCCCCCACCCATGCACATCTTTCCATATCACACCCCCCGCCCATGCACCCCACCCTGGGCACACCCCCAGACCCTCCCCAATCACATCCCCAACCCCTGGTGCCCTCCAACCATACAACCCTCCTGGTCACCCCCATGGTGCCCCCCACCCACCCCCGCCCCTTGCACACTCACTGGGCCCCTTGATGAGCACCCGCAGGTCCCCGGTGCCGGCGCCCTTGGTGAGCACCCTGAAGTCGGCCACCTCCTTCACCCGCACGCCCTTGGGCTGCAGCCCCCGGCCCGTGGCCCGGCACGCTGAGGGCGTGCATGCTGCCGGCAGGATGGCACCCTCAGCACCCAGCACCGACAGCACCCGTAGGTGCTGGGAGGGCCCGGGCTGGGGAGCTCAAGGGAGGGAAGAGGCAGGTCAGGGGGTCCCCAGGGGCATAAGGGTGGTATTGGGACACCCTGGGGACAGATGGATGCCATGGAGACAGTCTGGGGGACACCCTGGGGTATATGGGTGCTATGGGGAGACTACAGGCACAGGGGTGCCATGGGGCCACCTGGGGAACTGATGGGTGCTGTCATGCAGACATGGTGGGGCCCCCCATGGCAGGTCTCACCTTCAGCCACGTTGACAGTGAAGGGGCTCTTGGGGATCTGGGCACCGGCGTAAGTGACACAGATGGTGTGTGGCCCCTCCAGGACGGGCCGGTAGGTGCAGCGGTAGATGTTGTCCCCTTTGTCCTCCAGCATCACTTCCACGGTGTCCCTCCGGCCCTGGGGGTCCACAATCACCACCCCCACGTCGCCTGGGCCAGCCCCTACCACAGTGAGGAAATGGGCTCAGTGCCACCCAGCCATGCCATGGCCAGGCCACCATAAGGATGTAGTCCCACTGCCACCAGGTCATGCCATAGCCATGTCATCATGAGGACGTGGCCTCAGTTCCACCAGACCATGCCACCACGAGAAAACAGCATCAGAGCCACCAGGCCATGCATGGATGACACAAGAAGGACACAATCTCAGTGCCACCAGGCCATGCCATGGCCATGCCACCAGGAGGATGTGGCCCTAGAGCCACGAGGCTATGCTGTGGCTATGCCACACCTCAGTGTCCCCCGGCCTCATCATGGCAAGGACATGACCCCAGTGCCACCACACCATGACACAGTGAGAACATCCAGCCAAGCCATGGCAAGGACACGGGCTCAGTGCCACCCAGACATGTCATTGCTGTATCACCACAAGGACACTACCACCTGGTCACACCATGGCCATGCCACCATGAGAGCATGGTACCAGAGCCACCAGGCCATGCCATGGCCATGCCACCATGAGGACATGGTCCCAGAGCCATCAGGTCATGCCACCCTGAGGACACAACCTCAGTGATACCCAGTAACACATTGGCCATGCCACAATAAGGACATAGCCCCAGAGCACCATGCCATCCCATGGACATGGCATGAGAAGGACACTATCTCAGTGCCACCAGGCTATGCCATGGCCTTGCCCTCATGAGGATGTGTCAGAGCCAGCAGGCCATGGCCAGGGCCACACCACCATGAGGACAATGCCCTCAATGTCACCCAGCACCAACACATCCATGCCACACCTCAGTGCCACTGGCCCATGCCATGTCTTGGCACCAAGCCAGAGAAATGACCCCCCCCTGCTCCATGTCCGGTGGCCACCAGAGCCCACCTGCGGTGTAGATATCGAAGTAGGTGGGCTTGTTGGCCACATTGCCGACAGGCTCCAAGCCAGGGCCGCGTGCCATCACCTTGTTAGCGTCCCCAAGGGCCATGCCCACATTGACACCAAAGGGGCTCTTGTCAATATTCTGCCCCGCAAACAGCACCGTCACCTGTGGGATAAGGTGGGGGTCAGGGGTGGCCATGTCCCCCACTGCCACCCAGCACCTTGGTGGCACCCCCACAGGGTACACAAAGTGGGACACCCCAGGGACCTCCAGTGCAATGTCCTGAAGGGGCTCCCTTCACCCCCCTGCCCCCCCCAAAGGACCCCTTATTGCCCTCCCTGGGACCCTAACACAAGAACCAGCAGGGACCCAAGCAGACCCCTCAAGGGCTCCCCCAGGGCTCCCCTATTGCAATACCCCCTCCAGGGACCCTAATGGGGACACTCCAGGGACCCCAGCACTCCTCTGTGCTGAGCACCCCCCATTCCGGGTGCAGGGGACACCCACCACCCCAAGACGCACGTTGAGGTGCAGGTCTATGGGTGCTCACCTTGTGCAGCCCCCCAACCTTGGGCACATAGGTGACGCTGTATGTCCGCTTCTTGTCATTGTTGGGGACAACCTTGGCCTAGGGGGGAACCCCAAAAAAGGAGGGGTGAGTGACACAGAGTTGGAAACCTGGGTACACCCCACACACAGGTGGGGTGCTGGGGGAACCCAGGCATCTGGGTGCCCCAACCATACCTCCTCAGTGTGACCCTCAGGGTCCTCAACGTAGACCAGGACCTCGCCAACCCCCGCCTCGAGGGTCTCCACCGTGAACTGCGCTGGCTTCAGCACCACGTTCCCTTGGGGCTCAATGCCTGCAGGTGCCCAGGGGTCAGGGTGCCACCCCCACCAGCACCCCATGGTGGGCACCCAGCTCCTGGGACCCCCTCAGCTTGGGACCTCCAGGTTGCCCTTGGAGGTGGCAGGGGGTCCCTGGGCACCCCCAAGTATGAGGGGGGGGCTGGGGTTGGAAAGGGGTCCCTGGGCTTGGAGAGGACTCATGGTTTACCTTCATGCCCTGACATCCCATGTCCCCCCTTGTGGCACCCATGTTCCCCTGCCCTGTGCCCCCTCCCCATGCCACCCTTGTGCCTGGCCATAGCATCGCCCCTGTCCCCTGCCATGTCTCCTCCCACACCCCCTCTGTGCCTGGCCACCGTGTGCCCCCCAGTGCCCCCCGTGCCCGTACCAGGCCCGTAGGCGCGGGCGCGGGAGGGCTGGGGCTGGCGGGCGCGCAGGGGGGCCCCCGGCTTCAGCTTGGCCTTGGGGAACTGGGAGAGGTAGGTCATCACTGAGTGCTCGTCCACGTTGGGGTCCACAATCTCCTCGGGGGCAATCACCTGCAGGGACACACACCCCCCAATGCCAGTTAGCCCCTCCCATGATGCTCCCACCCACGGTGGCCCTGTCAAGGACCTCACACACGCTGCGCCCCCACACCACACACCCAGGGACCCCCCACGCCCAGCGACCCCATAGGGACCCCCCTGTCCTTCCCACTTTGTACCCAGGGATGCCCCATGCCCAGGGACACCCCTGCCCCACTCCATGTCACCCACTTAGGACCCCTCCACACACGCCCTCACCCCATCATGGGACCTACTGGCACCCAGGACCCCATCCCACATGCCCCCCAGCCCCACTATGCCACGGGGCTGCCAGGCCCTCCCAGCACTCCCAGTGCCCCCCAGTGCTCCCAGTACCTGGGGGACACCCAGCCAGTCGTCTGCCTGCTGCATGGCCTCCCGGGCGTTCTGCACCGGCTGGTTGGGGTCCCAGCTCTCCCAGTCTGGGCACAGGCCTGGACAGGGCAGAGGGTGGGTGTGAGATAGGCAACCTCGGGGGGAGGGGGAGCAGCACCCCCACCCTCCTGGGGGGGACAGCACTCCCTCCCCCTTTTGCCCCCAGATCCTCCCAGTGCCCCCCAGCATCCCATGCCAGCGCAGCCTGGGGGATGGCTATCCCCCAGTACCCCTGCCCCCCCACCAGTGCCCCCTGAGCCAGCATGGACCGGGGGGGGCACCTGACTATTAATGAGGGGGCAATTGCCCTCCAGGCCCTGTGCCCCCATGGCCACTAACCAGGGGGGGCGGGGGGGGTGCAATAGCTCCCCCATACCCCATGCCCACTAACCGGGGGGGCAATTACTCCCACAGCCCACTGTCTGGGGGGTGCAGTTGCCCTCCACAGCCCGCCCCCCCCCCCCCCCCCGCCCCATGCCCTCCTCACCAGGGGCACAGTTGTCCACCAGGGCACCCAGGGCTTTGCCATCCTGCCAGTCACGGTGGAAGTTGGTGATGGGCAGCTGCGGCACCTTGTTCTGGATCCAGCCCAGCAGTCGCTGCTTGGGGGTCTGCCGGCGGGCGTCTTCCTCCTCCTCATCCTCCCACATGGGCATGGAGATGGAGTAGTGCAGGATCAGCGTCCAGATCAGTCCCAGGATCAGCTTCAGGTTCCCATCCACGATGGCCTTGCTGTCTGCAAGCACACAGGCACTTCAAGGCCACCACCTCCAGCTTCGCCGTGGGCGTCCCCAACACCCTGGAGCCAGCCTGGGGACACCCCAGAGCACCCACAGGGTCCCTGTCATCCTGGCACCCCAGAGCATGCATGGGGGTCCTTGCCACCCTCAGGGTCCCCACGTTGGCACCCCAGCACCCACAGGGTCCCCACTACCCCAACGTCAAGCTGGGGACATCCCAAAACCCCAAGGGCACCATGAGGGTCCCTGCCACACTGGCACCAGGCTGGGGACACCCCGGGGCACACACAGGGTCTCCAACATCCTGCTGCCAGGCTGGGAATGCACTGACACCCCAGGACATCCCCAGGGTCCCTGGCACCCCAGCACCCAAGGCCATGGGCAGGGGTCCTGGGTACCCCCAGCAAAAGCAGGGGGCCACCCCAGCACCCCCAGGGCCCCTGGCACCCCAGTGTCAGGCTGCGAACACCCTGACACCCCACAGCACTGTCACTCCTGTCCTTCTGGAGCACCCCACAGCACCCAGCTGCAGCACCCCAACCCCCCAGGGGACCCCACATGGGGCACAGCACAGTGGGGGGGACCCCAACACCTCACCGGACAGTGCCTCAGGGGGAAACCCTGACAGCACCCTGGGGTTCCCTGACCCCTCCAGCACCTTGGGGTGTCCCTGCCCCACAGCACCCTGGGGGGACCCCATCAGAGAACCCTGAGGGTCCCTGTCCCTGTCAGAGCACCCTGGAGTGACCCTCTCCCAGCACCCTGGGGGTCCCTGGCCAGGGGAGAGGCCAGGAATGGGGAAACTGAGGCAGGGGGCGGGGGGGGGGGGGGGGGGGAGGGGGGGCAAGGCATCCCGGCCCCTCCCCCACGCCCTGCAGAGAGGACCCAGGCATCCCGGCCCCTCCCCCTCGCCTTCCCTCCCCCCCCCCCCCCCCCCCCCCCCAGCGATCGTGTTTCGGGGAGGAAATGGGCTGCAGATGTGGCCGGTGACACCCCCCCAATTGCTGGGGCCTCCCAGGGAGGGGCAACATCTGGAGGGCACCCCAACATCTGGGGAGGGTAGAGTTGGGGGGCAAGGAAACCCCCGGGGGGATGGGTGGGCGTGTGACACCCCTGCGGGGACATGCAGGGATGCTCAGCCCCCCACCCACTGGTCTGGGTGTGCAAGGGGGGGCGTGCAGGCCCCTCGCCCCGTGCAACGCACATGGGGGCTGCCGCATGTGCAAGTGCTAAGGAAGGCTGCGAGCGTGCAAGCGGGTGTGCAAGGGTGCAAGCCACCCACCCGCGTGTGCGGGGGCGAGCGCGATGCGAGGGGGTCACCCTGCAGCTGTCGGGGTGGCGGGTGGGCGCTGGGGCCCTGCGCGGGGGGCGAGCGTGCGGGGGGCGAGCGTGCCCCTGCAGTGTGAGCTCACCGGCACGCAGCCCCGGAGCCAAGAGTGAGCTCAGCGCAGCCGCCTCGCATGGCCCCTCGCACGCTGCGGCCCCTCACGCGGGGAGCGGAGCCCTGGCCGGGCACGCTTGGCCCCTCACACAATCGTGCATGTGCAACACGGCCCCTTGCACACGGCCCACGTGCACCACTCAGCCTCGTGCAGTCCCTCGCACAGCGGTCAGAGTGGCAGCACGGCCTTGCACGCTCGTTCCCAGCTTTGTTCCCACTCGTCCATCGCCCTCACTCTTGCACGCTCACACCCTGTTCCTCCATTGCCCTGCTCTTGCACACTCGCCCCCTATTCTCATTCGTCCATCAGCCCTGCTTTCGCACACTCGTCCTCCATTCACACTCACCTATCGCCCCTACCCTTGCACACTCATCCTCAGCGCTGTCCCCACTTGTCCATCACCTCTGCCCTTGCACACTCATCCCCGCTCATTCATCAGCCCTGCTCTTGCACGCTCACCCCCTGTTCCCACTCCCCCATTGCCCCTGCCCTTGCACACTCCCCCATGACCCCATCCACACTTGTCCATCAGCCCTGTCCTTGAACACCCACCCTATTCCCACTCCTCCACCTCACCTGCCCTTGCACACTCATCCCCACCCTCACCCCCACATGTCCATCACCTCTACCCTTGCACACTTCACCCCTCACTTCCACTCCATCTCCCCTGCCCTTACACACTTGTCCCCAGCCCCATCTTCACTTCCTCACATGACCCGTCTTGCACACTCACCACCTCCGCACCCGATCACTCACCAATGGAGACCAGCTTGATGTGCTCCCTCTCCAAGAACTCCAAGGCCACTGAGACGTTCTCCAGCTTCATCTGGCGAAAGTTGGGGCGCGGATGGTACTTGCGCCCCATCTTCTTCTGGCTGAGGACCTCCAGGAGGGCGATGAGGCGTAGGCCATCGCTCAGGTCCCGCTGCAGGTCCCCAATGCGCTTATGGACACACTTGAGGTGCTCATTGCACCAACGGGTGAAGGTGTTCTGCTGGATCTTCTTCCAAGGAGCGTCCTCTGCCAGGTCCTTCTCGGTGGCTGGTAGCTCCTCTGGTTCCTCAGCTGTCTGTGTCTCGTAGGTGGAGTTCATGGTGAAAGGGTGCTGGTGGGGTGGTGGGTGCTGGGGGGCGGGTTGTAGACCAGGCTGGGGGTTAGCGTCCTGGGTTGGAGCTGGTATCCTGGTTAGGGGGTCCCGGGTCACTCCAGGTGCCCGGGTGGGTGTCCCAAGTCAGTCCTGGTGCCTGGGGTGGAGGTCCTGGATCAGGCCCAGTGTCCCAGAGAGGTCCTGGGTGGATGCTGGTATCCTGAGTGGGGGTCCCAAGTCAGCGCTAGTGTCCCAGGTGGGGGGGTCCTGGGTCAATGTGGGTGCCTGGGGTGGGGTCCTGGGTGCCCGTGGCAGTGCTGGGGGGACAATGTCCTGGGGCAGTTGCGGTGTCCTGGGTGGGTGCTGGTGTCCTGGGTGGGGTCCCAGTTCCCGGTGTCACTCCTGCTGCCGGTGTCCCGGATCAGTCCCAGCGCTCAGGGTGGGGGTCCCGGGTCAGCCCCGGCGGTCCGGGGGTGGGGGCGGGGATCCCGGCGCAGTGCCGGTGTCTGGTACAGTGTCCCAGTTCCCGGGGTCAGTCCCGGTGCTGGAGGATCGTGTCCCGGATCAGTCCCGGTGCAAGTTCCCGGCGTCAGAGCTGGTTCCCGGTGCCGGTTCCCGGGGTCGGTTCCCTGTTCCCAGCGAATTCCCGGAGCAGAGCAGTAGTTCCCGGAGGGGTCCGGGTCGGTTCCCGGTGTGTTCCCGAGGCGGAGCGGTGGTTCCCGGTGGGGATCAGGGTCCGAGTCGGTTCCCAGTGCCGGGGGCGGCGGGCGGCGAGTGGCGGCGCCGAGGGCGGCGGCGGCTTTAAGCGCTGCCCCGTCCCATCCCGTCCCGCCCCGCCCGGCCCCGCGGCCCCGGGATGGGCCTGCCCGGCGGGGGGGGGGGGGCTGACCGCAGCCGCTATTTATAGCCCCGGCGGCACAGCCGCTGCGCTCTGGGACCCCTGGATCCCTGAGAGCAGCACCCCCAAACCCTGGCACCCCCCAACCCTCGGTGACCCCAAAGCCCACCACCCTTGAAACGCTAACTTCAAGCTGACACCATCCCTCCCCCCCCAACCCTGGTAACCCCAAACACCAGCACCCCTGAAACCCTGGTAACCCCAAACACCAGCACCCCTGAAACCCCCAAACCCTGGTAACCCCAAACACTGACACCCTTGAAACAACTGCACTCACTAACCCCCAGACACTGCCACCCCAAAATCTGTAAAACCCTGGCACCCCTGACCTCTGGCATCTTGAAATCCCAGCACCCCCAAAACCCTGGCACCGTGGTACCCCAAAATCTCCCAGACCTTGGCACCCCAAGACCCTCAAAACGTTGGCACCCCAAAACACCAGCACTCTCAAATGCTGGTACACTGGCGCCCTGGGACCTCCAAGACCCTGGCACCCCGAAATCCCATTACCTTGAGATATCCAAACCCCTGAACACCAGCACCCTCAAACCCTGACACCCTGAAATCCTGGCACCCTCAAACTCCAAAATCCCCTGAACTCCAGCACTCCAATAGCCCAGACACTGCAACACCCCGTTATCCTGATATACCAGTACCCCAGCACCCCAAAACCTCAGCACAGCCAGCACCATGGGCACCCTGACACCGTAGCACTCCAGACACCCCAGCACCATCATCACCCCAATACCCCGTCACCCTAACACCCCAATACCTGGCACCCCCACACCCCAGGCACCTCAAGCTCCCCATTACCACAAGCACCCTGATGCTGCAGCTCCTGGCAGCCCAATACACCCCAGCACCATTGGCACCCCCCACCCCCCAAAGACCCCTCAGGAAACTCACTCAGGACCCCCCCAGGGGACTCAGGTGGGATCCCCTCACTCAGGACCCCCAAAAAACTCACCGAAGAACATATCCACACACACCCCAGACCCCAACCGAGAGCTCCCCAAAACACTCCCAAGACACCCCCTGGGGAAACCCACAGAACCCCCACCCAGGACCCTCCCCACACACACCCCTTGGGCCCCTCCGCCCAGGGCCCCCCCTTGCTCAAGCCGTGGGACCCCTTGGCCGTGCCTCAGTTTCCCCATTGTGGGGAGCACAGTTTGGGGAGGGGGGTGTTCGTTCATGTTGGGAGGGACACAGACAGATCCCCTTAGTGATCCCAGGACCCTGCTGCCCCCCAGCATCGCTGGTACCCCACACACACACCGGGGGGGGTCCACCTGGACACCTGAGTCCTCAACACCCTTGGACACAGGCTGGGTGCTGGGGGGGGCACAACACTTGGGTGTGGGGTGCCCCAGACCTGGGTCCTTTGGGGGGGGGGGGGCTGTTTGGGGGGGGGGGTGTGTATCGGATTACCCCTGGTTCCGGTGCCCGGCCGTCGACATCACCGTCACCGCTGGCCACCTGCCCTAGAAGCTTCCAGCGGGTGGGGGGGTGGAGGGGCACCCAGCCGCCTGGGTCTCACCGCGGGGTAGGGGAGGGGGGTGCAGGACGCCTGGGTTCCTCTCCCACCACCCTGTGACTCAGTCGTCGTCCCCCACGGCAAGAAGTTCCCTGGGTGGGTGCCAGTGGTGGTGGGGGCGGTGAGGGTGCACCCCAGGGTGATGGGTGACAGCGGGGGGCGGGGGCAGTAATGATGGCCCAGATGCCTGCGCCAGCACCTAAAAATAACCTGGCGAGTCAGAGCCACGCACCCGGCACCCAAAATACCCCGGGGGGGGGGGGCTGGAGGGGCACATCCCACTTGGGGACAATGATGATGTGGGTGGCACGTGGATGGCACCCGTGCCGGGGTACACCCATGGGTGGCACCCACACCCCGGGGACCCCCACACTGACAGCAGCTGTGCAGGAGTGTAATTGCTTTATTGCTCAGAGGGGAAAAGGGTGATCCAGGGGGGTCAGTGTGCTGGGGAGGGTTGTCAGCATGCTGGGGGTGGGGGTCAAGGTGCCAGCTGAGATCTCATCACTGCCTCATCCAGGGGTAGAGGAAAATGATGGTGGAGGCCACGATGAAGAGGATAAAGGACTTGAACTTGTTGATGGTCTCCTGCAGAAGGGATGGGGGTCAGTGCCACCACAGTGCCACACTGACCCCCATGTGTGTGTGTCCCCCACCCCATACCTGGCTCTGGGTCCCCTCTGGGCACTGGGGCTGGGTGTCCTCAGGGTCCTCAGGGTGGGGGGACACTGGGAGGGGACCATCTATGTCCCCCAGCCCCTTGAGGCACCTGCAGGAGATGGTGGTGTCAGGGGCTGCCAGTGGCACATGGGGACATGTTCAGGGGGATGGGGGACACTGGGGACACAGCCATGGGAAAACGGGGACATGACTGTAGGGACAAGGGGGACATGGCTGGTGGTCACAGGGGACTTGGCCAAGAGACAACAGGGACGCAGCCATTGGGACAGAGGACATGGGGACAGGGGGACATGGCTGGGGGGCACAGAAGACATGGCCAGGTGGCACCGGGGAGCGGCCATGGGAACGGGGACATGGGGATGAGGGCATATGGCTAGGGGGCACCAGGGACAAGGCCAAGGGGCACCAGGCATGCGGCCATGGGGACAGGAGACATGGGGACAGGGGGATGTTGGTCAGTGAACATTGGGAACAAGGCCAGGGAGTGCAGGGGATGTGGCTGGGCAACACGGGGAACATGGCCATGGGGACAAGGGCACATGGGCCTGGGGGACAGGGGCTGTGGGGACAGGAGGGATATGGCCATGGGTATGCAAGGGACATGGCTGGGGGGCAGTGAGGACATGTATGGGGCCACGTCCAGGAGGGCACAAGGGCAGGGACATGGAGGTCCTGGGGGGGGCCAGGGTGGCTGTGGGGTGGTACCGGTGGCAGCAAGTGTAGCGGTGACAGTCCTGCAGTGCCCGGTGCTCCTCGCCCAGCGCCTTCTTCTCTGCCCGCAGCCTGTCCACCTCCTCTGCACGGCACCCTCACCTCAGCCTCACGGCACCCTGCCCCACCACATTGGCCCCTGCTGCGGCCACCACCCTCTGTGCTGTAGCGTCCCGCCCCCACCCCATGGCCACCACTCTGCCACACTGTGGTCACCATCCCACCACACCATGACCACCGTGCCATGCCCACCGTCCCACCACGCTATGGCCACCAATCTACCATGCCATGGCCACCAACCCACTGTGCTATGCCAACCATCCTACCACAGTTGTCATCCCACTGTGCCATGCCCGCCATCCCACCACAGTTGCCATCCCACTGTGCCATGCCCAACACCACACCGCGCCGTAGCCTCCTCCCTGCCATGCTGCAGTACCTTGGAGCTGTGCCACCTGGGCAGTGATGTCCTGGAGCTGGGCAGCCTCTGCTGCCTGCTGCCTCACCGCTGCCGCCTCCGCTGCCCGCTCTGCCCGCGCCAGCTCCAGCGCTTGCTCCAGCTTTCCCAGCTCTGCAGTCTGCGCTGCCTGCAGCTCAGCCAGCTCTACCTGCAGCGCCTGCAGCTGTTCTACAAAAGGGCACGGGGTGGGCACCACCGCTCGGGGGGCACTTGGCACGGATCTGGGGGACTCATCTGTGTGGATGCTCAAATCTATGGGTGCTCCCCCTTGGGGTGCCCAACCCTTGGGATGCCCAAACCCGGTGATGCGCATCATCCTTGGTGTGCCCAGCCCCGGGGGTGCCCATCACCATGGGGGTGCCCAGCCTTATGGGTGCCCAGCCCCGGGGGTGCCCATCACCATGGGGGTGCCCATCCTTATGGCTGCCCAACCCCGGGGGTGCACATCACCCTTGGGGAGGCCATCCCAGGGTGCCCATCCCTGGGATGGGTGTTCCTGGGTGCCCCACTCACTGCCCACAGAGGGGGACTCCTTGAGGTCCATGGCTCTGCGGCTCTGCGGCTCTGCTGTGGGGCACCCTGTGACCTAGAACCCTCACGGGGCAGCTGTCTCCACAGCTGTCTCCAGGGGTGGCTTTCTCTGTTTGCCCTGGCAACCGCGTTCCCCCTTGCCAGGGTGACCCCGCCCTCCCACCCTGGGGGCCCCGCCCACCCCCCCTGGGGGCCCCGCCCTCCCCGACGCCGGGGTTCCATGGGCGGGAGGGACTCAGGGGGAGCAGCGGCCCCCCCAGTGCCACTGTCCCATACCACCACCCCACAATCAGTGCCCCCAGCGCTCCTGCCCTGGGGTCCTTCCCCCCTACCCCCCGCTTCAGGATGCGTTGGGGGAGCGTTCGCTCTGCAGCCTACTGATGGCTCCAGAGGGCACGTAAGGGGGCAGTGCGGCAGGGGCTGGGGCCCGGCGGTGGGGGTGGTGGCAGCCAGACCTCCTGGGTCCCTGTGCTCCTCAGGACCCAGCCAGCCCCTGCTGTGGGGGAGGGGGGGTCAGCTTTCACAGCGGGAGGGGTCTGTATATGGGTCTTGTCTGATGGCTTGGGGAGGTTCCTGAACCAGGGAGAGTGATGACCTTATAGGTGACTGTCACACTGGGAATTGTATGGTGTGGTAGGGTACAGTATGGCGTGTATGGTACAGTCCATTATGGTGTGGTGTGGTGTGCTCCTGTATGGTATGGTACAGTACGTGACAGTACAGTGTGGTATGGTAGGGTAGGTATGGGACAGTATGGTATGGATGGTATGGGACGGGAGGGGATGGCACGGGATGATACAGTACGGTATGACCCAGCCCAGTATGGCACAGTATGGCCCAGCCCGGTACAGTATAGTACGACCTGCCCCCCCAGTACAGTACAGCACCACACAGCACGGCCTGACCCTGCACCATGCGGCACTGTGCGGAGCGGGTACGGCGTGGTGCGGTGCGGTGCTGTACGGTATGATAAACCCAGTCTGAGCCAGTACCGTATGGCCCAGTACGGTACCGTATGGTATAGACTGGCACGGTATGGTGGGACCTGACCTGGTACAGCCCAGTACAATCCGGAACAGCCTGGTGCGGGACAGTTTGGTACCATACAGTACAGTATGACCAGATTGGACCTGACCCAGTACAGCCCTGTATGACCCAGTACAGTACAGTACAGCCCGGTATGGCCCAGTACAGCCTGGTACAGTATAGTTTGGTACAGTATGGTATACAGTACAGCATGACCATATCTAACCTGACCCAGTACAGCCCCGTATGGCCCAGTACAGTACAGTACAGCCCGGTATGGCCCAGTACAGCCTGGTACAGTATAGTTTGGTACAGTATGGTATACAGTACAGCATGACCATATCTAACCTGACCCAGTACAGCCCCGTATGGCCCAGTACAACCCAGTACAGCCCGGGCTGACACAGTACGGCCCCACTGGGGCCACGTCCCCTCCCTGTGTCCCCTCTCTGTCCCCATCCCCACCCCACGCCACGACCCATAAGGTGCCCCCGGTCACACACACGGATGGGCACCCCCCGATCTGTGCACCCCCCCACAAGCACGCAGATACCCTCAGAGGTGCACACACACCCCCAGGCACCCACGCAGAACAGACACCCACCCGCGCACCCCCCACTCTGCGTGGGTACCAGGGGCGTGCCCCCAGCCCGCTGTCCCTTCACCCCAGCCCGCCTTTATATGTGCCCCCAAGCCGGGAGGGGCCCGAGCACCCTTAATCCCCCCCTAAGCGGCTTGTGCTCATCCTTCCTGCCCCCACAGGAGGCCCCGCAATGGCGGGGGGAGGGGCCTAAAAAGCGGTGCAGGGGGGCAAGCAAAAGCGTTTGGGCTCGTCCGGGATTTGAACCCGGGACCTCTCGCACCCTAAGCGAGAATCATACCCCTAGACCAACGAGCCACCCGCCGCGCTCACTCCCCCCCCCACTACTCACGCGTGGGTGGCGGCCAGCGCCGGTGGCCGGGGGGCTGCGATGGGGCGAGGGCACGGGGGGCAGCACTGGCTGGGCAGCCCACCGAATGAGCACAGCCCCGCCACCTTGGCAGCGCACCCCACAACCATGCACCCCGCAGCCATGCATCCCCCCAACAATGCACCCCCAGCAGCACACACCCCCACCATGCACGCACCCCACACAATGCACCCCCCAATGAACCCTCCACCCATGCAACCCCCTCCAAAAGTGCACACACCCTCCGCAATGTGCCCCCCTCAAAAGTGCACCCCCCAACAATGCACCCCCAGAAGTGCACTCCCCAACAATGCACCCCTCAGCAGTGCACACCCCCACAATGGACTCCAAAAGTGTAGCACCCCCAGCCCTGCACGCCTCTGCAGACCCCTCATCGGTGCACCCCCAGCACTGCACCCCCAAAGCACTGCCCTTCCCCTGAGATGCCCCCCTGGGGGACCCCAAACCTCCCCCCTGCACCAACCCAGGCCACACTGGGCTGGGACATCTCAGTGTCAACAGGACAAAGCTTGGGGTCCCCTCTGCATCCCTGGGGACCCCCCAACCCCAAGGTGGGCCGGGGAGGGGCCCTTATGTCCCCCCCAATCCCCCAGGAGCCCTGGCAATCGGCTCGGCCCAGCTTAGGGAGGCTGATTAGGGTCTCAGCCCAGATTAGCCCCCCTAATCCCCAAGTTTGCCCAAGGATGAAGCCTTGATCCCTCCCTCAGCTCTTAAGCGGCTTGGGGCTGGGCAGGGTATATCAGAAGGGGGAGGGCAGGGGACCACCATGTCCCCCACACCCCCCAGCCCCATCACCATGTCGGGTGACGAGGAATTTTATCTCTTCAAGAATGCGTCCTCAGTGGGACCTTGGGATGGTCCCCAATATCACATTGCCCCGCTGTGGGCATTCTACCTGCAGACCGCCTTCATGGGCTTTGTCTTTTTGGTGGGCACCCCTCTCAACGCCATTGTCCTGGTGGTCACCGTCAAGTACAAGAAGCTGAGGCAACCTCTCAACTACATCTTGGTGAACATCTCCTTCAGCGGCTTCATCTCCTGCATCTTCAGTGTCTTCACTGTCTTTGTCTCCAGCTCCCAGGGTTATTTTGTATTTGGCAAACACATGTGTTCCTTGGAGGGCTTTGTGGGGGCCACCGGAGGTAGGTGGGTGATGCCACTGCAGTCTGGTGGGGCTGGAGGTAGGGCTGACCAGTCCTGGTAGGGCTGCAGGAGTTGGGGTGACCGCCATGGTCTGGTGGGGCTGGGGGAGTTGGGGTGATCACCGTGGTCTGGTGGGGTTGTGTGTGGGGATGACCACCATGGTTTGCTGGGGCTGTGGGAGCTGGGGTGATCACCATGGTCTGGTGGGTCTGGAGGAGCTGGGGTGACCACTATGGTCTGGTGGGGCTGTGAGAGTTGGTGTGACCACCATGGTCTGCTGGGGCTGTGGGAGTTGGGGTAACCACCATGGTCTGGTGGAGCTATAGGAGTTGGGCTGACCACCATGGCTTTCTGGACCTGTAGGAGTTGGGGTGACCCCCGGGGTCTGGTGGGCTCATGAGGGACATGGGTTGAGGTCCTGGTGGTGTCCCTCTCCAGGGCTGGTGACAGGATGGTCCTTGGCCTTCCTGGCTTTTGAGCGCTACATCGTCATCTGCAAACCCTTTGGCAACTTCCGTTTCAACTCCAAGCATGCCCTGATGGTGGTGGTGGCCACCTGGGTCATCGGTATCGGTGTCGCCATCCCCCCCTTCTTCGGGTGGAGCAGGTGGGGATTGGCCGTGGGCAGGGGCGGGCAGGGTGCTGAACACCTGGAGCGGCAGGTGGGGGGGTCATGGGGGTGCCATGGGGGTCCCAGGTGGGTGCTGAGCCAGGTGGGAAGCAGTGCCACAGGGGTGCCATGGGGTAATATATGAGTCCTGGAGCATGCCACAGAGGTGCCACAGGGGTGTCACATGGGTGCAGAGCAGCCTGGCAGTGCCACAGGGGTGCCAGAGGGTGCCATAGAGGTGGCACAGGAGTGGCACAGGGACACCATGGAGTGCCACAGGGGTGCCACAGCTGTTCCATGGGGTGCAGAGCAGGCTGGCAGTGCCATAGGGTGCCATGGGGGTAATGCAGGGGTGGAACAGGGGTGCCATGGGGGTGCCACGGGCATGCCATGGGGCGCAGAGCAGCCCAGCAAGTGCTATGGGGGTGTCACGGGGTGCCATGGAGGAGGCACAGGTGTGTCACGGGGTGCCACGGGGGTGCCACGTGGCATGGAGCAGGGGGTGAGCGTGGGCGCCCTGCAGGTATGTGCCCGAGGGGCTACAGTGCTCCTGCGGCCCTGACTGGTACACGGTGGGCACCAAGTACAAGAGCGAATACTACACCTGGTTCCTCTTCATCTTCTGCTTCATCGTGCCCCTTTCCCTCATCATCTTCTCCTACTCCCAGCTGCTCAGCGCCCTGCGGGCTGTGAGTCCCGGGGGCACGGCGGGCACGGGAGCATGGGGGCTGCGCACGCTACGTGTGAGGGCGGGGGGATGGCAATGGGCTGGGGGGGGGACGACAGGTGGGATTGAGGGAGGGAGGGAAGGAGGGAGGAAGGAGAGATGACTGAAGGGAGGGTGGGAAAGGGGGATGGAGAGCAGGAGAGACGGAGGGATGGGTGGGGGGATGGCAGGATGGAGAGATGGGGTGGAGGGTGGGCACGATGAAGGGAAGGAGAGAGAGGGATGGAGGATTGGCTGGAGGGATGGAGGGATGGAGGGATGGAGGGATGGCAAGATGGAGGGATGGAGGGGTGGAAGGATGGAGGGAGGAAGAAGAGATGGCCAAAGGGAGGGTGGGAGGGAGGGAAAGAGGGGTGGAGGGTCATCAGGATGGAGGATTGGCTGGAGGGACGTAGGGAAGGAGGGGTGGAAGTAGGAAGGGCTGCTTGTACAGAAGGCCAGGCAGGGGGGCAGGCAGGGGGACAGGAGGCCTGGCCAGGGCCCCTGACCCCCTCCTTCGGGCACAGGTGGCTGCGCAGCAGCAGGAGTCGGCCACAACGCAGAAGGCAGAGCGGGAGGTGTCCCGCATGGTGGTGGTGATGGTGGGCTCCTTCTGCCTCTGCTACGTGCCCTACGCGGCCCTGGCCATGTACATGGTGAACAACCGGAACCACGGCCTTGACCTGCGCCTGGTCACCATCCCTGCCTTCTTCTCCAAGAGCGCCTGCGTCTACAACCCCATCATCTACTGCTTCATGAACAAACAGGTGCCCCGGGGACACCTCAGGGCATGGGGGCACTAGGGCCATCCAGGGACATGTGGGGGCTGGGGACATCCAGGGGTGCTCAAGGACATCGGGGGACCAAAGATGTTCAGGGACACATGGGGACCAGGGTCATTCAGGGATGCACAGGGACAAGGCATGGCCATGGACCAGGGACTGGGCACCAAAGATGCTAGTGGGCTGGGGACATCCAGAGATGAGGGACACCTGGGGATGAGGACACACAGGGACTGAGGACACCTAGGAGCACCCAGACACACAGGTGTGCCCAAGAACACCCAGACACTGGGGACATCTCAGGGTGCCCAAGGACATTTGGGAACCAGGGACACATGGGGACGAGGGTCATCCAGGGATGCCCAGGGTCTAGGGACGATGATGGAGCAGGGACCAGGGACACCTGGTGCCAACGAACTGGGGACCCCCCAGGGATGGGGCACAATGGGGTATGAGGGACACCCAGGGACTGGGATGGACACCTGAGGACACTTGGCCATGCTCAGGGCCATCTCCAGGGCTGTGGGTACCATATCCGTGGGGACAGGAGATGGGGTCAGGGATGGGAAGACAGTCCTGGGGATGGGGACAGGGGACATGTGGGACTCCCCAGGCTGAGCTGGCTGCATTCCCGTCACCACAGTTCCGCGCCTGCATCATGGAGACGGTCTGTGGGAAGCCCATGACAGATGAGTCTGACATCTCCAGCTCGGCCCAGAGGACGGAGGTCTCGTCCGTCTCCTCCAGCCAGGTCAGCCCCAGCTGAAGAGCCGCCAGCACCTGCCCCAGGCCCCTGGCTGTCCTCGCTATGGGGCTGGAGCTGCCCCAGGGTTCCAGGGCCACCCCCTCGGCCAGCCTAGAATGTAGGTGCCGAGTGGGACAATAAACCACCGCCACAGTCTGAAGACAATGCCGAGCCAGTCTACGTGTCGGTGGGGACGGGTGGCTCAGCCCCACGGCACTGCAATCCCACAGCGATGCCACTGCAGGACCCCGCTCCTTGTCCTGCCCAGGACACACAAGCAGTGGTGGGGCAGGGGGGTGGAATGCTGCCCCTCCCCTCACCCATGGGGCTAGTGTGGGGCTGACCCCCCCCATCCGTGGGGCTGGCTCCCATCCATAGGGTCAGGGTGGTGCTGGGCTCCCATCCACAGGGTCAGGGTGGTGCTGGGCTCCCATCTGTGGGGCTGAGGCCCCACACTGCAGCAGTGGGGCAGCAGGGACAGGAGGGCAGGACTCAACCAGAACCCACGCACCCCCAGCCCCCCGAGGGCACAGGGTGCCGGGATTGGGGTGCAACTTGTGGGGCAGGGAGCGGGCCTGGCCGAGCCCCCTGGGACATGCCCATGGGGAGAGGGGAGCCGTGGTCTGGGGTTGCCCTGTGCTGGGGGAGGGATGCCGGGGGGGCCGCCAGGGCTGCGTCAGCCCTTCCCGGGAAACGTAAACACTTCCAAATTAAGTTATCCCCGTCCCGAGCGATCTGGGGGCTGATCCAGGCAGCGCCGTGCCACCGAGCAGGGCCACCCCCACCCCCCATCATATTTCTGGGGGTAAAACTGGAGCAATTCTGTCGCGAGGGCCGGGTGCCGCACAGCAAAGCCCCCAAACCGCCTTATGGGGTGAATGTAAACAGGTTTATTGAGCCACAGAATCCTCCGGCACGGCCGCCAAGCGCCGTTTACACCAGATTGATAAAAATTAAATCATCCCGAGAGGAGAAATACTGGAGGAATAAACACGGTGGGGCGGGGAGAGGGGGGGAACGCGGGGCGAACCCTGCGCCGGGAACCAAAATTAGTGTCTGAAGTTGTTAACGCCAAGGAGCCACGAGCTCCGAGTCCTTCTGGGTGGAGAAAGCAGAGCGTGCCGAAGCTGCTGAGGGCTTTGGTGTTGGGGGGAAGGAGCTGGGGACGTCGGTGACTCTTCCCCAGTGCTCCCCTTCGGCGCAGTCTGCGAGCGCCAAAGGCGCATTCACTGCACGGGTCTGGCATGGGATTATCCAATTACCCATTGAGTTATATCAAAAGCATTACTTTATGAGAGGTACATGAAATACGAGGAGTATATATACGTTATAGTCCGCGCTTTTAACCCTTGGAGACCGATTTTAGGGAGAAGCCGGGGTGTTTTTCCCACCTCGGTGCGCGTGGCTGGCACCAACCTCTGCCTGATGCCGCCAGAGCAGGATCCACGTTGCTGCGGGTTGGCCGAGCGTGCAGGGACGAGGTGAGCGGGCTGTGAGAGGGAATCGAGAGGTCCCTGGGCGAAGCAGCGAATGCACGGTTAAAAAGACCAAAAAAACTAAAAAAATATAATTATTAGTAATAAATCCAGAAAGAACAATGACATGCTACGGGTGCGACGGGAGCACAGCGAGCATCCCCCCGTGCCCAGCCAGGCGCTGGCCTCGCCATTCCTCCTTCGTGGCATTTTTGGGGTGATAAAAGGCACTTTGAGCGAGGCCCCAGGGCTGCAGAAGCGTGAAAGCAGTTTTGACAGAGAGGGAAACTATATCGGCTCGCGTTGCCATCAGTTTCACTGCACCGGTGTGGCTCTGGTGAATTAACAGGCTCGTTAATTGGGCTGGCGGAGGGAGCACCCGCGCCCGTTTCTGGATAAGGAGCACTGCAGCGCTCGCCTGACCGGGAGGCGACGCGGCAGGAGGACGGGCCAGGCTTTGCTGCCGTTTTAGGGGGTTTTTGCAAGTCCAGCTCTTCCCGGAGAGCCGGGAGAAGCACGGGCAGCTCGCAGGCAAGGGCTGCCTGCAAATCCTGCCAGAGGCGCGGAGCTGAGAGCACAGCTCCCCACGGGACAGATGAACCGTGTTTGGATTTGCAAAGCCCGGTCTAAAACAAGCATGACTCACCTCTGGTTTTATTTTTCCTTTTGGCCCTATTGTTCTCTGGCTTGTTCTAGGGTGGTGGGGGTTTTTTGTTGTTTTTTTTTTAAAAAAAAATTTAATTTTAAAAGAGCAGAGCTGAGCACATACCAACAAATCAAGGGGGAGAGAGTGAGGCAGGGCAAGGGGGGAACCGTTGCCGTTGCTCTACCCTTGTCAGGATACGTGTTTCTTCACTTCATGTGGAACCAAAACAAATACAAAAATAAACCAGAACTCGTTAAGACCATAAAATGTGAAAATGTGAAAATCTGAAAAAAACTCCAACCAAAACAACCCACAAAGTGTTGTAATAAAAGAGTTGGTTTTCAGACCAGCGAGTCCCCATCCCTTTGGGAAGAAGGAAGAGGAGGGGAAAAAAAAAGGACGGGAAGAGATATTTTGTTTTGTTTCACCTCATCGCCTGAAATAACAGTCTCAGTAGCGAAAAATGTTTCTTACGATAATCCCAGAAACTGTAAAAAATAAATTATTTAAGAAACAGCTTTCTCTGTACAGCTCTTAAAATTCATCGTGTCGCACCAAGGCCTCCCCGAAGTCTGTGGCCTGACTCCCCACAAACAAGTCATACTTCTCCACGATCTCCTCTTTGGTCAGCTTGCCGTCCTGCGAGAGAGCAGAGACAGAAATTCCGATTATTTACCCCACGGCAGCTCCGTTCCTCTCCTCCCCAGCTCCAGCAAAGCCCACTTGACCCTCCAAGGGATGAAGTGCGCTGCCCCAGGAGGAGCCAAACCACTGTAGGAAGCGCGCGCTCAGGCAACTCTTAATTAGACAGCTTAATGAAGGCACGTGCCGAGCCGTTTCAAAGGGCGTCTGCATTATCCTTGGGGAAAGGAAATTCTCTGAGCTGTCAAGTCAGAGGCTGTGGGCCCAGCTCCAGCAGGGAATCGGGCAGGGGGAATATTCTCGGCAGGTTCCCACCTTGTTCTGGTCGGATTCGTAGACGAGGTGCCGTGCTTCTGCCTCAGCGTGGTCATAATCCGAAGGGAGGATCCAATCTTTGGTTTCCTCCTTGTCCATCCTGCCATCGCGGTTCTTGTCTCTGAACTCCACAAACTGTTCCCTCTCTGTCTTCACCCACTCGGGCTCATCAGCGTCCCCATCGTGGCTGTACATGTCACCTGGAAGGCACGGCACCCGGCTGCACACCCCCTCTGCCAGATCCCGTGCTGGTGGGACACACGTGCACGCCTCCCCCATCCCACAGGAGCATGGATTGCACCCGGTTAGACCCCAGGATTGGCGTGTGGGCTGCTGCTTCCAAGAGCATAACGACGAGACCCCCCTGTCCTCCTCTCAAGAGCTTGCCCTTTCCATCTTTGAGGACAGCTTTTACGCTTATTTCCCTAAATTCCCACCCAAAATCTGACAGTGCTGCTTCAAATCAGTTTGGAGAAGCAGGCAGCATTTCTCCTGACATACTTTGGAGCCAGACGTGCTTCTCACCGCCCCTCTCCCCCGCTGAAGCTTGCCATTTCAGATAAGGGGTGTTAAAAAGGGCAGCTGTTAGGTGTCCCACCGCTGCCAAGGGAGGAGGCAGGGCCAGGCAGCCCCCGCCGCGTTCAAGCGCGGACAATCCTGGAATGGGAGCAGATGCTCCCTTGCCTCGGAGGGCCTGGAAGCTGCTTGTCCCACCCTGAGCACCCAGGGCCTGTCACCGGTGAGGGATTTAACCCAGAAATCCCACAGCGAGGACGGAGGAGCAGGGCAGGTCTAAAGTTAGGAAGTTAAGAGAGATAATGAAATTCCAGGAGGAGGAGCAGGGATGAGAAAGCACATGCCAGCAGCTGCTCCTGCCAGACAGGGCAAGGAGGGGACACAAAGGGGACACGGCGTGAGGCACTCGTGTCTCACCTATGTACTCCTCCAAGTCAATGAAGCCGTCCCCGTTCTTGTCGATGTCCTCCATGGTTTCCTGCAGGCAGGAGAGGATGGTTAGCTGGGCTCGGAGCAATTCTCCCCCACAGCAACCCCTTCACTGGGACTGATCCAGCCCCAGCAAGCATGAGGGTGCCATCTACACGTTCAAAAAAAACCCCAAAAGCCGGTTTGTGTGCTCCACACAGACAGGCCAATCCTCTCTGCCTCTGGCCATCCCTGACCCACATCTGCTTGATCTGCTCGAGGCCACCCCACTGCAGGACTGCTACTGGTGAACAGCCTGATTTCCAGCCCTCTCCACCTCCTTCTTTGCCATAAACACCACTGTCTCACGCAAGATCACCAGCTGCAGCGGACCCACCTGCACAACTATATCTTTCATGTAATCGTACTCTTCGGGGTGCAGAAAGGCGGTGAACTCTTCCTTGGTGGCAGTCAAGTCTCCATCCTTGTCAGCCATCTTGAAGCGCCGTTCATCTCGCACCATCATTTGCTTATAATTAAACCCGTCGTCGGGGTCCGGGTCATCTGGGCAGAAAAAAAGAGGCAGCGCCCCGGGTCAGCTCGGGCCGGGGGGGAGATGCCCCATGGTCACCACCAACCCAGCCCAACCTCAACCTCTTCAACCCAACCTCAACCTTCCAACACTTCACCACAGCAGCCTGAATTTTAGGTATCTGTGGCCATCGTGCCTCTCCCGCACCGATTCTGCCAGGAGGAAGAGGAGGAGCTGCCAGTGGCCGTGGGATATCACTGTTCCCAGAGAAGATGCCCCCAGGAGTCAGGGATCAGGGGTTTTTTGGCTGGCGCGGGCCCGAAGGCTCAGCCCAAGCTATTTCTGGAGGAGAATGTGTAAGGGGATATTGGTCCCCGCTGCCGGGGCGGCTTCAAAGCCAGCAAAACATCACGCAGTGCCCGCCGCAGTGGGAATATCTGGGCACATATGGCCACTAGATACAGCTATGCCAACAGCTATAGATAAGCTTTGGGATACCAAAGTCAGCTTTGTTTGTCAGCCTATAGAAAAATATCAATAGAGGAGGACGTAGCTGAATCCTTGTGGGGTCAAGTTAAGCAAGAGCCAGGCCTGGTCTAAAAAAAGGCTCCCTCCCCTCTCTGTTTACATCCAGGACAAAAGGCAGGGGATTAAGCAGCTCTATACAAGCCTCAGTGCTAGCCAACCATTAAATATAAGACTGTAAGAAGATTTTATTTTAAGTTACCTCTATAGGGCACAATTAAGACTAAAGTTTACTATTCTATTCCCAAGCTTTCACCTTGAAATGTGGCATACGCCGAAAGCTCAGACAGAGCAAACAAAAGCCTCAGGATCAGTGTTGGCTGGCACAAGCAGAGTGAGTCAGAGTTAAAAAGCAGTGTCTTTTGATACAGGTGATTCTGCCATTCAGGCCAAGTGGCTTTAATGAGCTTTAACCAGGTGGGTAGCAGCAGAGTGCTGAGCAAGTTGACTGTTTAACAAGGGTTAAACACACCCAAAACTGTTTTGCATTTTAGTCCCCGGCTTCAGTGGCACAAGTGAAACTTTATGAGGCAGGTTGAGCGGGGAGAGCTGGGTAATCGCTTGGGAGCTGCAGGCAGCAAAGCCACGAGCGCAACTTTTTAATCTTCCCAATACAAGCAGAACACACACAAGCATGTCTGGTTTCAGAACCCACCCATGGTGACAAGCAAGTCTGATGGAACTGAAGAACAAGAGGAAAATAAAATTATTATTATATAATTTTTAAGGCAGTTATTAGGGGAGTTTCACTTTAAGATTAAGCTCTCTGATATGTATCACTTAATCTTGCTTTCCCTATGGAAATATATTTCGATCCACAGAAACAGCTGGTGCACACCGAGCTACTTTATTACAGTACTGGATGCAACTCAGTGACTAATACAGTACTGAAGTTGGGAAAAAAAACCCAAAGACCAACAAACCCCGTATTTCATTTTGATGACAAAAAGCAAGCATTTTTTAAATACTACGTAGAGCAGCAACAGAGGGTGGTGCCTCGGCTACCACACACCGGGAGAGGGATGTTCTTAACTCAATTAAGGGATCGTCCGGCCTCTTGGCTATGGATCAAGCTCTCCAGAGGCACTTCCAGCCAGAGAGAGAAGGGAGGGGAGAATCTTGTGTAAGGGACGAGAATATTTCAGCAGAATGGAGCTGTGGAAAAGCGATTGCTGCTGAAATAAGGAGCATGGAGCCAATGCATTAGGCAGGCACAGCTCTGCTGGCTAGAGCCCGGCAGCGTGGCTGTGGGAGTGGGGTTGCTGGGATCCTCCCAGCGTTCAGTAAGGACAAAAGCATGTGGGAGCAGCGCTATAAAAGGCTTTATCAGTATCTGCCAAGGGCACTCGGCATCAAGCACCGGTCCCCAGCTTGGGCTGGTGAGCTCTTTATGGCATATCGTCCATCACAGGGGCCAGGCACTCCCCTCTCTTACTAATTAGGCTTGAGGAATGGTTTTCTCATTAAGGTTTTTCCTCAATAAAGGTTTGTGTTTTCTTTTAAAATTTTTCTACAGTTGCAGGTCATAAATCCCACTGCATGGACTCCAAAATTGTGATAAAAGCCTTCCTAGGACCTCTGCTCCCCCTTCACAGCTGAATTTGAACATGCAGATAGGCTAGGCTTTCTGTGGATTTCAGGAATTACATTACTAATGGAAAAGGCAAGCTTAGAAAGATCTGCCCCAGTCCCAAGAGGGTCTGGAAAGCTCAGTAAGAACCAATGGGGTCCTGGGGGGCCGATTTCCCCAGCCACCAGCACAGCAAACTTCAATCTTCAACCTACTCTTTCAATAAAAGAGCCAGAACCAAGAAGTAACAGCCTCCATACGTTCTGCAGAGCATATGACTATCTTTGGAAATATTTAGTAAATTAAACTTTATTTCATGCTTTCAAGCTGTAGCTCATCATACCATATATGTCTGCATTCCAGGAGGCGGGATCAACTGGCAGAGGAACTGGTATTTTTCTAACATCTTAAGCCCAGAAGAGCTTCTTCTTACTTCACTCCTCAGGGTGTTTAAGTCCTTACAGGGCTGCTGACCTGTCTTATGTTCCAAAATGTACAAGCTCTGGGGTCTAAAGCTACTGCCAGGACAACTGGATAAAGTGAGATATGCACACAGGACTTTGCAAAGCGATTAAAAGACTCTTTGCTAACAATCTTCACACATTTAGGAAAGGTGCAGATACCCAGAAAAATGTGGCTTCTACAGCCACAGGTTAGTTGGTGTCTTTCTGCGGGCCCTAAATGCCACCAGTAGCTTGAAATTCAAAAGCTAGAAGGCAAGAAAAACATTACCCCGTGTGCCTTTAATCACATTATTGCTCACAACTGAGTCTGAAGCAAAGTTTCACAATTAAGTGCATCAATAAAGCAGAGTTATAAGCTGCACACTGATTGCAAACTTCACCTTTGGGTTTTTCCCACATCTTTTATTTTTTCTCCTTAGATTACCCTTCACTAATACCATCAGAAGGTAAATTGGGAGGAGACTTTTTTTTTTTTTAATCCAAGGGTTTAGGGATGAGTGGAGAGCTCCTGCTCTGCTCCACCACACTTCTGCTTTATTGATTAGAGCCCACCACCAGATCGGACACCTTGCCCCTTACCGAGGTAAGTGCCATATGTCACGTTTCTGTACTCATCCCAGGAGATAAATCCATCTTGATTCATGTCAAACTCCTGCCACTGGCGTTCGACACTGTCATACACGTATTTCTTCTGGGCCTTCTTAATCCAGGCTTTCAGCTCCCCCTCCGTCACAAACCCATCCTTATCCGTGTCTATCTTATCTACAATCATTCTACAAAAACAAAACAGCAAGTTTCAAGTGCCAGCTCCGCAAAGTTTTTATCCCAAGAGTAGAGACCTACCTAAGATGTAGCCGTAGGTGGCATTTTTATATTCCTCCCAAGAAATGAGGCCGTCCTCATTGAGGTCGTGCCCTTTCCACTGCCGCTCTACATCCTCGTATATCCAGCGCTTTTGTGCAAACTTAATCCAGTCTTTCAGCTCTTCCACAGTTACAAACCCGTCTTTGTCTTCATCTATTTTACTTACAATCTTTCTGTAGAAAATGCAGAAAAATCCAGCAAGAGTTAAAGGAAACAAGGCTCTAGTTCTACCAGGCAGAGCATTAGAACCGGTGGTGGGCTACTGCCAGCTGCTGCAGTGATCAAGTCAAGGTGTTCATCACCAGGTCCCAGTAACGCAACCACAGGGACAGGTTGTCCTTAAAACCAACATATGGTTTAGCCACCAAAACACTGGCTTGCTCACTCTTGGGCCATTCAAGTTTTGTGTTCTTCAGGAACACAAATTTGCCCTAAGGGGGAAAGCATTTTTTTGTTAGACCTTGGGAAATACCCAGTTGTGTGTCTTCTTAACTCCCTTGATGGCATGCAAGGAGTTAAGCACTTAGACATACTTACATTAAAAGTGGGAAGACTGGCCCTGGTGAAGGAATACATACACCGAGCTTTGGCTTATTTGCACGCCCAAGCCCAGCAAGGAAGAGAAAACCTTCAGAGGACAGCAATGAGAAACTGATGTCAATATCAGCTCCCACCAGAGAAGGATACCCCCCATTTACCAAGGGAGAAACCAGAGATGCGGGGTTTATAAAGCACAGTGCAAGGCTGCGTGCCTTCTTTATTTTTAGCAGCAGCTGTGAAGAAAAGCGGCCAGGAGGAATGCAGAGATCCATAGGCAGATGCACGTGAGCCTCGGGGAGGGGAAGGCAGCACGGTCAGGGGGAGCTGGGCTGTTTAATCCTCACCGTTCCTCGTGTTTTACTTCTAGGAGTACCCGCAATGTTTGCACGACGCAGGGCAGGCACAGCACACGTTGCCTTTCAAGCTTAGTGCTGGGAAATCTCAGTTTTGTACTCCCCTTGGCAGTGCCAGGCGATTAAAGCCAGGGATGACAGCCCAAAACGCTTTGCTCTGTGAACTGGGATCTTTTTTTTTTTTCCCCTCCTTTTAACAGGAACGTTCAATATGAAACCAGTTATCTTTAAATTCAGTAATTCTTAACTCACGCATGCTAATGTGAGGAATTAAAAAAGACAAGTGTTTTAAGTCATCACAAAGACTACTAATTCCCCAAATATTTGATGCAAAGCAAAACACAGAGTGCAAACCCAGCCTCAACAAACAGATGGGACACCAGAACCACCCTGCACTTAGTTCCCAGGTTTTGTTCTATAATTGCTTTTAAAATGCAAAACCACGATTTCCTCTGTGGCACAAAGGATGTTCCTAAAAATGAAAAGCTGGATAGCTGGGTAAGACTGGTAAAAATATTTGCTTTAGTTCCAGAAGAGTCTTTCAGCTCGATGCCATACTTCACCTGTTGCAGGTGGCAGCTCGCAAACCATGCACCACATACCAGAGGGCTGAGTCATTTTACAGCCACATTTTAATACTCACTATTTCAGGGAAACAATTAAATTTTTTAAATACTGCATTGACATTCGAAAGCAGGACAACGACCCCACCATAAGAGCACATAATGCTCTCCTGTGACAAGGCACTGTGCAGGCTAAAACCTCACGCTTTGTTTGTGAGAGATTAAATTGCAAACACAAGAGTCTAGGATTGGGCTGGCTGGAGGCTCATTTCCCAGGAATGGCAGGGATCATCCTTCCGCAGCTTTATCACAAAGTGGCCTCTGAGGACCAGATCCCATTAGAAATTTCCCCAGCTGCTTCCCCAACCATAAAATCTGGACCATCACAGCCTTATTAAAAAGATTTCTGTGATACCAAACCCCACAGCGTCAGCAAAATGAGGCGGCAGCACAGCAGAGCAGTCAAGTGACAAGATCTGGGCAGCAGCAGATCTTGTACAAAACCACTTTTCATCTGTTCAGCCAAGGAAGAGAAATCGGCCACCAGCCGAGCTGTGAAGCACATGGAGCTCAGGCATTGGCACGGCTCACAGCCATCACAAGAAAAATGGGGGGGGGGGGGGGGGAACCACAAAAACCTACAAAAAACACTGGAATGAAGAACTGGAGCCGGCATCAGTAGATAGCCAAGTCAACTTTTCCAGGAAAGGTTTCTAGGTGGGGCAGCAGAAGTTCAGTTTTAATTAGAGAAGTTTCCCTGTTTGATTGCTTTAAAAGAAAGTTAAACTCTGTCCCCACCTGGAGCTCAGGGCAAGCTGGGCACTGCTAGGGACACTTCGGCAGCTCCTAAACCTCTGCCTTCAGCTGGTTTGGTGGCTTAGTGCCGAAACCTGATGCTCACAGGCTGGTTTCCCAGGGCAGAAGCCACAAAAGCTGTAAATTTTAATTAAAAAAAACAACCCATAGTTTGTCACACAATGCCACAGAACCCTGTGTGTGGAGGGGCTGGCAGGGGTACCAGATGTTTTGTGATGGCTGGCAGCTGGAGTTGACAGGCTGCTTTGCTTTCTTACTCGCCCATCCTAGGGAAGTGAGGGGATCCTGTTTGCTCAGCGCTATTTCCAGGAAACTGAGCATTCCCCTAATTCAGCAGCCTTTAAAGAAAAAACAAGGTAGAACATGGTATGTTGTTCTGAAATCATGGTTGCCCCAGAAAACAGGGGGGTGAGAAGAGCCGTACAGAAACAGTCATAAAACACAGAGCCAGTGCTCTCTCCCAGAACACAGTCCTTTCAACAGCACAACAGTCATTAAAAAAATAATTTACCAAATTTTGCACTCATAACAAGTTTATCAAACCAATTCAGGCTTGGGAAAGTGTGATGAATTTGCCTCCAACTTAAAAAAAAAAAAAAAGCTGGTTTATGTCAAGGGCCAAAGCAGTTTGAAATGGCCTCGTTAAAACATCCGAGTGGAAACTCTTACCCCAGCCCTGCTTCCACTGCCAGCTTTTTCCAGTAGATAACTCAGCAGAACAATGAAATTAAAATGCAGAGCCATGACAAAGCCTACGGGTCAGGAAAACAGTGCAGGGGAGGAGGATCGCCAGTGTACTTCTGCTCTCTGCAGAAGCAGAGCAAAGCTGCACGTTCTCCTTTGCATTCACTCCTGTTTTGAGTGGAAACAGAGAGATTCTCTCCAAACTATTTCCCTCACAAAAAGCCACACGGCTCATCCAATTTTGCAGCCTGCAGACTGACAAGGGCCACAATGGATCTAGTGGTCCAAAGAGGTTTTTTTTTCTAGTTTAAAGAGCCCGGATGGTCCATATGGGTGCTAAAGTACATGTGACAGCCTGGCAACACCCTGCCCCACAAACCCAACTGTATCTATCTCGTTTACTTCACTCTGGGCAGCACTTCCCTGAGCACCTAGATGTGGTTAAGCTTTCTCTTCTCATCAAGGAGCCCTATTCCTCCCTACCAAAAAACCCCAATTTTCATCATGGTCTGCAGCAAGCGCTGCTCCACCAACTGTAGTGCAAGGTGAAGACATTCAGCTCTTACACCGAGGGCTACGCCGGTGAGCAAAGCCCATCCAGGCGCTGAGATATTGCTCTGGGGCAGGAGGCAGAAAGCCTGCTGTCTTCAAAACCAGAAGAAAAAAAATCCCAAAGCTGAAGAGTTAATAGGCAACTTGGACCATCACAAGTCAGCCCTTCAGCCTGACCCCTTGAGAACTGTCCCAGCAGCAAAGCTGAGCTCACCAGGGAGGTGCCAGGCAGAAGCGCAGCCCACAAGCCTCTGAAAACGTCTCGTCTGGGCTGAGCCTCCGAAGTTTTAAGCCTTTCTAAGCCCAATATGAACAACTGTGCCGGCAGCTGCTGCCACATGCACAAAGGCACATGCTATAGTGCCAAGGAATGGAGATTGCCAGGGCCAGCACGGACCGTCCCTAATAAACACCCTGTTCTGATGTCTGCAGGTGGCAGAGAAGGCAAAGCAACAAAGCAGAAATTAAATTTGCAAGAGTTGCTCTGTTTTCGCTAACTTGGGACTCGGCACAGCAACCAGCTGCTTCTCAACTAGGAAAAAATAACATGGCGGGAAAATGCAGCTAATCCTATGGGCCTTCGGACTCCAGCCCTAACTGGTGACTGGCGAGCTCGTTTAGCACTGTTTGAGTACAGCAAAGCAAAAGATATCTATTTTCATTCATACTTTGTAGTTTTGGGGAGTATTTAGTGCTTAGAAGCAAGTGTGCATGACTGGAATAATTCAAGGTGACCTTGCAGGCTGAGACCATCTCCAGTGATGGGAACTGCACATGTGCTGTGTAACTTTGTCACCGTCACTTGTGCTGGTCACTAAATTTCAGCTACTGCTGCCTTAAAAATGACATTTAAAAAGCTCTAGCTGAGACTAGCTCTGCCATCTGAGGTGCAAGAGAACGGTACATGAATGCTGGGGTGAGTTTTATGGACAGCACCACATGGATTTGTTCTCTCTCTCAATTTGATTTTTATTTGAGCTCTTTTCCTTACCCGAGTCTCTCCTTGCTCTCCTCTGGTGTGAGCTGATCGAAGGTTTTGGCCTCATCTGCGCCAAGGAAAGCATCGTGGTCATAATCGAAGTTCTGCGCGTCATCATGGACCTTGTCGCTGAGCTGCGGGTCATGGTGAACACGGTCCTTCTTCTCGGTGGGTTTGCTTGAGATGCAGAGCATGGAGAGAGACAGGCACAGCAGGAGCTGAGGGATGGTCATGGTGGTTTGGAAGCACCTACGTGACAGCAAGAGAACGGGAATTGGAGCTCACCCTGCAACAGGGACACTGGAGCAGCATGCTGCCAGTTCCAGTGTCACAAACCAGAACTCTGACACCAAAACAGGAGAGCTGATAAATTAATATAAACTACTGGGGCAAAATCATGAGTGAATGCAGACTATCAGGGCAAAACGATCCTTGAATCCCATGGTGCCTGCAGAAACCCTGTTAACACAGGGAGCAGCTCCGTGTTTCCAAAGCCGTGCGGTGAGCCCCAGCCGAGCCCCTCCATACGGCAGAGAGCAACAACTGCGCTTGCTGGAAGCAGAGCCTGCTCGGTGAGGAATGTGAAGGATGCATTGCAAATGCGCCCAGTGGATCGCCTGCGAGGCCCCTGCCAAGCTGGTCGCCAGCCATGCCGACTGCCCTCTGCTCTCACATCCTCCTGCCCAATTCCCCAATTCCCTCCCACAAAAAAACTCCTTCCCAGTGAGGTACCTTGTCTACCCAACAGCTTCAGACACTCCTCCAGGATCTCCCATACCCTGATGCGGACGGAAGCCTTGCCAACACATATTTCACTGTTAATTCAAGTCCCACCAGGCTTGTTACACCCATCTGGAACCCGATTCCAATTGCCAAGCGGGTGACAGATGCACATGATGACAGAGACGCTCAGGATGTGGCGATTTATCACCCAGATTGTCTGTCCAGTGCACACACAGACATGTCACAGCATTGGGACAGTCGCAGCTCACCTCTGAGTAGAAAACACCAGATAAAAGCACAAGAGCCGTACTCTGCAATCAAAAAAGGCTCTCAGAAGTTTTCCCCATCCTGATCTCTTTAATCTAAATTTAAATCAACTAGCTAATACACGTATTCTTCAGCATACCACCCCACTTCTCCAGCAGTAGGATCAAGCTGCCTTACTCTCCCTATGCAGGCAGAACTCCACCAGCACGGTCCTGCCCCAAAAATTTTATAAAATAAAGTTCTCCTCTGTAGAAACCAGAAGTTAAAGAACCCATGGAACTAAAATTACTTGCAGAGGTTAGAAAGGAATAACAGAAAGGGACCCATTCTATCTATTTTTTTTAAGACTATGTATGCAGCAGGGCAATGAATCCACTAAACCACCCCCTGTAATGCCTGAAGGATTCATCTGTACAATGTTTGGACCACATGAATCCCTTTGGTGATGGGAGCAGGCCACTTGCCCCACAAAATAAAAAGTTCTCAGACAGACTGAGAGTTGTTTGATCTTTAACATCACCATAACCGTGCTTAAAGCCATATTCACACTCAGAGGACACAAAAAGAGACAAAAACGGGTCACACTCATCATATAAATAGTCAAGCCTGTTGTCAGAGAAGCTCATCCTTGCAGCTGGCAAGGAATTGCTTGTCCGAGAGCTGCACGCCCTGCAACAACAGCACTGCCATCAGGGTATGAACCCACAAGGAAGATGAAGGACCCAAGGAAGACCAGCGTGAGGTGAGACACTGACAGCGTGACAGCAACTGGGTGTTACCTGCAGAATGGGGTGTCAGGGAAAAAAAAAATAAAAAATGTATCAATTTAAAAGAACCTGAACCAGGTCAGGTACTGACAATGCACCCAGCTGCTTTGCCCTAAAGGTCATCGTTCTGCTGGCTGAGTCGGAGCGGGTTTGGCTGCTCCAATCTATTGATCTGTCCCCAGCAGAGGCACAAGGGAATGCCTCCCACCGTGGAGCTTGCCAGCAGCTACTGCAGGCTAGCAGCTCAAGGGCTCAGCATTGCCACAGACCCGAGGGGCAAGAGGGAGCAGGACGCAGCTCGGTGCTCAGAGAAACCCTGCCTGGCATCGAGTGATGTTCCTGCTCCTTGTCCCTAGGAAGCAAAGCCTTGCACACAGCAATGGCAAAGCCGTCCTTCCTGTCCCAGGAGCAGGCAGGCCAACCTCAGGGCTGAGGCAAGGTAGCAGCAGCCAGTGAGCAAAGAGAGAAGTCAGACCCCAAAGAAGTGAAAGCATTGCCAGTTTTCCTGTCAAGAAAGCTGGAAACCACTCTCTGCTGGGCAGCAGGGGAAGAAAGAAGAGTCCCACTGCCATGACTGTACCTGCCAACGTGTGGCTCTCGAAGGGAGAATGAATGATCTGCAGCGGGAAGGGATGAGGGATTTGGGCTGTGGATTCTGGTCTTGTACATGGGAAATGCATAATGATGCCTTGGGCTTTCAGCCATTAATTAGTCCAAATAAAAGGGAAGCTTGGGCATAGTTCAGCTGAAGGAAAAAGACATGTGCATGCTAGAGCATTGGAATGGATGGAAAAGCTGGAAGAACAGAAGCTTTCCTCAACTCACAAATAATTTTTGCAACACAAGCCATTGGTGTAAACCCATGCTACCGTGTTATACCAGACATTCGGAGGATCAGGGTTTTGATCCCATCCTAGAGGCAGGATCCCACAGACCTCAGCCCCTGCATCTCATGGAAAGAATATCAAGATAACACCACCACAAAAATATCTGAGTTTAGAATAAAATAGACATCACAGAAAGCAGTAACACTTCTCACCAAGCTGCAGAGGGCCAACAGCTTGCCCCATGAATGCAGACCCTCACACTGCTCCTGCTGACAGCATACCACGCTGGAGCACGAGGCAAGGATGCAGAGATGGATGGCACCGCGCTGCCAGCCCCATGATGATCCTGAGGCATTGCACAGTGCCTGTGGGCTACCGCACAGGATGAGCAGATGATGAGGAAGGTGGGAGTGGAAGTAGTTCTGCAGTAGCCCTGCCAGGAGAGCAGCATCCATCCTTTCAGCCAGCACAGAGGTGGCTTTTCTCCTCCTAATCGTTCTCCAGCACATCACAGACAACACCTCCTCATTACACTTTATTAGTTTTAAATGCACTAATACTCCCTTGTGGCTTTTATGACATGAAGGATACCTAGAACCACCCCCAGGGATTTTCCCAGGGCTGGGTGACTTCCTCCCTTCCCCACCTCCTTGCATCTCGCCTCTCCAGATCACCACAGAAAGATTTAATCACAGCTCCTACCAGTCTGCAACCACATGGAATGAGCCTTGTAGTCAACATCAGCTGAGGGAAGAAAAGCTGCATCCTCCTGGGGACAGGAAGACCAGAAAGCAAATGAGATTAAAAGCAACACCCGCCCAGCCAGTTATGATCCAAGCTCGATCCCAGTGAAAAATCCTCGAACCCTGGCTACCTCTGATGCAATCCAGTGCTGCCATGACCTCAGGAGGAGGAGGAGAATACCCCAAGCATTATTTAAGAGGAACTCTGTATATATACTTTTACACAGAGTACCAGACTCTTGCACAGCTGGAGCACATCCCAGCACCAAGGACCTGCCCAAAACGGACCAGCCTCTTGCTAATCCTGGGAGCAATCTGGACTAAAGCACAGGGTGACCTGGAATCAGTGTAAATACCATGATTTTATCTACAATGTCCACAGAGCGAGGCCATGAGCCATTTGGAGGTGATTTTAAAGGACAATCTGACCTCAAACACATATCTTAGCATCAGGCCAGGTGCCAGGGAAGCAATGAACCTTACTCTACAAGTAAAGATGCTGCTCTAGTGCTTGGTGAGACAAAAAACCCCCACCCATACCCCAACCATTATTCATAAATAATTCACATCAGTAACAACTTCTGCTGACCAACAGCTGCTCTACCAATAGTACTGACCCCCAAATTTTCCTCAGAGCTCACAGTTCTGTGAAAAACAATGCTTCGAGCTTGATTACACACACCCTTCTTCTCTCCCCAGCTACTTAAGCAAACCACAAACCGCTAAGGGAAGGGATGCTGGCAACAGTTCTCTGTTCTCCTAAATAAAAGGGTCTCAGTGGTGAACCACAGGGAAATCAGAAGCAGCAATTAGCGGTGGGGAGTTGGGAGATATTCCCTCAGAACAGGGTCTCCTGGAACCTTGGCTAGAGGAGGAAGTCAAGACTCTGGTTGGTTTTGCAGCGGTATTGATGGAAGAACTTTGGATTCTGTGCTGGGCTTAGTTTTTACAGCAATATTCAAAGCAGACTGACAGCTTGAAACCCCTTTGGAAGCACATTTCCCACCTTGGAGTCCAGCTAGGCTCACAGAAAAAAACCCACAACAGAATTAGATCAAAGTTGGAAATTAAGTCTCTATTTTGGCTTTTCAGGGGATTCATCCCATCCCCCGGTGGCCTTGGGCTGACAGGCAAACCTGGTCCTTACCCACAGGTGGAAGACCAGGAGGTCACCTACGCACACTGCTGACAGAGCTCCATGTTACAACAAGGGTGACTGTGACAAACAGCAGCCCAGTACAAGACACCACGAAGTCAAAAGGCAAGTGGACACAACTGTGTGGATAACAAAGGATTATGTCGAATATCTGAGTTGGTTTGGGTTCATTAGCATATCCCTTCCAATAAGCAATTGCCAATGTTTGCCCTGCTGCGTAATTAACAGCAGTGATTGAGGAATTGCCACTCTGCTCCCCAAGGCCTGCATGATTTTATCAGGAGCTAAATAACGGGTGAGAAAGAAGCAATTTATGCCCAAAACAGTCACTCATCCACACAAGAAAAGCCTGAAAGCTTGGAGCTCTGCTAACAATGAATTAAGAGGCAAATGGACTTGGACGACACTTCCTCACACCGTGGGTCCCCTTGCAGCTCAGCACCAGCAACGCTGCAGCCAGTCATCCCAGTGCAGGATGCAGCCCTGGCTGGGGGTACTGACGGAGGAACGGGCAGCAGGAACCTGGTACCGGACCCTGGCTGAGGCCCTCGGGGGTGCGGTATGAGAATGGAGGCTCCTTCTCCCTGGGATCTGGCAGCCGCCCGTTTCCCAGTGATGCTGCAGGGAGACCCAGACTGCACGGGGAGGCGCCAGCAAGGGGCTTCCCCCAGCCCCCACCCCGCAGGGGCACCAGGGCCGTTACACAGGGCGGTACCAGGGCCACGACGGCGTCGACGGGCATCTTCAGTCCTCGCCGCCAAGGCAGCCCCACGCGAACGGGACCGGCCTGGGGGACACACAGCAACACTGCTGCACCCCCGCCGTGGATTCCCATGGCGACCAGGCCCGAGGCTGCCGAGGCCCAGCCCAGCCGGTGCCACGTTACCGCTCCCCCGTGACGGGCCGTCAGAGCGAGACGGACGCTGCTCCCTCCCAAGAACCGCCCCCACCAGCGGCCGGGCTAAGGCGCGCCCCCCCAGCACTGCCGGGCCGGGCCAGGCCCCGTCCCTCACCGTTACCGGGAGCCGCCGCCGCCGCCCGCTCTCCTCAGCCTCTCTGCCGACCGGAAGTAGGCGCCGCGCCACGCCGCACGGCCCCCCGCGCTCGCTCTGTGTCGGCCAATCAGAGCGTCGCTCCACCTCCCCGACTCTACGTAAGGTACTCTGACTGGTCTATACCGCCGTCTGTCCGACTGTTCTCCCGCCCCCACGCTGCCTCCCGCCCACCTCCCCGCCCCTTCGCTCCCGCCCCCTCCGCCCGCCGCAGCCCCGCCTCCCTCCGCAGGGGACGCAGACGTCGATTGGCTGGAAAGCGCCACGTCCTCACGCGCGCGCCGGCCGGCGGCCCCGCCCACCTGGGCACCTCCTCCCTCCGCCCCGTTCCTCACTGCGCGTGCGCGCCGGGGGCGGTGTGGGGGGCGGTCACGTGCGCGGGGGCGGGGGCTGGGGCAGGGGCAGGGGCTGGAAAGGGCGGGAAAAGGGTTAGGCGGTGGTGGGGGTTGTGGGGCTACGTAGCCTTTCCTCAGTCTTTCTGGCAGCCAGGGCTCGGCTGCTGGGGCACTGTGGGATCGGTCCCTTCTTCAGCAGTGGGGTCCTTGTGGTCTTTCTTCAGTGGTGAGGACGTTGTGGTCGTAGAGTGGTATCTCCTCGTGAAATGCCTCTTGAGTGAGGAGAGCCCTCCCCTCAGGGCAGCATCTGCCTGCTGTGCAGGGCTCTGCTAGTGGCAGTTCTGTCTGAGGAGGCACGCAGATCTCCACATATGGAATTATTTAGTCAGGGTATGCTTGACATTGCTGCAGGTGGTTTCTGAGAGCTGATGTGTTTGGTTCACATGTATCTAAACCATAGTATCATCTAGGTTGGAAAAGGCCCTTAAAAACCTTCCTAAACGTCAGCAGAACGGGAATACTAAAACCAAAGCTCAGGACTAATGGCTTACCTTGGACCTCTCCTCACAAATCCCTGATATGAGGTAGTTTTATTGGTGAGGAGCAGTGTTTGGTTTGATGCCATGCTTAGAATCATAGAACGGTTTAGGTTGGAAGAGACCTTTGAGATCAAGTCCAACCGTTAACCCAGCACTACCAAGTCCACCACTAAACCACATCCCTAAGCACCACGTTTACACGCCTTTTAAATACCTCCTGGGACAGTGACTCAACCCTTTCCCTGAGTAGCCTGTACCAGTGCTTAACAACCCTTTTGAAACCTATTATTTTTCCTAATATCCACTCTAAACTTCCCCTGGCACAACTTGAGGCCATTTCCTCTCATCCTGTCGCCTGTTACTTAGAAGAGTCTGACCCCCACCTTGCTGCAACCTCCTTTCAGGTAAATTGTAGGGAGTGAGAAGGTCCTCCCTCAGCCTCCTATTCTCCAGGTGGAACACCCTCAGTACCCTCAGCCGCTCTTTGTAAAACTTGTGCTCTAGACCCTTCACCAGCTTTGTTGCCCTTTGTTGGATATGCTCCAGCACCTCAGTGTCTCTCATAGTAAGGGTCCCTGCTGCGCTGCCAGACGTGGCCTGAGCAAGCATGTCATGACCACATCAATCCAAAAATAACTCGGAGGAGCACAGGGATCCTATGCTGGTAAGTTGACAGCAAGCTTTATAAATATATTTCAATTTGGGCTTAAAATGCTGCATGGCATTTTAATTACTTACATTTAAAATTACTGCTTTGTAGCAAGATGTGATCCCATCGGGAGAGAATGTCTTGTACTACCAAAATCCCATTTTACTAGATCACCCTGAAGCAGCATCACATTGCTATTTAATTTCATACTGCATCAGCGTACCATGACGCATCAGACTGTCGATATATTGCTGCCAAATAGCAGCGTGGCTGAGGTCAAGCCTTAATCACGTTGGATACAATTCGTCTGATGAGATGTGCATGTCCACATCTGTGCTGGCTGTCTAGACTCCCCTTATAGTCACTGGAAAGAAATAGGCACTTCCAGGGCATGATTCATCTCATCCTAAAGTAAATGCCTAAATTAGGTCACATGAATTGTACCCTGAGAGTGCATTTCTCTCCAGTCTCTGAAGGAAGCTGAGCTGTGCCATCCATGACAGATGTTCACACCAGATATTTACAGTACACTGAGATAATTCCCACCCTCTGTGTCATGGTAAACAATTTTAAAAGCTGCTTCAGCCAGCTGACATTTTAGAACTCGTCCCAACTCTTAAGTCATTAACTGAAAAAAATTACGCGAAAGTTCCTTGAAAAACTAACGCTTCATCTTTCTATTCTTGTCTCTGTAGGTGCTCATATCAGAAGATCTCGAGAAAATAATTGCATGTGTAAGGCTACATCCCTGTTTCAAATGCAGCTCCACAGTGGCGATAAAGTGTCTGTGGTATAACTGGCCAAATGTCAGAAGATTGTGAACAGATTTTAAAATCAGGAGATTATTATTTTTTTTAATAAATGATGGCTTGTGGGGGGTTGTCTTCATGTTTTTTAAACTTTAATGTTTGTGTTTTCAAGGTTTTCTTTACACCCAAGACGACCAGAAACTTACTTTTTTTTTTTCGTTACAAAGAATTATGGAATCATAGAATATCTCAAGTTGGAAGGGACCTATAAGGATCATCAAGTCCACATTCTTATAAAGCATGATTTAAGGGCTCAAAGGACGGCTGGAAGCATCCCCATTTCCACAGCCTGGCTTCTACCAGGTCCTGCCTTCAACAACTGCACAGCTCCCTGGAGTGAAGGCTGAGGAGGGGATTACCCCCGGCACCAGGACCTGCCTTCCATCCCGAATGGGTTGATAATTCGTCCCAGGCACAGAAGGATCTGGATGTCAGGGGATCCTGTGAGTGGATCTGCAGGACACAATGTGATATAGGCAGAGGGCCTGGAGAATGACAGAATGAGGGAGGTGTTGCTGACTGGCTTACCAAACCAGGGGTCCAGTGGTGGACGCTCCTGCTCAAGCTGAACAGAGTCGGGCTAGTGACTCAGTTCAGCTTCTGGCCTGGATTTCTGACTATGTTTAAATATCCAGCAAAGGCCACAATACGGAGGACTGAGTAGTAATCTGAGGCTCTTCTTCCTGAGTTATCAGCGACTCATCAGGATAAGGTTAGCAGTGTGTCCTTCACTTTCTGCCTGGAAAGTTTTACTTGATTAAAATACCTCCGTGCTTATGGCCTCCTAAATCTAACTCAGCACTAAATCCTGACTGAGATGATCAGGCCTGCAAGCTTTAAAGTCTCCAAGAATGACAAGAGCTGCAGTCAGTCAGCCTTCCTCATGGCAGCATTCCTCACGGGTGATTCTCCTCTTCCTCAGCAGCCTGGTCCAGTGGTATGATCATCCTTATGAAATCAAATTATGTGTCTAAAATCCCATTTGATCTATCCAGCTTTTTATTCTGCAGCCATCATTTCTTATTGTGATTCTGATATTCTCTGCTGCTTTTAAGATCATTGTATTCCCTTACATTTTCTTGCAGAAATGCTCATACGCAGAAACTAAATCATATCTCCTTTTGGTGAGCTAAAGAAACCTTGAGCTCTAAGTACCTTATAAAAGACCTTTTCTCCAACTACCAGACCATTTTCAGTTTTTTTTTGTGGTTTTTTTTTTTTTTTTAGTTCTTCCATTTTTTCAGAGTCTTTTAAAAATGGTGACACATTGCAGCTGGATACTCTGTGTGGTCCCCAATATTTTTGCATGAGGTAAAATCCACTTCTGATCCTTTTCAAGGTTCCCAATCCCTCAGCCCCACTGGTTTGGTTTTGCCAAAACTGTAGATGTTCAGCTGCTTTGTCTGCCGAGACAGTGCTAACAAAAGATAATTCCTTTCCCCACAGGTCTTGTCTTGCTCAAAACCTTACCTAAGAATGGGTACAACCACAAATAGTCTATAAAATCAGATCTTCACACAGTTCCTGTTTTGTACAGCAGTAAGTGTCCTGGTTTTTGAAGGTGCTGAATACTTATTAATTATACCTTCAAACTCTTTCAAAAGCACAGAATTAGAAGAACAAATTACTTATTAACTAGCTTTTCAGCTGTAGCCTTGTTTACCTCTTTGTCACATGCCCTGGACAGCAGAGAAGTTCAGGGGAAGATGACCTTGGTATTTGGGCAAAGAAAAGCACATTTTATTAGTCGGCTGGCATATCGATCATCCCACCCACCGCTGCAGCCACTGCCAAGTGATGGACACTGTTTACATGCTGGGTTTAGCTTAAAACCTTTGTGAGAGTCTGGAGAACCACTGATGCCACTAAGGAGCTGGAGAAAAAACGATGCCATGAAGGAGCTGGAGTGCTGGAAGATTGGAGGACTCTGTAGGTAAAGTCAGGTGGAAGGAATCTCGCCAGCCAGGACTGTGTGGTTTTGATACAGAGTTGGATGTTTTAACTAGGAAACGCATGGTTGTTCAAACTCAAACTAACTGGAGAAGTCCATGGCTTGTGTAACACAGGCAATTAGGTGCATCTCTCCTGGCTACATCTGCAAGAAGTGGCCTGCTTCCGTGTGAGCTGCAACTCATGTTGGCAACGGGGAGTATTAAATTAAGGATTGAAAATATCTGAAGGGAATTCCTAACTCCAGTTTTGCCCTGGGATGCCAGCTTTGTTATAGGGCGGTTGGATACTGAGCTGCTATCCATGCCATTACGAGTCCCTCTGGGAAAATTGCTACAGAAGCGCTGCAAGACTCAAATGCTTATTGGGAGCACAGCCTGCTTCCCACCCTCTCTTCAGGTTATTTCCCAAAAGTGGTAACACCACCAGAACTCCCCCCAAAAAAACCAAATTGTGAATGCATGATCCCTGGGCCACCTGCAGAAAGCCCAAAGGAGGGCAGTGACAACATCCAAAGGTCTCAAAACTGTGGTCTAGGAGGAAAGCACAGAAAACCTGCACTTGATCAACATGAAAAAAAGAAAATATGGGAGGCATTTTAGCAGTCTCCTGCTGGGGGTGGTGCAGCAGTCTTCCTTTGCATATCCAGACCATGGATGAGGTTGTGGATGCACCAGGTCTGGCATGCAGACCTACAGTGGGCTGATTTGGACAGGACAGATGAAGAAGCAGGTCAGACAAACCTTTCCCAGGAGCGACATTAGTGGTGATGACTACTCTGAGGGAATACCATGAGGTGGGCTGAGGTCCCTCAGCAGAACAACAGGTCCTGCAGGTGAAATATGGGAAGCCCTCTGAGGTTAAGCTGCAGACCCAGTGGCATGCCAAAGGGTGGAGGACACGGAGCTGCATGCAGGGGCACAGGGAAGAGGGAGACGTGGCATCTCCGGCACAAGGAATGATGTGGGAGACTGGAAGAGCCCAAGGACAGGCAGCACGACTCCATTTTTTTAATGGGCAAAATGACCAGCCCTGACCCAACTGTCAGGAGGCCACTCTGAAGGTGTAACACTGAGCGTCCCAATGGGAAAGACTGACTCACACCCTGCCTCAGTTTACCTCTAACCATGGGAAGGTGGCATCAAAAAACTAAAACACCAAGCTTTTCCAAACTTAATCCCAACAGCTCATTCCCAATTTATTTCATCACTTCTGTGCCTTGTCCTGACCCCAGGCTGTGGCATCTGTGTGACTCCACTGACAAACAGGGGTACGATTTGGTGGATTCCCACACAGCCTTGTTCCTATGGCCACTCTCCTGAGCAGAGTTACGTGGCAGGGCTGACCCCCTTCCCATGATGCCCATCTGACAAAAACCTCAAGCCAGTGCCAGGCCGTTGGCTCCTCCTGTGAAACCATGTGGATATAACCACGCAGTGACCAGCCCCGTCATCGGGCTGGCACAGAGCATTCACAAACCGTTCAGCAGCAGTAGCTTTTAACCTCACCGGGTGGCTATAAATACCCTCGCACTCTGCGAGCAGTGCCAGGAGGCATCAAAAGGGAAAAGTACAAACCTCCCTTGCAAAGTCTGAGCAGAGCAAACCAAAACTGACTCGGCATCTGCAAATCCCCGTGTTGTTTGGAAGTGTGAGGTGGAGGGAAGAGCAGAAATACTGATACCTGGAGCAAAGGGCTTGTGAAGAGCAACTTGTTATGTGCAGGATTTAATATAGCGATGAGCAACGCGTCCTGGGGTCAGCAGCCGGGGGCAGAGGAATGCCCCCAGCTAATCCTCCCGCCCTGCAGCCGTCTATTTAGGGAAGCGATGGCCACGAGGAGCCGAAGGAGGCCCTGTGCTCAGCGTCCTGGCATTCCTCCACATCCCAGCTGGCTGCTCTCCCAGCCCTGCACCCACCCCTCCCCAGCCACTCCGGGGCAGCCATTGACAAAACCCCCACGGATCGCGGTGGAAAGGACTAGGACAGAGCTGTGCCCCCATCCAACAGGCACAGCGCCTGCCTTGAGGTCTGAAAGGCTAACTAAAAAAAATCGGTTGTGACAGGGGAAGCATCTTGCTGCTCCTCCGCACTCCCATGCTGTGTGCTGAGCCATCTTCATGGGCTTGGCCACGGTGCTGGGAGCAGAGGGATGAGCTGCAGGGAAGGCATTTGGGACAGTGATCTAAGGGATCAGCAATGTGAGGGAGCTGCCAGCCCAGGCTGCTGGTGAGCATAAGCCCCATGAGCATTGCCGCCACCAGCCAGTGTGGACGGGGAGAAATGTCCTTGTCCGAGCACGACACTGTAACTGAGCACCACTACCAGCAGCAAGGGGCACCAGCAGCCCAGCACGGGGGACATGTGGAAGGTGGCTGAGGATGAGACAGCTGCCTTGAGACCCTGTCCCAGACACATGCATGCTCCCACGGAGAGGTGTGTGCATGCCAGAGGGGCGTTATCCCCCTAGAGCAGCTGGGGCTGCCAGCCCCTGCCAGTGTTTGGGACTGCCTGGGGGAACAGTGAAGGGAAAGCACAGACTGGCTGTGTTAAACACATGTAGTTTGGATTGGGGTTTGCTTGTTTTTTAAGAAAAAAAAAAAAGAAAAAAAAGAGAGTTTTCTGCTCTTGATGAGCAGAGCTACACCAAGGACACTTGTGTGGCCAGCAGCCCAGAGCTGCTGTTCACCCCTTTAGGCCCTGAAACTAAAAAAAAAAATCAGTGACTTTCTGCACCTCTTTCTCTTTGAGCTGCTGTGGCCAGGACATGATCATGTCTAATTTGCAAAACAAACTCCAACCAGCTGTTACAATGTCCACAGCACACTGCAGAACCTGCGAATCCCCCATCCCGCAGCAGGGCAGGGGGCTGCAGGGGGAATATGGCAACTCTTCACACAGCCTCAGGGGTGCCTGCGGGGAGCCAGGGGCAAGATGCTATTCTGATGCTATTTGAGCATGACACAAGCTGCTTATCCTCACTCCTGGGTGTTGAATTTTCCCAACTCTCTCTGTCTCCTGGATCTGTGATGATTCGAAGAGCTTTAGCCAAAAAAAAAAAAAAAAAAGGAATTCCTGTTCTTAGAGCAGATTGATTTAATTAAAGCCATTTAAAATCATTAAAGTGAATCTTCAGCTAAATCAACAAAGCAAGAAACCTCAAATTAATTCCATCCTCTTAACCAGGGTTTGTGTTTGTTCATTTTAATCACTTCCTTGCAGAAAAGTCTGTTATCAAGGAGCAGTCGCCAGGACATGCCTGCACCCTGATGCAAGAGACTTGCATGGATGGAAACATCCTGAGGACAACTGTGTGTCCCTCGAGTGTCCTCTGGGGGCTCTCAGACCCTGTGTCTGGCCATCCAGGCACAGTCCAGGCACTGGTGACTTTGCAGCAGGACATCCTGGACCCAATCCAATCCATGAGGCCATGTTCTGCTCATACCTGCATGCAGTTCTCTCCTCTGGCTCTGGTGCTATTAGCTGAGGAGCAAGGGCAAAGCTGGTCGGGTTCTCCCTCTCCTGGAAAACCAGCACATTTCCCACTGCCTGGAAGGTTTCAGCTCATCTCTGGCTTTCAATCACATGCTGCCCTTAGTCATCTGACCCGGTAGTACTCCTGTTTGCCTTGGTGGCTTCCAGCTCGTCCCTTTGTACTGCTGAAGAACATCCTGTTACCGCTGCAACTCCATGAACTCAGCAGCACCCAAATAGCACAGCGAGTCAGGGTAGTGAGCACGCGCTGACGGGCACGGCCACCATGGGGGGACCTCTCGCAGTGCCTCATTTCAGAGCTCGTTCATTAAATTGCAGCCAGCCGACTCCAATGCTTTGGATGATCTTACAGGCCAGGAAGTTAAAAACAAGCTGCTCTCTGCCCATAAAAAGCAAAGGGCTTTCAGCGTGGAATCATCAAGGCCAGAGGGATCTTGCAGCACATGTGAGCAATGGGAAATGCTCCTGAGAGAACATGCTGTTAGAGAAGGGAGCTGGTATCTGGGGCGCAGGCATGAGCCCCAAAATGTGGCTTAGTCCGAGCCCTGGTCCCCTCAAAGATTTTACAAAACACACTCAAAGCTTCACTGCCTGCCATTCCACTCCTCTGCCCTCCTGGTTCCTATGGAAATATACTCCTGCTACCCAAAACACTTCCCAGACCTAGTTTTTAGGAACACTGAAGTGGTGGCATTCACTTATGTTAAAGATGGTTCCCAAATTCCTGGCTATCCCATGCCCCCAGCTATGAAGAGCTGCTCCAGTCAGGGCATAGACCACACCGAGGGTGCCTGGCAGCCACTCAGCTCTCTGGGAAGAGGCCATCCCTTACTGGCAGGGAATCAGGAAGTCAGGCTCCGGATACCACACTGCCTCTGAAATCAGCAGCAGAGCCCACCAGAGGAGCCTGGCTGGCCCACTGCAAGAAGCTGCATGGAGAAGTCCTTCCCAGTTGGAAAGCCAAGTCTTCCAGGCAGGAAGAGGAACACCACCTCACTAGAGACACAGTCCAAGATCTAAAATTATAATTTAATGGGTTAATTAAGGGGGTGTTTGCAAAAATTGAACATACAAACCCAATCCCACCTGTGCCACGTACCTACTGCTCACATGGAAACCTGCAGCTACCTCGTTCTCCTCACCTTCTACCCATGCCACAGGCAGCCCCACTCTTACTCAATTTGCATGGCCCTTTGCAGAAATAAGCATTTTCCTCCTCCCCTCCTTCTTTCACCACCCAAGACCTAGCTTCACCCACTGCCGTCTGCCCTGAGACCAGTCCTGTCCAGCTGTAGGTTTATCTCCACTAATCTGATGGCCCGCAGCAGCACAGCGAGCTGCGAGCAGACACCAGCTAGAATGTTGATGAGGGGGTCCATCAGGTCTTGGATGCTGCAGAGGACCTTCAGCAGGAACACCAGCAGAGGTTGCAGGAGGCTGTTGAACACCGCTGCCAAAAAGGGCTTCCAAATATGATCACCAATGGCTGTCAGTAAACCAACCACCAGCACCTGAAGGGGAAGGTGAATTTAGGTTAAAATGCTTGGTTTTGATGAATATTTGCCAGCATGTGCCATCCTGAGGTGTGTTGAAGAGCAAGCTACTCACAAGGAACTCCTTGCTCTTCTTAGAGACACCAAAAAGGTGGCCAAGATGCAAAAATTTCGCTATGGGAGGAGAAGTTTGAGAGAACAGAGAACCTGAAGTTTCCCCTCCCAGTACTGAAGTATTTTGATGTGGAAATACTCAGAAGAAGGGAAGCAGAAGGTTTATATCCAGGGTTGTCAGCACATCTCATCACCTCCTACAATTACTTCACCTTTTGCCTTGTCCCCATTCAGTGACCCCAGAATGGGCAGAAAGGGTCCTGGTGGTGTCTTTGGGGTGTAACCACAGTTTTTGGAGAGCAAACCTTCTGGGTAAGTATCAAATACTTGCATTTCTCACGCCACCTAACCTCCACCAAAAAATATCTTGTGTTTCTGACCTTGGGGCTTTCTTTTCTTTTGGAGAACAAGCCCAGCCTACCCACAAACACATCCACTGCTAAGATGGGGCTGAGCTTTAACAATGCAGAGCTCTTCAAGGCAAATGGGGATTGAAAAAAAAAAATCAACAGAAATTAAAAAAATCAGATGGAAAAGTCTCAGTTAGAGGCTGGAGAGAGAAACTGCTTGTACCACGTCTCCTCTTTGTGGCAGGGAAACTGAGGTGGCTCACCTGGACCAAGGTCTCACCAAGGAAGCGAACCAGCTCGATCAGGAAGGTGGTGAGCCTGTTGACCAGCAGCCGTGGGATGGGGAAGGATTCCCTCAGCTTTTGTTGAACCGTCTGCTTATGGCTGCTGCAGAGAAAAGGAGACATCAGAACCAGAGAGTAAACCCACAGAGCAAACTAATGCCCAGCACCTCACCACCTCTTCCCAGAGACGACATGGAGAAACTCTTGGATGTCACGAGTAGTGCCAGAGCATCTTCCATGTGAGTTGGGTTTCAGCCGGCTCAGAGGTGCTGTCCCCAGTGCCACAGAACCTGGCTGGCGGTGGCAAACTGAGCTGGGCTTTAGCCACGGAGGAAAATTCCCAGAAAGACGATGGCGTCATGCTTATCCCCCTTCCCACATGGCCTGGGAGTGGGATGGCTGGCCTGGTGCTGGCCTGGCGCTGCTCCGGCACTGCTCTGGCACCCCAGCCACCTTATTGGCAGTGCATCTCACTTGCAGCAGAGCTGGCTCTACAGGAGGAGGCCACCAAAGTAAGGGTGAGAGAGCAGGAGGTCAGGGAGTGTCTCTGCAGCCCGCCGCGCCCCCCCCCCCCTTAATTAATGAGCAAATAAATAGGTGATTTGAGACACCTGCAGGCAGAGACACAGGCAGAACACAGCTGTCGTGTTTTCGGGCAGGATTGCCCTCTACCTGTGAAGTAGCCCAAAAATATATCGGGCTGGTTATCCAGAGGGGGCAGCTGCCCGGGGGGCCTGGGAAGCGAAGGCTCCAAGGCGCTGACAGCCCAGCTCCGGGAAATCCCAACCAACGTTATCCCGGGAGCCGCTCTGGCGCCGGCAGGGCTGAGTGCTCTCTCTCACGGCCACGGAGACCAGGGCGATCCTGAGGAGTTTGAACTGAGTTTCTCTGCTAGGAATAGAAAAATAAGAAGCAGAGAGTGCTGGGAGAGGGAAACGGGCGCCAGGTTGGGAGCAAAACATGGCACCCAGCCCACAGAGCCGGCGTGCCCAGGGCTGCTGGCAACAACGGTTTCATTTCTTGGTGGAAGAAGCAAATGGGGAAGTCCCCTCTGCTGCGATCTCACCCATGATAACCCCCCCAAAAAGTTATTTTTTCATCCCCACTTTGTCCTTGTGCGGACACATGGCAGAGAGTGGAACTGGGGACAGGGACATGGGTGACAGCCCATCAATGGTGGAGCGCCCTGGGCCTTGTGTGGACAGCAAAGCCATCCGAGGTGGTTGCTGTTAGCAATGGAAAAATTAACATTAAAAATGAACCAAATGCCCTGAGTGCCGGTGCTTCCCCAAACAGAGGAGGATGCGAAAGGAGGAGGTGGCAGAGGGCAAACGCACAACCATCTGGCTTCTTCCTTCCCCTTTCCCTGAAATCCCGGCCCAAAAGCTTGATGCCACCTCGGCCCACTCAGGGGTCTCCTGCTGTGGCCGGGAGAGAAAACATGGGAGTGAGACTCGAGTGGAGGCTGAGCCAGGATCCCCGAGGATGCACCTGCCCTGCATCCCAGGAACCAGCGCTTTTTGGTGCTTTCCCCCGGTGCTCCGTGCCCGCCTGGGTTTGCATGTGGGGTGCGGCTCTGGAATGGATGCTGGTGGGTGGGTGGGGCGCCCGCCCGGCCCGCTCCCCATGGGTGCCCACCCCAGGACACCCCATGCACCGTGGCAGGGTCATACCGTGACCCTGGGGACGTGTCCCTCGTTAGGCAGGAAGGGGTGGGGGCAGCTAATTAGGAGGCAGGGGTGGTTTGGTCGCTGCTGCCAGGGTGGTGGGCACGGGGCCAGTACCTCTTCCATACCTCCTCCTCCTCCTCCTCCTCGCAGACCCCCGGTCCCCCCCGGTCCCCCGGGGGGCGACGGGCCTCGCCCCGGGGTCACCACCGCGTGTTACCCGAAGGTCCCCACGGTCCCTCGTGGGAGGGTGACGCGACCCCCCCGGGTGCTGCCGGCCCGACGCCACCATCGTACCCGGCTCCTGCTGCCGGGGGGGGGGACACCGGCGGGTATCGTGGGGGGCAGCGGGGCCGTGGCAAGGGCCCCGCATGCGACGTGACCCGCCCGGCGCTGTGGGGAGATTCGCCCCGCCCCTCGCCCCGCCCCTCGCCCCGCGTTACCCGGCAACGGCCCCAGTGAGGGGCGGGGGTGGGCGGGGGGAGCGGCGCTAGGGGGCGGGGCCGGAGTAGTGGTGGGAGGGTGGGCCACGCCTATAGTGAGTGACAGCGAGCGCGGCCAATCACAGCCTGGTGTGTGGGCGGGGGGGGGAAATGGGGAATGCCCACCCACTTCAGGGATTCCCGCGCGTCACTCGAAGTGGGCGGTGGGCGCGAGGTATGCAAATTTATGGAAAACGTATGTTAATGAGGTGTCTGCAGTTGCTGCGGGGTAACACCCCGGGAGGTGGGGGCGAACGGAGACAGGACCCCGGAGGGCGACACACAGGGGTCACGCGTGGGGGAACATGGGTGGGGGCCACACAGGGGTCACGGGCGGGGCACACGAGCCCCACCCCGGGCGCGGCGGGGCCGGGGCGGTCCCGGAGTGGTGGCGTGGCCGGCTCCGTCCCACGCCCCACGCCCCGGCCCCCGCCCCACGCCCCCGCCCCGCCGTGCGGAAGCGCTGGGCGGTGGCGGCGGCCTCGGAGCGCAGGTGAGTCCCGGTGCCGGGTCCTCGGGGTCCGCCGCGGGTGGGAGCGGGTGCTGTGGGCGCCGCGCGGGAGCGGTGCTGGGGTGCCCAGGAGGAGCCGTGGGGCCACCCGGGGACAGCGCCCCGGCCCGAGTGGGTGGCAGCAGCCCGGGTGCACCCGCGGGACCCGCCCCACCCGAGCGGAGGTGCCGCAGTCTGGGGACCTGTCCCTGGGCCGGTGGGTCCCCGGGGCCCCCCACGCGCGAGCAACGTGGGTTGGAGCACGCGGGGGCCCACGCGGGTGCGACCATCTCCATGTGCACTGGTGCGGGGGGACACGGGGGTGGTCTCCCTCACGTGGCTGCCGTGACCCCAGAGAGACCATGACAGTGACCCCATGGGGACTGGGCTCTTCCACCTGTCCCACCGGGCTGTGACGGGGCTCTGCGGGTGCCCCACAGGTCACAGCCCCCGTGGGGTCGGTGCCTGTGTCCCCTCCCCCGTGTCCCCCCCATCTCCTCGTGTGTCTTCTCCGTGTGTGTCCCCCCGCATGTCCTTCCCATCTCCCCATGTGTCCCCATGTCCCCCCAGTGTCTCCTTGCATGTCCCCCCCCCATGTGCCCCACGTGTGTCCCTGCATGTCCTTCCCGTGTCCCTGGCCCCCCGCCGTGTGTCACCCCCCATGCCCCCCCGTGCATCTCTGTGTGTCCCCCCTGTGCCCCCCCCGTGTCCCCCCGCAGTGTCATGTCCCCCCCTCCCCCGCGCGGCCCCAGGGCTGGTTTTGTTCCCCTAGAGGAGCCGCAGGTTCTGCTTTCGGAGCATGGGGCAGCCCCACACCCATGTGGGACGGGGTGCCCCCCCACCCCCCCAGCTGCCAGCCACGGCCCCGGGGGACACTCCAGTTCCTGTTTCGGGGCCAGGGGGGGCACCCACGGGTGCCTGTCACAGCTGCACACACGTGTCACGAGCTCGGCTCCTTCACACTCACAGGTGTCACGAGCTGGCCCAGCCTGAGCCCCGTCACACGTGTCACGAGCCTGCCGGGCCTCAGCCCCCTGGTGCTGATGGGTGCCCCGGTGCTGCTGTCCCCCTGCAGGTCCTGCCATGAACCCCCCGCCTCGCCGGGTGCGGCTGAAGCCGTGGCTGGTGGCACAGGTCAACAGCCAGCGCTACCCGGGGCTGCAGTGGCTGGACGCTGAGCGGCGACGCTTTGCCATCCCCTGGCGCCATGCCACCCGCCACCCCCCAGCCCCTCAGGACCACGACAACATCTTCAAGGTGATGGGGTGGTGGTGGGGGAAACACACATGGGGCATAGGGGTGATGGAGTGGCAAGGGGGACACGGGTCACAGGACATGGGGGTGACAAGGTAGATGTGGGACATGGGGGGATGGGAGATGAGGATGACAGGGTGATGAAAGGGACATGAGATGGGATGACAAGGATCATGGGGTGACAATGAGGACACAGGATGGGGGCAATGGGGTGAATAGGGGGACATGGGACGGGGGGTGATGGGGTGCTGAGGGCTGCCTGGGCAGGACAGTGGGTGCTGGGGCAGAGCAGTGGGCGCTGGGTGCTCGGCAGGGTGCTGGGTACTGGACGCTGGGTGCTGACCCTGCTGCCCCCAGGCCTGGGCACAGGAGACGGGCAAGTTCACGGAGGGGGTGGACGAGCCGGACCCAGCTAAGTGGAAGGCCAACCTGCGCTGCGCCCTCAACAAGAGCCGCGAGTTCCGCCTGCTCTTTGACGGCACCAAGGCCACCCCGATCCAGCCCTACAAGGTCTACGAGCTCTGCCAGGGGCCAGCTGATGGCGCAGGTGCTGCAGGGGCACCCATGGGTGGGGGTGCCAGGGTGGGATGGAGACCACAGGTGGGCGGTCTGGGGAGGCGTTCGGGCACCCCATGAGGGCCCAGCACCTCTCCAAGCTCCAGCGCCCCGTGAGAGCCCAGCACCCTCAAAGCCCCAGCACCCCATGGGTCCCCAGCACCCCGCACCCCACAAGGACCCAGCACCCTGCAGTGCTGCAGCACCCCATGTCCCCCACACATCATAAGGACCCAGCCACCCCACAAGGATCTAGCACCCCACAATGCTCCAGCACCCCACAACTCCCCCTGCACCCCCCCCCACACACCCCAACCCTGTTCCCCAGCCTGTCTCTCCCTTGCAGATGGAGTGGCTGAGGATGACTATGGCTGCGTCGGGGAGGAGGATGTCAGCCAGGTACATGGTGGGGGGTCAGAGTGGGGGGACCCCCAAACGGGGGACACTTTGAGGTGTTGGTGTGGATGTGTTCATCACCACCCCGCTGTCCTCCCTGCAGCTCCAGAAGATGACATCTCTGAGCATCAAAGGTGAGTGGGGGGGCATTGGGGGGGTGGAGGGTCAGGTCAGGGGGAGTGCAGGGTGCACCCACCCAGCAATTTCAGAGGGTGGTTGGGGGCCACGGATGCCCTCCCATCCCATGCTGTGCTCCAGATACCCGGCATGGGGGGGATCTGCTACCCTCCTACCCCTGGCCCAAGGAGGAGCCACACTTCGGCAGCGGCTGCCCCCCAGGGCCCTTTGCACCGCCCCTCCAAGCACTGCTCCCTGCTGAGGTGGGGGACACCCATGGGACCCCCGAACTGGCCCCTGCCACCCTAAGCGAGACGGGGCCACCCCTGGGCATGCTGGGGCCCCCGTCCACCTGCCCGATAGCACCCATGGAGCACATCATCCCCAACCTGCTCATCAGCCCCCACATGCTGCCATGTAAGAACTGGGGGGGCTGTGGGGCAGGGATGGGGTGCCACTGGGGGGGCTGGTGGGTGGGGCTAGGGTTCCATGGAGGGGGGGTGGCTGTGGGGTGGCATGAGTGGTGGTGGGGGGCACCGGGTGTGGCCATAGGGAGAGTGGGCATGGATGTGGGGTGCTCATGGGGGTCACAGGCGTGTGGGGTGCTTATGGAGGGGTGGTAATGGGGGTGGGTGGGTGGGGAATGCCCATGGAATGGGTGATGGTGGATGAGCGTGGGTTGGAGGGTGGCTCGGCATGGGGAGGGGATGGCCATGGGGTGGCCGGGCACTGACGGGTGTTGGGTGGCTGTTGGGTGGACATGGGTGTCCGTGGGTGTGGGGTGGCTGGACAGGGTGGCTGGGGGTGTGGGGTGGCCATGGGGTGGCTGGGTGGTGGTGGCCGTGGCATGGTTCCCAGCAGGCAGCTGACATCTGCATCCGTTTGGCAGTGACTGACCTGGAGATCAAGTTCCAGTACCGGGGCCGTCAGGTCTGCGTCCTCACCATCAGCAACCCCCATGGCTGCCGCCTCTTCCACAGCAGCCTGGAGCCCACGCAGGAGCAGGTGGAGCTCTTCGGGCCACTGACACTGGAGCAGGTCCGCTTCCCTGCCACTGATACCATCCCCAACGAGAAGCAGCGTTTCTACACCCACCAGCTCCTGGATGTGTTGGACCGCGGGCTCATCCTGGAGCTGCAGGGCCAGGACATCTACGCCATCCGCCTCTGCCAGTGCAAGGTCTTCTGGACGGGGCCCTGTGCCACCCACAGTGCTGGCCCCAACCCCATTGAGAGGGAGAAGAAGACCAAGCTCTTCAGCCTTGAGGGGTTTCTCAATGGTGAGAGGAGAATGGGGTGGTTGTCTCCGGTGCCTCTTGGGGACACCAGGTGGCATGCAGGGGTCAGCTGGCATGGGGGGACACCAGCAGGTACATGGGGACCTGGTGGCACCTGGGGACCAAACTGGGATGGGGGGACACCAGCAGGTACATGGGGACTGGGTGGCACCTGGGGACCAAGCTGGGATGGGGGACACGCGCCAGCAGGTACATTAGGTATGAGCTGGGATGGGTGAACACAGCTGGGGGGGTGGTGGGACCAGCGGGTGCAATGCCCCATCCTGCGCCTTACTGTGGCATCTGGCCCCGCAGGCCTCATCCTGTTCCAGAAGGGCCAGACCATGACCCCCCCCACCCTTCGAGATCTTCCTCTGCTTCGGCGAAGAGTGGCCGGACCAGAAACCCAAGGAGAAAAAGCTTATCACGGTGCAGGTGAGGGCTCCCAGGAATGGGGACACCCAGGGCTGTCCTCAGGTGAGGGCACTGCCCAGAGCTCCTGGGGGACACAGATGGGGCGTCCCCACACTGTGCTGTGCCGGCTGACGCTGTGGGGACTCTCACAGGTGGTGCCGGTGGCGGCACGGCTGCTGCTGGAGATGTTCTCAGGAGAGCTGTCCTGGTCAGCCGACAGCATCCCCCTGCAGATCTCCCACCCTGACCTCAAGGACAAGATGGTGGAGCAGTTCAAGGAGCTTCACCAGCTCTGGCAGAACCAGCAGCGGCTGCCACCGGTGCAGCCAGAGCCCAGACCCGCTGCCGCTGCTGGAGCCTGGGTGCTGCCACCAGGCTCCCTGCCCCAGTGATAAGGGAACACATAGGGACACACGGGCCACCTGTGGCACCGTCAAGCCTGTTGGAGTGGTGGATCCCCGTTCTGTCACCCCATGGCCGTCCAGGCCGATGGAGCTGGGGCCACCCAGCACCATCCCCATCCATGCCCCTGTCCTTCCGGAGCTACCAGTGATGAGCACCCGCTGGGTCCCAAGGGAGGACGGCACCATGACCACGTGCCCTGGGGAGGCTTTGCTGAGGCTGGACCGTTGGAGAAGTTGAACCTACCTCTCTGGGGCTGCCCCGTCCTCCCGTAGTGTGGGGGGCGAAACGGCAAGAAAACTGTGCCAGGATGGGACCTGCCCCCCCGGCACTGGCACGGCTGGGGCTGCAGCTCGGCGCACCCAAAGAGCAAAGCCAGGCACAGCCCCGAGAGAAGAACCAGGCCGGGACTTGGGTTTTTAATTTATTTTTTCAGTTTTTTGTTGTTTTTATTGTTCTCGAGATGGCTACACACCCCCGGAGGGAACAGCATGCGCTCCAGCCGTGCCCGCAGGCCCCACGCCGACCCTCTCCCAGCCCCGTCCCTGCACTCGCTCGAGCTGTGTCCTCCCCGCACGCTCCAACCCTAAAATAAACCAAATAAAACCAACAAAAAAATCCCCCCCCAAACATAAAACCCCCCAAACAAAAAAACAACCTAAAAAAGAAGAAAAAAATATAATATATATTTAAAGAGTCCGTCCCGCCTGCATCTTCTCCGGGAGGTCACCACTAGGCAGGACGCGGCGGGTTCGGGGAGGGCAGAGCCACCATGTCTCCACTCCTGCCCGGGACGGGAGGGTGGGCAGACCCTGCAGCCACTGGGTTTTACTAAATCTATTTTAAACCCCCATCTTTCCTGAAATAATTTTTATTGTTTTGTGGTTTTTTTTTTCTTTTTCTTTTGTTTTTTTGTTTTTCTTTTTCCATTTCACAGAAAGTTTTCTACTTCACACTCTTGTTTTGCTGCCGGGCAAATTCATTATCCTCCGGTGTTTGGTGGTGGTTTATTTTTGTGTTGGTTTTTTTTGTGTTTGTCATTTGTTGGTGGTTGGGTGGTTTTTTTTTTTCTCCCGTTGGTTTGTTTTCTTGTTTCGGTAGCCGATGTTCTGGAAGCAAATCCGCTGGGAAAGCGGGATCCTCGAGCTGTCCTCCCGCACGCGCAGGCGGCGCCGGCCCCGGCTCTCCTGGCTGGCGGGACGCACTGGAGCGAGTGAAAGCCCTCGGCCACGATGAACTTTGCTGATTGTGGGACACATTCTTGGTTTTCTTTGTTTCCTGTCTTCTAATTAAGACATTCCTGGGAGTGGGAGAGGGAAAGAGAGAGAGAAGGGGGTCAGTCCTTCATCCCATTTGCCCCTCCCGGGGCTGGCACAGCCACGGCAAGTGGGGTCACAGCCCCACAGCCCATGGTCCCACTGTGGCGCAGGGTCACGGTCCCTGCGGCTGCTCGCGGTGCCGCTGCTGGCTCTTACCTGGGAGACAGGCGCCGTGCCGGTGCCGGAGCAGGAGCTATCGGAACAAGCGGGTGAAGTCCCTCAGAGCCCAGCAGACTTGTTTACATTCCTCAGCGCTGCAAGAAAACAGGTGACATCAGGGGGTGACATCATCGGGGGACATTTAGGAAGTGGAGAGTTCCCTGCCCAGAACAGGCAGCCAGCACTCCTGCCAGCACGAGATGGCAGCGGGGACCAGGAGCGTGGCAGCTGGGCTCCGAGATGCTGGAGGAGATGCAGGAGCAACTGTCGGGGCAAAATGGGCTCAGCATCCCCTGCAACCGTCCCTGGTGGTGACCTGTGTCCCACTGTGGTGGTGGCTGGATGAAAGGAGCCAGAGCCCAGCAGGAGACTCAGCCTCCGGGATTTTTCCGGGGCAGGGGCTGGCTGCTTGCTGACACCAAGCCAGGCAGAAGGAGTGTTTGGGGACTGAGCGGCTGGATGCCCCCAAACCAGCCGGTGTCGCTGCTGACAGCAGCACAAGAGAAGGGGGGGACAGCAGGTGCCAGCTCACAGTGGCTGCCCAGAGCAGGCTGCAGCTTGCCGGGCTGATTGCGCTCTCGCCCTGGGAGCAGACACAGCCCGCAGCAGCAGGCCCAGGCAGGACCCAGCCATCGGAGCAGCGTGGCCAGGAGCCAGTGACTCACAGGGCCGGGGAGCTGGAGGGAGGGGGGGCAGGCGGCAGGCTGGCTTGCAAAAGCTGCCTGCGCCCTGGCAGGGAGGGATGCTGGCTCCACAGGGCTCAGGCAAGAGCAGAAAAACCTGTTGGGTGATGGAAAAGGCAACACATGCCCTCCAAAGCGAGGCTTTCCACAGCCTTCGTTGTACTGGGAGTATGCTGGATGAGACATCCGAGTGGATTCATGGGCAGGGGCTGGGACTGACATCCCACCAGCACGCTCAGCTCTTGCAGAGAGGCGCTTCGGGGCTGCCAGAGGACAACGCGCGGTGGGGTGTGATGGCCACGTCTCAGAGATGGGCTCGCAAGGGAGACGCTGGCACCGTGACCATGTGCTGCCTGTTGCTGTCCTGGCTCCCAGCAATGCACCCTGCCCCGCTCCACTGGCATGCTCACCTTGTGACCTGCTTGTGGAAGTCTGTCAGCTGTTTGTGTGTGACCTGGATGGCTCCTCCTGTCGTTTCCTTTGGTAAACCCTTCAGCGAGTTCTCCAGCCAGCGACAAAATGTCTGCAGGAAGCAAGAGAAGGGAAAACACTCAGGACATGGAGCCAAACCCCACTCTGCTGTCCTGGCTTGGGGGAGGCTTTGGGATTTGGCTCTGCCCATGTGATGCTGGGATGGCTCAGGGCTGAAGCCCAACCCTGCCCTGTGCCCTTCTGGGATATATCCCGTCCCTCTCACCGGCCGGTCGATCTGCATGATCTCCCAGAGCACCTCGGCGACATCGGGCAGGGTGTACGGTGGCAGGCAGAAGCAGCACGTGTGCAAAAGCTGGTTGACAAGCTGCTGGCCCAGTTGGTTCATCACCTGGCTGATGAGCTCCTTCCGCACTTCAAAGTCCTCCTCGTGCTGCGGGAAGAAGGAGAGCGGGGTGAGCCATGCCTGGGGACAGGGACATGCTGCTTCTTGCTTTGGAAGCAGCTCCCAGAGCACCTCTGCTGGCAGCGGTGGCATAACTGTGGTGGCTTGGCTATGGCAGCGGGACAGCCCTCATAGGTGACAAACGCTGATGAGGATGGCATTCCCTACTCCACAGAGGAAGATTCCCCCACTGAGGAACAACCCCAGGGGTCACTCACGTCATTGGCCACCCCGGTGTGGATGAGATCGCGCAGGAACTTCATGACGCTGCAGTTGGCATCCCGGTGATCAAGGGTGGTGGCGGCAATAGCCCACTGCAGGATGGGGATCATCACCTGGCTGCGGAGCAAGGTGACGGGGCTGCGCTGGATAAACCTGGCCAGGCAGGGGACAGACATGTTACTGGTGCCTGCCTGGCTTCCCGGCACCCTGCCTATCCCCGTGAGCTGGTGGGAAGGCAGGACCCTGCCATCTCCCACCCACCCACAGAGACATGAGCGCTCCCACGGGCGTGTGGGGACCCCTCTGCATGGAGAGAGGGGTTGGGGTGTCCTCGTGCAGCAGGAGAGGGCGACAGGAGAGTGTGGCTACCTGGCTGCTAGTCGGAAGAGGTCGTCCACAGTGTCTGGGTGGTTCTGAAGGCCGTTGGGCTGCTCTAGGAGTTGGAAGGTGGGTATGCATAGCGCCTAGGAGAAGGGTTGCGGGGATCTATTAGTAATTAGCTACGATTACATCTCAAAGTGCCCTTCTCTCCACGGGGAGATTTCCAGCACGGACCACACTGGAGTGGATCAGACCCTGGCTTCTCCTGACAGCCACTGTCAAAGACCAGAGGGCCAGTATAGATTCCCCTCTGACAGGAGACGTACCTCAAGGCAGCAATGCCTTCCTCGGTGATTGGCTCCTCCAACAAGCAGCCACTCACCAGTTCTGCTTTAACCAAAAGCATCCCTTCCTCGGTTTTGTTCACCCAGCTACCAAGTTACGGGAGAGCAGAGAGGTGCTGGGACGAGCCTAGGTTTGCATCAGCACCTTGTGGAAACTGCTCTGCTTTGTGCAAACCCTCTGGGCACCCGAGGCACAGCCTTCCCGAGTGCTGAGGGGTAGTTACTGCGCTGGCACGTGGAAATAAAAGCAATGATGAAGCTGGTGAAGGGTCCAGAGCATAAGTCTGATGAGCGGCTGAGGGAGCTGGGGGGGTTCAGCCTGGAGAAAAGGAGGCTCAGGGGGGACCTTCTCGCTCCCTCCAGCTGCCTGGGAGGAGGTTGCAGCCAGGTGGGGGTCGGTCTCTTTTCCCAAGTAACAGGCGACACGACAAGAGGAAACGGCCTCAAGTTGCACCAGGGGAGGTTTAGATGGGGTATGAGGAAAAACCTTTTCACCAAAAGGGTTGTCGAGCACTGGAACAGGCTGCCCAGGGAGGTGGTGGAGTCACCATCCCTGTAAGGATTTAAAAGAGGTGTAGATGGGGGGTGCACTTAGGCATATGGTTTAGTGGCAGACCTGGTGGTGTTAACAGCTGATGTTTTTAAGGGTCTTTTCCAACCTAAACAATTCTACGATACAGATATGCGGGAACCAAATCGGTCACCTCTCAGCACCCACCTGCAGCATGTCGAGCAGTCCCTGCCGGCAGCCCTCCTCCATGCCGTACTCGTCCACCAAGATGCTGCCCAGGTAGAGGAAACAGGAGTGCTGGTGTGCCCGGTACACATTCACCATCTGCAGGGAGACACGCACCACCTGGCACCGTGAACGCTGCCTGCCCACCGCCAACACAGCAGGTGGCAGCAGGTCTGGCAAAGAAACTGCTGCAGCTGTTGCCACCAGAGAAATCCCTGCGTGCTGCTCGCTGGGGCCTGTCAGCTGTGGTGTCTGGCTGGGAACCCGGCAGCTCCCCTGCCACGGGCAGCGATTTCCTCGGCCAGCTCCATGCTTTCCAAAGGGCTGGCCCTACTGCAGAGAGCCTGGCCATGGGCACGGTCCTCCTGACGGCAAAGGGCTGTAGCCCCCAGCTCCCATCCACAGGTGAGCCACGGCGGGGTGAAGCCATACACACTCGTTGCCTCCTACCATCCCCACCAGGGGCAGTGCCCGCTGTATCTGCCCAGCAGTCCCACCATCTCTTTCAGAAAGGCCTGCTCTCGCTGCATGCCGAGATGATGTCCCAGCCTGTCAGACCTTCCCCCAGTCCCACGGTGGGCACGGGACCTCCTGAGGCACTGGCTCAGGTCTGATCTTGCACTGGGGAGCATCTCTGTGCTGCAGCTCCCAGAGCCAATGCGGCTTCCCCTGGCTTTTGATCCTCCCTTAGCCCAGTGGAAGCACCCAGCAGAGTGGGAGACACCTAACATCAGGCTGAGAATTACCTCTTCAAGGAGTTGCACACATACCTTTCAAATTACAGATACAACTGCAGGGCTCCCACAACCTACAGAGCATCAATCGGGCAGAGCTTAGCTCTTCCCTGCAGTTCAAAGGCTCTCTCTACTCCCCAAGGGTTTACGTAGGAGCTCCCGAGACTGCTGGCATTTACCGCAGCACTTTCCAGCGCCAGTTGCTGCCTGGCTGCACAGCGATGGCAGCCTGGCAGCTGCCCGTGAGACACGCCTGCCTGCTACTGTGAACCCAGCAAGCACCTTCTGATGACAGCTCCAAGCCTGGTATCACAGCGTCCCGACAAAAGGTGTTGAGCATGGTTTTTCAGCGGCAGCCTCCGTACCTGGGTGACAAGCGGTTGCAGCAAGGCGGCAGAGCCTTTGCCCACACAGCGGACAGCGAAGCGCAGGCACCGGCAGCACCGCTCCACGATGCGGTTATCGGCACTGTGTTTGTTCAGGGTCTCCGACAGCACGGGCCAGATCTGAGCACAGACAGACAGGAGGGGTTAAAGCGTACTGTCAGGCAGATGCCACTCAGGTCCCAAAACCAAGAGGCACTTGCATTACAAGACACATAAATTAGCTTTATGTAGGAGTGAAGAGCACAGAGTGGCTTAACACCTTGGTTGCAGCGCTGCAAACATTACAAGGGCAGGGAAATTAAGGCACCTGGGTCATTTCCAGAGGCCAGGTCCCCTTCCACGGGTTTGAAGTCCCAAATCCCTTCCCCTCAAGGATCTCTGCTTCCAGGAGGGAAGGTGCTCCACCAGCAGCTCCTCTCCCCGACGCTGCACAGCCCCAGGCAGAGAGGCTGTTGGCCGCACCAAATCTGTCTGGCAGCTGGGGACTGCAACCGAACCGCCCCCCTGGTACGACACTCTCCCTCAGTCTCCCCACAGTAATTCCTTCCCCAAATCCAGACCTGCTGGTACTTACTTCCTGAATGACTTTTTGGCACGGATGGATTTGTCCATTTTCTACAATGGGGTTGGTGTGTCTGTGAAAAGCAGCAAAGGGTTAATGGTATTTTTTCAGTTGGGTTTTGGGCTTAAAGCTGAGGAAATTAGTTGGAGCCTCAAGCACCTGCCCCAAGGCTGTGGGAGGGGGACGAGAAACTGGCTTAGGGGGGCTGGGGAGCCTTGAACTTGGTGAAGCAGCAGCTTCCAGCCTGTTCCCCTGGGGGCCAGGGGTAAACGAGCCATTGCTAATTTGGTTTTGTCTCTGGGTGAGCAGCTTTGACTCACACGCTCATGAATTTCCTTGCACAGGCTGTCCCAGCTGCTCCTTCCTTACCTAAATATGACAGCGAGTCGATCCAGGGGCACAGTAGGATCTGAGGAGAGGCCATTGCTTGGCTCCTGAGAGAGCAGCTAGAAAACAAGGGAAAAAGATGGGATTTCAGGACCACAGGCAGCCCTGTTCCCAGTGAAGACTGAATAAACACTGCCTGGCCACCAGACCCACCGGCAGCACCATCACATCTCCTTTGGGCCAAAGCAGAGCAGACACTTCCTCAAACCTTGCCTCGGACCTAGGCAGCTCCTAGCCTCAGCCACATGCATGCAGGTTACTCTGAAAGCTCAGAGCGGCTTCTCTTTTTGTCTCCTCTGCCTTCAGAACCTCCTCAAAGAGGTCTCTGAAGGAGACAGGAGCAGGGCCAGAGATGGAAGAGTAGCCTGCCGGTGGGTGAGAGCTGCTAGGAGCAGGCAGTGTGGGCAGAAAGAGCTCTCAAGAACCACTCTGGTGCAGCTACAGGTCATCCTGAAAAGGCAGGGGACGTGTATGTCCCTTCCTTAAGGCTTCCCTCCCTCTTTCTGCCACCCTCTGAGACTTCTACTCTCTGCTATCCTGGATCTGCATGGAAAGGTCACTAGGGCCACCATGGTTTTGGGACAGTCAGAATATAACCTTTTGGGGCTACCTGCCCCACCGGGGAGTTGAATACCCACATTCTCCATCCCGGAGATGTGGGATGAAAGCTGCCTGTTGCATGAGAGGTGGGTTCAGGAAGGCCCTTTGGCTCCTAGATGTAAACTGATTTCAAGGGACCATCTTCTTCCCATTTAACTCATTACACACTCTACCACCTAGGTATTTCTCAGCCAGGAGAGACATGGGGACAAGTACGGTCTCAGTCCTGGAGTCTTCATACACCTCTGGCTTTGGGAACACACAATTCCCCCAGCAGATCAAGCCGCTGGATAAAGAGGGAGCCATGGCAGCTTGATGGCCTCTGATCTCTCCCACCCAAACCAGTGACAGACAAGGAGCATGTTAACGCAGCTCCAACTGGGACGTACCTTCTTCAGCGCCATCACTTGTACGGCACAGAGTTCACTGAGGCATTCTGCTATCTTCTCCAAGGGGAGCCTGGCAAGGACCAAGGCTGTCCCTGAAAGGCAAGAGGAGACAGGCTCAGGAGCAGGAATGCAGCGTAGGAGTGCAGTTGGTGAAACACAACACGAGCAAGGTTCCCAAACAAGCCCAGCCGCAGCCTGCCACCAGCCCGTGTGCAGGCAGGGAGAGGGCACGGCTCTGGGGCAAAGGGAGGGACTGCTTCCCGAGACTGAAAAATGTTTCTCTGCAGCTTGAACTCAACTCTTTGATTAAACCAGACACCCAAATAATTTCTACGGGGCGGGAAGGAGGAAGGGATGCTGGCATGTGGGAGAACAGGGATGATCTAGAGGCAGACAGGCATCACTAGCACATCTGGGGACACCGGCGTGTTCCTGCAGCATCCTTGTCCCTGCCCAGCAGCACCATGAGGTCCGAGGAAGCTTCTTTTGACCCACAGCTAAGGCACTGCAGGGCTCCCACACAAATAAAATATGAAGATGAGCGCTTGAGCCGCTTCCCACTGCCACGTCACAGCACCCCACTCAAAAGCAGGAAAAAATTCTCCCTGGCTCATTGTGTTTGTTGTGTTGGTTTAAAGAAGGAGAAAATACTTTGTAGCGTCAGGGAGAGGAGCAGCTCAGAAGCATGGCTAAGGCTGCTTGCATCAATATGCAGGTACAAACAAGTGAAAAACTGAGTTTTGCCTCTTCTGTCATGCACAACCTGACTGTACACCACAGTAAGGCTCCCTTTGCACAGCTTCCAGAGCTGCTGCATTTTTAAAGGTTTCAGAAGCACTTAAATCCGTTGCAAATCTTTGAAGCCCAGACGCGAGTCCTGCACGACCATGAAACCAGCCCTGGTTGAAGAGGCACATAATGCCCAACAGCCAAAGGCCTGGTGAGTAGAAAATGCTCTGACTGCAGGCTGGAGTTGAAAAACTACATTCTTGTGCTCAAACTGTCTCTAAAATGACAAATGCTCACAATTTTCCACCCTATGTGTACAGCAACCGATTTCCAAGTGATCGGATATAGCAGTAACCTGCTGCTAGCTTGGCTGTGAGTATTTGAAACTTTTCTTCCTGCATTTCAAGTTGAGACCAGGGATGGAGATACCTTATAAACCCTGGAAGGATCTTTCTACCTCCTGCCCCAAGTGAGCTCTTGAGAAGACTAAATGAGGACGCGTGGAGTGCCTCAGGGCAAACCGAGAGACTTGTCTAAGAAAAAACACGTGAAAACAGGGTTGCGCAGCATCCACTGTGAGCGACCTCCACAAATAAATACACTAACAGCTTTTCCATACGCACCCTTCAGGAGTCCCACAGCAGCCTCTGGAGAGAGCGTGAAGGAGTCGAGAGAACGGGCTATCTCCAGCAGCCCGTTAAAGTGCTGAGCCATGTGGTCCCGGCATACTGAGCAGATATTGTGGATGGCCTTGGCCGCCGCCGAGGCCAGCCGCCTGTCACACAGGCCTTTCATCAAATAACCCAGGACAGGATCTGCGGAGAAAGCCAGGGTGAAGAGGGGTCCTGGGGATCCAACTCGTTGCAGGGCAGAGCGGTGGCGTGGCAGGAGGGACTCACCCAGGAACTGCGGGTTTCTGTCCACCACCTCGCTCATCTCTCCCACCAGCTCGATGCTGGTGTAGCGGACAGCGGTGTGCACCGTCTCGGGGAGGCGAACCACTCCCTCCAGCACCTCCACCAGGGTTGGATTGTTCTCCCTGTGGGGAAAAGGCAGCCAGCTTAGCTCCAAGGCAGGTCCCAGACTGCTTCCACAGAGTAGCTGGTTTTGTTGAACCTGATCGACTCCCACGTTGCTCTGAATCAGCCAGGCAAACCCTGCAGCTGCGGTGTGCTGGATATTTGAGATGTGGGCTAACAAGGGGCTCGGGGCTGTGGGAGCTGGCATCCAGATGCACGGCAGCCTCCAGCTTTACCAAACAGAGCAGAAGAAACTAAATACCTGCAGTAAGAGTGCTCGTGGCACAAGAACAAAGCTAACTAATTCTCTGGGGACTCCAGAAAGCCAGAGGAGCCTGTTCCCAGCATGGGAGGGTGCTACTGGGTGAGTCTCGGGCTCCCTGCAGCCCACATTGGTGGCAGGGCTCTCGCTCTCTTGTCTGGCAGACAGCACCGCCTGCCCTCTCATGGCAAGAGTGAAGCCAAGCTCGGTAGAGCCACAGGGCGAGCAAAAGCCTTGTGGGACACGCTGGTGGGGAGTGGACTCCCCCATGCTCCACCAGTGCAAGGGCATGAGGTGCTGGTGCTCTCAGAAAAAAAGCAGAAATAAAAATTGAAGATAAAAATGAGCAAAACAGCCTTAACATAGGTTAACAGGAGCCAGCGAGCACATAGCAAACACTGTGACTCCCCCAGCCTCCCAGCACTCCCAGCCTGCTGAAGGTCAGCCAGGCTGTCCCGCTGCATCAGCGTGGCTGTCAGCACGCACAATTCGCTGCACTCTCACCGCCCTGGACGTTAGCTGTTGATGTTTCCACTACAACTAACAGGGGAGGAAAGGCGCTTCCAGAAAGTGATTTAACCTTCCCTAAAGATTTCTGGGAAAACTCTACCTGGAGGTGGAAGAATCTGGATGTGGAAAGATGTCCATATAATCAGCCTAGGCAAATGTCTCGCCAGACTAGATATAAAGAAGTAATTTTTTATGATGGGGGTGGTGAAACACTGGCACAGGTTGCCCAGAGAGGTGGCAGATGCCCCATCCCTGGAAACATTTAAGGTCAGGTTGGACTGGGCTCTGAGCAACCTGATCTTGTTGGAGATGTCCCTGCTCATGGCAGGGGGGCTGGACTAGATGGTCTTGAAAGGTCCCTTCCAACCCAAAGCATTCCATGATTCTATGAATGTCCTCAAGCAAGCAGAAGAGATTTGAGAAGGTCCAACTGCATCACGGAGTCCCAGCAGCGTACTGGGCCCGTATTCCTGGCCAGGAAGCAGACCTCAGTCCTTGGGCTGCTCCATCAGGAAGGGGTACTGCACTGCGGCAGCACAGACCACACATGCGGAGGACTATCTGAAATAAAGCATGTTTTTCAAACACTTCTGCCTGAGAAGGCATGTTCCTAGGAGTATCCTCAAGATATCTGCAGTGTCTCTGCAAAACTCTCTTGGAGGTAACACCTGACCCCACAGCCCTTACAGACATGAGCAGGATGGTCAACACTCACTGGTCAACGCTCTTAGCTATGGATGCCATAATGAAGAGGACAGCTTCTGTCACCTCCCAGGGCGGATTGCCATCCTTCAGAGTCGCATAAAGCTGCAAGAAAGAGAACTGGTCACAAAAGAAGCTACAAACACAGCCTGGGGGCACGTGGTCACGAGTCCCACGCTGCAAGATTGCCACCTGCTCCTCACCTCCTCCCACACACCTGAAATACCAGACTCCAGGCATGCAACTGCATAAATTCTCATGTTCCACAGACCACCCTGCTACGTTGGGACCACAGTACCTTTCCCCAGGTACTACCCCAAAGGGTGGGACCTCCTGCTTCTCCCAGAATAAGCCCCACCACCTACTTCAAGATACAGTTACCTCCCTGTGCACAAGGAGATGTGTGTGACTTCCTCCCTGGGGCTTGGCTTCCTCCCTGCAGCAATGGGTGAAGCATGCCTCATGATGCTCTGACAAACCCACCTGAGCAAACATTCACTGATCCCACCAAGAAGATCAGGTCTTTCACCAGGTCCGAGACCCGCATCCGGAACTCCCCAAAGTCATCTGTTTCCTCTGGGACACCTCCTAACAGAGATGAGGGAGAGGAAAGGGTGAGAGCAGCTCAGAGAAATCATGTTCCCATTCACCCACAGCTAGGACAAGACAAGAATTCTCGTTTAGAGACAAGATCTGTCGTTCCTGCCCTCCTCTCCCTGGATCAAGCTACGTAAGGGGATTTGAAGGACAGCCACGCACAAAGAAAATGCTAACAGCCTGAACACACGCTGTGTTTTCCTGCTCTGACCACGCAGATGAAGGGATGGAAATCAAGGGAATGAGGAGCCCAGCCAGAGATGGAAGAAGGATAAAACCATCCAGACTTCAAGGAGCAAGTTGACAGCATTGTGGCTAGTGAGCTGTCAAGCTTTATTCCAACAAAAACGCCCCCGAGCAGGGGACAAGGTATCTCTCTGCAGCTCCCCAAATGGGAACCACCTGGGGGGAGGTGGGAAAGGGTCATCCCGCAGCAACTAGATGCCAGAAAGCTCTGTTCGAACAAGAACTGACTTAATGAAAAGAGGTTTAATACACCAGTTTTAATTACTCGCAATCCTCTCTCTGCAATTACTGCAACTGCAGAGCCCTATAGCTACGGAGAGCCATCAGCATGCAGCAGTGAGGACAGATACATCCTACCGCCCCGGCTGCCTCTGGAGGAAACAAAACAAAGCAAATGCAGCCTTACATGGTCTGAGTCAAGCTGGCAGTGTCTAGCCAGAGCGTGGAGAAGGCGCTGGATGTAGGCTTTGAAGATGCTGTGGATGACTGCATCATCCGTCTTGTACAGGTGCTCCCCCAGTCTGTACCAGAAGTTAAATGAAATTTCTACCACCTGTTTACAAAGAAAAATTCAGCATCTTGTTATCAACAGAACAATTTTTTGCTCCACTCTGCTGGTGCTCCCGACAGAGAAATCTCTGGGGATGCCTGCAGCATGCTGGGGTACCACAGATTTCCATCAGTGCTGCTTCATCATGTGATGATGAAACATGAACTGGTTTCCCCAGCTTTGCTGATCTTCTCTGCTGCTTGTCACTTAATAAGGGATTTGAAACCCACTGAGTTAATCTGAAAACCTGTCACCAGCCCTCAGAAGTAAAGCCTCTTCTCTACAAAATTAACATTAAAGTGTGAGAATCGTCTCTTGCTTCAAAGCACGGACATCACCTCATTTCACATCAGCAAATCTGCCAGTGGTAGTTTTTATTTCCCCAGACACCTGGCCTTGATTGTGCCCTCCCTCTGTTCTTGCGGCATGAATCAGGAAGGCGTTGTGATAACCTGCTCTTGCCCACCAATAAGCTACAGGGGGCATTTTGCTGCTTGCAGGTACAACTGTCGTTAACCAGAAAGCCACACTGATGGAAGAGTTTGCCCACCTGCCCAATCCTCACCACCCGTGCCCGTGCATTTTAACAGGCTAACCATACCTGACGGCCAGGCATGGGGGGCACAAAGGCTTGGGCTAGACAAATGCGAGGGGGACAGGCCACCCCAGACAGGAGCACAAGCAATCCCTGAGGATGCAGCTGCAGGCTGGAAGGGGATGCTGCTCCAAAGCCTACAGCCTCTTTCATAAGTGACAGGTATTGCCGAAAAAAATAATAGGTGCAGATTTTTCGAGAGCAGCTGCAGCGCTTCAAGAGTCCTCTTAATGGCTATCACTAGTGCCGGGACAAGGTCATGCCAAGGGGAGACTGAGCTTAACAGACCTGGAAAGGGGACTAAAAGAGCCACCAAGTCGCAAGCAACCCACTACAGAGATCTGGTGAAGTATTCTTGTGGCTGCTCCACAATTTTCATGGCAAACAAGCCCTAGGGGTTGCCATTGCAGCAGCCAATCGTTTCTTAGCTAGCTCGTCTGCTGGTTCTCAGGTCTGATGTTATTTTCAGGGCTCTATACCAAAAGTTTCTGGAAAACCCCGTCCTGGAGAGGGCACTATCTCAGTCCCAGATCCACCTCTCATCCTCAATTCAGGGTGCTATCCCTCCCATAGCAGGACCTTAAATGCGGAGGAAGAAAAGGGAGTGCACCCCAGCAAATCCAGCTGGCACCTCCCTGCTCCACCATGTCAGCACAAGAACCCATCTGCGAAGGAACCCTCCATCCACTGAACACGGACACAAGGCAGCCCGGATCAGCTACTGGGATTGAATTAACAGCTTTTTAAGAATAAAAGGGGAGCGTTTAGAAGGAGACCGCACTTAAATACCATGTTCTGTACTTAATGCAGGATGGTCAGGAGCTTTGATGCAAAACGGGGTTCACTTACTGGAGGCAAAGTTACCAGAGCGGCACTGCAATCCCTGCAAAGCTTAACTTGAACATGTGGAAAGAAACGAATGGAGGCGTTCGGAGCTGTACTTGCAGTCCCACGTGTCCAGGACACCAGGAAGGGGAAGCTAAGCCAGATTTCTGCATCACGAATGCAGAGCAGGCATTTCAAGGCCAGCAGTTCACAGGAACTGAAGCCTCCCAACCATGTGGCAATATAAGAGATTTTTTTTCCCCACTGACTCAACTCTGGATGAGTGAGATTTGGCAATAGGGGTGAGGAGAGGAACACGGGTAAACCTCACTCACCTCGTACTGCGGGTGACCTGCACATATCAGCAGCAGCTCTAGTGTCCGCAGGTCACCCAGCCCTTGGCCTGGTGTACAAACTATTTTATCTAGGAACGTCTCACACAGCTCGGTGAAAACACGGCAATAATTGAGTACCCTGGGGAAGGAAAAAAAACAGGGCACAAGTCAGAAAGATCTTCCACCAGGACAGACATCCCAGCACAGGAGATTCGGTCATGCAGGTAACATGCCCAGGAACCTTGTCTCAGACACAGAAGAATACCAAGAAATACCAACTTCTGCTTTAGCTTTCTGTCAGCAGTTGGGAACCACTTAATAGGGGGAACTTGGCTTTGTTCAGAAGTAGGTGAACATACTGACTTCCAGTAAGCAAATCTTACAAAATTTTCATACTGCCCACAGCGTCTGAGGAAAACTTCTCCATAACCACACTGCACTGGGCACCAAGGCACACGACGGCTGCTACAAAACAGCTTGAGTCGAATCAGCACCCGGAAGGTGCCATGTTTCAGAAGCAAATCTACACACCCTACCGTCAAAATAAACCCAGGAGTCCCGCTGCCTACACAGGGGACAGCGCTGTGTAAAAGCACAGCTGCTCTTCAGACACAAACAAGTTGCGGCCGAGTTGAACGACAGGCTTTACTCTGCTTTAAGACTGCAGAACCCAAGAGAGGAGCGACCATCCTGGAGCTGCAGTATGGTGTGCCGGCGCAAGCCTGGTGTCACTGGCAGAATTTGGGGTTTTTTGATTGTGGGTTAGTCCTGCTGGCAATAGACGGGGTAGATGGACCTCAAAAGGGGAAAAAGGATCTTCATGCAGGAGTTCTCAGGGCTCACTGAAAGACCTTTAAACCCAGTTTGAAGGGGGAAAGGGATAAAACCAGGCTTGCTAGAGATAAGCCTGAGGGCAGCAGGCCAGTGTTTGAGGGACGGTGTGCTAGCGAGGTCCTTCAGTTTGCCATCTCAGTAGAGGTAGGGAATGGAGATCCATGCAGCAACAGATGTGAGGGTTATTGATGTGCTAGAAACCATGGAGCACCTGAGAATGGTCACATAGGAATCAGGGCTTCTCCCCCCAATAAGGTGATGCGATCAAACATACCCTTGTATATTAGGGAGTGTTTTGATTGCCTAGAGGTTGATGATGGTGACAACAGGGCCAAGTGTTTATGGATAAGAATCAGAGGGAAGGTCAACAGGGCAGGTATCATGGTGGGAGTCCGTTATAGACCACCCAACCAGGACGAAGAGACAGATGGAATATTCTACAAGCAACTGGGAAAAGTCTCACAACCATCTCATGGGGGACTTCAACTTACCAGACGTGTGTTGGAAATAAGTACGGTGGAGAGGAAACAGTCTAGGAGGTTCCTGGAGTGTGTGGAACTGACCTTCCTGACAGCCAGTGAGGCAGCCAGCTAGGGAAGGTGTTCTGCTGGAACTGTTGTTTGTGAACAGAGAAGGGCTTGTGGGTGATGTGACGGCTGGAGGCTGTCTTGGGCACAGTGATCACAAAGTAATCAAAAGTGAGTTTTTGATTCTCAGAGAAGTAAGGAGGGGGGCAGTAGAACTGCCACTTTCAACTTCCAGAGGGCAGACTTTGGCCTGGCTGGCAGAGTCCCTTGGGAGGCAGTCCTGAAGGGCCAAGGGGTCCAGGAAGGCTGGATGTACTTTAAGGAAATCTTAAAGCTGCAGAAGCAGGCCATCTCCACGTGGCAAAAGATGAGCCAGTGGGAAAGAAGACTGGTCTGGTTGAAAATCACGGAAAAAAGGAGAGTTTATGACCTTTGGAAAAAGAGGCAGGCAGCTCAGGAGGACTACAAGGATGTTGTAAGCTTATGCAGGAAGAAAGTTAGAAGGGCCAAAGCCCAATGAGAACTTAATCTGGATACTGCCATAAAAAACAATAAAAATGTTTCTATAAATACATTCACAACAAAAGGAGGACTAAGGAGACTCCCCATCTTTAATTGGATGTGGAGGGAAACAGTGACAAAGGATGAGGGAAAGGCTGAGGTACTTAATGCCTTCTTTGCCTCGGTCTTTAACAGTAAGACCAGTTGTTCTCCAGGTACCCACCACCTGAGCTGGAAGACAGGGATGAGGAGCAGAATGAAGCCCCCATAATCCAAGGGGAAACGGTCACCGACCTGCTGCGCCACTCAGACACACACAAGTCTCTGGGCCCAAGGGTACTGAGGGAGCTGGTGGAAGTGCTCCTCACTGAGCCACTTCCCATCACTTACCAGCAGCCCTGGCTAACTGGGAAGGTCCCAGTCGACTGGAGGTTCACAAACATGACGCCCATCCACACAAACGGCTGGAGGGAGGATCTGGGGAACTACAGGCCTATCGGTCCAGCCTCGGTGCCGGGGAAGGTTACGGAGCAGGTCATCTCAAGTGCCATCACACAGCACACACAGGACAACCAGGGCACCAGGCCCAGGCAGCATGCGGTTACGAAAGGCGGGTCCTGCTTGACTCACCTCATCTCCTCCTGCAACAAGGTGACCCGCTTAGCGGATGAGGGAAGGGCTGTGGACGGTGTCTCCTAGACTTTAGTAAAGCCTTTGACACCATCTCCCACAGCATTCCCTGGAGAAATGGCTGCTCGTGGCTTGGACAGGGCACTCTTCTCTGGGTAAAAAGCTGGCTGGCTGGCCGAGCCTGAAGGGTGGTGGGGAATGGAGTTACATCCAGCTGGAGGCTGGTCACAGGTGGCATTCCCCAGGATTCAGTGCCTTTACCAAAAGGGTTGTCGAGCACTGGCACAGGCTGCCCAAGGAAGTGGTGGAGTCTCCATCCCTGGAGGGATTTAACAGATGTGTAGATGCGGTGCTTGGGGACATGGTTTAGTGGTGGGCTTGGCAGTGCTGGGTTAATGGTTGGACTTGATGATCTCAAAAGTCACTTCCAACCTAAACAATTCCATGATTCTAAGCATGGCATCAAACCAAAGACTGCTCCTCACCAATAAAATGACCTCAAATCAGGGATATGGGGGAGAGGTCCAAAACAAGCCATTAGTCCTGGACTTTGGTTTTAGTATTCCTGTTCTGGAGAGGCTTAGGAAATCCTAAAGCAACATGCATCCAGAGATGTGCTGCCAACACACCCTAAAGCTTGCCTTAAAGACAGAGACAAGTCTCCCATGTGAGATTTTTTTTTTTTTAAATCCCAAAAGGCTTGACCTTTTACACAACCGGCTGTGTAACAGCAGGAGATCAAACACGGCAAGATGTTGCCAGCGCCATCAGGAGGACCTTTACACCATACCTGGAAGCATTTAGGGGAGACTACCTTCTCCGACAGAGACTGGAGAACAGATTAATTACACCATGCCCCAGCAATTCCTGAAGATGAAAGCTTTCAGATTTTTCAGAAAGTCACAGACTGAAGAGGTGCTATTGCAGAGTCAATCTCACCGAGCAGAGAGGATATCATAGCAATCTTTTACGAGCCTGAAAACTGAAGACTAATTCTATTAGTGTTAAATGGAAGGATAAATAGGCACAGAAGCTACTATAATTTTCGATTTCAAAAGGGCTAACTCTGAGGAGTAGCTACTCATTTTGCCTGTGGAAATCTCGTTTAACATGGCATAGACTTGGAATTCCCTTAAATCAAAGGCGCATACATTTTCTGAGCTTTGCACCCCAAGCTGAAATAAGGGAATGAGGATGCTTACTGAGTTCTTGAGCCTAAGTCATCTGAAAAGTCTCAGCAGTGCGCCAAGTGCCTCTAAGCAGCTGAAGGGCTGTCATGTAGGAGGACTGAGAAGCGGACAGCTGGATTCTGGAAGGCAAGATGAGCACAGATCAAGCGAGAATTGCCAGAAGCCAAACCAGTGCCCAGCCATGCCAAGGACCATCACAAAAACAGGGCAGGGTTTTTCAGCTGTAATAAACAGCCGGTGGAATTGCCACTCGCTGAAGACACTGGCACAATTAAAGATCTGTGGCACAGCTAAAACTATGTGAATATGCATCAGTTTTCAATACTGTGGCTGAAGAGGAGGGGTAAAGGCAGGAGGAATGAAGAGGCTATTTAGACACAAGGGTCTGCTTACCTCCAGGTGGAAGGAGCGGGGACTGGCTAACTGCCATCCCAGGAGTCAAAAATCTGACACTGGACCTCTGTCCTACAGCTTCACTGCTGGTCTGGCAGTTTCCGTCAACGGCAACACCTTGCACAGCCACAAAATGTGCTCGTATTTGACAAGCGCAATCAACATAATTTTCCAAATAGATGGAAGTTGGAGGGAAATGGGCTAAACGCAACAGGGGTTTACCAAAAATAGATTGAACCCATCTAATTCTTATCAGTAATGTTTTAGAACAGGAGAGATGGAGCAGAGCAGATCACGGTGTCACACAGAAGCTAGTTAAACTGGATAAAGCAGAGTTAAGGGATGAGCAGTCAGCAAGCAGGGTGGCTAGCAGGCTGAGCTGAAGAAGAAATACCAGTTTGGTGCTACAGAGGTTCCAGATCAATCTCACAACTGACCTTATCTACATTCATTGGTGACAGCCAGATAAGAAAGGAAGAGCAAGCCCTAATGGTGTTCACTGATAAAGCTGGGATGCAACATCTGTGCAGAATAAGAATGAAACCATTTATATTTGAAAAGGAAAATTTGCCTATTTCTGACAGCTTGTGGATGGACTCCTCAGTCACAGGATGACCAAAACACTGATGCTGCAAGGTGATAGCAAAGGCAAGAGATGTCAGGCAAGGTGCTGCCTGTACACAGGGATGCCACAATGCCAACACACAGGAGCAAGATCCCTCCTGCAGCAGCACATACCTCTTAGGCCCTTGTGCCTCTCAGGCCCTTGTGCTCAAGGAAGCTAAAGTCTGAAGGGGAGCACTCCAGATTACCCAGGAAAAAGAAAGCAGTCTCACAGGACTGAAAGAGCTGGGTTTGTTCACCCAAACTTGAGGCTGGCCGTTTCCTACCTACAAATGTGTCTGGGAATAAGCATCAGCTAGGGATCTCTTCAAGTTAAGACGAAGTTGGTGAAAGAGAATAGGCATGAACTGGCCTAGAATCAACTGAGGCTGGAGATCAGAGGGTTTCTAATCAGAGCAGCAACATTCTGTTGCAGCCAATGTGTGTGAAGTGCTGGTTTCAATGTGCTTGATCAAGGTATGATCTGGCTACGGTTTCTTCTAGGTCAAGAATGGGGGGCTGTTGACCCAGTCGGCACACCAGACCTGTTTCCATCAGGAGCAGCTGAACCAGGTATGGATATTTGTAGAGAGGAGGCAGTAGGAGCAACAGGTTGCTTCTAGGCTCTATTTTAAGACTGGTAACAGATTGGCTGCACCTCAGCATACTTCCCTTGTGCTTTGCCCACCAAAAGGAAGATCAAGAACCCCAGCAAGCAGACTCTGGTAACAGTCTAACCCTGTCAGAGGCTGAGCTGAGCGCACATACCTGGAGCACAAATCGGGCAAGGAAGTTATTTGCTCACTTGTCTTCATTTGACAAATACTTATTTGCATAAGAGACTTCAGAGTGCCGCATGCAATCACCGTTGATTCCAAAAATAATCGCAGACACAGTGACCGTTAATTATGGTAACTCTCCTTCCTCTCTGGGCACAGCCATGGCTGCAAGTCCACTTACTTGTCTAGGTCCTCACGTGCTACAGCCATGTGATAGGCACTCTCAAGAGTGAGGACACCCTGGAAAAGCTGCAAGGCCAGGGGCAGGTTTGTCTCCACGTTCTCGATGGCGTAGAGAGCTGAGCACACGCAGTCTGAAGCAGCTTCATGGAGGTTTGATGATGTCTTGTCTTGTTGCTGCAAGAAACAGAAGACACAGTGATTATATTGAAATGAGATGGTAAAGAAAAACTCAGTCTTTTCTTCTTGTTGTTCCCAAAATACTTTGTAGAGCTTCTGCATAGCCACAGCTCCCAACAACTCACTCCTACCAGCCCTGCAAAGCCTGGGCTGCTTTACCAGCCTGGACACTTGAGGTCAAAACTGACCCTCCCCAACGGGACCCCACAAAGACATCCTTGGGAGAGGCAAACACACCAACATCCACAGCAGTTCAGAAGGAAAGAAAACAGTTGCGCTGATCATGACCCTGGCTGAGTCACAGAATATCTCAAGTTGGAAGGGACCCATAAGAATCATCGAGTCCTCGGTGATGATGGAGATGAGGTTTCTCACAAGCATGTGTGAAATACTGTGATAGTCTGGGGGTGAACAAATAGATTTCAGGCCCCACCTGGTAGATGTATATAGTGATTGTACAAGGCTGATTTAACAGGGCCTTTAATGGCTCCCATGGAGCCCTCAGCAATTAAGGAGAGAGACAAGACTGGCATACTAAGGAGTAGAGAGCAAACAGAGAAGCATAGAGAGGAAACAAAGGAGCAGTGCCTCTGTGTGTGCCTGTGTGTTCCTTCACACGAGATCTCAACACATTTGGAAAAAATTCATGGTCCTGTGTGAAGGGGAAGGGGAGGAAGGAAAATGCCCAATTTAAAAGTGACATTAACACAATAAAAAGGCTGGTGAGCCAAATGCCCGTCCTGGGGAAGACGTTTTCTGCTGCAGTGCTGCTTGGGAGCTGGGTCCCTGCATGAATATGCCTATTACTTCTCCCACTGAATGGGAGCCCTCATCAGCATTGTTGTTCATCGAATTGGCACCATGGGAGGGACGCAAATGAGGGATCCTGTCTAACAACAGAAGAAGGAACAGACAATTCCTGCACTGGGTCACAGGTCTGGGCAGTACCACAGCAGACACCTTCGTCCTCCAGGAATTCCTCCTTCCTGTTTGTCAGTTCATTGCCCTCCCTGTCACAGTGATGCGGGATTCTCCTAAGCTCCCTGTTTCACTGGCCTCTTCAGCTCTCCTGCATCCAGACAGAACAAAAAACACCCCAAATACCTTTAGTAGTTTATTTCCCAAGGTGAAAATGTCACAAAAGGAATAAAATACTATTTTATTGAAAATGTGGAATGAATACAAAACAAAAAATGAAAAAATACTGATTGCAATATTAAACAAATGCAGTTTCAACAACGGACAACTTTTAAAGCCAAAACTAACCATTACTTAAGCACACGAGGATGGCAAACTTTCAATAAATCACCAAACAAATGTATTTTGTTCAGAGCCCCATAAAACAATTTGGCTCAGAGGAAGGACCAAGTACAATGCGTTTCAGACCAAAACTCTCTGTCTCTTAAAGTCTTAAAGTATGCTTGAAAGTACACCTGGCACCTACTTTTGCAGCAGTGGCAGCCCACAATAATGGCTAGAAACGGTCACTTCTCAGATGTCAAAACTTCTATTCTGCTGTTTTGCTGCCACCACAGAAAAATGGAACCTGGCTCCCGCTTGGGAGATAAAATAACTGCTTAATACAGGCTCCAAAATTGATGATTAGTACAGTAGGAATAAGGAGAAGACATATAAATAGACAATTAAATAGTCTTCGGACTTTTTTATCAATGTACTGTGTGTGTTAGTACACTGTGAGTGTACTAACAAAGTTTATGGAGATTAAAGGATCACTCATGGCAGTGTAGCAGGAAGGTTCCTGCGGCTCAACACCTCCATCTCTCAGAGAGACCTCTGCTTTCCCCTGCTGCTGTCTGTCCGGCCAGCTCCACAGGGAAAGCCGTGATTCCTGAGCGGTGCAAGGAGAAGGTGCATCACTTTGCAGGAAAGCTCTCATGGGGATAGCTGAGCCAGGTAGCTGAGGAGGGTGTCAGTAAAGCCAGGCAAGGGCATCTGCTCAGGAGAGATTTCAGATGCTTTCCTGTCTGTCCAGGAACAGAGAAGGGTGCTCACCTCTGAGCACATATTCTCTGGATCAAAAGAAGGCAGGCAGGAAAGAATACTACTGAAGGAGCTGCAGAGTCTCCTTCCTCCATGCAAATAGCCAAACACACACACGCATCTTTCTTTGCATCTGAAAGCTCTGCCAGTGCTTTTTGTTCATCAGTCTTGTCCCACCACATCACAGATACTGAACCAAGGACCAAGCACTGGCAGAGCAAACCCTGAAGTGTACTTCTAGTTTCACCCTTGAGAGATTAGCCAACATTAGGTGTTATTTATGTGCCATCTTCTAAGCTTCCCAGGGCTAACAGGACGCAGGAAAGATTATGTGGGAACTCACCAGCAGCCAGAAGGACTCTCACTGTGCACTGCTGCTCTCTGACTGTCCTCCAGGGTGGACAACCGGTACAAAGGAAGATGATCATAGAATCATAGAACAATTTAGGCTGGAAGGGACCTTTAAAGATCATCTGCCTCCAACCCCCTTCCAGGGACAGGGACACCTTCCACTAGACCAGGTTGCTCCAAACCCCATCCAACCTGGCCTTGAACGCTTCCAGGGATGGAGCAGCCACAGCTTCTCTGGGCAACCTGTGCCAGTGCCTTGCCACCCTCACAGCAAAGAATTTCTTCCTTAGATCTAACCTAAATCTCCCCTCTTTCAGCTTAAAGCCATTCCCCCTTGTCCTGTCACTACAGGCCCTACTAAAAAGTCCCTCTGCAGCTTTCTCGCAGGCCCCTTTAGGTACTGGAAGGCCACTGTAAGGTCTCCCCGGAGCCTTCTCTCCTCCAGGCTGAACAGCCCCAGCTCTACCAGCCTGTCTGCCTAGGAGAGGTGCTCCAGCCCCCTGATCATCTTTGTGGCCTCCTCTGGACTCACTCCAACAGGTCCGTGTCCTTCTTATGCTGGGGACCCCAGAGCAGACACAGCGCTGCAGGTGGGGTCTCACCAGAGCAGAGCAGAGGGGGAGAATCCCCTCCCTGGACCTGCTGGCCACACTGCTTTTGGTGCAGCCCTGGGTTTGGTTGGCTTGCTGGGCGGCAAGCGCACATTGCCAGGCCACGCTGAGCTTTCTGTCCACCACCACCTTCTCCTCAGGGTTGCTCTCAATCCATTTCAGGCAGCACAGATCTATTACTGTGCACAGACAGCTTGCACTTCCCTGGCTGCTAGCAGAGAGGGACAGCCCACTCTATGGAGCTGATCAAGGTAAAGAGGGAATCAGAGGGTTCTGACTCAAGACAGGGGGATGAAACTCACCTTCCACATCTCAGTCACTCTTGGATTTAAAAGTGACACCATCTGGTACCCAAGGCCCATCACCACCTCATTTCCCAAGAGAAACACTCACCAGCACCTCGAAGAGGAGTGACAGTAACTTGCTGTTTGCCATGAAGGTGCTGTCCAGGACACCCAGGTTGAACCAGCTCCCCAAGCACCGGAAGATTTTGATGAGCATCTTCTCATCATTGCCTGCTTTCTCCACACATGTCATCTGCAACAGAACAAGGAAGAACTGCTTAGGACCCCAACTCCAATTGTAATTTCCCAAGCAGAATAATAATAAATAACTTTTGGAAAGCCATCCTGGAGTCTCTATAGTCAGCATCGAGAATTCCACCATGAATCTTAGCAAGACACAGGGCAGTCAGCAGTGATCCCTCCAAGAGGAACAAAACTTTCAGCAATCAAGCAGCAGTGTTGTATCTATGTGAAAGCAGCACTCTGACCAGAAGACAACCGAGAATGCCCACACCAGCAGAGAGGACTTCTGCATCTGCCTAGAGTGATCATGTCCCAGTGCTAGTTTTGTAATCGGGAAGATGACAGTTCTGCAAACAACCTTTCAAGAGCACACGGCCTTTGAGCATCCTCTCAAAGTCCATATGAAACACATTCAAGAAAGCAGACTGCTTCCAACATCCCTGTCCCTAAGTAGCCCTGGACTTGGTGAGATATAGGGGCAGAGCCAAAAACCTCTCTGTCAACTTCAGATGCTATTACAGAGGCAAGAAAACCAGTGTGAGTGTTTTCGTTCATGCCCAGTCCATCACTTTTCTGCAGAATCCTGTCTCAGACTGGCAGAGCACAGATATGGATGTGTCATGTAGGTGATAAATCCCTAAACTCACTCAAATCTCAATTTACTATTCTTCACCACAAAACAACCGTGGTCAAAGAGAAGATGGGTCCTGAGGGTCAGACCTATCCCAAAGGCCAACCTGAGGACAGTCTGAAGACACCAGTGCAGTGTCAGAGACGGGCTGTGGGTCTGGCAGCAGCCAACCCTCATTTCCAGCAATGGCCAACACTTCTGCTGCACAACAGCGCCTAACCACAATCTGCATCAACACCTAACACCGAAGGAAGCCCTGACCTCACCAGGCTGAGGAAAAGGAAGAACAGATTGACAGACAGGACATGGAGAAGGATCCCAGACTTCCTTTTCCCCCAGAAGAGAACCTCGACTGGCCAAGCAATTCTGCAAACGAGCTTCCACAGATCTTCACTCCTTGCCTGACACTTCAATCCTGGAGGCAGAAAGCCATACTTCATCACAGTCCCTGTACAATTTTTTTAAAACTCCATCTTGTAACTCAAGAAAGTGAATTTAGCATTTAAATCCTACACTGAAAATTTAATTTTGCTCTTTAGGCAGGTGGTTGAAATGCCTGTGTTGGGATTTACCATGAAAGCTCAGGCACATGCAGAGGAAGTCTGAACATAAAGTCTTATGACAGGGCTACAACCCTTGGCAATCCAACACTGGCACCTCACATTGTCTCCAGTACAGCTGTGAGCAGCCAGAGCCAGGTGATGTGTGATGTCGCCTGTCTCACCAATGTGACAGCCAGACTTCTCCAAGATGTCCCAGGAAGAGTGCTGAGGGCTGCAGACAGCTAGGAGGGATGGCACAGTGCAGGCATTTGAGGAAGGTGAAAAGAGTTTAAGTGAGCGAGGACTTGTTCAAAGACAACTAAGCATGGAAAAAGTGGAACTGGGCTCCCCTAATGGCTGTGGTGGTAATGGCATGGGCCTCTGCTGGGATAAATACAGCATACGGGGGGAGGAGTCTTCTCAAGCAAGACCTGATGCTTTTGAGCAGAGGACATAGCTCAGCTCCATGTCCTGACACATAAGATGAGAGGAAACGGTATCAAGTTTCACCAGGGGAGGTTTAGATTGGATATTAGGAAAAATCTCTTCACCAAAAAGGTTGTTAAGCATTGGAACAGGCTGCCCAGGGAAGAGATGGAGTCACTGTCCCTGGAGGTGTTTAAAAGGCATGTAGACACAGCACTTAGGGACATGGTTTAGTGGTGGGCTTGGCAGTGTTACTGGTTGGACTCAATGATCTCTAAGGTTCTGTCTAACCTATCAAACCAACAATTCTACGACCCTTGATCATCACGATCCCACTTCCTCTGGAGTTACCAGAGTAACTGGAAAACGAAGCCTCCTTCCCTGGCCTTCACGGGAAAAGCCAAAGCTAGACATTGCACAAACATGAAACACCCACCAGAAGTATCTGCCACACTCATATTTCTATTCCAGATACTCTCTGTGGCTTTCTTAACCACAGACCCAAAAAAGCAGCGTGGAAACAGAACAGGTACCTTCTGCAAAGGCTTTGGGCCAGATGCAAACTTAAACTGAGTCTTACTTACCTGTAGTCCACCCCTTTTGTCTAAATTAAACAAAGGAAAAGTACCGGGTGTTGAATTTATGTTGGGTCCCATCAGAAAAGGGGATTCGGAGAGGGAAGGGATATTGGGGAGGGACTGCAGGTAACATCTGAGAGGCAGGAGGGGATAAATGAAATGGCAGGTTACACGAGCCTGGAGGGAGACTAAGCAATGCACTGCAAGAAGCAAGGCTTCTCTGGGCATAGAATCCAATCCCAGGGAGGACATTCCCCTTCTCCCTGGCTTCTGAGAGCAAGCCTAGAGCCCTCCACCTATTTCTGTGCCACACAGTACTGGGCACATACAAAGATGCTGCATGTTGGAGCTAGAACGGACATGAAGAAGTATCAGTTAAGGAGAAGAGAACATTGTCACTGATATAACTAAAGCCTTACAGTTTTGCTCATCAAGGAGAAGGAAATATAAACGACAGTCTAACAGCAAAGGGAGACTGTGATTCTGTAATTCTGAGAAATGGCACAAAAAAAGCACTGCAGAACATGGCTCATTTCACATGGACAAAGTATTAAGGATCCTACAGGCTAAGGTTCCTCCTATTTTCAGCAGCTGTAACTCAATTAGCAAAGGAATGCTGACCAGTAGGCTAGCAGGGCAAGAGGGAGGTGGCTAGAAGAGACATGGAGACCACAGACCAAAGAAAGCAGGGCAGCCAAGCACAGAAAGATGGGGCTGCAGAGCAGAGAATCGACCACTGACGAGACTCTGCAATTAAACACACCAAACCTTGAATCCATCTGGAGCACAGTGACATTAACCAGCTGCTCGGTGGAATTACTGATTTGCTATGCACTGCCGAGGGTACATTATCTTTCCTTCTTTAGATAAGCAGCATCAAAGGGTAGCTACAGCACATGCTCCATTTGAAGCCTGAGTCAGGGATCAGGTTGGCTACTCATTTACAGAGCTCCAACAACACTGAAGAACATGACAAGTGTCTCTGGAAAGGAAGGAGCCAGCAAGGAGCATTTCTTTTCAGTCCCTGAAGCAATTCAGCTCAACACTTATTCTCTGTTCCTCAGACTTGCCCTGTTTTGGGGCCCACAACAGTCTCATTCTTAGAGAGCATGAATACTCCCCAATTGAGGAAACCTTTGAAGAAGAACCAGGAGATACAGCTATGGTCTCCCCATACTAAATGTGATAATACTCAATGTGACCTGCAGCTAAATGCATAACCTCAGCTTACCACACGATGGTCAGAAATTAGGCATGTACTTACTTTTGAAAGGGGCACAAGAAGAGAGAGAAATCATAGTCACCAAGTACCTGAATGCCTTTCTTCTAAGAGATATACAGACACATGCATGTATGAATCTAGAGATGATCATCTCAAGATGATGATTTTGAGATCTACATACATACACCCATAATGGGCTGAAGTAATTTCTTGCTTAAGCCTCAAATAACCCAAGACTTTTCCTGAACTTAAAGCACACAGTGCTAGACGACAAGCCTCCACACTCCGTACCACCGGACAAACCAATACAGTCCTCCCATGGCCAGTCCAGCTGAGAGGATGAGAAAGTTTCCATAATTTCTCCAATTTCTAATGTAGCTCCAATTTCATAATAGCTCCAATTTCAACTGACAACAGCAACCTGACTGTGATTTTGATCTGCTTGGAACTTAAATATATAAAATCAGCTTATTTCACACCAACCAGCTTTTTGATCACATTCAACCTGGAATAATCTGGATCAGTGATGTGGATGGGGAAGAAGCAGCTGCATGAGCCTCTTTAGCAGTTGACCAGGACTCAGTTGCTGGTTGGTCTCCTTACCAGCAGAGAGATGACCGTGCTGGAATAGTATGCCAGATCTTCTATGATTTCAGTACGGCGGTTGGCTCCGATGCGCAAGGATCGGCTGTGAACTTCTTCTGGCAGCACCGTGAGGATTTCCAGCAGAAAGGGCAGCGATGTAACATCATTGCTGTACCTGAAAGAACAGGGAGGAAAGACAGTGCACGAAGGCAAGTGACAGCCAAGCACACGCAGAAAACCTCAATGCTGGCAAGTAGGTTAAGAGCACAGTGAGAGATGGAGGGACATTTCAAAGAGACTCTGCAAAAGTGTTACCACAAACACACTCCCACGCCCAGCTGCAAGGGCAGAGCACTGTCGAGAAGAGCCTCCATCAGTGGTTTAGCTCAAGATTTTTCAATAGAAAAATGACAAAAGCTTTCCCAGCCCAAGCACATCAAGTCCAAGTGCCACTGCCCAAACAAACCAAGTTCCCTCCTACTACAGAAATACCACAGGAGCACCTTAGCACGGTGATCTGCCCAAACAAAGCGTCACTGTACAATGGCACATGGCATCCCATGTCAGCAAACACAGGGCAGTGAAAATGCTGTCACACAGAAATTGGGCATCGCTGCACCAGCTGACCGAGCACTGTGGGACACCCCAGTGGCTCAACCTCACTGTTCAATCCTATGCTACAGCTAAAGCTGGCAGGGGATAAGGGATTGTCACATAACAAAAACAGGGATGAGGAAAATTGCTGAGTCTCAGAGAGCTGTGTTCACAGAAGCATGCACAGCCTGTTACAGGCAGCCACAGACAGCCCCATCTCTCCCTCCACCCCATCTCCCTGCCATGATCCAAGACAGTTTAAATTATTCATCAAGAAAAACTTTCCTATTGTCAGGCCATTTGCTGCTGCGTGCCTTTTTGGACCATGCAGGTCTGCCCATTTGACATTTATTCAAAGAACAATTTAGAGTTTAATGACATGAACTATTACTTACTTTTCAACCAGTGTTTGTACGCAGCCTTTCCAAGAAGCCATTTGCAGGGCAAGGTCTGCTATTGCTAAAGCAAGCTGAAAGGGAAAGGGGAAGAAAAAACAACAGAGCTAAGTGTGGTGGTTGATGAAACCTGCCCAACAGCACAGGAGAAAGGGTGCTGTGACTGTCAGACCTGAGCTCAGCAGGGCTGGCAGGTAACTCCAAGCCTGCAGAGGCAGGGTATTAATTCACAGTATCTGTTTGTGTGTGCAGTCTCTGTGGTTAACTGCACAATGCCCACTGCCTCAATGCAGTGATGTTCTCTGCTGGGCTACTTAGGGGCTGAACAAGCAACCTTGCCTCAGCGTGTGCAGTGCCAGACACCCTCAGAAATGTATGGATAATGGGAATGCTGTATAAAGAACAAATGGACTTCCAAGAATATGCCAGCACGTCGGGAGAAATCCTCCCAGTCACTCAGGGCACTGCTGGGCAGATCAACATTTTGTCTCCATTGCAGAGCACAGGGAAAACCCCAGGAACAGCTGTTTGTCCTCTCAGCCCCTCCAAACAGCAAGCAAGAGGATGAAGTAATCAATTTAACTAATGGAACCAAATAATGAAGGAGGGCAAACAATTCTGTACTGGGAGACACGAACAGGCTGGCTGCAGGCATTGACCTTCTCTGTTCTCCACACTGGAGGAAAAGCAACCAAAGGAGACTAAGGGCTTTGTCTCAGAAAAAGTCAGAGGTGATAAAAGCTGGAGCTGGTCACCACTGCTGTCACCTGCAGCACCTAATTTTTCCTCCCCCAAGCTGGCAATTACTGTAAGGGAGAGCTCCAGCAGGGCTGTGACACAAGCCTGGCTACCAGTCTGCTCTCAACAGCAAGTTAGGACTGAACAGTCCAGACTTTACCGCTGAGAGCAGCCTCAACCCACTCTCTCTCTCTCACAGACATTTATCGAGCAGCTCCTTCCACCTCTCTGCTCAGCACCTACCTGAGTTACAATGACAGGTGACAGGTCTTTCAAGTTCTGGATGTGGGACAGCAAAGAGTCCCGTAACGAAGCATGGGAATCCGTGGGGAGTTCGTAGAAGGAAGTCTGTATCTTCATCTTCATGGTCTGTGCTGCGAAGTAGCATGACTCCACATCCTGACGGATCTGCAGCAACTGGTCAGAGATCTCCCATGCGTGGACCTGCAGGCAAAGCACAGCACCGTCAGCAAGCAGGCATGGGAATGTAGAGCAAACTCAGTAGGTACCAGCAGGCTTAAGAGCAAGCTCAAATTCCCCTAGATGAAGACACATCCTCTCCCCTAAAATACCCCCAGAATTTTCACCAGGAGAGTCCATGCCACACTGCTATCATGGCTCAAGCAGTGAGAGCTGACTAATGAAGGTGCTGGGGCCGTAACACCCACCCCGTGAGCTGAACAAGCAGATCAGCTTCCAACACAGACCTGACATTGGCCGAGATGCTCATGGCCTCAGTTACCACAATCCATTTGGGAAAGAGGATCAGAAAGCAGATCTGATGACCACCCTTGCAGTACAGAGCAACAAAAGAGGCTTTTTTGGGCTAATTGCCGTACCTATTACACAGCAGTAAAAACAGAGCCCAGCAAGTGACAAATGGAAAAAGGAGGATTGGATAAAGGTCTCCCCAGATCAAAATAACGATATGTAATTGCAAGATTGAAGCTGCTGGACCCACCTAAGAGCACACACTGGGACCGGTGAATCTGCAGCAGACTATAGATGTGCTGAAGAGCTTGGAGGAGAGCCAGCAACAAGGCAAATCATCACCTGCCCAGCCTCAGAGAGGCAACAGCCAACTGGCTGGTAGGACACTGAAGACTTTGCCCTTTGTGTGTGACCAGAAGCTACAAGGAGAGCACTGGGTGAGCCAGAGGAAAGGCAGGCACCACTGGATAGACCACCCTTGCCTTGCTGAGATGGTGGAACAGACAGCCCTGGGGGCAAGCCCGAGGCACCGTTAAGACCTGCTGAAGCATCTACTGTACAGGGCTTGGTGGGAAAAGGATGCCAGTCAGGGAAGGAAAGCTTGGCTAGGTTATCAAGTGTCACCAAACATCACCAAGGGACGGTGGGGCCACTGCTGGAGCACATCAGCATGGCTTGGGAAGAAACCCTTGGATGTGAGGTCTCCTGTTAAGGAATGGGATCTTCAAAGGACTCAGACGATCAATAAAATGGTCCTCCTTTCCTGAAACATCTGCAACATGTTTTAGTTTAATTAAGAGCATTTGGGGTTTTTTTGTAAAAAATAAAATTAATGTTTTATTTTTCCAAAACACTTGAAATCTGAATTTCTGTGCATATTTAAGCTCAAACTAATAAATTCACACAATTCACCCCATGCATGCAACTAACATTGAATGCCTCGGCACCCTCCTCTGACCTGCACCCCTAAAGAAGCTAGACACAAGCCATGGGCACTCCAGGATGACCAGATCCAACACTCATCAGACTGTATTTTCTATCAGTATAATCACTATAAAAATCACTCTGCTAGACTCCAAAAGGTATCTCCTGATAGAAAATAAGGCTAATGGGTCATGTGACTGGAAGATGGCGGATATTTCTAATTTTTTTATTTGGCAGAGATGAAAGACAGTTCCAACTGACATTTCAGATGGACAAACATCACACCGCAAAAGGAGCTCCCCAAAAGCCTTGTGTTAACAGCCAGTGAGGCAGGACCCCACAACCACCACAGAAGAGGACTTTAGCTAAAGTCTGTCCGTGTGCTACAGCACACTGAAGGGAACAATTAAATAAATATATTACAAAGGATTCTATTTTTCTAGCATTTAAAAAACATCTTATAGACAAAAATTCTAGTGGGGATACTGGCCACTGCTAAATGTAGATGTTACTGTTCTTCAGGCACTTGAAGCTGCCATAATGAACAGAAATCCCAGGAAAAAAACCATCCCCTTAACTCTATCAGAAAGAAACATCCAGAAGGAAAAGCAGATCTGAGCTATCGCCTTCCCTATTCCTTTGCAGTCACAAACTTCTCCTACGCTTGGGATGTGTCTGCTGCTTACCCCTCTGTTATCTACAAGGGAAGGCGAGCATTGAATTGGGCTGCCCAGCACAGCATGATCCTGTGATTCAGCCAAGCAACAACAGCAGCTGATAAACCATTATGGAAATAAGGGTTTTTTTCTCTTGAAAATCTGGTTTGGGTCCACGAGCCTATGCAGGCTACCTGTATGAACACCTCTGGAAATCAAAGGAGAGCTCAGTCAGACAGCCCCGGTGCACCAGAGCTGACACAAAACCCACAGCATGGTCTCCAATATTTTAGTTTTTCAGACTTCAAGCACACTCTGCACAAGGGCACCGTGGCATTACCCTTGACCCAGCACTGAACAATAAAATAAGACAGATGTCTTATTTTACTGAATTGAAACACTAGGAATTTCTGCATTTCACGAACCTAAAGCAGCATTAAAAATGAGCTGATGTCTATATAATGGAGCAGGATTACTGCTCTTTGGTTTAGCATGGTTAACAAATTACAAAATTCAACTGATTTAGAAACCTGGGAGCAGCACTTCAGATAAGCATCTTCAAGCCTGAACAATGCCATGAGGCGAGGGCTTTGCAGCCCTCATCTCCAACACCCTTTAAGCCACAGGACCTTCCTGAATTAAATCCAGCATAAAATAAAACCTCTACATTTCTAAAAAACAATTCTTCTAGTCCTCATTTCAGCCTGGTTAACAAAGGAGATTCAATTATAACCTTTGGCCAGTTGTTCCAATGGCTAAATATCAATTCTTTAAAAAAATACAGTCTGTCTAGCCTTGTCTTCCAGCTGCATTTAATACCTTCAGAGTAAAGAGCCACATGTGTTATCGAAATAGAACCCTGCATTGGCAAAACAGGTACAGACCACACAGCCAAGAAGAAATAACAGGCACAGTGGTTATGCTGATAAATCCCAGTTCAGCGAGCTCTCCCATATCCCAGCTTATTGGCTTCTGTAATTAAAACCCCTCTGTGGAACTTCAGTTCCTTTCACACCTTCAGTATTACACCAGATAGAATTGCATTACGTGACTTTATTGCCTGGATTTTCCCAAATATAAAATGAATTTGGCACTTCTGTTCCTCCCTGCGCAGAAGCACACAGCCCACTGTCCCTGTCTGGAAAGCAACACCAACATTCAAATTTTGCTTTTTTAATATACTTGAGAAGCCTCCTCGTGATTCCTCACTCCTTGTCAATCTTCTGCTGTTCAAAGACTAAAAAAATTCACCTTGAAAGAAAAAATAATCATGTTTCCAAACTTATATACCCCTTGCAGGAAGGTGGGTGCCCAGAAACAGCGGTGGTCTGCAACACCAGCCGATGCTCAAGAAACCAGATGTCCTGGGTCTGTGGCCAGGCACATCCCAGGGGTCTGCAGCGTCACGCAGCAGGGAGATACAAGGCCACGAGCAAGCCGCCAGGCTGTTTGAGACTTCAGGTCAAGGCCAGCATGATCCAATCTTATCCCCAGTGAAAAAAACAGTATTTTTTGCATATATCAAAGTAAAATTCTGATTTCTTTATAGTCAATATTAGCACAGGGCTCAGCTCCTGAATCTACTCCCTGAAATTCTGTTGCAAGATATTTTCACGGCCATTTTAGCCCATAACGTAGTATCTGAGCCAACTGTCAAATCCAAAAGGACCCAGACACAAGACTAACATATGTCAGGGATCCTCAGACCAGCCCCAAATGCTCAGCACTCTGGTGCTCTCCCATCTCTTCTCCCCTTCTCCTTTTAGCTCAACTCTGAAAAACTCAAGCAAACAACGGCACCCAAACACAACAGACAGAGCCCCAGAAGCAGCGCAGTGATTGCCTTACACTCAGCCTCAGCAGCTGCTGAATCCATCCCTCATCTCCAACCTCAGGCTGATGCTGTGAATTGCTTTTATCTTTGAACTTTGCCACAGTGACAGGCTGGAGGACAGCTGGCCAGGACTGCCCATGGACACATGGCTGGCCAGGCTCACTTTCAACAGGTACTCACCAGACTTGGTGAGTTCACAATGGTCAAGGAGAGAGTCCTTTTGGAGCTGCCACATTTCAGACAAGCTCCTTTCCGGTTACCAGGCTTTGATCCTTCCTTCCCAGCTGCCTCTGTGACCATGGGCTGTTAAATAAGCTTTCTCCAATAACTCCAGCTATTGCTGGCATATAAATCGCCTGTAAAAACTTCAAAACGGGTATTAAGAAAAATTTGGAGGTATTTCTGACAGAAATGTCCCTACGGATTTATTTATACTCTTCAGGTAATTCCCAAGCTAGCAATAAATAAAAAGCCCTTCTTAAGCAACTAAACAACTACAATAGCTAGAACCACACCAGACCTTCTAAGACTCGTATTAAAAACTTTCTCAACTCAATTAATGGGCACATACTTTCCACAGCATTTAGAATAGAACAATTATGGACAAGGCGGCAGAAACGGGGACTCAACAGTAAGTGTGTTAGGAGATCCTACCAAAAAGCATGCCAAAACCAAAGCCAGAGAGCCCAGCTCTGCTGTACAAGCAACAATCTAAGCGTCTGGAAGTCACTGATTCAACAAAGACAGCAAAATTACTAATGGTTTTGTGATCACTAATGACTGATGATACTAAAAAGAAGCTATTTGTATGCCCCAAAATTACTGCAGCATATTCAGAAATTGTACAAAGCATTCAAGAGCTGAAATAAGATGGCTTGCGTGCCCTCAGGCAGCTCCAACGACGACTACCTGGACTGCCAATCAATATATATACATGAAAAAAAGCCACCCTGAAGTAGTATTTAGCAAAAACAAATATATACGGCAGCAGAACAGGTAAGGAAGACCTTAAAGAAATGTCAGGTTAGGAAATAAATAAAATTCTTAGTCTGTGACTGCAGCTATCAAATACCCAATCTATATCTCACTACAAAGAAGACATCTCACCAACAACCACAGAGCAGCTGAGTACCTCAGGAGATTTAATGTTATTCATGGAATTTTTTTCTGGGCACATGACAACAAAGTATTTCCAGAATGTTAGAAGAGAATGGGTTTAAATTCTAGCACTGACCACCAGACCGCTAAAAAACCCCAGTTAAGAGCATCCTCCAGATAGCAGGCACTTGTGGGAAGGAAAATGACGTGCTATCATATTATAAATAGCTCAGATATGATGCTACTATTACTTTATGAAAGGATTTTTATATAAAATTGAGGCTGTTCTACAGTCAGAAGCAAAAGTGCTTTTGCAGAGATCTACTGAAGCTCCCAAGAAGGAATGAGCCAAGTGCTGTTGTGATGTTATAAACAAACCATGAGCTGCCATTCCCATCTGTACGTAAGAGTCTGTGGCTTAAAGTTTGGCTTCCTCCAGTCCCCCTAGGATCTATCCGCACATAGTCTTGCTCACATGTGTAAGATTTGCTTTTACCATCTATCTAACTTCATACTGGAGTTCAAAATGTACTTTTGATGTTAAAAATAAGCAATAAAAGAACAAGCAAAAACCAGAAAGACAGCTCAAGTCCTTGTCACTGAGCTCTGAAGATTACCACCCAAAGGGCTTTGTCTTGATGCACCCGGCTTCTCGAGGCAGATAAAAACCAAAACCCCATACCAAAGTGCAGAGCATTTGCAGCTTGACATTTACCGCTGGGATGAAATAAGAGTTGGGTATTTACATGGCTGTAATGAGAGGAGACAAAGATGTAAACAAGGCGAGCCTAGGGACCTTCTTCACACAAAAAAACCCATCCCCACAAAAAAAAAAAAGCGCTGTATTTCAGTTTTAACAAATGGGTAGATGAGAAGGCACTCATTTAGAGATGACTTGTAGTGTTTAGAAAATTATAATTGAAAACATTTGCAGAAAAATCCAGTGTATTTTTCATCATTTTACTGTTCCAGTTCCATCACTTTTCTGCAAGAAAAGAGGACCAATGCCTAGTGAGTTCTACCACACTAATGGCATCCAGAGGGCAGAGATCATCAGCTGGACAGGAGCTGTCTATAGAAGCTTTAAGATTCATGAAGATCCAAGAGTAGCAAGTCTTAAATAAATAAAAACCTTCACTCAAGGGAGGGGAAAGAAAAATGCAATGGAGCAGAATGAGTACCCCATGCCCAAACCATCCGCACCTATGTCAAGACTCCCAGCTCCATCCTCACAAAGCTCATCCACAAAAGCAGCCCCACACCCCCACATGAAGCACTCAAGATGATGTCACCCAAGCTCCTATACAAATACAGCCTTGATGCAAGAAAAAAGCCTCAATCCTGGAGCTGGGTGGAAATGAAGCTGGCAAGATGCGTCGTTCCTGCGCGTCTTGCAGCTAGGAGGAATGGGAGGCTGGAAACCATAATCGGCTCTCAAAGTTAAGAAGCATTGCCTCTTCTGCTCAGAAGAGGATGCAGTGCCCGAGAAGCAGAAGGATTTTAGGTAGGAGGACACATCTACCAGCCTTGGTGCAGAACCACCTCCCCAGCTCCAGTCCTATGGCAGGTCCACACCAGAAATCTCCAGAAGAAAAGGGATTATTTCCTTCCTTGTGGACAGCTCAAGCTGTTCTTGAACCCATGTAGGAAGACCTCTTGCTGGCACTGTATCACCTTCTGGCCCCAGTACTATATAAAGTTACAGCTCCTGAGGGATGCAGCCAGTTCCTACCACCTACTCCTCCACCTGACCCACTAACTAGCAGAAGCAGCTTCAGTTCAGCTGATTAGACCCTGGAGATGGAGAGAGGGCAGTGAAACAGGCACCACATATTTTGAAAGATGAGGACTGGACAAAGAGACAAAGAATTGCCTAGACATCTTGAGAGCTACTCTCATTTAATGAAGCATGGTAGGAAGCATCCTTGAAAATCTGCACTTGGCTTTGATCAGCCTGAGGCTGAACACAGATGAGTATCCTACAGAAGTGCTCGCTGTGTCCCTTCAGTGCAGAACAAGAGGCACCAAAAGACTCCAGACATGGAGTTTGGCTATGCACATCTAACCAAAGGACATGCAGATGGCTCTAAGCAGCTGTGGATGTTCCCTAAGCTCCAAATTCAGTTTAGAACTAGGTGGTCACCACCATAATGTAACCTCCTAGTACAAAGCAGGAGACCATGAGCAAGAGGGAGGGATTCAGAGCTGTATTACATCGGGTGCCGATGCTGGAGGGAGTTCATGACAGCTCAACTTCACTCATCCCAGCCAGAAACCTTCAATGACAAGCAAGTCCTTCTCAAGAAACCAGCTTGGGAAAAAGGAACATCCAGTCTATTCAATCTCAGCTAGTGGAAGAGTTACTGGCAGAACAAATCTTCCAGCTATACGGAAGCTGAAGCACCAGCCAGAGGAGCTCCTAACACAGCCTTAAATTTTATAAATCCTTTTCAGACAAAGGCTGGCTTGAGCCATAAAGCTGTGAGAACAGGGGAGGCTTCACGCTTGAAAGGCAGCCATGAAGTGTTTCTCTTACACCCCAGCCTTCCAACAAAGAGCTGTCTGTTTCCACTCTTCGGTCAAGTGGTACCTCCAAAGTATGATATGCCCAAGGTCATAATTCACAAGCCAAGCCAGCTGGCAAACCCTCTCAGCTATTGAGCAGCCTCTCCCCAGGGTCTCGTCCAGGCTTTTGAAGGACAGTTCTAATGGACTTCATGCACTGAGCTCAAGCAAGCCTTAGGCAAAGACAGTGCATTCAAAGTCAAGTCTTCTGCTCCACAAGGCTTTGAAGATGACTTCAGAGGGCCAGTCAAGGTAAGCATCTTCCAGTGGACAGCCTGCCAGCCAGACTTATGTTTGTTATTGAGAAAACAGATGGCAGCTTGTGTGCTGGAGATGCGGTTGTACCACGACGGGAGCCCAGCTACAATCCCTGAAATTTCTCTCCTTTTCCACACACCAAAGTGAAGGAAGGAATGGGCCTATTCAACGCCAGTCTAAGAGATGGATACCAAAACAGCACGAAGATGAATTACGAGTTTGTAGGTGCCGTGAGAATGAAGAGCTCCCAGCTCAAAAGGGAAGTATGTAGTGGATCCTTTGGTAAAACCTTGCCGCAGAGGCAGCATTTCCTTCTGAACTTCCACCAACATGTTCAACTTGCATTTTTTCCCCAATTTATAATCTCATGCCCCTTCCTTGAAAGGATTCAACTGCTGCCATAGGCAATCTTTACCATGGAATATTTACATCGTAGTAAGGAAGGCTCTGAGAAGACAGCTGAAAAACCTAAAACTCAGAATCACAGAATAACAAAGCAGCAAACCTGGAGGTGGCTGGTCAGACCCTCTAATCAAAGCAGAAGCAATTTAAGTCAAGCCCATTCAGGGCAGTTGAGTATGTCTCCAAGGATGGAGACCTTCTCAACCCTGGTCTTCGTTCCAGGATTTATCCATCCTAATGCAGCCCAAGGACAACTTGGTCTCCTAAACCCCAAACCACAACACTGCTTTCCAGCCGCTCATCCCAAGGGGGGGTTTCACATCCCAGGGAATGGACTTTGAATTGGCCTTTGCTGAACTGCCTGAGGTCCCCATAAGCCCATTCCTCCACCCATCAAGGTCCCTTGGAAGAGCAGCCCTGCCTCCAGAGTATCAACTACTCCTCCAGCTTGGCATCATCCGTGAACTTACTGAGGATGCATCTGTCCTATCATCCAGGTGATTAACATTCAGCAGCATCCATGCTACTATCGATCCTTTGGGAATGCCACTCGTAACCGGCCACCAGCTGGACTTCAGGTCAATGACCACTCCTGTTTGAGCCCTGTGATTGGGAGAGTTTCCCAACCATCAGGTCCATCTCTCTCCAGTTCGATTACAGGAACACTGTAAGACACTGCATTGAAAGCCTTGTTAAACATCAAGGAACAGGACATCCACTGCTCTCCCCATCCACCACACCAACTACCTTATCATAGGAGGGTGCTTGGTTGGTCAGAAAACTTGTGCCTTCTGGACTATCAGTGCAGAAGACATCATTCTTGCTTCTGCAGCCTTTTCTACCCATTGCTTTTGGCCAGATATGGACCGATTTCTTGATACAGATTGAATGCTTCAAAAACTCAGAACTAACATCACTAGAGGACTTGGGCCAAACACAACCCTGCAGTCTGGAGCATCTCAGTGAGTGGGGAATGAACACAGCCCCTTCTACAAAAGATCATTAAGATCTCCTTTTAGTGTGCTGGCACACAGATTCTCTTCCAAAGCTCTGTCAAGATATCATCACCTCTCAAAAATCCATCAATGGCTCAAGCAGGCTGCTGGAGGCAAGGTTCTCTCCAGCTCTGGTGAGGGCATCCACATTGCAAGCACTGCTCTCCAAACAAGCAGATCACCTCCGGAACAATGCTTGTAAATCTGTGCTTCCTTTGCATGTGCCAAAATGAACTTCCAGGCATGCCTCTGCAGCAGCCACTCATGCATGATGGCCCAGTACAACTGGCCAAATGCCCCAATAGACCAAAAAAACCCATGAGATGAAGACCAGTAACCCTGTCCTTGAGTACTCGCGGTTACTGGGGTAACCAGCGACAAGCATTCTTGCGAATCTGGGAATTTCTCATTTATACTGGTTTGCTGGCAATATGAAACACAAATTTTGGGTCAAGCTAAAGCCTTGTTGACCAGGATGGTTTGAGCGATGGCCATACCATCATTGCCACAGGACCAGATCTAAGCTTGAAGCCTTCTCTGAGCAGTAGGGTGGATGGAGACCCTCAAAGGTGACCCTTCCCACGATCCTGTGATGTTATTTCAGGCAGGGAAGGAGGAAAGTTATTTTGGTGTTTAGAAGAGCGATAAGCCTGATGCTCTCAAGCTATGTGGCCCACAAGCAGCTCAAATACATCTCCTGCACTGTGCCTGTGCCACACAGCAGCAGGAGGGAGTGCACAGTGGGGCAGAGCAGTGCAGAACTGCCAGGGTCGCACATGGATTTTGGCAGGACAAAAGGTCCCTATTGATTGGACAATGCCAGCCCATGCCAGCCTCAAAGCGACAGACAGCACCAAGCCACAAGCACATATAAAGGAAGAGCAACGTGGCCACACCAAATTTTGGCCATTCAAGACATCAAATGAATCTGTTTTTTACACCTTTGAGTAACTCAGGAGGGGGCAGTAAGAGCTGGCCATCTTGGATGCTGTAGCCAAATGGCACCCAAAGGTTCCCTTGACCTCTTGGCTGTAGCATGACATGGGGACTTTACATTGACTTCTCATCACCCTAAAATGAAAAAGCTTTAAACAGTGTGTGCAAACAAGAGGGAAGCGAGACTGTGCCTTCCTTTCTTCACCTCCTTGAAGAAATGATCTGTTTATCGTGCATTTTGTGGGTTCCTCTCCACACAAGCAGCACTGATCATGGGGTGCAAGGGGAGTGAGATTTTATTTCCCTTAAAATGATTTGGAAAAGAATACCAAAATAATTTCCAGCATGCTTCAATTGGTAAAAGGTGTTTTGTTGGCTTTTTTTTATTATTTTAATTAGGGGTTATAATTCTACCCAATATTATCACTAAATTAACTTTAGGGACAGATCAAAGGAAAACTACATCAGAATTAGTCACTTAAATGAACCCTGTCTGGCTACGAGCCACATATAATTTCCACCTCCTAGAAAGCACTTAATAAATCAACGTTAAATCACAAACCAACCTACACTTAATCCACACCAAAAAAAAATTCCAACACACCAGCTTGCAGCTGCTTATCTGCACTGCACATTTCATGAACCCTCCACTCCAAAGACAAGCTAATGATGAAACACTTAAGAAAGCAGGATCAGAAAGCTGAACACATTTGAAACAAGTTTAACACCTACATTTGGTCCGACTCTTCTGCATTAAAGAAACTCCCAGCTACTCTGGAATTAGCCTTTATGCAACTCCAAACATACAGCATAGGTTTGTCGGTTGAATGATCCTCAAATTCTGTGATTTAGGTAAAGTTGTACAGTTCTACAGCTGAGCTCTTCAGTGCTGTACAGGACACAGGCAAGCTCACAACTACTCTTCAAGATACTCTGTTAAGAGCATGCCTCATTCCCCTGAAATAATTAGCAGTTAACAGGCAAGAAACGATGCTGCAGAGGGAAGAGATGGACAAATCTGAACCACCCAAGCCAATCGCTACCAACAATCTTACCAACACCTCTCAGTAGCACCCTGTCAGCACTGCATAGTGACTCAGGCACACACAAACTAACATTTAAACTTTAGCTTCCCATCCCCACAACGGCTTTAACGTGTGACAACCATCCTGGCAAACAGCCAGATCTTAAGACAATACCACAACTCCAGAAATGCAAAAAAATAGCAGCAACCCAGTCCCACCAGCCCATCCCACCAGAGGCCAATGGTGCGGAACCAATTGAGACCGAACTGCTCAAGTATCAAACAGGAACAAATTGCATCTAATCAAGCGCTATTCTGGCTGGCAACGAATATTTGAGAAATTTTAAGTCATTTGAACAGAGATGGTTTGTGAACAGAAGACAGACCACAGAAAGGACCTTCAGGTTATTAAATCCAGACTTGATCCAGCTTGAGATACAAGGAGACCTTATTTACAAAACAGGAATGATAAGCGAGTGTTTGGCCAGTACAGCCACTGCTTGAGGATTGGCGGATGACACTCCAAGCCTTTGGCTTGTCACTGTTGACAGTCAGCAAGCAGTTGGAGCAGCAGTCATTTTCCTTATCAACCCACCTAGAGAAGTCAGCACCAAAACCCACCACACACTCTGCTTTTACATTTTTATGTCAACCTCTGGGCACAAAATCCTCACTTGAAGCTCATCACTGAGGTTGTATGTTCCATAAAGCTGATGCCTTGCACACCACATCTCAGCAGCACGTCGTTAAAGAGAGAGATGGGATGACTGGTGCAGAAAAACGGCAAAGGAGTTTTTACAGTCTTCCCCTAAAAGCTACAGTCCCACGAGCAGGCTTCTGCCACACTGCTCGCTGCAGCTACAGGAAGGACATGTGCCCGCTGCTGCCTTAGCTCCCTCCCTGCAAGGGGAGGGAGGACACAGATCCCTAAGGACGGAGGGTGGCAGAATAACCTCCATATTATGTATTTATAAACTCTATATAGTTGTATAAAATATAGGTATAATAAGAGTACTTGCATCTTCAGTGGTGCCTGGTGCAACGGCTCATGAGCTGTATTAGGAGGAGAGGACTTAAGTTCAGGAATGGCTTTCAATCTGAAAGGAAGCCAGCTAGTTCCTGGTACAGCTAAGGCTGCGAGTTACGTTTGCCTTCATAAGCTTCCTGAAGAATGCTGCTACTTAAACATCTAAGTTTCATCTCTTTGCACAAGAAAAATAAGCAGAAAGACCTTTACTTTCCAACACACCTTCCAGGCACTTGCTCCAGTGAACGTCCTGCAACCATTCATCAGCAAACTCCTTGCCAGCATATCCCAAATCATCTTACCATACTCCACAACATGCACAAGAAGAGTTTCCAGCTTTGAAGCTCTGCTTTGCCACAGGCAGCACTAATCCTGCAGCACCTCACCATGCTGAGCACGCAACACCAGTGACAGGCACGGAGCTAGCACTGCTTGTTAAGCACAATTCCCCCAGTCTCATAAAGAAGCAGCCAAAGCTTCTGTTACACTCTTTATGAAAAATGATGTTAAATCAGACCTCAGCCATCAGCTACCTGCAGCTTTAGACTCTCAATTACACACAATACTTATATCACAAGCTTTCATTTAGGCACAGGGATCAGACAACCTCGTACCTGCAGTGTGAAGTTGCTAAGAAGCAGCATATCATCATCCCTGTACACAGCAGTAGAACTACCAGGCAGTTTTACCATGACTGGGGCATGCTCGTACCCCACGGTGGCTGTGGGCTCCCACGTACCACAGGGTTAAGATCACACATGCTGACACCTGGCAACATCACCCATCCGAGCAGTTATCTTCTCTCAGTGAGAATGGGGGGACTGGACAGCCCAAGGCCTTGAGTAAGTCAAATTTGTTATCTGTTATGTTAATGCTATCAAAAGTACTCACATTCCTCTGGCTTGCATCTGAAAGTTGAAATAAATTCAGTAAAGAATAGTTTAAACAAGCTGAATGTTTAAACACAAGTTTAAACACTGAATGAAATCAGGCTGTGCCTCACAACACCTGAAAGTCTGAAAAACAACTGGAATTAATCCTTGGATGCAGCAAATAAATCTCTGAAAGGATCAGGCCAAATAAGCATAAATAAAAAGCAAGAAGTAGAAATGCTGTCAACCTGGAGTCCAGCTGGCTCACCGCTTGTGTTTAAAACACCCTTGTACATACAACAGTCAGTCCAGAGCTGGAAAGGGATTTCTGAAGGCATTTCTCTTGAGAAGAGATCGGAGAGATATTCCTCTCTGAAAAGCACAGGGATCCCCTTTGTTTACTGGTACTAGAGCTGAGGTGCTTCACACACGCTTATCTGCAAGGCAGGACAAAAGCAGCCGTGCAGAGAAACTGTTCAGCCACCAGAGACTGGACAACAGCCAGAGCCAGTCAAGGGGAGCAGCGCAGAGAGAAGCCTTATAGGAACACAAAGGCTAAACCCACGTAAGGACACCCATGATTTAGATTAAAAACAACCTGGACAACACAGGTAAGAGCCCAAAGAAACCACAGTGGAGCAAAACAAACCCCAAGACTTCCCAAAGACAAAGACATCCCATCCTTACAGGTGGTCAGGATATTAAAAAATAAAAGCCCAAATACTTTGAGCTCTCCTCTCGATGGGGCAGTTTATAGTAAGTGTGGGCAGCCAGAGTGCAGCCTGCAGACCTCTAATGCAGAGAAACCATCTTCAGCCTCCCGTCCCAGCACTGATAACAGATGAAATCCATCTTCTTCATCCTGTTGCATCCTTTGCCCATCCCTGTTTTTCCACTCTGCCCCAAATGCTGACCAGGAACTCCTCTAAGCACATTGCAAAACGCTTATCTACCCCACCAAATGATCCAAAGTAATTGTGGCACCATTAACTCCTGGCCCGCTCAGACAGAGACCTGGCAGCCCAGAGGCCTCAGCCAGTAAACATGGAGCACCCACCACTGTGACCACAGAATTGGGTTGTTCCTGGAACAAGAACAATCTCGGAAATAATAATCGCTCTCTTTGAACTGAAATGAGGTCTTTGTAGGGGCATAACCACAGCTGGCAGTGCCCTGATCCACTGAAGAACTGCCTGTAGGCCTGGACCCAGCACCAATCGGTGTTGAGCCACTTCATGGACCCAAATTCTCCACATGTGCCTCCTGAACAGCAAAGTCCCCTTCCTGAGGGGGGCAAATGAGGAATGTGGCTGTCTAAATACAGACACACAACTGACAGGCTTTTCCTTGCTTAGCAGAATTGTTGCGGAAACAAATGCTGCTGCAAAATCTCACAGTTGGATGTAACCCTGTGCAGTGTGCTCAAGTAAATTACAAACAAAGGGGGGAAAAATGTGAGTTTGTGGTAACAAACGGTCTAAAGATTTACCAGCCGGTGGGAAACTGAAAGAGCTGAATGGAGCTCTGTGAAACCTGCTTGGGAGGGTGGTGAGAGAGCTGAGGAGAGGAACTCTCTGCTCTGCTCCACAGGATTCAGGCTTTGAGATAAATGGCCCACCGAGGGAGGCAGGAGGCTCACTCCTCCAGAAGTCCTAACATGAGAGATAAAACTAACCAGACTTCTCCCAGGAAGGCATCAGCAGCCACGAAAGATTTTGGGGGAAGAGCAAAGGAGGAAAACTATGCCCCACAATGCCACAAAAAGGGCACCAGAGCTGCACAGGGAGTGATGCATCAGTACAAAAGATAACAAGGAGAAACAACAGGCTTTGGAGAGGAGACAAAACAAAGTCAGCCCCAGCTTTACAATTGAGAGGGAACAAATCTGTTTCCACCAGGTCAATGCAAGGTGGGAAAACATACACTGACTCCCAAATTTAGCCTTAAGGCTAAAGTTTGGGGAGAAAGAGCTCGCCATCCATCTTTTACAGACTCCAGAGATGAGGAACAGGGGTTTGGCTCCGTCACAGTTGCCCTCCACGCCTTCGGCTCCCTCCCGCCGGCAGCGGGCCAGGAGGGCGATGCTGCCCCCGGGCCTGGCGCGGGATGCCCGCCGGCTCCTCACCTCAGGCGGCGGGAGGAGGCCGGGGCGAGCTGCACATTTTTCCCCGACACCTCCCGGCGCCGCTTCCTCTTTCCCAGCCTCCGTGAGGGCTGTGCCAAACATGTCAGCCCGTCCTTCCTGTTATTAAAAAGAAAAGCCGCGGAGAGAGCTGACAAAGGCCGGGCCCGGGGCAACCCAGAGCCGCGGGGAGGGCGGCCTTACCCCAACAACCCTCCCGCCGCCGCCGATGGAGCCCCAGGGAGCGGCCCGCCGCGGGGCCGGGCCCCCTCACTGGGCACCGAGGAGACGCGGCCGGTCGGCGCCCCCCGGGGCGGGGAGCCACTGGGAGTGCGCCCCCTCCCCACCCCGGCCGTGCCCCCCCGCCCCGCTCCCCACCAGGCCTCACCGATCTCTGGAGCTCGCCCAACCAGCAGCTCGCCCGCTCCTTGCCGCTGGGATCGGGGTCGTGGTAGAGCGCCTGCACGGCCTGGTAAACCACCTGCAAGCTGGGCTTGCCCCCGCCGCCCTCCATAGCTGCTCTGCCGCCGCCCCTCAGCGCCACCCGCCGCTGCCACCCGCCGCCATCTCCTCGCCCTGCGCGCTCCGGTACCGGGACAGGGCGGTGCAACGGCCCAGCGGGCTCCCCTCGGAAACACACGCCCGCTCCCTTCCGTTCCGCTCCCTTTCTGTTCCTCCTCGCACCGCTCCGCACCGCTCCGTGCTGTTCCGTTCCGCCCCGGCCCCGCTCAACTCTGCCGCCCCCCGCCTCTCCCCCCGGCACCGAGCGGCTCCGCCGGCCCCGCCCGCAGCAGGCCCGCTGCCGGGCTTCCGGGGGTGCGTCGGGCAAAGCGGCCCGGGTGCGCCCGGCCCCACGCGGAAGGGACGCGCCCGGCGCGGCGGGAAGGAGCCCACGGCCCGCCCCCCGCCTCCCCCCCCCCCCGCCATCGGCCCGGCCCGGGGGCGGCCATCGGCCTCCCAGCTGCTCCACTCAGCTCGGCCGGGGGGGTCCTGCCGCAGCCCCGGGCCCGTAACCCCCCCGCCTGCTCCTGGTGCCCTGGGCCTGTAGGAACAGGTCACCCTTGTCTCCATAACCTGGTCTGGGGGAGCCCCGCTGCCCCCCCCAGCCCCATCAGCCTGGCCCACTGGGGTCCCACTGCCCCCCAGTACCTTTACTCCATCCTGGCGGGGTCCCACCTCCCACCACCACCCCAGTCCCATCAGCCCGACCCACCGGAGTTCCGTTGCCCTCCAGTCCCATTACTCCATCCCACTAGGGTCCCATCACCTACCAGTCCCCTTTTCCCAGCTCAGTGTGCCCCATTACTCCCACTGCTCCCAAAAGCCCAGCCCAGGGTGATCCCAGTCCCCCTTCCTACCTCCATTCCCAGCCCCTTGTTGCCCCCGTCTCCCTGTGGGGTAAGTCACCACCCTCCTGCACTGACCTCTCGCAGAGTCCCACCAGCTCCCCAGCCCCACAGGGCTGCCCCAGTCCCCGCTTCTTGTGGCCTCAGCCCCACAGAGGCTTCTCTTGGTTTTTTTAGGAAAGGGGCTGACCCACCAGACCTGCCCCTCTGGAGCCCTTCTCCCACCAAAAACTGGGGACAGATAATGAGACAGGGCAGGGGGGGGCAGAGGGCTGACCCCAGGGAAGAAGATGGGAGTGTGGCAGGATGCTCCGGCAGTGCCAAGAGCTGGAAGGGTCAGCGTGATCTCTCCCACCCATGAACAGAGCTCTGTCACCTCCCATGGTCAAAGAGATGAGAACTTCCATCAGACAGGGTCACTTTTGGGGTAATCCAGACCTTTTTTTGACCCCTCTCTGAATACCCAGAGTTGGGAGGATCAGCAAACCTGTGGATCAGCGGGAAAAGAGCTGCCACAACAGCACAGGACTGGGGGCTTCTCTCTGCCCCACTCCTGGAATCCCCATCATGGTCGCGCCATGGCCAGGATGCAACCCCCAAGTGCCGTGGGAAGGGGTTTGGCTCTGGTTTATCCCCGTGCCCACAGGGATGAAGCTTTGGCTCAAGCGATGGGGGGCAAGCAGAAACCCGAAATTAGGGGTGATGCTTTTTTCCTGCCTCCCTCGTGTGTTCCCCCCGGCACACGCCTCCACAGGGGGACTGGGGCTGGGTATTTCTGCATGAGACAGCCCAGCCAGCCGCTGGCACGGTGCCAAAATCGCCAGCCCTGCTGATTTTGCTGTCCAGGACAGAGCAGCCTGCACACAGGGTTTAACCCTCCGGCTCATCTTCTGCCGCTGTTGGCATTTCTGGCTGGATGCATTGATGGGAAAGGGTCAAATCCAGACCCCAATATCCAACTGGGGACCCGCCGTGAGCCAGATCCCGCTTTCCCAGGACTGAGCTGTCTGCAGTCCCACACTCCAGCTCCAAACATGGATGTGGGGCTGATCCAGACCCAGATTTAGTACAAATACCAACTCTGTTAGGAAACCAGAGCCCCTCTGTTAAAAACCAAGTGATCTGGCACAAAAAGACCCCAACAGAGAGGAGTGAGCCCCAAAACAGAGCCATTTATGGGGTCTCCTGGAGGAACAGGGTTTGGGACAGGCCAGTCAAACCAGTTACTCACACCCAGAAACTACGGGACACCCACCAATTATTATATAATATAAATATATTAAGCATGAGTATATTAAAATCCCAGACCATAAGTTCATTGAGCACTTGGGTGGCAAATCCTCAGATGCAAAACCCCAGGGTCTCCATGGATAAAACACCAACCGAGGGGTCTACCACCTTTCTGTCGCAGGCTGTGCCCAAAAGTGACTTGTGCAAGACAGTGTCGTGTTGGCCCTGAAGCCACACTGTCCATAATTCCTCTTATTCAGGATGAAGAATGATGGGCTATTATCCAGTAAACTCATTCCCCTGTCCATAAGCCAATCAAATCCCACCAGAACTGGTGGGGTGAAAATATATCAACATCTAAATGGCATTTTAATGGGAGGGAATTCCTCCAGTAAGTTCTGGAGCAGGTGTAACCACATCCCAGCCCATCTGGAAGGGAAGAGGGTATCCATCTCTGGAGGTGAATGATGGAGACCTAACCAAATGGTTTAATTTTCAGGCGTAACATGGCTGGTGGTGTATTCCCTCCCACACCTCTCAGCAGACACCCAAGTTGAGGTCACCCTTCAATGAGAAGGAGCTCCTACAGGTCCTGGGTTCTTCAGGACTTGCAGGAGCTTGTAGGGATCCTGGCAAGGCCAAAGCCCAGGGTGCATTATGACTGTGCACCTGCAGAAGTGCAGCTTCTGAGGACAGGGATGGATGGTTACTCATGGCAAGGCACCTCGTTTATTGATACACAACATTTCACAACATCAGGCTGTGACCCAACAATACATGGAGACCATTCAGCCTATGTAGAGGACTCACAGGAGGATGCCAACACAGATTGTGGCAAACAAGCTCCTCAGTAAAGCCTCATTAGCTTCTAAATGATCTGGGTCAACCTTGGGGTGGCAAGGCTCCCCATTGTGGTGGTCTCCATGGCATAAACCTCTGCTTGCTCCTTCCCTGTTGGGTACCAGACCCATCGCTGGAGATCGACCCTTAAAATACAGACCTCATTCTCCATCCTTGAAAGATGGGGAGACTCTGCTCCTACTCCCCAGGGAATCCCACAGCCCAGCACAATCCAGAAGATGCTTATGCTCATGGCACACCGTAACTGGATCAAGGGGGACACCTGGGACACAATGGCTTGGTCTGACAACACAGGTCGAGGGCATGGATCAGGGATCCAGGTGGAAGCACCAAGCAGATCCCTTGTCCAAAGGATGTCGAAAGCATTGATGTTGATCTCCCACGCAACACACTCACCCTCCCCACCTCTGACGGCATCATGGTGGGCTGGCAACATGTGAAATATGTCATTTTCCCATATCACAGGTGGCAACGTCACCTTGACAGTGTGACCACTCCTTTAGGCAACTGGTAGACTATGACTGTTCTTCATCGTCTGATCTGGAAAGCTTTTGATGGCAACCATGGTATAACCTCAACTTCAGGTATAAATGATGATCATCTGTTGTCTGTTGGACAAACTGTCCAGGCTAATCATCTGCAATAAGACTGTTCTCCTTCCAAACACCTCTTTGAAGCTCCATGTGGAAGGTGGTCAGCCATCAGGGGAATGAACATCTCATTTCTGAGCAGCAGATAGGCAAACCAGCTGTTACTCAAGTTTTCTGCTCTGGATCCTTGGTCCAACATTATTCCTCATCCCAATTACTTGTTTGGCAATTAGCCTGGAATCAAAAACAACGTGTGGGCAATCAGGAGTACCAGATTAAGAAGGGTGTTGGGGGAAAACTCTTTTAAAAAGTTTCCTTCCCTTCTCGTAATCGTTATTGTATAACCATTAGGTCATACCTAGTAATGACAATAATGCTCATTCCCTTATCCCAAGGATGGGACAGCAATTGCATTGCCCACTTTACAAATGCAGTTTCTTGGCTGGGTAATGAAGTTGGGTTGCTTCACCACCATTAGACGCCAAATTTAGCTGGTCAGCAGAACCTGCCCCAAAGCATCCTGGTATCAACCTCATTTGGAGTAATTACTCCCCAGCACCCCAAATTATTAGCCACAACTTTTTGAAGCATTACGATGCCCCAGGGCACAACTTCAGCGTGGGTGGGGAAGAGGAGCCATGGTAATTAAACTCTGCATTGCGATCACACCCAATTTACATGGGACAAATGAACACCAGCTCCTAACAATCCTTAACGGGACATGTCATGGATCTCTAATAACTAATGTCCAATTACAAATGATGATATTTTTTATAATCTGGAACTCTGGCATGTTGACATGGGGTGTTAATAATATGAAATGCCAAAGATATGATAGTTTAATCAGTCCTAATTTTCACCAATTTACAGAGTAATGGTTGGCTGAGCACTAGTGATGATTGGGACACATGTGGCCCAGAAGACATAGCTGGCTGTACAGATCACAACCCCTTTCTGTCAATCCAGTTAAGTCCTTAATGAAAATCAGTTGCTCTTCCAACCCATGGCACTCACTTAGCCAACACCATGATGACTCCAGGCAAAGATGGTAGCCCACCATCTTCACCCGTGTGATGCTGGCTTGGCACAAGATCCCACCCCCATGGTGGGCAGGTGCCTGTACCATGGCATGTCTTGGTCCCTCTGTGTTTCAATCTAAAAATTTAACATTTGACTTCCAACACAACCATCACTTTGTACATGATAATTACGTAGACTCTCATCTAGCATGGAGATGTTTGTGTGTTAAGCAATATCACGTGTTGGTTTTTCACTAATGAACCTAAATAAATCAAACATGAAGTAAATACCATCCAGCAGCACGTCTGTACCCCTCACAAAGAGCCACCCCTGCTCAGGGTCTGCCACTGACACCAGCTGACACATGGCCATGGTCTTGGCCACCAGACCTGGGAGCATGGGCATGACATGGTTTAGTGGTCATTAGGTCTCCTTCAGGCTGTTGGGGTGGGGGATTTGGGGTTTTATCTTGTATCAGATTGCTGTTACAGTGATGGGGGCGGTACCCTTGTGTCTTAATTGATAAACCTTCTGAGGAGTCACAATAACAAGACAACACCAGGTCTGCAGATGACACCAGGTTGGGTGGGAGTGTTGATCTGTTGGGGAGCAGGAGGTTCTGCAGAGGGATCAGGCTGGACTGATGCACTGAGGCCACTTGTAGGAGGTTCAACATGGCTCAGTGCTGGGTCCTGCCCATGGGTCACAACAACCACAGGCAGCGTTGCAGGCTGGGGGAAGGGGGCTGGGAACTGCCTGGGGGGAAAAGGACTTGGGGGTGCTGGTCAACAGCCAGCTGAACATGAGCCAGCAGCGTGCCCAGGTGGCCAAGGCAGCCAACAGCATCCTGGCTTGTATCTGTAACAGTGCGGCCAGCAGGACCAGGGCAGTGATGGTCCCCCTGCACTGGGCACTGGTGGGGCCGCACCTCGGATCCCGTGTGCGGTGTTGGGCCCCTCACTGCAGGACAGACACTGAGGGGCTGGAGCGTGTCCAGAGCCGGGCTGGGGCAGGGGCTGGGGCAGGGGCTGGGGGGGGGCGGCGGGGGGAGCTGGGGGGGTTCAGCCTGGAGAGGGGGGGCTCAGGGGGGACCTTCTCGCTCCCTACAGCTGCCTGGGAGGAGGTTGCAGTGAGGTGGGGGTCGGTCTCTTCTCCCAAGTAAAAAGTGACAAGATGAGAGGAAACGGCCTCAAGTTGCACCAGGGGCGGTTTAGATGGGGTGTCAGGGAAAATGCCTTCTCCAAAAGGGTTGTCAAGCATTGGAACAGGCTGCCCAGGGAAGTGGTGCAGTCACCGTCCCTGGAGGGATTTAACAGTTGTGTAGATGTGTCGCTTAGGACATGGTTTAGTGATGGGCTTGGCAGTGCTGGATTAATGGTTGGACTTGATGATCTTAAAGGTCTTTTCCAAGCAAAACCATTCTGTGATTCTATGATAACAGCATTGGATCTGATGTGGATAGGTCTCCACCTCAAGCAGCAGGAGGCCAGAGACATGCCCAGAGTTAGTGTGGCCTCACTCTGGTGACCCACAGGTGATACAAGAACTGTTCACTTTAAAGAAATATCTACAATGAAAAACAAAAGGTCAAAAGGCTTTGAAAACCAAGAGGATATTAATCAACCCTTACAAACAGTTACCAAGACATAGACTTGGGAAAATGAATAGACATTGTTAGGATGTCAAGCTAAGAAGTAACAAGGTGAGCTCAAGGAGAACTAAATGGTTAATGAGACCAAAGAGGAAATTACTTGAACTATGTGTGAACTGTCTTAATTAGCACACACCCTCCAGCAAGGAAAGCCCTCTGCCAACAAAGCCCCCTGCCCACCGAACCTGGCGGTGAAATAAAAGGATGCTGTGTCTTTAAATGGAGCCGAGGCTGGTAAGAACCCGTAAGAATTAAGTGTGACTGATCCTGATTGCAAACAACGGCCCAAGGTGTACGTTTGAGCATGTGCCAGGAGGGGAGCTGGCTGCGGGTGTTCACCACCCAGTGCCCACCGCCCGGGGAGTGGGACCTCGGCTCTGCAGGCGCATTGGCTCTTGCATGCCTGGGGAAGAGCCCAGAGCTGGGATAACACCTGGGATAACACAACGCTTCGGTGTGCCCCCCCTGCCCAGAGCAGGGCCACCAGAGCAGCACACCTCAGGGACTCCACTGCAATGGCAGTGACAGTGCATTTTATACCGCTGCCTTCCCTCCCAGCTGAGACAAGAGACAGTGCTGCCACTCTTTAGGAAACCCGTAAAGTTGTTAATTAATTGTTGAGGCTAGGGTATATCGTGCCTTAGGGGCAATGTACCCGCTCTGTGTCGAATGGTGAGGGGTCGTGATTCGCAGAATACTCATAGGTACGCGGCAAGGCAGGCCAGGAGGTCCCACACGTCCCATCGGATTCCACTCCTGCTGTTGTAAATATGCCAAGAAACGGCTCGGGAGAAGGGCCTCTTGGTGGTTAGCCTCGCTCTGCAGGAAGTAGAAAAAATCAGGCAGCAACAACCAATCCTTCCCGGTTTTGAAACCGGTGTTAGCCGGAACCCCTCCCCGCAGGGGGGGCACGGCGGCGGCGGGAGGCAGCCGCATGCGCCCGCAGCCCTCGGTCACACCGCCGCTGCCACGCGCCCAGGTGGAGGAAGGGACACCCAAGCTGCTGCGGGTACAGGAGCCGCCCTCTGGTCACCCAGACCAGGAGCCTCCTCCTTCCTATACAAAACTGCTATTTTAAAAATTTATTATATATATATGTGCGCCTCCGTTTGAATCCCACCCAAAGAACATACGGTTTGCTGACACAGCCTCTAGAAGAGAAGGTAAGGTATGGACATCCTGAGCAGTAGCGCTGGGTGTTGATTCAGTGGATCGGCTAGTAATGGAAGGGGAGCACTCAGGTGGAAGAACTGGCAGCATGGAGCATAATTATCAGGGAAGCAGAGAGCAAAGAACCTTTATTTACATACGTACATATTTATTTACACCAATTCATATGCTGTGCTCAAGAGATGTACCAAATGGTTCCCACTTTGGGAACAAAACCAGTGGGAAGTTAATAGCATACCAGCGTGGCAGTGACAAATGGGAAGAAATCCTAAATACCACTAAACAAAAGTCTTTTTTAGTAGGGTGGGTCGCCGCACCCCACTAATGAGGGATGAAGGGTCACCCAGCTCACCTCTTGAGCAGCCAGGTAGACTGACTGGCCCACTTAGCAAGAGTGGTTGTAGAGGGTGAGGAAGAAAAATGGGAACAACTGTTAGAATGGCTGCATGCTAGTAAAGATCTGTTTAAGGAAGCGATCAGTAGGGGGTGGTCCGTGACAAGCGAACCGCGCAACACCATCTCAGCATGCAGCTCATGCCCTGCTTGCCTGGGAGAGCGCAACCCCCTCAAGGGTCAACCCCTACCCCTGAGGGACAATAAGGGGCTGTGGGACACCTGGCGAGTAGACTGCATCGGTCCCTGCTGACTCTCGAGGGAAAACAATACGTGCTGGTAGGAACTGAGGTGATTTCAGGACTGACCCGAGCAGAGGCAGTCTGGTGACCAACAGGGGACAATGCAGTAAAAGGTTTAGTTGCCTGCCTAAAGCCAAATCAATTCAATTGGACAATGGGAGCCACTTCACTGCTGGGGTGGTCCAGGAGTGGGCACAGTATGAAGGGGTCGGTCTCTTCTCCCAGGTAACAATTGACAGGACAAGAGGAAACAGCCTTAAGTTGCACCAGAGGAGGTTTAAGCTGGATATTAGGAATTATTTCTTCACTGAAAGGGTGGCCAGGCATTGGAACAGGCTGCCCAGGGAGATGGTGGAGTCACCGTCCTTGGAGGTATTTAAAAAAAGTGTAGATACGGTGCTTAGGGACATGGTTTAGCCGTGGGCTTGGCAGTGCTGGGTTAACGTTTGGACTTGATGACCTCAAAGGTCTTTTACAACCTAAACGATTCTATGATACAGTGGGTTTTCCATACCACGTATTACCCTGAGGCAAATGGTATCGTGGAACACACTGATAAGGTCCTAAAATGATCCTGGACACCCCATGACCCCAGATGGGCACAACACTTATTTGATGCAGTAACTAAGGTTAACAGCCATTGGGGAATTAAGGGTTGCTGCCAACTCACAGCACTCTGTCCGAAACCCCCATCTATTCTCCCTGGGAAGAGAGAGAGCAAAGATCCAGCAAAACCACTTCATTATCCTGGACGGACTGTTTTGGTGGATTTACCCTCTGTGGGACAGGTACCCCTGACTCTGAGAACTCCACTTAACTTCTATGCTTGGATAGCCACCGACACCCAGGGAAAGGACCATCAAATCCATGCTCGATGGATTGTTCCGCCCTTTTAATCATTCTTGGTTCTATTTATATATATTGCAGGTTGTGAAAAAAGCATCGTGGGACCCAGGTTCACGATCGTGGTGTGGATTCTTATTTGTATTGTTTGTTTGATTTTGTTAGGAATATTTTTTTGTATTGCACCTAAGGAAATATGGATTGGAAAACCTATTTATTGTCCATCACTGTTGGGGTAATGGGATCATGGGGTGAATCCCCCAATTTGGCTTGGAAGTTGATACAAGGCTTTGTGCATATCTGGAACCAGACAGACCAGGGAATATGTGTTGCCCTCCCCGGTTCAGCAGCAGAGGGATTCAAATTTACAATGATTAGTTTAAATCTTACAAAAATACTGGAAAATGAATTAAAAGGTCTTAACCGAACGGGAGAGAACATCACATGGGGAATAATTGAATCCCCTTTTCTTGAACAAAAAGAGGGACAACCGTGGACAAATAATGGGACGTGGATCGGCTACTCAAGGGCTTTGTATCAACTCCCAAACAATTCTACTTGGGAAAACCTGTGGAATCAAACTTGTTACCGATCTCTAAACAAAAATTCTGATATGGAAACAAATAATGTCACCTCTGTTTCTGTGCCTTGTACCATAGTACCATGGTGGGATTCCCCCTCTGAAAGTGGTTATTTTGAACATGAATATAACGTGCATTGGGACACAGATTGGTGTATACAAATCCCTGATAAACCAGGGAAAATTCACCTTGTAAATCACACCAGATATGAATGGGCCTGGTCTTTGAAACGACTGTTTAACCCCAACCATCCTTTGTCTTCCACTTCTGACCTCCCTGATGGGGCCACCATTCAGTGGGAGGTTGATGTTGAAACCTGTGTGCACAACCAAGTGAAGCTTCCGAATGGGGAAACCCTGTGTTGGGGCAGTCGGCCACGTAGGAGTGTCACCCAGGACACGATTGGGGAACCCCTGTTGAGCTGTTCCCATGTATTAAACTGCTCTACAGGAGCTGGTAACCCCCTTGAAACTTGGTATATTCCAGAACTGAGAACGTTCATTCGGGATATGTGTACTTGTTGGGGTTATCCCAATTATGGTTATCGGAATCAGGATGAACGATGTAATGGCTCCTTTAAAGATCCCCAGACAGCACTCTCCTGTGGCATTCCAATCACGCATGACCCAGATCGACAGAAGGTCTGGAGCTCTGATGGCAAGCAGCAGGAGATACCTCGAGACGACCCATTTGATTGTTTCCAGGCGAGGTATTCAGCCCCACGGGGAATGGTATGGGCATGTTCCAATGGCAAGTTGTATTCACAGCTAAATATGTATGAAATGGCTGGACTGCAGTGCTCTGTTGGCTTCCCCTCCATGTGTCCCTCCAGAATATTTAATTTTACATCTCGACGAAATAGGGTGCATAGAGATCTCAGTAGCCCGGCAGATGCAAGGGAGGGAATTGCGGGAATACAAATACCTGATTATTATACCTTTGGACAAATGTTTGCATTAAAAATGGAGGCAATCTTTGCGCCAAGTGTGGCCGTTGAAAAACATCAATATGTTTTAAAGAATTTAACTTGGCAGGTAAATGTTTTGAGTAATTGGACACAATATGCTTTGGGGGAGATAAATCTACAAGTTCAACAAATGTCAAAGATGACTCTGCAAAACCGATTAGCTTTAGATATGTTATTGTTGAAAAAACATGGGGTATGTGGAATGTTAAATTTAACAGAAGGAGAATGCTGTATTACCATCCACAATGCCTCCACCTCTATAGAAGAAGCACGTGCAAAGATGAAGGAAGTCGCCAGTAAGACTGGAAAATTGTTCCAAGCAATCCAACCGGCAGACTGGTTTGGTGGACTTGGCTCGGGATCATGGATTACCTCTCTGCTGAAATCTTTCGGACTCACAGGGCGGGGAAAATGACTTGTAAATATCAGCCTTATGATATTGTGTGGATTTTTAGCGTTGGTAGTAGGGCTTATGGTGATCAGATATATGATCTCTCACCTACTATCCTCTTTTCCTTCTGTTGCCTATGTATGGATCAGAACAGTTGAAAAGGATCTCAGAGTGTTTGAGCCATGGGGCAGTGTAGGAGACCAACTGGAAGAACAAACAATCTAATGCCAAGGAAAGCTCAGAAGGGTGCGGACAACAGCAGGAGACAAAACTCGATAAGGGAACAATGAGTGGAAGTCCCCTGAGCCTGTCCGAGGGATGTCTCAAACACTCGCAAGATCAAACGAAACTTTAACAAAAGACTGATAAAAGGGAAAAGCCTGCCAAAGGTTGGCAGAAAAGAAGCAGCAGATATCTGCAGTAACAGGGGGAGAAGTAAATGCAGCAGGGGGAGATTGCAACTACTGACTCAATTCAAGACCAAAAAGACTTGCCCTCCCCACGGCCGTAAGGAGCATGCATGCTAATTTACATAGCAAGCAAGACTAATTTAAATAAGAGGTGGTCCACACTGAAGGATAAGAAAAGAGGAAGGCAAGTGCCCAAAAATAGGAGAAGAAGAAGAAAAAAACCTTCTGGACAAGCACTGCTACAGACCAGAGACCCCCCTGTTGGCTGGATCAACACTGGAACCTGGACCAGTGATCTCTCTCTCTTCTTCTCTTTCTTTTATTATTTTACCTTTTTCTAGTAAGTAACACAAGGCATAAAACCCTACACATGTGGCAAGTGATAAGCATTTTGGGTACCCAATTATTTACCAATGAGCCTAGCTATGGAATAAAAGTCTTTGTTTACCTATGGACCTCAGGTGTTGTGCATACCCTCTTCCAACCAAAAGAATCAGCAAATCTGAGTCACTTCTCCCTCCTTCTTGGTGGGACATGACAGGTGGATGTACATCTGTGGGAGGACACACAGATCTGGTGAGTAGACACATAGATCTGTTGGGAGACACACAGATCTGTTGGGGGTACACAGACCTGATGGCTGGACATGTAGATCTGATGGATGGACACGTAGAACTGATGGGAGACATGTAGATCTGTTGGGGGAACATACAGGTCTGACTGACCAATGTGTAGATCTGACAGCAGGATGCTGTATCCATGAACCTTCATCTTCATTGCTGGGGAAGAAGCCCTTCTGTCAGACCAGGGAGCATTCAACTCCACCAAGACCTCATGGCTTGCCTGAGGAGACTCTCCAGAGACCCACAGGCATCAACCGTGGGGTTTTGGGGCCTTGGGGGCTTCTTCCAGCAGCACCCAAAGCACATGCCTCTTTGGGTGGTAAGACTCGCACCATGGCTGGGTAGTGGCTCCTCGGTGACACAGGCTGGGTGCTATCGCTGTGGTGGCACCTTGGTGACCCTAAAAGCAAGAAAGGGATTTTTGGTTTCAGTTCTTCTGCCTGAAGTTCTCATCTTGTTTCAGGAAGGGCTGTGCTGATGCCAGCAGCTGCTCCCTGGGGCTTTCCAGCCTTGATGAACCCTGGCCTAGAAGATAAATAATTATAAATACAATAATAAATATAATTATAAATATAATAATAACAACTGCACGGCAGTGCTCCTTCCAATCAAAGGGGACCCGTCCCTGCAGTGGCACGGCCATGCCATGGTGATGGGACAAGGTGACAGATCTTGCCTTTGCCCACACCAGCTGTGAAAACTGCAAGGGTGATGCAAAAAAATGCACAATTTGCCAAAAATCAGCAAAAAATGGGATTTGAGGCTTGGATCTGGTTCGGGAAGGGACCCACTGCTTCCTCATGTCCTGGGCTGAGCCTGTAATTAATGCAAACAAGGTGAGCAAATTAAGCATGGAGGGGATGAAGCAGAGTGCTGTGATGGAGGAAGGATCTATCCTCATCCTCCTCCCTGGCTTCACACTGGACCCCCAAAAATAAAGGGAAACAAAGACATCCACCAACGCTTCCTGTTTTTTACACTGATCGCTGATGTTAGCAGCAGTAAGGGGAATTGCCGCGTTTTGGGCTCATGCTTCCCCACGTTGCTGAGGCTGCTGGAGACAGAGTGTCGGCGCTGCCAGTTTTGGGGTGATTTCTGTAAATTTGGGGTCAGAGACTTGGTCACACCCTTTCAAGTAAACCCCGAATCTCCCCAGCTGGGTGCGTTTCAGGGATGAGGGCTCTCCTGCATCCCAGTTGTCTCCTCGCGTCCTTCCCGAGGGCTGTCACTGAAGAAATAAATTATAAATTGCAATTATAACTATAATTACAAAATGCATCTACTCCTTGCCGGAGGGCTGGGGCTCTCAGGGGCAGGACAGCACGACTGGGGCAGTTTTGGGGAAGGTGGGACTGCGGGGTCAGCCGGGAAGGGCTGGGGACCCACCTGGCCCATCACGCGACTGATAAACGGGGTCCGCTGCCCTTTAAGCCCGGGGGCGCCGCGAACAGGTGCGGCGGCGACACCCTGCGCTCGGAGGGGAGAAAACGAGCGACAGGGTGAGCAACCAATGGGAAGGAAGGATAGGCCAGACGGCCCAATGAGCGGGCGGTAAAGGGAAGGGGCGGGACGCTGCCAGGCTCAGCTGCGCTGGCGGCTGCAAGTGGGGTCTGTCGCCCCAGTGAGCAGCTCGGCCCGGCCCGGTCATGGCGAGGCGGGCGGTGGGCGGCCCCGGGCCCTACGGGGACGATTTCACCTTCGTGAGCCCTCTGGTGAAGTACGTGCTCTTCTTCTTTAACATGCTCTTCTGGGTGAGTGCTGGCGGCGCGGGACCCTCCCCATCCCTGGGGCTCACCGGGGACCCCGGACTGTCCCCACCCCTGGACCCCCCAGGGATCCCTGCCCCCCATTCCCCGGGACCCTACCGGGACCCCCCCGGGACCCCCCAGTCCCCGGGACGCCCCCCTGTCGCTGGGGGGCGGAGGCTGGGTGCCCCCCTCCTCCGAGGGTTTTTGGGGTCCCCTTTGCTCGTGGTGTCACTCATGAGTGCCCCCCTGCCCCCGTTGCTTTCCCCACCCTTTGGGGTGACACAGCAGTTTGGGGGGGATGTGTCCCCACGGCCAAGACAGGGCCACCGGGAGCCCCCCGAGCGCAGGGGTGACATGCAGTGGGGGTGCGGGACCAGGCCCCACCAGGGGACCCACCTACCAGGTGCCATCGCCACCCAAGCAACATCCTTTGGGCCCCATCCTGGCCCCACACAGGTAGCGCTCCCCCCCCCCCGCATGGTGACAGGGGACTCAGCCACCTCTGGGGATGCCACACGGTTTTCCATGTTTTGGGGTCTTTCTGGATTTTTTTTTTAATGTTTTGGGGTTGGGGGGGGGGGGGGGGATAAGGTCTTGGGGGGTGTTCTAAGAGTTGGCATTTTTTTGCGGGATGTTTCCATGTTTGAAAACACATTTTTTGAGGAAGTTTCTTGCTTCTGAAAAACTGCATCCCTGGGTCCAGGCCCCCGGAGTGGGGGAGGGCTGTTGGGGACTGGGGTGACCTCCACGTGAGGGGGAGGACGTGCCAGGGCCGCTTGCGATGGGCTCTGTCCCCTCCATGAGATGGGTGTGTTTTGAGGGTGCTGAGGGGAAACTGAGGCAGCGGGTGCAGCTCTGGGGCCCTGTTTGTAGCCCTGACTCCAGGGGGGCTGCAGCCAGGACCCCCGGTGCAGGAGCGGGGTGGTGCCTAGGGGGGCTCACAACCCCCCTGTCATGCTCTGCAGATGATCTCGATGGCGATGGTGGCAGTGGGGGTCTACGCCCGGCTGCTGAAGCATGCAGGTGAGGTTGGGGGGCGCAGTGTGGGGGGACACAGACATGGCAAGGTTCCTCGGTGCTCCCCTGCCTGGCTGGGGGAGCCAGCACCATGGTGGGGATGTGTCCCCTCAGGGGAGCGGGATGCAGGATCCCGGGGGATCTGTAGTACTGGGGGAGTGGACAGGGGGCTGCCAGCGGCTGGGGGGCTGCCGGTGATGGCTTCCTGCGGCAGAGGCGGCGATGGCCTGCCTGGCAGTGGATCCTGCCATCCTGCTCATCGTGGTCGGAGTCCTCATCTTCCTCATTACCTTCTGTGGCTGCATTGGCTCCTTGCGGGAGAACATCTGCCTGCTGCAGACGGTGAGTCCCCAGGGATGGCGGGTGCTTCCCCGCAGGCCCTCAGCACGCAGCCCCCCGGCTATCATGCTCCTCTCGCCTGCAGTTCTCTGTCTGCCTGACCATCATCTTCCTCCTGCAACTGGCAGTTGGTGTGCTGGGCTTCATCTTCTCTGATAAGGTACTGCCAGGGTGGGGAGTGTTGGGGGGCAGGATGACCCCAAGCCTGTCTTTTTGGGTGACAACCTTGCTGATGTCCTCCCGCTGCCTGCCCTGCAGGCACGTGGGAAGGTCAGTGAGATCATCAATGGTGCCATCGTGCATTACCGGGATGACCTGGACCTGCAAAACCTCATCGACTTCGGGCAGAAGGAGGTGGGTGGGGGTGTTGGGCTCTCCCTCTGACAGATGAGGATCTGTTCCTGCTTGCGGCTCAGGCTTAAATCTGTGGGGTTCCCCAGGTTGAGGATGTTGGGTGGCTCCTCCACGAGAATTTGACGTTCACGGTGAAGCCATGCAGACAGGCAGAGGTTGGAGAGAGCTGGGTGAAAAAGGGGGGGCAGGGGGAAACACCCCTCAGTGTTTCAGTTGGAGCCTGTGTTTATATAGGGCCTAGTAAAACTGCTGGGAGCGGGTTGCTTGTCCCTAAAGACAGCAGTGATGGGGCAAGCTGGGTGTAGGTGGGCTTGGGAGAGCCATCGCTTGCTGTCCATGAGGTCTGCAGTCCTGTGCCCCGTTGTCCTGCTGTTCCTGTCCCCACTGAGCACCCCACACCCTTCCCTGCAGTTCAGCTGCTGCGGTGGTGTCTCCTACAAGGACTGGTCCCAGAACATGTACTTCAACTGCACTGCCACCAACCCTAGCCGGGAGCGCTGCTCTGTCCCTTTCTCCTGCTGCCTGCGGGACACCAGCGAGGTGAGGATGACATCCTTGTCCTCAGGGAACCCAGGTGTTGCCCGGGGACCTCCCACTCCACGTCTCATCTCCCATCCCTGGGGGCTGTGCTGAGCCTGAAGCCCCCTCCCCAGGAGAGAGGACCCACCACCAGTGGGTGGTCCCCGGGTTTGTTGATGCCATGGTGGGGTCAGGGTGAATTTCCCTGTGTGGTGGTGGCTTTTTGCAGGCTGGCAGGGAACCTGCCGCCGCTGGGTATTGTCCCTTTTGGGGTCTGGGGTTGTTGAGGGAGCTCAGTGCTGGAGGGATGTGGCTGGGGACAGCACAGGTGGGCTGGCCCAGAGGCAGGAGACACCCTGACTGGCATCAAGGTGAAGGGCAGAGCTCCCGCTTGCCCTACGGCTGCCCCCCAAGAGGCAGGGAACCCCACTCTGGCCCGTTTTGTCCCCAGCCCCTCTGTGTCCTGTCTCTCCCATCCCAGGTTGTCATCAACACCATGTGTGGGCAGGGCATGCAGGCCATGAGCTACCTGGAAGCCAGCACCTTCATCTACACCAATGGTTGTATCGACAAGCTGGTCAACTGGATCCACAGCAACCTCTTCCTGCTGGGGGGCATCGCCCTGGGGCTGGCTGTCCCCCAGGTACGTGGTGGTGGACGTGCAAGAAGGGACCATGTTGCAGCTTTGCTTTGCTCTCTGTGTTGCTTGGGAGTTGCCTTAATGATGCAATACATCTTAATTGCAGCCTTGGGGAGGCTGGGCAGGATTTGGGGTAGGGGGAGCAGTGTTAAGGTTGGGCACATCCTCGCCTGGAGCTGTGTAACCTGCTCATAGGACAGAGGGGTTGCACTGCCTGGCATTCCTCAGCCCTCCTTTCTTCCTCCTCCCTTCTTCCTCCTCCCCCTCCAGCTGGTGGGCATCCTGCTGGCTCAGATCCTCATCAACCAGATCAGAGACCAGATCAAGCTGCAGTTCTACAACCAGCAGCACCGGGCAGACCCCTGGTACTGAGCCCTGGTACCCATCCCTGCGGTGTGGTGCTGGCTTGTGGAGTCAGCACCTCAAGAATGATTTTCCAAACCCCGGATCTGTAAGAAGAGCCAAAGGGGCTTTACTGGAGCAGAGGGAGGTTGGAGCAGGCTGTGGATACCTGGATTCAAGCGCGGTGGCTGCTGTGACACTGGGGACTCTGTGCTGTCAGCAGCTGGTGCCGGGCTAGGCTGGGATGTGCTGTGCTTCTGTGCCCGGTGAACTGCTGTCCATCTATCTGTCTGTCTGTCTGTCCTTCCTGGGGGACTGAGAGCTGGTGTGCAGGCCATGTGTGAAGCAGGTTTGCACTTGGCCGTGCTTCCCGCCTCCTCCTGTGCTGGAGGTGGGAGTTTGTCTGTCTGTCTGTCTGTCTGTGCACTGAGCTGCCTTTGCCCGGGACTTGAGAACTGGGGACATTGCCCGCATCGCTAGGTGCCACAAACCCTCTCAGCTCTGTCCTGGTGCAACCTGGGGAGGACATCCAAGGGCCTCCTTGCTCGCTGGCCCAGAGCAGGAGCTGTTGCCGGTGAGTGCCTGGAAGAAGGAACAGGATGCCCTGCCCAGGGCTTACCCATGGGTGCTTTGTTAGCCAAGGGCAGGGGGCTTGTCCCTGCTCCAGGGGGCTCAAACCCCTCCACAGGGTGCTGAGCCCTGCACTGAGGAGGGGACAGGCACAGCCCTGTGTCCCCTCTTGAGGGGTCAGTGCTGGGCCGTGATGCTTCCCTTTGCTTTCACAGAGAATAAAGAGATGAGGCCAGACCTTCTGGGCTCTGTGGGGGGGCTGCTCAGTCACAGTGTGGGGGACACACAGGCCACAGGGGAACAATGCCATGGCTGTGGGGGTGGCTTGGTGGGGACAGAGTGGATGCCAGCCCCTTCCTGTGCAGTGCCTCCATCATCTCAACAGTATTATGCTGGTGGGGGTCACCTGTGGGGCTCCAAATCGGGGGGTGAATGGGGTGAGGGCAGCACAACCCACTAGTAGACAGCAGAGAACACCCCCACCCGCCGCAGCAATGCAAGCTTGGAGCAGGGCAGCAAGCACCTCTCCAACAGGGTGACTTTGGGCAGGAGGGAACCTAAATCCCCACCTATTCTGCCTGCCCCTGGGAAAAGCCTGCAAAATTTTGGGGTGCTGGTGGGAGGGGGGATGTGCTGCTGCTTCCCTCCCCATCCCACCACAGCATTGTGGGCCCCAGCGTTGCTGTTGCTTTTGGAGCTGTCAAAAACTGGGTAGAGGTATTTTTGTTGTGTTTTTTTGTTTTTTCTTCTCCTCGGGCTGGGTGGTCCCCCTGCACTGCCCCACTGCAGAGGGAGTTGGGATGTGGCCCGGTGCCTGGCCCTTTGTGTGAGGATGGGAAGCACCGAAGCAGGCCAGGGCCCAGCAGGTCTGTGCCCTTCTGTCACCTCCCTGCACTGAATTTGGCCACTCTGCGCCCCCCCCCCCCTTGGCTTTTGCCCAAGGTGGTGTGAGGCTCTTGGGGACTGAGTGGCTGCACGGGCCTGATACTGCACCAGCATTAGCCAAGGGCCAGCTCCCAGCTGCCCATGATCCCCTCTGGCATCCATCAGCTGGGTGCTCTGGGAAAATGCCCCCAAAACTGTCCCTACAATGCCCCCCCAAGTGACATTGCCTCCCCCAAGAAGAGACTTCTCACCCAGAGAAGTAACTTCTGAAAAAGCTTCCCCCACCCCCACCCCCCAGCAACTTTTCTCCCCAACAAAGCAGTTTATCTTCCCTGCAAAAGCTACCTCAGCCCCTGCTAAAATGTGGCTGGTCACCCAAAAGCAATTTCTCTCCCCCAAAAGTGATTATTTCTCCAAAGAATAATACCTTTCCACAAAAAGTGACTTCTCCTCCCCTGAAAAGTTACTTTTCCCCAAAAAATTTATCCTCCAAAGAGCTACTTCTCCCCCCAAAAGCAAGTTATCTCCAAAAAGTTGCTGCTCTCCTAAAGAATGGCTTCTCCCCTTCAAAACTTTGTCTCCAAAGTGACTTCTCCCCAAAAAGCAACTTTTCCTCCCCAAAAAGCAACTTTTCCTCCCCCAAAAGTGACTCTTCTCCCCCAAAAGTGACTCTTGTCCCCAAAAAAGTGACTTTTCTTCCCCTAAAAGTAACTCCCCATGTGACTTTTATCTGCAAAAAGGAACTTTTTTTCTCCAATAGTGTCCTTTGTCCTGAAAAAGTGCATTTTCTCCCCCAAACCTGACTTTTCTGCCCCAAAAAGTGGTTTCTCTTCCCCAAAGGCAACTTTTCTCCTCCAAAAAATTACTTTTACTCCCCCAAAAGTTATCTCTGCCCCCCCAAGTGGCCTTCTGCCTAAAAAAGAAATTTCTCTTTCCCATAGTGCCTTTTGTCCCCAAAAAGCAACTTTTGTTCCCCCAAAGTGGCTGCTTTTCCCCAAAGGCAACTTTTTGCCTCCAAAGAGCGAGTTTCCTTCCCAAAAAGTGACTCCCCCCCCCCCCCCCGCCCTGCGAATCCAAACTTCCTCCACTAACAGCGATTTAACTCCCTAAAAAACTTCTCTCCTCTAGAAGTGACTTCTCTATCCAAAAAAGCAACTTTACCCCCAAAAGTAACTTCTTGCTCCCCAAAACAACTTTTATCCTCCCCAAAACCCACTTCACTACCTCAAAAAGCGACTTACCCCCTCCAAACGGACCTCCCCCTCCCAAAGCCCTCTCTTCTCTCCACCCGAATCTAGCTTCTCGCCGAAGAAACCCAAACTTTCTCTTCCAAAAAGCGACTCCTCCCCTTCCAAAGCAACATTTCCCCTCCCAAAAGCCACTTCTCCCTACCCAAACCCAACTTTCCCCTCACAAAACCCAACGCTTCCCCCCCGCCTCCCGCAGCCCCCCCTCGGGAGAACCACCCTCTTCCCTCCTCCCTCCGCGCGATCCCCCTCCTCAGCACCCCGCTTTCCTCCTCAAAAACTCGTCCCCTCCCCGCCCACTCCAAAAAAAAGTAACTTTTTCCTCACGAAAAGCCACTTTTTCCATCAAAAGCGGGCTGTGCCCCCCTTCCCGCCGCCCGCCCCTCCTCAGCCCGCCCCGGCGGGGGCCGCGGGGCCGTGGCGGGCCGGGCCGGGCCGCGCTGAGGACGAGGGAGGAGGAGGAGGAGGAGGAGGAGCGGCCCTGCTCCGCTCCCGGCGAGCTCAACAAAGGGCGTCGGGGCATGGCGGGGGCCGGGGCCGGGCCGCCCGCCTAGCGCCGGTGCGGGCCGGGATGGCGGCGCAGGGCGGCGGGTGGCGGTGGGCGCTGGCGCTAGGCATGGCGCTGGCGCTGGGTGGCCGCCGCTGCCCCGCCGCCCCGTTCCTCAACGCCTCGGCCGTTCCCGAGCGCTGCCGCCGCCCCGCGCCCTGCGAACGGCTCCGTTACGGCGCCTGCCTGGGCTCGGCGCTGCCCTACGCCGCCACCTCCACGCTGCTGGCCGCCGACTCCGCCTCGCAGGAGGAGGCTCACGGAAAGCTCCTGCTCTGGTCAGGTACGGACGGGTCGGGAGGTCCCGCGGTATAGCGGGGCGGGGGAGGGGGGCACGGGCGGGAGCCTGGGAAAGGCCCGGGACGTGCGCTGGCGGCGGGGGGAGGGGCGCGGGGCGCCGGGGAGCGCTGTGGAGGCGGGCAGGGGTGGGTGCGGTATCGAGGGGGCTTGAGCGCGGTGTGGAGGGGCAGCGGTATGGTGGGGGCCTGGGGGTGGGTGCGGTATGGAGGGAAGCCATATAGCAGCGGTCTGGGGGTCGGTGCAGTTTGGAAAACTGTATAGCTGGGGAGTGGAGATGAGTACAGTATAGAGGGGAGCAGTATAGTGGGGGCCTGGGGTTGGGTACAGTGTAGAGGGGGAGCAGGATAGTAGGGGACAGGAGACACATAAAGTGTAGAATGGAGCAATATAGCAGAGGACAAGAGATGGGTACAGTATAGAGAAGGAGCAGTATAGCAGGGGACTGGTGATGGGTACAGTGATGGGGAGTGAAGCACAGTAGGAGGCCAGGCATGAGGGCAGTAGTGTAGTGGAAGACAGGGTACGTTATAGAGGGGAGGGGGACTGCGGATGGGCACAGAGGGAGCACAGGACAGTATAGGGGGAGTACAGTATAGAGGGGGAGCAGTATAGCAGCGGATCATGGATGGGTACAGTATAGATAGTTGTATGACAGGGAAGCAGGCCTGGGGTTGGGTACAGCACAGAGAGAGAGCAGTATAGCAGGGGACCGGGGCTGAGTCCCTTACGGCAGTGGAGCGGGGTAGCACCTGGTGTTTGGCACGGTGCCCCAGAGGCATTATAGAAGGATCTGGGCACTGCCTGCACCGAGCTAATGGGTGGATGGTGCTGGTGCTCCCTGCTGCTGCTGCTGGGCTCTGCCCCATCCCATCGCGCCCCACATCCCCATGCGGCCACACGCTGAGGGAATGGCATGAGCCGGGTCCGGTGATGGCACTGTCCCCACAGGCCTGCGCAATGCCCCACGCTGCTGGGATGTCATCCAGCCCCTGCTCTGTGCTGTCTACATGCCTAAGTGTGAGGATGGCCAGGTGGAGCTGCCCAGCCAGACCCTCTGCCAGGCCACCCGAGCCCCCTGCACCATCGTGGAGCGTGAGCGTGGCTGGCCCGACTTCCTCAAGTGCACGCCTGATCGCTTCCCTGAGGGATGCCCGGTACGGCGGGGAGGACATGGGGAAGGGGGGATGCCCCACTGTGTTGCCATGGGTTCCGCATCCCCACAGGGCAGCGGGAGTGAGAAAACGCCAGCTGTCCCCAGCCCTCCATGGGGGAACTGATGTCTACCCTGGCAGCACAGCCTTCGCCATAGGGGTGCTGCCTCCTCCTCCTCACAGCCTTGTTTCTCCTCTGGTAGAATGAGGTGCAGAACATCAAGTTCAATAGCTCAGGACAGTGTGAGGCACCACTGGTGCGGACAGACAACCCCAAGAGTTGGTATGAGGACGTGGAGGGTTGCGGCATCCAGTGCCAGAATCCACTCTTCACCGAGAAGGAGCACCGTGAAATGCATGTCTACATCGCTGCCTTCAGCTCTGTCACCATCTTCTGCACCTTCTTCACCCTGGTGAGATGCGGGGGAACATGGGGAGGTGTCCCCAAAAGGGGACTGGGCACCAAGCTGTCCCTTACTCCTCCACCTCCACCAGGCCACATTCGTCGCTGACTGGAGGAACTCCAACCGTTACCCTGCCGTTATCCTCTTCTATGTCAATGCTTGCTTCTTCGTCGGCAGCATCGGCTGGTTGGCGCAGTTCATGGATGGTGCTCGCAATGAGATCGTGTGCCGGGCTGATGGCACCATGCGGCTGGGAGAACCCACGTACGTGTCACCTTTGTCACCATCCCACCATGGCCACGTGCCAAGAGGTGTCCCTGGGACCAAGGAGGACTCTTGGGGGTTTCCTGGCCTCTTGGGAGCATGGAGGATGCTCCACTCTTGGGGCAGGAGAGACCCCCTTCCTCCTTGTCCCCTTGGTGGAGGTTGGTGACACTCCTGTCTCGCCTCCCCCCACGTAGCTCCAACGAGACGCTCTCCTGCGTCATCATCTTTGTCATCGTTTACTACTCACTGATGTCGGGTGTCATCTGGTTCGTCATGCTGACCTATGCCTGGCACACCTCCTTCAAGGCGCTGGGGACCACCTACCAGCCGCTGCTGGGCAAGACCTCCTACTTCCACCTCATCACCTGGTCCATCCCCTTCGTCCTCACTGTTGCCATCCTGGCTGTGGCACAGGTAACAGGACCCCGATACCATGTCCCAGCAATTCCTTGCCAGGATGATGTGCATAGGGAGGGGTGGCTACAGCTGGCTGAGCTCCTCTGTCCCTATCTCTGCCACAGGTGGATGGTGACTCTGTCAGCGGCATCTGCTTTGTGGGGTACAAGAACTACCACTACCGGGCTGGCTTCGTCCTGGCGCCCATTGGGCTTGTCCTCATCGTAGGGGGCTATTTCCTCATCCGGGGTAGGTGTGGGCTTATCCCAGCATGGGGACAGGGGCACTGTGGGTGTCCCCCTCACCCTGACTACCTCATCCTTCCACTGCAGGGGTTATGACGCTCTTCTCCATCAAGAGCAACCATCCCGGGCTGCTGAGTGAGAAGGCGGCCAGCAAGATCAATGAGACCATGCTGCGGCTGGGTAAGCAGGGCTCCATTGGCACCACTTCTCTGGGAATTTGAGTGGGAATGGGGACTTTTTGTCCCCAGAACCCAGACAGCCCCACCTTCCCAGGGGTGGCTGCAGTGGGGACAAAGCTGTAGTGAAGATGCTGGTGCAACATCTTTGTCCTAGTGTTGCTGGGGTCAGGCTAAACCAGGGATGTCCTGCTTCTCTTCCAGGCATTTTTGGCTTCTTGGCCTTTGGCTTCGTCTTCATTACTTTTGGCTGCCACTTCTACGACTTCTTCAACCAGGCAGAGTGGGAGCGCAGCTTTCGGGAATATGTCCTGTGAGTGGGACAGGGATGGGAGAGCGAGCAGGATGTTTGCAGCGTCCTGGCACCTTGTGTTTAGCAGGGGACATTGGAGGGTGGAGACCTTCAAGTTTCCCACCAGCACTGCCACCGCATCTCCACTCTGTAGAGCTGTGGGGCATCCTTGGTGCCCTCCTCCTTATGGCCACTGTCCTACGTCTGTCCCCATAGGTGCGAAGCCAATGTGACCATTGCCACGCAGACCAACAAACCCATCCCAGACTGTGAGATCAAGAACCGGCCAAGCTTGCTGGTGGAGAAGATCAATCTCTTTGCCATGTTTGGCACCGGGGTCTCCATGAGCACCTGGGTCTGGACCAAGGCCACCCTGCTCATCTGGAAACGCACCTGGTGCAGGTGGGACCCCGAGGATGTCACCACAGCTGCGTGTGGCCCTTCCTGCCCCATCCAACATCCTGAGATGTTGGAGGTCATTCCCAGACTCTTGTCCATCAGCTCGATGGGTTGTGGGCTCACAGCAGACAGTGGTTCAGGAATGGAGTGGCTTCTCCCACTTTGTGGGTGTCTCACATCCCGTTTGTTGGACATTTCCATCCCCAGGGGTGCCATCCAGCGCAGTCCCCAGCCCTTGGTGTCCCTGTCCAGAGGGGGAAAGGGAGATGGGGAGGGTCCCTTTGCCCCCAGCTGTGATGCCTGGGGTTGTGTGTCCCTGTGCCTGGGCCACCCTGTGTCCCTGCTCTAAGCCGCCATGTCCCCAGGCTGACTGGGCAGAGTGATGACCAGCCCAAGAGGATCAAGAAGAGCAAGATGATTGCGAAGGCCTTCTCCAAGCGCAAGGAGCTGCTGCGTGACCCAGGCCAGGAGTTGTCATTCAGCATGCACACAGTCTCACACGATGGCCCTGTGGGTATGTATCCATGGCAGGGGGTCATCTCGGCGGCACCCCGGGGCCCCTAAAGTCCCTGCCCTTGACCGGGCTCCCCTCTTCTTGCAGCTGGCTTAGCATTTGACATCAATGAGCCGTCTGCTGATGTGTCCTCGGCGTGGGCCCAGCACGTTACCAAGATGGTGGCCAGGAGAGGGGCTATCCTGCCCCAGGACATCTCTGTGACGCCTGTGGCGACGCCTGGCAAGTTCTTGGGGACCGCGTGGGCCATCTCTTGGGGGAACGAACCAGGCTGAGGGGTGTTGGGGATGTGTGGGGAGGCAGAGCCAGAGGGCTGGGGCTGGTGGGGAGGTACAGGGCAGGATGTGGCTGCTCTCACCTGTCCCGTTGTGTCCTGCAGTGCCACCGGAGGAGAGAGCCAGCCTCTGGGTGGTGGAGGCTGATGTATCTCCTGAGCTGCAGAAGCGCAGCAGCCGCAAGAAGAAGCGGAGGAAGAAGAAGAAGGAGGTGTGCCCAGGCCCTGAGCACTGCCTGGGGGCCTCTGTAGCCCCTCTGGCCCCCAGCACCATCCCTCACTTGCCCCGGCTGCCCCCCCAGTCCTGCCTGGTCGCCTTTGCCCCTGACATCCTCCCGGGGCTCCCGCCCAGCCAGCCTGAAGCCACCTTTGCTGGGAGGCCATGGGATGGCTGCCGCAGAGCCAATGTCTTCCACCTCATCAGCAACCCCTTCTGCCCTGAGAGTGGATCCCCAGAGGAGGAGAGTCCTGGCCCCAGCAGCAGGTGCCAGCAGCACAATGGGGGTCTGTTCTGGCCCCCCAACCCTGGCACACTGCCCCACGGCAGGGGGACGAGGACTCAGGGCCAACGGGCTGTCTTGGCCCCCATCCACTCTCGGACCAACTTGGTAGAAGCAGAGCTGCTGGACGCCGATTCGGACTTTTAAGCCCAGAGGGATGTTGCAAGGGGACAGGGACCCTTGGGGTGAGACCCAAAGCCTCGTCCAGCACAGGCAGCCTGCGAGGGGACAGTGAAGCCCACCCTGTCCTGCCAAGGCCAGTCCCAAGCATCCCCCTGGCTCGGCCATGGCTGATTTCTCCCCTTGGAGGATGGTGTTTCTTCCCACATCGCCCAGACTAGACTCTGTGCACATCCCAGCCCGGCAAGACACTGGCAGAACAGTTTTGGGATATCCTGGCATCACTAGGAGAAGACAAATGGGGTGTCGGTGGAACAAACACCACCCAGGTCCTGCAGGGGTTTAAGGACAAGGGGGTTGCTGCCTTTGCCACCAGTAGGAATGGGGGTGGGTGGTCTCCCCGGGACAGCGGTACCAGGCAGCAGGTGAATGTAGGTCAGGGTAGATTTTGGTGAGCTTTGTCCTGTGTCCCGGGGTGCTGGGACCCGCTGACACCCCTCGCTCGCCCTCCACCCCCACCCATGGCTAGATGGTACGTAGAGCTTACAAACACTTGTGCCAATAGTTTTTTGTATTTTTATTTTTTAATCTTTGTATAATACACCAAGATGTGACGGTTGGGCACGGTCTCCACTCGGGTGCTGCGACCAAGAGCAGGATGAGCTGACCCCCCTGCCTCATGGGGCAGCAGCAGCATCCTCAGGGTACACCCACTTTTCTGGGTGCACCCCTATTTCTTCAGGGGTCCCAAGTGCCTTCCAGCTCCCCAGAGAGCTGAACCAGACCCAAAATGGAGGGTTGGTGAGATGTTGGTCCCTGACTATGGGAAGCCATGACGCAAAAAACCCCATATGAAACTTTAAAACCCCAGGGTGTGCAAGGCGAGTCAGGGTTGCCTTTGCTGTCCAGGTGCACCAGCCCCCTGAGCAAAGCTTTTTATATATATTTTTTTTAAGAACCGTTTCCCCTCCCCAAGTTACAGGAAACCCAGCCGAACCCTGAGGTAGGAGGACTCCAGTCCCTGCTGGTGTTTTGTATCTGTCCGTTATCCCTGTACACATCTATATTAAATCCTGATAGGCTCCTGGCTTTCTCTCTATCCCGGTGACCTCCATGGGTTAATTTTTGCTGTGTAAAGGAAAACCCTCCTGTATCAGTATTAAATTTGCCAAGTTTCCATTGCCAGCGGCTGCCCTGGGCTCTTTGGGGAGGTTTTGAGTGCGAGGAAATGTTGCAGGTTTTTGTCCTTTTTTACTAAAAAAGCTCCAACGGCTTTAAAACCTGCTAAAAACTGCTTTAAGTACTGCTAAATACTGATTTAAACTGTTTTAAAAACTGCTTTAAACTGTGCTTAAAAACGCTTTAGACTGCATTAAAAACTGCCTTAGAAACCGCTTTAGAAATGCTTTAAAAACTGCTAAAACTGCTAAAACCTGCTTTTAACTGCTTTAAAAACTGCTAAAACGTGCTTTTAACTGCTTTAAAAATTGCTAAAAACTGCTTTAAACTGCTGTAATACCCCCGTCCTGGCCACCTCCCTGCAGACGGCAGGTGTGAGGGGCTGGGAAGGTCTGTGGGTGCTCTGGGGACTGTTACGGGGGACACTCGCTGGGCTTGGGTAGCAATATTGGGGGGGTCCTTTGCCAGCAGATGGCACTACGGGTTTAAATATCCCCAAACTTGCAGTGGGGTGGCCCAGGTTTTGGGGTGCTGCTGGGTGCAGACCAGAGTGGGGTCCCGCAGGCACTGCTACTGCCCACAGCGCTGGGCAATGGGCTGTGTGACTGGTGCTTTTGGGGAGAAATGCTGCTTTTGGAAAGTGGCCTTTTTTTATTTCACTTGTGAGTGAGGCATGCAGGTGCTCGGTTATCCCGGAGACCAGGTGTCCCTCTGAAATTTGAGTGGAATTGGCTGGTGAAAATTGCATTTTCCCTGATGGTTTTTGGCAAGTGGGGTGGGCTGACCCCACTCTGCTGCTGTCGCGGGGCTCTGCACAGGGGCCAGCGAGCAGCAGGAAGCCAGAGTAAAGGCTGGTTTATCTGGGGCGAAACAAAATGTTTATTATATTTTTGTGTTTGGTTTTTTTTTAAACGATCTATATTTTGTTTTTGAGTCTTTTTGAAAAGAAAACCTAATTGTAGCAGCTGTTCCTAAATATATATATATAGTTTATGTATATACCGTTTTGAAACAAAAAGCTAAAATACTTCATTCTGGAAACAACAGATGTCCTGACCGCACCACATCCCCTCTATTTTCCCCCAGGTACCAAAAAAGCCCCCTCAATTCAGCACACGAGGACAAAGTAGTGGCTTTTTAAAAGGATTTATCCTGGGCAACACCGCATCTTCCTCACAGAGGGTTCAGAAGGTGGAACCAGCTCTTTGCTCTAGTGGGAAAAATGAGAAGCAACCACCAACCCCCCCCCCCCCGCATTTAAATGGTTATGATTAAAACATCTTGGTTAAAAGGGATGCAATGCCCGGCAAGGGACAAATTCAGACCAACTTCTTACACCTGCTGTGCTGGGAGCATCCTGCCCTGGCACCAGGCTGGGAGCACCGAGCATCCTCACCCAAAAGTGGCTGGTGGTCCCGCTCAGCACCGTGGGTGCTCATGGTGGTGTACACTGCTCGGCGTCAGGTTCTGCAGGGGAGTAAGAATTCAGAAGAATTCAGAAGGCAGGGAGGTGCCTTTGCCTTGTCTCTCCCACTTTCTGCTCCAGGGCATTTTCCTCTGGCCATAGGATGGGGACAGGGTAGTGCAGCGGCTGCCAGCCACCACCGTGGCTTTACCCTGACTGATGCTGCTCGTAGGGAAACTGCAGCCAGGAAAGCACTAATGTGAGCAGCAAAAGCTGTGCGGTTGCCCACAGCGGCACTGATGCGTGTGATGTGGGACCTGGAAAAGGACTGGAGAGGTCCAGGGCAGCCAAGCTAGCTCCGATGGAGGAGATGCTGGGACCAGGCAGTCCCAGGTTGGCCAAGCCAGCTCCGGTGGAGGAGATGCCAGGACTGGGGCAGTTTTGTTAGGGACAAGGACAAGGCTGGAACAGGGTCCTGCTCCCCACACCATGTCCCCTGAACTTCTCTGCAAGAGCATCTTCTCCCTCCATTTCTATCAGCATCGGGGAAGGTTACTGGCAAGTTTTAAGGACCCAAGGGATGAATCTCCCTTTGGTGACCCAGGTGTCACCTGCTCAGCTCCTTGCCTGGCAAAACCCAATTAATTTCCCCAGCTGTACATCGAGTATCCTCAGGTAAGAAAGGGAAGATCTCAAATGGTCACATGTAAATAACATCCTTTTATTTATTATTCTTTTCCCTCTAGGTGAGAAGCAGTATTTCAGGCTCCACTTTACATTACAAAGGAGCGAAGAGCCCTTCCTCTTCCCCCTGCCTGCCTTCCCATTGTGAAACAGCTTTAATATCTTCCAGTTATTATTTTAAGCCGATTTCCTAAGGAAACAAGGCTCATAGGATTACATGCCTGTGCATGTCTGTCTGTCTGTCGGGCATGCCCCTGGCACAGTACTCTGCTGTTCTCGGCAGAGAAAATTGTAGGTAAAGACTGCAAAGATTTCATGAAAATCAAGTGCAGGGAGAGGAATTCCACACACGCATGCACCCCTGTCCCACTGTTCTGCGTTTTAAGTGGTTTTGGGAGGTGCAGGAGGGTCACTCATCTCCCCAGACACCCTCGAGAGTGTTCATCAGGGCCAGGCAGGGAGGTTTCAAGGAATCTGGATAATATTCGCTATGAGTACATTTAACCACTCACCCTCACGGACAAATGTCGGTGCTAGCTGGCCATCTAGTTGCCTTTGCCGTAATTAAATGAATGAAAACTACGACAGCACACGCCAGTCGCAGGGACGTTGCCAGAACAAATCAATAGCTGCAGTAAAATTGGATTGCTCGTATCAAATGTCCAAATGCCATTAGGCAGGGATATAGGCTGAATCATCTTAAATTCCTGTCTGTAATACAGGAGGTACAATTAGGAGAGCTAATATAGTGTGGTATCGACTTCTAGTTTGGGATTATTTACATATATATCGGTAAAATGACTACTGTGTCTGTTGGCTTACAGTAGGGGATTAAAGAACTGAAAAACTTCCATATAAATACCTTTCACCCCACCCCCCCCTCTTCATCTCTGGAAGGCTTAGCCTTTGTAGCGGTGCTCTGTGGCTAGATCACTGTGTGCCATGGGGTTTTACAGGAGCTCACACCATCCCTGTTAAGAGAGGCTGGGCTGCTTTTAACTAGGATCAGGGAAGCAAAGAGGATCTGTGCCGAGCACTCCTGCCCTCCGTCACTAACCCCAGCACGCTCCTGGCTGTTGGCTTGATTTTTTTAGGACCAAACATCACAGGAACAGGCAAATCCAGACCGTGAAAGTGGCTGGGGCTCTGCTGACCCAGTAACCAGCTCGGTCTCCTCCCAGGCATCACTGCACGATGCCAGCCATTCCCCACAGTGCAGTGTGGTCAGATGGAGGATTTCAGGGCAATACGGCAATTCACGAGCCGGATGGTTCAGCCACGCTTGATTTTGCAGCTGTTGTGGTGGAGAAAAACCTGGGTTTTCTTTGTTTGTGCAAGATCAAAGTACGGGTGTCTGCACAAGAGCACTCATGTGTCTACCTGGGGTTTTCCTCCATTCTTCCATCTCTGGTTATCACGTGCCAAGGAAGCAAAGGGGATAGAGACGACTACAAAATGCCTGACATCAATGTCTAATTTCACTTTCCCTCACCTTTGGGCTACGATATGCTCCCTGTTGGGGGCTTATGTACGCTGATTCCCAGGCAGCACAGGCATATGGGTCCCTTCAAAACAGGACCCTATAAGCCAGGCCCGTGGGCACTGAGGGGTAGACTGGGTCCAGCTTGGTTCCACCATGCACAGCATGCCCATCCCCAGCCCATCCGGGAACGAGGTATTTCCACAGCAGCACACACAGGTGTACCAGGCTGGAGAGAACAGCTGAGCCTGCCCTTACAGCTCTGGGAGAGACCGCAGCCATTTTACTCTTTTTCCGACTTAATTTTGGTGTTTGTGGTTATCATTGGTACAAGAAACTGGGCTGTCTCCTGCACAGGTCTACACACAGCTACAGCTGTCAAGGGGAAGACTCTCTCCCATCCAAGGCTGCTTTCTCCAAAGGTGCCACAAACCTATTTTCAGGCAAAGGCAGCCCTGCCTCACTGCCTGTCTCTTGTCCCTGTTGCTCTCTTCCACACACGCAGCATGGGGAAGGAGCCAGCCCCAACCTCTCTTGTAGGCACCGCTGGTGCCACTCTCACAGAGCCCCGATTGTTTAAACCACTCAATCCTCCCTAACCAAACGGCCTCTCCTGATATCCTTTTTTTTCCCAGATAAATTGTCGAGCACAGCCTAGCAGATTCCTCTGGTAGTGTGGACCACTTGCTGGATCGCTGGCAAGCTGTGATATCATCTATTTGCTCAGCACGCAAGCAGTGGTTTGTGCCCTGATATGACGGAGGCATCTCCAATTAGCACCAGGGGTGTTTGGACATGCTGAAATTAGTATATGACTTTTTTTCCAGGAAAATACCATCCCTGTTGGTAACCCCATTTGAGGACTGCACTTTTTAAAAAGGCGAGCAGGGCAAGTGCATTGGAAGATCCTACACTGAGCCAGGTGGGTGATGCATGCATGGCTGGGGTGCGGGTAGCACAAAGGACCAAACTTGGGGTCAGGACATTGCCTGAGCAACAGATTCCCCCAGGTCAGGTGTGTGCAAAACAACCTGGCAGTTTGTGTTTGGGTTTTTTTTTTTTCAGATTGTGGGATCTGCAGCACCAGGAGATGATAACATCTGGAGGATTTCTGCCTGGGGGAATCGGCACTCCAGGTCAGCACAAGCCCCACTCTGCAGGAGAAACCCATGGTGCTGCAGCTGCTGGGGCTTTGCACGGAGCCTGCTCTTGTCTTATGGCTGCAAGAAACACATAGCGTATATTGAAGGGGAGGGATATTAATCTGCTACAACTTCAAATCCCTCCCATCACAGCTTTCAAAGTTTTGCTTTCAAAGGCCCCTTCTGAGACTGAAATCTGTCCTGAGACTGAGCTTTCTGATACTAGGAAGGGGGAGAAATGTGCTGTGACACCCACATGCAAATTCTGATTTCACTTCAGTAAGGAAATAGCATTAGTTCAATAAAGTTAGGATTTCTCCCCAGTACTTTCCACGCACAAAGTAATGTGCTGCTTTTCCTTTAACTTCAGTCCTACTCACACATTCCTCCCGTCATCCTCTATGACGTCTCTCGTCTCTCGTACAGGGTTGCCTTTGGAGCCCATTAAATGCTTTACAGCCCTTTTTCTCCTCGCCTCTGTCCTAGACATTTTCCAGTCCAGCTGCCACCCTTGCATATAATGAAACCATTTTTCCTCCTGTCCCCAGTGAGTTTTTACCAATGCAGCGCGTCATCAGCTGCTGACCAGGTTCTTCCTCTCCAAGCGTGAAATCCTCCTTCAGCTTCTCAGTTTCTTGCCCCTCTCCCTTGATCTCTCCTCTGCCTCCTGATTTTGGGGTTCTTCCTGTGGATTCCTCCTCTCCCTCCACCTCATCTCACAGCCAGCTCATCCCAAACACCAAGCTCACCCAGGGCTTGTAAGTGACTTAAAGGCTCTGGGCTGCAAGTGTTAACTTGGCAATTGGAAACTCTCCTGGTCATTGCAATCTTGCCAGTTGTTTTGTCCTGCACTTTTCTAACTTCTGGCTTTTGGAGGATCCTGAAACTCCACGCAAGCTTTTCGTGCCTCTCTATATTCCATCCTCCTCTGCATCCCTCCTGCTTGGCTATCACAGCCCCCTTGGTATCAAGAAACAGTTGTTTTGCCTCCAACTGGCCTGACACATTGGATGCAACCTCCCACCCCTCGAACGGGACAGGAACATTGCACTTGCTTAGCATTTGCACAGCCCCTAACCCACGGGCTTTGCTCCTTGGCGTGTGCCCAGGGATACTGTGTTAATCATAATAACAGTAATAACAGTAACTAGAAACAAACAAACAAACCAAGGACGTGTTTGAATGCCCCTTCCCTAAAAGAAGCTTTCCTGAAGAACTGGATTTTGGTAAACGTGACTCATTACTGGCTTTTGCTCATAGGAAGGCCCTGAAGCAGGGCTGACCCGTGCAGGGGCTTGGTGGGCTGGCTGGGCCTGGCAGACAGCAGCTTTCCAGGCTCTCGCATGTCACACTCGTCGCGCCAGAACGTCTTGGCTCCTGGTTTGCGAGGCTTTTGCTTGTGGCGGCGCAGCGGGCCCAGGAGAGCAGCCTGGCACAGTCCCTTGCGCTGCAGGTGCTCAGCGGCCTGCGACCAGTGGCACGATGGGCACCGGCCACAACGCTGACATTTCCACTAAAATGTGAAAAAACCCGCAAAGTTCTCCACGGGAAGGGGGAGGAGGGAGGGGGGGGGTCAAGCGGGGCACCGGCCGCCCAGAGAGGGTGCGGGGGCCGCGGGGAGCCCCACGGCCCTGACGGGACCGCGCCTGCCGCCTGCCGCCGCCGCCGCCATTCCGCGCCTCTGTCCCCGCGGGCCCCCGCGGCGGGACAGCGGCGCGGCTCCTCCGGACTACATTTCCCAGGCGCCTCCACGGCGCGGCGCGGGAAGGCGGGGCACGGCGGGTGGCGCGGAGGCTGCCGGGAGTTGTAGTCGCGGCGGGGCGGCGGGCGGGGCGGGGCGGCGGGCGGGAGGACTGCACGTCCCGGCGTGCCCAGCGGGCGCTGAGGGGGCGGGTGGTCCCTGAGGGAGCTGGAGGCGGCGGCGGTAGCGGCGATGTCGGTGCAGGTGGCAGCCCCCGCCGTGGAGCTGAAGGAGCTGAGCGGCCCCATGGATAAGGCGGCGGGGCCGGAGCCGGTGACCGCTCACGCTCCCGGGCACGGCGTGGCCGCGGCCCCCTGCCCGCTGCCGGCCACCGAGCGTGAGGCGGCCCCGGCGTCCTCCTGCGGCGGTGAGCGGCCTCCGCTGAGCGGCTGCCCCGGGCTGTCCGCCGCTGCCGGGCTGCCGCCGGGCGCCGCCAAGGTGCCGCAGGCTTCGGCCATGAAGCGGAGCGACCCGCACCACCCCCAGCACCGGCACCGCGACGGCGGCGACAGCGGCGGCGCCGCGGCCGAGGCGCTCGTCAGCCCCGACGGCACCGTCACAGAGGCGCCGCGCACCGTCAAGAAGGTAACGGCGAGTGGAGCTGTGGGTGTGTGTCACGGGGGGAGGGCACCCGCCCGCGGGCGCGGGGACCCCCCGCCGCGTCTTTGTGCGCCCCGTCCCGCTGCACCCCCACAGGGACATCCCCGGGGGACAGGCAGACCCTACCGGGGAAGGGGAGCCCTGCCGGTGCCTGGGGACGCGGCGCTGCCTCTCTCCGGGCAGAGGCCGTCCTGGCGTGGGGGTCCTTGGTACGCAGGCGTGGGGTGTCGGTGTGCCCCGGGGTGTGCCCGTGACCGCGTGTCAGGGCCATGCTCCTCCGAGGACGTGGGGTCCCATCGGCTCCTTGTGTCCCCGTGTGCCCCTGCCCTGTGGGTAATTATGGGGTGCACACACAAACACAGGCCTTGGGTATGCCCACGGACACGTGTGACCAGCGTGATCCTGCTCTCTTCGTCTGTGTCAGTGTGTCCAGAGGTGTGCCTGCCTCCTAGGGTATGTACTTGCTTACACGCTCACGTCTGCCAAGGAGTGTTGGTACTCACTGGGTGTGTGTATGCCCCACTCCTGCACACTTAACTGTGCCTGGCTATTGGAATGTTTGTGGGAAATGCGGGTGCCAGGTATGTGAGCTCCCGGGTGTGTGTAGGTTCACATTGGGTTCACGTCCCCGGCGTTATCTGCTTGCTTGGAAATGCAGATATGCACTTCATAAAAACGTACAGAGCTGCCCATCCCATCGTATGCAAGGGATAATCAGGCATACCCAGTATGGATGCTGGGTGTACATGTGCACAGGTGTGTGCCTCTGGGTATATCGTTGGGTACACACTTGCACACATCCAGGGCTGGGTTTGCACAGCTCCTGTCCTGGTGCTTGCTCATCAAGGTGTATGGGTGCATGCTGGGAATGCATAGACCACTGTCTGCCCAGCATGTGTGTGCTGGATGTGCACCTATGGACATGGCAGGTACACACTGTCCCCCTTCAACTGTGCCTGTGCTGTCACCAAGCGTGCATCTGCACCATGGGTGTGCTATGTGCACAGGTGCATGACCTTTAGATGCATACATTGTTTATGTATATATACCCCCTAGGTATATATGCGTGTACAGGGGTCCCCTTAGCTGCTTATGCATGTGTTTGCAACCGTTTTTTTACTTACACATGAATATGTAGGCTTATCCATAGGTATGCATCCACTTGTGTAATATATGAACTCACACATGTGAAGGTAAGTAGACAGATGTGGATCTGCACGCTTGCATAATGCATGCTGGTATGTGTACAAATATGCATATAGATGTGTACACACATAACAATTGTCTATGTGCTGTAGCTATATGCATGTGTGATGCATACCTGCACATGCAGGGGAAGTATACCTGCAAGTTTACATGGTTAGATATCTATAGGGATGCAAACAGGTGCACATGCCTGTACCTGTCAGTACACATGTATGCATACAGGTGTGCATACATGTGTCTATAGCTGCATTAACACTGACAGAGATGGGTGTATATGCACTGAGGCACACAGGCTCTCTTTGGATGCCTATGTATGGGTGCAGAGAAGCACCTTTGTGCATACAGGCACCTGTATGCCACGTGCTCAGGCATGTACTTGTACCTTTGCACATCTGCCCACACCCAGCAGACATAGATGCATTCAGATGCATGCAGACAGCCCCATGTGTGTCATGTATAGACATCCCCATTTCGTATGCTTTGCATACACAGATGATGCCCATACCAGTGTCCACCTATAGATGCACCCAAGTCCACTCTGACCCATTCACACAGATACATCCATGCGTATCCATGCTTCTCAGCTGGATGCACCCATGAACGTAGATACTCCCTATAGTGTGTGTGGGGTATGTGTAGTTTCCTATAGATACAGCCAAACATCCCTCCATGGGAATGCACATTTTCCACAGGGACTCCTGAGCAGGAGCAACCTAAGATGTTGCTGCCTGGCACCTTTCCCTTCAGAAATCCTGGGAGAAAGAGTTCTCCCCCGTGATGCAAGAACCAATTTGAGGGAATGTAGGGGAAGAGGTGTTGCGGTCATAAGGGGAATCTCTCTCTTCCTGAAACTTTGGGGTAAAAAGCACATATTGATTGACTTCCACTCTCTTTCATTGTTATTCTAATATTTCCTCTCCCTTCAGAAGGTGCAGGGTGAGGGGGTTTGTCTCTATAACTGATGTTCTCCTTTGTGGCCTCCCTGAAATTGGGAGTCTCTCTTAGGGGCTCTCAGGGAAGGAGTGCATCTCTGTAAGGCAATGTCTCCCTATGAAGAGAGTCTGGATCAAGAGCTCCTTCATCCTCTTAGAAATGCCTCAGTTCCTTGGTAAAGGACATTTTTCCACTAAGACTGTGACTTCTGTCCCCAGTGTATGGAGACCTCTCCATTTGATATACTAATCTCATCTCTCCATTTTTAGAGACCCTCAGGGTATCCCTATTTCTCCTCAAGTGTGCTTAATACTTCTAAACTCCTCCTTTATTGATCTTCTTTCTTTCTTGCCTTTTTTTTTTTTAAAAAAAAACAACAAATAGGTTTTTTTCCCTTGCATTCCCCTTCTGAAGTCCAGCTCTTGTCTGGTGAGAGGAGCGTGGTGTTAGATGACACAATAGCATTGATAAGTCAAGGATGGCAAGTGATGGAGTTATTATCTGCATTGCTCTCCCTTTATACTCCTAAAAGCAGCAGAGGGTGCCTTTTATAAGGGAGAAGCAAAGAATGCCAGGCTTTCAGGAGAAACCTGGATGCACGAGGAACAGCCAGCAAGCTTATGGAGCAGCAAAACCCCAGCTGGTTTCCTTTGCTTTGGGTGATGAGTTTGTTTAGGAGTTGACAATCTGTCTGGTTGCTAAAGGAAGCGAGATGTGTTGATGGAGGGTATCTGGGAGTACATACTGTTCGTTCTCTTTCTTTCCCTTCATACTGTTGCTTTCCAGTGACTTCAGTGTGTGTTCCAGAGACTTGAGGTATTTCATTTACTGGATTTACAAATCCAGAGTCCTTTCCACCGTCTCTTAGGAAGTCATGTTATTTAAATAAAACACCAGATTTGGTAGCCATAAAATTGTTCCTAGTCCTGTGACTAAAAAATTGGGCACACAGAGCTGAAGCATCTGTTGAAAGAAGGTTTAGTGCATAAATAAGCCTAAAAGAAGCAGATAATTTTTTTTTGTCAGATCCAATAGAACTTTCTTTAGGACCTGAAATAAAGGTAAGGGTCTATTCAAAATAGATAAGTAAGATCATATCAGCTTTGCAGTGAAACATTAAACTGTAGCTCTTCACAGTGTTTGTCTAGAAGAAAAAAAATCTCAGTATTTTTTTCTTGATTGATTTATGTATTAAATACATAAATACTGTTTTTTCTGTGTTTTTTTCCCTTTCCTTGAAATTTTAACATGCGCTTTTGAAGTACTGTGTGACCAAATGTTTATTTCATAGTACTGACACAGCACAGAGATCCCAGTAAACAGCCATGACTGTTCTTTCCTGTAATACTACTCTTCATTTTAAAACTAAAATGTACTAAAGTTTAGTATTTTACTTGTGTCTGTCTGCCTTTAGGTGTGCTAAAGTAATATTTTACCTTGATAACATGGGCACAGTATACGTGCCTGGACTGGCAAGTGTTAACATCTTTGCAAGTTTGTATTTTCATTTATTTAGGCAGTTGTTTCATTTTGTTGTACTATCACAGCTGATGTATAGACCTGGTTCTGCAGTCTTGCACACCTGCTCATACAAGAAATGATGGCACTCCTGCAAACCCAGAAGTCAAAATCAAGTACGCTGGGCTTGTCTTCATGACACCTGCAGAGGTGGTTCCCATCACATCTGGGGGAAGATCTCTGTCATCACATTTTTGTTCTCTCTGGATTCTTGCTGTAGATCCGCCCTCTCAAGAAATGGCTAGAAGACCTTATTTCTGAGATGATACTGGACTTTGACTTTTACAGCTAACTCTGACTAATGGATGTGGCTGCGACCTTTGCATGCATCTACCCAGGTAGATGTAGCCAACCCCTGGTTGTCTGGCGCTGCTTCAGAGCTTACTGCTTCTGATAAGGGCTGGTGAGTGGGTCTTTGACCAGTGTCTGAGATGGGGGCTGATGGCCTGAAGCTCTGGGGTGGTCTAGACCTTCTCTTGCCTCTGACTGTGTGTCCTTACTCTCCTGCCACGTTCTCAGGTGGCTCTAAGATGAGGCAGTTCAGGGAGGTTAAACTGCATAAAATTCCTTGCTTGAAGTTGAATTAGTTTTCTGTTGGCATAATTCCCTCCAGCGTGGGGTCAAGGAAGAGCCAGGAATGGTATAGGAGAAGTGGTACGAGCAGGTTAGTGGAGATGGGAGGAATGGAAAGGCCTCTCCAGCAGCGGCTGGATGGTGTATTGGCTCGGCTGTAGTGTTAGTGATGGGGTGCTGGCAGCAGCTGGCTGGGGTGACTCAGGAGATGTGTGGTTTGTTCTGCCGTTGCTGCTCCCAGAGTGAGGTGAGCCATGAGGCTGAGTAACAGTTTCAGGTGTCCCAGGCTAAACTTATCCATGGATATGAGTCAAGACCCTGAGTCATGCAAATTGTTTACAGTTTTAGATTTGAACAGTGTTTTGATGATTAGATGATCACTCATTGGCTTTGGGGTGGTGGTGGCCACTTACGTTTTGTGTTAATTCTTAGAGCATTCCTAGATCAAAGCAGCTGAAAGTTGCAGAACTCCTGCAAATGTTACTGATTCCCACCCCAAGTGCACTGAGGGGCTATAATTAAGACTCCCCAACTGATTAGCTGGATGATCTTAGCCTTGTAATGACAACTCTGTGCCCCTCTTTTGTTAGCTGAGAGAACATACACTTACACAGATGCACTTCTCAGTTTAATGATTCGTAACTACTTGGCAAGTAAGGCTTAGTAAATGCTTGTACACCATACTGGGAAGTTTAAATGACAGCAATTATGTAGCCGCGAAGTTTTATATTAAGTATATACCAGTTTATACAATGAAAGGTTTTGTTGTGTTTTTGTTTTTTTTTTTTTTTTTTTGTCCCATCCACTCAGTACGGAAAGCACAGCTTACTTCTTGAATTTCAAGCTGTGTTCTTTTGCTCCTTAGCATCACTAAAACAGAGGGTTTAGAATTGGAAAGGATTGATTTGCTGGTTTATCAGTGCTGTTGATTCATTTAGTGGGCTAGAGCAGAGCACAGCTTGCTTTTCCAGAGCTACACCGCCTCTGCAGTGCCAGTGGCTGTAGAAAGCTGTGGCTTTTGTCTGTGGGCAAAGCAGAAAAAACAGGGTGTAGAAGTAAACAGTAACAAGATGCACATCCTTGTGTAATGTTGCTGCTTGAGTATAACCTTTCTAAAACTCCCCACTGTAAAATTCTTAGGTGAAGGGATTACATCAAAATAAATGCCTGGTGCTCGCTAGACTGGCACATCACCTGACTGGTGAGCTGTGATGGGAGGTTTTATTCTGCTAAGACTATAAATGACTCTCATGTGGCTTGTCTAAATGATGATTCTGACCTTGACTCCCAGCAGATTTCATTGCCTGTGATGAAAGTAGCTTTTCCCTTGTAAATGTGTGTAAATTCCTTGCAATCTTCCCACATCATTTTGTGGGGCAGAGATTTGGGTTTTTTTTAGCAGGTGTGTGCTCCATTAAGGATCTCTGACGTGCTTGTGCGTTTTCTATTTTCTCAGCTTCGTTCTAACCCCTAGTGATCACTTATGCTAGGTAATAAATGTTTCCCCTGAGGCTGAATTCCCAAGTGCTGCTCATAATGAGTGTGGTTTGAATGCTATTTAGTAAAATCTTATCATTGGAGGCCATATTCTTTTATTACATATAATACTCGTCGGTCTGTCTCCTTATGGATGTGTGTGGTTTAATTTTAGAAGGTGCCTGTGTGTGACTGCTTGGAACTGTGTATGAAGATCAGTATGTCAGCCTTTGGGATGGAGGCGCAGGAACAGAAGGGAAGATAAAAGAAGATTGGGGGGAAAAAGTGGTAGAAAAATAATGGCTATGAATGCAGGTAGATGGCAGGCTGTAAAACGTAATGACGTGGAAATGGGAAGCTGAGGTGTGGTTCAGGGTACCACAAACCTTGTAACTGGGAATGGCAAACTTAGTTTTGCTGGGAGGCTGTGGCACTGTCCCTGTGTTGCTTTCTTAGGTAAAAAATTTTGAAGCACGTAACGATCTTTGTGTTTATATCTTTCCTGGGGGGACAGAAACCTGGTATTTGAATTCACAAGCAATTAAAAGCATAGTCTTAGCTTTGGCCCTGACTTGGTGCTTGAAAGTTGAGCAAGGTAAAGCAATTCTGAATTTTGGAGCCATGTTTGACCTTTTCAGTTTTCTTTTTAACTCTGTCTAGTGAATTGTAAAACATGATGATTTAGCTTGAAAAAGGAAGAGATGGAGGTAAAACTAAAAAGAAAGAAATGAGCCAGGTAGCTCACGTGTAATAGGCAGATTTCTCTGTATGACTGAGTGACCTGCAGTATTGGTTAAATTGAAGAATACTAAAGACTGAAAGAATAGAATTGTTCCAAATGTTGTGTAGAGCTACCACAGTGCTAGGGTAAAAAAAATAGCCACTTAATTTTCTTCTTTCATATTTATTTTCTTCTTCAGTTTTGCAGATTCAAGCCAGAGATCCAAGAGTAGAACCTCGGCCATGTGAAGGAAACATCCTCCCTGTAGTACAATGCCTGACATCCCGTTAAATTCCTATGTAGAGACATGAGCTATGGGCAAGTTACAAAATCTGAATGACGACTGGAAGAGAGACAGCCTGAGAAATAAGGTCCAGCCTCTAAATAAAAATACTGGAGGCTGCTTGCTTTAAGTCCCAGAAAAACTGTTAGGTTCTAGGGCTTCAAATGAGCAACAAGCTGACTAGGAAGAAAAGGGTGAATTAAGGATAAAATGAGCTTTAAATATTTCTTGCACAAAATCCTCTAAGCTCAGGTCTGCAGTTAAAGGCATTTGTAGCAGAAAAATTTCACTGAAATGCCTCAATTTTAGCTTAGAGAAGCCATAATAAAACTAATTTCTTCCATTCTTATTGAATAGCTACCAATGTCAGCTTAGGGTCTTTCTTGATAGAAAGTTTGTAAACAGAAACGTAAGGTGAGGAGCCTTACCACCAGACTTCCACAGTTGCTGTGAGTCACTGATGCAGGCTGCAAACAGAAATGGGAAAAAATGTTTGTATTTTTAGTTGCAACAGCAATTCTGTCTTCTGTTAGAAGCAGTCTTCTTGAAATTAAGATGAAATATTGCAATGAGGTAAAAAGGAGTGAAGGTTTAGTAAAACTGTTTACACATTCTTGTTGTGCAGTTGTAGAGGAAGTGTGTAGTGCCCACTTGCAGGTGTGCTGCAGATGACGGAGAGAAGAAAGGTCGATTCTGGAACCTAAATTCAGTGCATGTGTGCTGGATTAACGGAAGGCTTTCTGGGCTTTAAGCTTAATTCAGACTCTGAAATGGGAAAAGTCAGTAAGTGAGAAAATAGGACTGAAGAACATGAAATAGTAGTTCTTCAAGGAGTTTTGAGGTCAAAGATTTAAAAAAAAAATACATTTTTTTTGACAGCACTTCTCATCTGACCGTTTCCCTGCTTAAGGCCTTGAAGCAATAAATTGCTGTCATGCTTGTGCACACTAGATGTGTACTGAACACCTCTAGAAAACGTTGAGTTTTTTTGTTTCTAGTTGTATTTTGGGAAGGCCAATGGTATTTAAGTATGTTGTCTTGGTGGTTTTTGCATCAAAAAATTGTGCAGCTATTCCTAGAGCAGGAATTCAGCGTTGCAGACAGAGCTGTTGATGAACTACTGGTTTCCTAATGAAACTTTGAAACTTCATAGTTTTTGTAGATGCAGCTCACCTAATCTCTGCTCACTGCAAAATACAATTCATAGAATAAAGAATGATGATATCAATCAGAAATTGTTAATTCTTATTCTGCAAAAGTGTACATGAAGCTGATTGAATTGGCATCCTGATTTACAACACTTCCCCTAAGTATGAGCTTTCATACAGTTTGTGTGGCAGAGAGAACCTTTGGTGTTTTTTAAAATTTATTACAGTATTATTATTGTAAAATTTACATGTATGATGATATAAATACATATTGAAATTTTTATTTTTACAATAGTAGAAATATGCACAGGTGTCTTGGGTGAAATGGTTGTTAAAGAGAACAGAGACTTCCGTGTGACTTTCCAGAAGATTCGGTGACCAGCAGAATGGTTTCCTGAAGTGAATGACACTTGCAGGGACTTTTCTGAGAATTGAATGATGTGGTCTTGCTTATGTTCTTTTTATGCCTGAAATGAAAGGCTTTTCTGCAAATGTAACGTTGGAGTGCTCTAGAATAAACAAGGATGGGTGAGAGCCTAGAGTTAACATTCCTCTGCACCCTCAAAAAGCTCACCATAGTGCTGGAACACTTTGTGTTTTCCAGCTTTTGCAGGATAGCACTGCTTCATTTCAGATTTGTAGCTGGGTATAGATGCACTGAAATTAAGACTGCTTGTCAATATATTTGGGGTTTCCACTATGAAGTGGAGGTGAGCTGACCTTTTCTCCCAGAGGTCTTGTGTTGTTATTAAATAGCACTCTTGTTGAAGCATAGTTCCCACTGACTTCAGGTGGAGCTGTGACTGCTCAGCGCTTCTCTCAGTTCTGGATCACAAGCCATGAGAAGATGATGATCTTACAGTTAGTGGCCAGATGTGAAAAGTTTACTGAGGTTGTCTTGCCTAGCATTACTGAAGACATGCCTAAACAGATGCAGGCAGACCCACATTTGCTTTGCACATGCCAAACTGGTCAGATATGAGTCACCTAATGTCTTGTTTTCTTTGGGATGCATCAGCACAGTGCTGTGCATGAGCCGACACCACCACTGTGCAGCTTCTGGACCGGAGCTGGCTTCTGTCCATCCAGCTTAAGCTCCAGTCTGTCTGCACCTGCCTGTGTAGACTTGCCTGTAGCAAGTTTGGCAAAGAAAAATACAGATTTTAATTATGTGGGGCAGCATTTAACAGCCTAAGCAAACCCTCTGGTTCTTCTTGAAGTCTCCTGCCTCTTTCTCTGTGTGTTTTGCAGTTTCCCAACAGGCAACAGGGGAAGAAAAGCATCGGCAAAGTCCAACCCTAGAACTGTGTTCTGCCCACTGATGAGACAGGTTCTTCTGAAAGCAATAGTGTGTGTGTGTGCACTTATGTGCAGCGTACGTGACTTCAGGCTGAGTGAACAACCTTAATTCTGGGATTCTTTATTTTTGGTCCGGTTTTGAGCCTGAATAGTCTTCTAATAGCATTTTGCTATGTGAAATGTTTGAATGCTGCAGTGTGCTGACCTTACTTTAAATTGCAGGGGTGGCAATGTTGGAACTTCAGGTATTTTTATTTCTTTTCTCCTGACAGAGCCTTAAATAGGCAGGCAGTTGCATTTTTCATGAGTGTCAGAATAGGAAAGTCAGTTGAAAAATTAGTTAGCTACACAGAATTGCTGAACCAGTCTATTTCAAATTTTATTCCAAAGGTATTTAAAAATAGAGGAAGTATGAACATGGCTTCATCTGACAGTTAGGAAGCTTTGCTTGTTATTTACTTCGTAGAGGTGAAGTAAAGTGATCGACCTTTAATCCTGAAGTTATGTGAGAAAAAAACAGGGAATGGTCTGTTCCCATAAGAATGACTCAAGCACCAATTTAGGAGAGCAGCTTACTGCAGTTCATGCTGGTATCTGTTCCCAGCAAGCTTTCCTTCCAGCTACCCAAAAGCTTGCTGACTCAGATTTGGTGTTCTCTCCATGACTTTAGTGTTTATGGAGGTGGGGAAATCTGCTTGGATCCATTTCAGTATCAGTTAAGATAATTTTTATTGTTTGCAGAATGCACTAACATGTTTGATGTGGATTTTTTTTTTTTTAAAGTCAACCTTCTACAATCTGGGATGAGAGATTACTGCCATAATTTCCAGCATTTCACATTGACCAGTTAGATATTAATTGAAGTGGCTTTCTGCAGTACTAAACTGCTGTGATTTTTTTGACACTTCATTGGCATTGAATCCCACTTCAATCTTGCTGTCTGCTGTTAGTGTGTGAGATTTCAAGAGTCAACAATAAAATCTGTTTTGTTTTCAAGTAATGTAAAAAATTGTTGATTCTCTTGAAGATGTGATTCAGGTGCATAAGATATTATTACTTTTGTGTGCTTTTAGCAAGTACGTTGAGGCTGATACTTGGTTTCCCATGATGAAAGATGTGGTAGAAATGAAAATGTTTGCATGCTGTCTTCGTTTGCTGGGCTTTCCCTTGGCTGCACAGTAGTGGGTTGTAGAGATGATGAACTGGGATAAAGGCCAGAAGGCAAGGAGTAATATTTCGGAGTGTACGTATTAAGTATACATATTGGTTTTGTATAAGTTTTTATTTCTGGATTGTGATAAGCCACTTGGCAAGTTCAGGCAAACAGCATGAGAAGCCACAAGTAGATAGCTGGTGAACTGTCACTTTATTTCATGCCCTGTCCACAACATGAATGCTAGCTTTTGCCATGTGTTGTGCATGCTGAGAAGGTGAGAAGTTCACAGGACTTAGTGACATTTGCTGTAACTGTTTTGAGAATTAGTCTTCTGCTAGACAGCTTTTGGAAGTCAGGATATACAGTAGTGATGTCATGCTGCTGCATTTTAAACAAGCTGGGAGAGGGGAAGAGAAACAAACAGGTTGCTCCAAGAGGTTAGCTTTGCTAGGGTCTGGGTTTGGGCATGTGTTTTGCTGTCTGTAAGGCAATACTTTCTCTCTGTGAAGTTAAACCTGGACTCCAGCCCATTCTTTGGCTTGAAAACCTGTTGGAAATCGATTACCTTTTGAATCTTGCTAGCCCGAAAATTAAGTCCATCTCCAGACATTATTGTAGTTGGTGTCAAATCCCGTGTTTTGTTATTTCTGTGCGCATCAAAAGATGCTTAATTCCTTTAATCTGAAGGGGAGTGAAGATGTCAAGAATTGTAGAATTGTTAAGATCATCAAGTCCAGCTATTAACCCAGCACTGCCAAGTCCACCACTAAACCACATCCCTAAGCACCATGTCTACACGCCTTTTAAATACCTCCTGGGACAGTGACTCAACCCCTTCCCTGGGCAGCCTGTTCCAATGCTTGACAACCCTTTTGGAGAAGGCATTTTCCCTAACACCCCATCTAAACCTCCCGTGGCCCAACTTGAGGCTGTTTCCTATCATCCTGTCACTTTTTACTTGGGAGAAGAGACCGACCCCCACCTCGCTACAACCTCCTGTCAGGCAGTTGTAGGGAGCGAGAAGGTCCCCCCTGAGCCCCCCCTCTCCAGGCTGAACCTCCCCAGCTCCCCCTGCCGCCCCCCCCAGCCCCTGCCCCAGCCCCTGCCCCAGCCCCTGCCCGGCTCTGGACACGCTCCAGCCCCTCAGTGTCTGTCCTGCAGTGAGGGGCCCAACACCGCACACGGGATCCGAGGTGCGGCCCCACCAGTGCCCAGTGCAGGGCGATGATCACTGCTCTGGTCCTGCTGGCTGCACTGTTTCTGACACAAGCCAGGATGCTGCTGGGCTTGGCCACCTGGGCACACTGGGGCCTCATATCCAGCTGGCTGCTGCTGAGCCTCGCCAGGCCCTTTCCCACCAGGCAGTTTCCAGCTGCTCTGCCCCAGCCTGTAGCACTGCATGGGGTAGTTGTGGCCCAGGTGCAGGACACAGCACTGAGCCTTGTTGAACCTTGTACAACTGGCCTTGGCCCATTGTGGCCTGTCCAGATCCCTCTGCAGAACCTCTTGCCCTCCAGCAGATCAACACCCCCACCCCCGCCCCCAAACCTGGCATCATCTGCAAACTTACCGAGGGTGCACTCGATCCCCTCATACAGATCATCCATAAAGATACCAAACATGACCAGCCCCAGCACTGAATCCCGGGGAATGCCACCTGTGACCAGCCTCCAGCTGGATGTAACTCCATTCCCCACCACCCTTCAGGCTTGGCCATCCAGCCAGCTTTTTACCCAGAGAAGAGTGCCCCTGTCCAAGCCACGAGCAGCCAGTTTCTCCAGGAGAATGCTGTGGGAGATGGTGTCAAAGGCTTTACTAAAGTCTAGGGAGACACCGTCCACAGCCCTTCCCTCATCCGCTAAGCGGGTCACCTTGTTGCAGGAGGAGATGAGGTGAGTCAAGCAGGACCCGCCTTTCGTAACCGCATGCTGCCTGGGCCTGGTGCCCTGGTTGTCCTGTGTGTGCTGTGTGATGGCACTTGAGATGACCTGCTCCGTAACCTTCCCCGGCACCGAGGCTGGACCGATAGGCCTGTAGTTCCCCAGATCCTCCCTCCAGCCGTTTGTGTGGATGGGCGTCATGTTTGTGAACCTCCAGTCGACTGGGACCTTCCCAGTTAGCCAGGGCTGCTGGTAAGTGATGGGAAGTGGCTCAGTGAGGAGCACTTCCACCAGCTCCCTCAGTACCCTTGGGCCCAGAGACTTGTGTGTGTCTGAGTGGCGCAGCAGGTCGGTGACCGTTTCCCCTTGGATTATGGGGGCTTCATTCTGCTCCTCATCCCTGTCTTCCAGCTCAGGTGGTGGGTACCTGGAGAACAACTGGTCTTACTGTTAAAGACCGAGGCAAAGAAGGCATTAAGTACCTCAGCCTTTCCCTCATCCATGGGTTTGTCTTTTTTTAATGTCACATGTTTTTTAAATGTGTAATTTTAAGATTCTTTTGTAGGAAAATGTAGAGACTAATTTTTGGAGCTTTAGAGTGAACCTATTTTGGTCTTAAGTATTTTGAAAAAAGCAGGAGGAAAAGAATTATTTTCCTTCAAGAAGGATAGAGTTAGTAGTTTATTTGACCGTGGTAGTTGAATGTAACTTTCTAGTTCCTTTAAGCAAAATTAGAAACGGCTCTTTTGGTAGCAGAGATTACAAAGGTGTTGCCTGGAGTGCACTCTCACTCTTCTCCCTGCTGGTCTGTGTCCAGGTTTCACTTGTCTTTCAGAAGGGAAGAGTGTTTGATACCGTTTGGAGAGGCCATCTGTGCAGTAAAAGCAGTTCCAGGCTTCTCCTCTTAGTGATCGGTTACTGTGTCGTTACCTGATTTTTGACAAGTATCATCTTCTATTGCTCTCTTTCCAGAATGCGCTGCAGAGGTAATTTTCCTGATGGTTTATGCAATGGCTCTCTGTAACTGTGCACAAGTTCTCATCTCCACTCCACCAAGGACTTACCTGTGTTTTCAGACCTTTTCACAGCCTCTTCTCCTTTGGAAGTCAGTGTCCTTTTGTCATCCTTGATGGCAACTCCCACCAGCCATTTGTTAGCACAGAGGTGGCTTGCTTGGAATCTCATCTTCCATATTGCCTTTGTGCTTTGAAGGAGCTTGGCAGAGTCATCTGTAAAACTGCCATTTATCCTTCTTAAAGTTCTTTGTTGGATGCTGATGGAAGCCTGACAATAGAAAGTTTTTGATGCGGTCACACCCCTCATCACAGGGGGAGCTGGAAGCTACATTAGTGTGTGGCTTGCTCTACTGTTACACTTAACTAACCTGTTTTCATTCTTTTTCTGATACAGGAGTATAAAACTGAAGGAGATGGAGTATGGAGACTAAAGATCTTGGCTTGGAAAGGAAGGGATAGACAACACAGTTGATATCCTGGTCTGGACAGAGGTGGAGGATTTGGTAGGAGGACCTGCAGTGCTGAGGTGTTCATGTCAGAACGCAGCTCCCAAGGACTGGAATACTGGCTAGTACTGTCTTTCCCTATTTCCTGTCAGCTTTCATCCAGCTCTTTTCCTTATCTAGAATCCATGGTCTTCTGGGCTCAGGGCTGCTGTGAAGACCCTAACAAGCAACACTTTCCTGTCATAAAACAGTAACTTTATTTCAGTATCCTAGATCTTGCATCCTTCCAAACGTGTTTTTTTTCTGTTTGGATCAAATATTGAAAGTCATCATAACTTAGCTGTTAGATCTAGAAGTGATTTTGTACAGGGCCAGAAATGAAAGATTCCTAGCTACCAAGTAAGAAAGTGCTAAGAGCATGCCAGAGCTCTGCATGAATATTAGCCGTTTCCTCTGCTTCTGCTTTATTAGTACCGCTGTGATCTATTTCTTGTGCTCTGATGGGTGTTGAGATCTAACCTGCTGCCACTGAGACTGATGACAGGAGAGCTGCAGCTTAGAATGAAGGTATTTTAGACTGCAGTGTTTTGAACACCGCTGTTAAGTATTGCTGAAATATCTACGGTCTTGCATGGAAAATCTTATTTCAAGCTTAAATAGAGGGGACAGGGGGATGGTTTTGTTACCACTTTAGCTTTCCTGCTGTAATCATTATTTCTGAACACAAGCATGAATTTTAGCTAGTGGGAAAAAACCCTGGAGAGGAGAAAACCCAAGCAACAAGATAAATAGTGGAAGAAGTGCTGAATACCAGACTATGCCTGATTTTTGTTGTCTGACTTTGTAATGCATTTAAGTAATGCATAGATGAGCACAGTACAAGCAGAACAAATTAGGCTTCAATACAAGGATTGTGGGAGGGGAAGTCTGTTAAACTACTGTTGCATCTCCTTGCCAGAGCAGTGTCCTGACTTACTGGGTAACCTCGCCAGTGCTGCTGGTGTTCACAGCTCCCATCAAATTAGTGGTATCTGCTTATTCTATAAATGCTTTTTAATTTAGTCTTTGAGGTTTGCTAACTGAAGGCATTATGTTGCACATGGCAGACTTTGCTAGCTTTTCTGGTTCTCACCTCTGTGCTTCATTTATCAAATGATAAGGTATTTTGCTCAGTCATTTATGCATTTTTTTGACCAATGTGATTCATCTGTAGCCACGTGAGTTGGAAGACATTGTAGAAAATGGGATTTTCTGGGACACTGAAGTAGCTAATCTTTTTGAAAGGCTCCGTTGTTCACTGTGCAGGAATTAAGTCAAAGGAGTGCCTTGAGAGTGTGGCACAAAGCTATATCTCAAAGGGTTCCCAGGCTTAAGTCAGTTAGGACTGTGTTGGTAATTTTTAGGAGCTGAGGACCATGTATACAGCTTCTGTATCTACATTCTCTCTAAGGAGATACTGCAAACAGTGCAAACATTTCTTTCTGCTACCCCTTTTAAAGCTAATGCAGGATCATATGCAACTTTACAGGAAACAGTCTGCAGGGTAGATGACCAAAGCTGATATCACTAACGGTCAGATTTTGCTGCTTCTTAGTTTGCCTTTGGGAAAAATGCTGGGGTTTGGACATTGAACGTTGGGAAGGAGAAATGTAATGTCATTTTCACTTTCCCAGAGTAAGAAATGGAGCTTCATCCTGTTGTGCCTACGAAACCGTCCATACAGACATTAGTACTGTAGGTCCAGGAGAAATTCCAGAGAGCAGAGGTTATGAAGGAGAAAAAAAAAATGAAATGAAGAAAATAATTTGTATTTTAATAGGGAGAAAAATTATATTTGGCTTTACTATACCAGGTAATTGACTGCTGATTGGGTACCTGTGGAAAGCCTTGGTCTCCAGTAGTCCTGCTTTCAGAATTCCCAGAAAGAGGATCCAGACTGGCTTTATTTTGCAGGAAGAGTTACATCCTAACGTGTTGGATATTTAACTTGTCCTGTGCCAAGATGTTTGTGTTTGAATTGCTTAAGGACTATAGATGGAACAATGTAGTGTTTCTCTCTTCCTCTGAGCTAGCTAGACTGCTACTCCTTGCCTCATTTTATAGACCTGAAGCCCCAAAGGAAGACTAGAGTAGGTTTTAGGGAGTTCCTTTGTTTAGACTAAGGTCAGGTTTGCTTGTTACAGCTGTGTTTAAATTACAGGAATATTTTCCAAACAACGTTGCCAGCCATACTATGGGCAGTGTTCAAAGAAGAAACTTAGAAGTTGCAGTTTGAAACTTCTTCCTGCAGCTCATGGGCTCTTGTGCCAAACTTTCCATGTTTGATACTCCAGGGTTGCCATGTTGTTTTATTCTGCCAATAAGTAGGACTAATTCTTTTGTCACCTTTGACTTGATATGATGTCATTGTACTTTCTTTATTTTTCCTGTAGAAGAAGATTGAGGGGAGCATGTTTGACTAAAGAAAATAGTATTTAACTTTGGTTTTGCTCTGGCTTGGGCTCATCCATAGTTTCCATGTGGATAAGAGTGACAGAACACTTGCTGGAGACGGATATAGAAGCGGTGCTTCCCTGAACAAAACAGTTTTGTTTTTTCAGGTTTTTCTTTTCCTTTTTTCTTTTTTTTTTTTTTTCTTTTTTGTCAACATCCTCTCCAATAATCCAGGCTTTTAAGTTGGTTTAAATTGGGTTATTCAGTGCTAATGTTATGCAAGATTCCTGATTAGTGGTGTGGAGTTGGAGTTGTGAGACTTCTTGGAGCTATGATGGAATTAAAGTAACCGTGGCAACCATTATAATTAAAATAGGCTTCCTTGGGAAGCAAGGCTGTGTGTGTCCATGTGTACACATTTGCTGCATTCATTCCTGCCCTGTGCAGCGGCACGGGGTTATGTAAAATGTTCAGTGCCCTGGCACTTGGGGTGACTGTACCAGTTTTTGAGTGCATCCTTTGTGAGCGTTTATCCTCACCAACCCATTTTCATCTGCTGCTTTTTCTCTGAAAAGCAAAGAACTGTTAGCTCTCTCAAATTCATTTCTTGCATGTTTCTTTCTGTAATATTTCAGCTCTTGAGTACAGATGCTGTCAGACTGCAGAGCTCGGCATGTACCAAATCGCTTGAGTTTTCCAAGTAATTGTGGTGATATGTATGTGGGTTTATGGCAGTGAGCACAGCTAACTCTTGTCTTGCTTAATGGTTCCTTTAGGTTGTGCAGAGAATCAGTTCCTATAATTCAGGCTAATTATACCAACTTCTGGCTCTTGAAAAATACAAAATTAACAGTGTGGTTCAGTGCTGTTATTTTGATGAGTTTGGCAATGGTTGCTTCAGATGTTTGTACTGCTGGAAAGCAGAGGAGCAACACAGAGGAATAATGGTAGAGAAATCCTTAATGTCAAAGCTGGGGTAAAAAGCTAGTAGTCGTATGAATTTTTAGGAAAAACATGGGGTATTGAACAGTTGTAATGCTATGTTGCACTTTCAAAACTTTTTCCCCCTGTTTTTTAAGCCCATTGTTTATGTGCATCTTGTGTTATTTTTAAGTGGAAAATCACCCAGAGATTTCTCTTGATGCATTCGGCAGTGCCTGTTCAATCGCTCATTCTTCCTTTTCTGTATTGACCAATATTCCTTGCTGGTGACTCCTTGGTTAATTTTTAAATGTTCTTCCATTTATGGAACAACTGGTTTTCTAGTCTGTCTGAAACAGATGATTTTCAAAGTGATAATTGTGTCTTGGTCAACACCTGAAGGAAAGTAAGCAAGCAAGAGAAAAAGAGAAGGGGGGAAAAAGAGGCTTTTTTTTTTTTTTTTTTTCTGAGTTGCCCCCCTTCACCATTTGCTATTTCATGGATGTTGGCTTATGCTTCTCTGACTTTTTAGTTGTCAAGTAGGATGAGAATATTTTAGAGATCGTCTCTGCTGCCTGTTTTGCAGGCCACATCTGAAAATGATGTTTATACTGGCTTTGGCCCTATTGTGAGTGCAAGGACAGGACCCTGTCATGTGCAGGCTCATGTACTTCTGTTGGAAACTATTCCTGATGGGTGTAAAGGTACCATAAGGGCACAATAACAAAGCCTTCATCACTAGGAAGTGCTTTACACACAGACTTTCTTTTGTAAATACCTTCCATACAGACTGTATCTCATGATGTTTAAGCTGAATATGGTCCAAACTGGTACAGAAGTAGGAGTAAAAAGAAGGAGAAAGAAAAAAGTCTAAACTAGTTTGAAGCGTTGCTTGAGATCCTTATGTTAAATCCCCATCGCTCGGGAGGTAGCGAAGTCCAGAAAAGCCATCTGTGTAGTGAAGGCTGTTTTAAGAGTAGTTGCTGGGTTGTGTGAAGGGATAAGGCAGTTGCATTGGTGGGGAAGAGGAAAGAGGCTGCAATAGGTCTCTGGGAAGTCTTCAGCAATAAGAATTTTCAACTGAAAAGTAATAAAGGAACGAGTGATGTTTTGTAGATGAATGTGTTTGTATGCTTGCAGTCTGCTTTGTTACTGATACCAACAGCAGTGTTATGCACGTCATGGGTGCCGAAAGAGCTTGGTTGCGGGGGAAGCCATGGTTAAAGTAGAGCAGGCTTTTATTAACGGTGTTTCTTGTTGTGATGTGCTGCAATCTTCACATTCCAGCTTTGGTTTTATGATACCTGAATGACTACTGGTAAACAAATTCCCATGTAAACCGCTGTGAGGTTGTATCTGAAGCGATGGTGTCTGAGTGGCGCTGAAGACCTGCAGTAGCGCAGGAAGCCTTCAGAAGAGAGCTGGATAGTTGTCACCTACAAAAACAAGAAGCATTTTGCCTTAAAGCAGGTCTGTGTGGAATGCATGCAAGAGAAGCATCTTAAGAGGTAAGTGCATCCTTCACCCAGCAGTGTTAACAAAAGAGGAGCAGATGAGTAGGTGCCAAATGGGTATTTCTAAATGGAAACAAAGCATGAAGCTTTGGTCTCTGAAGGTTGTATGTCTGCTCATGTAGTTTTTAAAACTGTTTCTGTGGTTACCAAACAAACAAGATCAGACAAAGGCAGTACACGTAAGAAGAAGTGCACATGAAGAAGCCCAGAAGGCTTATTGGTGGCGAGCCTGTGCGTATGTGGGCTGAAGAAAAGCTGCCTGACAGCAGATTAGGGCTTGCACACGTCCACGGGTTTAGAGACCTCCAGGTACCTTCAGATGGCCAAATAGCAGAAGTGCTGGGAAGGAGAAGTTGCTTTCTGACTTCTGGCCCTGGGTGCGGGGGAAGAGAGAAGCAAACCAGCATTGCTACATTGATGTATGCCTTTGTGAAGGGAATTGCTTCAAGGGAGTTGCTTGGGATCCTTCATTCTTCCATCACCAACAGGCACAGAAGGGCTGAAGTATCAGTTCCTAATTGAAGGAGGCTTTCAGAAAAAAGTGCTTCCGTTACTGTTTTCCTGGCTTGTTCTTGAGCCATGAACACAGCACTGAAAGCCTTTTGTTTCTGTGTTGTTCAGTTGACTTGTGAAATGCTATGCAGTAAAGATTTTGCTGCGGTCTTTACTTCACTATGGTCTAACACTGGGTGGGCAAGCATCGGTTCTAACCCAAATGGCAGAAGAAAAAAAAATAAGACATGTAAACTGTCATTGTTCAGGATGGAAACCTTCCACTAATCTGTAGGGTAGGAAGAGGCTTTCAGAAATGGGGAAGTGAGGAAGAGAGAATCTTCACGTGACTCTCTGAACTTAGCTATCTTGTGGTTTTAAGATGACCTTGGGCAAATGGCTCTAGCTGTGTGTACCTTTCTCTTATTTACAAAATGAGACAATATCAGTTATCTCTCACAAGCAGATGGGAGGGTGGATGAATGTTTATCCTGTGCTGGATTCGTATGCTGCTGTTTGAAGACCATTTGCAATTACATGATAGGTGAAACGATTATCAGCTTGATGCTTCTGGAGAACTTTTTGTCTGGCGTCTCACCATAACTCCTTGTGCCTTTCCAGCTCTGTTTCCTGAAATGCTTGTGTGTGTCTGCTGAATTATTCCACGCTCCAGATTGCTTCCTGCCTGTTCTTACTTTGCCTGGATGCTGGCCAGCCGACCAGCTAGTTCTCACACCCATGCTCTTCCATCATCCCCTATAATCCCCGGTCCAGCATGGTCTTTGGGACTCATTTCCGGACATCCAAAGAGTTCAAGGGAAGGGTGAATGTATCCTGAGAGGATAGGAAGTAGCGTTTGGGTGTGGAGATGTGGAGAGAGTTTGCTCCCAGCTGCACTGTGCTCACACTGTTCCAGGATATCTTTTGAGCTTTTAAAAGGGAGCAGCTCCCCGAATGAAAAAGGGTTTAGTTTGTTCTAAATCAGTTATTTTTTTTTTTATTTTTTTTTTAGATTGGTGATGACTCAAACATCCATAAAAGTGTCTGGCATAAATCTCCAGCTCTCAAGTTCTGAAATTTATTGCTTATAAATGTAATTTTTGTGGGACTGTCTTAAAGTGGAATCAGTTTCTTTGAGACAGTGCAGAGCTTTGGAGATATGCTGTGCAGTATACAGCTTTGCTGGACTTATTGAAGAATTATTTTGGTTTCATTCCCTTTGATGGTTACAGGAAGGTGGTGCCCATACACTGTCCGCAGGAGGCTTTTGGGTTAGGAATCTGGTCACCACAGTAAAGATGCTGCTGGGTAACACAAAATGCCAGGAACTTTCTGTGCTTTGTTTTTCATTTTTCCTCAACTTTTTATTTTTAATATAAATAAGCTGAAACATTTTCTGGTTTCATTGTGGCAGATGCAGCAAAATGACCACAAATGAGTCATTGGGCTGCCTGAACATGTAAAGCGTTTTTAGTCAACGTACTTCGTGCTGCAACTTCCATGCTACATTTTCTGTTGTCTTGTCTGAATTTAGAGAGAAGTTAGCTGCTAATACAGTGATTATAAAATGCAAGAAAAGCTGCTTCTCCAGTCAATCACATGAAAAGTCTGACAAAAGCGTGTTTTAGAAACTTGCATGAGGAAGGACCAGAGTTTGGATAGTAGCGCTTTGGCTGATTCATCAAATGATTTTTTGGTTGCAATTTCGGATGTGATTTTTGGATACTTTTCCTCAAGTAATCCAGTGACAAAGCTGAGTAGGTGTGTACAGACCTGCTAAGCATCCTGGCCAAAACTGAACCCAGACAATGGTCTTTTTGTACTTTAGGGATTCTGAGCTGCTTTTTCTCTTGTTTATTTGTTCTTTGTTTCCTGCTTTTTGTTGTTTGTCTAAAGGAACAATAAGTTAGTACAGGTGGCATTGATTAAAGGGACACTTGTCTCATTATTGAACTGTAGGGAGGCAGCCTTGCTCTAGGTTTACACACACAGACAGCCACAGGCTTGTGTCAAATGGAATTTAGGTACTCCCCATACAGTTAAAAAAAGTATCCATGAAACTATCTTGAAATTTGTCCTTCATCTTCATCCAGCAGAAGAAAGGTGTAACAGATTATATCAAATGACCTTGTCTTTGAGATCGGATGAATATCTGCTCTTTCGGTGGTTTCTTTGGACTTCCTTAACTAGGTTTGGGAAGCAGTTGGGTTTTTTGTTGTTGGGGTTTTTTTATTATTTTTGTAAGCATGGTGAGGGATGAGCATCTGTGTTTTTGTTTTCATTAAGCTTTGCCTTTCTCTGTGAAGCATTTTGACACATCTGCCCTTAGCTGTCCATCCCTCTCCCTTGCTGGAGGTATCATGAAAGAACTGGATGTGTCTTAGCTACTATGACTCATAGCCCAATATGTTAAATTGCCATTGCCTGCATTTTATATTAACTTAGAATGCTGCTGAAATGCTGGCAAGTGTTAGCTTCTGCTGAGTCTCCTGTGGAAATGGTGACCTCGGGCAGAAAGGCGAGGTAGAAATCTGTATATAATAACCACTGTCTTCTGTCAGTGAGAACTTTCTTCCCTCTTCATCTTAAAGTTAGGCAAGAGTGTTGAATCATCTCAACCGCTTACTGCTGCCTGAAGTAGATGTCACTTGTGCTTGTGTGGTTCCACACCCATTGTTTTGTTGCTCCTTGATTTTAGGTTGCAAAAAATGTTGGAGGGTTGCAGGAGGGATGTGGGTGGGGCTGAGTTGAACGGGTTCATAGAAGGATCTGTTGGATGCAGAGGTATGTGCTACATGGTCAGGAGAAGAGGAGGAAGGCTGAGTGGGGGGAAAGATGAACCTTTGCCTTTTGGTACCATGGAGCTGCTGGATTGTATCATGGAGCCTCATAACTTCACCCATTATATTGATTTTATCCTGTCCCTAAAGTCATTTGACACCAGCCTTTATGGTTTCCCCACTGACTACTCATTAACTGTCATTGAATTAAAAACCCAACTCTCTTCAGTGAGGATGATGAAATCAGGATGGCAGGTCTTAGACAAATCTGGTTTTGAGTTGTCATAAAGAATTGGAAAAATATTCTAGATGAATGCCAATTTTGAAATACTAGGTATTCCTTTTCACACAGCTTTGTTTGGCCTCTTCTTATCTGAAGTTCAGCCTTGACTCAGTTCTGAGAGACTCTTTTACACGTGAAGTTCTTGAGCTGTCAAACTTCACTGTCTTTATTCAGTTTCTGAGATTTTTTTCAACAGAGGAAAATAAGTGTGGTAGAATGTATTTCAGAGAAAAATGGAGAGAACAAGAGCAGAAAACCATTTAAAAGGCACATTTCAAGTGTATTATAATAAATCAGTGTGGAACTTGAGTCACTGTAAAGATTTTTGACCTTCTCTTTGACTTGAGGTTTTCACCGATCCTATTCCTTTTGTTTATTTTCTTTGTGTAAAATGCATTTAGATTGTCAACTATCTACACCCAAAAAGAATACTCAACTCTGAAAGAGTACCCAGCAGAGACCTGCGTGTGTCCTGCTGTCTCAGGCAGAGTAGAGGTTGCAAATTTTAGCTTTTTTAATGCTGCAGAGGTTTGCATCATCATTTCACAGTAGGGACCTTGCTTGTATTAAGCAATTGTCTATGTCTTTGGGTATGCAGATGGCTACTTTAATATAGACACAGTGCATTTAATGTTTGGGTCTTAAAATAACTTGCAGCTGATTTGAGGCAGAGTAGGTGACCTAAATACCTAAGTTTTTGCTGGGGAATACTGCAGGTTAGGACTGGAGATGCAGAGTAGGCTTTGGGGACCTGATTTTCCTGGGGACTTGGAAGAACAGGATTGAGATGTTTAACCCGAAGTTCTAGGTTGTTTACACTGACAGCTCAGGAATCGCTTAAATTTGCTGCTTCACCCCAGGTAGTAAGATTTATTTAGACCCATGTGCTGGAGTACATTTCTCTCGTGAATGTGGAGGGATGGAAGGGAGCAAAGTGTTGCAACACTTCGGCAAGAGGCTGATACATTGTGGGGCATCATTGTTCTGGCAGTTTTAAAAGTCAAGTAATGCTTGAATATAATAGTTTTCCATTCACAGCTGATGAACATGATACTTCAGCAAGAAGCTGCTTCTCGGGGAATGTTAAGAAACACAGCGGAGCTAAGGTCACCCTTCGGAAGTGTCCTCTAGCACCTAGGCTTCCTTATGTCTGGTCTGTGTTTGAGGTTAAACCGCACAGTCCCTGTGAGAAAAGGAGCTCAGCAAAACAGTCCTTTTAGACGCCATATGAACTATATGATTTAAACTTTCTTTAAAAAGGATCAAGAGTAATTCTGTGCGGAGCACTGGTGATGGACAATTTTCTGAACAAATGGCATCAGCTTAGCTCTCTTGATGCCTTAAGCTTGACTTTGCTTTAATTTCCCCTTAATTCAAAAGTCTGACTGACTTCTGAGTGCATGCACTTTTGTTTCAATTTTCAGCAAAGTAGAGACTCTTAAATGTGTATATGGAGGTGGGATTGAAGCAGTTTGATAGAGGCTGACTTAATGCTAGTATTTCTGTTTTGTCCCTGCTTCTTCCATACATAGTCTTCCTGTCTGAATTGTTCTTAGGGCAATAGTATTCTTAAGACGTTAATGCAGCGCTAAGCAAGATTTGTATTAATTGTAGTATCCTGGTCTCCTTATACACCTAACCTACATTTTCCTCTCTTGGACAGGCTTGCTACACCCTTAACATCTTATTGTCTATTTTCTACTCTTGTCTGAAGCTAATTTTTATTTTATTTTAGGAAAAAAACATAAGTTATTAGCTGTCAGAAGGCAATTTCTGCTTCTAGTGATCTGGGCTTTACCACTTGTGGTTTTGGAGACTTTCTACATCTTAGTGCCTGATTGTTTATGCTGTTTTCCCATTGATTGCAAATAGCTCTGTTTTAATAAAATGTTAACAACAGCTGTCCTGAAGAAGTTGTCAGAAGTCACTTTTCCCCTCTAGGGAACACCTAGGAGTTTGTTTTTTTATTACCTGTCCACATTGAAGTTTTTAAAGAAAAGCTTATTCCTTGTTCAGTAGTATGTGTTTGGGTTTTTACTTTGTTTCTTGATTTCTGTCCAATTTATAGTAAATATTAAACAAATCATTATGAAATAATCATCCTTGTGAACTGTGTTCTAGTTTTTATCTGGTGAACATGTGGGAATAGAGGAGTTGATTTTTCTTCTGCACCCCTGCCCCCCCAGCCTGTTTAGTCTTTACCCTTGTCAAGATAGGCAACTAAAGTGCTGCAGAGACCACCTGGGGCTTGTGATGTGAACATTTGTCATGAAGATGGAATTTACCACTTTACACAACTTGGTCATCTAAAGTCTCTAAGTGAAAGTTACTACCAGGCTCTGAATAGTATGGTTTAAAGATACTCCATGTAAATAAATATAAATAACACACATAATCCATTTTCCATAATTCCACCAGTAGTTCTCCATATAATTTTATTCCCCTCCATTCACCTATGGATTTCTAAAGCTTCTTGTTGGATTCATTTGCAAATACTGGTTAGCATCATCAGTCAGCCCTGGAGCTTGGCTATGAACTGTTAGAAGAACCTGTGTGCATAAGCCATGTAGAGCAGTTATCCCAGACAGTAATGTCTTTGCTTTTCCTAGGTGACTTTTAGAAGAGTGCAAGCTGGACGTAAATAATTTTCCAATTAGGAAGGGAGCCTGCCCATGTGTCACATGGGGTTTTGTGGGGTGATAAATGCTCCTGCTTCTTGACACTTCCAGCCATTTAAGAAAATAAAACAAAAATGTGGCTGCCAAAGTGTTTTGCCCAATAGAATCTTCTCAGACTTACAAAATGTTGTTAGACAGTAGTCCTGGTGTTCTGTTATATTAATTATGAGGCATCCATCTTCGTATGCAGCTTTAACTGCCTTCAGGGTAATTAAAATTTTATTAAAGGAACTAGGAGGAGTAAAGGGAATATTTTATTTGGAGCTGGGGCAGCACTGAGTCTTCAGGATGCTACAGGAGACGAAGCTGCATTGGCTCAGTGTGATATCACACAAACTGTAAAACTGTATGTCCTCCTTTATTTTTTATTTATTCTAATTTGGACTGTCAAAAGCCTGGGAGTGCAATTACAATGCAAAGCAGAGGTGTCTATAAATAACCGCATGATCGTTTCCCAAAGAAAATGCCTTCGTCTATGTTCTGAAATGATTGTGTTCCTCAGGAAAGGGAAAGATTTTTTCCAGCGCTAACTTAAAACTAAAATTATTGAGACTGTGGAGTGGATGATATTGCTTAAGATAAACACAGATAGACACAAGATTTTCTGGCCTTTAGTAAGTTTTTATTTCCTAATACAGAAAAAATATCTACATCTCCTCTAATAAAAGTGGTTTAGGAAGGAGTTAGTATTGGGAAAGAGGTGGTTTTATAGAGTACACTGTTGAAAAATCAGAACCAGGAGAGGCATCTCTGGTGTTTTCCTTTTCTTTCTTCCTTTAGCACAATTTACAAAATTGCACCGTAATGCCCTTCCTGAGACTGTGCGGAGATGTGATGCTTCTGGACTGTTCTGGGTTTTTTTGAGGTCTGTGGAGAAAGCTGCTTTTAGAGATTCTTGGACATAAGGAAGAAACTCTTTACTGTGAGGGTGGCGAGGCACAGGCTGCCCAGAGAAGCTGTGGCTGCCCCATCCCTGGAAGTGTTCCAGGCCAGGTTGGATGGGGCTTGGAGCAACCTGGTCTAGTGGAAGGTGTCCTATGCAGCAGGGTTGGGCTAGATGGTCTTTAAAGGTCCCTTCCAACCCAAATCATTACCCAAACTTTCCTCTGGCCCGAGCCTTCACATGAGTGTAGTGAGCAGTCACCTAAAGCAGCAGTTGACACCCCCCCCCAAATGGCCATTCACAGCAACCTGACAATGAGGTGTGCGTTTGTGGTGCTGTCAGGAGATGATGAAATCTGTGAAGACTTAGTTTCCAGCAGACTGGGTATGCTTATTAGAAAAGTGAAATTTCAGAGAAGATACACTGCTCTACTGATCTTATATTTTTAGATTATAAAATCCAAGCAGAAAAAAGTCATGCCCTATGTTTCAGGTCTTTTGAGCCTAGAGATTTCTTTCCTTTTCTTGTTTCACTCTCCCAGCTGATGACTTGGCAAAACGCTGTCCTTTGCATTCCTGAAATGTTAGACTTTGACAAACTTGAAGAGAAAATGGAGGAAGATAGTTCAAGACTCTAATTTTAGCAGATTTTCGTGCTTACACAAACATGTAGAGAAATGGGTCTTTGTAGGTATATCAGCTTCATCTATGGCTTTTTTTTGGCAGATACTGACTTCAGAAAAGTATTTTTGAGGTTTGTAGCTTTGTTACAGCAGTGCCTGCTGCTTTGGTCTTGACACTGATGGTTGGATCAATCTTTCCAATGTAACCCCCACCTTCAGAAGCCTGTAAGTGTGCCATAAATGTTCTCTCTATGCTAAGGGAATTTTTAGAAGAAAGAATTATGCATCTCTTGTAAAAGGTTTCTGTTCAATGTGCAGTTGCTATTTTACACACCCAGTATGTGCGTGCCTTACAGATGCAGTTATTAGAGCCTGTAGCTGAAGTTCTCATTAAAATTAGTTTTTTTGAAAACTGTTATGTAAGTAGGTGGCTGTGCGGAAGGGAAAAACCCAAAACTGTCTTCAGAGCGTGTCACTATGGAGCACACAATACTTGCACGCTTAAACAATAACAAATCTAAAAAAACATGCAGCTTTTGAACCAGAGTCTTCCTTCAAAAATAGTTAGCTTTCTGAGTTGCAAATGGAAGATCTGGCCCAAAACTGTGGCTCGGTCTTGTCAGTTGTGGACCAGCACAAGCAGAGTCAAGCACTTAAAATCATAAAGAATATAGCACGACAGTCTGTTGATCACCTAGTCCATATTAAAGGACAAACCTCTAGGTAAATACGTAGTAATCAGGGTTTTTTTTTTATATATAGTCTTTTGCCAATTTTTCTGTAACAGAAATATGTTGAAAGCATAAAGCAGCAACCAAAACCTTTAGCTACACACAGGGGCGAGTGAGAAGTCAACAAGGAGAGCAGACGTGAATGAAGATAGAAAGGCCAACATTGACTTTGGGTTTAATTTTTATTTGTTTCTATCTACCCTTGTAGCAGCTGCTTTTCTTTAAGTATATCTCATGATGATGAGCTGGGAGTTTCTCAAACGTGTGTTGATCTTCCATGTATTTCCAGAAACCTCTTTCCTTCAGTGAAAGGTTTGTGTCTTGGCACTCTGAAAATACATAAAAGGAAAGAAACTTGTCAGTCTTTAACTATGGAAGAATTATTCATATTAACTGCTTTAAGAAATCTTAGCTATACAATTGAAGTGATTGTGTTGTGAGCCTTGAAAGGGTATTGCTGGAACGTTTTGAGCGTTGGAGTTCTCTAATAAATGTCAAACAATTGCTGAAAAGCTCAGGGACTTGGTAATTTACATTCTACAGCACCTATATTTAGGTTTGAGAAATAAGGGGAAGAAGAACTTAAGCTCTGCCTTTGTATTCCAAGAAAAGCACACATTTTGAGAAACCTTTAAATAAACCAAATAATCCTTAAATATACTTGCACACTGGCATAGTGGCCAACACTTAACAATTCTAGGAAACCCTTCAAAGAATTAGTGTCATAGTTAACTGTGCCCCGTGAAGCTATGAATTACATATGTACATCCAGGTGAGTGAAAATTGTGTTGTATTAAACTGCCTCTTGTTTCTGGGCACAGAAAAAATAACATTGTAATGGAGTTCTGAATGAAGATACATTTGTTCTTGAGGTGGACCCTCTTCTTTCTTTAAAAAGTCCAGATCCTTCTTATATCAGCTGCTTGGCTTTCCTGTTACCTAAAAATGAGTGGTGAAACTTCTTTAATAGTTCTTGTTCTTCCCATTTGTAATGCATTTTGACGGTGCTGGCACTGTCCTGCAGGCTGGGTGTTCTGTTGCACGTTTTCCTTCTGCTTGTGCCAATACCAGAGGACACTTAAGTTCTGGAAGATGGTGGTGGGCAGCACCACTGGGAGAGTCTTGAAGAAGAGTTTTGGTTTTGATGGGTTTGGGTTATTTTGTTGAGATGTTCTTTATGTTTTAAAGACTATAATCTCGTATATTCTGTCCTCATAATTGCAAAGCCAACTTGCATAAGATAGCAGCTATGACAGGGGTGGAAGGCGTAATACTACTTCATGAGACCAATGAGCAGCTTTGAAGAATTGTCTTGTGTTCCGAAAGTTTGGTGTTGTAGTGTCATCTCTCAGCGAGGCTGGCAAAGGACAAGGATTGAGATGAAGTGTATAGAAATTCAGGGACTCTCACTAGATGACAACAGGGAAATCTTGGTTGAGTCCTGTCCAACACGGCAGCCTTCTTATCTTGCCGTGGAAGTTTGCCTTTCTTGTTTATCTCTACAAAGCATTACAATGTTGTGCCGGAGAGAGTGATTTTTCAGTGTTGCCTGAAATACATCCAAACATCTCTGTGTTAACTGGCAGTTTTTTGCCGTTTATTGGACTTCTTATTAGGCGAGCAGGGTGTGTTTCTGTTTGGTAGCAAGTTCTTTGCTGGATTCATATGTAATGGCCTTTGTGTCTTAGAGGGAGGATGAGCTGTTATGTTGTGGTTTTTTTTTTTTTCTGTCTGCATGCACATTTCTATAAATCTTTGCCTTTGAAAACTACATTTTTCAGAGACTATTGTAATATATAGCTACCGGTATGTAATAAACCTTATCATTTTTGTCTGCATTTATAACTGATGTGTGCAATAGTAAACCGAAGTCATAATTTTATCTCTCCCTGTTGCCTACTGAAGCTGACAAACTCCACTCACTAAAAATATATGTGCTTTTGGGGTAGCTGGTTCAAGGGCTAGCTTTATCTTTGTTGCCAGACAACCTTTTGCTGCCTCTAAAAAAGAAGATCAGCATCTCTGGTGCATTTAGCAAAGTCCAGAGTCTGCTGGAGCACTTGACGTTTCTCCTGGAAACTGCCAGTAGCCCTGAACACCAACGGCCTCATTCCTGGTGGTCTTGTCCAAATGTCTCTGCTGGGCTTTTTCAGGTGTAAAGAGGGTAGGAAACCATAGCAGGTAATAAGGGCATGCTCTTCATGGGAAAACTCTTTCAGTTGTCTCTTTATATTTCCCAGAGCAGTTCTTATGTTGTACCATGGAGGATCACTTAGAGCTGAGCATCACTCCAGAACTCACTGTTAGAGGGAGAAGATTGTGCAAGATCTTTCTCCTGATCAAGACCTTATATTCTATTTGAGGAAAAGGTGCTACGGAAAACAAGGTATTATCCTGCATTAGCATCCTGCCAGAAGACATTTATCACTGGAAGTGTGATGACTTTGCAGCTCTTTTTAATGGACTATGTTCACCAAAGACTGTTTTGTAAATGTTTCGCATTGGTATGTTAAATAGAAGGATGATGAATAGGAGGCTTAGATGAATAGGAGCCTTAGAGCATGGAGGCTGTGTTAGCTGTGTAAGCTGCATTTATGCTAGCATTTCAGCAATGCTGCCCTTTCAAAAGAGGCCACCTGATGTTGTGGTAAGTTCTTTGGAAAATAGTAGCCAGAATAAGCTCCTGGTATAGGTACACAACTCATGTTTCTAACACAGCAAGACCCAGGACTTCAGTAATTTTTGCCTCTCATTGCTATCGGCTGACAGGTTGTATTTGGACGTGAACCTTGGACGCTAGAAGTTCCGACTGATGCTGCGAATGCTACAGCATAACCGTGCCCAGAAATGCAAGCCTACTGTGAAAGCACTGAGTTTGCTTATTGGCTTCTTCTTAGTAAAACATCAAATCAGATTTAGAGTCTTGATCCTTCAAGGCACTCCCAGCCTGGTGCCAAAATGTCTAAAGTTCTGACTGAAAATTCTCCGAGGAACGTTTGATGAGCTTTGGTGCCATCAAATCAGTTTACCTGGAAGGATGGCTGTTGTGGGGGAGACTCTTGTTGGGTTTCTGACTTCATGCTATTCTCTGTTCATCGCTGATAAAACCTTGCTCCGGCACATACAGAGCAGCATCTGATTTACAGAACCACTCTATAAAACAATGATGGTGCCAAAGGCAAGATTCATTTCTTTGGGAAGAAGATGAAAACAAACTTGACAGACGTTTAGAGAAATCTAACGTTATTGGCAAGCGTATAACTATAGTGATAAACATGTTGTAAGAGTCTATGCATGGTATGTTAATTACCCTTTTAAGGCTTGATGTTTTGCAGACCTTTGCCTCCTCAGAGTCTGTGCTTGACTGGTATTCTCCGAATTTCTGAAGATGCAAGGCATATGTGTTTGCTTGTAGTAGAACATCAGTAGAGGGCAGGCCTTTGGGGTAGAGCTGTGGGGTTGTCTCACTACACATCAGTGGATAGATCTTTTTAACACTTGTCCCTTTGAGCAATTGAGCAAAAATCTTATGCTTTGTAGTCTTGTAAGCTTGAGGATGATGTTTAAAAATCTATGGTTTACCGCGCCATTAATCCTTCTTACTCCAGTGCCCATTTGCGGTGTTGCTGTGGTAGTTGGGTGACCTTCCAACATGGTTGTCCTTTTATTTCCACTGCAGTTTGTCCATCAGTTCTTCCAAGAAACACCCTTCTTGCCCAAGCAGTCAAGAGGGAAGAACTTTCAGGTGCTTTCCTGATGGCATGCCAGTCTTTTCTCTGTTGTATTAAGAGAATACTGTTTAATTTAATATCTGTGCACCCAGTGTTTCCCCAGTATAGTCCAAAGAACCAACTATTAATTGCTGGTTTGAATGTAAATAGTTTTGTGGTAACCTAAGCAGTCAAGAGCAATAATCAGGAATGTGTACCCACAGAAGAAATGAATGAAAACCCCTGTGGTGAAACAGGCTATGAAACTGTTGTCGGTGAAAAAAGTGATGGTACAGTGATGACTCAGCTTTTTTCAGATTTTGCAGTAGGGATGCAAACCCTTCATCATGAGACTACGCAATTACAGAACTTGCTTTCCCTCAGTGACCCATGGAGACTCAGGTTAAAAATACCACTTTTGTGAATGTCAACTGAAGTTATATCATAATGTTTCACAAAATAAATTTCTTCGGATTTCTTTCTCTGAAACCATTTTGGTATTAACTTTTCTTAAGTTAACACCGGTGATTGGACTATTTCAGCTGCCACACACTGAGCACTTTCCTTTCTAGTTCTTGGTATTGAACATGCTGGCAAGGTAAATAAATGAGTAGAGCAGTGAAGAGTAATGAGTCTGATATAATCTCATTAACTGAAAATACTTTCTGTCCCAGTGATGACTGTCAGGGTGTTAGGGAAAGGAAAAATCAAACAATTTGATAGCTGAATTGCTATGGGGTATTTCTGAGAGTAAAAAACCTGCCATTAACTTAATTTTGTTGCCTTGACCTTTATCTCCTCCCCGAAATTAATCAGAAAGCTGAATGTAAAGCCTGTGTCATAACCTGCTGCCCAGGCAAGATGGGTGCCTTTGATACAAGCTCCAGATTTCCTTTTTGCTAGCAGGAGACTGAGAAATCAACTTTTTGCTTTGGCTTCCATTCCTTTCTCCAAAGAGTTGATTGGGTTTTAGATGTGTTTTCTTTAAATTAGTCATGATGAAAAGAGGTGCTTTTGCATTTCCCTAGGATGACTTGAAGCAAGTCCCCATGAGGGGAAATGGGTCACTTGCTAATTACTTAACTACACCCCGTGGATTTCTACAGCATTTGGGCAGTCAAAACAGAATGAGGATGTGGTATTAATGTAAACCCACTCTAATCTAGGCTTTTCTCACAGCTATTGGATTAAGAAGGTGTTAGATTTCACCGCTCATCCAAGTATTGTCTTGCTTACCATCACGTGGATGCAGTGGCAGAACCTTCTGAGCACCGGGGTGCAGAGACTGCAATAAATACAACTGCTGGGCACGCTCTTCAGCACGTACAGACCACAGCCTCTCCTAAATAGTGCTTTGTGCATTCCAATGCCTTAACCATAAAACTTGCCCTTTGCTATAAAATAGTTTAATATTTTAAAAAACATTTCGTTTGGTTTGTTTTTTTGGTTTTTTTTAATGTGGCAACAAGAGAATCTTCAAAAGGTAATTGAGCTGAAACCAGTGCAGTGAGATCAGTATCTACAAACATGAGTAAATGGCTTTAGGAAGTATTTGCTTATTCATTAACTTTGAAATCTGCTTGTGATACTTTGCAGTTTTCCTTCTGATGGTTGAAAAAAAAACCCAAAAACATTCAGAGGCTTAGCCCACAGTGGACTTGCTCTTCTGCACCTTGCCTTGTGCTCTGAATTCAGTTAAAATTAACACAAGAAAAAACATAAAATTGAACACATTTTTAATGTATGGTATAGCAAATGTGATGTCTGTCAAAATTAAATATTTGAAGTGTCATTGAAACAAGTTTTGTGACTCTTTTTAGTGCTTTTTCCTTATCTGACCAGCCAACATACAAAATGATGTTTTACATGAAGGTTCTTCATGAACACTTAAGAATGGTTCAGTTTTTGGCACACAATACTAAATGCGGTGGCTTGACTAATAAAAACAGTTTTAAAACTGTGTTAGAGCTTTTCTGCATTTAAGCTGCTTTTTACTATGGTAAAACAAATTTCAAAGGGCATTAGCTATTCCTGAAGATGCGTTCGGGGATTCTTGTTCTCAGTAATGATAACCAGGTGGGGAGTTCATTGAAGTGGCTCATCCCAAATGCTCCCATGTGCAGACAGAATCCTTGCAGGTTTCGGTGGTTTCTGATGTGTTATGCGGTTTAAGTATAGCAAAAAAGGGAACAAAGCTTCCCAGAGGTTGTGTACATCTGGCTGGAGAGCATCACGTTCGCCATCCAGAAGTTAAATGGAAGTAAGGACTATTGGTAGTGTATTTTGACTGTGTGTTAGATACTATTTTCTTTGCAGTTGGTACTCAGTATGTGCTTAGATTATTGACAGCAACTCCTTTTTCATTGCCCTTGCAAAAAATACTCCCATAAATACCATGTTTTCTGTTGATTTAGCTCTTTGAGTCAGTGGAGTTCAGAGGAGCACCAGTACTGGCAGAAGCAGGGTGATGGCAGTACCCGCTGGGCCAGTGGTGAGGAGAAGGATCTCTTCCACATTTTACTTAATCTAGCCTTGAGATTAATTTAGCTAATCCAACCTCTCTCAGCCTATAATTCCACATCTACTCAAAGGCTAGGCCACTAGACACCCATCCATCTGGCAGTGTGCTCTGGCCACAACATCATGGTCCCTGTTCAGGTAATGTGGATTCAGGAAACTCATTCGTGTGTGTGTGGTTTTTTTTTTTAGGGGCAAGGTAGTTTCCTTGGTGCAACACTTTTGGCGAAGGGTCAGGCTGTGGCTGTGGCTGCCCCTCACGGCAGCAGTCTCCACTCAAACCAGCTGTGACATGCCTGTGGTATGGCACCTGCAGCTTTCTTGCTGAGGTGGCTGTGACCTGCTGCATGCTGGGCTGCAACCTGCTGAGCTTGCTGGAGGAGAAGAAGGTGGCTGCTACAGAGCTGAACCTCTACTTGGACTGTAAAACCTTATGATCATCCATTGGGTATCTTACAAATGTTGTCTCTGTCTAATTCTTTAAATAAGCTTGAGAATAAGTTTGGTATGTTTTGATTTCTCTGCCCTTGCTCAGTTTTGCACAGCAAAACCCAGTTCATAGCAGATCTTAGTACCTTTCTTTGCAAGCAGAATCCCTTGGCTTGGGGGTTCTAAAACTTTAGGGAAAAAAAAAAAGCATTTTAACGTTTGGTTCATGGGAAGCTAGGGCAGGTGTGGTGCATTTATTATTACTAGACTATTTTGAGAAAAATCTGGATTGAGGGCTTGGTCTAAATTGAGAGTGACAATGTAAATTTCTAAAATGTATTTTAAACTGTTGAATATTTTGGTTGCAAAAAATGCTTTTTAATGGATAATGCTTCATGCTTTAGTAACTTTTGTCTCAAGGCCAGCACTCTCAGACTTTCATTGTTTCTTTTATTCTTTTTACAACCAAACTATTACAGCTGTGATCTTGGATAACAGGTTTTTTTCCTACTGAAAGCTTTGAGAAAGTGCTGATTAGCAGAAAAGGACTTTACGGTGTAGTTGATAGATACTGTAACAGGGAAGTGATTTTCTTTCCATCCGGTGATTTGTAATGAATGTGCCATCTTTTGGCTTTCATGGAGTTTTTGAATACTGGAGGAGGAGAAGAAAATGCTTTGCCTTTGGCATTTCCTTTAATTTTCAGTTTTTGAAGCCCTTAAGAAGAGACGATGGTACTCACATGAAGACAGAACTTGAGAGATTGGAAAGGAACATTTGGGTTAAGAAGTAAATTTTTTTTTATCAGTCTTGCACAGCTGCTTTATTTCTTGGAGGCTTCTTTTGTAATGGGTTGGATTTTAATGATGCACATATAAATCCTTTACTGAAGACTGATTATTTGCTTCTATTCATGTTGCAACAAGTGGTGGTGTCTCTTGGATCTCACATCAATATAATGCTTGTGAGCATGATCTACTCTAAAAGGTTTTAATGCATTAGGAGAGTGCTGAGATCAATATTTGACCAACATGTATAGAAGAGTTTGACTTTTCTTCCAATGCATGGTCAGTTTGGCTGTTTCTTCTATCATAAGATGCTCTTGATCCTGTACATTGTTTGATGGAGACTGTTAGTTTCAAAGGGGTAGGAAGCTACACTAACCAGAGTTTTAATTATGTATAAGGGAACAGTAACACTTCAAGTGGTTCCTGACCTTTTGGGGTGGTTGGACAGATTTACCTACTGGCTCACAAATACAACAAAGATTTAAAGTCTTAAATTGAAATGCTTGGGTATTAATTTCATCACTCTTAAAAGTGCAAAATTAAACATGTTTAACCCTTTGCATTCAGGCTGTTCTATGGCTCACATTCATATTTCTTCATTTTCTTTCACTAAAAACATAAACATTTACACTTCAGTGCAATTAGCCTTTTCTCATTTGTGTGTAAATGCTAGGAACAAAAACTTGGTTTGCCTTTTAATGGGACATATCCTATCTGCACATTTTCTTTCTCCAACCAGTTTAGAACAGCATAGGCTAGTCAGGCTGTAATTCTTTTGAGACACTGAGACTGTTCTTGAGGTGTGCTCTTTGCCTGCTACACGTACAGCTGAATTGTAAAGCATAGTGTTGTCCAGCAACTGAGATCTACTTGCATCATAGTGATGAAAGCAACAAACAGAGTTTTAATGCTGTAAATGAGCCAGATTGATACGTTCCTCTGTCATCTCAGCATTGTGATTAGAATGGTTTGTGTTGGAAGGGACTTTACAGATCATCTATTTCCGGGGCACCTTCCACTAGACCAGGTTGCTCCAAGCCCCGTCCAACCTGACCTTGAACACTTCCAGGGATGGGGCAGCCACAGCTTCTCTGGGCAGCCTGTGCCAGTGCCTTGCCACCCTCACAGCAAATAATTTCTTCCTAATAGCGCATCTAAATCTACCTTCTATTTATTTTAAAGCCATTCCCCCTTGTTCTGTCCCTACAGGCCCCTGTAAAAAGTCCCTCTGCAGCTTTCCTGTCAGCCCCTTTAGGTACTGGAAGGCCGCTGTAAGGTCTCCCCGGAGCCTTCTCTCCTCCAGGCTGAACAGCCCCAGCTCTCTCAGCCTGTCTGCCTAGGAGAGATGCTCCAGTCCTCTAATGATCTTTGTGGCCTCCTCTGGACTTGCTTCAACAGGTCCGTGTCCTCCTTATGCTGGGGACCCCAGAGCAGACACAGCGCTGCAGGTGGGGTCTCACCAGAGCAGAGCAGAGGGGGAGAATCCCCTCCCTGGACCTGCTGGCCACGCTGCGTTTGGTGCAGCCCTGGGTTTGGTTGGCTTGCTGGGCTGCAAGTGCACATTGCAATGCCACATCCAGCTTTTCATCCACCAGCATCCCCAAGTCCTTCTCTTAGGGCTGCTCTCAGTCTGTTTTCTGCACAGCCTGTATTTGTGCTCTGGACTTCATAGAGGAGAGTGGTTGCCTGAAATGAAGCCTGAGCAGCTGATGGAAAAGGCCATGGGGCTCAGTGCCTGCCGCTGTGGAGGCTGTTGGACTTGCTGAGCCAGCAGAACCATTCCGGTTTGTTCATATACAGTATTTAAGGGCTGCTTTTTATTATAGCTCAATACATTATTTGGATTATTGTGCTTGTTAGCATTTTTGTGTTGCAAGATACATATGCAGTAGCTGATGAACCTTATCAAAAGAAAAAAAAAATATAGGAGAGTAGCAGTGGCTGATCTATAAAGGACTGGATGAATGTCTTGGCTAGGTGATGAGTAGAAGGAAGCCTAGATACAGAGAAAGGCCAAAGAGCATCTGTACAGTGAAAATTAAATCTTTGAAGTCTAGTTGGAAGAAGTGGTTAAAAAGCTCCTCAAATAGACTGTTTTTCCAAAGCAATTTGGAGCAGCAGTAATTGGAAGTGTGGCTGTAGAAGAGGGAATGTGTATTCATTAAGGAGAAACTATTCAGAGAAGGCACATTGTTGCAACCGGCTTTTGATATTCCATGTATGTGCATGTGTCGAGAGTTTGGGGGTCTAGATTATAGCCCATTAATATGGTTTGAGTGTTTTAGACAAATGCATTTTAAAAATACTTTTGTGTTTTGTTAAACAATTTGGCCAATTTTTGTGCTTCTCAATATAGAAGTAGTATTTTTACATTGTGGTGGATCCTAAAAACTTATACTGAAATATGAACCTTGTGTTGGGTATAAATTTGGAAGACATGACTTAAAGGACATCCCAGGATGTAGCAGAAGCCTGGTTTCTTTACTGGGCTAAACAATAAACTAGAGCCTTTGCAACAAACCTTACCAACTTGGTTTGAAAGTGAATTGTAAAGGTCTTGCTGCAGCCCTAGTCAACTAAACAAGAGCTCAGGAGTGAAGGGTAATTAAGAGCTACTGTTCAGAGATGTAATTAGGGAGGTTGCTCCATTGAAATACAGAGTTGGACTGCCTACATCCTGGGTTCCTCTCCAGAGCAAATGCTGTTGGAAAAGTCACGAACAATGGGGGGGTGGGAGGGTGAAAAGCAGTTTGAGTTGCTTTTCAAATAAACTCTGGTGGCCTGCTGTTTAGATCTTTATTAAATAATAAAAAAATCACTGTAGTACTACTTTTTTTTAATAATTAGATAAAATCTGTAAATACCTTTTGTAGCTTGCCTTTATTCACAGCTCTTAAATCATAAATTAGTGCTTCTGTTGTTGATCAGCTGTTGATTCTTTCCTTTGCTCCAAAGATTAGGATACCACCCCCGCTTTCTTATTTTATTTGCTATTTAAGCTGCTTTTTTGACTCTGTGCAAATCTTGAAGAGAGAAGGGGTATGTTGTTCCCTGTAAGGTAGGCCCATTCTGTGCTTTTTAACAGGTAACCTGGCTCAAGTGCTGAAGACTTTTCTGAAAACACAGCTGTAAGCTCCTGAGAACCTTTGGCAGAGTAAACATTATAGCCCCAGCTTCCAAAAGTACAGACTAATGCAACTTTATGGAACTACCCAGTAGAAACCATGGAAGTGAAATGCAGCTCGGCTGATGGGATCTGTGCATACAGAGTGCTGGGTGACAGCCAGCAGCTTCTTGAGCTCTGACCTCTTCTGCTGATGTTGTCCTGGGACAGTGGACGGCGGCAGGTGATTGCCACCTGCTGCCTTGTGCTATAAAATCATAGAATCATTTGGGTTGGAAAAGACCTTTAAGATCATGGAGTCCAACAGTTTGTTAACCCAGCACTGCCAAGCCCACCACTAAACCATGTCCCTAAGTGCCACATCTACACATATTTTAAATCCCTCCAGGAATGGTGACCCCATTGCCTCCTTGGGCAGCCTGTTCCAATGCTTGAGCACCCTTTCAGTGAAGACATTTTTCCTGATATCCAATAAGTCTATAACTGGGTTAAGTGCCTGTGTTGGGTCAGTGGCAGATGGCACAGCATCAAGTGCTCGGGGGAACCTTGAGGGGACTCCTCAGCATGCCACCACAGTCAGCTGGGCTTTTTTTCCCCCAGTTTTCCTTCCTTTCTATGCTCTCTTAGCCTGTATACCTTTCACCAGTGTCTGTAAAGCATGTTACCTAGTACCATCTTTACAACAGCTCTCGCATAGCATAGCGCTGTGCAAATCCATGTTGACTGTTCCTGTTTAAGGTTAACCTTTTGTACAGGTTAGCCATATCGCTCATGCCTTGATCCCACTGGTATGTACAGAAAATAAGTTAGGTGTCACTTCTCTCTCTTCTTTCCTTCACCCAGTGCAGCAGAGCGTCATGCAAGTCTGCCTTTGCATGGTAATTACATGGTATATTCTTGCATATACGTTGTGTGATTCTTGCCGCTATAATGAGTGGTTTCAAGTGAAACATTAGGCTCTTTTTTTTTTTTTTCCTGTTGGCTTCAGCTCTTGATGGTTTTATCTGAAGGCCTTCTAACTGATCTCATTTGTTGTTGGCCTTGGCACTACCAGCTGCTTTGTTCTGTAAACAATACGTTATTGAGTTTTAGTGTATATATAATTTGTGAAGAATTAACACAAATGTGAGCTTGTACTGTGAATGCAGTATAGATCAGTGTTTTGGGGGCAGATCTTTAATTTGGCTCAGTCCAGTTTTATATTGAAATCCAATCCCAAATTTTGAAAGCAATCCCTGTAAAAGGCCTGTATATCTTTGCAATGGAAATGCTGCGAAGTGTTGTTAGCTCAAAGTTACATGCTTGGCTTTTAGTAATGCTATAATACAAGGGAACTGGGTGGATTCTTTTATTTTGTCTGCTCAGTTTGGGCTCTTGACAGCCTTTAACATTCAGAAAGTTGGCGTCTCTATCTACCCCGTATCAAATGAACTTCACCTAGAGTAAGTTCAAAAAACCTGGCAGCTTTTATACACCGTAAACCCAAAATAGTCTGCTGTAACTTCTGGTAGGAAGAGCTATATGCTGTGTGGACATTGGCTTCCCTGGCATAATTTCTTCACTATATCCCAGCCTCTCACCCTGGATGCAGGACAAATGCCTTGTTTGCACTTTATGTTCTCTAGCAGAACCGTGCCAGACCTGACTGACTTACACCTCTGGCTTAGGGTACTGTCTGTATGGATCTGAAAGGAATATGTCTGTATTCCTATTTATGGTATGCCTTACTGTGGTTAACCATACAGGGTTCTGTATCTTTCGTCATTTTCTCTGTTCGTTATTCATTGCGTTTAAATTTAGCTTCTATATTGCATAAGCAGAACTGCTTTCAGGTGGGGTTAGCGATTTCCCAGGTGATTTGAAACTGACAGAGGCATGGCTGTCTCTTCCAGTGTTTAGGGTACATCTTCTGAGATTTCTGATGTGATCTTGCCTGAGCTGAAATAGCTCATTATACCATGCTTGGCACAAGTTTTCCAGATCTTGATGCAAGTTGCAAGCGCATAGCTGAGTTCCTGAAAGCAATGCACTCTGCCGGGCGCTGATGGATCCATGCGTGCTGGGGGCTTCTGCATTCCACTGCTACAGACAGGAGAACATTTAGAGGCCATGAGCTACATTTAAGTCAGATTTATCTAAGGAGGTTATGTAGCAATATTATTTGTGTAATATCGTTGCCTTATTGTATTACAAACAGTTTAGCAGCCTTTTTTAAATGTGAAGACCTTGAATCAGTCTGCAAGTCTTTTTATCTCGAGTGTGAACATTAGTTGAGCTAATAAATGTCAGATGCATTCTCTTCTATCATGAAAATTATAGACAGAAACTTGCTGAGATTCCAAATGGTTCAGCTATTAACCTTTTGTGCAGAGGCAGCTGAAGGCAGTCCTTGATTACCTCTCTTCCCACATTCTCCATTAGCTTGGGCTTTTCACTAGGTTTACCTTATTTTTTTTTAAACCCACCCACATTTGATTCTTCAGATGTTTTCTTCTATTATCTCAGTAGGTTACATTTAAATTTATGGGCATCCTTTGTTGGAAGTGGTGTTACTTAGAAATTTTGGTCTTTTAAATTGCTCCTTTCAATTTTGCTTCTGCCATTCTCATTAAATCCCATTTCCAAGCAAGCTCTTATGAATGCTACTAAATGTGGTGACTGATCTGAAGTTCAACTACAATGAGATTAGTTGCATCCCCAGTTGTAAAGGACTTGGGTTCTCTGATGAGCTCTGCAAACTCCTAAAGACTTTAGGGTTGCACTTTCTTGGAAATGATTGTTATTGCCACTTCATGGATGGAGAAGCTGAAATGCAGAGCACCAAGTAAGTGACTTGGCCAGGGTCCTGGAGGAAGTTCAGCTGCCCATTAAAATCAGAGACAGATTCTTAAAATAGATTTACTGATAGTGTGCCATGCAGCCATCTCTCATGTATCTTAAACAGATATTCCCCGCTCTCCCCCAAGAAATAGGAAAAATGTACCAGGTTTATAGAAGAAAGCAAGGCAGAGCCCCAACTGATGGGAAAATCAAGATTCTAAAAGGAGAGCTATAAAACTCCTAGAAGCAGTAGAATACAAATATACTCTCTGCCCGTGCCCCCCCCCCCCCCCCCCCCCCCCCCCAGTAGGGAAAGAAAAAGGAAAGAGGTTTTGTTCAATGACTTTCAGGGAGGGGGGAAGCATTCTAGAGGGAATTACTTTTGAACCCAGATTGGGGGAGAGGAAGGAAAACCTCAACCCAAGAACCAGCAGACCAGTTGTGTGTTTGTAGTGGGAGAAGGGGCTTAGGAAGGGAAGCTGTGTGACAGAAACTAGTGAGACTTGAGATGATTCACCAAGAAGGTTTGTATTTTGATGTTATTAAGGGTAAACTCCCTCTTAGAAAACACAAGATTGCCATAGTCAACATCCAGCGATTAATGATCAGGAAAGTTAGGAAGGGTTTATTTTGAGTGTTTATTTTATTTTATTTTACTCTCTTAACAGCTGTAGCAAAGTGTTCTAGCACAACCTGTTATAAATGTATCATAGAATCACAGAACGATTTGGGTTGGAAGTTCCAACTCCCCTGCCAGGGGCAGGGACAACCTTCCACTAGACCAGGTTGCTCCAAGCCCCGTCCAACCTGACCTTGAACACTTCCAGGGATGGGGCAGCCACAGCTTCTCTGGGCAGCCTGTGCCAGTGCCTTGCCACCCTCACAGCAAATAATTTCTTCCTAATAGCGCATCTAAATCTACCTTCTATTTATTTTAAAGCCATTCCCCCTTGCTCTATCCCTACAGGCCCCTGTAAGAAGTCCCTCTGCAGCTTTCCTGTCAGCCCCTTTAGGTACTGGAAGGCCTCTGTAAGGTCTCCCCGGAGCCTTCTCTCCTCCAGGCTGAACAGCCCCAGCTCTCTCAGCCTGTCTGCCTAGGAGAGGTGCTCCAGCCCCCGATCATCTTTGTGGCCTCCTCTGGACTTGCTCCAACAGGTCCGTGTCCTTCTTATGCTGGGGGCCCCAGAGCAGACACAGCGCTGCAGGTGGGGTCTCACCAGAGCAGAGCAGAGGGGGAGAATCCCCCCCCGGACCTGCTGGCCACGCTGCGTTTGGTGCAGCCCTGGGTTTGGTTGGCTTGCTGGGCTGCAAGTGCACATTGCAATGCCACATCCAGCTTTTCATCCACCAGCATCCCCAAGTCCTTCTCTTAGGGCTGCTCTCAGTCTGTTTTCTGCACAGGCTGTACTGATTCTGGGGGTTGCCTTCACCCAGGTGCAGGACCTTGCACTTGGCCTTGTTGAACTTCATGAGGTTCGTACAGGCTCACCTCTCAAGCCTGTATTCATAACTAATGTAATCAAGAGATGCTTCTGACTGATTAGCGCTTGAGAAAATGTCATTTTTCATGCAGATTAAGAACATTTCTGTAGCTTTTCATGTTCAGTACAGGGATTCTGAAAGGCTTCTTACCCTCCTCCTCAGGCAAGGTTTTGCCAGAGGAAGGTACAGATGGATTACTTACTGCAACTGTTGCGGTTTATTAAACTGCCAAATTGTACATTTTTATTAAAGCCTCACATTTTGTTCCCTGATATGTATTTAAGATATCCCTTTAGGTATGATCCTGAAGGAGCTTTTCTTTTTTTGAGGTGATATCTGATTCTGCCCTCCCACTGATGTCCAAGCAGCTGTAGCTCTGCAGCACCCCACAAGAAGGGAGTGTGTAGAGTTTTTCCATACGCAAATCAGACACTTCCACTCACACATGGCAGGTTGTGGTGAGGGAACTGAGGCTTGGGACATGCTGAGGTTAGGAGGCACAAGCTCCATTGCTTGTTTTCCTGTGGGCTCAGTAATCCTAGGAGAAGAACCAAGGCAGCCAGCAAGCTAGTGGTTAAGTGCATCCTCCCCCCCTCTGCAAAATGTTGTTGTTTATCACTAGTAGATCCATTCAGTTATTCCATTGATCCTACTGAACCACTCATTTAATCAATTATAAGACTCTAAATTCTAAAAGCCTTAAAATTGTGTAGATTTCAGAATTGGATGCTTATATAAAATATCCATTTTAAAAATAAAAAGGCAAGAATCTAGACAATTTTGGCCAGATAATGTAGCAGTTGTATATAGATTTTTCTAAGATAGATATTCCAGTTAATAGACCCTTCTCACGCAGAATATGACTAATACTGCAACTCTTGTCATGCATGTTAATTTGCTGTGTTCATGTGTGCTGTTTCCCCATCCGCTGCTTTTAATAAAGACTGAAAATTCTGTCAGTGACTGAAATTGTCTCCCCAGGCTGCTCAGGGTCTAATAGGAGGTTCAACAAGGCTCAGTGCCAGATCCTACACATGGGTCACAACAACCACACGCAGCACTACAGGCTTGGGACAGAGCAGCTGGAAAGCTGCCCCGATGAAAAGGACCTGGGGGTGCTGCCAGCAGTGTGCCCAGGTGGCCAAGGCAGCCAACAGCATCCTGGCTTGTATCTGTAACAGTGCGGCCAGCAGGACCAGGGCAGTGATGGTCCCCCTGCACTGGGCACTGGTGGGGCCGCACCTCGGATCCCGTGTGCGGTGTTGGGCCCCTCACTGCAGGACAGACACTGAGGGGCTGGAGCGTGTCCAGAGCCGGGCAGGGGCTGGGGCAGGGGCACAGGGCTGGGGGGGGCGGCAGGGGGAGCTGGGGGGGTTCAGCCTGGAGAGGGGGGGCTCAGGGGGGACCTTCTCCCTCCCTACAGCTGCCTGGGAGGAGGTTGCAGTGAGGTGGGGGTCGGTCTCTTCTCCCTAGTAGCAAGTGACAGGACGAGAGGAAACAGCCTCAAGTTGCACAAGGGGAGGCTTAGATGGGGTATGAGGAAAAACATTTTCACCGAAAGGGTTGTCGAGCACTGGAACAGGCTGCTCAGGGTGGTGGTGGAGTCACTGTCCCTTGGAGGAATTTAAAAGATGTGTAGATGCGGTGCTTGGGGACATGGTTGAGTGGTGGACTTGGCAGTGCTGGGGTAGCAGTTGGACTTGATGATCTTAAAGGTCTTTTCCAATCAAAATGATTCTATGAATTTTATCATCCAGGGATGTAGATATTTTCTTCTGACCATGGTGGCACATGTCAGAATGAGCTGGTTCAGCAATAACCTGCTATGTAAATCACTTTAGCTTATTTTGACTAAGTCAGATTAGGAACACCCAAAAATGTTTCACTGGGCAGAATGCAGGGGCTGCTAACTTTTACTGGGGTAAATAAGTGGCTAGAGTTGGTAACATCAGTGCTTCTAGCTGTAGTCAGAAGAGTGTGCATACCCAAGTCTGCCAAAAATTGTGGGTTTTAACATCTTTTCAATAAAAAAAAAAAAGGAAATTGTGCATAAATTAAGCATGTGTTACAATGAAAACCATGTAACTGAAGGGAAGCATTTAGCTTCTATCAGTAATTTCTTGGTTAAGAACTGATACGTGTAGCACCTGCTTGATTTTTGTAGTGGTCTTTTTTCATAATTATATGTATTAGTACACAAGGCAGGGACAGTTTCACAAAGGAAAGCAGATGGAAGAAAACTGGATTTGTGGGGACATTAGGGAAAAGCTCTGAAAAAGGACACAAAGTACTTGTGCTGAAAAGCACCAGGCGCAGAATCAGTTACCCCTTAAATTATTACATGCTTTCAGTTTTAAGTGAGGATTAAAGCTGAAAATAGTTTCTAATTTATGTTCTAATTTAATGTTCAAAATGCTTTGAGTCTCAGCGTGGATGTTTAATCTTTGAATATTGCTGTGTTCCAGGTGTCAGAACAGCATGTACCACCCAGTACAAAACCTTTGGTTTGTCACATCAGGTATTCCCTTTCAGCTACGGTCCCTTGTGTGTGCAACCAACTGTACAATATTTTTTACTGCATGTAGCATTAGGGGAATTATCTACAAGAGCCAGAAGGAATCTGCTGACTTTTTCCAAGCGTGTAATGTCGCTGTTCTATGTTGACATGTAGAAATGGATACTCTGGGTCACGTAGCTATGTACCTGCAGTATTTGACTGCATGCTGCGATGTGCAGTGAGATGTCAATCTGACTGACACTTCTGGGATCTAAAATAATACCAGCAGCACTGAGACTGGTGCGTCTTGTTGTTGTTGATACCAGAATTTCCATTGCAATTCCCAGTTCAGTTGTAAGTGTCTATGTAACATCTAAATTGCAAGTGCTATCAGGAGCCATCTTTATGCAATACACTGCTAGGACCAACAAGTCCATGATGTTTTTGTTTTTCACTTGAGTCTGCAGGCTCTTGGTGCTCTGCAAAAGATTGCTATTGATACAATAATACATTTACTTTTTGTAGTCATTAAACTAACATCACTGGTTTTAGAGTCAGAATCACAGAATGGTTCAGGTTGGAAGGGACCTTTAAAGACCGCCTGGTCCAACCCCTGTGCAATGAGCAGGGCCATCTTCAAATAGATCAATCAGGTTGCTCAGAGCCCCGTCCAACCTGACCTTGAATGTTTCCAGGGATGGGGCATCTGCCACCTCTCTGGGCAACCTTTTCCAGTGTCTCACCACCTTCATCATAAAAAGTTTCTTCTTTATATCTAGTCTGAATCTACCCTCTTAGTTTAAAACTGTTACCCCTTGTCCTGTTGCTACAGGCCCTACTGAAGTCTGTCCACATCTTTCTTATAAGCCCCCTTTAAGTATTGAAAGGAGTGCTATACAGCTGTTTTCTTACTTCCCTTGAAGTAGTGTTGGGGGTTAATGCAAATGGAGAACAAGCATGAAAACCACTTTAAAACAGAAGGTGGCTCTCAAAGGTCTTGTGCTTGTGGTCCTGATGTTGTGATAAATGATCCGTGGAAGAGCACTCCTGCTGGTGTTTGCAATTAGAGGCTTAGCTGTGAGTTTGTGTGCTGGCCTAAAAATTGGGAAACTTCCCCTCTCTGGAAGTGTTCAGGGCCAGGCTGGACGGGGCTTGGAGCAACCTGGTCTAGTGGAAGGTGTCCCTGCCCCTGGCAGGGGGGGTGGACTGGATGGTCTTTAAGGTCCCTTCCAACCCAAACCATCCGTGATTCTAAGGTTGATGCTTCATTGATGCTGAAGGATTGGGAAACACTGCTGCAGTAAAGGATTGTATTTTTCTGATGATTAAGCTGCTCATGTAGCCGATTCAGGCAAATGTTTTTGAATAATCAGTTCATTAAAAACCAATGCTTAGCACCTAGTATTTTTCAGAAGCAGTCTTTGATACAGAACTCAAAGCAATCAGCGTCACACGTTAACTAAATCTGCTTTAAAGCAGTTAAATGTTAATACATGTGACACTCTGCCTGCTTGCAGCCTACAAAATGCTCTGCCCTTTCTCCCAAGAGGCAGAGACTCTGATGGCAGTTACAGGCAATACCTCACCTTGCTGAGACGCTGCCGCACGTGCTTTTGCTGCTTGGAAAACCGCATGATGCAAGGCTCCAGGCTGTGGCAGCGAGGAGGACTTGTCCTGTGTGGGAGGAAGGGAAGGCAGTGATTACTCCTCCGCTCAGCTCCTTGTCAGTGTGCGTAGCCTTTACTCGAATAATAATGGAGATGAGAGAACAGAGTGAGGAAATCCATCACAATTTTGATAGGAACACACACTCTGGCTTTTCTTACATCTTACATTGGGCTGCTGCTACATAGCACAGCACCAGCAAACCTGCAATAGCTGCATTTTTAACCAGAAATCCTGAGCATTGGTTTATTTCCTCATAAAAATAATTGGAATGAAAGCTCTTTTAACACAGCCACTCCTCAAATCACTACTTTAATGTGTTCCTTGACCTGCAAGCCTCATGATGAGGGTTTAGGCAGTGATTGTGGTATTTGTGACCTGTTCACGGAGAGGACTGTTTTGGAGAGAATATGAATGACTGCAAGATGTAAGATGGGAGAGAAGGCACATGGAGGACAGGAGTAGGCTTGCTTCAGGATTTGATTTTTTTTCTTTTTTCTTTTTTTTTCTTTGATCATGCTGAATCATGGTGACCACTGATATAATCTCTGGGGTTTATTTAAAAAATAAAATACTGTCTTCCAAATCAAACTGTGAAATAGTCTTTCTCTCTCATCTGGAGCAGCATAAGCTTTCCTCTGACCTCTATGACGAGGAATATTCTCTCATGTGCCATTTCAACATTCTAGACCATAATTTCCACTGCAGACTGGAAGGCTTCTGTCCTACTGTTATGATTGTAAACTTTCATTTTAGTTTGATTTTTGGTTTGATTTTTGTGAGGAAGGAGTTATAAGGCATGCTTTGTGCTTGGTAAGTGAAGTTGTTTCCATTTTTAGTTGCGATTTTTGTTTTCCCCTGCAGAATATGAAGCAAATGGGCAAATTACTTTGGTTTTGGATTGATTTTTTAAAAAGTCTGAATTCATGTGTGAATTCGTCTGTGTGACAGCATGGTGCTGGCTTATTCAGATCCTGATACATCTCCTGTCACTGGTGATGGGAAGCTTTGTGTGTTGTATGTCTCAGTTTGGTTTCCAAGACAGATGTTTGCTAAATCACTTTTATACACACCTCAGGACTCACTAATGGTGTGTGCTTACTACTTGGTTGTTTTTAATTAAGCAGTTTTAGTTTTTTGGGCACTTCTACCTGCCAGCCTTGTTCCCCCCATTATCTAGCTTAGTTTGTTAAAGCAAGTACAGTGATTATGAAGGAACAGGTGTCATTCCATATTGTTAAAACAATAGGAGAATTCTGAGACAAGTTTTAAGAGTTTAAGACTTTCTGACTGTGTTAATAAGAAAGTTTTAAGTGTTTATAAGTAACTGCGAGGAGCATGTGATAGATTATCTGTCCCTTTCATCCTTTCCTCAGATGTGTTTTAATTGCTCCTTTTAATAAAGAAATACCCCAGAAGTAGAAACAGTGGAAAAACACTTTTTAAAAATATTCATTACAAAATGCAAAAGCAAAAGAGTCCATACTGAGATTTCTTTGATGAATTTTTTGAGATGTTTGGACTCACTTAGCTGAGAGGTGGGAGGCAGGGTTGGGTTCCCAATTGAATTCATAGAATAATTTAGGTTGGAAAAGACCTTTGAGATCATCAAGTCCAACCATTAACCCAGCACTGCCAAGTCCACCGCTAAACCATGTCCCTAAGTGCCATGTCTACAGGTCTTTATCCCTCCAGGGACAGTGACTCCGCCACTTCCCTGGGCAGCCTGTTCCAATGCTCGACAACCCTTTTGGTGAAAACATTTTTCTTCATACTCCATCTAAACCTCCCCTGGTGCAACTTGAGGCCATTTACTGTCATACAGTCTTTTGTCGCTTGGGAGAAGAGACCGACCCCCACCTCGCTACAACCTCCTCCCAGGCAGCTGTAGGGAGGGAGAAGGTCCCCCCTGAGCCCCCCCTCTCCAGGCTGAACCCCCCCAGCTCCCCCCGCTGCCCCCCCCCAGCCCCTGCCCCAGTCCCTGCCCGGCTCTGGACACGCTCCAGCCCCTCAGTGTCTGTCCTGCAGTGAGGGGCCCAACACCGCACACGGGATCCGAGGTGCGGCCCCACCAGTGCCCAGTGCAGGGGGACCATCACTGCCCTGGTCCTGCTGGCCGCACTGTTACAGATACAAGCCAGGATGCTGTTGGCTGCCTTGGCCACCTGGGCACGCTGCTGGCTCATGTTCAGCTGGCTGTTGACCAGCACCCCCAAGTCCTTTTCATCGGGGCAGCTTTCCAGCTGCTCTGCCCCAGCCTGTAGCGCTGCGTGTGGCTGTTGTGACCCATGGGCAGGACCCAAGTGCAATCCTTCTCAAAAGAGTGTACCTTCACAAAGGACATGAGTGAACTTGGATTTCCAAGGGGAAGTGTCAGTCTGTGCCTGTGTTAATCCAAGTTGCAAGTTAAGCAAAGAAAATCGATCAAGTGCTTGAAATGTGTGATGAAGCATCTGGGTGAGGGTGGGATTTGTTGCAGCCCCGCGAAGCAGGATGCTCCTTGTGACCTGTGGAGCAAGAGGTAGCTATGGCAATCATTGCTGCCTGCACACAAATGCGTGCTGTCGGCTCAGTTTGATGCTGGCTTTTACTGCATGGTTAAATTGTCTCTGCATTTTATGATGAAAGCCCGGTGACATCAGTAATGGCTGGTGTCGTGCCAGTGCTGAACACAGCTGGTGGGTGGCCTGTAGTAACAAATGCACGCAGGTTAGGTACGAGGTGGTGGTCACCTGGAGGGATTAGTTGCCATGTTAAACAAAGGGAGTACAGGTTAAATGGTTTAAAAATGTCATTAGTGCTCCCTTAAGCCAATTATTGTTTCTATGTTATTTTGTGTGGTGGTGGTAGCATTTGAAAAATGCAAGACGGTGTATGTGGTGCATGAACACTGAGTATCCTGTTGGGTCATTCAAGATTTATAGTGCTGACATGTCATCTTCTGCAGGAGTATCTTCTTACGTGGTCTGTAATATATGCCATTTATGGTTTATTCATTTTTTGTTAGGGCGACGTTAGTGTCTGAGCTCTATGATCTCTTCCTTTTGTCGCTCTGGAAACAAGTCCTTGCTTAAAAGTCAGCAGCACCCTCGGTGTATGATGCAGAGCATCTGCGGGCAATGTGACCTTTGCTCTCACACAGTCAGAAGCTGCATGTGGCATTCTTTGGGTAAAAATGGGCTCTGAGCAGGCTGCAATTGAGTTTTGCATTATGGCAGCTGGGGCAGGCAAGAGTCATCCTGCTGCTGCTTCAGCATGAATCTATAGTAAAGTATAGTGCTATATCTGAGGTTATGTAGGGCCAAAGCCTTGTGTGTTCTTGGGACCTGTTGTTGCAGTGGGTGTTTCCTAAACTGCTCATGAAAATGCCTCTGGCACCTAATGTTTATTTAAAAAAAAATAATTGTGGGGAGACAATTGGCTTTGACAGCATGGCTTATTTTAAAAAAAACCTTTCCAAGTCTGAATGACATTTAAGCTTTAAACAAGTTTTATCATGTGAAGCTTCTGGAGGCAACTTGTATCTGTCACAGTGGCGATGGTTCTCATTTTGCTAAAATGAGTCTCTGGCAATTCCCTGGAAGGGATTTGTTTCCTGGGAGCAATGCTGTCATCGAGTGGAGGTTGGCTCTTGCAGGACAAGTTGTCTTCTCTCTGTCTCTACTAAAAGCAAACCCAAACCAGCCTGAGAAACCCAAGCCCTGTGTTGGGACAGTGTGCACTGATTTAATTTGCTGGCTCGTCCTCCAGTGGGATGCAAATTAGAGCTGTGCTATAATGACAGCAATTAGACGGATATGTGTGGGGAGAGGGCAGCACAGGAGGGATAAAGGGGGCTGCTGGCAGGATTGCTACAAAGATAAACTGTAATTTCTTGTTATATCTAAATAATACAAGGGCACATTGCTTTGTTAACGAGAAGGCCAAACTATTTGGGTGTTTTGCTATGGAAGGGTGAAAATATCAGTGCAATTGATTTTTTTAAATGTGTGTGTGTATATATATATACACACACATAAATATATAAATATGTAATCAATTTATCCTTCTGCAAATATTGGTGAAGGATGGTTTCTTTATTGGATTTTGGTGCTTTGTTTAGAGTTCTCAATCCATACACAGTGAATTCCATGTGTTTCAAATGCCTGTCACCTCCGTGTATCCCATTCCTAAGTGTGGGAGTAAATGCTAAGCCCACGTGCAAAATAATAAAGCATTTGACTTTTAAACTGTCAGAGCATTTTGGTTTGAGAGAGAGAAATTGTTAGTAATCCCTCATTAGTCTAATTTTAAGTATCTCACATGTTTTTAGATGTTGTTCTTGATCTTTTAATACACATGAAGAGTGCCTAATTGATTTACCTGTACTCCTCATTTCTGTTGTGCTTGTAATGCAGGATTTATTAATCTCGTTTGAGCTTAGTCCTCTTGCACTGGTGGGTGTCAGAGCTCCCATTTAGTCCTACTGGCATGACAGCTCCGCAAGAACGCTAATAGGGCTCTTGACTACACAGGTTTTGATAATGGCTCCTTAATAATTCAAAGTATAAAGAACACCTTTGTTTTCAGTTTGACTCCAGTCAGATTTTGTTAAAATAGCTCACTAAGTGGGGATTGCTATGTGTTTTACTGAGTAATGGGACGGGAGATTGCAGCGGAGGTGAATCTCTGTTGCGTTTGTATCTCAGACCTTGAGAGCCACAGGTAGGAAACGAAATAAGGAAACAAAATTGAATAGACAATCACTATAAATTTGATTGAAGCATGCTGCTGGGTTTTCTTTTCCAGAGTAATCCAACTATCAGAGAGAAGAGCATAAATCTGATCATTGAAATAATTCACTTATTATTAAAGTTGTATTTTCAATACGGTCAATAACACTGTATTTTAGACAGGTATGGATTTGGACATTGTGGCATCATTGCTGAATACCACTGGGTTCATGACTGCTTAGGATAAAGAGAGAAGGAAGCTGAATAAAACATTTCTGACCTTGAGAAGTCTGGTGATACCATGTCAGTGCTTGGAACTGGGAGGTTGTTACGAAAAATTAATGTTTAACAGCAGGGTAGAGTTTTTCAATGGCTTCCTGTGGACCGAGGCACCAAGGCACATTTAACAAAAATGTTCGCTAACAGCTATTGTTCCTCTGGGACCAGTCGTAGCCAACACACGTCGCGCTCTGCATTGCACTGGATGCTAAATGATTAAAATGCGTAAATTAACGGATGTTAATAGCTCTTGTCAAACTTGATTTCACTGAGGCCTGATTAACCTGGAGAAAGTACAAAGAAGTAAGCTAGGTTGTTTAATTTACAGTAACTGTTTCCCTCCCTCTCAGACCACATTTGTTCTGTACCAAGTGGTTTATGTTTTATCTGCCCCTCCCTGGTAACTTTCTATTAATAAAGTGAGTTTATGCTTGAAATTCATACTGTGTGCTGTTCTTTACAGCTTCCCCTTAGGTAACCTTCAGGCTTGTCTGAAAGCTTGGTAGCAGGGTGATGTCATTAAGATTGGTCTGCAGAAGGTAAAGTACAATTAATGGCTCTTGTGGCTAACTCCCGTTATGGAGTGTTTTGTCCTTAATGGCAAAAAGACATTCCTCATGCGAAAGGCGACCACCTAGGTTGGATTATAACTTTGCTTCCAATGCAGGAAGGTTAAAATCACTTGAATTACATTGTAATTTCTGCAAGCTAAGAAGGCACAGAGTGACAGTCACATTAGTTAATAGCCAGGGATTTCTCTTAAGTTACAAGTAATGGGAAGGGTTCAATCCTTACATAAAATTATTTTAAATTCTGAAATAAAAATAAAATGGCTTAAAAAATATGGATAGATTTCAGAGTATTACATTTTCATTCTGTGTGCAAACCCAGATCTTTTCCAGTTTTTGTGCAGGGTACAGCACTTGCAGACCACAGCTATGAGTGGGCAGAGGGGCAGCGAAGTCTATTTTGTTAATCGGGGCTGCTCAGACAAGGGTCACTGTGGACGAGAAAACTGGTAAGACCTATGAATGAGTGCTGTGATAGAAAGCTTGAATTAAAGCCTTGAAAAATAAAGGCTACAAACTGGGGATGAATGGAGAATGGCCTGTCTTTGTTTATAGTGTTGATAACATGGTTTCTGCAAATATCTTCATTTCTGATAGCAGCAGTTAACCCACAGTGCATCCCAGGAGCCTCACAGGGTGTTCAGATGCTGAAGAAGTTCCCTTATGCCGAGAGGACAATTTTGTTGTTATTGAGAAGACTCAGTAGGAGCTTGATGACAAGGTACACTTACAGGGAGCCCATTCAGGCCAAAGTCAAGTCAGGGGGGAAAAATTAATCTAGTGGTTTATAAGGCAAATTTTTAAATGGGTTTAACGCTTGGGGTAAGCAGTCAAGGGAATTGCCTGAGGAGGACTTGCTTTAGCCAAACACAGGTTTATAAACTCGGGTTAGGTGTGCTAAATGGAGGTCAGGCTCAGTGGTCTGTTGGTTTTAATACCCATTAAATATGTCAAACGGTGGTGGAGTGTAGACTCATGAAGTCTAAATGGGTCAAGATTGTTCAGATTCAGTCCTTGTGCTTTGACCATGGGAAAGTGAAGATCTAATAACCATCAGCTGGGGACTGTTCTGTTGGCTAACCACTATAATAATCTCCTTGTGATTTGGGATCTTTAACGGCCTGTTAAGGGTCCGTAAAGACTATTAAACTGGGGTGGGGTCTAGATGTTCTGTGGAGTAAAACTGATGAGCATCTTGCCTGGAGAAAGTCCCCGTGGCTCTTCTTTAAGAAAGCACTGACCTGTACAGGTGAAGTGAGGACACAGGGATAAACCCTTGTATTTTGGGTTGATTTCAGATAAGCATTTGTTTTTATATGCCACAGACTTGAATTACACTGTTCCTCAGTTAATGAAGCGTGTCTCTTATGTAAATTTATTAGCAAACCTGCAATATTATATGAGCAAATGTTCACCTTACTACAGCCGTTGATGATTCTGCTTTTGGATCTCCTGCAGACCAGTTGCTTTCTGCCCTGGGGAGGATGTATGGGACAAATGGGTGCTTAGAGAAAAGCTGCATTTGTGTACAGAAATCTTTAATCTCTGACTTGAAGGCTTTTTCTCGTCTGTTCGAAGCACTGTAACTTTCTTCCCATGGGAAAATGGAAAGTCAGGGAGAGATGGCCTGTCATTACATATTCAAGGGGCTCTGTTTCTGATTACACCAAGGTCCACTGATTAAAGCTTTGCTCATTAACTTCATTTTCCTTAGTTGGCTGACAGCTGAGCGGCTCGCGCAAGGCGAGGAGTGGCATTTCCAGCACCAGTTTGGCATGTTGGCAGTTCCCCCAGAAGCCCTACTGCCGTGGGTACCGCGTGTGGGAGGTGGGATTGCTTGGGGATGCTGGAAGCCAGAGTGAGTCTGCAGTCAGACAACCTCGTCAGTCTGCTGCCGTTGTCTCGCTGCTGGCGGGGACGAGTTCCACTGGGTGATGTTTCTGTGTGTATTGCTGATTTACTCTGTGAGATAGGCTTTGGTTTATGTCGAGCCATTGACACATGGAGACAGGAATAAATAAGACTTGCTAACCTGATAGCTCCTAGCATGCAAGCAGGGAAGTTTTTGCATCTCAAATACCCAAGTTCTGGGTTCGGTGTTGGATCAGGGCATGGTTTTCTTATCGGCTTGGAGTCTTTTCACAGCACTCAGATTTTGAGAGATGTCCCCCCTGATCTCATTGGCTGCATGTGTTCATTTTTTTTCCCCAAATGCAGAGTTCTGAACATAATACTAGTTCACCACCTTGTTAGCACTGTGGCAGTCGGGTAAGGCAGCCATATTTAGAGAGCCCAGGAGCCTTAATTTTTAATTTAATTTGATTTTTTATTTCTTAACCTTCCTTTTTCCACCACACATCAAAGCCTGAAGAAAATTTCCAAATTTCTCCCAAGTTTAAATTTCTAATTCTTGTCCAAATGATGTGATGCTGTGGCTCTGTCAACCTGAAATACAGACTGCAGAAAGCTTAAAAAGCTGTAACGGTGAGGGCTGAGGAAGCACAGATGAGCTGTAATCTATCTGTTGCTATTTCAGATTGGCTGGAGGAAAGATGACCTTTTTTACACCATTAATGAGACTCTCCTGCTAGAAGATATTTTAGTGAGATCTAATGTAGCGGTAAAGATGCTGTATGTTGTCCTTACACCTCCTTCCATGAGGGGCTACTGAGCGGGTATCTGGCTGTTACTATGTCCCCAAAATATTGTGAGTTCTTGGCTTTCTATTCTTATTTACCACTCTCACCAACACAGTCATGGCCGTTTTGGCTTCACCATCCCACACAGGAGGCTTTCACAGTAGAAACTGTCTTATAGTTGGATTTTATGCGCAGAAAGCAAGCTTAGACTAAAGCTTTCCAACTAATTTTCATTTGTGTCTGTGGCAAAATACCAAATTTGATGTCCTGGTTTCATGAAGTCATTCTCACGATGGGCAGAACTAGAAGTGGCGTGCATCCCTACTAAATTAAAAAACCTGTATACTGCAAACGTATTGATTGAATAACCATTAGTGTCATGCCGCTGAGTGCCTAAGAGATTACAGTAAAAAACTTGGGTAAGTTGGTCATACGGGTGGCTCCACTAAGCCTTTGTTTGGCTCTTAAAAGGATCTGTGTTTTGACAGGTTGGTAATCAGACTTCTGTCTCCACAAATAAACTGTAGATTGGTCTCTGAAGGCCATTGAACTCTGAAAGACAAGAGGCTGTGAAAGAAATCAGATGTACAGCTAATTACCAAAGAGCCTGACTTCGAGTATAAAATAATGAGTACCATGCTTTAAAAAGCAAACCCAAGCCTTTTTAGTTTGCCTAAACCTGCCCTTAGAAGCAAGTAGGAGCATGAGAGATTACACAGTACTGGTATTAAATGGTTATTTTTAATATATTTATATATATATATATATACACACATGCACACAGACTATATACAATGGTTACTGCTATATATATTATATATATAATGGTTGCTGCTAAAGGCATGATATTTTGGTTGTATCTGAAGCTTATAAGTAATCTGTCCTATAAAATAGTCCCAATGCAGAGTGCATCGCGGTAGTCAGGAGTAGAGCAGATGTGACCCTTGCTGCAGATTTCATCCGTGTTTTTAATGGAGGAGAACTGAAGTCCAAATGTTTGCGTGTAACAGAGTAGGAGGCTGGTGGCAAACAAAATGATTCAGCTGACATCCGCTGGATAGAACATTTAGATAGCAGAAATTATTTGGCATATTTTGAAAGAACTGGTCAGTCTGTCTGGGGTGGTGTCTATAAAATACTGGTTTAGACTTGCAAGTGAATGGACATAATAGCGCTTTTATTTTTTTGTGTGTCTTTCTTTTCCTTTTTTTTTTTTCTTGTAGGATTTTTCTTATGACCAAGGTTTTGGTGGGGTGGATTCAGTATGGCTTAATCTTATATCAAAGGAGTGCTTGGTCAATTAAAGCAGGCGCTAACTTGCAGTGGTGTTGCCTTTCTCACTCTCCTGTCCTGCTTCTCTTTGTGCCTCTTCTCCAAATTTAATTTTAACAGAAATTTATTGTTCAGGGTTTTTTGTCCACTGTTCAAAGTGATGTAGAATTTGCAGTCTAGACTTTTGAATATCTGACCCCTGGTCATAGTACTGAATGTGGATGAGATGGTTTAATTGCTATAAACCCATCTAAGATCACAATACAAAGAACAGTGAAAAACCCCAATATTTAGTGAAGATTCATATGCACACCCGTATTGGAAACTGACCTTTGAGTTCTTCCTTTCCAGTTAATGAGCAGGGACTGTTCAGCTCCTCCAGCCGGGCTCATCTCCTGGTTAATATTCATATCCCCAAGGAGATGATCGGCTGCATTCCTGAACAATTCTGGTGGTTCTAGGTTTAATACCCTTGCTGGGAGGGCAGGCTCTGCAGTTTTAGGATTTTTTTTTTTTCTGGAGGTGTATTTCTCTAGGAGAACTCTTCATTTTGCTTCAGTCCAGTCTGAGTGAGTTCTCGGTCCTAACTATTTTCTGCATTGGAAATTTTATATTGAGTTATTTTTCCTTTTGAGATTTTTGCCAGCATCTCAGAAGTTCCCAAGCGTCTCATGTCTGTTGATAATACCTTGAGCACATCCATTCCCTCAGCCTGTTTCCTGAGGGAGAGAAAGATGCTGTTGCTTTTGTGCGGAGAAGAGGTAGTTGGGGAAATGGCAGGGACTGTGTAACAGGATCAGACAGGTTGGTGGGGCTGCCCGTGAATGTAAGCTCCAGTTCAGAGCTTCAGCTCCAAAAATATTTCCCTAGATGGATAAACTTAAAAATAATTTCCAAATGCATGCTGTTAACAAGATTAAAGATTTAATAAAAGAGGAAATCTAAGCATACTGAAATAGAAATTATTCTTTATAGTATGTCATCATCTTATAAAAAAAAATAATCATTGTCTTGACCTGTAGGAGCGTTCCAGTGGATTCAGTACATGTAGATTATAGAATCATAGAACAGGATCACAGAATGGTTTCGGTTGGGTTAAAGACCATGTAGTTCCAACCCCCTGCCAGGGGCAGGGACACCTTCCACTAGACCAGGTTGCTCCAAGCCCCATCCAACCTGGCCTGGAACACTTCCAGGGATGGGGCAGCCACAGCTTCTCTGGGCAGCCTGTGCCAGTGCCTCACCACCCCCACAGTAAAGAATTTCATCCCAATATTGCATCTAAATCTACCTTCTATTTAGTTTAAAGCCATTCCCCCTTGTCCTATCACTGCAGGCCCTTGTAAGAAGTCCCTCTGCAGCTTTCCTGTCAGCCCCTTTAGGTACTGGAAGGCCGCTGTAAGGTCTCCCCGGAGCCTTCTCTCCTCCAGGCTGAACGACCCCAGCTCTCAGTCTTTCTTCATATTGTTGTCCTGAGCTGGAACCATTCCCTCGTGCACTGCACCTGCACAGCTGCAAGGACGACTGAAAAAATGTTTGAGAAACTGCTGCTCAAGTCTTTGAAGAGCTTGGCACCTCTGTGTTGCAAAAGGGTCAGTCTGTGGTCTTAACAGTCTGGGCTGCAGTAATAATCATGGTAAACTATACTATATAAAACTGAAAAAGTTCTGCAGAAACGATATAACTCCTATAAAGACCATTCTGATGTTGACTTGGCAGAAAGGATTAAAGTGGAAAAATTTATAGCTCACTTGGGAAAACATCTCTTTGAAAGCCAGGAATGGGAGAACAGAGGCAGCCCAGTGTTTGCCAGGTGCTGCTGCGCTGGTGTCTCCCAGTTGGTTGGGTTATACTGCGATGGGGCGAAGGGTGCATTTGGGATTGAAGAGAATTTGATTTTGAGAACAGTTTCAGCAGAAGTTAGTGGGGTTTAAGTCTACCTGATAGCAAATACTTTTGCTGGAGCAGCGAGGGAAGGGGATGTGCCCAGCCTGTAGCCATATCCCAGATGAGCCGTGCCGAAAGCCATTGACAGGGACCTCTGTGTGTGTGTTAGTTCAGCTCAGGGACACCAGGACATCACACAGGGACTCCTTATCTCACCTTTTACATAGGTAAAGACTATTAATCTCTTGCCAGTCTGCATTAATTTCCTGAGCAGCTGATCACGCTTGCAGATTGGAATAAGTTTCGACAAAACCTGACCATAAAGCTGGATGGTCCTCAAGCCACTCAGTTTTCTACCATTTTTCTTGATAGGTCAAGGCTTAACCTGGGATCTTTTCTGCAGGCTCTTGCTCCCCCTAGTGTCTGCGCAGGGCTTTTGCAGTCTGTCGCCTTGCATTAATTTCTCATTACCTTGCTCTTCCGACAGCACGGCGTTACTTTTGAAGGCCAGCTTGTTTTCATGCTTCTGCTGCAACAACTCTTAAGCAAGTCATTAAATTGTACCCAGCTTTTCAACAGAAATGGCAATCCATGCACTTCTGCATATTTGAGCAATAATTGCTAATGCTTGTTCTCTGGTCTTTAGTCCCATTTAGCTTTCAGTAACTGAAAGTTGTACATTCACTGAGGTTTGAATCAGTACTTTTCTCTGCTGTGAAACACATTACTAAGCATAAGAGTGTCCTTGCTTCATTTGGCCTGGTGGCCATTTCATCTGCCCTCTGAAGTAAGTTTTAAAAAGCTTTTTCTAGTTGTTTGCAGTTTTCCTGGAGCCGCGTACTTAGCACAGTGCACCTTTCTGAGCAGCTCAGTACTGGTGTCCTGTGTTTTATAATAATAAACATTGATTTGAGTCATGGATGTTAGAAACCACCATCCACAGGCAGCTAAATGTTGGGTAGCATCTGACAGATTTTGTTTCAATGTGTTTTCACTGTGTCTTCACCTCTCATATGAAGGGATCATGTTAGAGAAGGAGAAAACAAATCCTTACTTGCTCATTCTGAGCTAGAACTTCATTTAATCTAAAACTTAAACAGAACTTAAATAGTGGCAGGCAAAAATACTTTACCCACATTTTCTAGGTTTCTTTTGCTAAAATAAGGTTGTAGGGCCCAGCGTGAGAAGTGATGGGAACACAAGACTTGTTCTTTGCAGACAAATATGTTATTGAAATTGGTGATCCAAGATACTGTCCAAAACTTTAAAGGTTTGCTTTGCATGCATTTTCAATGAAAAATGCAACAACTGGGTGTTTAATATAGCTGAACCTTTTGTTAGTAAGCAGAGTTGGATCAAACCTCAAAGAGTGATTGAGGCTGGAAGGAGATCATCAAGTCCAGCCCACCATGTGCTGGGCCACCTAGAGCTGTTTACCCAGGACCCCATCCAGTCAGGTGTTGGATATCTCCAAGGATGGAGCCTCCATAACCTCTCTGGACAGCCTGTGCCAGAGCAGGGTCGCCTTCTCAGTGAAGAAGGTTTTTTTGTGTTTAAATGGAATTTCTTGTATCTTAGTTTGTGCTTGGTGCCTCTTGTCCATTCAGTGGTCACCACTGAGAAAGACCCTGGTTCCCTCTTGTTCATTCCCTCCCATCAGGTGTTTTCACCCTGCTAAAGGCCTCTTGAGCTAAGCCATCTTTTCCCCAGGCTGAGCAGTCCCAACTGTTGGCCTCTCCTCATGTGACCAATGCTCCAGTCCCTTAACCATCACCGTGGTCCTGTGCTGGGCTCACTCCAGGGTGTTTCTGTCTCTCTTGTCCTGGGAAGCCCCGTACTGGACCCTGCACATCAGTGATGGGCAGAGGGGCAGGACCACCTCCCTCTCTTGCAGGCAATGCTCTGCCCAACATAGCCTAGTGCACTGGTGGCCACCTTTGCCTTGAGGGCATATTGCTACTCATGGTCCACAGGACACCCAATGCCTTCTCTGCAGAGCTCCTTTCCAGCCTGGTTGGCCTCCAGGATGTACTGGTGTGTGGCGTGTATGGGGTTTGTGTGGCAAGGTTTTGGTAGCAGGGCACTGCTGGGGTGGTTTCTGTGAGAAGCTGCTAGAAGCTTCCCCCATGTCTGATGGAGCCAATGCCAGCCGGCTCCCAGATGGACCCACTGCTGGCCAAGGCTGAGCTCATCAGTGGCAGTGGTGGTGCCTCTGGGATAATGTATTTAAGAAGGGGAAAAAGAAAACTGTGCTACTGCAGCGGAAGAGAGGAGTGATACTATGTGAGAGCAACATCCCTGCAGCCCCCCGGTCAGCGCAGGAGGGGCTCCGGGCACCAGAGCAGAGATTCCCCGGCAGCCCATGGTGAAGCCCATGGTGAGGCAGGCTGTACCCTCAGCCCTTGGAGGTCCATGGAGGAGCAGATCCCCACCTGGAGCCCATGGGGGACCCCGTGCTGGGGCAGGGGGATGCCCAAAGGAGGCTGTGACCCTGTGGGCAGCCCATGCTGGAGCAGGCTCCTGGCAGGACCTGTGGTCCCATGGAGAGAGGAGCCCCGGCTGGGGCAGGGTTGCTGGTGGGGCTTGTGCCCCCACGGGGACCAGCACTGGCGCAGCCTGGGCCTTAAGGACTGTACCCCGTGGGAGGGACTCACGCTGGAGGAGTTCATGGAGGCCTGTCTCCCGTGGGAGGGACCCCACGCCGGAGCAGGGGAAGAGTGTGAGGAGGAAGGAGCAGCAGAGACAATGTGTCATGGGCTGACCACAACCCTCATTCCCTGTCCCCAGGAGGAGGTAGAAGAAATCGGGCGCAAAGTTGAGCCTGGGAAGAAGGGAGGGGTGGGGGTTAAGTGTTTTAAGATTTAGCTTTTATTTCTCATTACCCTAACACTGATTTGATTGGCAATAAATTAAATTTTTCCCCAAGTCAAGTCTGTCTGTGACAGTAATTGGTGAGTGATCTCCCTATCCTTATCTCTACCCACGGGCCTTTCATTCTGTTTTTTCTCCCCTGCCCAGCTGAGGAGGGGAGTAACAGAGTGGCTTTGGTGGATACGTAGCATCCAGCCAGGGTTAACCCACCACATGGAGCTGTCCCTCCCCAGTGACAGGAGTTGGCATTTCCCTTGGTTGAACTTCATGAGAATCCTCTCTGCGCATTTCTCCGTGCTTTCCAGGTGGATCAGACTCCTGCTCTGCCTCATCACCCAGCTCATCAATGAAGATGTGCAACAGTCCTGGCACGAGTATGGACTCCAGGGTATGCTGCTGGTGACTGGCCTCCAGCCAGACTTCATGCCACCAGTCACAACCTTCTGGGCGAGTTGTATTCACTCCACTTTGTTGTTTGCTTACTAATGTCTGTGCAGGACTTGCCAGCATATACAACAAATTCTAAATATTAGCTGACTTTACAATTTCTTTTCCAATCTGTGCTGTTGCTAATTTATTGAAAGGGAGGGTTAATTGTCAGTGTTTCTTAAGTATTTTGAAGGCTGAAAGATATGTTGAAGCAGTAACTGGGAAGTTACCATGATCTGTGGTGTCAGTAAGGCAGTAGGTGTTATGGCTTATGCCAAAGATGTGGGTAATCAACAAGACTGAGCTTCTGCTGTGCCTTTCACCTGGGAACTCTGAAACTGCGAATCCTGGTCGGTTCTTACATTAGTTTGGAAAAACATGACTCAAACAGGCTAAACTATTTGTCCCTTTGTTCTACAGCAGCCAGGCTGCATGGGGTTTTTTGCAGGCTGCTGTGCTGGTGCAGTATTTTTGGCAAGGTTTTGTGTTGCCTCTCCTTTTTAAGCCATATTCTGTGTGTGTATATATATATATACACACACACATATATATATAACTATAGTTGGTTCTGTCTTTCAAATGACCCACCCTCCCTGCGTTTAACAGCAAGACTGAAACTGGCTCACCTGTGACACCAGCGGGGTATGAGATGGTTTTGAGGTTAATTTTACAGCAGTAGGAGCCCCTGTTTATTATAGAATCATCAAATGGTTTTGGTTGGAAGGGACCTTTCAAGGCCATCTAGTCCAGCCCACCTGCCAGGGACAGGGACACCTCCCACTAGACCAGGTTGCTCCAAGCCCCATCCAACCTGGCCTTGAACGCTTCCAGGGATGGGGCAGCCACAGCTTCTCTGGGCAACCTGTGCCAGTGCCTCACCACCTTCAGTGTAAAAAATTTCTTATATCCATTCTGAATACACCCTGTTTTAGTTTAAAACCATTCCCTCTGTTGCTACAGGGGACATCTGAGATAAGGCTGCCCATGACTGTGTTGCACAGCAGGCTCTGAAGATGACTGGTGCTGGTGGTGGCAGCAGCTGTTTTAAGGAGCGACCTCCACTGTAAGAGTAGGTAGACGGCATCTGATGGTGAACCTTATAAAGAAGTTGGGGAAGGCATCATTATTACATGGATGTTGCTGTGGGGTTTGCTTTCAAGCCACGAAGGTAGTGGAGCAGCCTGGGAAATGCTTTGTGCTCGGGCTGGGATGCCTGCTGTGCAGGGACAGCTAGTGCTCTAGGAAGCACTTAGCTGGCTGTATGGGAATATGCTTGGTGTGCAAAGCCTGTATGTCTGGTGCCTGGTGGTGTGGTGGGTCTGGTGGGAGTGTCTGAGATGTCCACCTGATGAGGGATCGCTGGGCACTGCTGTCCCTCCTGCTGCAGGAGGGGATGTGACCAGTAGCCACAGTTGGCTGAAATGCTGTTCAGGGGAGTGAATAGATAAAGAGGTTTTTTTCTGGCTTAATGTTGCTTGGAGATAGGAATATAATGGCCTGAAGGGCCTGAAGGGTTGAAGGCAGCACTGAACAGAAGCTTCTTTCAATCTGGAAGGGCGAGCTTCCCAACAGTGTGAAAATATCACCCCAAAATAACAATTTTTCCCGGTTACTGCTAACGGCCTTAGGTGGTGACGCAGCAAAATATATCTACTCGACTTGGGCTGTGCATAGTGTTTGTCCAGAAGATTTGAGTTACATGTCTTTGGCTTGTTTTCACCTGTAGCCTCGTGCCACCCTGTCTTAGCCAGAAATAGCAAACGTCAAACTTTCTGGCATTTAAATTGTTCACCTGATGAAAGAGCAGAACAAGGAAGGGAACCTGGCAACTTCTTCTATCCATCTAGGTGTGCTGGCAGCCCAGTGGGATATGTGTGCTGGTCGTGTGCAAGCTGGTGGCTCACAAAGCCCATAGCTCACAAGCCAAGTTCTTTGCCTGGCTGCTGGAACAGGAGGAAGTTGGTGAAGGGAGGATTGTGTCAACTATTGCCCCAAATGAAATGCTTTATGTGAAGAAAAGTAAAACAAGGAAATGTTTGTGCAGGCCAATGGGCTGCTGGACCTTTCTGGCAGAGAAGGGGGATTTCCATGTGCATCTCCAGTGAGATGGTGCCAGCTCCACCTTCGCTTCACCCTGTTCACTTCGCGGGTGGAAACATACTGGTAAAATACCAGAGTGGGCTCAGAAAATGGTTACAGATGGCTCATTAATTCCTGAGGGCGGAATCCTTCATTATTTTGAGTGAACCAGAGAGGTTTCAGTTAAGTTGAACCCTCAGCTCGACTCTTCAGCACTGCAAAGTGGCAAAATTTTGTTTGTATTGCAGTCCAGGCCATTGTGGAGCCACTGGCTGTGGAAATGTGCCTTTGCAGGAGCAGAAGATCCTTTTGCAATTGCTCTGCCTACAAAATCTTCTATTGTCCTCTTTGCCTTCTGCAGAGCATGGGCTGAGCATGCTCAGCAGAGGGAGCTGCAGCCCCGCCAGCCTGCTCCATCCCTGCTTTTCCCTGAGATAGGGCTAAGTGCAAATCATTTAAACATATTTATCTGGTTCAGTGTGCAGCCACGGGATTATGAAGGTCGTTTCTAACTATATTGAGTTTGAAGCTGAAAACCGTTCAGCGTGAGAGGTGTCTGTGTGCTGTTTGTTTGAAGTTGCATGAACTTTTGATAGTGCGAAGTACAGTCCTTGTTGCAGGAGACCTATAGCTCTAAATATAGGTGTGCCTGTTTGACCTTGCTGTTGTATTGATCAGGGTATTGGCATTCTGGTGACCCGAGGCTAGGGGCATAGGCAGGCGATGGATGAATGTCTCCATGCCACAGTGAGGTTGCTCTCATTAGCTCTCGGCTCTAACATTGAGCAGAGCTGGGGTTGGTGTGAAATCACGGCTGCAAAAATGGGCTGGATCTGAGCGCTTCACCCGGTGCGGGATTTTGAACAGAAATGAGGAACCAAGCTGCCTGTCTCGCCCCTGAATACTTGGCTAATGAGGCTGGTTCATAACGAAGACCTCACTGGGGAGAACATCTGTCCACCAAAGTACCCAGCAAGCAGCTCAAGAGCAAGGGGGCTTGGCTGCTGGACTGGTGCATCCCGCTGCCATCCCTCTGCATCCCCTCTGCCAAACAAATGTAAGTGAGGAGAGTTTCACCTATGGAGAAGTGGGACAGCAATGCCAGCACCTCTGCTTTCCATGTGCCCGAGTGGATGGTGAGTTATTTAGCTTGTTGTTTTAGTCAGCACCTAGCCAGCTGATTGCTGCTTAATTTCTGGAGGGAGCTTCACATCTCGCTGCTCCATGTTGGGATGTGATGCCATTTAGCTGGAACGAGGGTCATTAAAAGTCCGATATTAATGAGGACTGCTAGACATCCTCCCCTGCCAACGCAGCATCATTCTTTGGCGCGAGCTGCCTAACTGAAAATGGCCAAGTGACGGAGGGAATGGCCCCCCATGGGCCACCCCATCTTGCAGATTTGTTATATTAAGAACTAATTTTTGTAGCAGTTTGGGACCAGCAGTGAGGAGGAGTGTGAGAAACTGCGGTGTGTTCCAGGAGACTTGGAATTTCATCAGGATCAGCACTGCAGATACTGTCTTTTCAGCTACTTTAATTTGTATCATCAATTTAGATTCTGTTGTTGGAATAAAACCTCTAAAACTTAAGACACCTTTCAGGGCATTGCATGCTGCTCCGCTTCATTTTGGTGGTTAAAGAGGTTAGAATAAATACCAGCAAATATTAAAATAGACTTCGCTTTGCTTTGCTTCCTGGTGGAAAGAATTCCCAAAGCAGCTGAAAATATAATGACATTGCTCCAAAAAGCAGGCAGTGCTTGGAAGACAGAAGGTTGCGTGTCTGGAGGTTGGCTTCCCATGTCCCCTGAGGGTCTGTGCAGTATCTTGTGGTCCAGAAATATTCATGACTTCAGAAGCACTGAAATTCTGTGTCAGTATTTGTTACCTCTTCCTAGGTTTCTGCTCATGTCTTCCATTTCTATTTTTGGAGTCATCCCTCTTGGTAGTTCTTCTAAAAATACTTAGATCACTATAATAAAAAGTTGATATTCTTGTGCTCTTATAAGGTAGTCTTGCTGCTTTGATCTTTATCTACAAATAGAGTCCATGCATGGTGATTTGATTCAAATTTCGTTATCCCCCTTTAATATCCAGCTTTGTGTACTCCCTACTGTCACTTTCTTAGTCTTTCTGGATTTTGTTTTTGTGAAATTGCAGTTTATCTTGCTGCTTCTCACTTACTTTTTATAGACTGCAGTTCCTTCAGGCTTCACCCCAGTTGTGTCGTATCAACAGTGAGGAAATTCATTTTGTATTTAAGGGTTAGCAGTGATAAGTTTTGCATAATGCACAACTTTTGTTTATTATTTCAAATGTGGATTTTTTTTGTTACAACTGTAGAAGTGTGGAGTTCTACTTAAAAACAAGCAGCAGATCTCTCCTTATGGATCTGTCCCCCTCTGTAATTTTCTCCTTTATGAATTTGGTACTGCTAGGATCTAGACTAGATGACAGAAACTTTATTTAAGTAGACCTTTTTTTCTTATGGCCATAGCAATTTCCTTTTGCAGCATGGATGTATGATTTTATAGATGATTTAAAGCTGCTGTGGCATCAGACTCCATCTACAAAGGGCTTGGGGCTATGTCCTCTAGCAAAGTTTTTAATCAGGATTTTAACTTGACTGATTTGCATTTTATGTGGTTTCTCAGGACAGTGTGGGGGTGAACAGCCACATTTCAAGACTTAATTAGTCTAAGCTTTAAAATGCTCATTATTTTTAAGGTCATTATTTCAAACAGTCTTTTATGTCTTAATGTTCTTACCAGGGTCTTTTGTTTACTACAGTGTGCCTCTTATTATTAACCAAATAACCAAGTATTGGAAAAAGGTATTATTAGGGAATAATAATAATAAACCCTTCTGCGTTACTTCTCAGAAGAGAAAGTTAAAATACAAATTCTCCCATAATCCTGTGGCTCTTGATTGTTGGGAGGAGATCTGCGGCAGGTCGATTTTGGTTTTGCAGAACTGCACCTGAGCTGTGATGGAGATTTGGGGGTTTGCAGACCTGAGCAACAACACAAACTGAAGTTATTTATTCTGCTGCGAGCCAAATTAAGGATCACAGTACTTCCCTTACTGGGTAAAAACCTCAGTTTTTGAAATCTGCAACTTGGATTTAATATTGACACTGAGCACCTATGTACCCACAGTAGTCTGGGAAAAACTTCTGTGTACAGTTGTGAGACACATGAGTTTGTCATCCCTACGAGGATGGGATCAGAAGAAGGGGAAATTCTGAATTTTCTGTTTCCTGAAATTCTGCAGCCAGTGAGTGCGTGAGGCAGAAGTGCTGTTTGACTTCGTGTCTTGTTTGTGAAGGCTTCAGCAATTTCAGGTTGTATAACTGAGTGATGTATAATCGAGAGTTTAGTTAATCTCTATTGGCATAGTCTTTAATAGGAATCACACAGTCACAGAATGGTTGAGGTTGGAAGGGACCTCTGGAGATCACCTAGTCCAGCCCCCTGCTAAAGCAGGTTCTCCCAGAGCAGGCTGCACAGTCACGTCCAGGTGGGTCTTGGATGTCTGCAGAGAAGGAGACCCCACAGCCTCTCTGGGCAGCCTGGTCCCATGCTCTGTCACCCTCACAGTAAAGAAGTTCTCCCTCATATTCAGGTGGAGCTCCCTGTGCTGCAGTTTGTGCCCGTTGCCCCTTGTCGTGTCACTGGGCACCCCTGAAAAGAGCCTGGCCCCGTCCTCTTGGCACTCGTCCTTAAGGTGTTTGTAGATATTGATGAGTAAGAAATCAAGCAAAGTGGGCACGAGGCCTTCATGGATGAGCAAGGAGCTTCTGGCAAACCTCAGACAGAAGAAGGAAGTTAACGTGATGCGGGAAAGGGGGCAGACCATGTAGGAGGAATATAGGGCTGTTGTCAGAGCATGCAGGGAGGCAGTGAGGAAGGTAAGGTCCAGTTGGAATTAAACCTGGTGAGGGATGTGAAGGACAATAAGAAGGGCTTCTTCAAGTACATCAGTAGGAAAAGGGTAACTAGGGAAAATGTGGGCCCACTGCTGAATGACGTAAAGATTCTCTAGTCTTTAGGGAATTAACAGGAGAGGCTCTCACTGTAATGGTGTAAATGCTCCTGGGTTGTGCTGTGGCATCACACACATGAAGGAGCTGTACGAACAATGGATGCTGGCCGAGTACAAATGCACTTACTGCTAGAGATGATGCACTGGCTCGTGATGACTCAGTAGTGTTTTCCATCTCTGACTTTTGAGATGCTACATTTTTTTAAATTGTAAAATTAAGTTGCCCCTTTGCTGCAAGTTGAAGTGATACAGAAATAACTGTTTCCTCTTTTGCCTGCCTTGTCACGGGATTGTGACCAACAGAGCCGGGGTGGACTGAGGGATCTGTTCTACAGCTGGGGGAGAAAATTTCTCTCTTCCTTGTCCTTCTCATCATCCCCAGTGGAGCTGCCTGGTTTAGGTGTTTATTATTTTCTTTTTTTCAAAGATACCTCCTTTCTGCTCCCACCAGTTACAGTAGCAGGGATGGCCACACTCATTCTTGCCATGCATTGGATGTAGGTGCTGCTGTTTGCTACCATGGAAGTATGCTCTATGTCAGTAAGCACTAAAATGTTGGAAGAGCTGCTTCTAGTTCTATCTCCAGGTTTTCCACCTGCAGCTTTAGTGCTGTGGGCCATGAAGGATTTTTTTTTCAAAAGAGGTAACCTGAGAGTGGGTTTCAGCCACTAGAGTGAGAGCAATGTCTTGATAGACATGGGCTGTCCTCATTAACAGTTGTCTTGGAGGTCAGAGGACGGAAACTGGTCTCAGTCCTAATAAAACATAGTAAATTGGGGTGTTTGGGGCTGCAGTCTAATGTTTGCACTGTACACAAACTCAGCCCAATGCTGAACATGAGTTAGAAATACACTGAGCTGAGAGCTGGCAGAGCACGGCAGGTGCACCACTGGTGTGAGGTCTTCCTGAATCAACGGTTTGAGTTTCTAACATGCTTGGAAACCACTTTGGCCCAGGTGGGTGACTCTTCGTTCCCATACTTTCTGTTCCAAGTCCTGTAGGCAAAATCAACCTTAACCTGCACATTCTCAAGCTGTTTTTTTCAGAAGAGAGATGCCAAAGGGTTAAATGGCTGTGTTAATCCTGGTGTTGGTCTCTGTGTGACCTTTTGGCTGGAGACCTGGAATCTTAAAGGCTTTGAGCTCCAGTTAAAGTTTTGGCTCAGTGAGCAGCATTGTCAGGATTACATATTAATTTAAGGCATGTGAAACTATGGAATAAATGGGTTTGAACAGTCCCTTTCTGGAAGTGATATGATCTAGGCTCAGAAGGTGGATCAGGAGAATAGAAGCTGCCTGAATTGTTGAAGCTGAGGGGTGCAGATCATTTCAAGCGTGGAGTGGGGAAGGCATTGCTGATACGGCGGAAGGGGAGCAGGTCTCTTCTCAGTTGCCTTTCAGATGCCAACACCTGGTGTCGCCGTACACATCTCCGGTTTCATGGGGGAAAGTGGAGCAGGAGATGAAATATCTGGCTTGGCAGGTCGAGTGCTGGAGGAAACCGGCTTTTCCTTCATGAATAGGGATGAGAGGGCAGGAGGAGGAGGTTGGGTCTGGGAGCTGCAAGCCCTGAGCTCTGGTGGAATATCAGAATAGTACTGTTGGTCCCCTCTCTTTTAGTCACAGCTGCAAAATTATGTCGCCATCTTTACCCTTCTTCATTAAAAAAAAAAATTAAATTAATTTCATCACTTGGCATCATAGATGCATGAGAAGTTTCTCCACTGAGAAGAGACCTTCCAGGCAGTTTGTCACATGAATAACCAAGTAATGGCAGCTCTTGAAGACCGCAAACTTGACCTGCTGTTTCATATGCGAATAGATGGATTTTAATTAGCTCCATAACTTGCTCTTTATTTCCCAAGTTTGTTGCAGGTGGATTTGAAAGCTGTTGGCAAGGTCAGAGAGCTTGTGCGACTTAATCACACAGAAAACTATTGTTTTCTCCCTTTGTTCCTTTAAAAAAATAAATACCCATGGCTAGGAATAAATCTGAGACGCTAGCACTACAAAAATGCTGTGCTCACAAAATTTGAAAGTTGAGAGAATTTACAAGGGTGCTTCCTCTTGCACATTGCACAAGGGGTGTGTGTGGTGGTTTTTGTAGCTGTTACAGTATTTTAAGGTTTCATTTAGCAGTTTTTAAAAGAGTAGAAGGTATTCCAAGCACATGGCATGGCTAAACTAACACGGAGGGAGGCTGCAGTAAGGTGGGGCTCCAGCCATGATTAAAAAACTGATTTTAATAATGAATGGTTTATTAAATTGTAGTGACAACTTGCATTTTACTAGGATTGAATGTATTTCTCCCTGTTTTTATTTGAAGAGTGAGCCAGAATACAACTGACATACAACTTGCAGAAGACACCTGAGCTGTGGATGGGAGAGGCAGGAAATAACTTTATTTTTAGAATTTATATAAAGCAGAGGTTCTTAATATTAGTGTCTCAGACTCAGTCTTCACTGGGGGGGGGGGGGGGAGGGGGGCCCCCCCCCCCCCCAAAAAAAAAAGCTATTTGAGTATCTTGATGTGATAACCTACTGGAGAAGTAGTTTGTGCTTTGGTGGTACCACCAAGGTGAACTTCATACACCCTTTAAAGCCTTTTAGCTTACTTACAGTGAACTAAAGTAGCATCTCTCTTAGGATTTTGCATGAAAAGGGTCATCAATAACATTAAAAATTAAAAACTTACTTTGAAAATACAGCTTTAACTGTAGTATCAGTTGAAGCAAATGGTGCTAATCCCAGTCTTGTATTCCCTGACATATTTCCATAGGGGAGATATCCCATATTTCCATTTTCTAGTTATTCTACAGATCCATTAAAGTCAGGAATTCTGTTTTTTTCCCTTCACAAAGCAGATGCTGCTTTCATACAGCCCAGGATTTTTTTCTCTTTCTGTGGAATCCTTGAAATCCACTATGGAGATGTAAAATGCTGTCATGGCATGTGCTTGTCTATGGAAACACTTTGGAGGAGCACTTGCAAGCAGTGCTGGCAGCATTTTCCCCATTGTGCTGTACCATCCACTAGACAACAGTGACAACTATTAAGGAGCAATATTTTATCAGATTGGAGCAATATTAGATCAGATCAGTGGTAAATTATTTCTAAAGCAGGTGTATATAACAATACAGAAAGCTGAGGGGAGCTTTTTTTTTCATATTTCGTTAGAATTGGTGTTGAGTCAATCGGTGATGCCTCGTCACTTGCCAGCTCCCTCTTTGGAAGCAGATGCTGAGGCTTTCTATGGGAATTGTCTTGGGTACATTGTCAGGGGCAAACCTCTTTGGATAACAGCTCCAACCACTAAATAAAAATTTAAAAAATTGCCCTGGAGTGGGTCTGCTTGGTCACTGGTAGGAAAGCATCACACTTCCCAAACCCTACTGCTGCATGAGCATCCCTCTAGGATTATCCACAGCATTTTCCTGCTGCTGTAGGTACCTGCAAGGTGGGAAAAGACTAGATATAAGGAAGAATTTTTTAAGATGAGGATGGTGAGGTGCTGGAACAGGTTGCCCAGAGAAGTTGTGGACACTCCATCCCTGGAAGTGTTCCAGCCCAGGTTGGATGGGGCTTGGAGCAACCTGGTCTAGTGGAAGGTGTCCGTGCCCCTAGCAGAGCGGTGGAACTAGGTGGTTTTCAAAGGTCCTTTCCAACCCAAACCATTCTGTGTTTCTGTGATTCTAAGAGGAATGGTCTAGTGCGGGAACAGTGGGATGGCTGTTGGGGCCTGGACCCTTCCAAGGACGGACTCTCTGCACTTGCTGACCTGGAGGACGGAGCAGGAACTGGCATAATTAAAAACCACTTTGCCATCTAACAAATGCCTTCATTGTTTTAGTTCCTCATTAGTTAATTTTCTTCTAATGAGGCTCTGTTAACGTAATCATCTGACATTGGGGAAAAAGAAAGTGGGGGGGAGAACCCAAGTTAAAAAGAGCCTAATTAGCAAGTTAATTATAGCGAGCAGGGAAATTTTCTGGTTATATAAATAAGCTATTGTTATGCACACACAAGCCAGGCCATGTTAAAAACTGCCGCTAACTGTCTAAGAGGTCAGGCAATCACTGTAATGCAGCATAAAACAGAAGTAGGGCTTGTTTGGTGGGACGCCTCATTAAGTCTTGGGGTCCTTTCCTGCCAGAAAAAGGGAGTCTGAAAATCCACGCGGTTCCCTTTCCCTCCCTCCCTCCCTCCCTCTTCCTCCACCTCGCAGCTGAAACCAGAGCGGGCAGGATCGGGATCGGCAGGGCTGGGAGGTATAAATCGGGGGGGCAGCCCCTGCCCTGGCGGGAGACAGTGCAGAGGGGCTGTCAGTGATGCCGTCATGCTGAACAAGAAGAAGTACAACGTGAATGGAGATTCAGGGATTAAAGCCCAGGTGAGGGCAGTCTTTAGTACCGTAATACCATTTTTCTACTTGAAAGTACATTTGTTCCTCTCTACCCCAACCTTTTCCCTCCTTTTCTTGCTGTTCCCCCACAGTCACTTATTTCTGGAGCTGACTGCATCCCCCTGCTTAGAGAAAATCCCAGTCTCTGGAGGACTTCTCTTCATTTTCTCTGGGGAGCAGGAGGTTTGAAATGATGAAGTGTTGTGCCAAATATGTTGCTCTGGGGTTGTTCTTCAGAGTACCATGATGGAGGAGTCCATGGGTTTGCAAGCAGGGAGATTGCCCAGGAAAACCTCGGATGATGAAACTTTTTTCTCTGGGTGAAGCAGCGTAGAGTGGCTCTTCACGGTAGAAATCCCAGGTCGAAGTGAGACTTAGCTCATTTGAAATGTAATGAGCATGCACCTGTATTCAGAAGTCATTAACCCCTTGTACCTCTGGAGGTGAGGTTTTTCAGCTTGAAATGTTTTTTTCCTGTTGGAAGTTGAAAGCAGCGACGTTTGTGTAGCTGCAGAGCAGGTTCGACTCCTAAATACAAGCAGCTGCAGCTCTCAAAAGCTTCACAGCCTCACAAAACCTGCACAGACTTTGAGGTTAAGTCTGTGCAAAGTTGGCTGTTACTTCCAGAAGCATTTTGGCATGAGCTGAGCGAGTTCATCCTGATACTAAATCACTGTTCTCATCCCCGTCTTGAATGCCCCATCTTTCTAGCCAGGCTGGAACATGACACATCTTGCCATCACCCACCTTGTGCCGTTCGGTAAGGATTTAAACCAGAGTTTTGGTTTGGGTAAGCAAGGTCTGGTTTTCTCCTTCTGTCTGGATTGAGTGTACGTTGCTGAGATTTCAACTCAAAAATAAACGTGTTGTGGGAACTTGCTTAAGGGTATATCTGTGTACCCTTTGCATGTCCACACAATACAAAATTTAGCACTGAATAAAGGTGGATACAATAGATGTCTTAAATCAGATTCCAGCATCCTTTCTTGCCTGGTCTCTCTGCTGCTCAAAGGATAAAGCTAAGAGACATTGGTGAAGTGTCAACACAACCTAAAAGTAGACCTGAGCCTTGACCTGGCCCCTTCCTGATGTTCTCCCCTTCTGGTGCTTCCTTCTACCTCTTGGCTGTCAGTGGCTTGCTCAGCTAAAGCTAAACCCGTTTTGTGGGAGCCTTTAAAGGGTTTAACCCTTAATGGCATTGAGGGCAGGGTTTATTATAAAGTCTAGTTTTGGTTCTGCCTAATTTGGTTCATGACTTTGCTTTTTGGCATGTACTTGCCTATCAGTCTTGGATGTGGAAGTACTTCAAGAGCTCTGCATGCAATTATCAATAGTACCGTGTCACTGGAAATAGTTGCATTGAATGTCCTTGAAGAGATTATGTGGGAAAGGAAAATGTTAATTGTAATACAAATTATTCACCCTTTGTTAGATTTCCAGACTCTCACTTTGCTGAGAGCATAGTTTCACACAAATAACCTGATGCTTAGATGAAGTTGCTCAGCTGTCAAGGGATTTGTTTTAAGGGGGGTGGGGAGTTATTTCAGGCCAACAGCTTCATAGAAAAGGAATATAAAAACTGGCATATGTGCACAAAGACCCCATCCCGCCGGGATCAGAGGTGTTAATCCACAATGCAAGTGTTGACTGTAATATGAGTTTGACATGGGTTTTTTTCTTCCCCTGTGTGTTTCCTGATCCGGTGTCACTCTGTTGTTTGGTTTGAGATTAGCAGAAAAGAAGGAGCTCCCAGGGGCTGCTGCAAATGCTCTCCCAGGTTCTTTCCCTCCTCCCCAGCAGCCTGGACTAGCTGTCCCTGGGCCAGCTCGGACTTAGGTTCACAGGGGACTCTGAAAGAGCTACCTGAGATGCTGATCACCTTTTTCCTTCACTTACTGGCCCAAAAAGCAGAGCACCAACTCTGTAGCATCACCAGTCCATCTCAAGTGCAATGTCAAGTGCCGTTACTTAAACCATTGAACTTGAACTTGAGTTCCCAACAGGATCAAATTCTTTCTGGTTAGGTGACTTCTTTAAACAAAACTAACTTCTCAAAATATGCCCAAGGGGTTAGTTAATAGACTCAATTAATGGCTTTCAGTATTTTGGAGATGTAAATATTTAACCCTGTTGTACCAGACTGAGTCAGTTTATGCTTGTAGCAAAGTCCAAGGAAATTTGCAATTGGAGGTTGTGTTTCCAGTTTCCCTGAGATTTATCATGTCTCGTGAACATAGTGGGAGCATCAGTGGTCGGCTTACAAAGTGATGAGCACAGAGAGTTAGAATATTTTCTAACAGGTTTTTCTTTCTGAATGCTTACATATGGCCCAGTAGCCACATAGAGATAATTAAAAAGGATGTTGAGCTGCTGGTGTGGGTTTGAGATGTGCTGTGTCCCTTGGGTAAGGCAGTTGGGCTCTGAGCAGGCTTGGTGTTTGCTGAAATGCATCTGATGTCTGTGAAGCTCTTTTGGGGTCACAAGCTGCAGGTCGGTGCTGATGTGAGCAGGGAAGCATTAAGACAAGTTCAACATGAGGTAGACGTCAACAGGGCACGGAAGAATTGCGTTTCTACTGTAAAATCACTAACAGTCATCTGTAAGAGCAGATGTTCAGTGTATGTGAAAACCTGGATTTGAGGAGTTTATGGTAAGGAAATACTGACTGGCTTTCTTGCTGTTCTTTTCAACCAAGGGCAGGAGTAAAATGAAGCTTGGAGAAAGATGTTCTTCTTTAAGTACCAGTGTTAAATCTCATTTTCCCCTTAAAAGTGCATAGATAAAAGTGACACTTCTTAACCTATCCTTTCTGTCCTCTCTGTGCTTTGGAGCAGATCAGCTTTGCTGACTTAAATATTTATCTCTTGGCTGGGCAGTTATTGCAGCTGTAGCATGGGCAGGGCTGAGCCTGGTTGTGCTCAGCTGCTTTCAAACCTACTGGTGGTCTTGGGGCTTCACAGATGTTCCTGGGAAGTCTGAAATCTTCATTCCTTGGTGATGACTGAAATGGAAATGGGCTTGATTCTTCATCTTGGGTGAGAAGGTTGCTATTTGTCATTCATAACAATTTGTCACAATGAGATGAGCTCCATGAAAAAACAAGGTAGATGCAAAATGCCACAAAATATTGCTGTTACATCCGTTGCTGAGGTATTATTGTAGGCACTGCTGGTAAATGATAGTTTGTTCCCTTTCTCCAACTTGGATAATCACATTTTGCCAGCCTGCACATCACTTCATTTACATGCCTTATCCTTCATTTCTTGATTTGTTCTATAAAGTTGTGTACTCTTGAATGCAATACTCTTAAATACTTGTGCTCCCCAGGCGTCCATGATCCCAACAGTTACAACAGCCTTGAGTGATGTATCTAATCTGAAATGTTTCTTAATATAGAGCGCAGCTGGAAGCTGTATTCATTACTCGAAGTGTTTTTATTTTTGCCTTTTGTGTTTTGTATAGCATATAGGGAGCATCTCATACTAGTCACCGCAATAAACGTTGCGAGAAGGGTCAGTGTCCGCATCAGCTCTGCAAATGTAGGGTGGCCCTAATAGGGCTTCTCTTGCAATGAATAACCCTTATCATCAGCATTTTGGAAAATAAGTTTGTGTGTAACGGGGACAGCAGCTTTGTAATTTGTGTGGTTAAAAGAGGAGTTTCAAGGTATTTGAAGGACAAGTGTGTTGATGCTGCGTCTGGTGGAAGGTCTGAAATTAAACAAAGTAGGCAATTTAGCATACCCTGTTCCAAATTAAATAACAGGAATAATAATAAATAACAATTCAGCGCATAACTGAGGTGGTGTCAGTGTCTGCTTAAGGCTTTGGGTTCTTGGGATTAATCTTCTCTATCAGACTGTTGGGGTTTTATGTCTGACTTAACTATTAATTTCCTTTTAACAGATCCAGTTTGCTGACCAAAAGCAAGAATTCAACAAGCGCCCAACGAAGATTGGCCGCCGTTCGCTTTCCCGCTCCATCTCGCAGTCCTCTACAGATAGCTACAGCTCAGGTGTGTGCCATCAGCTGCACGTACAGCATCTCTGCAGACCACAGGGTTTGTCCTGTGTTTTACTCAAGCAACTCCCAGATCTGATGTGCGGTCGGTAGTGTCAGAGGGAAGGCATGGACAGAGGATTGTTGCTTTTTTTCTTGTCTTCATGTATAGTTGGGTAGGAAATGAAGTTACTCTGATTCTCTCAACACTTCTCATCTCTCCTTATAAGCCTCATGTGCAGTTGTTACTGGCTTTCCTCCTCCCTTCCCTTTCCTTTTCCTTCCAGGCTCAGCAAAACAGTGTTTCCACTGTTCGTGCTTGCATGTCATCTTCCCTTCCTGTTCTTGAATAAATCCATGTGGATCCCACTGTAGGTTTGGACTTGCCCATTGCACATGAAATTGGAGTCTTTGCAAGAGCAGTGGTGACCTTTGAAGGCTTTGCGTGTGTCTTCTGTGCCTTTCCTGCTGGAATCTGTGAAATGAAATTTTTAGCAAGCAAGCAGTGGACTTCTCGTTCGGTCTTGCTAGTTGTACTTACAGGAACTCACTGGAGAGGGAGGTTGGGTTTACTGGGGATTTTTTGTTTTCTTTTAAATTTCAGGGCTCTTCTGAAGCACCAGGTATATTTACAAAGATTGGTTCTGGAAACTTGCTTTGTCTGGACTAATATTTGGTGGTTGTGCAGCACCATCCAGAAACCTTCAGGCTCTGGTCCCCCTGGTAGGAGGCTCGTTCCTTTGAGAAGATGGCACAGCAAAGTTTTGTTTTGACCTGCATAGGTTGTTTTGTTTTCTATGAACATGCATCATTTTCAAGGGAGACAACTGAAACTTAATTTCTGGAGCAGTCCATGAAGGTTTCTTAAAACCCAGTCAAAGGGAGGTCCCATGAAAAACAGGTTAGTTACACTGAGTGCCCCATTCATCAAACATCCGACATTTAGAAATCAAACATTCAACATTTCAAACTGATGCAAAAAAGGCAGCACAAGAAAGTCCTGAAAACAAATCTCCTGGTGGAAACTGGCATTTTTTCCCTACAGGAAAGAGTGCAGCCTTGAGAGAATGACTGCTAAAACTTACCTTGACTTCGAGTGAAGAAGGCGAAGTTGCCCTGTGCTTTGCAAACAGTCTCTAATGTTTGTTAGAGACTGGCAACAAATAAGTTGCCAGTGGCCACAGAGTGCTGAGGAAGTTCAGTGCAACTGCACTTCCCAGCACGTAGGAACGTCACGGGCCCATTCAGTAAAACATTACGTGCCCAAGTGGCACCTTCAGCTAAATTTACCCTAGTCCAGTAACATCCATGTGGGACTGGTATCACACCTCACCTTCCAGTGTCCTCTTTTCTTTGTCTCCAAGTGTGTCATTAAGTACCGTTACTGTGCTGGAGACCTTATGTCACTTCAGGAGTTGTTTATGAGGATAGTGGCTTTCCAGGAATAGGGAGAGGTCATCGGGGATGCTCTCAAATTGTTCAGGATAGGTCCATCTGGGATCCTTGGCACTTTGAAGGGAATACTGCTTGCTACCTGAAAATACTGCAGGTACTGTCCTAGCTGAGACCATCACAGAAGGGAATTTGGATCCAATTCCCCATCCCTCAAGGAGTCTTAATGCTTCTGATCCCCTTCTGGTCCTGGCCTCTTGAAGAAGATGCAGAATAAATCAGCTTCTAACACAAGGCTGCAAGGATTGGAGATGTAAGTGTCTTTGAAACTGGCGGAGGTATTATTTCTCAGCTCCTCCTGACTGTGAAGGCAAATGATCAGGCCTTTCTGGTGATGTGTACCAAACTTCATGTTAGAGTACCGTCAAGAGCTCTGAGATGAGTATTCAGGTTGGAGGCCAAGGTCTGTCTGCAGACCTTGCAGAGGTCTGGCTTTATGCCAGGGCCATGGGGAATAAGGATCATTCATGGTGAGGCTCCACCACAGTCTTTCACTTAGTCCCTGTCTATACCATGGATGCACCCATCCATGATATGGATGCATTTTTTGGATGCTTGGCAGGTCACAGTGTATTTGAGGAGAACCTGGCTAGGTATCTGGTAGTTTGAAGCATCAGAGACCACAAGAGCTCAAAAGTGCATCCTACCCTGACCCTCCCAGCTAGATACCTCTTGTATAACAAGAAATAATTCTTTTTCGGGGTAGATTATGTGCTGTGAGGTATGGTTGCGTTTAGGTTGCATACTTTTCTGGCCATGGACAACTGCCATTCTGCACAGTGAAAGCCTGTGGCCAAAAATCAAATCTGAAGGTAGTCCACCCATATCTGCTTGTATGAGGGTGTTTTGGGTCATATCCCTCCTGCAGCTTCCAGCTGCATGTCTGCTGTTGAAGGAAGCAGGACAGAGCCCATGGGCTCACGCAGGGCTGTCCATGCTGTCCAGTTGTGTGCATGGATGGATGTGAGCCGAGCCCTGCTGTGCCAGCCAGCCACAGCACCAAAGACCAGTCCCTCGCCTATTTTATTTCCCAGGGTGGATGCAGCTGACAATTACAGCTCAACTTGATGCCCATCTGAAGTCCTAGTAGATCTTCACTGTTGAAGCTTTAGAGAATGTCCCTGTTCTTGTGCCTGGCCTGCCATGGTACGTGCCATAACCTATTGGGAGCAAACAGGGTAAAACCTCCTGTGTGTGATGAACGTGGTTTCATGGGGTTTTTTTGAGCTATCAGGAGATGGTGTACAGAGCAGCATGTGAGTGAGCAGCAAAGCATGGAGCAATCCTCTCTGCCAGCACAAGTGATGAGCTAGATGCCAACACTAAAGGGCAACCACATTAGTAGCGGAAGTTTGAGGAGCCAGGAAGTCTGAGAGGTTTAAACAGGGACATTTTAGCTCCGTGAAGTGTAGAAAGCCTCCACGAACTCAGGATCTGGCTCCTGGCTGACTGCTGCAATGAGACACTGTGTACAGAACTTGTAATTGAGCCTAGGTGGTGGGCCAGAAGTCTTCCTGACGTAGGGATGGAAAGCCTCTTTTTCATTTCTCTACTCATTTCTCTGATGTTAAGGTTATTGGGGTTGAGCTGGGACAGGAGCACACTGTGACAACCCACTAGGTTGAGGCAGTATTATCAGTCCTGCCCGTCTCCCATCCCTTCGGGCTGTAACGTATCTCAGAACCAGTCAGATAAGATGTCTGAGCAGATTTATATGAAGTGGCTTTGTGGCAGTAGTGCATTGCCCGTAACAGAGATGGTTACGTGTGTGCTCCCTGAAAAACATGGTAGATGAGGACCTACAAGCTTTTCACCTTTTTCAGCAACCCAGGTTTAGAAGAGCAAAGGTAACTAGTGGAAAAGTTGTGGTTATGTGGTCCTTTCAGCTCTGGGCAGAGGCAGGTGCTCACCTCCAGAAGGTGCAGCTGCTGGAGGTTGTGATCTGATCCTGGGCACACAAACAGTGAAAGCCATGCACAGTCTGATGGCTTCACCCTGGTTCCTGTGGAACAAGTGACTGTTCTTTGTCTCCTTTCCAGGTTCTTGGGTTGCTGCTTCTTTCATGTTGCCTTGTATTCTTGGAGGAACCTCCAGAGCCTCCTCCAGAGGCTTGGAGGAGCCCCCCAAGGTTGGGGACAACCTGGACGACCCATCACCCCTGCAGTGGCTGTGTTCCCACACAAAGGGCTTTTAGGAGAAATTGGGGAATGTGCATGCTGGGTCCTCTCGAGGGAGAAATCAGCTGGGGCTCTGTTTGCACTTTGTAAGCCATCTGGATTATGTTTATAATGGTATCATCTTGGGCAGCATGTTTTAAGCTGGCTTTAATGATTAGACTTCCCTAATACAGGTCTGTGATTAATATAACATTTGCACAGGTTTTACAACTCCATCCAATATCTAATCAGGGTATATTTTATAACTCATTTTTTAAGACTAATAGGCTGATTAGCCTGTCTAATGTCATTGTGTTTGCTCCTGATTCAGAGCTGAAAGAACTTGAAGCAACTTTGGGGAATCCTCCTCTGCCCCTTGCACTTAGCATCTCCTGCTAAAGCATCAGCAAATGCAATTAATTAGCTTGTGAAAGTATTACATTTCCCTCCTAATGAAAGCTGCTAGCCTGACAGTCAGGACGGAAGACTTCTATTCCCACGACAGTTGCAAGATGGGTGGATAAATCCCATTACTACCTCTCAGCATGGATCTTTGTCATTCTCTTTTTAGGGGTGAGCAGTAGCACAGTGTAAACAATCCATTAAGCCCTCCTGGGATGGAAAAAGGCTGGAAAAAAAAGAAGCGTGAGGAGCAGAGAGATGATAATGGAGGGGAAGAATCATGGAATCATTTAGGTTGGAAAAGACCTTGAAGATCATTGAGTCCAACCATTAACCCAGCACTGCCAAGCCCACCACTGAGCCATGTCCCTAAGCACCACATCTACACATCTGTTAAATCCCTTCAGGGGTAGTGGCTGCACCACCTCCCTGGGCAGCCTGTTCCAATGCTTGACAACCCTTTCAGTGAAGACATTTTTCCTAATACCCCATCTAAACCTCCCCTGGCACAACTTGAGTCCATTTACTCTCATCCTGTCACTTGTCACTTAGGAGAGAAGACCAGCCCCCACCTTGCTGCAACCTCCTTCCAGGCAGCTGGAGGGAGCGAGAAGGTCCCCCCTGAGCCTCCTTTTCTCCAGGCTGAACACTCCCAGTTCCCTCAGCCCCTCCTCATCAGACATGTGTTCCAGCCCTTTCCCCAGCTGCGTTGCTCTTTGGACACATGAGAGGAGTGAGGAGGTCCTCAGCTTTGGAAGTGGTGGGCGTGAGTGAAGGAGTGAAACTCAAGTGACTCTTACCTGAAACATGCATGGTGGGAAGGCAGTCATCCCAGCATCTCTGCTCAAAATGATGGGGAGGTGCCAGTGGTGTTTTAGTGATGCAAGAGAGGCCTGGGTGTGGAAACAGCATCTCTGCAAACAGCCTGTGGTTTCTTGCTCTTTCTGCCAATCAAAACTGGAAAAAATTGATCAAAATCATCAGCTGGTCTCCAAAATAGGTACAGTCCGTGAAGCTGTGATGTGAAAAAGCTTATTCCAAGGTGCCATGTGTGGCTAACTGAATTCTGCTAGAAGCAATAATGGGAAAAATGAGGGTGGTGAGGCGCTGGCACAGGTTGCCCAGAGAAGCTGTGGCTGCCCCATCCCTGGAAGTGTTCAAGGGCAGGTTGGACGGGGCTTGGAGCAACCTGGTCTAGTTGAAGATGTCCCTGCTCATGGCAGGCGGGCTGGACTAGATGGCCTTGAAAGGTCCCTTCCAACTCAAACTATTCTATGATTCTATGAAAAAACAGCAGAAACACTGCTGAACATGAAAACTTTTATCACTTGGTTGCTTTAAAGTACCGAGAATGAAAATACTAAGAATCTGTGCTGATCTGACTCTTCAAATTAGAAATAAAAGTCTCTTATCCATATTTGCTATTAGCCACCAGTTTTCTGTAGTAGTTCCACTTCATTTAAAATGAGTCATTTTTCTCACCAGAGGAATTAATTGTTTTCTGTGCTGTTTGGGAGGGGTTTACATGCCCAAGGACGCACCAGGATGTTTAACAGCGTCTGCTATTGCAAACCAGGGAAAGGCACTGACCTGACAGCTCAGTTTTGGAGTTGAGGGCATGTTTTGCCATTGTGCTGGGCGAATAACTTAAATTTCACTAACTGTTCTTTCCCTTTCTGCAAAACTCAGATAAGTGTTATCTGCTTGAGCAAAGGCTTTTGGGGATCAGCTGGTTTATATCAGCCCAGTGCTTTGAATACTAAAGCACGCAGCGTTGTGTATTGTGCACCGCATACACGTTAGGTGGGCAGTGAAATGGAATTAGAACCATAAATATCTTTAGTTAAAGGGCAATGTCTTCATCCTCATGCTGTTTCATAACTTTCAAAAGGCTATACGGAAAGGAAACAAGGTTTTTCTTTTTAGTTGGGCTGTTGTGGGCAAGGTTGACCCCTTTTTGCCCTTACCAATGCCAATACTACAGATGCAAGTGGATCCTCATGTAAAATAGTAAAATATTACCAAAGCTAAGTTTAGCTGAACTTAGGCTCTGACCTGGTCTTTGCTCGGTCAGGACATGGGCTGCAGGTGTCTGCTTTCCTCCCCCAACATTTTTCCCCTGGATAACAGTGCCTGAGACCTGCTGCTGTTTTCATTGAAATAATACAACTTATATTAAAATGGTATGTGGCTCTACAGAATGCCAATCCCAGTTATGAAGCTTTCATTATTCAACTTCTGGGTGATTGGAGATGATATTTAGGAGGCTGTTTGTCCCATTGGTTAATTGGATATTTCTAGATTACAGGTGGTAAGAATCGTTTCCTTTCTCTGCTTCATTTTCATTTTACAGAAAAGCAAGGGCAAAATTTAGTATTATGTATTAGTATGCTATTATACTACACTAACAATATTAGTTTAATTACCATAGTGCTATATGCACTATTCTATGTTATATGTACGTAACGGTAAAGAACCATCCGCATATGAAAATATGGTTGCCATCTAGGTGGGTTTTTTGTTTGAAAAAATTACTTTCAGCCCCCAGAATGAAGATCTGTGGTTTTAAAGAAACCTCTGCATAGATTAGCTGTCTTCAAAGAAATAATCCTCCTTTAACTAATTAATCCTTCCTTCTGGAGTCCTTGATACAAAAGCGCTTGGTATTATATAAGGTGCTCTTTTGTTATTAAGCCAGGCTTCTGGTCCTTCAAGAGCTGCTGTGGGATTGTGAGCACAAATTCAGAAATACATTGCCATCAGCGTGTTGTTTGCAGGGTCGGACTTGCCTTTCACACCCTGCTGAGGATGGAGCCTTTGCAGAGAAATTTCAGCAATGCATAATTCTCTGTAAGCGGATTAAGACCTGAGCGGGTCTTGGGGAGCCTGGCACACCAACAGTGGCAGCACTAAGCTTTTTTTCCTTCAGATCATTCAAGCGCTTCACATGGGCCAGAAGAGAAAGTAATCAGCTTGCTGGGTGCTGCAGGAAAGACGAACCCATGGCCGTGTTGGGGAGGAAGGGTTTAACTCTTTGGTTTGGATTTTCTGCTGTGAAAGTGCTAACAGAGCCATTGAAATTCTGGGCAGAGGGGTGGTTTGCCTTTACTTCAAGTTCTCTGAGGGCGCTCTTGGTTTCGGTCTTCACTTGAGATCTGGATGCTTCTGGAAGGCTGCAGCTCTTTGGGAACACTGGTGGGTGGTTCAACCATGCATGCCATTCTTACTGTAACACTGTGTAAGAAGTACTCACCCTTCCTACTACCTAATTCCTTTGGCAGAATTGGAGTAGAAGGTTGGGAATCTGTACTGACTGGTGAGTAGAACTCCCTTGGGTGTTTGGTGTAGATCATTCCCTCTTGGAGACTGTGCCAGGGAGAGAAGCTAGCTCACACACACAGCAACACCTTGCCCAAAGCCAGTAGCTGTTGAGTTTGACTATGCAACGTTTCCTAGGTAAAGATTTAACTAATGCTGTTCCAATGTTGTGGAAGAGAGCTCATCATCAGATGTGATGCCCTCACACATGTACGCATCATTTGCTAGCAATGCATGATAATGGCTAACTCCACCGAGGCTGTCATGGATAGTGCTGTTCTACAAAGGTGGTCCTCTTCTGCTGTAACAAATAATTTGATGCCAGGTCTCATGTTCATTTTAGATGAACCACGTGATCTGGGGAGTAAAGACTTGGAGTAGAAGCTCAGGGCAATTTAATGAGGAATGGGGAATGACCGTGTGGATGAGGCTTTGAGTCCTGGAAAGGTCCTCTGGAAGGGAAAGAGGAGTAATGCTTTCTAGTTCATCTCCAAGCCTTACGTGTTGCTTTGACCAGAAGATGAAAGGGGTCTGGTTTCCCACATGGGAGAATATTCCAGAGGAGAGCGTGGCACAAATGGTCTTTTAGCTGATCCGGTAAACTGGAAGCAGAAGTGGTAGCTAATTCATTGTGGCTCAAATTGAAAATGGACTCTACATGTGATTTTAGTAATCAAAATAAGTGGGAAGGGGGATTTCTAACTCCTTGAAGGGCTCTTCAGTAAATCTTCTTGCGTCTGCTATAGACTAGTTGCCTAACCAAAAGTTTGGAGCATGTTGATAGGAAAGGAAGGCAGTTCTTGACTGCAGTTGTAATTAATTCTGTGTTCACATGCACATCTACACCCAGAAGCCATATATCATCAAGAAGCATAATCTGATTCTGTGAGACTGTATGTTTGCTATCCGCTGTAGGCTCCTCACTTTGGAGAGAGGTAGTGCCATCTTTCTTCCTCTTATCAAAAGAGCAAGAGGGAGGAGGGGTTAAAGAAGATCCAGAAAGGCAAAAGATTAAATACACGTCCAATTGTTTGTAATTATAATAGAAAAGAAGGGGAATACCCAAGGGCTGGATTGAGCTGTCTGTAGATTTACAGAGTTGTTGGTGGGAAGGAACCACCAAGGGCATCTCTCCCCCCACCCAGTCAGAGCAGGTCATTGCCAGCACAGGATCAGGTGAGCCATGGCTCCCTCTAACCAGTTCCTGACGTCCTCCAAGGATGGAGAGCCACCACCTCTCTGGGCAACCTGTGCCAATGTTGCATTATCCTCCCCATGAAGAAGTTTCGCCCTACCATCCCATGTGAGCCTCCCAAGCCCAAGCAGCAACTTTTGGCCATTGCCCTTATTGAGGAACATTGGAACTGAGCAAATCCAAGGACTGGGAATACCACCATAACTGAACAATAATTAACTAGTGGCCTTCACCATGCTGTTGTTTAAAATGAAATAGGGTCTTGCACCTATCCTGTCTTTAATTACAAGTTTTAATGTTTTGGAAGTACTGAAAACATTAATAGGCATTTTTTGTTGGCTATCTTAGAGCTGTAAAGGCTTAAAATTTGGGAAGAAAGATGGGAGAAGGCCACAGAGGAGTTGCAAAGCATGAGGAGATGTGACCACAGGGGACATGGGCAGTGCTTAAGCTAATTACCTCTGGTGTGGTGTTCAGGTAGAGGTAGATGAGAGTGAGTAAGTCATTGCAGGTAAGAGCTGACTGTGGGGAAACTGTCATCGTAAGGAGGAGGGGAAATCCCAGCCGAGGACAGAGGGAGCTGGCATGTACACATGGAGAAGCACATCCATAGACACGTTCAGCAGATCATCTGTGTCCTTCCACTGCAGGTGGTTTGGCTTTAGGGAATATTTTGTTTTGTTTCTTACCTCCTTTTCTTCCTCCAGCTGCCTCCTACACAGACAGCTCTGATGATGAGACCTCCCCGCGAGACAAACAGCAGAAGAACTCCAAAGGCAGTAGTGATTTCTGTGTGAAAAACATAAAGCAGGCAGAATTTGGGCGTCGAGAGATTGAAATTGCTGAACAAGGTAAATGGGGCACGTTCCTCATGCTCCATGTTGTCCTAGGCTGTCCTGTGGGGTTCTTCTTTCCCCCAAATCCTCTTCTTGTGAGGGTCGGTACATTGGTGATTTCTTGACACCGTTCCTGTTAGAGATGGGAAAACTTTTACAGGATTTTGTGGAATGGAAAGGAGTAACAGGGTTATACTGTGTAGCTCCAGCCAGTCAACTGCTGAAGGACTACTCTGTAGTCAAATGCATTTTGCTAAAATCAGTAGAAAAGATGAAATCCATCAAATAAATTAAACAACTTTGCTTTGGCATGATTGTCTCCAAAAATCCGTAGCAAAGGCAATGCAGTGTGTAGGTAGTTGCAGGAATACTGGAGAGGCTGACAAGAGCAACGAGTCCCAAGTCCTCAGTCTGAAGCAGGTTTTCCTCCAGCCTCACCTGGGCATTTGCAGGTAGAAATTTGAAAATGCAGTGATGCTACATGCTAAATAACGGGGTGTGTATGTGTGTGTGTGTGGTGAAATTCAGAGGGTTATTGGGTCCTTTTCAGCTGTGCCATGACTTATTTGATGCTTGCTCTCAAGGCTTTAGCTCTTTTTGAAGCTGCCATAGCTGTACAAATTCATAGGAGTACCAGATAGCAGGGCAAGAAGTTATGCTGGCTGTTTTATTCCATGCTCATCCCTCTTTCCATCACATTGATGGACTTCTTTTTTACTTTTACTTTTCAGAAATGCCCGCGCTGATGGCTTTGAGGAAGAGAGCTCAGGGAGAGAAGCCACTGGCCGGGGCCAAGATCGTGGGCTGCACACACATTACAGCCCAGACAGCTGTAAGACCCTGTCCACAAACTCCAGACAGGGATTTTCCTCTGATTGTTCTCTAAAATAGACCCCCAAGCAGATAATACAGAGATGTGGTCTCTGAGTCCAGCACCTTACATTGAACAAAAATAGAATGGTCGATTTTGCAAATGTTTCTAAATAGAGCCAGTGCTTTAAAGGTGATGTAATGCATGCATCTGTAAGGCATTGCTTGAGTAGTAGAGACTAAGGAAATTGAATTATCTGTATCGTATGAGCCAGAAGAAGTGGTCACTGATCAGAGCTTTAATGCCATTCAAGATCTGTAGTTTCTTCTCCAAACATGGACCAGGAGTGCTTTCTCCTGACTAGATTTGGGACCTTGCTGATTGAAATCTGCATAGATATATATATGTTTCTACATATATCCACACACATATATAGGCTGCATATAGAATATGCTTTGAAGTTCTTATTTGCTAAATCCATTTGAAATGGTAAAAAAAAAGAAGTAATTGCAAAATTGGTTTCTATGCAACTTTCTAACGATCCCTGATGCTGCTTAAAACCAACTTCAGATACCCCCCAGAAGCTTTCCCATAAATAGCAAATAAAAATCCCAGTTATGTATTGCTCTTTGCATTGCTCTTTCTGATTTTTTTGTTGTTGATGTTTAAATCCAGGTCCTAATGGAGACTCTTGGTGCATTGGGTGCGCAGTGCCGATGGGCTGCATGCAACATCTACTCTACTCTTAATGAAGTGGCTGCTGCCCTTGCTGAAAGCGGTAGGAAACATCACCTGCTTTGTTCTTTCTGTTTTTAAAAAGATTTCTTGCTGTCCCATCGTATTTAGCTCATTTACCATCTCTTACAGTTTTTTCCCTTCATTCTCTTCAATTTAGAATAAACCTATAGGAGGTAAACAGCACAAGATCAATCCCTTTCATGGCTGTGAAAATCTTAGAATGATTTTTCTTTGGAGTATAGAAGTACGTAGTACAAATGATGGTGATGCACATTATTAGCTGAACAGGCTTTGTGAATCTGGAAGTTGTTTTGCTAAGAGAAACAAAGCTAAATTTTATTTCAGGTCTATAAATTTGAGTCATAACTTTGGCTAAAAGGAGTGAAAGAAGGAATTTTTGGGGGACATAATTCACAAAACAGAAGCTGTCCCTGTTGCTGCTCACCTGGGAGATGCCTTAATTCAAATCCTGTTTTACCTGGGCAAGGCCAGGATTCTACCGTGAGAGCTGGGAGGCCCAGAAGAAGCCAAACCCACTAGCTTGCCTGTTGTCTTCCTCGCTGAAGCTGAATAATAATTGCTTATGAGTCAGAATGCATTCAAGTAAATTTGTGGCTAACATGCCTAAAAGGGAGGTAGGACATGTAACTCAGAGCGAAAGCTTGATTTCACAAATAAATGTTATTGTTAGGAGGGTGTTGCCCTCTCTTCTGGTGGCTACAGCTTTTTCTTGGGGGAGAGGAAGAAACTGGGAAGGCTAAAGCTGACTCCTGTCTGCTGCCTTCAGTGTGTGTCTTCAGTGTGTATCTCGAAGCTCAATGTTGAAAAATCAGACTGCAGGCAAGACCACAGTGGTGTCAGGAGCCCAGTTCATCATGTGTGGACATAGGGAGAGCCAATCCCTAAGGGATTTGCTGTGCTAGCATCTGTCTTCCTCTCTGTGCCAGGGTTCCCTGTCTTCGCCTGGAAGGGAGAATCTGAAGATGACTTCTGGTGGTGCATTGATCGCTGCGTCAACGTCGAAGGATGGCAGCCCAACATGGTGAGACAAGGCCGACTGTAAAATACTTTGCATGAGTTGAAGCACAGGTGGCTCTCATCTAAAGAGAAGGAGGCAGGTTTAGTGCTAGTCTCTGTTTTCCTCCTGAATTTAGACCTAACTTAGCAGTCAAGGCTTGGTGCTAACTCAGCACTTACCTTCAAACTGCTTTACAATTAACTACGCAATGTGAGAAATTAACTTACCTCAGTCTCACAGGTGTAAAGTCAGGGAGAAGGTGGGTTGAATGACTTCTGCATGTGGATCTTGCCTACCAAGCAAGGTTTTGTTTACTATTGTTTAAATGAGGATATCTGCATTAGTGCAAAGTTTATTTGGATTGGGTGCTTCATTTTCTTCCAGAGTAGCTTGCTACAGTTTAAACCAAACTCATTTAATCTAGCCAGTTAAAACATTACTCAAAATCAGTGTGTTCTGAAAAGGGGTCACATCCATTTTACCATGCATTCACACCTTTGGTTGATGTGATTTTTCGTATCTAGGCAAAGCCTCTGTTTCAGAACAAAAATTAGATTTTTAGGTGATTTCCACACTTTATGCCTGCTCTTACTGTACAAACACAAAACCTCAGGTAACCCCACTCCATACTTTGCTGTTTTATTCTGCCCTTGTTTCTATGGAAAACAGAGAACCCTGAACTAGGTGAGCGGAATAATTTGCAGCTGTCAAATGTGCCGTTTTCATCATGCTTCCCGACAGGTTTTGAGCCCTGGAGCTTATGATGTAAATCAGATTAAAAGTAATCAAAGGTAGAAGATAGGCATGTATCTGTTTTGTTTGTTTGCCAATACCAGTTTGTTTGAGGTGGGTGTTTTGTCCCTTCCAGTTTACACCTGCTCACTTCCTTGATGTCACCTTTAAAAAGAATCGTGAATGTCAAAAAAACCAACCCCAAGCTATGAATTTGAGTCTAGACATGATAGCAGATTTCTTCTTCTTTTTGAGGAATAATTTCCCTTTGAAAATGTCAGTAATTGAAGAAGTCAGTGTGCCAGAATATGCATATTACGCTTTCCCAGGATCTCTTCAGACCTCTTGATTCTGCGATGTGTCTCCAACCATCCGTGTATTTTCAGACCTGCTTCTGAAGCACAGAAATAATTGCTAGGGAGCACCAAATACCTTGGATCTAGCAGTTCTCAAAGACTTGCACACTGGATTTTGGAGGTCCACATTTTTAGAGATAAGATATAGAATGCTGGACACGGGGTGAAGAGCAGGTGTGGAAAGGATCTTCTTCATATGGTTATTTCAGAAGAGAGGAGCTAGCAAACATGGCCAAAGAAGCAAGGTGAAATTTGCCTCTCCAGTCCATCCAGTGTCAAGGCAGAAGCGAGATGGACCTACTCTGCTTGCTGTGCTGATGGCAACTTTTTAGAGCATGCATCATATTTTTTCTCTCCTTTTGAGACTGAGAATTTCCCCTGATATCCTGAATCAAGGACATATGTCCCCAGGTTGTAGGACTGAGCTGAGCTGCTGCTCCTGGCAGCCTGTGACCTTTGTGTAAACCTAAATCTAACCTCTTTTCATAGAGTCATGGCATGGGTTGGATTGGAAGGGACCTTAAAGGTTATCTAGTCTAACACCCCTGCTGTGGGCAGGGACACCTTCCACTAGACCAGGTTGCTCCAAGCCCCATCCAACCTGGCCTTGAACACTTCCAGGGATGGGGCAGCCACAGCTTCTCTGGGCAGCCTGTGCCAGTGCCTCATCACTCTCATAGTGAAAATCATCTCTTGTCCTGTCTTCTCTTCCCATCAACAAAATACCAACACTACCTTTCAGAGTCATTGATGATTATTAGGGGTCATACAATGCTTTGAAAATGTTCTGGGCAGCACTACATGCCACAGTGTGATCAGATGGGAAATTCTCTCTCTGTAAAAAGTGATTTAGTAACATGCCTGTCTCTGCCCAGCATGAAATAATCAATTTGGACTCTTATAAAGTGAAGAGTAATTCAGAGCATAAGTAATCCAGCTTGTACTAGTTGATCCGAGATGAAAGTAGCATGGAAAGGTGTCTCCACTTCCAGGCTTCTGTGTCTTTAAGCTCAATAAGAGAAGTAAAATCTCTATTTCTACCTAAGAGAAAGCATTATGAGTCAACGTAGTTCAGCAGCTTGTTGTAAGCCTTGTGGACTTAATATCGGGGCTTGAAATACACCCCAGGAGTCCTGTTTAGCATTGCTTCGCTGCCCCCCCCACCAGTCCTGTGTCCAGGTAGGCACTGCAAGGAGTGATGGAGTTGACCTTGTATGTCCCACACAGCTAAGCAGGGATGTCTCGCCGACCAAAAGTCTGAATGTTCAATGTTAGGACTTCGGTGTGGCGTCAGTCCACAGTAACAGTTAGCCGCAAATACTGAGAGTCTCTGAAACAAGACACCTTGGGTTTTCTGGTGGGAATGGCAGACCTTCGGAGGAGTGCTCTCTCTGGACAGGAATGGCTCAGAGGTTTATTTTCCTGAAAAATACCAAATCTGCAGCCCTGAGAGTTTGATTTCCTTTGCAGCATAAACTGATGTAGAACCACACTGCTGCCGGGGAATTTCAGTGCCGCCTCCAACCATGCCTTCCTGCCATCTCCTTGTGTTTTCACCAGTCATTTTCTATAGTGAGTTATTTTCAACCATGTTGCTGAGCTAATCCTAGCTAATTTTAATCATCTTGCTTTTGGCAAGATCAACCACGTGATGTCAGCTGTTGCCCCAACAGAGTTGGAAGGAGGACAGGGTAAGATGTTCAGTGGAAGCAGGGACTTAGGTGGGTTTAAAGAGGTTGTTAAGATGGCACCCTGAGACACCAGGTTCTTTCATGGAAGAGCCAGAGATTTTCTGCTGGAGAAAACATGAAATGGAAGGGCCGAGGGAGTGAGAAGTCACAGCCTTTCTGTGAAGACAAGCAATGTGAAACTGGTTGCTTGGAGAGAAAAGCACTGAGAGAGAAACACCTACCAAGGGAATATGGATACATCAAACCAGTCAAAAATCATACAGATTCAAGGTGAATACTGCTGTGGAGGAGCAGAGCTAGATATCTCCTGGTGCTTGGGTCGGGGGGTGGTCCCATCTCCAGAGAGAGAAATGTCCCTGTAGGCACAGCACAGGGTGAAAGGAAGATGTTTTTTACAGGCACAATGACTCCCAGCATGTTCTGCTCCAGGATGAAAGTGCCAAAATCAAGAGGGAGGTTGATGAACTGCAGCCAGGAGCGTTGGTTTGCAGGTTGTGCCTCTCAGTGGGCGTCAGGCAGCAGCACTGAGAGGCAGAGCAAGGCTCACATCTCTAATGGCTGGTTTTCTGTATGAAAAATTCTTTGCATGTCAAATAGAGGCTTTTTTCCCAGGAAAAAATCAGCCTGGGAAGAATTTAAATGAAGGCAGATAACCCGTGTAAAGCTGAAAAAACTGCAGGAATATGGGGCAGATACCACGGGCTTTGCCGCTGGCCATTTGGGGATGCTCCACAAAGGTGACCTTCCATCAAAAACTAGTTCCTCCGTTGGGTTGGGTTGGGTTTTTTTAATCTCCTGCCCTCCTAGAAAAGAGGAAACTGCCAGCCCCCAGAATTTGCTTTTAGAAAGAGGATTATGTGCACTATTAAATGGGGATTAATGAAATGAAGATGTCCTTGGAGCCAGGCTGCTGAATTCCTACGTTGGCTGGCCCAGGAGAGCTTCTTAACCCACTTAACCCTTACCTGCCTCTACTTCCCAGTCTGTTAGTGGGAGGTGGATCTGGGTGGTCTCCAGCAGGTGGCCCTGGAGACTCAAGAGACAGGTCTGCATGGAAGATGCGTGCTCTGCTCTGGCAGGACACCATGTGGTTTCCATACATTCATGGAGGAGCAGCTGCTACCCACAGCATTCGCCATCAGTGGAAAATCCTGCCATTTAGAGAGAAAAAGGTTGGATGAGTATGTAGCGTTTCCAAGTAGCTCTTGCCCATGGATGTCAGCGTGGTGATTCTACAAAGCTCAGAAACATTGTCTTTGTGCCCACAATGGGGCTTCTGTCACAGGAACATGCTGGGAGTGTTAGTTTTTCTTAGGTGGCTACAGATGTGTGTGGCAGAGGGTCTCTGCTGAGCTCCACCACCAGCCGATCAGCAGAGGTGCTGCTGCCCAGGATTGACATTTGCATGTTAGGTCACCTGCACCCACACCAGTGGGTTAATAAGGGCTGGCTCAGCAGTCAGGTCTTGAACGTTGGTGTTAGGGAACATGCAAAGAGAAGGAAGAGGAGAAGGATAGTGGTGATCACAATTATGATGCTGATGCTGTATGAAATCTTTGACGTTGGTGTAGGGAATATGGCAAGAGGAGGAGGATGCTAGGGAACATGCAGAGGATGATGATGATGATGATTCTGTCAGAAGTCTTTGGCGCTGGTGTAGGTAATGTGCAAAGAGGATGATGATGATGATGCTGTCAGAAGTCTTTGACATTGGTGTAGGGAACATGCAAAGAGGATGAGGATGGTCATAATAATAATATGGGGCAATATGCTGTCAGCCAGCCCAGCTAGCACAGGTCGTTGCCCTTGGCACCTCACCTGCCGCCCAGTGAAATCTACTCCCTAATTTTTCCTGAGTCTGAGTCTAATGGGGGTTGTCACACCTTGCTTGCGCCACCTGAGGCCACCTGGCAGGAGGACTCAGGGAATACATGTGTTAGAGTTTCTTTCTTTCCTTGTATCTTTTCTTCTTTCCTAGACACCTCTTTATGGTACCCCAGTGGGGCCCTCTGAAGCATTTAGAGCTCAGCACCCTCCTTGGGTATGGCTGTGTGTTGAGATGTAGCAGGGGATGACCCAAAGTGGTTGGGACTGGGGCCACGTTCATTACAAGGAATGTGTGTAGGATGCAAATGATGAGACTCCTCATAAACTCCACTGGCTGTCACTAGCACTGAGACTTTCTGTAATTGTGAGAGGTTCTGTACATCCAGAGGTAAAAAATAAGCCTTGGCTTAAAGCCTTTGATTATCCTGGTGACACTGTAGGACATCACAAAAATACCTGAATAACATCAACCCATGCAAAGGTGTTTCTGGATGTATGTGTCAGACTTCTAGCAGTGTTACAACTTTTGTGTCCAAAGCCATTACCAGGTGTGTTTCCACATGCTGAAAGACACATAATGCATATTCTCACCAGCAGAGAATAGACAAGCTCTTAGACATCTCTTTTCACTGCAAGTTTTAGACTTCTGTGACCGAATTGTTTTCATGTCTGTCCTTTCCAAGGCACTTTTTCAAAGGGCACCTTTACTTACTCATCTTTAAGGTTTTTGTTTAAGCAGTAAGTCTCTGCCTTTTTCCACCACCCTGAAATGTGTCATTAGGAGGAAATGGGTGTCTTGGGAGACTCGTCATCTGATAAAAGAGTTTTGTGCTTCCAAGATTGAGGTTCAAAGCCAGATGAAATGGGCAAAGCAAATTTGCAATGGCCAAAGCTGTTGTCTAACAGAGGTTCAGTATTTTTAATATGCAGTGGTTTATGATGCAGTTACATTATAACTGGCATTAGTGGTTCTGCACCATCCTCCTCCTTCTCCATCCTTTTCCATCCTGCTCCTTCTCCATCAGCAGTCATATCACAAAAACTGATGTCTCTGTATGGTTCAAGGGCATTTCCATCTGTGCTTCTGGGAGACGGCAAGAGAGGAGCTTCCACAGCAGTTTTCCATGTTTCCTCAGATCATTATAAACATCAAGGTCTGCCGTGTTTGTCTGACCTGTTGCCTTTCCAGTGCAATATTGATGAAGCAGCACTACTGAACACTCAAGCAGAGTAGTCTCACCTAAGCTGTCACGATGTTGTATTTGAGCTGTCAAAACATGGGCTTGGTTGGGAATGATTTGAGCATGTGATTTATCTCTTATACCTTTCTGGGGTCAGCAGGCCTTACTGAATCTTCAGAGTGGTGACTTTGTGGTTATTTTTCTTACAGATCTTGGATGATGGAGGAGATCTCACTCACTGGATTTACAAGAAATATCCCAACATGTTTAAGAAGATCAAGGGGATAGTAGAGGAGAGTGTGACTGGTGTCCACAGGTAACAGCACAGGCCGGGCTGTGAGCACAGAGATGTTTGGACAAAAGCATCTTCTGCCTCAGGGCACTGGTAGCAAAAGATCCCCAAGACGTAAGATGCCAAGATACAACATTAAGAATGTTGAACCTCCTAATATGTGGTCTGAAGTTTTCCTTCAGCATGGGCTTGGCTTTCCCATACAAGCTGCTTTAAATCTTGCATATAGCAAAAGTAATAGACTTGGAACTACTGCTTTGAATTTCAGACGAGGAGCAGAAGCACCTACTGACCATTGCATGGGTGCAAAAAGTGCACAAGGTCTTGTTTATCCACCTGTGAAGTAGGGGCAATGGTTACCTCACCTCATTTTGCAGACGAAAAAGAGAGGGGGTGAGGGTGTTGCACAAGAAGGGCTGGGCTTTGGAGAGTGTCAGCATCATAGTCCTAAACTAAATCTATGGGAAGAAGTGAGATTTGGGAGGAGGAAATGAGTCTCTAGTTGGGGTGGGTGTCCAGGGAGGGAGAAGAACAGAGATGCAGCTGTATGAACGAGTGACATCTATCAGTCTGCAGCAGAAGCGGAATTGTGATGGGAGAAGTGGCTCCTAGGGTTAGGAGGGGTGTCAGAGGTGCTTTTCCAGTGGAGTTAATTGTATCACAGGTGACAGAAAATAGAGCACTGAGGAGAAGAGCAGCAGGCTCTGATTTTTCCTTTATTTTTGCAGGAAGAAAGGCTTGGCTGCAGCTCTTGGAGCTGGTTGAGAGTTTGGCCAGAGGTGCAGGCAGCCTACAAAACAGGGAAATGAAATACTTAAAACAAGGAAGCGACTGACTCAGGTTTGCAGCCAGTAGGGTCAAGAAAAGGACCTGATAATATTTTTAGTATTGGGATTCATTCCCTATATGGGCAAATCCCTAGATGCGCAAAACCAAAGCGATGTTAAAAAAACTGTTCCCCACGCTCTTGTGCCAGGGGCAAGGTTGTTTCCTGAGGTTGGTGGTATCGATGCCTGCGTGTGGGGAATGTGTGCCCCTTACCTTCAGGGGACAGGTAACATGGGGACTGAGGCTCTCCAGATGACAAAGGCTGGGGTGACCTGGAGGTGGTCTGTAGAGCCTGACCGAAGGAGCACGTTCTCCTTCCCAAGCTCTGGAGCAGGGAGATGATTTTCAGATTCTTTTCATAGCCATAGTGTAGCATTTAGGTTCATTTTTAGTGGTTTTGCTGCTGCCAGGAGTTGAGTCAGCGCTCAGAAGTAGGAGGTCAGGTTGATGTCTTCTCCACCCTGGTGACTTCTTGCACTACACCTTGGTGATTACATTCCTACTACTGTTCAAATGGATATTTTGCTGCAGACATTGATCACAGCAGCTTCACATTGCCATGAATGTTCTTCTGTGGCCACTCCTATTTGTCTTGAGCTGTAGCATCTTGAGGAATTACAGGAGCTCTCATTTTATGTTATCTGAAGTAGGATTTGAAGGGTTTGTCATTTTGAGGACATCAGAGGACAGTTGTAATATCAACAGTTATGAGGCACATGGAGTCTAGAGCACCTTCCGATTTGCTATTTGAAATTTTTAGGAAATGCCTCTTGTCAACCTGATAGTTCTTCAGTAGGGGAGGAAAACAGATGCAAATATCTGTGGAAGGAAGAATGCTACCTTCTTCTGAAATGAGGAGCTTCTATTGAGAGATTATCTTGGACCCTTCACATGTCTACTGCTCACTCCAGCAAAAAGGACCTCAAGAGCACACAACAGTAGAGCATAGGAAAATACTTTTCCACTGATGATCTCTTTCTTCCCATATTCACAACAGGCTGTACCAGTTGTCCAAAGCAGGGAAGCTCTGTGTCCCCGCCATGAATGTCAACGATTCGGTCACAAAGCAGAAGTTTGACAACCTGTACTGCTGCAGAGAGTCCATCCTGGACGGGTACGTACATGGCCACCCAAACGTAGCTGTGTCCCTTGCTTGGGTTGCTTCGGACCCCGCAGGGAACTGCATCCATAAGTCTGTCCTAGCTGCCACTTTAGATCTTTTTAGATCACTTGTTGTGTCAGAGGAGAACAAAGACCCTTTATTACCTCTGGTCCATCCTATTTGTATCAAAGATGGATCTGCAAAGTGTTTTGAGACAGTGGCTATGCCTCTGTGGGTCAGACAGCCCTGAGATTTATTTGTGCAATTGTATGTAAAGTTCTGCAGACATATGCACAGCAGAAAACAAAGGTTGATTCTTGTGTTTGCAGGAGAATAATCTCGCAGCAAAGACGCTAATGTCTCTGGAAGTCTGGGTTCAGTATTTTTAACCCAGCTACATGTATGAACGGGGCACATCACTTAAATTCTGCCTCTGCTCCTCTTTTTGTGGAAAGCCTATCTTCTCTTTTCTCAGGGTGTCTGGAATACACATCAGATATGTCATTAGTCATATCGATGTAAGCCACTTCCCAGTGCCTTTCAAGGGAGCTCACCGAGTCTTTGTGCTCTCAGGGTGATGTTGCCTTTTCATGTGTGTAGGTGACTCCATGCATTTTCCCTTCCTGGTGAGTGTGATGGGAGCTGTGTTCAAGCCCTGCAGCTTCTCGTACTCCTGTGTGACGACTCCAGAAGTCCTCACGTATGGCTACATTACTCCTTCTTGTCCCTCTTACCTTTATGGCATCAGGATAAAACCCATCTGTGTCTGTTGTGTGTGTGTGAGTCAACCAGCTGCTTCATCACATTTTTTGCCTTTCTAGTTTCCTTTTTTATCCTCTCCTGTGAATATACAATGAAGCGAAAGAAAGAAAACAGAAGAGGTTGTGGTAGACTGAGACTTTATCCCTTAACAGTTGTGTGACCAAAGTGCAGACTTAAGTCTGAGGATTACACTCTGTCCTTCAGCTGAACATAAATACATAGGTGCAGAAGGTGGGAATGATGGGGCTGACAAACACTTTATCCACCTCTCCCCACCCTGGTCCTGCAGGATTTACAGCCACATGCCATACAGAAGAGTTGTCTGCTTCCCTCTGTGCTCCCTTCCCCCAGAGTTCCCAGCAGGCAGACCTGGGGCTGGGAGCAGCTCTGCAGCATCCTGATGGTGCTGTACTTTTTAGGATCGGATGGGAATCAGTCACTGACGGATACGTGGGCACTGGGAACACGATGTATCTTCTGAGATTGTTGGTCTTGAGATGCAGCGCAAAATACTTGAAGTTGTGATCTAGAGAGTGTAAATCTCAGTGATTTTTTTTTTCTCTCTCTCTTTTTTTTTTTTTTCTTTACGTTGATGGAGTTGGGTGCTCATGTCCCCACCACCTCCACCACAAAATTTTGTCAAAGCCAAGTGAGATTAGGACAAGTTTTATTTTGACAGTTCCAGACTATGACAAATAGCATCTGGTAGAGATCCCAGTAGACAACTAAGCACAGAAGCAAGGACAAACTTGACTTTCTGGACTGGTGTTGATACTGATGAGATGAATACCAGAAGAAAGATTGCCTGCTCTGTGCCAGGTAGCTTTGGTACAGAGGAGGAACCCTCCCTGGAGAAGACAGACTGCTTCAAGAGAAAAAACTTTTTTCATGTTGATACCTTGGTATGGCTCAAAGTTTAAACAAGTCTCAAGATCTGCAGTTCTTGGTTCCTTGCCACTGTAGAAATTCCTTCTATTTAATCAAACTCCACCTGGCAGTGCTATTGGTACTGCTGCCTTCTATCTGGTGGCACCAGAGGTTATCAGAGACCCAGCACAGGCTTCCCTGTTGTTGGTGGTGGATTCTGCTCTAACATCTTTCTCCCAAATCTTTGGGAGATGTGTGGTAGAGTGCTTCATTTGTCACCTTGGCTTTGAAGCAGTCTTCCTAGTAGTGGTCATCTTGACCAGGAGAAGTGAAGAAGACTCATGTTTGTAAAACCTGTGTGTCCAAATACAGGGGCATGAAGATGACATGTGAAATATGTGCAAGTGCCATATGAGTTAGTGAACCACTGAATATTCTTCTCTGGATGATCCAATGCACGTGCAGTTTTTTCCCCACATTTCCATCACATGTTGTTCAAAAGACTAAATTTTGGGCTCCTTGTCAAGTCCAGTGGTGATGGTATCTGGCTCTTCCCTGCCAAGACATTTTATTATGTGAGCCAGAACCTGGTGCTACAAACAGCCCATGGTTTCTTGCTCTTCCTGCCCATCAAAACTGGAAAAGTTTGATCAAAATCATCAGCGGTCTCCAAAACATGTACAGTCTGTGAAGCTGCGATGTGGAACAGCGTACTCCAAGGGGGAAAATGAGGGTGGTGAGGCACTGGCACAGGCTGCCCAGAGCATCTGTGGCTGCCCCATCCCTGGAAGTGTTCAAGGCCAGGATGGATGGGGCTGGGAGCAACCTGGTCTAGTGGAAGGTGTCCCTGCTCATGGCAGGGGCTGGGAACTGGATGGTCTTCAAGGTCCCTTCCAACCCAAACCATCCTGTGATTCTATGAAAACATCTTGATGAAGTAATTCTTCTAATGAAGTAGCCCGCCATTCTTCATTATGGCCATGTCTCTGCTCTGTGGTCACAAGATTCAAGGCACACAAGGCAGCCTCTGGTGTGGGGGTCAGCTGCCTGGTGAGGAGTTGCCCCCAGATTTTAAGTTGAGTACACAACTTCTAGCTCTCTGTTCCATACATGGCAGATGCTGTCACTGGCTAAGAAATATTAAAATCTTTAAAATCTTCTTTGTCTTGTCTTCCGTTGTGATGGGTGATGGACACCATGGGTAGGCAAATTAGGATTTGGATTAAGTCTGGTCCAGGCATCTCAAACAGGGTCAAGAGAAATCTAAGCAGAGGTGCAATTAAATCTGCTGTGGTTTTTATCTAAATTCTTTCAGGAATGTAAGGGAATTTCACCTTCCCTGCACTGCTAACCTATTTACTTGTCTGCTAAAAATAGCCTCTAATGTAGGACACTCTTAGGGAGATACCAGAAGGAAACCGAGTGGAAGGGAGAGCTTTATTTGTGGAAAGCACTGGGATTCTGGCAATAATTTACCACTTTACGGCTTCTTCTCTAGTTATTTCTGTGGGGTATTTTGACTTTAAAAAGAAAATTCCAGAAAAAGTACTTTTGGAAAATGTCTTAAATATTTCTGGAGTACCGAAACAAAGGGATCCAACCAAAAAAAACAACAAAAAAAGGGAACCAGACCCCAAATCTGTCTGCTTTGTTGTGTTTCACTGGTAGCACCCACCCTTACCAAAGGAAAAAGTCAGGTTTTTTAGGTGCCCTTCGGGTCATCTGTGCACCCAGAATTGCTGTGTGTCCTCAGGGATTCAGGATACAGCCATGGTGTTTAGGAGGAGCAAACTGAGAAGGACCACTGTCCTTCACAGCATCATTAGTGGACTAGGTCTTACTGCTGGTCTTTAATTGGTTTTGGTTTTTTTTTCCTTTTTTCTTAGCCTTAAAAGGACAACAGACATGATGTTTGGAGGAAAACAAGTAGTGGTTTGTGGCTACGGGGAGGTAAGGGGTTCATATTTTACATGCAGGTGCTGCATGTAAAATCAACACATCCTTTGCATGGCTTTATCCAGCGGGGCTTTTCTGTCCTTGTGGCTTTTATCTGTATCTGCAGATATCTTCAAACCTGATGGGTTTGCCAGAATTGAAGATTTCATTGATTTCCAGTATATTTCTTTAGTATTAAACAGATACCAAACCTGAACCTTAAAAGACATGAGTATTAAGTATACTGAGTATCTTTAATCTCTGAATATTGACATATCCAGATATTAACATATCATATATTAATATTATCTTTTATGTTTGTATTATATATTATATTCTATTTAATATAATACTAAAATATTCAGAGGCTGGGTTCTGCAGATGTATTGTGCAGCTGCAGCATTGCATGCTGAAGTGTGGTCAAGAAAGATAAGTTAATCTTGACTTACCCCTGTGCTTTCACCCCCAAACGGAGTAATCCTCTCTCAAGGGTGGGGATATTCACCCTTCGACAGTTCTTATCAGGACAAGTTAACACCACTTATGGTGGGCTGTACTGTGCGTGCTCTACTGGGACTCTTTTTTTTTTTTTTTCTTTTTTTTTTTTTTTCCAAAGAGCTAAATTGGGACAATTTTCTCATTTGTAGTCACATTTTTTGGGAACCCTTGGTCATTTAACTGCTCCCCTGAATTCCCCTGCCGGCTGCACCATATGTGCTGTATAAAGGTTAAAGCTTGTTCACCCTCAGAGATTAAACCATTCCGCTTCTTAAATAGAGTAAAGGTTACAAGAAACTCTTAAACTTTCCATGAGATAAGTGTAATCTGCTGTTATTGTGGTGTCTTCTAGATACCAGGACATTTTTTGGGGAAAAGAACTCCCTGGGACCAAAATTGACGGCACTTTTGTATTTTTTAGTGCCTCTCTTATCTAAGCTGGGCTTGACTCAGGCTCTATATTATTCCAAATCCAGGAATTTTATGCACCCAGAAATGGAGTACATGCAACCAGAATTGCTAAGAGGGTTGCAAAAGGCTCTTGGAGCTGCAGAAGAGTTGCCTGGAGTTTACATCCCCAATAAACTTCCCACAGCCGTATTGATGCTCAGTGTCTTCTGAGCTCTCGGCATCTCATTCTTCCTCTGTGCTCTTCTCCCTCCCCAGGTTGGAAAGGGCTGCTGTGCTGCTTTGAAGGCCATGGGCTCCATAGTGTACGTGACAGAGATCGATCCGATCTGTGCCCTCCAGGCCTGGTAAGCAGTCGCCCCGAGCCTGGCTTCTTCTTTAGGCTTTTTTTTCCCCCCAGGAAACTGTGGCCAGTAACAATTCCGCAGTGGTCCCTCCCAAGTGGGATGCTGGTGAGGAATTCATGGCTTCTCTGCACCCTCAGAGGGACCCACAGCTCTCTCCTACGGCCAGAAAATGGTTCCTGTACTAAAGCATCACCCAGTTTATCTGTAACCTACATGCCAGCTTGCATAATCATAACCACAGTGGCCAAGAGTTTAACGATATGGCTTGAAAGAGTGAGTTTAATGATATGACTTAAAAGGATGGTGGGAGTGAACTGAGACCTTTGGAGTGCAGACTTGGGCTTTACTGTGCTGTGCACACACCTCACCAAAGGGATATTTTGGTTTCTGTGATCACCTGCCCTCACAAACCTCTCCTCGCTAACACTGGTACTGTGGCGCAGAGCTGAAAGCACATGGCTGTCCCCTCACACGGGCACGTTGCAATTATACCTGACCTCATTTCCTCCAGGTAATGGTTGTTTTGGTGCAGAGATGCTGCTTCTGCATCCCAAAGTGTGAGACAGAACATGACTATGAAAGCAGAGTCCCAGAAACATCCAGAGCCTTATTAAACTCGCAGCCTCTTCCCAACAGCAAACTTTCAAAGGGCTATTGTGGTCAGGAAACTAATAAGACCTGCTTAATTAGCAGAGCTGATCAACTTTTGGTTTGCTTTGCAGCCTTCACAAGTGGCACATCCAGCACCTGCAGCCTAAATTGTGAATTTGGTTGTTTGCAGCAACCCCCTTCCCTGACTCTGCACGAGGCAACACCATGCAGCCCCTCTCATAAGGAGTTTGCAGTGGGGAAAAAAAAAACCAGTAAATGGAACATACAGCAGAAAAAAAATTGCTTTTTTTTTTACAGTAACTATGATTTCACAGCTTGTGAGAGTCACAGAAATAAGTTCCTGGGAGGACTCTCAACAAATCTTTAAAAAAATCCTGCCCTTTTTATCTGATGCACTGAATACACCTTGCTCGGTGAAGTCAGGAAAGACTTGCTGAGGGCTCAGCACTTCTAAGGATTGTGTAGATGCCTAAATATGCATTGCAAGGTTAGTGATAGACATCTTTGGGCTTGGGATTTTTTTAAGCTTGATCTAAATCCATATCAGAAAGGATTCTGCAGCAGCAGGGCATATCTACATCTTCTGGATGTACTTGGCAGGAGTAGCAGCTTTAAAAAAGCCGTCTCAAATGAAAATTGAGTTTTGCAGATGCGGAGCCCTGACAGAAAATGTGAAACCCCCAAAATCTCTTTTTACTTCTCCCCACAACAGTCCCAAATCCTCCAAGCTGACTCCAGAAACCCTCCTAACGGCTTGGGGTATGTGGCCCTTCGCATGCTGCCTTGCTGTTTTCCAGTCTGGCGTTCAAAAGTTAAAATGAGTGTCTGAGAATCACTTGATGGGTTTTTTTCTGTTTTTGCTGCTTCTGAGACCACTTTTTTTCCCCCCCCTCCTCTTAGCATGGATGGATTCCGGCTCGTGAAACTCAATGAAGTCATCAGACAAGTTGATATCGTCATCACCTGCACAGGTACGTGGTCCCTGAGGCAGGAGGATTGGTCTTCAGGGATACGCACTCCATAATCGGGTGCATCTTTGTCCAAAGGAAAAGGCAAAAAGATGGGGAAAGTGAATGTGGGTATTTAGTATGGATTTTGCTGTCTGGCAGGCAACAAGAACGTGGTGACCAGGGAACACCTGGATCGGATGAAGAACAGCTGCATTGTCTGCAACATGGGGCACTCCAACACTGAGATCGATGTGGTGAGCACAGGGATGTGTGGTGGGCGCAGGGACAGCACGGTGTGGGGTGACAGTGTTTGTGGGACCCGTCAGCAGCTTTGTCTGACACACTGCTTTAGCGAGCGCCTGGGAGGAGCTAAAACAATCCTGTGCTCCTGTGTCTCAGCAGACACCGGCAGACATGTCACTATCATTCCTGCAATCCCAAAGGACTGCAGGCCAGACAAACTGCTCCAGCTTCCAGTGTTGTGTATCCACCAGCCTCATTACTTCCTATGGAAAGTCAGTGAATCACCCACTCTAGCCCAGTCCCTCTGCTATTGTGTTATACCATTAAGACCCAGCCAAGAGTTCAGCTTGGTGCAACACAGCACACTCAACCCCACCATGTTTTACCAAATGGCACCAAAATCTGCTCACCTGTGCTTAGAGATGAGTAGAAAAACGGGAGGGTCTTGTCTGAAGGACAGTGGAGAATTGCTCGGCCAAACCCATGGGTTTACAGCTATTTTCTGTGCTGGAAAGAAGTGACTGCAGCCATGCAGAGCTCAGGTGACCATGAATCCTCTTCAGCCAGAAGACTTTGAACAATAGATGTTGCTGGAGCTTTGATGTATTGTAATCATAAAAATAGTACCAGGTTATGATTCATAAAGGTTTCATTGGTCTGGGACTGCAACTGGACCCAAAGGAAACTATAAGCCCAGGACAGTGTCAGTGAGTTGCTTCCCCTTTTCGTTCCTTTTATGTAGCTTCTCAGGTTTGATCTCTTGCCGGCACTTTATTTTAACACTGTGTTTCAGGCAAGCCTGCGTACACCTGAGCTGACCTGGGAGAGGGTGAGGTCACAGGTGGATCATGTCATCTGGCCAGATGGGAAGAGAATAGTCCTTCTGGCAGAGGTGAGTTGCTGGCAAAGGAGCAGGAATTGCAGCCTGTTGACTGCTTGTGGAGGAAGAAAACAAGGGCTGGATGAGCGATGGAGCTAAAGTGTGTCCAGAAATCACCTCCTTGGCCCTCAGCAGCTCAATAGTCCCTCTGGTCGAAAGGCTTAGTGTAACCCAGTTTTGGCCCATGACTTACTGGAACACAGAAAAGCTCCTGTGGTTTTCTGTATCCCACTCCAGGATATCTCACAGGGTATTTTATCAGGTTTTCACTTCTAAGTAGTTTAACTGAATTATAAAGGAAACCAACATCTTGGGCTTCAAGTGCACGTGCTAAATGGTGTTTCATCCCAGAAGGGACACATTCCACCAGTGGTTCTTGTACCTTCTGTAGGGTTGTAAACTGGTTTTGGTGCTATGTTGAGATAACAACCAGATTTTGCTTCCCAGGGCCGCCTGCTGAACCTAAGCTGCTCCACCGTCCCCACCTTCGTCTTGTCCATCACTGCCACCACACAGGCAAGTAGGGTTTGGGCTGAGCCAAAAGCAGCATCTTGCTCCATAGCGGGCAGCAGTTACTTATCTAAATGTCTTCTCCATCCAGGCTCTGGCTTTGATAGAGCTTTACAATGCTCCCGAAGGCCGCTACAAGCAAGATGTGTACTTGCTGCCTAAGAAAATGGGTAAAGATGTACTCATTGCCTTCTGTTTTGGTTTTGAGATTTAACAGATGGGAGGTTTTGCTAGGCTGAGCTGAGGACAGCAGGGCATCACAGCCTCCTGGGCTCTCCTGTTTGCCTCCCTGCCAAGCTCAGGGTTTTCCAGCAAGTTCTTCCCACTGGGTCTGGGCTCTTCACTAAATTGGACATGTTGTTCCTCCGTCCCACCTGGGGAAAACAGGCTGACGCACTTGGCCGACTGCAAGAGTCTGTCTGTGGTGATGCAGGGGATTTTCATGTAGGGCTTCTGCCAGCTGAGCTGCCTTTGTTGGCTGTGAAGACACATAGTCCCTGACCAACAGCTCTGCCAGCAAAAAACCCTCCTGAGGCCACAAGCTGTATTGACCGTGTTTTTGCTGCAAAACAGGACTTTTTGATGTTAATTGTATTTTTTTGAGACCAGGTGCAGCTTGTCCCTAGCTTGGGTGTTGGTTGTCACCTACCAGGAAAAGGCTCCTGCATCTTCCAGTTTCATAGAACCACAGAATGGTTTGGGTTGGAAGGGACCTTAAAAGATCATCTAGCTCCAACCCCCCCTGCCAGGGGCAGGGACACCTTCCAATAGACCAGGTTGCTCCAAGCCCCATCCAACCTGGCCCTGAACACTTCCAGGGATGGGGCAGCCACAGCTCCTCTGGGCAACCTGTGCCAGTGCCTCACCACCCTCACAGTAAAGAATTTCTTCCTAATATCGAATCTAAATCTCCCCTCTTTCAGCTTAAAGCCATTCCCCCTTGTACTGTCACTACAGGCCCTTGTAAAAAGTCTGTCCCGTCTTTCTTACAAGCCCCCTTTAGGTACTGGAAGGCCACTCTAAGGTCTTTCTGGAGCCTTCTCTTCTCCAGGCTGAACAACCCCAACTCTCTCAGCCTGCCTTTGCCCAGGGGTAGAGTGTAACTCAGCAGCAGGCCCAGGAGTCCTGTTAGAAGGGTATTTCAGAGGAAGGTTTTCCCCTTTCATTCAAAACAGCTGACGGTTTTCCCCACTGAGGGTGAAAAGCAGTCCTACAATTTACCAGCAAAGGCGTGAAGAGTGGTGCCTTTCCCAGCTGGGGCTTTAGTGACCTGGTGTGCAGCAGGCGGGGACTCATTGCCTTCCCCTTACCCACACTAATGAGGCTTGGAATTGTTTCAGATGAGTATGTGGCAAGCCTTCACCTCCCAACGTTTGATGCCCACCTGACAGAGCTAACGGATGAACAAGCAAAATACCTGGGACTGAATAAGAATGGACCTTTCAAACCAAACTACTACAGGTGCTGCTCCTCAGCCTCTCTCTTTCTTTCTGCCATGATGTGGGGTCCGCATGTGAGGGCAGCAGAGGGTATGGGGTGTAATCCCACCAGTCCTCTCAGAAGATATCACGGGCTTTCTGATAATTCCAGTTGCCATGTAGAAAGCAGTCTGGCTGGGGACGGTGCGGTTGGAGCTGTGACGCAGAGCACTTGGCAGGACATGAGCCCTTTGTATCTGGCAGCAGCTGTCACCCAGACGTGGCAAATGGGAGAGTGATGCCATCCGGCCAACTCAGATGACAGCTTTATTTTTAAAGTTTGATGAAGAATGAGATGGCGCAGAGCAGCATTTGCCCCTTGCACCAGGGGCTGCTTGGTCGGGCTCAGCTCCGTGGCTCTGCTCCCTCAGCGTGGGCTGGGCTGATCCCCCCAAAATAATAATTTTCAATATGAGCCCCTGGATCGCTTCCCTTTCCAGGCTTACACTTGTAGCCAACACTGCTACGCATTTTTTACTGTGAAAAATAAATGGCTTTGCATGCATAGATCAGTTTGCCAGTGGGTTGAAGCCCAGTTCCTTTTCTTGCAGGAAGAGGCATTTTCTCAGGTGCAGGTCTTCAGCGTTCACATGTTTGTGGGTTTTTGATTTTTGGGGTTTAGTGGGTTTTGCCAGAGCTTTTTTTTTCTCCTGCCCTATGTTACATGCAAAATTATGGTGCTGCCCCATGGACATGCCCTCCTGTGGAGGAATTCCCTCCAGATTAATTTTCTTTGCCTGGTTTTGGTGTCTGGCTGTAGTCCTGACCTTGTGGGGGTGTGTGGTTTGTCCCATGTGTGGAGAAGTCAGAAGAAGTAGAGGGTTACGTCAGATTCCCTGCATCAAAGGAGAGCCATGATGACAAACATCCCCCATGCACTGTGGGGTGGAGGTGTACTTGGACAGCTTTGGTTTGGTGTCCTGCAGGAATTTAAGCCTCCAAATAGAACAGGAGAAGAGTCTTGTTTTCCAAAGCTCCCTACTTTGATGTGTAGGCGCATAGGGCGGGAGGTGAGAGATCTCCAGGTGCATGTACCCTCTTTTTCTGGATATAACAGGCAATTGGACTTCATCCCGGGCAGCTCAACAGCTTGCTTCGTTAAAACAAGCACCTCTCTCTTTCTACATGTAGCATATCATTTGCAATATGCATTATCTGCTTTTAGTTCCCAGCCTAACAGGAGCCTTCCTGATAAATTCAGCCAGTTTGAGCCAGGCTTTGGTGTTTAAGGCATTGCTGTTGCACCTTCAGTGCATCCCCTTCCATTTCTGAACTGACGTTACAAACTGGTGGGACTCAGACCCTGAATCACTCAGGCGCCGCTGAATTCTTTCCCTTTCCTGTACTCAAAGCGAGAGGCAGCATTCAAGCAGCGAGGGCAGGCAGCTAAATATAATGTGATATTTGTGGGGGAGTAGATACGGTCCAAGTCCTTTTCAAAATCATTTATTTTCTTGTTGTCTACCCCTCCCAAAATACACCATGTTGATGGGGGGGAGCTTTGAATTTCTTCCCCAGTGGCGCACCAAAACCTCCTTTTCTCTTCTTTTCCCCAGATACTAAGTTCCTGCTGCTGTGTCCTGGAGAATCGCGAGGAACAAGAACCCAAGTCTGTTCTCAACTACTGTACAGGATGAAACAGCGCAAGCTTCCTAAGTTAGAGCTGGGCTTGCTCACATAGTAGACAGTGTGTTTAGGTTATTTATTTATTAAATTAGAATACTGTACATGCGGCCTCTGCCACTGGTGTTCGTACTGCCACGGGACTGGGAGACGGTGCATTTCTGTTTATTTCATTTTTCTCTTTGGGTTGTTTTTTTGGGGCTGGGAGGATGGGGGAGGCGAGGAAGAAGCTGGTGGAATCGAATTGTTGTGATGTACTTGGAATAGTTCATTATCACCATTAATCCAATGTGCACAACAGGAGCCGCGGGATCCAACTTCGAGGTCGCACGTTGCTTTTGGTTTCCTTTGCATCCCAGCACTTCTTCCAGCGGAGCAGATCCTGGCAGCCATGAGAGCCGGCCAGAGGGTGGCCGGGTTTGCATTTCTCATACCGTTTGACAACACAGCCAAAAACCTCGTTTGCTCCAGGTGCTGCCAACCAGCCAGGTGCCGCTTTGGCAGCAAAGCGGTAAATCTCGCCGGTGATTGCTGGAGAAACCTCTCGTAACTCTGCTGAACTGCCTGAGGGACAGTTCTGCCAGCAAGTCGGTGAACTTTGCCTTAGCACTGCTGAAAGCTGTAACGAAGGGTCCAGTCATTAGCGTCAGCCAGGGGTAGCCCTTAGTACGTGGTAGGAGCGGGGAGGGCAGAGCAGTGCCCACTTGGAGGCAGACGTGGTGGTGGTGGGGTAGGACCCACCGCCACTCCCTTCATCACAGCTCCGCAGTATTTTCCTGCTGCTTACATTATGAGTGCCAACCTTCTATGGTTCAACCAAAGTCATATTCCTGGTGGGGCTATGGGGCAGCCTTGCGTGCCCATGCTGGTGGAAGAGCCTTGCAACCTCACCAACAAATGCTGCTCATGTTTCAGGGAGCTCTTGCAAATCCAAGCAGAGCTCATCAGCCATCCCAGCTGGGAGGAGCCGTGTCCACACGAGGTCTTTCCCCAGCTGAATGTCAGTCCTCATTGGAAATCTTTGGACGTTTATTTTCTAGTAATATTTGTATTATAAAATCTGGAAATCCCCTTTGAGTGTATGAGACATGCCAGAGTAATCCCCACACCAATGCTGTGCGCAGGGAAGAGTTCAGCATCACTAAAACCCTTCAGTCACCTCAAATCTTGATGCATCAGAGCCAATGAAGAACAAATTTACCATAGTTACTTGTTTTAGCCCAGGATGTCCCCCCCTGAATGCTGTGGACAGCATGGCATGCTTACCAAGGTGACTTTCCAAGTCTCCACGTCTCATCAGAGTAATTTCTATGGTTCACATGGAGAACATGGTCCTTCCAAAAATTGCCTGACCCCGTGAGCACAAAAGCCTGTATCCTGTGGTTACTGCTTTGGTACCTGAGTCTCTCGTCAGCTACAGATTCTTGTTTTGTCCTTGCGGACTTCTTTGCCATCATGAAAAAAATATTTTGTGGCAGCAAATTCATGCACAAGAAAGAAAAAACTCTGGAATTACGGTCTCAGCAGCCAACTCCTTTTCGTGGCTCTTGATGCCGAGCTCTGAAGTCAGCCTGACCACAAGCCACTCATCTTTGGAGCAAATGTCCTCATATGCTTGCTTATTCCAAGTTTCTCTTTGAAATGTCTCAAAGCCTAGAAGGAAGACCTTGAGAAGATCTTAGGGCTTTGAGAAGGCTTTGAGGAGACCTTAGGGCTTTGAGAAGGCTTCATCATAGACTGATGACAAACCACAAGCTTGAAATAATCTCTGCTCACTCATGAGTTTTATCCAGATCCTAAGATTTTTGGGAAGAGTCCCCTGAGCTATCTGAAATGTCACGTTCGGGTCTTTCCCCACACTGGATTACTTTGGTCTGCATCAGCCAGTGAACCCCAGAATTTCTGCTGTTCTCCACAGAGGCGCAGCGTGAAATCCTGCTCTCGGTCGAGGTGAAATGCGGTTGCTGGGTCACGTTGAGCAAACCAGCTTTTGGAAAATAGGTGTCCCAACCGCAGCCACTTCTGCCCCGGGAAAATCCTCCATCCGCATGACCCTTCGGTACAGCTCACGCAGTCGCTTACCTCCCTCACGTCCATTATTTGTGCAGCATACAGTGGTGCTGTTCTCATCCGTGAATTCCTTCGTGACAATTTTTAAGCCCATTTTATCTTCCAGGTAGATAGGAGAAAAAGAAAAAAATCAAAATAAAACCCCAACTGGCTTTTCCCACCTCAATTTTTAAAGCTCTTCTTCATGTCATTCTGCTTGTTCTGTAAGCTTTTTTGCTTGCTTGGCTTTTTCCTAATCAATCTGGAAACATACTCTATGATCATCTCTAAATTAGACGTGTAATGGGTTGTTTTTGTTTTTGTTTTTTTTTTAATGTAACACATTTTTAAAGAATTAGGAAAAAGGAGATTTAGGTAACACCAGCAAAATTGTATAAGGAAATTATGTTCTGAACTTTAGAAATAATAAGACAAAATCTGTCATCAGCTTGCAGTGAGGAAACAAAAACTTTGCAATTGTAACATTTTCAAAAGGATGTTTTAAATATTAATGTCTGAGTGATTGTATTAGATCAGCAATAAAGACTCTGTAATCTCAAAACACAAATAAAACATTGGAAAATTCAGCTTCTCCAGAGTGTCTTTCAGGTCTGGCAGGAGCAGATGGGGAATTTTTGGGGCTGGGGGGTTACAGCAAGGGGGTGAGGGGTGGCGATGCCCAGGGACTGGATGGGGAGGTTGTCCCCAAGCTCGATGTGGTGCCATAGCCCTGAGCTCCCATCGCTGCCATGTAAAACCCAGTTGGGAGAGCTGCTCCGGTGGCCACACATCCTTGTGGCAGCCAGGGCTGTTTGGGCTGTGGGTGGCTGTTTTGCAGCTGATGTGTCCTTGGGGAAAGCAGACTGAGCAGTGCTGGAAAAAATCCCGTTATCTTTTCTGCTCCTGATTTGTCACATCCCTGGCGCGGACCTGAAAATGCTGCTGGGGTGGCGGAGGGAAATACCGACCTAAAGACTTTGTTTTTCCAGTGGCTGGGGAATGATGTGGGACGCGAGCAGCACCAAGATGGGTTGTCAAGCACCTCCCTGGCTGCATACCTATGGTCACCCCCTCAAAAGCAACCGTCCCCCCCATATGGGGTGGAGAGGGAGGGAGGAGAGGAGCAGGAGTGGGAGGGAAGTCTGGAGCATTCCCATCCCTGGTTTCCAGCCCTCCAGGAGTTGCTTTTAATCAACATTGTGGTAAGGGGGGCTTGGACAACCCAGCCCAGCAGGTGACCCTGTGGGGGATGCTGGGGGTGCCTTGGGGACCCTTGGCCCCTGCCTGCAGTGGGGCAGCTGCAGCCGCCCGGGTGCCAGCAGGACCCGGCCCTCCCTGCAACCTCATTAGCCCCAGGGCACCTCCTGCAGCCAGCAGCTCCCCCAGCCCATTTCCCCCAGGGGCACCCCGTGTCCTCCACAGCATTCCCACGGACACCCCTGTTGCCAGCAGCCCCAGGGACACCCGATAACGCCCCCTCCCAAGCATTTCTTGCCTCCAGCACCCCTCAGGGGTACCTTATCACCCCTGGGACACCCCACGGCCCTTCAAAACCTGTCATCTCCAGGTAAACCCCGTCTGTGTGTGCCCACCCCAGCACCCCCTATTGCCAGCACCCACAGTCCCGAGGGTCTCCCACAGCCCTGCAACTTCCCAAGCCCCCCGGCACCCCCTGGGTTACCGCAACCCCCCCACACACACACCGTTATCCCGGGACACCCGCCCCGTCCCCACCACCCCCCGGGGACCCCCCTCCCCATTCCACGACCCCTCTGGCTCCGCCCCCCACCCAATAGCGAAGCGGGAGTGTGCCCTCTGTCTCCGCCCCGCGGAGCGGCGGCCCAATGGACGCGGCGGGGGCGGGCCAAGGGCGGGGCGCGGAGCCCGGCCCCCACGTGCTCGGCGGCGCTGCAGAGGGGCGCAACGGATGGAGGCGGCGGGCGGCGCGGCCCCGGCCCCGGCCCCGGCCCGGGCTCGGCCGGCCCAGCCCCAGCCCCAGCCCCCGCCGCAGCCCCAGCCCCAGCCCAAGAGCCGGGAGCTGTTCAGGAGCCAACGGAAGGAGTCCGAGGTAAGGGCGAGGGTCCCCCCGGGCTCCTTCTGCTCGTGATGCGGGGACGCCCCCACTTGGGGTCCCCGGGGGCTGCGGCTGGAAGGAGCCCAGTCAGGGGTTGGGGGGGTTCCCGGCCCTGGGGGTGCTCCCCGCCCCTCCTTCCACCCCGGCTTGGGGTTTTGAGGGGGTCCCGCGGGGGTGGAGGGTGCCCAGTCTGGAGTGGGGACCCCAGGGAGGCTGCCCCCCACCTCTGCGTCCCACTCCCAGAGCTGTCGGCAGTGTTCTGGGGGCCCAGCTAGGCGCCGAGCTCCCCTACACCTTCCAGGCACCCATTTACCCTCACCACCCCCTGCCAGGGTCCAGAGGTCGCAATGCACCACCACCTCCCCGCCGCTTCACCCCTTCTGCCCAAACAGCCACCACCACCCCGGGCTGCATCACTCTGCTCTGCCCCAGCTGTGCTTGTCCAGCTTCGCAGATGCCAGGCTGGGGGAGCAAGACCACGATCCAGCCCAGGACTGATGCCCCCAGCCGCCATAAAGCCACCGCAGGACCCCTGTGAGCTTCCCCACCAAGTAGCTGTGGGTCCAGGGGCTCCCCAGGGACAGCTGACCCACAAAGGGTCCCTCCTGCCCCGGGGATGGTGCCTGAGCCGTGGCCCCCCGAGCCTTGCCCATGAATTTGGGGGTTGCTTTTCTCCTTTGGCTCAGCCTCATAAAGCGGATTAGCGCTGCATGCACTTCACCAAATTCCTTGTCGGCTTTTAGCTCCCTGAACCAGCCCGCTGGCCTGGCTGCAAAAATTGGGTGAGAAACCAGTGTTTGTGAGCAAGTCGGGCTCAGCCCGGAGCTGCGCATCCTCTGGGGTCATCAATATTAATCGTGATGATGTGCATCTGCTGAGAAGGGCTGCTGGGACTCAGAATGAGAAATTATGTTAATTTAGTTGATCACCCATTCATGTGTTCCCTTCCCGGGGCACAGCAGCACGATGCTGGCATTGGGTTGTCTGGCTGCGGTCGCCCTCTCACTGCCCGGCCGTAATCCTCTGGCGAAGTTTCATGCTCCAGTTCCTCATCTGCAGGGGAAGAGGGAGGGAGATCCACAACCCTATGGGCTTCAGAAAGCCAAAGCCCAGCCCCAAAAGCCGTTGGATCTGGGATGCTGAGGACAGAACATCGTAGGTTTGCATCCTCCTGGGCACCTTTGCTTCAAACCAGCTCCAGACAATGTTTTTAAGCAGATGTGAGGCTCTTGAAATGCATCAAACATTCACTGGCACTTTGGGTCCTGCCTCTCTTTCCCCGGGACTTGAGAAATGCTATTTTTACATTCGCCTTCCAAATTTGCACTGTATTTTAAGTAGCCTCATGCAGACGTCCCACTTGTGCCCTGGAAACCTGCATCAAGATTATCCGTGCACAAATCGCTGCTCCGGTGGTTGGAGGACCTTTAATGCAAAGGCAGAGAGCACTGGCAGCCATCCTGCCTCCCAAAATATCCGTGGGGATGCACCGGCCCCCCAGCCTAACCCCAACATGCTCTCCGCAGGGCTCGGTGGATTGCCCCAACCTGGAGTTTGAATACGGGGATGCTGACAGCCACGGCTCCGAGTTAGCAGGTGAAGTGGCATTTGGGAGCTGCGTTGCTATTAATAGATGCCTGCCAGGGAGGGGAAAAAAAATCCCTCAGGGAGTTGGGTGAGCGGGATAGGGGAATGGATATCGAGTGGTATCATCCTTCGGGAATAGAGCAAGAGGGATTTATTAATAGAGAGCCACTCGCTCCCCAGGGACAAGCAAAAGGGATGCATGGGGGCACAGGGATTACCCTGTGCTCCAAATTACCCAGGATGTGATGACAGGTGTGCAGGGGGTGGGAGGACGGGTGGCATGCCTAGTGGCACAGCCCAGGCTGGGAAGTGTCACCCCTGGTTGTGGGTGCCATTATGGGTCAAGTCCTCATCCTGTATCTTCCTGCTGTGCGGCAACTCTGGCTGCTTCTGCCCTGTAACCCTCGGGGTCCTGAGCGTGTCTCTACCAGCAAAGGGGTTATTTTTAGCTCTGTGTGTCTCAGCTGCATGAGCTGGCCTGGCTAAAGCACATTTTCTCTGCAACAGATCCTTCCTCCTCCCTTGCAGGACTGTTTCAGTCCCCCATGCTGCTGCTCAGCACCACAGGACTATAGGAATTATATAGGAACAGGCACAACATTGTGTCTTTTCAAGTCCAGCCCCTATTTGTAGGTCCCAAAATGGCCAAGCTGCTGGGTGTGAAATCAGCACAGGTCTTGCCTGGGTGCTCTGACGGTCCCTCCCTTTCCAAACTGCCTTAACTGGGACAGAAAATGGCCCTCCAAAAAGGCCTATGAAATTGCAAATGCAGGTTGAGCACCATCGCTGTGGACAGGAGTGTGGAAACAGCTCAGCCTGGGCGTGGGGATAAAAATGATGAATTTGTTAGCACAGGGTGGCTCTGAGATGCTCCCTGGAGCTGCAGAAGAGCTCAGGGATAAGTTTAGGTCTCTGCCCCATATCTCCTTGGGTGTGCAGGGATGCTTCACAGCCCCACAAGGAATTTGGCAATGAGGAGGAGGGTGAAAGTCCTCTGGGTCCCTCCTGACCCCTTTCTCCATCAGAGCTCTACAGCTACACCGAGGAGCCTGAGCTCAGCAACAACAGGAGGTGCTTCGAGGAGGATTTTCACACTCAAGGTACCAGCTCTGGGCTTGGCACCCCAGGGCTCAGGGCAGCCCCCCAAGGTGAGAGTGGGACCCCCGGGGAGGCACCCAGCTGATTGTTGTGTCCCCTTTCCAGTGCAGGACAGGAGGTGGCTGGAGCTGGATGGGGCTCAGCAGAAGGCCTACATCATGCACCTGTTGGATGGGCTAGAGGTGGTCAGCAGGGACAAGCGGCTCAAAGTAGCACGGGCCATCCTCTACCTGGCACAGGGTAAGGACCACATCCCCCATGTCTGGATGTGGCCACGTGTCTGCTGCCTGGCTTCAGGATGGGGGCTTGGGAGAAACCGTCTCTTGGGGTTGTGCAGGTCGGTGCAGTGAAGTTCCTTCCCAGGATGGTCCCATGTGCTCCAGGTGTTCAAAGGTAGCTCCCCGCTAACCAGTGCCTTCCTTTGGGCCTCTCCAGGTGTCTTTGGAGACTGCGATAATGAAGGCGATGTCCTGCACTGGTCTCGGCACAACAGCTTCCTCCTGTACCAGCTGGGAACCTTCACCGCCTTCCTGGAGCTCCTCAACATGGAGATTGAGTGAGAGGACCCACACTGCCCTCACCTTCCTTGTCCTCTTAACCTTACTCTTTCTTTTCACACTCCTCTTCTTCATCTTCTTTCTCCCCACCCTCCTCGACATCTTCTTCCTTCTTCACCTTCGTCTTCATCTTCTTTCTCCCTATCCTTCTTGTCCTCTTCTTTCTCCTACCTCATCCTTTTCACTGAGGACCAGGGAGGTGCTGCAGCCACGGCATGTCCTCCAGCGTGCTGTTCCCACCACTGCGGACATAGGCAGAGGGTTGGGATGAGGAGCAGCCTGTGCCCAGTGGCTGGCGCTGAGCGCATCCTCTTCCCTGCAGCAACAGCCAGGCCTGCAGCAGTGCCCTGAGGAAGCCAGCCATCTCGCTAGCCGACAGCACGGAGCTCAGGTACACCCTCTCAGAACCCCACTAGCATATTGGGTGGAGGCCATGGGACAGCCTGTGGGGAAAAAGTGGCCTCTGGCTGGCAGTGTCACCTGCCTGCCATGCTGTCCTGGCAGAGTGCTGCTCAGTGTCATGTACCTGATGGTGGAGAATATCCGTGTGGAGCAAGAGGTGGATCCTCCTGAGTGGAAAACCTGCCGGGAGACTTTCAGGATGGAGCTGAGTGAGCCACAAAGTTCATTGTGCCCTAACAAGTTCCTTTTGTCATGCTGGACCACTGGGGAGACGTCAGGGACAGGGCATCTTCCCTGAACCTGCTCCTGGTCCCTCTCTCCACCAGGTTTCCCTGTTCACACTGAAGAGCCATTTGCTCTTCTGCTTTTCACAATGGTGACCAAGTTCTGCAGTGGCCATGCTCCACACTTCCCCATGAAGAAGGTCCTGCTCCTGCTCTGGAAGGTGCTTCTGGTGGGTGCAAACCCCTTTTTCCAGAGACTAGTCATTTTGGGAATAGTGCTGATGCAGCCTGGATGTTCCCTACTATTCAATCCAACCATAACGAGGTTATTTAGGATGGCACAGGAAGCTGACACAAGGCAAGCAGTTTCTTCTGGGATGAGGCTGGTCTGAGCCATGCAGAGGATGTGGGGTGGGGGAGAAGTCTGGAGAATGAACCAGTGACATGGTGTCTTCATCCTCAACTCTCCAGTTTGATGGCTCCCCTGGAAGCACCATGCAGTCCAGGTGGGATGTCTGCTCCCTGCTCTTTCAACTCTTTTGTTGGTCCCTAGTTCACGCTGGGTGGATTTGAAGCCCTGCAGGTGATGAAGGTGAGGAAGCGGGAGGAGCTGGGGCTGCCACCCTTGCCAGAGGACAGTATCCAGGTGATGCGCAGCATGCGTGCTGCTTCGCCTCCCACCTACTCCATCGAGCTCATGGAGCAGCAGCAGCAGAAGCGTGGTCACCGCAGCCGGAGGGTAAGAGCAGGTGCATCCTCCTAGCACGTGGCCCAGGATGGTTTTCCAGTGCAGACCATCACCTGTTCAAGAAGCCAGCCTGTGTCTGGGAGCATGGTTCCCTTTCCCCCCAAGTGCTCCTGTGTCTTCCAGTTTCATAGAATCACAGAACGGTTTGGGTTGGAAGGGACCTTCATCTAGTCCAACCCCCCTGCCATAGGCAGGGATGTCTCCAACCAGGTCAGGTTGGTCAGAGCCCCCGTCCAACCTGGCCTTGAATATTCCCAGGGATCTACCACCTCTCTGGGCAGCCTGTTCCAGTGTCTCACCACCCTCATTGTAAAAAAATTTCTTCCTTATGTCTAGTCTGAATCCACCCTCTTTTAGCTTAAAACTGTTACCCTCTGACCTACCACTACAGGCCCTAGTAACAAGTCTGTCCCCATCTTCCTTACAAGCCCCCTTTAAGTATTGAGAGACTGCTCTAAGGTCTCCACGGAGCCTTCTCTTCTCCAGGCTGAACAGCCCCAGCTCTCTCAGCCCGTCCTCATAGCAGAGGTGCTCCAGCTCTCTGATCATTTTTGTACCCTCCTCTGGATCTGCTCCAACAGCTCCATGTCTGTCCTGTGCTGGGGGCCCCAGAGCTGCATACAGTACTGTAGGTGGGGTCTCATAAGAGCAGAGGGGGAGAGTCACCTCCCTCGACCTGCTGGTCACACTTCTTGTTATGCATCCCAGGATATCATCAGCTTTCTGGGCTGTGAGCGCACATCGCCAACTCATGTCCGGTTTTTCATCCACCAGTCTCAGTTGTGGCAGATCCGCCCCACAATGCACTTGATCTGGAGGAAGCAAGAGGACATCCTGACCCTATGGCAAAGGGCTGATAAGCACTAAGGAGCAAACTGCTTACAGCAAGCTCGCCTTGTTTTAGCTCCACTCTTGGAGCTGCCATGCTATGGTCCAAGGATGAAAACACTTGTTATACTAGGGGAGAGTCAGATAGTAGCTCCAAAAGTAAAGATGGAAAATGGCGTCACACCTCCTAGAGCAGCAAGTTTAGAGGTACAGAGGGGATTATTCCTTGTCCAGGCTTTGGTGGCAACAGCTAGGAGGGAAATCTTCACCTGAGGAACGTCTGGGAGCTTGAGCCTTCCAGGATAGAGAGGTCTGGTGCCAGCAGCTGAGAGGGAAATAAAATCCACAGAGTGACTTGAATTTTTCCTTCCCCTTCTGCTGCAGCCCCTGGTGAAGCAAGACAGTTTGGATATCTACAATGAGAGAGACCCTTTCAAGAATGATGAAGCAGGAGTCGATGAAGAGGAGAATGATGACGTGGACAGCGGGATTGAGGGGGAACTGGACCTGATGGAGCGGGATGCAATTATCCCCACAATGCCTGCTCAGCGCCTGCCTATTGAAAGGGTGTCATTTCCCAAAGGGCTCCCCTGGGCCCCCAAAGTCAGGTAAAACCATCTGGTGTCATTGCCATCTTCCCCTGGCATGACCTGTCCTGGAGTTCATTTCAGGCTGAACATCAGTCTGTGGCAAGTTTGTTGGCCTCTGGCAAGTTGAACTGAAGTGACTCCACTTCTTTTGGTTTTTTTTTATCTCGGTTGGTCCTTTCTGGACTGGGTTTAGCTGCGCCCTTCCCCAGGTTTTACAAAGCAAGCATGGCTAAGCTTGGCCAATAAAAGGCAATGCTGTTTTTGGCTTGCCAGGTTGTACTGGAAAGGAGGCTTGTGTTAGAGTGCTGTGGGAGCAGGGTCAGCTTTTCCAACCAGTATCGATGGGTCTTAGTAAGGCAAGGTCCTAGACTAATCATCTTGGGAACTGGTTAATGATATTGCCTCTTGCTTGTTGAGTGGGAATCTTCTGCCTTTTTGAGTGGCCTTGCTCTAAGGTGAAAGATTGGAGAAAAACATCTAAGAACAAAGGAGTTGGTGCCTTCCCTTCCTGAGACCATGCTACACATGATATGGGGGAGCGTTAGGAACAGAGAGTGAAAACCTCTGCTCCTTTCCCTCTAATCCACGTGAGTTTTTTTGCTCTTGATCCAAAACTTGGATTTAATACAGTATCTTTAAAACACAGGAACAAATACATTCTTTTTCATGCGGGAGCAGTGACAGGTAAGTGTGTCTATCCAGAGCACTCCTCGCAGGGACACAGCAAGAACTCATTTCCCACATGGGTCTCTGCACACATGGTGCCATGGTACTCCACGTAACTTAATGCTCTCAGCTTTGAAATCAAATGATTGCTGTTTTTCTTGGCTGGTGCCTGGAAATGCAGCTGGGTTTCTTTCTGCCTGTGAAAGCCTTGGCTCACAGTTCATGTCCTACTTGTCATGCTGAGACCCTGACCAGTTCTCATGAAAGATGCCCAGGGTGGACAAGATGTCAGCTTGCTCTCTCGGAGCACCACATGATTTGCCAGACTGTGGAGACAACATTTGTTCCCTCAAAGAGAGCAGATGCTACTTGAAGATGCATGTAGTAGGAGCACAGAAGGTGGATAAATAAGGTGCTGATTGTAGAGAACTCCTGTCCATTTATTTGCACTCTTCCATGGGCTTGCACAGCAAATACACATGGTTTTGGTTCACATTGCTCCCAACCAACAAGAGCAATGGTGGCTCTCACCTGCTGCTATTAAGACCTCCAGAAATAAATCCTAGAAAGCTCAAAGGTTCTTGCTGGTCCCACAGTGCAGTGCTTTCTAGGCAATGTAGGCAGTGGTCTGGTATATGTCTGTTTTCCAACCTTTTTGTTTTTGTTTCTCTGCTGCTCCATCAGACAGAAAGACATCGAGCATTTCCTGGAAGCAAGTAGGAACAAATTCATTGGATTCACGCTGGGACAGTGAGTGTTACATGTATAGGTCCAACAAAGTCTGTCCCATAGCTTCCATCAGTGCAGTTTAACTGGTGGGAGGGGTCCACAAAGCTCAGGTTTTCTCAACTCAGCTAGCCTAAGGCACGCTCGGGATGATGTGGCACAGCACTGGATTTTGCTGGGGCTGCAGCAATGCACTCAGTGTTACAAAAACATGTTCTGGAGGTGCTGGTCTCCAAGGACCTCTTTCTATTAAAATCACACCTAACCCAGAATAAGTGACCCCTGGCCCAAGCCAGAAACTGATTTGATGTGGGAGGGAGTCAAGACAATGTGGTATCCACAACAAATTACCCAGTTTGTGAATAAATCAAGCTGCAAGTGCACAGTTGTCCTGGTACAGTGTCAGCAGGGTATATTCATTTTTAGGTGCAGTGTTGGGCTCAAGCTGGCTCCACATGGAGACCTGATTTTACCCAGTGTCACTCCTCTCTTGTGCAGGCTTCGCTGGGAGGAGTGGAGGGTGGACAGTTCACACCAACCCCTCTTCTAATCCCTGACACACTGGGGATGCGTTCGATAGACTCAGTAGACTACAGGCTCCCTTTTTTACCTTGTATGACATGGAAGTGTTTGAACACAGATCTCCTTCCCAGCTTTGTACTTACCTTCTTTCCTCCTCCACAGAGACACTGAAACCCTGATAGGGCTACCACGGCCCATCCATGAAAGCGTGAAGACACTGAAGCAGGTGAGATGGTGGCTCCATGTGTAGTGCTTGGGTGAAGCAGCCCAGAAAGGCTTATTGAGTGGCAGTCAGCTTGTCTAACCTCATCCCTTGCTATTTTTGCTCCGTGGCACTCAGCAGATACTCTGAGGTGGGATTAGACTCATGGGGATCTCATGGGGGTGGAGAAATCATTGACCAAGATCACTAAGGCCATAGGGGGATTGCAGGGCATCAAGTCTACACACAAATTTTGTGATACAGCACTTGGAATGAGTTTCAGGTTCGTCATATGTATGCTCTCAGCCCACAGTAAATGTTTCATGTGAATTTAGTCTTCTGCTCCTCTTCAGCTGATGTACGGCAACATATTCAGTCTGAGCTCTTGCTCTCTGCCTTGGGAAGACAATCTGATTAATCTATTCAAGGTCTGAACAGCTTGAGAGGGGCTGGATATCCACCACATGCAGTGTGGTAGCCTCACATCTAACCTCTGGCTGAAACACAGTTGCTGGAAGGAGTAAGAAGATCCCTCCTTGTTTGTTGTGACAGGAAAGCCTTCTGGAGCTTCTTGCAAGAATTGGGGCAAAAATTGGAAAACCGAGTCCTCACTGCAATTCCAAGTAAATTGTCCAGTGCTTGGACTTTCCCTTTATCCAAGGGCATTGCTTTGTCCTGGTGAGCATTTACCATGTGCTTTGAAGATAACAGACTTTCAGAGTTGGGTTTGGACATACATGCCCAGACCTGTGCTGTTCTCAGGGGGAAGCATGGCCAGTCTTGGCTCCTGCAGCGTTCCACGCTGAGTGAGACACCTCCAGAGGCCAATTGTCCCTATCTAAGGTCTGGATTGCCTTTTGGAGGGGATTGCCCCTCTCCATTTACTTACAGAGAGATCCTAGAAGGAGCAGGTGGAAGTAATCAAAAGCATGATGTGGGGAGGGCTTCACGGACAGAGGGATGTCCCACACAAAGATGAGTTCTCCATATATCTGCTGTGACCTATATACCTAACTCGGATATTACTGAAATCGTCAACTGTTGTCATCACTGACCTCCAGTTGTGATATTGCTCTACCTCTGTGTATTTTTCCAGCACAAATATGTTTCCATCTCAGACATCCAGATCAAGAACGAGGAGGAGCTGGAGAAGTGCCCCATGTCTCTGGTAAGAAGTTGCTGCACCCCATCACTAGACAGATGTGTGCAAGATTTCCAAGGTGTCATAGAAATCCATACATTCTCCATGATCCTTAGGACACACCTGGGATGCTCTTTTTTGTAGAAGTCCATATCTTGTTTAGTTGTATTAAGGGAGAAAGGCCTGGAGCTTCCTGCAGTCAGCATGCAGCTATGTCCATCATTAAGTCCCCAGGCTGGGTTTTATGGAGATGACTGACATATCTCAAGTGTGTGGACTGGAAATACTTAATTTTCCCTTGTTTCTAATGTTTCTGTGTGCTAGGGGGAAGAGGACGTCCAAGAAACCCCTTGTGAGGTCTTGTATCGAGCAATGTTGTACAATCTCCCCCAGTATATGGTAAGTCCCTGTTTCTTAAAAGCAAAGAAGAGCTTTTGAGTGGGGAATGGTCCCAATCTGTGAGCTGCAGAGCTCAGCACGAGGCTGCTGGGGTGTGTTCAGGACTTGAATGATGAGATTTTGGTGGGAATCCAGAGCAGTGTTGGGTGTAAAGTACAGTCCAGAAAGAGTCATTGAGAGGATCAAGGAGTGTAGATACGCAGGGACATTGTCAAATTGTTGGAGATATGTCAGTGGTTGGAAAATAGGATGTGTGCAGAGGACTGGGAGCAAGGAACCAAGTTCTTCACCTTGGTGGGAGCTCAAAGCTGGCTCCTTCCCTCTGGACAGCAAGGAGACCTAGCCAGGGATGGCCTCGTGTCATCTCTAGAGGTGCGTGAGCTGTGACTCACCAGCAATTTATTTACCAGCAACTTACTGCATACTGATGCAGGCATCTTCACTTCTGACCTCAAGCAGCAACCTACAGACTTTATTGGTCCCTTGAGCCTTTGTTTTTCTTGCTGAGATTAATTTTTCGTTACAATATTGTGCTGATCTCTGAGCATGGTGGCTAGCTGGGCCAGGAACCAAACTAAGCCATCATCATGGTTTACATGGCTCAGCAAACAAGGTGCTAATGCCTTCAGGTCTCTGGCAACCTGGCTGTGCTTTCAATAGCTTTCAAACCGTGGAGACTCTGTAGGTTATGATCTTCCTTACAGGGGCATCCCTTGCAGCCTTCCCATGGCCCCAAGAGATTCCCAGAGGAATACAATGCATGTCCTGAAATTCAGCTATGTTGCCAGGATGGATGAGACTTCGAGCAACCTGGTTTAGTGGAAGGTGCCCCTGCCTGTGGCAGAAGGGTTGGAGCTAGATCCTTAAGCTCCCTTCCAACCCAAACCATTCTGTGAATCTGTGATTCTGAGATGCTATTTGGGTCACGTGCACTCTGTCTGTAGGGAGAGAGAAACACTGATTTAAATGTATTAAGCTCCAAGTGTCCCTTGCGTTGTTTTATTCATACTACTAGAGCTCAGGGGTTCATGATGCCCTAAATTAAGGCTGAAACAGAGCTGCTGTGCTTCCTGCACCTGGCCTGTCTGTCCAAGGTATGAAAGGAGAATTTGAGCTGTGGTGTAGTCAGTCCATCATGGTAAACCAAGCTTGTAGTAGTGAAACCCCATAGAGTTGGCTTGAAGTTGTCCCATTTCAGCAAGTGAAGGGGAAGGAAGGAATGCCTCTTCCTGGGACCATCTCTCCACACCCGCCCTCTTCTGCAGATAGCTTTGTTGAAGATCCTCCTTGCTGCAGCACCCACCTCCAAAGCCAAGACCGACTCCATCAATATCCTGGCAGATGTGTTGCCTGAAGAGATGCCGTAAGTCCCTGACAAGATGGCCACCAGCCATCCCAGCTTTGCCACAAAGTCTTGGGCCAAGCAGGAGAGTTGGGGTTTGCCAATAAGTCTGGGAGTGCTACAGATTTGGGGACATCTCTTTGGATAGGTGCAAGCTACTGTTGCCAGCCGGGCAGAGGAGTGAAAGTCAAGGAAGTGATGCTGTTTTTTCAAAAGCGTAACAATTTGAGCACAATTGCCAGCTACTGTGCTCTGCTAGCTAAGTGGCATAAATCATAAAATCATGGTAACTGACCCAAATCAAAAAGATACGTGAACATATGGCAGGTGTCCTTCATACCACTCCCCCAGGACTGTTGGTGGAGGGCAATCAGCTTTTTTTTCCCCTTTTTTTAGTGCACTTTGGTGTCACCAGGCAGGAGAGGATGGAAATGGGAGTCCCAGGGGGAACTGAAGGTCCCTGTTTCAGCAGAACCTGTCCAGATTAATATGAACTCAACAGTCCCTTAGTCCTCCTTGTTCCCATATCCACTGTGCTGCTGCCTTCTTTCCCTCCAACACAGCATTACCGTTCTTCAGAGCATGAAACTGGGGATTGACGTGAACAGACACAAAGAGATCATCGTGAAGAGCATCTCAGCTTTGCTGCTCCTGCTCCTCAAGCACTTCAAGCTGAACCACATCTACCAGGTGAGCATAGAGAAGGGGTCAGCCACTGCCAAGCTGGTCTTGAAGCCGGTGTGTCCAGATAGACCCTCTCCTAAAAGACCTGTCCAGGAAGGGTTTCCATGAGGAGCTGCAGATTGCTTGTCCATAGCAGTGAACCCTAGCCCTGGGCAAGGATTTGTATAGGGTTACTCAGGCAGGAATAACCTGTCTGCAATATATCTCTGACTGTGTTTTGACAGAATTGTTTCCACTCACGTGGAAGGAGTTTTCAGACTTCTGGAAAAACTCACACTGTGGCTGATCAGATTAAAATTTAGGAGATTATCATGAGCATGAGCCTCCCCGGTAGAAGGGGGAAGGGAATGGGAGTTAGGCAAGGCCCTCTTTTGCTCTTTCTAATCTCCAACAACCAGAAATAGTGCTGGTAGAACCTCCTGAGGTTAACTAATCTAGTCTTCTGTCCCTCATCAGGATCAAGATCTTGAGGCTCTGGTTTCTACAGAGCCTCAGCTCAGTTCTCCACCCATTCTGCAAGTCAAACAATTAGTGTTTTCAATTTATGTTTTTCCTTTTAAAAGTTTCAACATGGTACGAATCCATCTGTGTTATGAAGCCCACTGATATTTAAGGATAAATATAAATCCATATATTAGACTGGATAAAATGAAACAAAACCTTACATTTTTACAACAGTTACTACATTTGTTCAGGGTTCCCCCACGTTTCTTCACTAATTTTTCTCACTTTACTCCAGAGCAGCTCCTCTCTTTTCTTCCTTCATGACAGCAGGAGCCTTGCAGTCTGTTGCTAAGTCTGGAGAAAGCTGTGGGATTTTCTCCCCTGATTCTGCTTTTGTGTCTGATTTTGGGTGAGCCATCATAATTTCTTTCAGTGCCAAAGCTGGTCTCAGGGTGCACCCCAAAAACCACTGCAGGGTCTGAGACAATGCTTTCAGAAAGTAGTGGAGGGTAACGGAGAGCGTGGCTGGTCTGGGCTCTGCTGGGGGTCACCCTGTGCTCACTGGCTGCCACGTTGGTAGAGCAGCAACTGCACAGACCTGCACACCAACACAAATCAAGTTTTTTTTTGTCTCGGTTGTGTTGAGATTTGGCATTTCTTATGCCAACAGAGAAACACCATCAAATTATTGCAGTTCAGCATTATCTTTGTAACCTTTGTATCCTATGTAACATATTAGTCGCTGGCAGCTGCATTTCCAAGCAGTGAGTGCATCTCAGATCCCAGCTAGTGGGAACTGCTGATTACTTGCAAATAATGGCAGCGGTGTCATCGATGGCATGCAGAGTGTCGACAGCTTGTACCAGGCTGAGATGAGACATGTAGGAACAAACTGTTTGTTTGCTCTCAGGTTTGGGGTGTTGACTGCAGATTATTGACAGACATGGGTAGGATAGGATGGGATGGGATAGGATAGGATATTGCTGCTATTTGTGTCTGTCTCTTTAGAGGACAGTAGAGATTTGTTGTATTATGTAGCTGTATGTACCCAGACCATTTCATGTTTAGAGGGGGAGAGAAATTAAAAGCATTTATGAAGGCAAGGGTGCTTTTTCAGTCAAAATTTGAAAAGGGACTGGGATTAGCATGTGACAGCAATAGAATTATCATATTTTCTCATGTAATAGCTACATCTCCTTCCCTTTTATCCATATATTGTTTTGCCACAGATTATATTTTGAAAAGCTACACTGCAGTCATTACATGCAGCTATTCCTAAACTACTGACAAATTTTGTGTGTCCACTTCATGGCTCTGGAGTTTTCCATCTGGTGGAAGTTGCTGTGTATGATGCAAGCCTTACACAGCAAACTTCTGCAAGGTGTCTAGAGCAAACCATCAAGACTGCTTTGCTTTTGGCTGGAAATGGGTTTCCATTCCCAGGTGATGCTCCCACTTGTTCCAGCTAACCTTGACCCATTTCAATTCTCTTCCTCAGTTTGAGTATGTGTCCCAACATTTGGTGTTTGCCAACTGCATCCCGTTGATCCTGAAGTTCTTCAACCAAAACATCATGTCATACATCACTGCCAAAAACAGGTACAGCCACTTCTGGGAAAGGCAGTGGTGATGGAGCAGGGAGGCTTTGTGCGTGAGGAACCCTAACACATGACTATGTGGTGGGACCAAGTGACCTCTGGTCCCTAGCCTGGCTTTGGGGCAGTATACTCTTCACTAAAGGAATACATTGGAATGGAGCAAATACCTTCTGCTTAATGAGAAGGACAGATGCGGGGGGGGGGGGGGGGGGCGGTGTGTCCAGTCTCTCACTGGACTACTGAAATGCATGTAGACCTGTCTCCCTTGCTGGCAGTAGGCCCATTTTCATCTTTATGTGGACTCCTGGAAAGCAGTCCAGTGCCACTGGGCATCTATGGGCTACAACTTCAAGAAGATTAGGTGGGGAAGAGTCTTCTAGGTCTTTTCCGCTTCATAGAGCTATAATTCAGCTGTTCTGCCTGGCTTCTTCAGATTTTGTGTAGCTGTTACTGCCTTTTACTTCTGATTTTAGAAAGACACTAGCCCAAGTTTGAGCCTGCATAGGGACTGGCTGGACTACTGCAACTCAGTGTAAGAACTGAAAGAACACAACTCTTTCACAACTCAGTAGCACTGGGCTGGATTTCCCCATTTGCAGGGGAGTGTTGCTGTTGGAATAATGAAGAGATCCCTTTTCTTGCTTTTTGATGCACTTTAGCTCTGTGTGTAGGCTGGTTTGTCTCCTGCATGGTGTGGTTGTGTATATGTGAGAAGGCACGCATCAAAAAATAGAAAGTAATATATTAATTATCTTGCTGATAAATATTTCCGCTTTTGGTCCTGTGCTTTAAAGCCACATAAGTGAGGAGGAAACATAGCCCAGGAGCACTTAGCTTCCTCCTCTGCATTCTGATGGAGGCTTCACAGGCAGGATATGCACCTGTGAAATGAGGTGGGGTTTGCAGCTGGATGCTCTGATCCAGGGAGGTTTAGCTGTTCTGTCCAGCCAGAGTACCAGTTTGTCAGATAACAGTGAGCAATGTCAGGCACTGCCCTGCAAAAAGGATCATGGAATTTTGCCACGTTCAGATGTATGGACCTGAGGCCAGTGATGGTGCAACAGGAAGTATCAGAAGTGATGCCAGTACAATGACAACTTGTGGCAATTGAGCTGTGTGGCTCCTTGTCCTGACCTGGTTCCCTCTGAGCTCTCCTGCTTGTATCTGCATGGCGCTTCCAGCTTTAGGGTTATGATGGATAGGAGCCAGCAGGAGCATCTGTCCTTGTGGTCAGACAAGCCCTTCCTGGGCTAAATGCTTTAAATGAAAGCCTGTTTGAGGGGATCTCCTGACCTTGGGTCTTCATCCTGGACCGCCTTTGACTCAGTGACTGTCAAGTCAGCTTGTTGCTCGGTTGCTGAAGTTAAAAACAAAAAATAGCAAACAAGAGGGGACACAAGAACTGAAGCTGTGTGACAATGCATGCTTCATTTTAGATTGGTATACGTCTTGGCATGGATAGCATCAGAGTGTGTGTGTGTATACATACACTATATATATATATATATATATATACACACACACATATTGTATACTTTTCTTGGTTTTTTTTATTGGCTACTTTTACAGAGGCAATAGGCTTGGAGGGCTTCAAAAGACCTGATGCCCTCATGAATTTTCTTGCTGATAATCAGATACTCCATTATAACCTAAGATCTGGGGTTTGTGGTTTTTTTTTCCCTTTTTAAAAATATACATATGAATAACTAATCTTTCATGTCTTAATGGATCCAAATCCTTTGAGTCCTTATTAATGCACTCAGGATGTGCTTTGGAGCCAAGAGGAATCGACGTGCTCCATTAAGCTGAGACGCAAGGCAGCGGTGAGGCTGCGAGCCCATTTGGATGCCATCTGTGCAGTCGGAAGTGCAGGAAGGAGGCATGTCCACGTGGCACCAGCTGCAGGCTGGTTCATGTGCCCAATGTGGCTTGCTGGAGATGGGATTGTTGCTACGCATCCAAACTACTTGTTGCATCAGGCATTGCTGCCTTTGCAATTCAAATCCCAAGCACAGGGAAAGAAGACATTACAGATTGCTGGGCATAATCATGTAGATCATCTTAAAAAGTTGCTTTCATATTTACCTGGTTCTTAACAAGTCCCTTCTTTTGTGCCTTCTGCAGCATCTCCGTCCTGGATTATCCACATTGTACAGTCTATGATTTGCCTGAGCTCACTGCAGAAAGCCTGGTAAGCAGCACAGAAAGGGTCCTTGTAAACAGTATTGCGGTATGTGAGAGGGTGAGGAAGGATTTTTGTTTTCTTTTTTCTGTCTTCTTTTTTTGTACCCCCAACCTTTCCAAAATTAGACTTCTTTCCCCCCCCCAGACTTGAAAATTCCTCCCATCGCTATTCTGATCAGCTGTGGGGAGTTTGGGGAGGAGGCACTGCTGGCCTTGTGAAACCCATAAAAATAGTTTGGTTTAGAGTTTTCCCTTTCACTTTTCTAAATGAGAGAGCCTCCTTTTGAAGAGGATTTGCCCAGAGGCCATTGCCTCCCAGGTTTAAATTGCCATGAGCACTCACATTTCATAAAATGCCAGTAGATTAAGGAATGAGCCAAATTCCCTGTAGAGGGGAGCCTAAGTGTTATGAAGACCAGCCAGCATGATGACCTGTGTGAATATATGGACTATAGATGAGACATTAATGCTGGCAGGTTCATAACTGCAATAATTCAAATGCAGAGTAGGCTAGACTTGCATAGGGTGCAGAGCAGGGACAAACTTTGGAGTTAACAGGGAGGGGGATCAGAGGGAAGTGAGTTGCTAAATGATGCAGGAATCATTAAGAAGCAGCCTGACCAAAACCAGTCTGGGCCAGGATGATCTCACGTTGCCTGGCTGCTAAAATCTTGAGCCTATGTTGTTTTCCTTAGCTGTGTAAAGGTTAAAATCGTTAAAGTGGAAGATTTTCCCTAGTTTCTACTAACCAAAGTTGCTCATGAATGCTTGAGGCTGCGGTCAGCCAGGACAACCAAACTGGTTTTATTGGATCTGTAGCCATGGCTTTCCTGATGTGCCAACTGCAATGCAAATTCCCACTGTGAGTTTATTATGCCAGAACAAATTTATGTAAAAACCTGCTGTGGAGCACATGCGGGTGGATGTGATGTGGGATCATCATGCATGGCCGGCGTGCTGGCTCAGTCCTCCACTGGCGTTCCATGTGCCCTTCTGCCAGTGCTTCTTGCCTCCTTCTAGGTACCTGCTCGGGGTGACAACTCCTGGACATTGTCTTCCTCTTTATCAACACCATCAGTCTCCTGTTTTGTGCTGGTCCGTGGGCTACTTGCTGAGGGCTGTCCCCCTGACAGGCTCCCAGCGACATGTCCTGGCCCAATGGGGACATCTAGCGACACGTTGCTGAGTACTCCCATGGCTCACGCTAATCCTTAACACTCATGCTAAGTTTTACGGCTGTAGGAGAAGACTGAACGTTTTTAGGAAAAATATTCCCAGTAGGGACTGGTCCCCAATTTGGGAGCTGTTGCATTAAATGACAGTGCCTCTTCACTTTCCTCCAGCAGACATGGACGTTAGCCTTATCGGAGGTTAATTTAATTAAAAAATATGCAGAAACCAACTTGAATTTTACCATGTGTTTGTCTTCGGGAGGATACCCATGAATGTAAGGATTTAATAGAAATTAAACATGCCATGGTAATTGAGGCATATGCTTATGCACGTATTTATGTTCCTTCAGCCAACACTTTGTGTGTTGGTTTAGCTTTTTTTTTAACACTCTGATGCACTGATTTTAACATCCCAGCCGTAACACATATCTCAGCAGACAGAACAGATGATTATACTCTCAGTGGGTTGCACACAGGATATTGTGTGTTCAGTTTCCTTCCATGGAAAACCAGGCTGAGTTCAGCAGTGCTGTTTCCAGATGAGGGATCCTTTGGCAGTGGGGTAACTGCTGTCCCCACATGATATAAATCAGGAGTGGCTGCAGTCCCAGCAAGGTCGCGCAGGTTTCACCCCTCCTGCTGTAGGACAAGCTCTTTGATTCCTTGCTGGTCCCTATCTCCACTCTTCTGTCACAGCTCCCTGTGCTTGAGGAAGGGGCTGCAGAGGACCCTGCTGTACTGTGTCGTGGTGCTATGGGGAGGGGAACAGGAGACAGGGGTAAATGGAGGATTAAAGTCCATTTAGCCTATTCCCTCGTTCTGTAAATCTGATGGAAAGCCTTTCACTTATTTGAAGCTATAGAGACAACATCATATTGGTGACAAAAATAAATCCAGCTGCCTATGAAAGGGGTACTAGCTTATTCTACTGAGGTCTTTTTGGAAAAAAACCTACTTGGTGCAGAGGGAGCATATTAGGACTGGGCACTGATACGAAACTGCACGAGCGCTGCTCCTGAGCTGGCACCTTCAGAGCTGCATGCAGCATCTGCGAGCACCTTGGTGACATCCCACCTCTGGGCTCTGCTGTGTGCACAGGAGCCTCCAGCACAGGCATAGCCTTTACTGCCAGAAAAGTGCATTGGCTCAAAGTGGCTTGTACCAAATCCCAGAATTAAATAAAATGTCAGAACCACTTTCTTTTTGGCCTCTAAAAATTGTATGTACAATAGCATTTTACAGGCTTACTGAAATGATAGGTTTGGTGCTTGCTTTTAAGAACAAAGGTATTATGCTGGCAGGATTTTCTTGGGTAAATCCAGTTTCAAAGCTGGATTAGACACTCTGACAGAACGGGCTCCCTGGGGTCATCCTCAGACTCCTCCCGAGGATGCCCAGAACCTGGATCATGCACCAGGCTGCAGTTTTTGCCATGAGTTGTTACAGCCATGAAGCTGTAGCTTGCTGGAAGTGGCTTATAAATTAAGCAGCATTTGTTTCCGCTCTCATCGCTGAATAGGTTATTTGTGGGACACTTCTGCTGTGCTCAGTGCTGTTCAAGCATAAAGCAAGTTACTGTAGTGGAATTACTGCTCAAATGTGCCACAGGCAATATTTACGCAACCTGGAGTTGGAGGTGCTTATGCTTAGCTAATATTTAAAATAATCTATCAATTGCACTTAAGTTGGAAGGGAACTTTGTTAGAGAAAAATCTTATCCTCCTGATAAAAATGCTTTTGTTTGTCATCCTGCATTATGTGACTGCCTTTTATTTGTCTGTAATATGTCCTCTAAGCATGTGGTAATTTAGGAATTAATTTATATAATTAACAAAAACCTGCTCTCTAAGCAGTGCTGATCACTAGGCTGTAATTTGCTCTCTGACTGTAAACAACGAATTCAAATCTACCACAATATATATTTCCCATGATGGAATAATGTGATTTATCTTAGCTCTTACTCTAAACCTAAATGCGAATTAAAATGCTGATCACATCTGAGTCTTTCAGAACGGTTTTCCCCAGAATCTGTTGGCTTGTCAGCTGCATGATGATAACCCAAGTGAGGAGGGAGCTCCACTGCTCACTCTCCATTGGAAAAAAGACCTGTGCAGACAGTAAAAATAGACTTTCAGCATAAGGATATCTCTGTGGTAGTGGTGTTGGACGCTGCAGTTAGGGTTACACTTTTCCTTCTCCACTTGCAGGAAGCTGGAGACAACAACCAGTTCTGCTGGAGAAATTTATTCTCCTGCATTAACTTGCTGAGGATCCTCAACAAGCTGACCAAGTGGAAACACTCGAGGACAATGGTAAGGTGATGTCCTGCCTCCCCAAGACTTGCTGTGGGCTGCCAGTGTTGCAATCTGAGCATGTCACCGGCTCTATACAGTGGGCTTCAGCCCAGCCTTCCTGCTGAGACTTTCTTCTGGCAGTGGTGAAGCTTCTGCTGCTTCATAATCTGCCCATTTTTGTTTCACAGACTGAGCCTTAAATGCAGAAATGCTTTTTGTTCTGCAAGTAATACTTATTTCTATGACCCTCAAGCCCTGTGCAGCAAGTGTTGGTTATGTTGAACACTCCTGTTTGACCTGATTGGGGTTTGTACTGTACGTGGCCCGGGTGTTAGTGCCCAAAGCTGCACAGACAGTACTTGTGGGCTTTCTTGAACACATTGCATTAATTTCTCTTGATTTCTTGACAGATGTTGGTAGTCTTTAAGTCAGCCCCAATACTGAAACGAGCTCTGAAGGTGAAGCAGGCCATGATGCAGCTGTATGTCCTCAAACTGCTGAAAATCCAGACCAAATACCTGGGGCGCCAGTGGAGAAAAAGCAACATGAAGACCATGTCTGCCATTTACCAGAAGGTGCGGCACCGCATGAACGATGACTGGGCTTATGGCAATGGTGAGTAGTGCCAGGGAAGCATCTTCTCTGCCTGCAGAGTTGAAATCGGCTCGCAGGGGTATGGTGTGGTTTGGCCTATAAACTTTTTTTGAGTCAGTATTGGGGATTTTTTCAGAAGCTTTAAGGCACCATTCAGCACCATCAGAAGAGAACAAACTGATTGCATGAGGAAAGGTGGGAATAATCAGATCAGAATGAGACATAATCAGCTTGAGTCTCCAAGACAAGAGTTTCCGCCAAGCCCAGGCCTGCACTTTTGCATTCCTAAATCACTTTTGTCATCAAGCCACTAAATTGTCCTGGTATCTGCTTAGGATGGCCATGGAGTGAAGATCTGACTGATAGCTCTGCAGCTCACACCTCAGAAATAGCAGTGGTTACATCCTGGCAGTGTGGATACTCTGAATCCTTAAGCTGAAGCACAGACTAGATGTGCTGGTCTGTTTAAACAGCTCTTATGTAATCCAAATCTATATTTTTTGAGAGACGCCATGAAGTTTCTGATGTTCCTCATGTATTAATCCACAGGGTGCATCAGACCACATGGTTTTATTCCCTTGTAAGTACACTCAGTTGCTGCAACAACTGAGCCAAGCTTAGGACAAGCAAAAAAAGTATTAAAATGACATTTTGCCATAATATAGTCTGAAATTTTTGCTCTGCATGTATCTTCTTTTTAATAAGGATCAAGTAGGAAAATTGGGTAGCATTCCTGTTTTAAAACAAAACAGGGCAAAAAGTAAAAGCCTAACCTAAGTTTTTTACAAGGCAGAAAAGCATTATAATTATGTTAGGGTGTTCAACTGTAAAATATAAATTTTTGAAGACTTGTAGGCTTTTGATACTCATGATACCCCTATGACATTAATTCAGAAGAATGAAAAAGTAAACTTGATATTTTTAATTTTACTTTAGGGCTAGTGGAGTTCCCCCAAAAACCAAAGAGCTGAAAGGCTGGGGAAGACTGGGAACTACTTTTCTTTTATGGGAAACGCTATCCTGTCACTGCCTTTTTCAGCTGATTGTTCCCTGTTGGGATGAATACGGCAGCAGGGCTGCCTTATGCCACTAACGGGGTACAGCTATGGGATACTGCCTGCCTTGGGTGACTTAAATAGCTTGAGCACTATATGCTCCAAAAGAGCAGGAGAAGACGAGTACCTACATCACCTGGCCTGGAGCAAGGGTTTGCGGTAACAACTGAATTTACATGGCAATATTGAGAATAATGCAATTTTAAGACAGATGCCAAGGATAAGTTGTTGTGTGTGTCCCACTTCCCTGAAAAGAGTTAAATCAGCAACATAATGCAACACTCGATTGCGCAATTTACTGCTTAGCAGAGACTGCATCTTGACCTGGACAGTTTGCCAGGGAAGAACTTGGCTTTCAGAGACACAGTCTGGAAGGGTTTTTCCTGGAGTAATTATTTTTATCTTTGTATGTCTGGCTTGATACTCAGCTTGGACCTTTCCCCCCCTTGAGCACAGCTGAGCTTTGCCAATGAATTTATGGAACCTTTATGGAGCAAATAACTATTTCATATAGACTGAGAGCTCATAAAGACCAACTTTCAAAATACAACTTTTTTTTTTCATGTTACATGTTGAGGTAATACTACTTGTTTCAAATATCATGGTTCTTACAGCTAGTTATTAGCTTTTCAACATCATTCATAGTTAGATTTGTCTAAATTTTAAAAAATGTTTTCAGTAGCTCATAAGAAGTTCACCAGGTTTTAGCTATATGCATTAAATCTTGGTCTCTGCTTGAGACATCTATGGAGATTTTCAGTAGATGTGGTGGGGCCTTTCTGAAAAAAGCAGGAGCTTGGTAATTATAGAGTCCTTAAAGAGCACCACAGAGCAGAAATAATTGCATTTCTACAGGAAGCTTTCTGACTCTGCTTAATTTACAAGTTATTTTAACATATTTCATTTAAATACCTTAAATTGAAATGCATACATAATGGGAATTGATTAGGAATAACTGAGTGGCTAATACTCTGGTCAATTCAGGCATGTGGTTGCTGTAAAATCTTCATCCTTACTTTTGCTGAAACCTTACCAGAGTTACTTTTTCCACAATACTTCGGTCTTGTTTCTTCTTCAATGCAGATATTGATGCAAGACCATGGGATTTCCAGGCTGAAGAATGCACCCTGAGGGCCAACATTGAAGCCTTCAATAGCCGGAGATACGACAAACCTCAAGACTCAGAGTTTGCACCAGTGGACAACTGCCTGCAGAGCGTGCTGGGACAGCGGCTGGAGCTCCCCGAAGACTTCCAGTACTCATACGAACTCTGGTTGGAACGGGAGGTGTTTTCCCAGCCCATTCGCTGGGAGGAGCTGCTGCACTACCAGTGAGAAGGCCACCTTCACCTGCCCCAGTCCCACCTCAATAAGGACTCAAGGTGCTACAGGCTGAGGAAAGGAAGATTATTTTGGACCTGGGTGTTCTTAGGCACAGCTGGAAAAAGATTATGGTCTTTCCAAAGAGACCCAGAGACCCCTGAGTATGCAGCTCCCGTCTTTTTGGAGGTCATCCCTTTCCTGTGACTTCTTGTAGACCATGCAGCATCAATTGACCTGCACAGAGGCCACAGACGAGGCTCCAGTGTCACAATAGTGGCAGTGTCAAGAGTGAGCTTATCTGGTCTTTACTTCAGATTGACACCAGTGTACGAGAGCTGAGTCCAGGTCTGTCTCTTAGCTTGGTTCACGCATGTAAGTAAATTTGTTGTAAAAGTATCTCAACTGTGAAAGGTTTTCATCTCTCCCAAATGCTCCACGCTGTGCTGAATTTGTTTTCATTTATTCAGTTATGGCTGTCTGATAATGTGCTTCAAACACCCTGCTGCCATGAACAAGCTGCCCTGCTTTCCTAATGAAGCTGAAAATAAGAAATATGTGGCACTGGCTGTGACAGTCTCAGTCAGAGATGACAGGCTGACTTGGCCAAAGGAGATGACATTACATCTTGTCCCTAGGCTGGCATTACTGCTGCTGGGATTACACAACCTGACTTACAGAGCCTTGCTTCCACAACTGACAATTTTTGCATCACCAGGGATAGTAATCCATTACCTTTTCACTGCTCCACTTTTCCTCCACCATTCTGTTCACTGTGCAGTGTTTAGAGCTGTAAAGGATGTTGATCGCCTCTCTTTCTCTCCACCTGGTTGTTTTTGAAGGATACTTACTGCAGCTGTTAGGTTTCCAGATAGCTTTCTTCATTGCTTTTTAGCCCTTCTAACCCTGGAGGAGACCGTGAATGCCGCATTAAATAACCTAATTTTTGCACAGATTTTTGGTTATTCAGGGGAATGTTTGTGCCAAGTCTTAAAGTGGGGAGGAAAAGTGCTTTGGTTAACACTTTATTGCCATCATATGAGGAAAAGAATAGACACTGCAGTCTGTAACTTTCAGAATGAATAGCATATTAGAGCTATAAACTTTCTATAAAGTCAATGCAAACGCTACACTTGAGTAAAGCTGCCCTGCATGGGGATGGCAGCTGAAGGCAGGCTGGAAACCCATGTGGGCTGACCTGCTGAGTGAATCTCAGCCCTTGGCACTGTGCAGAGTGACAGTCCCTTCTCCTCAGACAATGGTGCTTTCTGAGGGCTACACTGAGAAGGCAGGGTGGGCTTCACAGTACTTTAGTATTATGACAGAGCCTGCAAACTATAATCTTTCCTCTACAAAATTTTATCAGTCCAGCACAGGGAGTCCTGGCTCTAACCTCCCTCTGGCCATGAAGCCAGGAGTTTGTTTTTTGTCACAGAAGCATGTGTTAATATAGTGCAGGCAAGCACTTAGGCCGTACTGTTAACAAAATATCAAGCACACAAGTGATAAAACCACAAGTATTACTTATTACAGGGTTTGTGCTTATTGCTGTAGAATTCAACTGAGAGTGTTTCCTAAATGGCGTTTGTAAAAGGTGTTTTTCATGGAAATAGCATTAGTAAACCCACTCACCTTTTTAAATATGCTTTTGTTCAAAATAAACCAGAGCAACTTTTAAAGCACGTACATTTACTTAAGCTTTTTTTTCTTCCTGCACCTTAATTTAAATGCTTCCTTTGATGCCTTTTTTTGTTTTTAAAGGACAAAAACATCCCCCACAAACAAACCCATAAATTCAGCTCTCACCTGTGCCCATATCCACTCTATCCACTGAGGAAGGGCCTTCTGTCTGACGTACTTTGGATGTTCTATTCTGATGTATCTGTAGAACTCTAAAAAACAAAATTATGGGCTGTAGATGTCTTCACAGTGTCCATGCTTGTTAAAAAGTAAGAAGTTATTTAAAAATAAATAAAGCCTGTCCAAGCAGTGAGGCCTGGAAAACAGACATGCGATCTGTAATTGAAGCACGGTGCTCTCTTTAGAGATCCCAGAACTGGGAGAGTGCTGTAGTTCCAGGTAAGTCATTTCAGCATTTGTACTTTAGCTCCCTTTCTAAAATACAGCACCTAGTATTTCTCTATGTTCCCTAGCGCCTACGGGTAGTAAATAAACTAAAGATTAAATAAGCACAAATAAATTAACAAGCCCCAGCTAAAGATGGCAGACATCTGAAGGGTCTGTGAAATATTTCAGTAGTAGGAATGCATATAACTACTACTATTTTCAGCCTGTACTAGGGTTCAGAGCCCAGGACTAGCTGGAAAGTTCAGGACTTTTTCTGTGGTATTTTGGCTCATATTTTCCTATCAAATGTGCAATTTTCCCATCAGGCCAGGGTCCTGGGAATTTAGCTGTACCTCTGTGTGGTTTTATGTATCCTGACACAAGGGACACCCCTTGGTGTATCGGTTCCTTTTTTTCTTCCCTCACATGGTGCCCTGAAAGAGTCACACACTGAAGAGTCTGGAGTGGTGGTTTTTTTCTGGTTAACCCAATTACTCCCCTTGCTTTATGATTCCTCTGGTATTCTCTGTTTTACAGCAATTTAGAAAACAATCTAATTCCCCAACAACTATGTGTGAATGTACAGGAAGTGCTATCAATATATCCAAATCCTTTTAGTCTTAATAAACTAAGGTCATGAAGGTAAGTGTTTCTTCAAGGGGAAAATAATTAGCATAAATTTGGGACATCACTTGTAAAATGAGTTGATAAAAAGAAAGGTCTTTCTACTGAAACCAGAGGATCTCCCAGCTTAAAGCAGTTCCAGTTTCTATATTTTACCATGTATTTATAATAAAGACTTAACTCACCTTTGATGTGAACTTCCTAGCAAAAGCTGAGGCTTAGAGACTGTCTATATTATAAGCACTTAATCATAAAGTACAGGAGAGCACACTTCATACCTTCATATGATTTATTTCCTTACAGGATAACCTTTAGGAACAAGAAGCCTAAATTCATTACCTAAATTTAATCAATCTAAATTGATTGATTAAAGAATCAGAAAATTAGAAAAGCTCTGGTATTTGGTTCAAAACTTCCCCCACTCCCCAAGAGGCTCTTTCCCACAATGTTTATGTTGGAAAAAAATAACCAGTACATACACAATGTAATCTTTCTACATTTTATATTTAAATAGTGCTTGAGATAAGGTTTCTATGACTTTTCAGTGCCTTCTATTTTTACTGAGGTAGAAAATAGGAATACAAATGCTTACCTGAATTGCCTGTATGGTAGAGGATGGTACAAACTGTTATCTTTGAATGTTTTCACTCATTCAAACTGTTTCCACTACCACCACCAAAAGTTATGCTTCCTAGAGATATACCTCTACACAAAACCTGAACCTCTGCATAAAGAAGTCGCTAGGGAAAGGTACACCTTTTAATTAATATTTGTTTCTTATCACATAGTTGTCACAAAGACTGTACTTCTATGGAGATGTACCATGTTTAGTGAGGGTTTCTTCTGAAAAGCTGGAAAATGTGGGTTTCAGTTCATGCTGATAAAAACTGCTGACCCCGCTAGGGACTACACAGCACTCAGCAGAGCAGCTGTGGGGCTGAAATGCCAGTTTAGCAGGAACAGAGGGAACCTCTATTTTAATAAGTTTATTCCACTTACAGACAGATGTGGGAAATTCAAACAATGTAATACTCCAAAGACTTTCCCTCAAGGTGTTTGAGCAGCATATTAACTGAGGCCCCTCTAGCAAACTCCGTTACCAGTACTTCGTACAGTCCTATGTGTTGTTTCTCTAACAGTACTAGAAAAGACTTCATCCTCCTATTGCATTCCTCAAACTGCAAGCAGGTAGCAGTTTAAAACTTTGCTTCATGGTGAGGATTTTCTTCTTAAAAGAATCTCAAAAGAGCTAGGAAACAGCAGCTATGGAATAATAATTTTGACATATAGCAAAAAAGTTTCAGAACAAAGTTTCTGGTGGTTTCTGTACAGCTGAAGGAACATCTGTTATCTTACCCCAAACATGACTGTTGATTCCAGGAATGCTCGTGTGTTCTCAGTTCCTACTCTAACTGGTATATGCAGAGCTTTACTTTTTTCAGCCTACAGGTGGTGGCTGCAAGTTTCACCATCGGTAAGTCATTTTCTTCAGTACTTCAGTACAGATTCTTCTATTTTTAGCCTTCTTTCCTAGGGATGTAAGGCACATGCAATCACACTATTAGTTTCTCAGTCCTCTATAGGCAACTTTCCAACTGGTTAGCTAATTTCATGAAAATTTGGAGGATAAAAGGCCTCAAAGATATGAAGTTCCTTTCAGAGTTGGGAAAGTTGGCAGCAACTCTATTACCTCACCAACCAAGGCAAAGACAGGGGGAGTTCAGCCATTATCCATTTGGGCTGGCAGAAAGCAGCCCGTGTTTCACACTTGTGTAATGGCTGATGGATCTGTGTGTGCCTGGCAGATGACGGGGTCGGGGAAAGAGGAATTCTGTTCTGCAGGACATAGGGAAGGCTCATGGTTAGTGCTGGGAAAAGACAAGAGGGAAAGCACTGCAGGGAAAGGATGTGAATCTGTATGACACTGGCTTTTCATTATTTCCACAGTTTGTTAAAACAACTTGTTAAAAAAAATATATATATTATCAATTTGTTGAAGTAGTGAACTTAAGATATTATGTTTCTACCACCACACACTTCTCAGTAGTCATTTGATTGTCTGTCTGGATGTGGTCCCCTGCCTTTGCATACACATTTTTTTTCTCTCTGTGAAAATGACCATAACCTAAATATCCTTTCTCTTATGAGAATATTTCCATAAAAATAATGATACTGAGATGTCCTGGCATGACAGCTGTCATAGCTAAAGCACTCTTTATTTATCCAGTTGTAGCTACAGCCATGACTTTATGAGGCAAACTACTGGTAGTTTGCAGAAACTTACCTTAATTATTTATCAAAAGCCTCACATGTGTAACTTGTTTTGTAGCCAAGTCCAAGCATCTTTACAAAATACAACAGTTGACTGCACAGGCTAACTTTTGTCTCCTTATTCTAATATTTCAGACATATTTGTCACTACTGTTACTTCTTTTTAGCCTCAATAGTGAGTATAATGTTGTCTCTTGACACTTGTGTTTGCTAAAAGGAGATAATGAGTATAATTATGATTGCTTCTTTTACACCATGTGGTTTGTTAATAAAAATTACACAATATCATTCTTCCCTGAACACAGTAAAAAAATTTTCTTTCATTATTACTTTCATTATCCATCCCAAGATGCATTCAAAAGTGTTTTGCTCAGAAAATCTGCAGACCTTCTTTCTGAGCTATGCTACCAAGCCTTTCCCTATTCCCTCTCGATCTTTTGCTTCTTTCACTGTCTTTGGCTCCTTCTAATCAGGCATGAGGCTTCCTCTGAGATTTTCCTCAGCAGTAACTGTTCTTTTGCCCGGGCTACTTTAATCTCAAATAGCTAACTGATTCAGCTGCCTGTGGCCTCTTAGAGACAGGAGAGAAAAGGAAGAATAGGAGCTTAGACACTGAAAACAAGACGCAAACTACATCTTTGCCTGGACCAACCAGAGACTAAGGTGCTGTACCTTTTCAAATGGCAAGGAACCTCCACAATTCTTCCTCTCCATTGCCCTGAAAATGGCCTATGAGACAGGGTAACACTATCCTTCATTTTCTTTCACCACTAAATACAAAGAAGTTCAACTGCTCCATCATTTAGTCTGAGTAGAAGAGAGATAACATGCTCATTAGCCTCAGTGAAATTCGATATTCCTCACTGATCAGAAAGCAATTCCTTCTGAAGAGCACATTCTCCTGGATCCCTCTCGTGGCAACAGAGAACAGTCGCAATAGAGAAAAGGCTGGTATTTTCCAGAGGAAACAAAATATCCACGACAAGGAAAAGAATCGGAGATGTGTATTTTCTACACTGAATGTCTTACCACTTGTTCTTGAAAACATGTAACATGTCCCGATTACAACAGAGAAGTTTTTTCCACTGGATTCAGAAAGAGGCCTGCATCGTATTCACAGGAACAGCATTCAAGCATTCACAGGTCAGGCACTCAAACACATTACTTTGGAAAGATAAAATTATGTTTTCCATTAACTCAATCCCTTTCAGCTCAAGATAAATAGGTCTAATGGTTTCCATTCTATATTTCTAAATTGCTTTTCAAAACATCCTCCTCAGCAGCATCTTGCTCCCTGCCGACACCCACACTCAGCCACGACGCTGGGTGATGACCCAGCTGATATTATTTCCAAAGTTTCCTGGTCTCATTTCTGCATCCAACCTGCACTCCTGGCTCAACTTTCCCTCTTGATAAAAGAGATAATAATTAGACCTCTATTTTGCTAAGGAGTGCCTTTGCTCTTTGCTTCCTCTATTCCTGAGCTCCTCCTCTAGTCACCCACTGCATTTTGCTGTTGCACTCATTCCTGTCATTTAGCTTTTTTTTGACATCTAGTCTTCAAGCAGTGATAATTATTTTCCTTCAATAGTTTCATCCTGACCGCCTTCTTCCTTTCTTTCACCAGTACTTTTATTTATATTCATGTCTTATTAGGTTCTTGTTTTCTTTGTTGTTCTCTTATTTTGTTCTCATTTCTGGGAGTTCTTCTGATCATTCTTCATTAAACTGCTTTTTACTCCACTCAGTCACTGGTCTGGCTCGTTCTCTATATCCACTTCTATTTTCATGCTGAAATACCACCCCTGCCAACATTTCCACCACTACAGAGTAGTTCTGTCCTCCTTCAGTACTTGTACATTCATAGGCAAGTATGTCCACTCAACTACTAGTATTAGAAAAACTTCTTTAGAGTCTGCATACCTTCTAACTACTGCATCACTTCACAGTGTCCAAAGCAACAGCTGAATGCTTGTTAATCATTATTAATTCTGTGAGATGGAAATTTGTGTTTGTAATAAACCCAACAATATCTGTAGCCGCCAGGAAGAGGCGAAGAGTGGGAAAGATGGTTGGATGTCTTTGTAAATGAGATTTATAGCCCTCTACCCACAGTCCCTTCCAATGCTGATTTATTTAAATGTCTGTACATAGCAGACTATAATATGTACAAACTTCATACCAGGGGAGAAAACAAAGGCTGGACAGCTGTTATGTCCAATAGGCAAACTAAAAAGTAAAGGCATCTCTATTCCCAGAAGTGGATTTTAAAAAATGAAATGTTATGTTGGCCTTTATTACTTACCATTGTATTAAAATGATGAGCATTTCTGATATATGAAACTTCTTTTATAGCCTCTCGTTCCCAAAATGAAGAGAAACCTTGTTTTGTTAAATTAATAGTTAAAAAAAAAAAAAAAAGCTGTCTTCCTACAGGTTGGTTCATGTCACACTGCCTTTAAATACTGCCCCGTCCCCCCCACTGCAATGTCAGCACATGCTCCTGCCAAACAGCCTTGGGACAGGCTGAGCTGCGTTAACATTTCCTCAACAGAGACATTAATAGTGTCTCCCTCCCACACTGTGCAGCTGATGATTTTCATGAAACGCATAGAGAATTCATGTATTTGAACTCTTACTTCTGCATCAGTATCGGTTGGAATCAGCCAACCAGCTCCAAAGTTATTGCAGATGGGTTGATGGGCAGCCTGTATGCCAGTAAAAACCCCATTTCTTTAAGAAATCACACTAAAATAAAAAACCCTCTAAGCTCCTACCTGTCAAGATTTCAAATAAGAGCTTTAAAACATGATAAAGTGCATCCTATGGGTTTACATACCAGAGAACAGATTTAGAGTGGTTAGTGTTTGAGAGAAAAATAAATGCACGATCTAGGCAGACTCATTAATATGTTGGGGTTTGGCAACAGTGAAATTGTGAAGTATTTTTTTCCTATGAGGCAATTCAGCTCCTACTGTTGTTTTTCACTTGTACTTTTCGATTTTTAGCACTTTACAAGTGAAAGCTTGCTGCTGAGGGACACAGAAGAGACACTGGTCTCCCATCCTTCCTCCAAATTTTTTTAAAAAGTGTATTTATGAGCACTAGTATCTTGGCTGTGAAAAAAATGCTGCCTAAAAAAGGTGCAGAACACTGAAATGAACCCTTCAGCTGTCTGCTCCTCCCTCCGACCCATCCACCTCCATTGCTTCCCTTGGGTCTCAGCGTAATTTTTAATACCTATATGGGGATTTCGAACTCACAAAACTCATGCATAATTTTTGGTGCCTGCTGTGCGACACTGTGGCTCTCCAAGGAGGCAAAAGAAGAGCTTTTTCTATTGTTTCTGTGGTAAAGGACGCTGGGTCACTTGGTTAAACAAAGAGCGCCCCCCGATTTTCACACAGCAATAGCTAAGAGGGTGAGGGCGCGGTCTGCTCCTCCCTCAACAAGGGCGGGAAGCCGAAGCTTTTTCCCAACCCGATGCTTTTTGCCCACAAATAACGTGAATACTCATTAGACAGTCTACTGAACGTCAGTCTTCCCTATAACTTTGAAAAGCACAACTTTCTTCTCTCCTCCTCTCAGCTACAAGTTGTTGTGGTTTGGTGTTCTGGGTTTTTCTCTCCCTTCCCCTCACCCCACTGACCTTTTGCTAGTACTTTAGGCTGTGGGTGGAGCAGCGTCTTTGTGCTTTGTTTCTCGCCCGGCTCCCTCTGAGCGCGGAGGGCGGGGCGGCGGCGGCGGCAGCTCCCCTCAGCGCCGGAAAAGCTTTTCCCGCCCTTTTCCTGACGCGCCCGCTACTACCGCTACGGCCGCTAGCGGCGCGCGGCTCCGCCCCACCCCGCTTCCCGCCTTCCACTGCGCGTGCGTGGGCCGGGGAGGCGGCGTGGGTGCCATGGCAACGGGGCGCGGGAGGTAGATGGGGGGAGGCTGCGCCCGGTGGTCCCGCTCCCGCTGCAGGCAGAGCAGGGGCTGCGCTTCAGCGTTGTGTTTTTATTTCTGGAGCGCTGTGTCTCTGTGAGCCAGCCGGCTGCCTCTCACCCCCCGGTGGCGGCGGGGCAAAGGCTGTGGAGAACTTGTCTTTCCGCGCGGAGGAGGCTCTCCCCCCGACTTCGCTCCTTCTGCCTGTGCCAAAGGGGAGGAGGGGGCAGGGTGCTGTGGAGGCGGGGAGGTAAGGTCCTGCCGGTGGGCCGCGGGACGGGGCCGGTGGGTGAGGGGGGCTGGAGCAGCCTGGCAGCGCTGCCGTGGGCGTGGGGCCGGGCAAGTGCCTTCTGCAGGTGGCCGGCACCGGGCTGGGGTTCAGGCTCTCCTCTTCCCCCTGCCTAGGCGTGCGCTGCTGGGGTGAATCTCAAGGGCTTTGCTGAAAAGCTCGGAGTCCTCGACTCAGGCAGTTACTAGGTGACTTCACAGGTGATTGTCTACAAAGAAATGCTTTTAGCTATGATACGTGTCCACCTGTTTTTGCAAGGAACTCATTTTAACTTTTTTTTCCCCCCCTTTAAAGTTTAGAGAGGAATGATACTAGTGCTTTGCACAGTGCGTTACCCACTGCGTTGCTGTGTGTTGCAGGGTCCATCTTCAGGGCTTGATGTGGAGTCCCACTGCTCTGTAAAAAGACTTCGACATGGCAATACAGGTTTGACTCTTCTGGAGTATTGATACCACTTTTTAAGGAAATAAAGTTAAGCTGCAGGGTATAAACTGACCTGACCAAATTTACTTTTTGTACAAGTATGCACCTGATTCTGACTTTTAGCTTTTCTTGCTTTTCATGGGTATGGGCTGTAAAACTTTGCACACATCCTATAAAGCCTCAAATCTTACTGCTTGTAGGTGAATGAAAATGCTGCAGAAATATGGATCTCCCAGTACTTTTGAAGAGTGTTTGGATGTCATGCTGGGCTGTAGTTTAAAAACTCAGAAGAGATCAGGGTAGGAAGACTGATTTGTAAGAGTCCTGCCTATACACACTGCAAAAAATTTGCATCATGTCCTCTGGTTGCCTGATAAATGCATAAGAAATCCTGGGCTACTCAGCTGGTGTGTGAGGCATTGGCTTCAGCACTGCTGTATGAGTACATAAACACACAAAGTGTTACGTAGCTTGTTAGCTTTCTGTGCTTTGGGAGCCGCTGCTCTTGGTTGTGCTCGAATGTGTGAGCTGACTGCAGACTACAGCTTACTGATGCCCCATTTCATGAGAGATGGGAAACAGAAGACAAGACAGTTGCTGGCAATTATTGAGAACATTTAAAGCCTGGAGGTCAGAGGTATCTGCTGCAGGGGGACAGTGGAAACAGGCTGCTCTAGATGAAAGGCAGTCCCTCTTTCTCACTGCAGACTTAGCCAACAGTTTGCCTTTACCTATAAGGACCTCTGGACTTCTCTCTCTCTTGGGTTTTTTGGGTTGTGTTTTTTTTTTTTTTTTTACATTTTATTAAGGAACAGGCCAAATTCTGACCAGGAACCCAATCGTCCTCACAAAATCTGTCAGAGACCCTGCTGGGAGTGTGTAAAACAGGGAGTGTGATTCAGGTAACTGGCTGAAAAAACTGACATAAGCACCTTCTCTGAAGTGTGCACATTCCAGCACAAAGTATTCTAAAAATTCTATCCAATTAAGGTCTGCAGAAAAGGCTTGTCACCTTCTCTAATATATGTCTGAGTTCAAGTAGTTTGCAATCTGCATGACTGGAGGTTTAGGAAACAATCTGCTGTCAGCTGCAGCTTGCACGCTTTATTTTCTGTCTGATTTTTTCCTTCTGTGGATAGTGGTTCTGTATGTTTTATATAAAAATACTGACACTTTTTTTTTTTCCCTTTTTCTTTACCCAAACATATTTCTTCACATTACAGTCTTGGCTGATTCTGAAGGTTGTATCCCTGACTGTTCTCATACCCCAGAGAACAAATGTTTGGCTCTTTTTGCACTGAACAGTACTGAGCTGTAAAGGGGCTCTTTAGAACTGATACCATGAAAAATATGCTACGTATACTGCTTTCCCCTAGTTTATGCCCAACTGATAGTTACATGTGACCTTTCTGGCTGTATCTGTGCTGACTCTTACTAATGAAGTGCTTGGATCCATGTAATTACAGTATGCAAAACCAGGCAAACAACAGAAATAGATGGGCAGATGCATAAAGTGACTTGGTATGTACTGAAAGTGCTCTTGGCATCAGACCAGAGATCAGATACTTTTAGTCACTCTTTATGTGTAAATACTCCCATTCAGCCTTTTCTCTGGGACTAGCTGTCCCTGCATCGACATTCCTGGGAAGCTGCCCACCTTCTGGCTCTGTTTACCCTCACCATTTTCCTGCCTACAAAGCAGCAATGAGAGATCCTTCTGGGTCCCTGACACCATTTCTGTTGCTCGATGCCTGGAGGCAGTGTCTTCCAAGTAGACATGCTCCAGGCTTGTTGCAAGGAGTGGCCAGAATGGGTGAGAAAACAATCCAGGGAGTGAATCAGACTCTGGCAAATCCCTCTCAGAGGCCAGAGGCTGGGTGTTCAGGCACAAGTGCTAATCAACTAGGGTTAACGGGAGTATTTTTTTGGGCTGATCTAGGGCTTTGGGGAGTCTTGGCAACACCTTCCTACATACAGAATGGCAGAGTTGCTCCTTACATTTGTGTTACTGCTAATGGTAGAAGGGCAATGGTATCACAGAGCCTTGAAAAGGCTGCAGCTTTAAGAAGGAAGACCTGATTTTCTAGTTTATGACCCAGTCACAAGTAGACATGCAGTAGTGGATGAACATAGACTTGGCTTACTTCAAGATTGTATTGTAATGCATTATTTTAAAAATGCAGTTGAAAAGGATGTATAATTTCCATTGCGCACAAACTTTTTTTTTCTTCTCCAGAGAGAAGCACAGGGGAACACTAATTAGCTCTGTCTAGTGACTTTAAAGATTCTTACAGCCTACAGAGCAAATACGGATTTGGTGAAAGTGTACTAATGCTTGTGAGTCCACATAAAAATCACCACAGGGTACAGGAGTAGAGAGTCATGGGCTCTGAGCTAATACTGCAAGTCAAGACTAAGACGCAATGAAACAGCTGTTCCGGGATGTCTTGGGATCCTCTGCCCAGAAGTGAGACAATAAAGACACAGAACTGAGTGGTTTTCTGGCCATTTTCTCTCTGCAGGCAGTTAAAAGCAGCAAACCCAAGCGTGGCAAAGGCAAAAGCTCCAAGAAGAAAGGAAAGAAGATGGCGAAGGAAGTGGATATCCTCAGCCCAGCTGCCATGCTCAACGCTTACTACATCTGTCACAATGCCCCTGCCTGCCTGGCATTCCGGGGCTTTCCCTGGCCTGGCTCTCCCAAAAAGAAGGGGAAGAAAGGAAAGTAACCGGATGGCTGGAAAGCAAAGGACTTAGTGAAATCAAGCTCCCCAGTGAAGAAGAGACTTTTTTGCAGATTAGACTTGTACTGACCTCTCCAGTGGTTAGCTCAAATATTTTGCCATAATCACTGTTGTGTCCATACAAAGAGACTCTTATTATAGCTCAAGCACAGAGTGACAAATGGTAAGTGACACTGTGCCATTGTAATTTCAGCTGTGGCCCTTCACCCTCCAGCCCTGTGTGGAATAAAACATTGTGTCTGGAGGGTTTGTAGTGGAGTTTGCTTTACCCATACCCCTGCCGTTCTTTTACGGATGGGACATGCTCCCTGATATGCTGGTGTACCTCCAGCTGGTTTAATTGGCACTGGTGGAAACTTGAACTCAGAAATTTGATACCATGGTAAGGTTGACAGTGTTAAGTATGATTTCTATAACGTCAGCTTATCTGTCCTGAGAGTCATCCAATGCTCCCTCTCTGGGTCAACAAAGAGCCATGTGATGCCATCTGTGTATCTGCGTGATTCACCTTGTTCTAAACTAAATGGCTACCTTTGGTCAGATAAGCAGTGCTTGAAGCTCCAGCAAATCACCGGCCCTCCTTTGGCTGTAGTTAAAATCTGGAGATTTGGCTTAGATATTATCAGTGATGCTGTTACACACAGTTAGAGGTTATGATGAACCCCCCTCCCCCCATCCAGGTCTCCCTTACAGGAATCTGCCTTAGTCCCAACATCCTGGCTAGAGACCACAAACTTTGTGTTACGGTTCATAGTTCTTTCACTCCATTCCCTCCACATGTGTTTAATGCCGATCTTGGTAAATTGTGAAGCAGCATGTTGAGTGAAACTGTACATCTCTCTCAGATCCTTACACTGACTGGAAGGATGCAGTGCAGTGACTGGGAGGGGTAAGGATACGTCCTGAACTGATGGAGGCTGTGGAGAGGTGGGGAGGAATGCAAAAGGGCTGCAATCTTGGAGAAAGAGTTGGGAAAAGAGAATCTGTAGTGGGTTAGAACTACTATGAGGGGAGATTTCCCAGTTCTCTAGGATACCCAAGGGACTGTGAGCCTGCAAGACTGCTCTTTAAACCGAGCAGTACTGTGATGTGCACAGGAAGTATCACATCAGAATTTCAGTTGCTGTCTTGGGGCTGAACATCTGTGATGCTGATCTGGCAGAGCAGCGAGCTGGCTCTCAAGGCTGTTTCTGACTTAAAACTCCAGGAGGTGCAGCACCTTTTTGACTTCCAGGTAGCTTTATTGTATGGGTAACAAAACAGGCAATTATGTGATCAGCCCAAACTGATAAAGCCTTATGCAGCTTTTCCATCTAAAATGTTCCTCTATGAAGATGCCTTGACAGGTAAAATCATAGCATTGCTTGTAGGCCAGCTACTGTTGTTATGTAGCTGTACATATGTATGTACTGCGCTATTCCACTGAATCGGTTTCATCTACATGTCAAGAAAATCATGGTGGATATTGTGTTTTCTTGCTAATTAGTTGGCAGTTGGCATGTTCTGATGAATCAGAGATGTGGTTTGCGGTACTAGTTTGTTCTGTTATGCATCAATGTGTCTTCCTCAGCATTTACTCATGTTCTTGCTTCCCCATCACCCACCAGGAAGTCTCTGGTCACAGCAAATAGTTTTTCCAAGTATAGTGTTAAGTATTTCCTCCAAGTATCAACATTCTAAAGCAAGAGATCTCTTGTGACCTCTGTATTTAAGATCTTGAGCTAAACATTTGAAAACATAAATTAAAAAAAAAAAAAAACCTTTTTGTATGATGCATTTACTACACATAACTTTAAGGAACATGTGTTTCTGAGCACTGAGGTAGGAACTGCCTAACATCGCGGGAGGGAGCCCCTATCGCTGTCAGTTTGGGTCCCAAGGTCAGTTTGCAGGAGCAGCTGAAGAGCAGTACAATTTCTTGCCAAGCTGAAGAACCCAATTTAAGCAATTGCATGCAGACCAGGTGTCTGGGGAAGTAACTTCCTTCTGGGCAACTTATTCTCCAGCTACCTATCACAGCCTTGTGCACAGTTTCCTCTGAAGCAACTGTTACTTGGCCAGTGTGGGAGACAGTGTGCAACACAAGACAGGCGAGTGGTCTGATCTGATACAATGGTTACAAGTAAGGAAAGCCATTTTTACATCTGTGATAGACCAGAGTACAAAGACTTGCAAAGTTTTAGTATGCCAAAATTACTGGAAAAAATACTGAAATACCATTATATGTTTTCTCTTAAAATACCAACCTGAATTCTGCATGACGCAGTTGAGCACTTACCAAAAGGTGACCAGCAATGTGCAAAGGACAAAGACTCTGCTTTCTAGTGTATCTGAAAAGTTGCCATTCATTTCTTTGACAATAGATGAGAAAACCCTTCCAATCAGCCCAAACTGAAAAATGAAACACACTTTCTTTTTCCCTTTTACCTCTCTCATGCCTTGATCCATCTCAATTTTGCATGTAATTCAGGATCCCTGGTGGTAATAAAGACCAACAGACATCTCTAAAGAAAAGTTTGGACTTCAAATGGCTCGATTTTCTATTTGAATGTGTTGCTTAAGAGTGCTGCAGGCTCTGCTTCTAGCTTCTAAGGAAGACTCTGGCTCAAGTGGACATGAGTTGACAGGGAGTCTCTCCTGCTGCGGCGTGACACTTGGAGATATTTATGGTTTATCACAACCTGTAAGAGTGTGATTCTGTGGCAGGCTTATCTGCTTGCTGGGACACAGAACTTAGAAGCTGAGTTTATGATGAATAAAGCCTGTTCTGCTCAAATCCACACAGAATCTTTTGAGGGGAAACTGCAAGCTGGAGAGGCCCTTTGTTTTACGGTCACACTGCAAGGGAACTTTATGGCGTTATGTCCATTATGTCTTGCAGCGAGTCACATTTGTGTAGTACTTCCCTCATTTTGCTGTTACTGAGTAGTCAAGCACAGTGTGCTGCTTTGGGTACAGGATGTTTCCTGTAGGAAGTTGTGTACCAAAGCTGTTAAAAGTACACTGGATGTTGATTGCATGTTTGTGGGTGGGGCACAGGGAGGGGAGAGTCACAGGACTATTATGTGATGTAAGTGGTGGATACATATATAGATATCAAGAGTTTTTTAAAAAGTTATTATTCACCACATTTGGTATTACGAGTATTTCAAGCTGTATGTGATCAGCTGCTTTACTCTTCAGTCAGCATTTCTGTATTACCTTGCATCTCCTGGCACGTTATTTTCACATTAAGAAAAGCACTGTGGATCTTTAGGATACATAAGAAAAGCTTGAGAAGTGGCATGAATCCTTTTGTGTCATTTCTTATTTTAAGAAATGCACTGGCTGTTATTTCCCAGCTTCAGGGGAGGAGACCTGAGGACTTTTTTTGCTTATAAATGGTATCTCCATAATGAAGAGGTTAATATGGTATATTTTTGAAGCAAAACTTTCATCCAAAAGGTGTATTAGATGTTGGCACTCACTAGTGTCAGCAGAAGTAAATAATCAAATAGAGTTTTCAGTAAGCTAACTCCTGTCTCATTTGCTCATTTTTCACTGTCTTGGTTCCCCACTGCCATTTCAGATGTCCTCCAGGAACAAAGAAAGCCCAATTTTACTGTCTTTCTTACATGCCTCTCTCTCTCAAGCTTTCTGTTTATTTTAAAAAGGCATGTCTTCCCCCCCACCCCCCACCCCCTCTCTTTTGCTAGTAATTGTTATACAAAAGACCACAAGGAACAAAATATTGGAACTTACAGAAACGGTTGCTCTCTGAGACATGCGGTCTAGGTACCATGGCACTTGCAAGTATTGATGTCTTTCATTTCAGATACTGGAATGGTTTTGTTACATTCCAGCGTGTTATATACTATAGAATTATCCAGTAGTATAGAAATATACCAGTAGCTTTCTGGAGGTATTCATTGAATTCTGGAGTCCTGCTTTTTGCAGATCTTTTGCTGTCCCCTTAGGGAAAGCTTAGGGCCCTCCCACCCTGACGGTCTCAGATCATAGGTTAGTCCTAAGAGAATCCCTGGGAGAAAATACCTTTTTCCTTGGCTTTTTTGATTTAGTCTGCACTTAATTTTGTTAAAAATAAGAAATATTTCGTTCTTTTAAAATAAAATAGGGCCCTTTCAGTCTGAAGTGTTCCTTCTAGGTTATTGCTATATCACTTCAGGAGAAACAAAGGGGTTTTTTATTCTTTACTGTTAAGGTCTGATATATTTATGACTAAGCTAAAGTAAACTGAGTGTGAAATTTTTTTATGCAAAAGGCTGGCTTAGTATCAGCATTTCTCCCAATTGTCTTCTAGCCGTAATTGGCACTAAAAGAGAAATGTTTAAGAAAAATGAGGAAAACATTTAATACAACACATGGTTACAACAGCTTCCTTGGAATGGCTGTGATTATATGCCATGAAGGGAGCAGTTTGCTCTTTGGTGGACATTCTTGAACCAAATGCTTTAAAAGTTCACCTGCAATTATTGCTGAATGCTAGAATATTTTTAATAGCTGAAATTGCAAGCAATAGGCCAAGTGCTCCTACAGTCTAGAAGGAAGCCCTTTTTAAATGTTAGCAGGTAGACTGCAGTACATGGATTATATGAAGAAAGCAAAAGTACTTAATGCCATCTAGCGCAAGCAGAAAATGACATTTAACTTCAGAAAATCTTTTCTCTCTCAGGGTGATTCAAGTAGGTCATACATCTCTTGGGGGTACTTTTTCCACATCATTTAATAGGAAGTGCCCCTTCTGTGAAGTACAAAGATAACCAGCCTGGGAGAAGAGTTCTCCACGCATACTGAGATGGTAAATCAGAAGCTACAAAACTGACATTCGAATTGAAGTTGTATTGGTTAAGCAATTAGTTACAAAAATTATTGCAGCTGGTTTTTCTTTTTTTAGTTTTCTCTGTGGCTAAATGGTCAACACATTTGAAAGAGTCTTTAAACATGGGTCATCTCACCTTGCTTTGCATGTCTATGGCATATCGAGCTCTGCCTGAGCTAGTCATGCTGGGATCCTCTTACAGATAAAAAGGAGATGGGAAACAGGCATGTGAGGCGTGACCACTTCTGAACCAAAATGTCTGATGTTTCTTTGCCACATTTATAGCAAACAGCTCATTCCCTAATTATTTCATTCCTGGAAAAGTTATTTTACTACCTATGACTTTTTTGACCTCTCTTCATCTGAAAAACATGTTTGTAGAATAAATCTGCTGCCCAATCCTCATCTGATCTGATGGATGTACTACCGTAGAACGTATTCCACTTTGTGGAATACACAGTTACAACCACTTTTATGCTCATTGCATAGCAGGAATGATCTGGGTCCCCTCTTGTTTACACAAAATGTTGTCTGTGACAGCTTCTATGGGTTTATTTTCATAGCAATTCAAAATGTTATGTAGGTTGACTGACCTTGAAGCCATAATATGTTTATATATATAGAGAGAGAATTTCTGTTTTGTGACATTTGCTTTTGATGATGCTGGGAGTTTCCAATACTTGATTTAATGTATCCTTCACTAGAGATGGCTGTGGAGGAGCCAGTGGGAATGCTCTGCATGTGTAAGATGGAATTTTTTTTTCGTCAGAGAAGGGGTGGGGCCTGTTAAGGGTATCTATTTCATGTCTGTAGAGTTTGGGTTGTAAGCAGAATTTATCAAGCCCCTAAAACAGCAGAAGTGAAGGCTGGATCGATCATAAGTGATGTAGAGGAATGATGTCACGTTCCTTGTTTTCTTAATCTGACCTTTCTATGGGAAAAGAATTGTCTTGCAACATCAGCAGCTTCGTAACAGAGCTTCATAAGGAGTTATGGTTGGTTTAAATCTTCTGACATGACTTGCAATCTGCTTATTGGCACCAATCCAATGCTTGAAGAAATGAAAGGAAGAAAATGCCAACCCTTATGAAATCACTGCTTCTTCTGATACTGTTGACAGTAGTTCCCTCTCTAGTGTTCTCCATTTTGTCATTTCCCCTTCTGCTTCAGTTCTTCAAGGTATGTAATGCTTTATTTATTATTTAAAGCTGAAGTTAAATCAGACCTATTGAAACAGGCATCTTCTGCTGGAGCACATGAGAGCTTTCTAAACATGAGGCTCTTTGTCTTATTCCAGTAGTAACTGTTGAGCTTGCCATGGTGTCTGGCTCATCTCAAATGATACGGCCTGAAATGGTGTCCTTGAAAGAAAGAGTCCTTCTGTCACCTGTTGTTTTGGCTTCTGAGATACTTTATCCAGGAAGCCCGGCACCTTCTGAAAATAGATATAATATTTTGGGAGTACCTGATAATTATAGCTTGCCCTTTTGGAACTGTCCAAGGAATAGGTCTGTTTTCTTAGAAAAGTACGTTTTTATTGATTCCTCATCCTTTTCCATCGTCTTATGCATGTGGCTTGCATAATTTCTGTTGCCATTACCAGAAAGCAGTGAGCAGAGGAGGAAACATTGCAAGCTCTTACACTAGCAGTGGATACTTTGCTTTTCTTGCTTAGAACCACAGTTAGGGTCTGTTGCAATGCTTTGACAGGTCTTAAAAAGTTCTTCACAACCTGGCATTGCAAGCTTACTTGGAAGAGGAGATGAAAGTAGTTTTAATAGTTTGTGAGATTTCAGACTGGCAACCTCCTGGGGGTGTCTCTGGCGAGCTTCTCACTGTCTCTTGAAATATCCCAGGATCGTTCAGCTCTCGGGTAACTCCAGGACTGTTCCCATGCCTACATGTGGCACAGCTGTGCTAGTCCTGAGCTCACCAGCAGTCATAACCCACAGTTCATCACTGTCTTTACAATGATCTTCCATGAAGTGAGTATTGTTATGCCTCCTTTCTCTTAAACTTCTTCCTTTCAGCTCTTTATAGTAAGAAAGTGCACTACTTTCAGCCTTTCATTCCTATATTACACTTTTTAAACCTGTTATTCTTGTTGCTCTCCTCCATGCTTCACAATGCTACTGTTTCGTCAGCAGAAGGTGACAATACTTCCAACGTAGTTTTTCTTCTCACATGTTGCTACATGAGAGTCATAAAACTGAGACTCATGGGATTAATCTCCCCTAAATCTAATGTCTGCAACAATACCTGGACTAGTTGTCTAGATTCATATAGTAAGAGCAGTTCAGGATGTGATTCCTCTGGTTAAATGTATGCAGAGGCTTAAAGCAGCCCCAGGTGTCTTGTTTAGGTACAGGAATATCTAGGGAGATCTATCCCACTCTCTGTCATATTTAAGATTTTAATGAAAATGCAAATTCAAATTTAGTGTGGACACAGAAATGTAAGTTCTTCGAAGTGATGAGTCCAGAAAAACTAGCATAGCCATCATGGCTTGGGGGTCCTAAGGTATTTGGGCTAAAGGCCATAAAAAGGGGTACCAGAAAACTTTAAAACCTCTGTGACTAGTGTCTTGGATGACGAGAGTAAAACTGTGCAGGATATTGTGTCTGTCTAATCTGCTGTTAAAAGAAAACCACTCGGCCTGTGCCATTTGGGCATCCCTGTTCAGAGAACAAAAATACCTCCTGACTTCAGCATGGTGGTGTCTCAGATGCGGAGGAGTGGAGCGGAGCTAGACAGTTCCTTGGAGAGGAAGCACAGTCGTCTTGAGCTTATCACTCCTGCACAGTTGTAAACTCAGCCCTGCTCACTCTCGCTAATAATAGCCAAGTGTAATTGTGTTCAGATGGCTAGCCCAGCCAGGGGAAAATCACCTTGCCTGTTACGCAGTTTAGGTGCAATTGCCTTGAGTAATGAAGAAAAGCAAATCATAAATATCCAATTTGGTGTAATCAGTCTTCAGTGACTGCTTAGAGAATTTTTTTCCCTAAGAAAAGCAGTTTGGACCTGAAGAAGTATCTCACAACAAGCAGATTTGCAGCCCTGTACAGAAGTCATTGCAGCAGCATGTTACTTGGAAGTGCTGTATGCTACTGCGTTAGGAAGACGGCAGCTGGTCTAAGGAGGGGTCACCCAAGTTTGGCTCCCAAGTTGGGCTCCCAAGTTTGCTGGAGTAGTGCTGGCCACAGCCACCCCTGCCAGCTCTGTCCCACAATCGAGGACTGGGATTATCAGGTGTTCCAGCAGCAGTGCAGGGCTGGTAAACAGCAAGCCTCAGCATGGAAATTAGAGTCAGGCTACCCCTGTCCTAAGAACCAATAAAAAAAAAATCTTCACCAGTGTGTCTGAAAATAAGCTTCAGGCAAAACGTGGGGATGGGAGAGGAAAGCCTTCCTGCCAACAAGTTCCCATCTCCTTTCTTCTTTTTTTACACTCTCATTTTTGTCTCCCCATTAACTGTTTTTGCTGTAAAATCTACTGTAGTTTGGTGCTTAGCTGCAAGGATTGTTGCAATGCGCACTGAAAAGCTATACATAATAGCCTAAGTGGGCTCTTACATGCCATTCTCTCTCAGTAGTTGTTACTATTACTGCTGTTTCATAGAGATGAGAGAATGGCACTCATCCAACACTGCTGTCTTTTATTTCTAAATACTCTGGGCACTGACAGAATAGAAACGATTAATCACCAGAATCAGTGAAGAAGCTGGCTGCTGTGGGGCAAGCCCAAAATCCAGACCGCTTTTGGTTACTGGCTGCTGCAGAAGGGGAACCACAAGTAAAGCTGTTATACCTAAAACATGTCATGTATGGCTTGTGTTGCTGCACATTCAGACTCCATTTTGTTGTATAATCATACGCCAAAACAGGGGTCTCAGTCCCAATGTGGGGTATGTTCTAGATCAGGGGTCCTCAAACTACGGCCTGCAGACTGGATACGGCCCCCCAGGGTACTCAATCTGGCACCCCGTATTTACAGAACTCCCCCCCCCTCCGCCGGGGGTTGGGGGGGCGGAAACCAAGCAGCAAGCAGCCGCAGATGACTTCCTGCCACTTCATCCGCACGCCGGCCCCCTGTTAAAAAAGTTTGAGGACCCCTGTTCTAGATCTTCAAACCATGAATTCTTTCTCCCTGCTGATGAGAAAACTGAGGTCTCCAGAGCCCATAGCACAGATCCTCTTTCCCTACTCCCAAGGGAAACCTTTTGAGGCTGCCTTGGAGCACTGCTGGTTCAGGTGAGTAGCCAAACAGTACTTAAAAATAGGCAGCAGAGCCCTAACAAAATTTATTACTGTCCAAGAAAATCAGTCTTGAAATTAAGTGTTGACTGCCCAATTCCTTTCTATACGAGGTTTTTTTGCTGGTGAAATTATGAGGGTGAGCTGGCTCTGGGTTGCGATGACAAAGAATTACCCAAGCTCTCCAGTTAAGAGTTATGGCATAACCCAGAAGCCATGCTGGAAATTCTGGTCTTAAGGTGGATCTCATGACACTGAGCCTGAAATAGAGAAAAAAGCTCTTTTTCACGGAGGTACTGGCAATCTGGGAAAGAGACCAAATATGTTAAATAATAAGCCTGGAGAACTGGAATTATATGGGAAAATGCCTCTTCTCTCTCATACCTGGCAAAGCTAATCACATATTATCTTCAGCCTCTTTACTCTGTCCCATGTTGCCCTAACACTGGACAACTTTAGGTGCTTGTCATAGACTGTGCAGACAAATGGCAAGATCAGTGTATGCTGAACGTGACCAAACAGTATTTGAACAGAAGGAGTGAAAATAAGCTGAAAATACCTGAGGAGTGTACACAAAGGTGAACTAGGTATAAGGATCTAAATTGAAGAGATGTAATATTCAGATGAATGACCAGAAATCCATATTTGCAGAGCCCTGACAGGCTCTGGGATATGCTGCAGGAATCTACTATTTTAGCAGTAGCAGCTCTCCAGAACAATTGCACCTGTGTAGATTTTGGTGACTACAAAAACTAACAGAGCTTCTCATCACAGGAATCCTTGCAAAACTCAGACTCAGCATTGGTCTAATCGGGCTCCAGAGAAGCTGTGGCAACCAGAGAGCCTAATCAAGGCTACTTACAACAAACTCATTGCACTATCAACATCCTCCTTAGAGTAATGAAACCCAGCCTGGCTCTTTATGAGCCGTGCAAATCTGGTTCATTGCACATTACTGAACAATCGCTGTTGCGAAGACTTGCATTAAAGAATAGCAATGGATGCAATTTTTTTAATCTGAAAAAGAGGGAGAAAAGAAAAAGGCCAAGCAGCTGTGTCTGTATTCTTCCCCCCTTCAGGCTCCACTGTGAATGTTCAAAAACTGCTCAGTTAGTTCTGCTAAATCATCAGGGTGTTTTGTTTACAGCACAGTGGGTTAATCAGTTACTTTTCAATGGGCTTAAGATGAGAATAAGAACTCTGTATGAAAGACAACAGACCCATCCACTTTTCTTCCCCTGCTGATACAAGATGCCAAGCGGCTGGGATTCCACCTCTTCCATCACTTGCAAGCACAGGCGGCCTTGCAAGTGCCAACAGGCAGTAGTAGATGTTTTAACTCCGAGGCAGCTAGGACATTCGGTGGCAATCAGACCCTGAAGAGCATTGCTGCCGCTGCCAGGAATGGATCTTCTGCTGCACAACTACCTGCAGGTCCTTCACCTCCAGCATGCCAGAGATCAGCCTTCCCATATAAATCCAGGAAAGTAACAGATTCTTGTTTGTTACAGTATCTGTTCACACAATATGCAAGAGTTGGTGTGTTCAGAAGTCCTGCAGCTACACCTGTGGCTCTGAAACACTTTTTGGAGAAATCTTACACACCCCACCCCCCCCACCCCCCGCCCACATTGTCTTAGCTGACAGGAGCAGTATGTTGGATTGACCTGGTCTGAGAGGTGCTAAATACACCAGCAAGGGCATGTGTTTCATCCCCTTAGGAAAACCTGATGTTTGTGGTCCCCAAAAGTTAATAGTACTTTTTGACACCTGCAAACCTTCTGGTTGTAATACAGCCACACTCCCACAGAAGAAAAGTCTTCACTGGAGCCAAGACTCTGACTCTTATTTGTGCATGGACCCTTCTGTGGCACCTGAAAACACACAAAATCTGTGACCCAAGGCTGGTGGCACTTTCAGGCCAGACCTGTCTGAGGCTTTTGGCCAAAGCTCAAAAGCCACTTATGCTGATGGTAGTAACCCACCCATGTTACAAAGCAGCACCAGCTAATTGACCCAGGCACTCCCATTCCCCTTATGCTTTCCTGTGCGTCCTTTCCTAGGCAATCCTTCCTTGTTACTCATCTGTTTTCTTGTTATGTCCCAGAAGTCACCAACCAAAGACAAGGGGATCTGCTAGAACAGCTTGTACATAGTCTTCTGACCTCTCTCTTACAGCCTGACAGCACCTGATCAGACACATCCAGCTGGTAGCTTGGTAACATTGTCCTCACGTTATCCCTTTCACATTTTCTCTTCTCAGACCCAGGATGTGGACAGGTTAACCTTTCTGGGCCTGCCATGCCACCAGAGCTCCCTTTCCCCACCATGCATCATTGTTCCTTCCTCATCTTTCCCTGAATGCTGGATAAAGCATGTCCTAACCAGTCCCTGGCATTCCCATGGGTGTGCAAGTCAGGCTACCTACCCTTCTGCTGGCCAAATGTAGATTTGTACTCACCAGGATTCTTTTCCCAACCCTTTTCACGCAGGATTATGCGTGAATGACACAGCATGGTCTGCATCCTCGTGAGAACCTGGGGAGAGACATGCTGATGCTCAGTTTTTCAAAGAGAAAGTGTTAGTTTGTTCATACTAGGAAATGCTGCCTCTCTGGAGGACCTTTTTGGCACATCCCAAATGAATGTCGGTGCTGTTCCCTACCAAGAGACTTTGGTCCTGTGTGCACTCCTCTCTTCATGTAACTAAGAGCATTTTGAGAGGGGTGGAAAAAAAGTAAGTATGTGTGCCAGCCACTGTCCCAGCACACTCAATAGCTATTGGCTCATAGATATGCACTTTCACGAGCCTATGGTTTGATCTGCCCATTCCAAACTGATTAGCAACATGTGGCCTTGAAAATATGTACCAGGATGGGACTCTGAGATGACCATGTCATCCACCCCTCTCCCTGAGGCAGGAGCAACTCTACCTACAGCATTCCTGAGCGGTATTTTGTCTAACCTGTTCTTAAAACCTCCAACGGGGGAGACTCCAGAGTGTCCCAAAGCTCTTCCAGTATTATCAGATCCTACCATTATGAAATTTTCTTGGTAGCTCATCTAAAACTACTTTCCTGTTACATATCAGGAAGTGATCTTCCTCCTGTGGAGACTCTGGGTCACTATGGGTTATACCAGGCCTGTCGACTAGCACAGCCTCAGGTCTCAGTGCTTGTGGCCCAGCTCCAAAACTGCTGATTAGCACAAGGGAATTCCACTGCTGTTACAGTCCGCATCAGCTGCCTCCACATGTCTGCCTGCGTTGGCAAGGCACTCCCCTCTCTTCAAGGAGTGGCAAGCCCAGCCAGGACACCTTCACAGCTCTGCAGCAGAAGATACATTCATCTCAGCAACTGGCATAAGTCACCACTTGGCCTGGATCCACACTTCATACCTATGGGGGGCCAATGACAAAAATCAAGAGCATCCAAAACTTAAAGCGTGTTTGAGTCTACAGGGTCTGAGGTGACATTCCCGTGAAAAGCAGAGGTGTTATTTTCCCCACAATGTGCTGTGAGTGTGCATGCTGTAGCAAAGATCCCAAAAAAATGCAGGGGCACTGCGCAAGTGACAACTGGAATGTGACTCTACAGAGTGGACAGTCAATCCTGAGCTGACCCGATACACATGCCAATTGCCTTGGATGGCTCTGCAAAGGAGGCACACCAGTTAGCATTTGTTTTCCATACTGTGCTTTCCATATGCTTGCATCTTCAGATGGGTATAGTGCGGTCATCTCTTCCTACCCTAACAAGTCACCTACTATTGCTTTATTCTATTTGTAAATAGAAAAAATTGGTGGCTGTGTTTTATTCCACCTATCAGATGAAAGTTATTTCTGCATTTTCTGGTTTTGCCTGAGTATCAGTAAATTTGCAGAGTGCTGTGAGTTGGCAGGCATGTAGGACACATCCCCTTTTACAGGGACTGGTACTACACGCCAAGGGAAGTTGTAAAATCCCAGTAGTTGATATTAGTATAATGACCAAAATTTTATCATTTTTAGTACAATGACATACCCATGGACGAGGTTTCTACTAGGCACAGATGGCAGGCTGATGTCCTGAAATGAAACAAATTGTGTACCTTTTACGCCAACAAAAATAAAATTATGATTAACGTAAAAGTCTACTGAATTTTTGATCTGCCACATATTTAGCACAGAGCACATAAGAAACATGTAAGATCCTGAATGAAGCATTACTGAAAATATTTTGCTTTCCAGGCTGCTCTTAACCAGCTTCTGTGAACTCTTCTCCTGGTACCTGTTCTCATTGTATTTTCCATGTAACTCTTCAGGTGTGGGGAAAACATATTTGACAGATTCAGTGGATGAGACATCAAGTCCCATCTTAAGACTCCCTCCTACAAAGCACAGATTTATATTTCCCCTCACCTCCTTTTCCCTCTGTTTTAAATCCTTTATATTGCAGGTTTCTACTGAAAACCCTGGCTGCCTTGGGACAGCAACAGCCTTCAAATGTGAACACCTTCCCCCAGAACAAGGCCACAATCCCAACAGACGTCTCTGAGCCCTAGTATGATAATACAAGAAATTACTAGCTTCCACATACCAGGAAGGATAGTTAGTGGGGCTAAAGCCGAGTTCCATTTGATACCCACTCGTTGGCAGCGGAAACGAGAGGCCTTGTGGAGTACGTTGGTGTTCAGGGCAGAGAACAGGCGGTCAGGCCACCAATGGTCTTATCACTGTTTTCTTACGTGCAGCAGGGACACCCATCCCCTTGGCATGACACCAAGCTGTGTTTCGGAGGAGCTCCAGCACAGGAGCCACAGCTGCTTCAAGCCAGCGGCCCTCGCTGGGAGCAGGCAAAGATTTACAGCTACAAACAGATGGCCTCTCGCACAGCCTGCCGGCCTCCTGACGTGTTATTTTCATCTGTGTCTCTTTTCTTAGTTTTGGGTTTTTTTTAAAACCCAGATTAGCTCAGCAATATGGTTTCTCCTACCCAAAAACTGCCAGGGTGGCACATGGCTGAGCGCAAGGCAGGGAAGCCATGGCCCAGCAGCAGGCTATGGTGCTTTTAAACGGGCTTTTTCCCCAGAAAAACACGCCTGGGACCGCAGTCTGCTTGGCTGAGGTGCCAGGTCCAGTGCAGCCAAGGCTGGGACCCCCTGCCCGGCCCGCCGTCGCCTCAGAGCTCTACCGCCCGCCGCCCGAAGCCCCTTCACACCGCCTCGTTGAGGGGGAGAATCGGGGCGACCTCCCCAAGATGGCGCCGACACCCCCGCGGCGTGCCCCCTCCCCCCCCGCTCCCCTCCCAGCGGGGGAAGAGGCAGCGCAACCTCCTCAACATGGCGCCGGCGGCCGCCCGCGCCCCGCCACCTCCTCCGTCGCCCCTCACACCGCCCACGACCTCCCGCACATGGCGGCGCCGCCGCCTCCCGCCGCGGCCCTCGCCCTCCTCATCATGGCGGCGGCGCCGGGCTATGACGCCATACGTCCTCCTCCCCCCCTCTCTCCCTCTCCCCCCCGGCCTCCTCCCGCCACCGCCGCCGCCGCCGGTCCCCGCCTCTCCCGCTCGCCATTGCGGCGGCTCAGGGCGAGCCGCGCCGCGTCCCCGCTCGGCTCCCTCCCCGGCCGCCGCCCGGCAGAGGCTCCACGGCGCAGGCCCGCCGCAGCGCAGCCGCTCTGAGGTGAGTGTCCTACCGCGCAATCTCCCAGCTCCTCCAGCCCGGCGCAGCCGCAGCAACGCGGGGGCCCCCGCCGGCCGTCCAGGCACCCCCGGCTCCGGCGCCCGCGCCTCCCCTCAGCGCCGCCGCAGGGCCGCCTGGGCCGCGCTAGGCCCCGCCGGGGAGGAGGGGGAGCGCGGCCCCGTGGCGGGCCGCGGGCCGCTCCCGCCCGGCCACCGGAGAGGAGGGGGGGGTTGGCGGCGGGGCGGCGGCCGCGGGGCCTTGCGGGGCGCCGAGGGCCTCTCGCGGCCGCGGCCGGGGCAGCCCGGGGGAACGGAGCGCCCTCCCGCGGGGGGGCACGGGGCGGTGGCGGGGGCAGGGAGGGGAGGGGAGGGGAGGGGCGGGTGGGCGCGGGCCGGCGCCGGGCCCACGCGTCCGGCCGAGCCGGGTGCCGCAGGCTGCGGGAGCAGGTTGCTCCGGCCCTGGCCTGAGCCCGTCCCGCTCCGGGGCGGGAAGTTGGGTCGCGGTCGCAGCCGTTTGCCGGGCTTTTCTTCTTCCCTTTCCCTTTGATTTTCTTTCCTCCTTATGTCCCCCCACACCCCCTTTATTTTTTTTCCTTTTTTTTTTCATCCACTTTTTTATTTTTCTGACTGCAAATGGATGCCTTGTGGCAGCGTCTTGGACCGCCGCTGCCCTTTTGTATGCGAGTCGGGGAGCGGGGCTGCTGCTGGGAGGGCAGCGAGCTTAGATGCTGCTAATCATGCAAGCCGAATTCGCATCACCCGCCTCCCCCCATATGCCCCAAAAGGGGTACAAATCTTGTCTCTTTGTTCATGGGTTATACAACATCTGGCTCAGGAGAGACCTGGTTCATGACTGGAGCGCTCAGGACCTTGTTAGTGTAAAGAATAATTACAGGGCAGAAGTGTTCGGCTCAAAACTCTTCACGCGCATGGGGTTACTAAGTTGTACCTTTCTTGCAGCTACGGATAATTTTCATAGCGTGGAGAGGTATTTTCTGTGCACCTCATCAAGATTTGGATCTCTGCTTTATTTTTCTTCTCCTCCACTGGAACCATCTTTCTTCTTTCCAGATCTTGGGATTTTTCTCTTAAGAAAGGCATTGCTGTTCTGTTTTTTGTCTCTCATGCATTAGCCTTGGTGCTGTCCAGGCAGGGTTTTAGACCCTCTTCCTGTGTCCTGGACATGATGAGAGTATTTTCAGTGTTGCGGTGGCTGTGTGCAGTCGTTATTTTCAGAGTTTCGTTTGTGACATCATGGCAACTTGTGTTCATCCTTACTTTAGTAGTAGTGTTACCTTGTCTTCTGGTTCATCTGCATCATGGTTGCTCATTTGTAGAACCTGTTACTTTGAACTTTTAATGCCCTAATGTTGGGAAAATAGGTGAGAGAGAAATTGTTCATCTCTTTAATTTAGATTTTTGTGCCTATGGTAAAACTGGGAGCAACAGCTTTTTTTCTTTGAGGGTGAAAGAGGAAGTGTATGACAATGACTGACTTTGGAAAGGTGTTGGAGTTATATTAACTCAAGTTTTCAATCTTTTCCATCTTGGATAAGTGTTACAGTGTAGTGTCTAATTAAATGATCTCATATGCTCATGTAATTTTCTACATGTGTTTACAATTTTATAGAGTGTTGCAGTTGGGTTTTATTGTATTTTATTGTATCACAGTTGTTTTTCAGAAGTCTCACGTCACTTATGTACAGGCTTTACCACAAGTGAGGCATGGGCTGTTATGCACAGGCCATAAATACAGCAAGTTGGGGAACCCTCTGCCTCATCCAGTACGTGTTTTGTGCAGTTCTTACAATTCCATGTACTGCAATAGCATCTGTGCTTTACAAAGTGTGTGGCCCGATATACATTTGCGTTATATAGGTGGAGTGGAGCATGGCTCTTGTAAAGCGTCGTTCGTTGGCAGCTGGATAGAGCCAGTGTTCGCATGTGTGTGGGCAATATGATTTTTGGCGTGAAGCGGTGAAAATGCTGCCTTTCTGTTTAATTGAAATCTTTCCATGGACCCCATTAACTCATGGCGTTTCACTCCATACCTGCTGAGCTGCAGGGATGCTCCTTTGAAGGTAACTTGGCCTGGCCGTGCTCTGCATAGCAAGCATGTAAGTTATCCTGACACAAGTTTACGTTGTGGATGTGGACTGTGCCATCTCAACTGTGCTGCCCAGTGTGCCAGAACAACAGATACCCTGACAGAAGTAAATAAGCCATCCTGGCAAAAACCAGGTGTACCAGTGGGAGTCCTTAGTGTGTGCTGTGTCGGTTGGAGGTTGCCCTTCTCTGTATCTCTGTCGAGGAAAACATGTGGCATAAACTTGTTCATAGAGGATTAAGCTATGGTGTGCGAAGGCCACTTTGCTTCTGAGTAGGGTTGGCCATGCAGGGTATTATGCACGGTAATATTGCACTTCAATTAATTGTCTCAACTTTCCTGGACAAAAGCCCTGTGACTGGTTGGCTGCACAGATGTCAACTTTCAGACTGCAGGTATTTTGGCATGAGTACTACTTCAAGTGTTGGAATTTCATAATTTTTCTGTTGCTTGGGAGCCTGAATCATCTTTTCTTAGACTTAAACCAGCCAGTTTCACTTCTGGCAAGCTCAAGTCTGGAAGATTTCGGGCTTGTACGTGAAAATAAAGAACCACAAGTGTCTGTAGGAGCCCAGGTTGGGAGCACTTGGAGCTGCTTTTGTAGTAAATCTCACTTCTAGGCTACATCATGTCAAACTTCTGCTGCCATGTGCATGTATATGCTCTGAGAATATTTCCATTACTGCTTGCACCTGCTCTTCATTTACCAACTGAGGGAGATTTCCATGCAGCTTCTCAGTCTCTTGAAGGCTTTGGGAATTACTATTTTTTTGCCTTGCCCTCCTCTGATCTGGAGAAGTACCCTCTAGGAAAGAAGCAAGTGGAGTGCACTGACTCTGCTGTGCCCCTGCATCTCTCTTACCAAGAAAATCTAATGCAGACTTTTGTATGTAAGAATTTTGCGTGCTGTCAGTAGGAATTGGCTTGTATTGATAACTTGCAGTGCAAGAAGTATTGTAAAATTTACCTGCTGACTTTAACTGTCTTCTACTGCCTCTGAAGTAGATCTGTAAACTATAGTTATGATTTTTTGTATTGCTGATTACCCAGTGCTCGAGTTATTAAATAAAATAATGTTAAAATACACCCCTTGGTCTTTTTAAATAACTAGCTCTGCATGGTGGGAATCTTCTACTATGTAGTAGTTAATGTTGTAAAAAGATGGAAAACAGTGCTGAGGTGGCACTTGAAGCAGGTTACTTGTGACTGATGTGGCTCTCCTCTGATGAACTTCATGAGCTCTTTGATAGATAGCCATTTGTTGAGCATGCTTGTCTAAAATTTGGACAAAATTGTAAATCAAAATTAAGGGTAAAAGTTTCCACTTGTTCCAGTTTAGTTTTCACACAAGATTCAGAACTCTGTTGCTGGTTATTGTGCTCTTCTGGATCTTAAGACATGTCCTATTGGAAGTCTCACAAACTGCTGTAGACCCTCCATATGAAGGAGTCAAGTGGCACCTAGTCTCTAGCACGGTCTCTCCGCGCTGGGGCAATGTCTGTCTGTTTTAAAGGCAATCTATTGTTTTATGGTTTCGAATACGGTTGTTCGTTGGAGGGTCAGTTTAATGGTTTCTCACATTTCCACTGTTGAATGCAGATACACGCCCCTGTCCCGATCTGTTTGTCACTTGCTTTAGTGAGTGAATTTGTGTGTCAGCTGTTGTGGATCTCTTTATCAGCTTGGTTTTTTTGCATGTGAATCTAAATCAGGTAAATACGGTGCAAACCCTTCTGTTTTTCAAGTATTGCACACCATAAAATGCTGAACATTACTAGCATGTTCTCTTTTTTTTTCCCACCTGAAACAAGATTCCACCAGAAACTCGCTGCTTTCCAATGTAAAGGCTGTACCATTAGCAGCGGAGTGTGGAGAAAAGTTTTAAGGTCCAGCCAGTGTTGTGCAGACTACCAGGGCTTTGTACCGTGAATGGCAGGAACCTGTCACCTCTCCGGGCTCAACCTGGACCATCCAGGCACCATACTGCTTTGGGGAGTATTCAGGTCTATTCTGTATCAACTGCAGCAATTGCAATGAGGTTCAGTATTTGTGGTGTCTTGATAATTCTGGCCCTGTTGTCTTTGCTTTTTCCCAAAAACTAGTGAGGCTGGGCCAGTTGGACAGTCCCACTGAAAGGGCTGGCTGGAGTTGTTCATCCCTGTGCAGTGGCACTACTTGCTGTGAAACCTCAGAGCCTGTTATCCTTTTTGGAACAGTACAGTTTATAACTAGGAGCAGACCTTGTGTTCTTGCCAGGAGTCTTAGTAAGAGGGGAGCTGGGAGAGGATGGCCAAGTAATCAAGGCTGTGCACGCACTTTGTTTTGGAGGTTGCCTGATGTGTTTAGCTTTGTGAAGGACTTGAGGCTGCTCTGGTTTTGCTGTGGATAAGGCGCCTGCCAGACTCCCAGAAGGAGTCCCTTATATTGACAGATAGAAAATGGGGAGGTGGAGACTGTATTTGGTGGAGCATGTAGGAGGGTGATAGGCATCCTGATGTGCGCTGATGTTTTGCTGTCAGTGAATTATTGTGTTGTTTTGTTTTGGGTTTTCCTCCTGTAAGAAAGACATATCTGTACAAAGATTCTTAGGACATGATGGAAGGTGTATTCCATCTGAGCGTTGGCTCTATAGGATTTAAAGTCCAGCATCTCCTTTTCTTCCCGTTTTTATCCTTTCTTAGAGACCACGCTTCTTTCAGTGGGTAATGGAGCCTGCTTTTGTGCTGGAGGATGAAAGCAGGTGTCTCCTTGGTATGGAGCATGGTGAGGTGCATTCTGCGCTTGGTGCTGCGCTCTGAGCCTCTGCTTCCTCACGTTATTTCTGTTGGATGTTGATTGCTTTCTGCCTCTGTGAGTCTGTGTCTAAGACAGATGTGTGAATTTTATCTGTTTCCTCTATGTGCTGTCTGTATGGCCTGTAAATAATAAATGAATTGCTCAGATGCTGCAGACTGATAGCAACTTGGAAGGTAACTCAACTTTTTCAGTACCTTTACAAAATTCACCTGACTTCAAATGAATAAGCAGAAAAACAGTATATTTTCACTTACAGAGCAAGCTTCTTGTTTGTAACCAGTGTGACCAAGAAATGCAATCCAAAAGAAACTGAGTCCCTCCCACTGTTTGTTACATAACCAGCTAATTAAAGTAATCAAATGGGGGTGACTTCAAGGCTTGGAAAACTTCCCCATAGTCTGGGTCAAAAATACTTACGAGACCACACCCCCAGAGTCTCCATGCTTTATTTATGTTGCAACATCCTCTATGTGTAAATTAATTATTTTCCCCATAAGTTTATTTTAGGTGTCAGCCATTAGAGTCTCTTGCTGCTGCTTCTGCAGCCACTTTCTTGGGCACAAAGAAAATTCTTTAGTTCCTGGCTTCCCTTTTGAAGGAGAAGAGACCTCAAATAGTGCTGCTCCCTTTCCTCCCTAGAAGGAGTTAGTTGTTTTGAAGCTCTTCTCATAGTTGCTTTGGGTTACAAGTGGGCTTTTGGATATTTTTTTTCGGGCTTATTATTTCTGCATCATGAGTATTCATGGCAATTTGCAGGTAAATCGGTAAATTTGGTCTCTTGCTCGAGAAGGAAATGGTGTATTTTCCTGTGGTAGTTCTAATACTTAAACCCTGATAATGAGAAGCATATGTAGATGGAGGTGGTGGTGAAGAAATGTGAAAGACATCTGAAGTACAAAATGTAGCAGCAAATAAAAATCCATGGTCCTTTTTCAGTGTTTCAAATGCATGGTTGTGTGTTGCAGGAACTCTAAAAATTTTGAATTCCCACAGGATTTGCATACTATGCTGTGTATTCAAAGCAGGAAAAACCCTGCTTGAACACTGACTTAAGGTGGGTCAGGACTGGAAAACCATGATGGCTCAATCTCGGATGTTCTCCATGTGCACGGGAAGTTTGAGATTCTGGTCTAGTACTCCTGCAAGCCATACTGACCTGTGCCCCTTCTCAAACTAAGGCAGAAGGAAGTAACTGTTCGTAGTAAGAAGAGTATTGGGGGGTGTCTGTGTGTGTTTGTGTCTGTGTGTGTGAGTGAGTGATTCTAATAACCCCGCTTTGTCTTTTAACAAACGGCTTGGGTCTTGACTGTTCAGTTTTGCCTGTGAGGAAGACAGCTGAGGATGAAGCAGGATGCTTGGAGAGCACTGTGGCCTGCTTAACAGGCTCTTTGTCAATACTAGAGAAAAAAAAAGTTTGAACCAGCATTTAAATCCAGCGTGCAGGTACTTAAGACTTAACTCACACACAAATCTCTTTCATGTAGTTGGGCTGTAGGTGCAGTTTTTTCCAGAAAACACAAATCTTAATCCTGTACAATATGCAGCTGCAAATGTAACATGCGCTGGATTTTCTCACGTCTGGTGCTTTGTCTACAGAGGTGACACTTGCACTTTTCAGGGTCTTTGCGCGTTAGTTCTCCAGTTAGTTCTCCAGGGGGTTTGCCGGGGAGTTTTTCCTCCTCATCTGCAGTCTTTTTCAGGGCAGGCAAGCAGACGTGTTCTTGAACCACAGGAAACCATTGGGAAGGAGTCTGTCCAGTCCTTTTTCCCAGCTCCTGGTGCTAAGGGGAGGAGGTATCCCATTTTTTACTGGCACTGAACCAAGCCTTGCTGTACTCTGTCACCTCAGATGCCCTGAAGGGCACAGCAGGGTAACTTGAGATGCCCTTTTTCCTGAGCCTGGAGGAAAATCCCCAAATTTTTCCCTGTGTGGATGCAGGTGAGGCAGTTGATGTGAGAGGCTGTTTGTGGACCTGTGAATCCACCACCTTTCCTCATAAAACGGCTGTAGGAAAAAACCTTCAAAGTTAGGTAAAAGACGACCCTGAAAACGAATGTTACTGTACTGTGTATTTTCCCTACAGGATTTTTGGGGGCGTGTTTTTTTGTTGTTGTTTGTTGTTGGGTTTGGGGTTTTTTTTTGTTTTGAAGGCAGAATGCCTGGGTCTGGGTTCTTAATTTTTTTATTGGCTGACAACAGAGAGCTTCAGTACATGTTGCAGGGTTGGAAGGCAAATGAATTGAAAGGGTGAAAGTATAAAACTGCAAGAGGAGAGAGAGAGAGGTTGGGGTTTTTTTTGTGGTCTGGGACAGCTCTTCACTGCTTAATCTGTTGCCTGTGACCTTCTGTGCACACAGGTTGAATACCTGTACCCTTCCTCATCCAGCTACAGTGGTACCACCCTGCTTAACACCAGCTACAGTCATACTGGTGTAACTCATTCTGGGTTTAGAATCAGCCATACCCTATTAAGTATCTTCCTGAGGACTGCATCATTAACAGAGCCATCAGCCAGGGGTGGGCCAGGCTTGTCATTTTAGGGTGGAAGTTAAATAATTAAATGTGGTTAGGGTTGTGGCATCTGCCTTTACCTTATACTGATCTGGTTGAATTAATGTGATGTGAGGACCAGGTCCTTAAGGTGATCCATCTAGCCAAGGTTGAAGACAGCAGACTTTATCCATACTGGACGTTATGGTTAATGTGATACTTCACACTGCTGAGCCTCGGTCACATCACCACACTCTTTTTCGAATCCCTTAGTAAAACACTCTTCCATTATGTTTTTCTGTGGTAGTCCAGCATAACCGCTAATCCTCTCTCGATAAAAGAGGATTAAAACTGGGAACATTTGCACCTTAATGCAGCCAGCTAGGGCTTCGCTGTGTCTTTTAGGCAGTAATCCTGTTGGGGCGAGGGCTGTGCCTTTGTGCGGTGCCAAGAATGCTGTCGCGATCAGCAAATAGCAGCTTTCTCGGCAGTTGCGCTTATTGGGTTCGTAATTCTTAAAAGACCACTTTGTGTGTTAATTAAAAGAGCTGTATTGACTAGAGATGACTAACCTGCTTCACGCTGTTAAAATGACTTCTGGGCTATGCAGGTCAAAGTAAAATAATATGAAATTGGGGTTTCTGTGTGGTTCTTTAAATAAAATGAAAGCATGTGTAAGTTGACAAAGTACTACCTTTGAGAATGCCATTTATCATGTTATATTTCCTAGACTCGTGTCAGACTACACATCCTGCAAACAATTTTAGGAGAGAAGGTTCTGCCCCAGGTGTTACTGGTGGATACTGGTAAGGGAGAGTCATGTCTGTGTATCGCATACCCCCCCCCCCCCCCCCCCGTGCTTAATGTGAAACCTGCAGAACCTGGGGGGAGGCATGGGAATGCTAAATGAAAATTCCGCCCCATGGTTTACGATTTTATGGTGTAGTTTGACTTCCAGTTTTGGATTACACTCGCTGGCTGACATGGGCCGAGATGTGGTGGCATGCTCTTCCCATGGGTTTCTGAATGCTAGATGTGTTCTAACCTTTCTCTTGCTGTCTTCATGGGGAGGATTGATTCCACCATAGTACTTTTTGTTACCTTTTTTTAAATAAAAAACTTACATGAATCGCTTGAAAAAAAAAGCGGAGTCCTTCTGCATGTACATGCTGTGCTTTCCCTGTGAAGTACCGTTGCTCTGGTTGAGGCGAGAAACTGCTTTGGCAGCCAGTCCAGCCCAGCTCAGCTACTGGGGTAACTTAAAAGTGGTTCTGTGGTGGTTTTATTTTATTTTTTTTTTCTTTCCTGGAGAGCTTCATGTTCTCTCTGATGTGCTGCTCCTGCTTCCTGCTGGCCTGGGCAGGTGGGAGACCAGGCATCTGCTCCAGCTCGCCTTGTGCACCTGGGTAAAGTACTGTGGTGAAGTCCTGCCCACCCTTGTCATCGCCTTTGTGCCAAGGACTGAGAAGAGTCTTCAAGTAGAAACCACTTCATCCTAATGTTCAACCCATAGCTTCCTGCAGGCATTTGGTGCTAAATACATGAAATTAAGCTGCAAAAAGGACCCATTGCAAATTGCATCATACATCATGAAATGAATGTCCTATCACATTGCCAGTGGTGGCTTTCAGCAGCAAACAGGAGTTTTATGCCTAATAAATATGTGTAAAATCCTTTTTGTTTCTTTTCCAGGCTTTGTGTGTGAAGTTTTTCCTGCAGTGTGATATGTTTGCTCTTTTATGTGAGATGCTGTTAAAAAAATCACATAAATAGAAGAGGTTTTGGTTTTGTTTTCTAGAATCAATTTTTATTTTAGGTCTTTTCATGCTGAGACTGATAGCATAGGGAGGTTTTTTTCCATCCTAATTAAAAGGATCATTATACTAATACTATGCCACAGGAGGACGCTGTGGAACGAGAGCTAATTTGTGTAGTTTCTCTTAGTGCTTGAGTTACCACATCTCTGCTGACATGCGGCAACTGTCCATGTGCCACTGTAAGCCACTATGAAATAAGATGTTTGCCTTGTTCTTGATAGGAGAGAGGTAAACTAGCATGTCTTATCTTGCCTTTGTGCAGGGTATCAGTTGTTGCTGCTGACAGGAGGCAATGTCTCAAGTCCCAGGAAGTCAGTCCCATCTAAAACCTTCTGCGGCTTCCAGCGAGACAGATACTTCACCAGAAAGAGCCATTTTTTATTGGATTGAGGTGTAGGCCAGCAAATTCTTTCCACGAGCAAGGCAAGGCTTTTCCCGTGGCCATGGAAAAAGGGATTTAAATGTACATTTTAAATGAGTTGTGCTGATAATTGAGATATTAATCAATCTTGTCCCTGGTGGATACCATAGTTTCCTTACCAAACCTGCACTGGTAATTCCCTCTAGGCAGAATTTTGTACAAGAACAGTATCAAATTTATCCTGGTGGTGAATTAATTTTATAGATATATATATAGATAGATAGAGAAAAAATGGTAAATTAATTAATTTAACCAGTGAAAGATGCCAATGCAATGTAACAAGTGGACATCACAGAAAGCGCTAAATCTCTGCTATCAGTAGTCTGAAACCACCTGTTTATGTGCACATCTTTTCTTCCCATGGAGGAAAGACCAGGAAGAGGTCTGGGTCTTGCTTGTTGGTATGTAGTGCAGCTGAGTGGTGGGACACGGTGACTCCTGTCTGCTTTCGGCTGCAAGCTGCACTTGCAGAAGCCTGTGCAATTGTAATAGCTGTTGTAGACCTCCTGCCATCTCAGATTTTACCTGGAAGTGGTTTCTTGATGAGCATCGTCAGGAAATGCTTCAAGGAAGCTTTGTGCGCATGTGAGTTAGGCCTGGCTGGGAGGTGGATGGTTTTGTGTGAGATGTGGCTTCCAGGTACCAGCCAGTGTTGGCGCAGATAGAGGAGAAAAGCAGCCAGGGCAACACCAAACCGAGACTGGCCATCTTCTCTTAAAAGTTGTCCTCTAATTCTTCCCTCACCTGGAGGTTGGCAGCTCCTCTAATTCAGACCGTCTTGGGGAGCTACCAAACCCAGACCGTTTCTGACTGTTGTCATCAGAGTAGATACAAGTGTCTGAAGACTAACGAGGTTTGACAAACATGAGTGATTTCAGTCAAGGTTTGTTCTGGAAATCATGGCGTGTGATCTCTTCGTTTGTGGTGGTGGTGTTTCCAAATGAGGTTAGTTCTTGGTTAGTATAACCATTGAAACCTGCTGATTAGAAAGCAACTATATAAGGATGTATGTACTTTAAAAAATGTGTAGAGGGCTTTGTGCCAGAATAGCAAAAAGCAGTACTAGACAATTTCACAGGTGTAATTATACTCAAACAGGATTTGATTTTATTAGTAAATGGCAAAACATGTATTTCTTGCTGGATCCATTTTCACTTATGAATTATTCCAGGCTTTCTTCACAGGGAATTTGGAGTTTATCTAGACATACAGCCAGAAGTTGGAAATAGCTTTTTAAGTAAAACATTCTTATGTACTAAGTGCATAGGAAGAGCTTTTTAACCTGATTGGATACATGAAGTATGAAACCTAGTTAACTGAAAAAAACTCCTTCATGTCATGGTGGCCCAGATCATCAAAGGTATTTTAGATCCCTCCTTCTCATGAGATGACACTGATGCTGGATGCTGATGGTTGCTTTGGCAGGCAGGCAGATGAGCTGTTACAGCTGCAAACCGTTGGTGGTTCTTAAAATAAATTTGGGCAGTGTGGTCTACCTTGCCTGCTACTGCAGACTCTTAGGAGCGAGGAAGGTGGCTCAAGGGGGGGCACGTGCTTTGCATGTGTGAAGACCTGGGTGATACTGCCAGCATCTTTGCATCCTGTGCTGTAAAACTCTCCTCCTGCCTTGCTGCAATGGGCAAGGGATGCAGACAAGCACGAGAGTAATGCTGAGCATTGATGCTACTTCCTCACAGCATCGTTGAAGAAGCAGCACTTAGTAAGTACTGTGGTTCCCCTTCAAGCTAGGGGAAGGGGAAAAGCAAACTGAGCAGGAAATGGCTAAACCCTTATTCAGAGGCCTGTTTCCTAGCAGAGGTAGGTGCTTGTCTATGTGGCTGAACACCACTAGAGAGCTGCAAGAAGGGGCTCAGCAGGTGGCGACTGATGGCTGCAGCAGCCACCCTGCAGCCTATGGAGCTGCTGCAGGAGAAGTAACACACCCAGATCACAGGAGCCCCGTTGATTGACTCTCCAGAATCGCTTCCAAGAACAAAAGTGCCGGTGTGATGTCAGTTGTTTAATGCAGAGCAAACAACTTATTTACAGCAGAGGCTTGAATCCATTAAGGCCGTATTAAACTCCAGATGCTTGTCAACTTTACAAAAAGAGTAGAAGAAAGGGAGGAGGTGTTGCATGTTTTCTGGAAAAAACTCAGCTCATGGAGCAGTATTTGAAGTTAAAACCATGAAGAGGGTGACCGACTTGAATGCTGAACCAGATTATTTTTTTTTTCTTTTTTTTTCCTTTTTTGTTTTGTGGGTTGGTTTTTTTTTGTTTTTTTTTTTTTTTTTTTGTAGTGGTCTCCAGACTGCTGTGTAGTGTCAGACAAAGTTATTATGTGCAGCATTCCTGTGTGGAGCAGGGCTGTTGATAAGGAATTGGTATTGACTACGGTGCAGGGATCAAACAGAAAATGGTTTGGGAAAGAAAAAACATGAGTGTTCCCATCCCTTTGAAACAAATTGGGAAATGAGCCACAGGGATTATTCTTGAGAGTGGATATGTAGGACTGGCCTGCTTGAGTAAGTCCTCTAAATTAAGTATTTAAAAAAACCCAAATTAATAAATAAATTAACAAACCTTAGGAACATCTGATGTCTCCTGAGCCAACAGAACAACTGCAATGTTTGCTTTTTTTCTTTCTTCCTTTTCCTTTCTTCCTTTCTTTCTGCTTCCTTTCCAGCATGCCAAATACAAGGCATGGCTTTGGGGAAAATGCCATTATAAACTCTCCTCTACAAGAGCATGTTTGCAGGCCGTGAGGGTTCGTCAGTGCCCTGCTGTCTGTATTTCAGTGGGTCCCTTGCTAGCTAACAGGCTATTTTGTAGCTTTTTAAACAAGCCATCTGTGCTGTGGAGAATCAGACCTCTGTGGACACCAGCCTAGACCTCTGCACACACCTTTGTAGGTTTAGGTATTGACCTTCCTGATGTTTAGGTGAAAGGAGGAGGATGAGGAGAAGCTTGATGCAGGCTGGCAGGCTTTTTTCAGAGATGCGAGCTGATGCAAGCTTATCGCCTCTTTTTTCAGTAGTTACTGTGGCTTCCCGTAGCATCAGGTTTGCTCCTGCATCATCTAAATGTAACATCTTTTCAGCAATTCGAAGCCAGTTCTTCAGAAAGCGGTAGGTGGGTCATGTAACGCAGCCTTTCTTCTGGGTCTCATCACTGGGAGGAGCAAGTCTGAAATGAGTATGGGGGCAGTACCCCAAGCTGGAAAGATTAATATGTCTATTAAACTGATTGCTGGCTTTGATCACTTATAAAGTAGATTCTGAAAAGTGCATGTGTCTGGTCTTTCCTTCTGTGTAACTTCTAAATCCTTGCTTATATCACTGTAGAAGGCAGAGCTGCTGTTTGAGCTTGTGGGGTCTGACAAATAAGGTTAATTCAGTGCTATGCAGCTGGCTGGGATGGGATTGAATTCTTCCCAAAGCCTTTGGTTAAGAAAGGTTGTGCTAATTCTTTTATTTTCTAATTTTTGCTAATTCTTGCATTTTAGGTATAAAATGTCATCCTCATTTTTTATGTCAATGCTATTACAGAATACAAGTGAAGTCTTCTCTTACGGTGTTATACCCATAGTGACCCACTCTTGATATGAAAATCTGAAGCCTGAATTCTGACAACCAGAATTATTTGCAAAGAAAGCACAGAACTCTCTATTTGATGAAGCAGCAAGTTTTGCAAGGAAAACACGCCCTTTTTCAGTGACTACTTGGGCTGTATGGTGTTGGCTTACAGAAGAAAGGTTTGCTCATCAAGTGAGCTCAAATGCCCAAGCAGAAGGAAGGTCTAGCTGCAAAACTCGAATGTGAGAACTTTATATTTGGTATTTGGGATGTTGGCAAGTCTGTTAGCTGTTCCCACCACCCTGTTTCTGGATGGTAGAATCGTAGAATAATCACAGGATGGTTTGGGTTGGAAGAGGCCTTTGAAGATCATCTAGTCCAGCGTCAGTGCTGTAGGCAGGGACACCTTCCACTAGACCAGGTTGCTCCAAGCCCCGTCCAACCTGGCCTAGAACACTTCCAGGGATGCGGCAGCCACAGCTTCTCTGGGCAGCCTGTGCCAGTGCCTCACCACCCTCATCATAAATAATTACTTCCTAGTATCTCATCTAAATCTACCCTCTTTTCATTTAAAACCTGTGTCCCTGCATTCCTCGAGGTCCCTTTTGTGCAGCAGCTGCTCTCTTGGGAGGGATCTGAGCACACGTGGCTGGAGTGAGCTATGCATGCTGGGGAGAGCGCAGAGCAGGTCTCTGTCAAAATATTCTGTCTCTCAGCCCTTCTCCTTCAATGTTCATCAGATAATTCACATTTTTCATCCTTTTAAAATTACTTAAACTGCCAAAGAAGTGAGTCCCAGCGATTCTTTTATTTATTGTTAATCTGAACAGGGTTTCAGAGTAATTAAGCATTGTGTTGGGTGAGTTATTAAAAATGGCTGTGTGATTTAAAATGCTGGCAGATAAATGCTTATCTCTAAGTTGACTGTCTCAGAGGGCAATGTCTTGTGCTTCTACAGCATCTAAAGGAAAACTGCTTTAGTGGTTTAAAGCTTAAAAATAAGTCCAGGCCCTGTCTGTGTAGAAGAGTTTTTCCAGCCATGCTGGTATACCTCATAGTTTTTTATGGTGTGGACATTTTATTTTTGGCTCAGTTTAAAGTACACATGAAGCAACATTAAACTAGATGGCAGTGGTAGAGGACAGTTTCTACAGTGGGATAACCCACATGGTTTTGTATGGGTTGAATTATATCTCTTCACATTCACACCACAAACTACACCGAGCAGATAAGACCTTGTCTTTAATCCATGTGGTTTTAAATTTAATGCAGAATTTATGGGGTTTATGTTCAGTTTCTGTTGTTTTCTGGTGGTTTGAATCGTATGGCTTCTGCTATTTAGCTTGCTTTGCTCCCCCTGCGTCTGGTATTCTTCCAGCGATGGTGTCAACAGCCATTGATCATAGTTGACAGTACATCAAAGGAACCTCTGACACAGTCGTAAAGCAACTGCACTATGTGATGAGAGGGACTTTATCCTCATATTTTTTTAAGCACTTTAAATGACTTTAAAAATACTTTTGGCTGTCATCCAAGGCTCCTGGACTAAGCTACAACTACCAGGAAATGTCTTTGCAGACATCATCATATCGTTAGGGTTTCCTTACACCTGAAACTGTTCTGGTTTCTGAAGTAAAACAGGAATAAATTTTTCTTTTCTGGAACGTTGAATGCTCAATTCTAAAATTAATCATGAACAACTTTCATCCTCTACCTGAATCCCTGTTCAAATCCAAGTATGGGCGCTTCAGATGCCTAGCAGAGATGCTTTGCTGCTGTGGCAGCAACAGTATGAACAGGTTGGTCATCACCGGCACAAAGTGCCAGTCAAAGTGTTTGCCCACAAAGCCTGACTTATATCAGAAATCCTTTGGGAATAATTTGAATATATGAATAACTACCCAAGGTTTCAACACTCAAAAGATAAGGCTCAATGACCTTCAGTTATGATTTGGAAATTTTCTGGAAGGAAAATGTGCAGGTATGAAAATAAACAGCACAGAAGTTGGAAAAGTAGAAAACCTGCATTGAATGAAGCCAACTATAAGATTAAACTAGAATTAATCCAAGTTACAATTTGAAAATTAATTACTAGAGCTTGTGGTGGTGGTGTGTACACAGTTGGGCAGGCTGCACCATTTACTGAAGAGCTGCATTAGTTTATTGCCTTTTTGCATCTTATACTTACTTTTATACAGGCAGGAAAGAGAGAGAGGAAAACTAATAGGGCCACTGAGAAAGCAAGTGACCTTCAGACGCTGCAGCATGTACCTTGGACTCTTTTGGAAGGGAGGCAGTGGAGAGAGGAAAGCGTTTGTAGTAGATTGGTGGTTATTAAACCTTGTTTGAACCAAGTGGACTTAATCTTTAAATAAACACGACGACCTTGCTGTTATCCCAGTCATTGCTTATAGCTAACTCTTTTCAAAAATGCCAAAATTCAACCAGGCACCGTGCAGTGAAGCAGAACGTGCGCCCATAAAATCTAGATGAAATGCATGTGTGTTTAAATTTGCATGGTTGCCCATGAGGGGTATTGATGTTGCTTGCTCAGCTGTCCACCTGCTGATTCAGAAATGCATAGTTTCAGTCTACTACCAATTTTATTTATAAAAAAAAGTATTGTTTTTGGTGGCATCAGGTGTAGACTGCCTCTTGATTCAAGCAGGTTTCCTTCCAAAACAAATGGCATCAGAAGCATCCATTGTCTTGCAGTCTTGTCTCCTGATGAGCTAAAAGGTTACTAGGCTTTGCCAATTATATTCTAATCATATTTTTCTGTGGATAAATAATATCTTTTATTTTAATGAAAAGTACTTAAAGTTGTATTGCTCCAATGAGAAAAACAGCAATATACCCTTTCAGAAAAAGCACAGTGGCTTGAGAAAGGCTGGCCTGCTGAACTATTCCATTAATGGTTTGCTTGAAATAATTTTTTTTTTTTCCTTTCTGTCCCCATTTTTCTGTGGTGCTGGCAAAATAAGTTCCTTAGAAGGAGGTTACTGCTGATTCTTTTTTTTCAGCCAGAAGTTTTCAGTTTGCTTCCATGTACCTCAGCATCTTAATCCCTTCCTTACTGGCAGTATTTGAATCGGTGCTATTTTTGGATAGTTCTAATATTACAATCTGACTTGTAAACAGGGTTGGACAACAGCAACATCTAACTCTAGCAGCCTTTGAGGGAGGATTGTGAGTCTGAAAGTGATTTGGCTTTAGTCATAACCTCAGTAGGTTTGTAGCAGTCTCACAACAGCACTTCTGCTGTCCTGCAGGCTTGAGTTCTTCTAGCATGTGCCTGGATAGAAGACAGAAGCTGGGACACACCTGTTCATGTTCCAACTTGAATTTCGTTTTGTGTCCATACTATTTGGGAGCTCTTAGGAGACCTCTTAGTGTTTCATGGACAAACCCCATCACTTTTCTTGGGGCAGTGTTAGTGGGAGTGTAAATATAGATGTGCCTCTTTCCCAGCCTTCCCAGTATGGAGGGCAATTCTAGTGCCTCGGTCATCTTAGCATCTGGGCAGCTTCTGATACTGGACCTGTATCCTGATACTACTTTGTTTTAGGCACTAGACCATGCTTCCCTCAGTTACATGCCAGCCAGCTGCGTAATTAAGTATGTGACCGAGTCCTTCCATCTCACTTGAGCATTCAGGTCCCTGGTTTTAACCAGACTGACTCTCCTGAGCTAGGACACCCAAACCGGTAGCAAACAGGTATCACCCTAACATTTAGAATATAGCTGTGCATTAGAGCACTGTTGGTACCTCATGAATGAAAATCCACTGCATACATACAGTTCCTCTCTGCTTCTGTCCTTCATGAAGATGTCAGAATTAATGGGGTAAGCTTTGATGCTCCACAATGAAGTTGGCGTTATGCGTCAGTATTGTAGTCTCTTACTAGAAGCCCTTCATTTTATGTGATTCTTCTTGTTAGAAGTGTGTATAGTGTTGGTGAGAAACCAGCCATAGACAGACATGGAAAATAAAGGGGTTCTGTAATCTGACCTCATTTTTTGTGTTTTAGCTACAAACCCATGATGTCTGTGTTGGAAGGCAGGTTGCTGTGGCCTTCTCTGGTCAGCGGAGATGTACCTCTTGGTACCTCCCAGGGAGCCCAGCCTCAAAGGTCTGAATTTTCAGTTAACTGGACAGAGTTGAGCAGGGCAAAACACTTTGGAAATTGGTTTTGGCTTTTTGAAAAGTTCAGTAATGCTTTGGAAAGATGCACCTGGATTTCTTTGTATTAGTAAATGAGAAACCATGCTGAAGTGGCTAGGTCAGATTTGGCTTCTCAGGAAGACCAAGGCTGCTACCGCAGCTGCAGAAGGAATTAATTCATTTTGCAAGGGAATACATGGAGCTAACTCATCCTAAACCCTAGGATATGCTGGTTGGGAAACCACCATCTGTTGAGCAAGAGGGTGGCTGTGGGCAGTCAGATGGGATTTCAGGGATAACACACTGTTTGCAAACATCTCTGCTGTCTGGGCAAGTCCAGATAAGGTGATGGATTGCAGCCACCCTCTGTGGCTGAAGTAGGGTGAGAGCAGCATGGTTTGGCTGTTATAATGTATGCATGGTAATGAGCGTTTTGACTTTGTATTCAGTGGAATTCTTTGGCTCATTCCAAGTTTCCTTTCAATATCTCGGTCCTGCTGCTACACCAGAAACTTCATCTCATCCTCTGTTTGACAATGTACATCCCTCTGACATTTGAACGGGAAGCTTTCTCTTAGTGCTGTCCAGGGAATATTTTCCCTGTGTTTGAGATGCAGCTTTTTTCCCCTGTAAAAACAGATGCACTGAAGTAAAATGTGGAAAATGCATCCTGTTTTGAGGACAGGACTCTCTAAAATAATTCCATCCCTATTTTTGGTATCTTCAAGTTGGAACTGCCTTTGGAAGAGCTGTTTTATAAATGTCCATAACATTCAGTTCATTGAGCTGCAGAAGACATTTTGAGGCATGTGGAAATGAGCCTTTAGAAATCAGCTGGTGATGGGGAAGAAAGAAGTATCTGTCATATTTCAGGTCTTTGGTCAGTAGACTTGAGGCAGAAATAAATGCATCTAAATACCAGTCACTCCCCACCCTACCTTTTCTTCCATTTCTTGTCTGAACTATGGCAACCACTTCCTTGCTTCTGAGCTTCTGCTGCTTAATATGCTGCTGCAAAAAATACTTCTTCCTCCACAGCTTTGGTTGTGCCTTGTCCCTTCGTACTCTCTTCTGAATTCAGAGCAAGACTTCGGTTCTCTTCTTTAACCTCCTTCTGCCTCCTGTGTTCACATCGTCAGCCGAGGTATCCTCTGTTCTTACCCGTTTCTTCCACGGAGCATCCCACCTTCATAATAGTCTCCTGCCATGTCTTGATTAGTTGTTCCTTCTTTGTGTGTGACTGTTGGTTAATTTGGTCAAAATAGCCCTCTTGACAGAGTGCCTTCTGGTCTGGGTCCCAGCATCTCATCAGTCCTGCCGTGGCATTCCATGGTTTGGTCATCATGACATGTTTTTTGTGTTCGGTAGAAGCCTGGTGATTATTTTGCCAGGCTGAGGGTTCTGTCATGTTGATTATTTGCAGTGTCATGTATTTATGACACAATATGGATAATAGAAGCTGTTGAAAGCTTTTAAAGGACAAAGCTGCATGTGATGGCACAGCTTGTCTGAGTTCATAGAGCAGTTAGCCAGCCATGTATCTGAGACCACCCTGCGGTCTGTGTCCATGCTTCTAGCTCTCTTCTCCTGACAAGCTGAATAGCTTTCCATGAAGAGGGTGTCAATCGGGAGCTTTAAATCCAATGACTGTACTTAGGAGGTCAGAATTTGCTGGGTATGTTTTATTGTTCCCTACAGCTGGTCATCTCTTCCCTTCTGCTGTTTGCCCTGAGGGTTTGGGGGAAGCTGTTTTTGAGGGTTGGTGTCCTAATTCTTCTAATGTAGTTTGAAAATATCTTAAGGATGTGCTTTTCCCTTTCCACAAATGTGTGGCAGACACACACTGAAAATATTTGCATACCTACTGTCTTGTTCCTTCTGTACAGATTTATGTTCGGGGTGTGTGATCCAGTGTCCTGCTGAGTTTTTAAGCTGCTACTTTGCTCAGTGGTTTACCACTAGATGCATTAAATAAATATGCTTTGTGTAATATTTGTGCTTGGGTTGTAATGATTTTGCCTGCTTCCGGACTCTAAACAAGTAACGCAACAAAAGTGGTCTCCGGAATTTAACTTGCTGCCAGTAAACTTCTGTACTGGCATCCTCGTTCATGTCCTGAGCTATTGAGGTTGGAGGAGAGAGATTGTGTATCACCCTTGAGCATCTTCCCTGAAAACTAGATCTTGAAGTAGCAAAAATAAGTTCCAGCTTTGATCAGACCTCTTAATATGTAGTGAGTGAGGGGCACATAATCTTGGGGCTACAAGATCCTTAAAGACCTTTTCTCCAGCAACAATGACTGCCTCTAGGTGACACGCCATGTTGTTTGGAAGTATGGATTTTTCAGAACTCTTAAACTTAAAGTTCCTCCTCTGGCTTCTGGTGTAGTCATTATTTTCCCCTTTTGTAGAAGACTACCATCACTGGGGGAGGTAATCTCTGTTCCCTCTTGGTCACAGCCTACTCGCTTAGCTGGCTCAGAACCCTTTGGCTGCCCTCCCTTATGGTGCCTCAATGTCAGTAACCCCTTCCTGTGATTTTTTTGGTTTTGTCTTCTCTGACAGTAACTATTGATGGAAGAACACGGGGTGACCCAAACAGAGCACATGGCCACCATCGAGGCCCATGCAGTGGCCCAGCAGGTGCAGCAGGTCCATGTAGCCACCTACACAGAGCATGGCATGCTGAGCGCAGACGAAGATTCACCATCTTCGCCAGAGGACACCTCCTATGATGACTCTGACATCCTCAACTCTACGGCTACCGATGAGGTCACTGCCCACCTGGCTGCAGCAGGTAATGTCAATGGGATGCTCAGTGTCTTTCACCCAACTTAGTGTTTGTGCAGAGGTTGCAAACAGCATTTGGGGGTGGGGGGTGATCCTGTCATCACCCATGGGATGCTGTGAATGCTTCCTTATTGCTCTGGCTTTAATAACGTGTCTTTGCAAGGTCTGCTGGCTGCTTGAATCTTGCATTGCTTCACCTGTGTGTAATATAGAGATGGTGAGAATAAGAGACTGGTTTGTACAATAAAAAAGGCCCCTGGTAAATGCTGCCTCAAATAAGAAAACTACAATACTGAATATGTCAAAGAGCAAGCTTATTTCAGGCCCCTGTAAGCAACTGCAAAAATAACCCAGGAGTGCTACACAATGTTGCTTATCTAGGTGTCTCACATGCTAGGGGAGATGCCACAAAGGATCGTGGCCTATATGTTCTGGGAAAGTATTTCAGAATCACAATTTCCTTCCCGTGAAGCCCCTACCAAAAACATCCTCCAGGTTTGCCTTGTAGCAGATCTCTAGTGAAGCCCCTGCCAAATGTCCTCCAGATTTGCCTTGTAGCAGATCTAACTCGGTAGAAAAATGCAGTGATAAATAATTACTCAGAATCTGGTCTGACTTTGTTATCAGCTTTTATCTGATTAATAAAGCTCTTGATCTGCTTGACTGAACCTGTGAAGTCCCACCACCCCACTGGGCATCCCACACCCTTTGCTTATTCATTTTCCAACCTCAGCTCCTGCAGGATTTTTTTCTTTCCCCCTTTCCTTCTAGGACACAAGCTTTTCAGTCCTGGGTGGTGGTTGCAGGAGGGGCATCTGATGGCTCTTGTCTGCTCGCGAGTCCTCCCTGTGCACGGGCTGCCTGGCATCCCATGCCAGGAATTGCCCTGCTTCCCTGGGGCGGGCGGCTGCAGCTCACAGCATGAGCTGGCCCATCCAGCCCGAAGCTTGTCTGAGAGCCCAGCATGGCTTTTCCTCACTTCCAGGGCAAATATTTTTCCAGTTCCCCAAAAGGCAACGTTTCTATTCTATTTTTTTATTCTTTTTTTTTCTTTCTTTTTTTATTCTTTTTTTTCCCCATAAGTACAGGATCATTGGAGCAGTACGCAGCAGTGTTTGCTGTGCCTGCCATGGGTAGCATTCAGGTAATTCATTACTGATTAACAAAACCTGGCTCTGGAGTGTCACCTAGAGCTCCATCCGTTACAAGCGCACTGTCTCCCAGAGCAGCTGCCTAGAGAAAATGTATCATCAGACACTACTTTCTTTATCATCTACCAGCTTCCAGTGATCAGTAGCTTAGGACTTCCAGACTCAGTAGCTGCATCTTTGTTAAACACAAAAATATAGTGCTTTTATGACCCCTGATGTGCTCTTTCACTTCTGATGTATGGAGAGACTACACACAGAGCAACTGAGGTCTGCTCAGGAGTCAAAGGCAAGTCCTTGAGCTGACATTAGACCCCAGGCCTTTTTGACTCTGACCTTGCCACCCATTTCTGGAGATCACCAATAGAAGCACAATGTGCTGCGTGTTACTTGGTTTACTTCCAGTTACCTTAATGAAACTCCCCCTTATAGACTCTGTATCTAGAGTTTGATCACTAAAGTAATAATGCTGCCCTGCTGTGGTCCCTGCTGTTCTTCAGGTGGCTGTTGTAGGATGCTGCCAGCAACTCTGGATTTTCAATTCCTTTCCCATTAGAACTGGTCCTTAATTCCTGGGGAAAGCCTTGGACTCTGCTGATGCTGTAGTTGAGGTGTCTGAGCAGGGTTCATGGCGTTGTACCCTGTTTCTTCTCCCCTGCCACCGGGATATCCTGAACTGCAGTCAGTTATTTAAAGTCTTGGCATACTTGAGAGTTTTTCAGTGTGTCTGGAGGATAAAATACGTTGTGTGATTGTAAGGTAGACTCTGGACTGAAATATGTGACTTTCACCTGGGACTGGCCTGGGATTTGCCCGTCTGGGGAATGGAGCCTTTTTATACCCATCTCCAGTGCTGGAGAGGAGAAATCCTAGTTGTTGGGAAGCTCAGCAGGGAATTCAGGTCACCCTGGTCCAGGGTGGAGGCTGGTGAGCTGAGCCCTTGGGACCCATCCTTGGTGGGGGGGCAACAGCAATGTCCTTTCTGGCCAGTTCCTGAGCTGCTGTGTGCTGATTCACCCTTTGTGGTTTGATTTCCAGGCCCTGTGGGGATGGCAGCAGCTGCTGCCGTGGCAACAGGTAAAAAACGAAAGCGACCACATGTTTTTGAATCCAACCCATCAATCCGCAAGAGGCAACAGACACGTTTGCTACGGTAAGGACTGCCGCCTGCACTCTGACACCTCAGTCTGCATCCTCAGTCTGTCTCCAGTGCTGTGCATGGTGAGACCATGTGCTGTCCAGGAGCTGCCCAGCTTGGGGATTTTTTGGGTCATCTCTTCTGGAACCCAAGAGCTGTGTTTTACTTTGCAGGAATGGGTTAAACTGCAGGTCTATTCATCTTTAATGTGTTATTATGATCACTAGGACTGACATAACCATTCTGGGGGATCCACCATTCTGGTTTAATAGCAGCTGGCCTGAGAATCTAGAGCTACAGCCATATCCCAGTTCTGCAGTGGCATGAGGGACTTGCCTACCTGACAAAAAAAGTCTTTTCTGCATTATGAAATGGCTCTGTGGATAAATCTAGTGTATGTGTACCTGAATTTCCTTTGCCAGCAGATCCCATTGTGTGAGCTCCACGCTGAAGACTGACCCAGCCTGTAGTGCAGTGTTGGGGGAGAATAATTGAAGGGAGATGCCTGCCAGAGCTGAAACACTTTCTTTGGCTCTAGAAACTTGCTCTGTATACACCAAACTTCTGTAGTCCTTCAGGTGTTGCATTACAGGTGCTCTGAGGCTGTCTGCCCACCTGATGGCCACCTAGGAGCACTGGTGCTGAAGTGACTGCACAGGCTTTCTGCAAGCCTGGAGAGATCACCTGCAATTCCATCTTCAGGAAATATTTGTAAATACTGGCTGGAACTATTTACTAGGTTTTGGAACAAAGCAGTTTTTGCTTTTTAAACTGTTTTGTTTTAACTGGATTACATCAGAGGAGCTGGAGTGTTTATCACTCTGTTTCTTGCTGACTTCCTCCTGCATGCACACTTAACGCACTGAAGTAGTGATGGCAAGAGTTTTCCCTTTTCTCCCTCTCTTCTAGTCTAACTCTTGTAGAGTTGGTTAGAAATTAAGTTGGTTTCCTTATTCTGCCTACTCATCTGCTGAGCCCTGCAACACCTTTTGCGCATGATCAAACCAGAACGAAGTGGAGTTGGGTTAGGGTTAAATAATATTCCCTGGGAGCGGACTCCCTTTCTTTTATAGCACCATTCTGGTTTTCTCTCCTTTCCCCAATTCTGCTGACTCAGACATGTTTATTCCAACATTTCTGAAAAGCAGATTCTTTTCTCTCTTGAAATATGAACAACCATCTTTTAAAATAAACTTCTCTGTAAAAGCATTATTTATTCTTCTTTCATGCCACTATTTCATTTTACTACATGTAAGATACTGATAAAAATGCCTTCCCCCCACCCCCAACCTGATCAGTTTAACAAGTTTGTGCTTGATTTTTACATCACTGTGAATCAAGTGGGAAGTTAAAACTTCTGATTCTTGGATCTTTGTGTAGCTGGTGGTGGTGTTGGTGCTTTTTGGCAATGTGTTTGCTGCTAACAGCAGGATCTGATATGTCCAGGGTGGATACTAAACTGTCACCTTATGGAGCACTCGGGTTATCTGGTGATAAACACTACTTCTCTCTTGCTTTCTGAGTTTCTGCCAACTTTTCTGACACATTCTCTTGCATTGCTTAAAGGTGAATGAGGTGAGAAGTATATGATGGAACATTTTCTTTTTACAGAGAGATGGTTCCAAAGGGACTTGCTGATGTAGCAGGTGTCTGAATACCTGGGTTTCCTGTGCTGAGCTGTTGCAATATTTCTGGTTCTTGCTTGTCCTGTAGTCATATTCTTAACAGTTCTGGTTTGAGCAGGACTTTGGTACTAGAGAGTTACAATGCACTGTTATGAGGCTGGATGTAAAAATAACCTGTGTTTGCAGTCCTCTTTTGTTGAATCATTCAAGTCCTTTACCTCACAAGTTTTGTATTGTTAATACACATAGATGGTGACAGAGTGGATATGCAGACTCGTGCTGTCCTAGCTTTGCTGCTGTGGTGATTTCTCTTTACTTTCACATCAATGGAAAAAGGAGAGAAGGGAGAATAATTGATATTTGAGCTGCTGGGTGACTGCAGGGAACACAGCAGGCTTGCAGGAGCGGAGGAACAAGCAGTACATGTGGCTAACCTGACCAGCTGTGGCTCTGTTTTTCACCTGGTTTGTGAATGAGTAGCATTAAGAAAGGCAGTTCACAATGTGAAGGATTGTGTTTCTGCAGGGCTTTCAGCTGATACCTATTCACTGTTTCAGGAAGCTCCGAGCCACGCTGGATGAGTACACTACCAGAGTGGGGCAGCAAGCCATCGTTCTGTGCATCTCGCCCTCGAAACCCAATCCTGTCTTTAAAGTATTTGGTGCGGCACCCTTGGAGAACGTGGTAGGTGTCTCTAGGAAAACCTGTGTAATAAATTGGTCACCTTTTCTGCAAGTTTCATTCTGCTCAAGGCAGTCTTGCAAGCCCGGTACTGATCTGAAGGTCATGTTTAAAACCCTGGGAAGAACAGTTCAGATTGTATGGACATGATTCTTCTCTGCATGAATTGTTGCCTAGCACATCTCACCAGGGTTGAATGTCCTGGATTAAAAATCAAAGGGAGATGGTAGTGACAACATGTTTGAACTCGGCTCAGCTGTCAGTGCTTGCACCTTGTTACAGACCAGACAGTAAATGGAGCAGATCCTTGACCATGATAAGTCTTGCTTCGGAACTTAACTTTTAATCCCATAAATACTTCCACTTGCCAGTGTTTCTTGATGTTTCATCATCAGCTCTTCGATTTGGCCAAGTCTTTGGGGCCAATGGGTATTTCTTCTTGCCAGCTGTGGTGTTGTTTGCTCCTTCTGTTCTGCAGCACCTTGGGGAAGGTGGCTGGCCCTGTGTCCTTGCCCTCTCCTCTCCTGGTGCTCCTTACCTTGTTTACCTGAGCTTAACGATTCCCCACAGGTACGCAAGTACAAGAGCATGATTCTGGAAGACTTGGAGTCTGCACTAGCAGAGCATGCTCCTGCACCTCAGGAGGTTAACTCAGAGTTGCCACCCCTCACCATCGATGGCATTCCCGTCTCAGTGGACAAGATGACCCAGGTAAGCAGCCAGACATGGCAGAACCAGAGAGAGAGAGATAGATTTGCCATCTTGCAGTCACATCCCGTTATTTTGTAGTGGAGCTTATGTCTACATCTCCAGGGGATGCATTTGATCTGCTCTTTCCTGTGGGACTGTAATGGCTCAGATAGTAGTTAGATATGAAGCTTTGTTATTGGTGCTTATTTTCTGCATGAAACAGTAGAAATGTTAGTAAGCACTAGAGCTCAGGCTGCTGGGAGCATTCCCCTTTGAGCTGTTTTTGTCACCTCTCATAAACTATGAACAGGGAAGATATTTGTTCTACACTTCACAGTGATTTTTAGGCACTGAGGTCAGGAGGGTTGCTTGCGGAGTACTGTTTTGGCTAATGCTCCTTGGGCCTTTCTTGTGTGCTCTAGTTCATTCCCTCCTCTGTTTTGTGCTGTGGATTGGAGCACAGGGGAGCTTGCCAATGGTTTTAACTCCAGATCAGACCCCGAGTGAGATACTTCTGACAAAGGCAGGGAGTCATCTGCCCTAGGCATGTAGGGGACTCCCTGTCTCTCCAGGTCCAGCCCTTTGTTGACCTCCTTATGGCTAGGACAAAGCGGAGAGAAACCCCCCAGGGAAGCTTCCTTGGTGTGAGAGGGATCATCCTTAGGGAAATCTCCTTCCCTTGGGGTGCAGGACCTGAGTGCAAGGCAGGTGTGTTTTGCAGGGGAGGCTCTGGATGCACTCAGGCTGATGCACCACGATAAATTTTAAATGCTGAAAGCCAGTTTCTTTAGAGGGAGTAGCAAGATGGAAAGGTAGGAGACTTTGGGCAACATACAAAGAGGTGTCATAGTGGAGCAAAGATGTGTGGATTTCCTCTGTGCTCTGCAGAAAGATCACATTCTGATCAAAACACCATTTTCATTACTTAGGTGGGATCAGACAAGCTCACACTTTAATAATTTTACAAAGAAATCTACTGTGCCTTGGCTGATAACAGATCATACAATCATTTAGGTTGGAAAAGACCTTTAAGATCGTCAAGTCCAACCATTAACCCAGCAGTGCCAAGCCCACCACTAAACCACGTACCTAAGCTCCACTCCACAACAACATAAAACAAAACTTAGTTGCTGGATTTTTAAGCCATTGTGAAAGGTGGTGTCTGCAAGAGCTGTTCATGGACAGCTTTTGTGTCATTAATAGTTTCACATGAAAAGGGAAAATAAAAAGTTTAAACATTTTACTTTTAAAGTAAAATGAGAGACCGCCAAAAGGTCAGAGGTATGTAGCTGAGTTCATTTGTATTGGCAAACAAAATGCTTGTGTTTATCTGACTTCTTTATGGCCTCATCATTGTAGTAGTTGAGTAACAGAAACATGCCTAGGGCTTAAAACAAAGCAAAGTAGACATTTATCTGGAGATTTGCTGTGGCAGAGGGAGGCCATCCTAGCATGGTGCGAGTAGTGAAGCTGGTTGTGCCTCTACTCACAGCACATGGGCTCGAGGAAGGAACAAAGACAATGAGCTGTTGCTGGTGGAGTGCTGGAAAGAAAAGAGAGAGAGAGAGAGAGAGAGAAGTGGGCATGGATAATGAGATCAGGACATGAAGGTTGTTGCAATCCAGTAACACATCTGAGAAACTTTTCTGGTTTGTAGTGTGCAGAATATATGTGCACATACAAAAAGGTCAATAAAAAGATCTATCAACTGTTTGGCTGTTAATGTTGCACATGCCATCAAAGCAGCAATAAAAGTGACAAGCTGTCACTTCAGAGAAGCCTCCAGCTGGATTGATAATGCATTATTGGTTTGGGTTTTTTTGTGATAGAGTTGGAAATTAAATATTTTAACATCAAAGGTTGCTGAAGTGTTTTCTGCTTCGGTTTTATGGTTAAAATACTAACATCCCTAGAATTCTATGGAAATAACAACTTTTCATGTTAAGCTAAAAATAAGGCTGGAGAGGTGTTTTTTTTCTTTCAGATATGTCATGGCCTTGGTTTTCAGGAAGCCTCGCAGAAAGATTAGTCCAAGCCAGGTTGCCCCTGGGGTTTGATTGCTCTGCATCTCCACATGTAAAGCAGCTCTCCAGTCCAAGGCAGTAGCTGATGGCAGGGCTTTATTTTATTTTTTTGTCCACATGCAACACTCTTGTGCTCCCAGGCTTCTTGTGGCTCTATTAAATGAGAGTGTTTTTCTTCTCCATGGTCTGCAGGGCCTTTGGTCAGCAAGCATGCAAACTGCTGATGCAACAGCGTAGCAACATAGAGCTTTGTATTTCAAGTCCTCTCATGGTGCATTATGGTAAAACAAGTATCTTGTTAGGAATAGCATTTATCTTTTGAGTTACCACATTGTTCTGAAAACAGCTTCGTGAAGAATGTTTCTCCTGAGCTGTGGACAGTGTCTACACTCCTTGTGCCCCATTTGGCCAACCATCACTGTCCCAGTTAGCCCAGCTGCTGTGGTGTATGTGTGTGTTGTGGGAACCCAGCATCATGCTGCCTCAGCTTCCCTGCATATTGTATAGGGATGATGTAAATGTCTTAAAAATTTTTTTGTGATCCTTTAATGGCTACAGGCCATGTGAGGACAGAGCACTAAAATTAATGGACAGGACTGCAGACTCCTGGGTGGATTTTCACAGCCTAGCAGGTCTGGCTATCTTGTAAAATTCTCAAGGATTAAGATGCTGCATGTGGTGCTTCGGAGATGATTTTGTTGCTGAAAGAAGCATCCAGCTGCTATATAGTTTTGCCAGACTTGGGGGCAAACTTTAAATAGAAACAAAATAGAGATAAGGTGAACACGATGAAGACACCATGCTGTCTTTTTTTTTTCTTTCTTTTTCCCACAATTGCAATTTGAAATACATTTGTTTGAGAGACTGGATGATAACTTGGACTCCTACATTGCTGCAACCCGTTGCGCTGCCAGAAGTGCCATTGTTTTTTTGTGGGAACCTCGATTCCCAGAGATGCCAATATAGTTCTTTGTATTTGCTAACAAGAAATGAGCTTTTCCAACTAAGTTGCACAAACCCCTATGGAAAACTGAAATATTTATGAATACAAATTGGGCAGCACAATTAAGAGGTGTGTCATGAAGTGGAAGGATGAGGCCTGTGCTTTCAGCAGCTGCAGGTGTCAGCAGGCAGGTGGTAGAGGCGTTAGCTCCTCCACAAGGAGATGAAAATAACTCTCCTTTTAATTGCTGTGCTTCCCTGGTGGTCTTGAGGGAAATAAGGCCTCTACTAGCTTGAGCTAAGATGCTTCTATAAGCTTGCAAATGGAGAGGATCACCCACCTTGGCTGTGCAGAAAAAAAATATTGTATTGCAATGGGACTTTCACTCTGCAGCCATTACACAGAGAAATCTCATTGCTTTATGGACTTTGGCTGCGTTGACACTATACGTCAGAGCTGAGTTTGCCTATAAACTTGCTCTCAGTTGCTTGCTGATGTGATTAAGGAGTAAGATTGTGTAATGCTGAGGCTGATGCTTCAGTTGGCTCTCATTGAGGTGACTAGAATTTGTTTTCTGAACAGGTGATTTGTCCTTTAATCTGACATTTTTTAAACTTAATATGCCCCTATGATTTGCAGTCTGCTTATACAAGCCAACAAAGTTTATCTGGGCCTCTCAAAAATCATCTTGACATCCGTTTGCATACTGCCCTGCAAAAAGCTTTAGCACAAACAGCAGATACCTTTACGTACTTAATGTTTCTATGTAGGAGAAGCCAAGCAGCAAAAGGTGGAACCTAAACTCACTTTACGGCTGTCAGATCCTCTACATGTAGGGGCAGGGATCCTGCAGTGCTGGACCCCATTGCCCAGGTATGAGGCTTGCTGGTGCTGCCTCCTGGTCCACATCAGAAGTGTGGTATGAGGACAGCCTGCGTTTCTGCTCTCCCAGAAGGTCGTTGGTGTATGGCAGAGGGAACATCCTTGTTTTGCAGTGGAGGCACCCCAGAGTTAGGAATCGGGTCCCCCTGTGCAGCTGAGCTCTAGCACTGGACAGTTGTTCGAGCAGTGGGAAGGGTAGGGAGTCCTGCAAGGTACTGCTGGATGCAGGTATGAGTGTCTGCTTTGAACTGTTGTGCAGGCAGCTGCCTGCTTTTACAGCATTTAAGCTCAGAGCCTGCATCGTGCCTTGTTTCCAGCAAGAACAAGCAGTTGTGTCCAGTGTTCAGGTCTCCAGACTCTGCTAGGAGGTGGTGATCCTGAGTGGGAAAGCCTGGTCTCAGGTGTGCCCCTCTGAAACATTAGAGTTACTCACTTGTTCTTAAGACTCAACCATGGTTTCAGAGTGGAAGAGAGGAAAGGTTTGCATAAAGAGTAAATCTGTGAGCAGACACTGCTGTGGGGAGACCCACAGCACCTCCTGCTTCTTGCACTGATGACCAGGTGGTTAATTCTGGGTTTGATTCCTGTAGCCAGGCGTAAACTACTGCGTCTGCTGAGTGCCATTGCTTCCTGTTGAGGACACCCAGGCTGACCCTGCACCTTGTCTTTTCCATGATGAATTTCTGACAGCGGCAATCCTGCTCTTATCCTGCCTGCCAGAAAGCCCCCAGCAGTGAGACCTGCAAGAACAGAGACATGGTCTGACCCACGGTCAGAGCCACACAGGTTTTCATAGCAGGAAATTCATGGTGACAGCTTGGTTGCCAACTTGACAGATGCCTGGCTCTCTCATCTAAATGCTTAAATGTTGATTGGAACTTTTAAACTTGAAGAGCATTTAGTCTAAAATTGGCTGTTGCAAAAAGAAGGGCCAGTGAACAAAATACCTGTGTGCTTTACTGCAGTTGCTGCTTTGCCCTCTTCCACTTTCAGGTGCAGCTGAGGTCCTGCATGGACTCCACTTTGCTTTTCCCAGGTGCTGCTTTATATTGATCCAAAGGCTGAGCTGCAGGGACAGGTAGAAAATTCCCAGCCACGGGTTTTGCTCCCTTCTAGAACCCAGTTTTCTTACCAGGGTGTAAACCTTAAGACCAGAGAATTGCTTGGTGCTCCTCATGTAGGAAAACTTTTTTCCAGCGCTGGAATGCTGTTCTCTGGGCCATTGCAAATGGTAGAATCAGGATGAGCTCACTACTGCTAACACTTGAGTTTAATGTTAAAACTTAAAAGACACTGTCTGTGTACCAAAGGGTGTGAAAGAAACTTTTCTTACAGTTTCTCTCAAACCCTCCATACTAGAGATTATATGAACCCTTTCCAGAGCTGACAACTGTGCAAACCAGAGTGCTGCTGTCTGTTTTTTTTTAGCAGAGGTTTGATTTTTGTATGGTTTGTGGATGAAGACAGCAGAACCATGGCTCTTGTGGATGAAGTGGTCGCATCAGTTCCTCCCAGCTGTGCCGAGAGATGTGGGGTCTTTGTCTCTGTGCCATATTGTGTGTCAGAGCCCTGCAAGCTACCTGGGTGAGGTATCATTATGGCACTAATTAGAGAAGTCCTTGCGCAGGAGCTGGTTGTAACGCCACTGCTGATTGTCTCCCTGGCGGATTAAAGGCAAACCCTTCTTAACAAGTGCCTTGAGTAGCTTGAGCCACTGAACTCCCTAGGACCAGTAATTAATCCATCTGGTAACAAGGAGCATGACTTGCAGATAGCAATTCAGGGAAGGAGCTTTTAACTGTTTTTGCACCAGGCAACTTGATGCCGTTAGGAGGTTTATTGGAATAAACGAGGCCTCGACTGGGGAACCTGAGGCATGTCAGGGTGACTGTTGGCCCTGCAGTGGAAGATTCATCATGGACAGGCTTGGCTTGGGCTGGGCAGAAAGGCTATTTATAATTCAGGCGTTTGGTACGGCTTCTCTTAGGTGGCTCAGGATGTCCATGGAAAAACGGAAATGCAACTGCTTCTCTGAGCAGGGGTGATTCTTCTAGGGTGTAAAGCAGATATGCTATATATGGAGCCACAAGTATACTGGATTTTTGTTACCTTTAAAGTCCCTAGCCACTACTGCAAACTGTGTGCAATGTAGTAAATCGCGCATACAAAGAAGTTGTTTTCTTTTTACCAAAACACATCAATTTTTCTATTTAACTGTGTAAGCTAGGGCCCACATTACATCTTCCAGTTGGGCTCTGGCTTTGAAGAGCAGTCCTGTGTCCGGAAGAGCTGCTGCAGATCCCAGTGTGTTTAGTGGTGTGCTTAGGGGCTTCAGGCTTTTTGCAGAGACCACAGAGACAATCTGCAGTCTCCTGTTCCTGTGAAGCACTCCTCTGTTCCTGCCAGATTGATGTTACAGGGGACTTTGGTACATACTCCCATATGCTAATGTGGAAAAGGCAGCTTGTAAATGAGTTGACTTAACAGCTTGGAGCCAATGGATACAATATCCAGACTTGAAAACAGGATGTCATTCAAGCAGGATGATGGCTGGGAGGAAGGGACACTCCCATGGCAGATGATCAGGGATCGGTGAGAAGTCCTCCATGAGCTCACCCATGTCTCTGCTAGCTGGGACCATGTCATGGCTGTGGCAGCAACTGATGCTGGCCCTGGCATGCTCTTCCGTTGGCTGTGCCCCAGAGCCCTGAATGTGCAGGCATCTCGGGGTTGTAAGGTGGCCCGAGGACTCCCAGTGGCACTGTGACAAACTCAAATAACTTGCTATTAAAGCTATAAAGGGATGCAGGGAGTTGTTCTTAAACGCAGCTATTTGGCTTTAAGTTAAGGTGGTTTTCTCTCATGTATGTGGTCGTGAGCGCTCCTTCTCTTCCTGCTCTGTTTCTGCACCTAACCTTTTCCTGAGGCTCCAAGCAATCCATGGTACATGGTCCTAAAACCTGCTAAGGATGTTATTTGTTCTTGGTGACATGTCTGCTCAATTTACTTTGCAGGTCTATTTTTAAAGTATTGTCTTCTGATGGTAAAGTTGATCGCTAGTTGACCAGTTTTTGTAGGTGCTAAGCTGAAGTAAAATCAGGTTGAAAGGTGTCCCCACTCTGGCAAAAGTTAAAAATAAATTCAGAAAATTAGTCAAGTGTGTTATGTTCTGCACAGGTGAAGCGTGTTTGTGAGATTTTGTTTTTTACTGTGAGTGGCTCACTGAAGCCCCGTCCTCTTTGCAGCATCTCTGTAAAATGTAAATCAGCTCATGTCTGAGTTCCTGTCGCTGTGGGGACATGGAGTGTGGTTTTTTTCTGTGTTATTTTGACCTTTTTTTCTTGCTCACTTTCAGGTTGGCTAGCTCTTTTCATGGTAGTGTTTGAACCATGAAGTGTGTTAATACAGTATGTGTTTGTGCCTTATTGTTGCACTGGCTGACTTGATTTTGTTTCTGCTCTTCCACATGCTACTAAACTGTTCTCAGCTGAGTCTTTGGAGAAGGTAGTAAAGTATTTGTCCATCTTCCTTAGGCATTCAGACCTCTTCCAGTTGATGGTTCCAAGAGGATGGAAATTAAATGTAATAACTAACTTGGTACTATGCACCTCAACACTACCAGAGATAAGAGGGCTGAGAGTTTTTTAGGAACTCTTATGTGGTTTGTTCCAGGCACAGCTGCGAGCTTTCATCCCCGAGATGCTGAAATATTCCACGGGTCGTGGGAAACCAGGCTGGGGCAAGGAAAGCTGCAAGCCCATCTGGTGGCCTGAGGACATTCCATGGGCCAACGTTCGCAGTGATGTCCGCACAGAGGAACAGAAGCAGCGGGTGTGTATCTCCCATGTCTGTCTGCCTTCAAATTGAGCACAGGGGCTTGCAACCAGCTTTTGTGGGAATAGTTTTCCCCTTGAGTGACAGAAGAACCTATGACATTGGCCCTTCCTTGACTTCGTGTCAGACATTCAGCCTGGGAGAGCAATGAGATGGGAGAGGCATAACCTTCAGACTGCTCTGTCCCCTGCTGGGTTTGTGTGATGAGATATTTGAACCACATCTCTCTCTGCAGCAGGTACCCTTTTCGCTAACTGCAGAACCTGCTCGCCTCTGTGGCCTTGTGAAGCACCCTACCCAGCCTAAGACAAGTCTACTCTCCAGGTGTGCAGGTCATTTACTGTAGAGTCTGTATCATGGCCTCTTGAAGCCTTTGAAGGAATATTGTCCCATCCTGAGTAGCAGGGACCTTTGTGTCATGGTTTAACCCCAGTCAGCAACTAAGTACCACACATCTGCTCACTCACTCCCCACCTCTGGTGGGATGGGGAGGAGACCTGGGAAAAGCTAAAACCTGTGGGTTGAGATAAGAACAGTTTAATAATTGAAATAAAGTAAAAATAATAACAGCAACAATAATAATTGTAATGAAGAGGAGAGGGAGAGAGAGGAGTAAAATCCAAGAGGGAAAAAACCCCAACAACCCCAGAATTAGTGAAGCACAACACAATTGCTCACCACCTGCTGACTGGTGCCTGGCTGCCCAGCCAGTCCTTGAGCAGTGATCAGCCTCTCCTGGCCAACTCCCCCCAGTTTATATAGTGAGCATGACATTCTATGGTATGGAATATCCCTTTGGCTAGTTCGGGTCAGCTGCTCTTGCTCTGCTCCCTGTGGGCTCCTTGTGCACCTGCTCACTGGCAGAGCATGGGAAAATGAAAAGTCCTTGACTCAGAGTAAGCACTACTTAACACACTGATGCTTTAGTTGTTGCTATTAACATTATTCTCATACTAAATCCAAAACACAGCACTGTACCAGCTACTAAGAAGAAAACAACTCTATCCCAGCCGAAGTCAGGACACTTTATACTTAAAGGGAAGCAGTCAAAGGTGTGCAGTGCAGCCAGGAAAAAATGAAAGAACTGGGTGAAAAGGTCTTGGAAATCAGTTGTAGTTATGGATCCTTTATGCAGGTGATGTTTCTACCAACCTTTCACAAATATAATCAAAGAAAGCTACCAGAGTGTGCAAGTGGCAGGACTTGTGCAGGCTGATGTAGGTCTGGGTGGATGAGCGGGGATGCCTAGTGAGGCTGGAAATGGTGCTGTGGCAGTCAGTGCTTTTCTAGGTAAGGATGGTTTTCTACTTGTCAGCCCCAATTCCTTAGAATTCCTTTTAAGCTGGTGAAATGAATTTCACTGAGAAGCTTCCCTTTCCCTTGGCCAGATGTGCTCGTTCTGTATCAGTATACAACAACGCAATAGCTCACCAGGGTGATTTCTGAGTCTTGGGGAAAGGAGGGGATGAGGAGAGAGGGATTAAATACTGGGGCCTCTTGTTTGTTTGAGAATTTGTTGAAAACCACCCAGTAAAGATAAGCATGCAAATCGCAGCAGTAGCAGCACTGCAGTCTTTCATAAAACTTTTTTATGCTGACTCTTCAATCATCATTCTCCTGGTAGGTGTCATGGACCCAAGCATTGCGGACTATCGTGAAAAACTGCTACAAGCAGCATGGGCGTGAAGACCTGCTCTATGCATTTGAGGATCAGCAGACCCAGCAGCAGACTACGACCACACATAGTATAGCGCACCTGGTGCCGTCACAGACAGTGGTACAAACCTTCAGTAACCCTGATGGCACAGTGTCCCTCATCCAGGTGAGTGAAACCCTCTGGCTTTTCCATTTCCAGCATGGCTGACTCAGGATCAAGTTGCCTTCATCAGGGAGGTGGTTTAGAGCAAGCTCTTTTGGGTAGTTTAACTTGTCCTTCAAGAATTTTGTCTTTATCTGTATGTTTTAGCCTGCAGGCTTGTTAACTCAATGCTCCCTTCCAAAGAAGCAGTCTCCATCCACTCTCTTCCACACTCCCATCCCTTGTTCTCCTGTTGTGAAAGTACAAGGATTGCTGCAGCTATTTGGTCAAGCAATTCAGGGATCTGACCTGAGTTTAATGAACCTGTTTGCGAACAGATACAGTTTGTGATGTGGCCACACAATATCTGTGGTGGCAATCGGATGGAGTGATGGGAGGAGAGGTGGTGGGACTGCATTTCTTTAATGGCATGCAACATAACTTAATCTATGGCATAAGGTATTTCTGTTGTTCATCTTACACCTGAAGTATAATATATATATTACACATATCAAATGTATATTTATCCTCGTGATAAGGATATCCTCATCATCATCCTGCAGTAAGGATGCCTCTTACACCGTTTTACAGAGGGAGATTCAGGGCAGAAGAGGCTGCATTCAGTGGCTCAGTGATGCCGCTATTCTCCCTGTGTTCCCCATGTGGGGAGGCAGGTTCTGGTAGCTCAGGATGTCAAAAATGTAAGTGCTCTCTTGAAACTTCCCAAAAGCTCCAGGTGGGTGTGAGGTTTGAACCTCTGTTTCCCCTCTGCTCCTGCCTTCAAACCACCACTGCCCCCTCATACCTAACTGGCCCAGTGGCTTGTCCCTCTTGAGTATCATGTTTTTAGTTCATTGTCAAACATGATTTTCTGTTGTGTGTTCTCATCTCACAGTCATGAAGATAAAACCACATGTGTGGGTTTGTTTTGTTTATTTGGATTTTTTTCAAATGAAAGCTTTTCCACGATTGTTACAGCTTTCTGCCCTCCACACCAAGGCCTGGCAGATTTGCCAAGCTGGTTCTGTTTGCTCATCTGCTAAGGTGCATTTTTCCTTTGACTAGTGTTCATTTAAATGCTGGGCACCTGAGATCCCATTGAATTTCTGGCATTTATAGGTTTAATTCTCCTTAGAAACAAAGCTGCACATCTCCCCACCTTTGTCTTTTCCCAGCTGTTAAATGGGGAAAAGGTCATTTCCAAGGGCAGTGGGAGTATTGAGGATGAGTTAATGTTTGCCAAGGGCCTGGAGATGAGAGAGATGAATGGTAAGCAAGGAGCATTACAAATGAGGGCTGCTGTGCAAGATGTTCTGATCCAGGTCTACTCCAGTGTTTTTTTGAGTTACTTCCACCTTGTGGGAGAAGCGTGTTGACTCCACCTGTGCACCACGCTCACACCTGGGAATGGCAGCAGCACCCCGCAGCTGCTCTTCCTGAGGCTGGGAGAATAGTGAGGACTCTGTCTCCTGTGTGAACTCTGGGCCACATCCACTCTGGAAGCCACCACAGATTAACCTGGCTCTAGCATGTGATTTCCTCCCCCAGCCCTTCGAGACGGCTCCATATTTTCTGTGAGCTCTGCAATTACTATTATTCTCTGTGGGTGCAATGCTTTTTATTCTGAGACCATTTAAGTGTCCCTTTGCCTGAATTATGTGGATATTTTCCTGCAATAATGTTTAACTGCATTTTGTTGACTTCCATAGGTTGGCACTGGTGCTACAGTTGCCACACTGGCCGATGCCTCAGAGTTGCCCACCACAGTTACCGTCGCACAAGTCAATTATTCTGCAGTGACTGATGGGGAGGTAAGGATCTGGGTCATGTTTGTGGTGCACAAACCAGAATTGTCCTGTCTGAATTTCAATAAAGTTAAAATTTTCTAGAATTTGTGGTCACAGAAAACACCAAGCCTTGTTTCCCCACCCTGCAGTGTTAAGGGTTAACCTACACGTAAACATGAGACTGTAAAATTTTATATAGAAAGTGCTGAACTGTTGTCGTTTTGACTCAGGACTGTAAAATTATGGTGGAAGACTCAGTCCTGAATTTAACCCTTTTTTAAAAAAATATATATTTCCTATAAATTACTATCTGCTGTAGCAGGTAGAGGCTTAATGACATACACAAGTACGCGTTTGTGTATTCGTATTGAGTAACTGTTTTACGTGTGCTGTAGATCCTGGCTGCTTGTTTGTCAGTTCAGGGTTGGGAGTGATGGCTGGGATATTTTGAGCCTGTGGTTAGTAGTGGGTATTGCATGGCTGTGGGCAGATCCCATCCCGTGAGTCTTTGGCCACTGATCTCTGGATGAAATGGGACTGTTCTTTTGCTGCAGCTTTTAGGGAGATTTGCAAGTAAATCCCAGACACGGCTGTATAAATGCACAGTACTTTAGAGACAACAGGAGGTACTGCGGAGTTACCGTTCTGTTCCTGTGACAGTTTCTTCCACTGCTTTACAACTTGGCAAAGTTGTTTCTGTCAAGGACTCGATCAGGCCATTTCCATTACTAAATCTGAACACTCAAATTTGTATACATTTATTTTTCCACTATTTTTTTTTTTAATTGAGTAATAAAGTTTTTTTGTGTGTGTTTAAGGAACATGCCTTTAAGATTATGAAGACTTTTTTAACTTTTTTTTTTTTCATCCTTTTCATCCCCAAACCCACCTTTGAATCAGGCTGCAGGTCACTTTCTGTCCCTTTGCTGCACAGTAGAATCTCTGGCTGGCCAGCCTGTGCGCAGGAGCGGCGGGGTCTGGTCCGCTCTGCGTGGATCAAGCTTTCACAGCGACAGGTGGCAGCACAGAACAGCTTTGGCCTGCACCAGACCCTGTTTCCATCTCAGACCCATCATGAAACAGCCTGGCTCTGGAGCCGTGACCTTGAAGTACTTTGCAGCTGCTATAAGGGTTTTCAAGAACCAGTTATATCTCTTGAGATCAGAAAGAAATTTTTCGAGGGAACAAATAGAAATCAGGGGAAGACAGGCATCTAATTCCTAATGTGAATGGAACGTCTAGGTGATATCTTGGACAAAAGAAAAATACACAAGTAAACTTGCTTTGGGGACGGGTGTAATTTCTCCACACAGACAGATCCACAGCCTGCTGGCAGCCTCTCTAGGGACATTTTTGTCCTGAAATCTCTTGCTGTGTGAAGATCTGAGTTAGCTCTGAGTAAATAGATGTGTTTACAGGACTCTGAGCAACATGGAGCAGGGATGCTCGCTGGTATCTCAGCAGCACAACCTTCACATTAGTGTGGAGAAGGGCCTGGACAGTCCTCTCTTCTTTTCCAGGCCTTGCTCTGTCCCTGTTCTGAAGCAGCTTAGGCATCTTTGCAGGGCACTGTGTGTCACAGTGGAGACCTGCCTTATCACTCAAATGTGTGTTGCCATGTATTTGAAAAACATATGTCTGTTCCTCTTCTGCATGGTGGTGGGAAGGGTGCCTTTCCCAGCTCGGGCTTGCTTTGGTTCGGTTTTGGCATGGCTAGCGAGTTCCACAAACTCGATCTGACTCTCTCGAGATCTCTACCATCTGCAACTTCTTCCTCTCGTGAGCGTTCAAACTTGGTTGAATCTTTCCTAAAAGACATTGCCTTCTCTAAAATCAACTTCCTTTCTCCTTTTCACAATGCACTATCTCACTGCTTCCTCCCTGCTTTGGATCCTTTCGCCCAGGGTCAGCTCTGGGCACAGGAGAATGAAGCAGTTGCCTTGAACGTCAGACGGCTGGGGATGGCTAAAGAGCTACGACGAGCGCCAGTTTTGCCTGTGCCCAAGTGCTGGAAAACGAGATTGGCAGCTGCTGAGGAATGTGTGATAGCAGATGTGAGTGAGAGCGCGACAGGTTCTCTCTCTACCTTTCCATCCTGTGATGGGACTAACCCTTATCTTGTCCAAAGGCAGCAAAATTTACTTGTGCAAAACCTACTTGAGCCTTGAGCCAGCTCTGCTTCTATGGACTTTCTAGCTTTCTCCATCTTAACAAATTGAGGGGGGTTTTTTCATCATCTTCTATGGCATTCTTATTTGTGTGTCTCAGCAAGATGGTGAGTGGCCTAAAATGTTTATGGGGATGAGAATAGTGATGGCGGGGTGGGGGAAGATCTTCATCTTGCAAAGCAGCCAGTAGGATTTGTCAGCTGATGGGCCTTCATCCTCCATTTCTTTAGTTGTTTTTGTCCAATGCATATTTCTAATTCACATCCTGGTGGATTTTGTGGCCATACACTCATTATCTCATGAGCTGCGAAGTCGCAAGTGGAGAAATGTGGGTTAGGTGGAAAATGAGCAACTGAGACTGGGTGAACTTCAAGTAATATGCAACCTATTTATGTGAAGGTCTGAAGTAAGGGAATTGAAAGTACCTGAGATATATGAACAGAGTACTTTCCATCTGCCATCTTCTTTTAAAATATATTGCTGCAGCACAAAGAAATTCCAATTCCAGTTGGCTCAAACCCATCTGAGTTCACAAGTGCTGTACAAGTAAAACATGGACTGCTCCCTCGAATGACAGCAGATGGGTGCAGACAAGTAGAAACAGTGAGATAAGCGCAGGCGATTTCCATGGGAGGATGTTGTCCGCACTGGGGTTCTAACACTGCGGAAATGCAGCTACTTAATAAACTGCCCAGGCTGGTTGGCAGGCAGTGATACAAGTACGACAACGATCATCGCTGTCCTGTTTTGTTGTGGAGAGGGATTTCTGGGAGGTTGAGGGGATTCATGGATGTTTATGGGGTGCACTTTCCATGTGCATGAGAAAACTAGATTTCTTGTTCGGAAGTTGAACATATGGAGAACAGCAACTAAAATCATGAGCTGACTTTAGAAACTCACTCATGGCTGATAGAGGGTTGTAGTGTCCAGCAATGTCAGGTGGATCCCAGGATTCCTCCCTCTTTTACCTATCTCTCAAAGTCAGAGCATGTGCAGGAGTCTGCACAGACCTCTTGAAATTTGGCTCTTTTTGTTTTAGGAAGCAGCCGTCCATTCATGGGATGACATCCAATCCTAGAGCCTTTCTTTTTGTTTTTCCCCATAGGTGGAGCAGAACTGGGCAACGCTACAGGGGGGTGAGATGACTATCCAGACAACGCAGGCATCAGAGGCCACGCAGGCGGTGGCATCATTAGCAGAAGCAGCAGTGGCAGCATCTCAGGAGATGCAACAAGGAGCAACTGTTACCATGGCACTCAACAGGTATGGGTGAGAGACGAAGGCTTGAAGCATGCATGCATGACATTTCCTTCCAGGTTTTCACTCTAATGGTGCAAAGATCACTCTGTACAGTCCCAGTAGAGGCTGCTTCTTCCCATAACAAATTCCTACATCAGCCAGCGTCCAGGTCTCTGCAGGACAGTTCCTGATTTCTGCTGTAACCACAGAACACCACTGACATGGTAATTTCCTGAAAGAAGAAAAGATGGGTAGTAACTGTCCCCTCTAAATGATCTTATTTGTACAGCAAGGGTCCAGTTACAGAACCGAGCTTGTGAAGAAAGCAAGAGTTGTGATGTGCTAATAGCACCTTTTAAGTTTGCTGGTCTGGGTCTCCCTCAATATTAATAATGGTTTCTTACTAAAATGCTAAGGCTGAATTTCCCTGTTGTTGAGTATGATCTCTCTTCAGGAATAAAAATCTCCTCCCAAGGCCAGTGTTCTTGGGGTTTCTCCCAAATGTGTTTCTGAAATAGAAGGTGAATGAGCTGCAGTAGTAATGCTGCCTCTTCGGCTTGGAATGAGCTCTGTTAGATTTTTTTTTTTTATTTTTTTTTTTATTCTATTGAGGTTACCAAAATCTGCAGTATAGTTCTCTACAGGTCCGTGTAGCAGGAAGCAGTATCTTTGCTTGGCTCTGGTGAGTTGCTTAACCTTTGCTTCTTAAAAACTGGAAATGGCTGTGGCACACCACAGCTGCACCCTGAGAGAGCAGAAGAACTGTAGGAAACATGGCATCAGCCCCAACAGCATGGGAGGCTTCACACTGCTGAGGTGTAGACATATTTTCCTCATCTGAATCAGGATTCTGGCCTAGAGGCTGTTGACTGAGCAGCCATGGGTCAGGACAAGGCACAAGTCCACACTGCTGATGGTTGGAGTAAAGCTTCAATACCTTGTTGTATACACAAATTGCTAAAGGACCCACTTTAATCGCAGGGGCTTTCAACAGCTTGTTTCCAAATTGCTGTCACAACTGAAGCACAAACACGCCTAGAACTGTTTATTCTCTTTGTGGTCCAGATTCAGGACCATCAGATAAGTTCTTTTCTGCTACCACACAAGGTTGGTTAAGTAGGGTTTTTTTACTAGCAGTTTCACTGTAAAATTGCCTTTTATAAACAAGTGATCTTTGTACGGCACTGTAAGAACAGCTGAAGTAACTAGGCATGGAATTGCAGGAAAAAGGCCCTTCTCCCAAAAACTGACTTGCAGGATTTTATCCTGCACATTTCCAGGCAATAGATTTTTCTATTTTATTGTTTTATCAGAAGTTTTTCTGGAGTAGAACATCGTGGGCTTTCCATGTTAATTTCATCCCATTGCTACTAGCTTTTAGCTCTTAAGGTCACAAAGCTGTTCCTTTTCCTGTATTAACTTAAGAAATTCAGATTCCATAATAAAAAGAAGTGTTGTTAGAACTCCTAGAAAATATGAACGGAAGAGCCTTCAACAAGTCATTTAGTCTCTACTGTGCCTCAAGACAGGATCAGCTCAGTTTATACCCAGGAAAGCCCTATGATAAGTCTGTTCAAATAGCTTGTAGTTCAGGAGCGATGCGAAGCCTGTAGCAGCATTGCAGTGGAAATGAGAGGCCTCATGTTTTATTTCCCAGCTTGTCACCCTCTTTGTCTGCTGACCATGGTAGCGCTGGAGACCTTTCTAGGTGACTGCCTTCCAACACCCTTCCACATGGAAGAGGTGTACTTTGTCCTTTGCCACGAAATGCTCCTTGTAGCTTTTAGCTGTAGAACTTCTTCCCCACTATGAGGGTGGTGAGGCACTGGCACAGGCTGCCCAGAGAAGCTGTGGCTGCCCCATCCCTGGGGGTGCTCAAGGCGAGGTTGGACAGGGCTTGAAGCAACCTGGTCTAGTGGAAGGTGTCCTTGCCCCTGGCAGGGGGGGTGGAACTAGATGGTCTTTAAGATTCCTTCCAAACCATTCTGTGATTTTGTGACTGCCATCTTTCCCCTGCCTGTAAGAAGATCTCAGCAAGGCTCTGGTCCTTGAAAGCTGGTGGCTTATCCTAGCTCTGGAAACTTTATGCCTAATTTAGCTGAAAGCTGCCATCTAAATCTTGTTCCAATGGCTGCTGGCTGAGCGCAGTCTTTCACAGCCCCATGTAGAGCAGTACGCCTGCCAATAGCATGGCATAACGGATGATGCAACCTCTGTCAGGTTTGAGGATGGGAGGTATTAGGCCTTCTAGTAAAATAGGATGAAGTGGAGGTGGGCCATTAATTCATTGATTTGAACCAGTTAATGTTTATGGAGCACACTGTAACTGGAAAAAGCTTTTATGCCACAGATCATTAGTATTTTCAGGGATGGAACTGTAACAGATTATTAGAATGCTCAATTGCCCTTGAAAGTGGATTCAAGTAAGTGCTGTGTGAAGTCGGAAACAGGGTTACACCAATAAATGTGTGCTTACCCCAGGTTTGCTGTGTTGTAGTTGCCCTTCCTGCAGTGTAACTGCCTTCATGTAGCTGCAGGTTCAGAAGAGAGATCAAAGGGAGTAAGAAAGCAGAACAACAAACTACTCTGGTTCACTAACAGTGTTTAAGAGCTACTCTAAGAGACAGAAGTGCTATTTAGAAATGAAAATACATCCTGAGTGAATAAAGAATACAGCATCTAAGCAGGAAATTAGGAAAGAGAAAGAACGAATAGGAAGTACTTTGAAAATATTTGAGTCCGTTGACTACCAAAGAATGAGCATGGCAGTTAAGAAAGAGCATCCTAGGGGAAGCTAAAGAAAATACCTACTTTTTTAGTTTAAGGTAGAAATGGTGGGAGATTCAGCTGCAGGAAGGAGGTGGCTTTGGAATAATTTGTTGACTAGCAGTTGGTCACCGGAAGTGGCTAATCCAACAGGTCTGGAGAAATTTGGACAGCTGCTGAAGGATTCTCACAGCACTCTTATTTGCCATTTGGTTGCACAGTCAAATATGATGTCAACGAATGCCAAGTGATACACATACAAAGAAATAACGGCTCTGTGTATCCAATGAGGAACTGTATGCTACCAGTTACCATTCAGAAAGCATCTGGTGGACTGTCCTCCAGGAATGTTTTATCACTGCTGAGAAGATATTATCAAGAGAGTAAGTTGAATATAGGAATTATAGGGAAAGGCATAGTGAACCAGCCAGGATTAGACCCCTGGACTAACTCATGGTGTGTCTATGTCCTGAATAGTGTGAGAAATGGTCATCCCCAGCAAATAGATGTCTTACATTAGAAAAAATCTGGATAGGACAAGAGTGATCAGAAGCCAGGAAGAGTCCTTGCACAGTAAGTGGACTATGGCTCTTTGGCTTGGGAAAGAGATTACTGGAAATCTATGAAATCGTGAGGAAAACAAAAAGGGAACAGTTATTTTCTGTTTCTCACAATATCAGACTTAAGGCCTGCCCAGCCAGACTGAGGCAGTAGTTTTTCAAGTACCATAATGTAATTTTTCTTCACATGGCACCAAATTAAATGTGGAACTCATTGCTACAGGGTGTTGTGGAAGCAAAAGGTATAAATGGGCTTCGGAGGGGATTAGACAAATCAAACCTGATGGTCCAGATGCAGTCACTGATGTAGGAAATCAATACACTGCTAACTGTCAGAAGCTGAGAGGGTGTAGGAAGGGAAGGATCTTACACACTCCTTCCTAATATCTGATACTGGCTTTTCTCACAGCAGGGTTGCTGCATGAGAGGGACCTTTGGTCTGACCTCATTTGTATGAAGAAATTTAACAATACTGTGCTGAGCTACTGATCACTTATTAAAAAGAATTATTAAACCACTTGGCTGGGGAGTAGTACTCCATCTTAGCTAAATACAGAGCTGCTGATGTGATCCTGGTGATGGTAAACCTCTGGGCCTGTTCCATTGCAATGTGAACTCGCAGAAACAGTAATGAAGGGTAGAGCTCTCAAATCTGTAAAGACCCAGAACATAACAGTGCCAAAAGAAGAGTTTTGTACCAGAAACCAGAGGCAGCTAGGAGTCACATGGTATAACTACTTGGATTGTCTAAAAGGTTTACTTAAGTTCCCAAGCAAAGGAATGTGAAGGTAAGAATGTAGGGATGTTCTGACTAAAGAGACCTACAAGCTGAAAAAAGCCAGTAGGAGCAGCTTCTTCCCACATATTTGTCCTCCACTGTAGATTTTCTGCTCTGGATAACTTCATCTGGGCCCAGTAAGAATCCCTCCTTTCTGGATTTGTTCTCTTGACATATGGTGCCTGCTTAAAATAGGTGCTACTGGAATGGCGTTATTTGTTTGGTTCTCCTAATTCTTCTTTCTCCTTTCCTGTGCCTGCAGTGAAGCAGCTGCCCATGCAGTAGCCACGCTTGCTGAAGCCACTCTTCAAGGTGGAGGACAGATTGTTCTATCTGGTGAAACTGCAGCAGCGGTAGGAGCACTTACTGGAGTCCAAGATGCCAATGGTAAGGCTGCCGGAAAGTTTTTACTTTTTCTGAGTATTTTTCTTTGCTCTTAGCTGGGGGTTTTTGCTCTCTTTTACTTGACATGTCAGGTTTTCACTAGTAAAATAATTCTCCCTCACTGCAGATGCTGACTAACTAGGTTGTGACTTAAAATCTCAGAAAAAAATGGTAGCACTAACCTCTTGTTTACTTCCGTAGTGTTGGTGGCTGAGCTCTTTTCCTCTTTCTGCCAGCTTATTATTTAGCCTTAGTTTTCTGGGGAAAAACTGCTTCCCACTCTCTGTATCTGTACAGTGCCTACCACAGGGAGGACCAGACTTAGTCAACTAACACAACTAGTCAGTGCCCCTCATCTCCAAAACACTTCACTGAGAAGTGGTAGAGTATGACCAGCATTTTATTACCCACTCATTTCCTTCCTTTCTCAAGACTTTCTTGGTTTGCTTAGTGGCTGCTCTTGAGCAACTGTCGCTTTTCTGCTTGGGTGACACCTTTCAGTCATCCCTCAGCAGTCAGTCTTGGCTTGTTTGCCTCCTGCTTTATTTTCCATCTTGCTACCATAGTCAATCACTTAGTTCTAGGGATTCTCCATAGTGTTTCTCACCTATTATCTGGATGCATCTTCTGCCAAGTCTGGTGACTTTTGTAGTTATTCAAACTAAGTTCATAGTGAATACAGTATGTTCACAGAAACTGGTTCAAGAGATGATACTGGAACATACGAACACGTCTAGTTGGTGCTCATCCACTGCCTCCAGTTGCACTGTACTTCTGCCTGACGCCTTTACCATGCTTTCCAAGTTCAAAGATGAAACTTGTGATTATTTCAGTTAAATGGAAGGGGGGGTGTCAAAATAAGCTCAAAAAGGATGCAAAGTGTGAAGTTGTAAAGAAACGCCGCCTTGAGGATGGTACTATTTGAAGCCTTATTATCAAAGGGGAAACAAGCATGTGCAGTTGGGTGGCAGAGCGATGACTTCTTGCCTTGTCACTTTGCACGTAAAGCAGACATCTAGCTAAATGAGACCTCGATTCTGACTTCCATCAAAATCTTCATTGCATTGGGAATGTGCTCGTTTAAAACATGAATATTTTTTGTGCAGCGAAAACCGGGCAGTGGAGGGAAGAGTAATTTTACTTGGGGCATTCGACTTGACATCTCTTGCTGTAGAGTCAGCCAGCCTGAAGAGGGAGCAGAAATGAAGTGAAAACCCTCTACTCAGAGCTGGGAATGCATCTGATTCTGAGAGAATAGAGTAGGGTTGTGTTGTATTCTCCTTTGCCAGCAGCCGGGCATGAGGGGGATAAGTGATGTGTGTTTATCAAAGGAAGGATCTGACCCTGGATGCTCAAAACCAGTAACTAATCAGATTTGTAAAAGCACGTTAGCATCCTTTAGCAGATCTGCACCCCTGACTCCTTTTGGTCTGCTTCCAAAATGCTTTCATGGTTTGGATTCCTCTGGATGCTTCCCCTAAACAACTCTCCACACCCTTCCTAAGTCACCCTACCTCATTCACCCAGCATTAATATAATTATAATGCAGGCGGGGCTTACCCCCCCCTTCTTTTTTTTTCTTTTTTTTAGCAGCAGAGTTGGAAATCAGATGGGATTTAGAGTGCATTAAGGGGAGAGACTGCAGCATTTTCTACTGTGCAAAACCTCGCCCACAGCCCCTTGCCTTGTTTCCACTCTTCTTCGATTTGCTCTAATCTCCAGTGGTATTAAGGGGAAGGGCTTTGTCGGCGTGGTAGTCCTTGGAAGCACCATGCTGTTAGTTTTATTACGTAACCAGCTAATATATCTCCCTTAGGGATGGAGGAGATGTTGGTATCCATTCCCACTGTCTCTGTCTGGGGATGGAGAGCAGATGGATTTTCAGCATTGGCACTGTTGTGGAGGATTTGTCTGCTTTCTCTGTACCCTGAAGCTCAGGGTATGAGTGCAAGCATCCTTCTGGACACTGGTGCTCGGTTATTTTATGCAGTGGGGGCAAAGAGCTCTGCATGCCCTTCTGTCAGGAGGAGGTGAAATGGGAAATGATTCAGTGCAATTGGTTGCAGGAAGGAGAGGGGGGAAAATGATTGCCAGAGCCATAATTGTATTAACCAGCAGATTCCCCCTGCTCCTGATTGCTTGCAAAGTCTTAATTTGCTGATTTTTCCAATAAACACTTCTCTCTGGGAATGCTCTTACCCTTCTGTAGGCCCTTTCTTAGGGATTGCAATCCCTTACCCATGCCACTTTCCCTGCAAGGGACATAAATCTATGCCAATCTTATTGTTAAGGAAAGGGAGAGTAGTTTACCAGAATTGCTTGTGGTCAGCTAAAGTGTTTAATTCCTGATTTTAGCCATTAGATATAATTATTCTCTTTTTTAATTGTTTTGTTTCTATCTTGATATGGTATTTCCCCCATCCATTCTTTGGCATCTGAATAATAATTAAGTGATACAAGAGAACCAAGGCAGCTAAAAAGAGGCAACTTCTGTATTTTCATTGATGTCTCAGAAGCTAGGGCTGAATTCGGTCCTTGGGGGGAGTAGGGAGCCCAGGAGCGTGGCTGAACTGCGAAAGGGTTGTGGGTAATCTTACAATCAGTTACGTTTATAGCTAAAGGAAATAAGATCTCCTGCTCCCGTACAGTGTCAAACTAGCTACGTGCATTACGGTTTTCTTGCTACTCTGAAGCATCTGCTCTGAGTTGGGATGGTGGAACCGATGACCCCATGGTTTGAGCCTCAGATGTTTTGCTCTTAAGTGGCTGGCATTAAAGCAAAGTAATCATCAAAGCAAGTGAAGGGGATTGTAGCAGCACCAATTTCTGAAGCTGGCTGAAAACTGGAAATGCTCTGGTAAGAGGAAACAGCGCTCTGGGGCTGCTTTTGGTGTGCGCTGTGGGCAGCTCCATGTGATGGGCTGGTGCTGGAGCTGTCCCAACCCGCTGTGGCCAGAGGAGAGAAACTCGATCAGCATTGGGAAGGAGAGGTGATGGTGCCAGCCTGCAATCTGGGCCTTGCTCGCTGGAGCATCCTCATGCTGCAGCCTTTTGTTTGACATTGATCTGATCGGGGGCTTGAAAGCTGCTTGGGCTACAGGCTTCCTGGCTTCATCTTTAAATATTGATGAAGCTTTTGCTTAAGCAGTACCTGCGCAGGGCTGTAGTAGTGCGCAGTGCTGTCTGTGAAGGACAGAGCAGACTCCCTGCCCAAGGAAGGTTGGTTTAATGCCCTTGGTGTCGTCACAAGCCTGGGGTTATTGCAGTTTTGCACAGTGTGCGGCATTTTGAAGGGCATTTTAAGATGAGAGGGGTGGTATGCTTGAAGCTCCAGCTGCAGTTTGAAATGGCATGGAAGGGAGGCATGGTGGAAGGAGCTGGTGTGGGGAAGAGAATCATAGAATGGTTTAGTTTGAAAGGGACTTAATGATCATGTAGTTCCACCCCCCCTGCTGTGGACGGGGACACCTTCCACTAGACCAGGTTGCTCCAAGCCCCATCCAACCTGGCCTGGAACACTTCCAGGGATGGGGCAGCCACAGCTTCTCTGGGCAGCCTGTGCCAGTGCCTCACCACCCTCACAGTAAAGAATTTATTTCTAATAGCTAGTCTAAATCTGCCCTCTTTTAGTTTAAAACCATCACCCCTTGTCCTGTTGCTACAGGCCCTTGTAAAAAGTCCCTCCCCATCTTTCTTATAAGCCCCCTTTAGGTACTGGAAGGCTGCTGTAAGATCTCTCTGGAGCCTTCTCTTCTCCAGGCTGAAAAGTAGAAGATGTGAAATCATGCTGTGACCAGGGAATTAATTTAACAGAACTGAGTGAGGCACAGCCAGAGATCCAATAGATCTTTGCTTGTCAACCATGGTCTTCATGTGCAGCAGCTGCTGCCCTTTTTCCTGGCCCCAAAGCACATTTTACTGACATAATTCCTGCCTGTACTGTTGGAGATGCTCCTGGGAGCACTGATGTACCTGGTGGTGGTGTGGCAGCATACAGGTGGGTACTAAGAGACTACAACGTGTCTTGTCCTTCTCCGTACCCCACTAGTCATCCAAAATATCCAAACCCAATTCTCCGTACAACCAAAGGGAGCCATGCTTATGGCTGGGGGTGAGCCAGGATTATCGAGTTGTGATGGAAGCTCGGGGAGAGCATTAGGACTCTGACGTGGGCAGAGAGGGATTAGCAAGCTCTCTGCTTTCGTAAACAGAGGAAATAAGGCGTTAGTACAGGAGTGTATTTTGCAAGTTAGCATGGGATAAAAAGCCTATAGCGGCATTTAGGGTGATGCTTGCTGCGCCGAAGAGCTGTTCTAGTTGGTGACTCCTAGATCAAGAGTGGTTTACATGCTGAAAAGGCTTCAGCTCTGGGTGAGGCTGCTGAGCTTCCCACACAAAATCAATAAGGTGTCAGGTGGAAACCTGTCTCCACCCTCAGCTGGGCAGATGGGAGATGGGGAACCCTCCTCTCGGCAACAGAGACACCTCCAGGCCTGAAGCGTGGTTGCCAGTCCCGTCCGGCTCTGTGTAGGCTGTTTACAGTTGAAAACACGTCCAGGAGGAGAAGGCAAGAGTTGAGATGCTGTTCTCTGGGCTGTGCACATCTCCTAGAGAGCGTGAAAGCAAATGGAGATACATTGGGCAAACCCAGAGAAGGGAACTGCCTGTTCTTGCTTTTTGATGCCTCAGGACAGGGAGGTGCAGCACACTGATCCCCTGGTAACTGGTGGCTTTTTTGCATGAGAAAAAAAAAAAAAAGATGGGGGGAGGCTTGGAGGCTGATCTGCTGCAAATGTCAGCACTTAAAAGAAAAATTATTACTTTTTTTCCTGTTGGATCTCCTTGGGAAGTTGGACCCAAATGAGTCACTAGCAACTTGGCAAAGTGCAGATCAGTTTGCTTGCATCCAAGTGGACAGGTTTTTTTTAGGGTTTTACCAGTGGAAACAGATTTTCTTTTGATGGAGTGCTGCCCTGAAACAGGTATGATTTAATCCCAGTCTGAAGGAGAAGTAAGGAAAATAATTTTTGCAGATGTATTTCAGATGACAGGGTAGAAGAGAGGCCGGTGGCAGCCAGCAAGGAGAGCTGAAGTGGATGAGTTTGAGTTTCTGGCTGTATGTGCTGAGCAGGTCCAGGAACAGGGAGAGGTGTTTCCTAGAGGACTAACTGCTGTGCATAAATGAGTTATTGTCAGCAACGGGGCTGTGATGTGCTCTTAAGTATGTTGGCATAAACCTTAGTTAAAACAAGCTTCTTATTTGTCAAGTATGTGCAGTTCCCTACATGTGCCCTGTAGAGAGGGGGTACTTCAGTGCAGCTCAGCCATCTCTGCGTCTGCACCCTTTCCATGTCAGCATCTGGCTTTCCGGGGAGCCTCAGCACGGATAGTAAGGAATATGCGATGTTGGGACTGTGGGACACCAGCCACAAGTTTAATGCCAGCAGTCAGCATGGTGCTGCTAGGTCTTTCCCAGTACAATGAGGGCCAAAGTGTTTCCAAGACCTGAGACTGCTGCTCCATTTGCGCTGAACCTTGCCAGCACAGATGATTTCTCCTGACTTTGATGCTTTAAACCCATCACGATGGATCTCATGGTTTTTGCTGCTGTCCTACATTATTCTTGGGCACTAATCTCGGGTGGCGCTGGCGGTGCAGTCAGCTCAGGCTGTCCTTCTGATGCTGGGCTGTCATGGGTGTTGGGCGGCTTTGGTTTGACATCTTGGAACTGGTGACGAAGCGGCTGCTGCTGCTGATTAGGATTTGTCTGCCCACCAACCGGGACTAAAAATAGTGGCTCAGACAAGTCCCTTTTGTACAGCATTGGTAGCCAGATTTTCCCTTCGGTCCAGCTAACCAGGTGCTACCTACACCAGCCTGCAGTTGTGTTATGTGGAGCTAGCTTTGCACAGCCCAGCACCGAGAGTTTGTTTGGGTGGTTTGAGTAGAGCAGGAGGCTGGAGGTGGATGCCACGGCACTTGAGTGCTGCTGGCTTTAGGGCTTCCCTTGGCTTGTTGAGTGACCTTGATAAGTCTCTTGATGGAGATGCAGGTACAAACTGGGTAGTTTGGCTTTTGGGATGGGGAGGCTTATGGGCTCTGTCATTCTATTTCCTTGGGGAAAAACATTTTTATATGATGAGCTCTCATGATGTCTCACAGGTCTCGTTCCTTTTTGTGAAGGCAGCAGTGTCAGAGGAGCACGAGGAGAGCCTCCCGGGTGGTTTTGTGCCCCCGTTTTGTGTCCCACGTCTTACAGAGAGTACAGGTTGCTTTTTAGCTCTGAAACATGCCTTTGAGATTGCAAAGAGAGAAAACAGCATCCTGGGGAGACACCAGGACTTGCTCAGTTCCTGGCTTAATCTATTGCTGTCCCCTAAAACATGCTCACCTTTCCTCCTCAGCATGTTTGTGATGGTGTTAGCAATACCCTGAAAGAGAAGCCAACTTCATTAGAGGTGGGGAGTCACTGCCAAGTCCTTTGCTGTTTCATTGCTTCTAGCATTTCTTCGAGTCCTTTTGGTTTCAGTGAGTTTCAGTCCAGTAAATGAGCCATGCCCCGTCTGGCCTTATCTCCTGGCTTCTCAGTGACCTTACGGCATCTCGAGCACCTCCCTTGCCCTCCCTGTTTCCCCTCCCCTGGTGAGTTTTGACATCCATTCCTGTTATCAGGCAGTTGAGACTTACAGGCTCTCCAGCTGTCACAGCTGATGCTGTCCGGGTTTAAGCATAGGCCATTTACCTTCCACGTGTCCTGAATTAGGGGAAATGGACAGGAGGGCTGGGTCTGTTTAAAAATTAAAGCTGATTACAAGGCATTAACATTACATTTAAAGAAATAGACAGCAGCCCTCCTCTCTCAGCATAGTTGCAATATGTTCCCTTTTGTTCTGGTCTGGAAGAGGAAGCAGGACTGGTATAGACTCCAGGCTGGGCAGGATTTCTTCTTTATCCATAAATTTGAAAAGAGAAGCTGCCTGATGGCTGCAATACTTCAAAGCAGTTCTGGTCTTACTACCTAAAGCAGTTCCCATCTTTGCAATCGTAACAGAAAGCTTAATTTCTTTCTGCTGATCTTGAATTTCTCATGGAAAATTCAGATCAACTGACACTGTGTTCATCAATCTGTCTTCTGAATTGTTGTGTTGGGAAGTTTCATATTTGAGGCACCCCAATTGTTTTACACGGGCATCCACTCTAGTGCCTAAATGCAGCTGTTTTGGGGGCAGCAGTCAGGAAGAAAACTTTCTTCTTGGTTTTTTTTTTTTTTTTTTTTTTTTCTTTCCTTAAAGGCCTAGCTTCCCTGAGGCAGGTGGATTTTAAGGAATGTCTGGTCAGATCTTCAGGGCTGAGAAGGCAAAAGGATGTGGTTGCTTCATGCATGGAAGGATGGAAACACGAGTGTGTTGGGTGTGGGAGGTGCTGTTCCCACCATGCCCTGGCCTAGCTGCAGCATGGGCTTGGGCTGCAGATGAACATGAGTTTAAGGAAGCAGACAGGGTTGGTGTCTTCCATAGCCTTCCTTGCAGAGATGTGTTTTAACAAGGGCCTTTGTGGGATGGCTTTCCTGCTTCTCTTCTGCAGCAGTGACCCTATTTTCTCATTGCATAGGGTTATTGCTTTCCCAAGTTTCCCAAGATAGGGCTTCCTTCCCGTGGTAACTCTTCATCACAAAAGAGTAATAAGTCAATTTGGCTGGTAACACTCTGAGTGAATGTGCTGCTTGACTAGTAATTCATTGTGTTTCTAGACTGAATTTGAAGCCCACTGATGTATTTGTATATTTGTCCACGCTTCTGTGTTTTCATCTCACAGTCCCTCAGTAATCCACGTGGCTTCAGAAGGAGCTGCTTAGTGCAGGATGCTTACTGAAAAGAGGCCAAGCCTTTTGGCAGGTGAAGTGATGTATGTGGCATATATTTTTATTCACTGGATCTTGCTTTTCTCCATCTCTTAATGAGACTTTTCATTTGACTTTACTATTGCCAACATTCACATTAAAATCCAGGCATTTGTTTCAATTTATGGTGACAAAGTCCCCAACGACTTGGCTTTGAGAGCCAAGTTACTGAAGTCCTGAGCTTTGCTGGTCCACTCATACTAACGTCCCCGAATCGGGGTATCTGGAGGTGACAGAGCATATGGCTTTCGGCTTACTGGATAGTTGGAGATCACCCTTGCTTATGGAGAAGGTGCATTCTACCTGATGTCTACATAAGGTGATGGGGATGGGCAGCTCTACACCACTCCATGCTTGCTCAGCCAAGATGAACATTGAGCAGGAGAAGGAAGAGGCCTGGTCACCTTTATGGAGTACAGTCCTCATTTTAACTAATGCGTGATTGAGAAGTGTATAGGATTTTATTTGAGAGAGGGGTGGGTTTTCTTGTTGATGGTATATTGTGGGGTTTTTTATCTCCCTAATGTCTATGCATGCTTACTGTAAGACTTAGACATTTGAGAAGGACTTTGGACCTAAACCAGTTTGTTTGATTACAGCAGTGTTTCTGGGGTGTCTGCAAGAGATGGGTATTCTAATCCTTTGACAAGCTTTTGTCTAAAGGAGATGAGGTTGAATACAGGCAGGAAAGGAACGGCAGTCAATATACTTAGCATGTTTCCCTAAATATGTATGGAAGCACAGAAATGGATAGACAAACATTTCCTTACTTGCTACTGTTTCTAGTCCAGGAATTAGGATGGGAACGGATGGAGATTTTTGTGTAGTCTGCAAGCAGACCTCATTAGTGCCGCTGTCTGAGGATCCGTACTTTGGCCCCAAGTTGGGGTAGGGAGGTGCTTTCCTGACAAGCTGCAGATTTTCAGCATGGTGCTGTTGTATTTATAGCTCTTGGCCTAAAGAAAAGGCACAGGTGGAGTCAGAAAACCAGCTCTGTGAAGCTGCCTAGCTCTGCATCACTCTCCTGACCCATCACAGGTGCTGGTGAGTCACTTTTCCAGGCTTCCTCCTCCATGCCCAACCTAACCCAGGTCAGAGGCTTGGTTGGCAGAACTATACCAGCAGAGCTGCTTCATGGGGCTCCTGCCACCTTTGCAAATAAGGCGGTGGTACTCTGGAAAGGACCACAGACAACATCAGGCTGGGGAAGGCAGCTTTTTGCCATTTCTATTGGACGCATCTATGCTGGCAGAGCCCAACTCTGAATCTGAGCATTCAAACCCGTAAGTGTTGAACTGGGTGGATGGTAGATTAAGCCAAGATCAAAATCAGCCTCTGGTTTGCTGCTCCTTTCTCAGTGCTCCCAGGACAAAGTTCATGTGTGGTGGATTCTGCCTGTAATAACAGCTTACTCAAACATGCTGAGCGTGTGGCAGCCCCCCTTCAGCTTTTTGAGCCCTGTGAGATTTTGGGTGTTGTAGCCCATCTCTGGAAAACCTTCCAGCTTAACAGCAGATGGGAGACAACCAAGGACAACTTCATCCTGCTTGCATAATCTCTGCTCATTCTCCTGCTCCTCCAGGTAATCTGAAATGAAAGGTCTCAGCTCAGCGATCTTGCACGTTGGCATGGCAAGCTGCTTCCCAGAGCAAAGCAAGACTTGTGTCTTGAGTTGTAGGGCATTGTTTCTTCTGCACCTGATTCCAAATGATGCCTTGCTGCCTGGAGATAAAGGTGAGCAATGGTCCCTGCTGTGCAGCAGCTGTAGCACCTTTTTCAGTGCAGATTTTAGCTTGCAAGGTGGCTGGCTTCCTGCTCAGGGAAGTAGCATCTGTTCGTCCCCATCTATGTAGTGATGGATGAGTAATGCAACCACAGACAAAGCTGGGGATGTCATTGCTGTTTTTCCTACCTGTGCTGTACCACTTTTACCCGTTACACCATTCAGGGGCTTGGGGAATTGAAAGAGCAGCCTTTGATTACACTGAATCAGGGCAGATGGAGAGGGGCTTTCTAATCCCCCTGCACCCCTATGTCACAGCAGAACTGGGCTGCAATCTGCTGTTTCATGACAGCAGGGTACAGTTCTTGCCTTCCCTAGCAGGTACCCTTGTGGCTATGAGCTGGGCTGAATCAGGCCACCCTCTCCTGCTGTACACTGGAGAGCTGTGGAAAATGTTGCTGGGCTTTGAATGGATGGAGGCTTGTCTGACCCGAGGGCAGTTTGTGAGCTCCAGGCTCTTAATGGCTGTCAGTGGGCGTAGGGTGCAATCTGATCCAAATGGGAAGCTGGCTGAAATCCCAGCAAGCTGTTGTTACTGTGTGAGGCATCTTATGAAATGAGATGGGGTTTGTGAACTCTCCCCCCTGCCAGGCACCCCACTAGAAGGAGAAATACCCTGTAAGCTAAGCCACAAGCTAGGGCTTCCCCAAGTACAGCTCTTCAGTGCATCGAGGCATGGTTTGCATGTCTCTCCATTTATAAAGCTCATAGTCTTGTGAATTAGACCAATGTTTCCTCCTTGCGGAGCTATTTGTACTTTCTGTTCTCGGCGCAGCCTCCCCTACTCCATGCTCCAATTCAGACTGTGCGTTCCCACTTCCCAGGTGTGTGATGCAGAGTAGACTTCTCCAAACTGCTCAAGGGGCTGTGTGTTTTCTTTGTCTTAAAAAGTGCTCTGCCCCTCTTTGAAAAAAGCCTTAGCTGCTTTCTTAGCAGGGTTTGACCTATTGAGTTCCTCTGTTGCTTTTTTTTTTCGAGCATGTCTAGAGGATCATTCTGTGGCTCTATTTATCCTCTTCATTGGATCTCCGTAGCAGGGGCTGATTTTAAAGCCTAAAAGCACAACCCCATCTGTCTTGTGCCTCTGGGGCGTAGTAAAGAGCCCCGGCCTGCAACCACTGAGTCTGTGAGCGATCTCACTTGCAGAAATGTTTTCATTGTCCACCAGACGTGTGTATGGCAGAATGATGAAGATGGCAGGTTTTAATTAATTTTTCCAAGTGGCCTTACTGGACCTTCAGACTTCTGTTTTTCTAAGTGAAACTTGTTCCTCCTCATTGGCCCTGATGTTCAGCAGTTAGATTTTGGGTTTGAAGAGGACAACATTCCTTGCTATAGGATTGATTTGTGTATGCTTCGAGACATCAGCAGGTCGCACGAGAGCCTGGGGAGATGCAACTCTACCTTGGCATCCCTTGGCTGGTGACACTTGTCCAAAAGGTTGGTGGGATGCCCTCGCCTGTGGGCACACAAGGAAGAGAAGGTAAATTTGTCACTGAAAGGACTGTCCAGCCTTCCAACACCTTGACTGCAGCCTGGTAAATGGACAGCGTGAGACTGAGCCCTGGGGGTATCCCTCCTCTCCCCTTTCACTGGGTGAGTCCTAATGGTAGCTGTGCAGAAGGCTTGAAGGTAAAACCATTTTTCATTGTCTTCTGATCAGTCGGGAACACTTTGCTCGCTGCCTGGCATCCCTTTGGGAAGTAACTCACAGTTGCAGTAGAGGGTGGTGTGTTTGTCCCTGGCGGCCCCTGTCTCCCAGTGACCTTCTCAGCTCATGAAGACAGCTTGGCTTTGCTGTAAAGCAGCTCATGTGACAGCAGTAATCCGCAGCTAGTAAACAGCTGTGCAGGAAGATTGCAGGGGAATCGCCCTATTTTCCCCTCACTGTAGACCCTGGCAGGCCAGCACATGAGAGCAGGACAGTGGCTTCTGCTTGCTGTGGGAGGCTGCTTCCTCTTTCGCTGCATGAGTCCATCTACAGGTTGGTATGTTTGAAGCCACTCCAGCCATCGCAGCAAAACATGCTTGCCAGGTTAGGTGCACACACGTGCTTCTGTGAGTTGACATGAAGCTGCGAAACAGGTTCCAAGAAGAAAAAAAAAAGCAGTTTCTCTTGAAGTGGTTTCCTCAAATCTTTTCCAAAGCCAGAGGTGGCATTTCTAAGCCTGAATTTTACTTGTTCTTCCCACCCCCTGTATCCTTTGGCTTAATTTATTCCCTGATGTGTACAAATTCCTCTGTAGGTAACGCTTTCTGGTTGCTCGCATGGACTCCCTTCCCCACCAGAGACACTTGGTCACTGGTGGACTTTTTGCCATCAGCCCACAGAAAGTTAAAAGTGTGCCCTGGAGAAGACACAGACTCTGAGAAGGGAAAGACTGAGGGAGCACTAGCTTGGAGTTGATTTAAAATTAATAATGGTATTATTTGTTATTCCCATACCCAGCTTATAGATCATAGCAAACTTTCCCTCCCTGTGGCTTTGCCTCCTTGCTGCTGCAGATCCCTGAACTTCCTTATCTCCATTTTCCCCTGTGATTTTAATCTTCAAAGCCTGAAGCATGTCTGAGGGGAAGTTCAGTGAATGGGGAACAGTGCTGATGAGTTGAAAGAGCCAGCGACATCTAAAGCAGGTGGTCTCAGACAGAGACCCAGGCTTGTGCAGCCAGAGGTTCCTACACTGCGCAGGCCGTGGCAGCCATCAGCTGCCAGCAATTTGCCCCGGTTCCCTCCAGGAAGGAGGTGCCTTTGATCAGGTAGGCAGCAGCTAGTTCATACCCATGTAATCCCTTGGTTTCTCTACTGTCTGTGCCAGAAACCACCAGCGGTGTGTTTGTGGCTTCAATAAGTTGTCCACCAGTGGCCCGAGACAATCCCTCATTTCATGTAAGCTACAGAACAGCCTTCAGAAGTGGCCATCTGTTACTGCTGGCCTGTGACAGATTTGAACGTGAGACCTTGCAGTGAAAGGCTCTTTTGCTATTCCCCTGAGCCAGCTGATCTCTTCCCTTCCACCCCTTCCAAAAAAAAAAAAAAAAGCTTTGTACTCCCAAGCATTAGGGGACTCTTAATTGGTGTGTGCACCACACGACCACTGCATTTAAATGGTGAACATATAGCTAATGGAACCCGAGTTTTAGTGCTGGCATATAGTACATTCAACTCCTTTGAAGTCACAGGGATCAGCAGCCGGGGGTGTTTGTGTTCAATTACACACCATCAGTGAATTTGGCCTGTGGTTGTTCCCTGTTGCTCCAACCTGCAGATGCATTATGATGTCCTTGGCCAGATCTTCTCTGAGGCTTCCTGGTGCATTTTCTTTTTTTTTTTTGGGGGGGTGGGGGGGTGGGGGGGTGGAGCAGGGAAAAAAGGGGTCTGATTTGTACTTCCAAATAGGAGTTAAGTGTGAAGAGGTTTGAAGTCCCGTGACAAATTAACAAGACTTGGATTTGGCCAGGTTTTAGGCTTTCTGCTTGTTTGCTGCTGTCAGAGATGTGCTTTCTTGCTTCTGGTCTGGGTGAACCTGCGGTCTGAGCCAGGGCAGCCAGCGAACGGGACTTCAGTCTGAATTGTCCACAACAGATGCAAAGCAGAAGGGATTCTCCAGCCACTGCAGTTCCTTTTGCTCTCAGGAAGCAGTTTCCAACCTGTTCCGTCCCGCTTCAGGAAGCGACAGAACAGGCTGTTACACAGAGTGGCTGCTTGATTCTTCTTGCAGTTTTTGTCTGTGTGGGTCCCTGTGCCATGAGTATCCCCTTTGTAGGCCCCTGTGCCTGTGCACCTGGGATGAGGCCCACAGGGACAAAACACTTAAAAGACCCCTGCTTTCTGGAAAGCAAAGGGTCATTTCTCTCCTAGCAGCCATCGTTGTCGCCTACTCTTGGTGTGCAAAGAGGCTTCCTACCACCCAGCCTGTGTGGCTCGTGGCTCGGGCTCTGCCCAGATGCACAAATGTTCTGTGCCTTCAGTCACCAGGCCAGAGTCCAAGCTTTTTTTTTTTTTTTTTAATCAACAGATGTGCAGAGTTTAAAAGGGAGGAATCTGCCAGAGGCATAGCATACCAAGAATAAGTACTCTTGAGAGAGAGAGGTAGGAACCCATCCCACCTGCCGCACAACCCAGGCAGTGGAAGACAGTGATGTACAAAAAAAGGAGGAATGTGGACTGTAAAAACTTGCTCCTTACATGATGAGTTCCACATCTGAGTCATGTATTCACCATGATTTATTGTTTACCTTGCTGAGGATGGGCCAGGCCCTACACAGGGGAAAGAGGGGGATCTGTGCTGCATGGGTCCCTTGTCCTATAAAGAAGACAGGATGCAGACACCAAAGCACTGTGACCCGTTGCAATGAGGGTGTGTGCTGGTTCGTAGCAGGGATGCTTTTATAGCTAGAATTGAAAGGTATGCTTTGAAGAAGAGAAAAAAAGACCCTTAAGGTATGTGTCTAGCCCTTTTTCCCCCCCCCCCCCGAGTTAAAAAGAAGAGTGCTTACCTCCTTGTAGCTAGTGCAGAAACTAGAGTGAGGTAAGGCTCCAGTAGAGACACCAGAGTTGCAGCTTTCCATACCTGCAAGGTAGAGCTTTGGATGCCCTCCCAAGGCATCGTCCTCCTCCCAGAGTTGTGCATCTTGCCTGACTGTGGGTTTATGTCACCTCTCTTGGCTTAAAAGCATGATTTCCCCCAGCGAAGAGGCACAGGGGCCAGGAATGGGGCACTGTGGGGGAGAACCCATCACTTTGGACCCATTTGTTGGGCTTGAATGTGCACTCTGTTGTAGCGGAGAGGCTCCCGCTGAACAAGTCAGTGAAATGCTGGGAAAATGTTTTCTAGATGAAGCTGGAGACTATCTGGTTACGTATTACCTTACTGCCAGAACAATAGCTGCTTTATATCTCCATGTGCTAAATGCTCTGTAGTATATGCTAATGTTCGTGTTCACCTGTGATCTATCGTGCAGCGTACGAACTTGTGAAACTCATCGAGGTCTGAGTCTGTCATAGCCTTAAAAATACATCGAACTCTTTTCAGAGACTGATGAGGCCAAGTGCCTGGATTTCATGAACTTTCTAGCCTCGTGCTCTTGGGATATATAGAAATGCCACTTTGGCAGCCATTTCTGCTTCTCATTCATTTCTCATCCCTCTACTTGGGGAATAGTAGAGAGCTTTATTAGAGGTGGTCTTAGCTTCTCCAAGATGGATTTTACTACTCTCACTTCTGTGCAGCTGTTTCTCACTGGGTCTCTCTGGTCCAATTAAGCCATTCATCTGAATACTTGTAAAATACAGTACAAATATCTGGAATTATCTTATGCTTGCCTCCCACTTACTGTACGTAAGTAATGTACATAATGTTCTATATAGAGGTAGTTTAGTTACTGTGCCTAGTATTGGGGTGTTACTTATATGTGGATATTGAATTTTCTACTCTTATGAGGACACTGAATTTTTTAATTCACCTAGTAAGCAAAAGGATGTATTTCTTATTAATATATTAATTACCGTACTTAATGCCCCCCTCCCCAACTGTAGTATTTGGCCTTTGTTCAGCCTTTTACACTTGCATTTTATTGTCAGGCTTCCTAACAACAGACTATTCAGGTTACAAGTGGAGCCTAACAGAGTTTTCACCAGGTGAGTGGATTTTTGTGGTGGTGGTTTGGAATAATGGGATTTAGCTGGTATTGCCACTTGTTCCTTTAGATTCCTGACTATATGGTGTTTATTGGGCTGTTTAAAAGGGGCTATATCTATCTGTTGGGTGTGTCCCCCGTCCTCGTGTCCCCCCCCCTGCTCCTTTCACACTTTCAAGGGGAAGATATCAGACATCAGATATATATTTACAGCCAGGCATCCTGCAATGGCTATCTGAGCCGCTGCTCTATGCCTGGACACTGACACTGGGCTTGGTGTAGAGATGCACATGCCTTTGGGGTGTGCTAATATCTTACAGCCCAATCCTGTTAGCCTTGTGAAAGCCAAGCTCTCTCATAATTGTTACTTAAGTAAAGATAGTGAGGAGCAGGACAGAGCTGGGCTCAGAGCCTGTATTTAATGACACTCAAGCAGCGGTACTGTGGTGATGGATGGCGTTTATGGGGATGCTGTGATTCTTGGATTTGTAAAATTTGGCTTTTTAAAGGTCACAGACACGATGCAAAGGAGGCAAACCCCCACAAATACACTTTCAGCACCCACCAGCTTTAAGAAACTATAGGCTGAACACTATAGCAGAAACCTAAGTAAAGAAGTAGGCTGTCCCATGTGTCACACAGCACAGGAGGCTAGATACAAGAGCTTGTATGTGTGTGACTGTTGACACATCTGCTGGCTGAAATCCACCAGCTTTTGGACTGTGGACACACCTGTCTCTTGATACGCAACTTTATTCCCCTTGCATGCTATTCATGATCTGCAAGGATGCACAGAGTATTGTTCCTGCAGAAACTCTGCCAAATAATTATCTACTTCATTAGAACAGGCAATATTTCAGTGCTTAAAAAAAAAAAAAAAAATTCAATTCAGATTACTTTATTCTAAGATGGACTTTTGTGATTAAAGTAATACAACGTTTTATCAATTTTAAATGGTACCCTGCCTTCATTCTCACCGTAGCCTTTAATAAAACCATAGAGGAAATACAGGACTCTAAAGGCTAGTTTTAAAGGTAGGATAAGAATCAGTCTTGATAGGCAATTCTTCCTCTGGAAGAGCCCCTGTGGATGTTAATAACATAGCAGACAAGTCAATAAAGTTTTTATGGCAAAATATAATAGGGATCTGCATTAGATGATTGTCCAGAAACTTATTCTTAGGTGTTACCTATCTCTGCTTTCTGAGAAGCTTGGCACCAATGACACTGGTCTGCTGCATCTTTTTTATTATCAGAAAACAGATCATAGGAAAAGTGAATCCCGACCAGAGCAGATATTAGGGGTTGCTGTACTTTATTTTTAACTGTTTCCTATATACATGATTGACCATGATAGACTGCTAATCTTATCAGGTATGCCCTTCACTCCACAGCAAAGCCAGCTGATCAAGGAAGCTTAGAAGTGTTATTAGCTAAGCTTTCATCTGTGGAGTCTGGTAAAAAAAGCTTTCTTTTCACAGGTAGACACATACACTCCTTGCGTGTTTGTCGCCTCTTCTACACACCAGATTGGCTTGGTTTTAGAGTGACGTACTCTGGGGACCCAGCACTAGTGTTGTGAGGTCTAGGTAAGAACTGAGCTTGAATAGACACAGCTTTATTCTGCCTCAGCTGACGTCCAGGTCCTGTTGTCAAGCTCTAAACTCACCCTCAGCACCCTATGATGGGGAGAGGGAGGGACAGGTAACCTTACGCAAGAGATAAGGGCTGAAGGCATGAAGCTAATCCCCCGTCAGGATGCCAGACTGCTGCTTTGCCTGCTTTCCCAAGCACCGTTTTCATGGGAGTTTTCAGCTACATCGAAATGAGGATGAAACAGAACACCCAGGATTTTGGATTAATCATTTCCAATGTTAAAAATAATTACAAGTTTTTCCTTATGTTACTGTCCTCACTGCAGATGATTGCAGATGGAAGACTTCCAGTATGTCAGGAAAGGGCTGGAAAGACAGAGGTTCATAGCAGTTGTGAAGTGTCATCGGTGAAGGAGGTATTTGTCACCACTGCTTGCAGACTATGGATCTTTGCTGTGTCAGGGAAGAGACTGGGTATCAGGTTGGCTCATTGGGATCTTCCTATTTCCATGGAAATGCTGGGGCTTCAGAGGAGATAATTCCATGAACACAGCTGAGCCCCTGTCTGTATGTCACTTGATAGGTTGGGCTGTCCCCTCCAGCAGCAGAGACTCCTGTAAATCAGGAATTCCAGCCCCAGTGTTTTTGTCTGAAAGTACTGCAACTTAAAAAGAACTCAAAGAAAAAAAAAAAGAAAAACAAGCCCTAAAAAAACTCCAGAAACTCAACCACACCCTCACACCACCACCCCAAAAAAAAAGCTCTGGAGTCATCTTCAGGGATCTTGTTAGTCATGTGACAAAGGAGAGTGGTGTCCTCTAGGTCATCTCTCTGGGAAGAGAAGACGGGGCTTGTGTATTCTCTTGGATTGTATATCTATCAAACAAAGCGGGAGGTGCAGATGCACCTGCCCTGGGTGGTCTGCTGAAAGGAGCCAAAAGTAACTGGGTGGTTGCTTTGTGAGGATGGGTTGCCTTCCTCTGCCCTAGAGGCAAAGAAATAAGAGACCAAGAAATAAGAGAGGTTAAGCCAAAGGTGTTCAGATACTTGGCTAAGCTGTGACCCTTCTTTCCTTGTAGAGAGGAAGAAAACAAGTGTATCAAAGGTGCTAGTGCAGTGAGCTGTCCCCTCGCAGCTAGAGAAGGTCTCTGACTGAGATTTGAGGATAAATAAAACCCAAACATCCAAACTTGGGTTTTAAAACAACACCTTCACACAAAATACCAAGCATCTAACAGTCTTTGCTGTAGCTAAATGAGTTGGAGGAAGAATGAGCCATATGAGCATGGTGTTGCATCCTGGCCCATGCCTTTCTGGTGGTGTAAGGCTGGAATTCCCAGATCAGCCAGGCCTTCTGGGGCACTGAGGCAGCAGCTCCCATTGCTCTGAACAGGCAGAGAAGGAAAGCTCATTGAAACAGAACAAGAGGAGCCGAGGCTAAGGAAAGAACAAGTCACTGAGAATATTAAGCAGGTAGGTGATGCCCAGGCACAGTCTTGAGAGACTGAGATGTGATCATGGAGTGGCTCCAGGGCTCTCCTTCCGATATCCCATGCAGTTGTTGATGGAAGTGTTGCATCTTGTTTTGTCTCCTGTGCTAATCTTCTGTTCTCAGGAAAAGTCAAGGCTATGGTGTAGCCTGCTGGACTGCAACACTCAGTTTAGTGCTCCATCTGTGAGCTGCCATGACTCAACTTCACTATCAAAACTTCAGGTGCCTTGTTATATTGGTCTTTGTTGTGATTTTGACTGGAGTGGCTCTTGAAAAGACAGATAATGGATGATCTTGAGGTATGATTGTGGTCAGCAAGCAGAATAAGAACTGTAGCTTTTTTCAGATTATAATTTGGTGGAACAATTTTTGTGTTTTTAAATTAATGGTGTAGAGGATACATAGGGAAGATCCTGGCTGCTGTTTGCCTAGGAAGTTCTCAGAGCTTAAATCCCTGCATGAGCTTTTTGTGATTTGTCAGTAAGCCATTTCTGATGGTGAAAATCCTTCCAATTATCATTTTGTCCTACAAGAGAGCTAATTTGAATTAGTCATTGATGCTGTAGCAGTAGTTGAAGGGGGGAGAGAGAGAGGCACGCTTTCAAAAGACAGTTCATCTTATCTTAAAGTAGGTGCCTGTGTTAAGAGGTGTCTTCTGCTTCCTTTGTCACCACTGAGTGTGGTAGGATTCCTGAAATGCTTGATTTCTGCAGCTGACTTTGGGTGAAATCTCATCCATGGTGTCACGTCAACACCTCATATCTTAAGGGACACGTTTAGTTTGCGGATGTTTCTTCTTTACGGTCAGAGGATTTTTCAGAGTAACATGTGACTTTGAGAGCACTCATTTTAGCTGGTGTGTAATTTGAACTTGATACAGAGATCTGTTTTGTTTTTCTGGAAATACATGCTCACACCAGTTGCCTGTCCTTCCCCCACCTCTTGAAGGCCTCTTGAGTCAGTCCCCCAAAAGGGCAGTCATCAAGATGATAATTTCTGGAAGTTTTGGTGAGCCAGGTTCCCACACAAAGCAATACAGATTTAATAAAAATCTGTTGTGGGAGCTTTTAACGTGCAGGCTGAACAGTGCTCTTTTGTGTTGGAACACGCCAGGTAGTCTCCAGCACTGCAGCTATCTGTCTTGGTGAGGATAAGAATGGTCTTTGCTCCAGGATTCAGTTGAAGGACACAGTTGCTCTGCAGTTAAGTACTGGTAGTTGTGCTACCTTTATTGTAGGCAAATACCTGCTATGTTGCCAGAACAAGTATGTGACTGCAAACAGCTGGACAGAGCTGCTCAATATCCTGTTTGTATGACTGTCCTTTTTAAAACTGGTAGCAGTGAAGCGTAACAAGAGTCCCTCCTGTTTTGCCATGTTGCTAAAAGGAATTATACATGGCTGGGAGAATTAAGTCTGTCCTGTGTTTGACTATGAACTAAGTTTACTGTGAAGAAATACCTCTAGTGCCAACCGATTTGTCCAGTATGTCCTAGTTCTGTCTTCTTCACATAAAATGGAGCCTCCAAAATCTTGTTGACGGACTGGGCTGAAAGGAATTCATGTGATCACTTACACCAGACGCTTGCCTGAGCCAGCCTCAGTCTTAGCTGGCTCTAGAAGACCTCCAGTGATGGTGACTTTGCTCCAGAGCTTCACTAACCTTATGTTTAGCTGTTGTGTTCTTATCTTACTCTGCCCCATTGTGGAAAAGATGATCAGGTTATTCCTTACTTACCTGCATCAGTCTTGATGTATTTACAGGCTGCCCTAGGTATCTAGATCAAAGCACACCCAGTGCCCTTTCATTGTGTTAGCTACCGAGGGCAAATGTTTTCATTGTTCAGAGGTCCTCTAGTGATGCATTTTCCTTTTTGATTTTTGTGCATTAAAACCTGCACACTGGTCACTTTGAATTGTCTATGAGAATTCTTCCCTCGTGTCTTCGAAGTCGGCTTTGGCTCTGAACAAAATGTAGCAATGAGATGGTATCTGCTGACGTGTGTGCTAGGGCCCCATAGTGCATTCCTGAGCACATAAATTTTGGTTGGATTGCTGTTGGATTGCTCAGCCCCATGCCTCTGGAGCAGGGGGAGAGAAGTTGCAGGAGTATCTACTGTGAAATGCTATGGCAGGATCATGCAAAGCAAAGTTTCTACTAGTTTCCCTTCAGCATGAGCTGAGAAGACTGGAGCAAACAAAGTCCCCTAAGTTTGAGGTGAATGGCCAAGAAAGTCCAATGGAAAATTTCATCTTTTTAGCCTTCTCCATTGTTGGTGTGAGCACTGTAAGGCTTTCAGAGCTCTACCTCTAGCGTTTCTACGTAGAAGCAAGCCTGAGAGACTCGTAAGGCCACTGACAGTGGTTTCCTGACTCTGCAGTTCTTGCAGATGTTCAAAGCAAATGATGAACTGAACAACTTTCAGCACTTAAACTCTTTGGTATCCAAGAGAACAGAGCAAGATGTTTCAAGTTTGGCGTCTATTGCACCAGATATTCTTTCTCTACTTGGTGCTGAGTAGGCTTTTGGTGTCAGTGGATCCCCAGGAGCAGCACTGGCTGCAGCTGACTGTGGCTTATGCTTCTGGCAATTTGAAACAGGCTTTGGACTCCTTTTGGAAGGGGACACGCAGGTCTCAGTCGAGGTCCTGTTTCTTTGTGAAATTATGTTGCCTAGCTAAAAAACAGATGACATTCTGTGCCCTGTCAAGGGCTCCAAGGTGATTGCTAAAGTCATTGTGCATTTTCTATTTTGCCCCATAAAAGAAATTGCAAGAGCAATACTTCTGTGCTACTTCATGACTCCAGACCTGTGCCCCCTGTTCCTCCATGCTCTGCACTCAGAGCACTGTTTCTTGTGGCTTCACAGCTTTTGCTACCATAAACTCAGCTCCGCTAACAGCACCCCTCTCAAACTTCCTTCACCTTTCAACACACATGAAGGACACCTGAAGGGTGTGTTGGAGAGGCTTGCACCATCTCCCCTTCCCTTTCTTGTTGGGGCTAGGCTGGCTTAGTACCGCAAAGCAGGGCTGAGCATTGCTTGAGACTCCTGGCTCCCAGATGCAGGAGCCAAATGGTAATGCTTCTCCATTTGCCTTTGCTTGCTCACAACCCTCCCTTTCTAGAGGCTGTTCCCACAGGAGTTTGCTTTGGCAGGAGATGAGCTCTCTGTTGTAGCTGATGCTATCAAAGAAGAGGATTTTGCACTTTTTTAAAGAGGAAGCTGTTTCCTTTCTTGAGTTGATGTTCAGCGTGATGATGGGGGTTGCTGTTGTCTGGTCCAGAATGGGGCTGTCTCCTGACCCTCCAAGACTTTATTCTTGTGTTCCTGTTTGAGCTCCATACAGAAAAAGTTACATGTGAGCTCTTGCTGTTAAGCCTTTCCATGGTGTAGAGGGCCATGCCAAGTCCTCCTCACTGGAGAAACCCGTCTCATCTGGGAAGAGGACATCTCTCAGTGAGTGACTGGCAGCTGAGGGGTCCCTTGAGGTTGCACACTGTTCAGTTTCTCCCAGCCATTCTGTGTGTCTTTGGACATTTAATGTGAAGATTAAGCTTTCAGAAGTGTTACACTGAATGTCCATACAGGATATTGAAACAACTTCTGTCTTGTTGGTATCAATGAAGGCCTTTCTACTCTAGGGTGCATTTCAAGGCTTGCAGAACCTGACTGTCCAGCTGAAAACTCCCACTGCTGCCATAATGAGAGCGTACCAAGCATTCACAGGACGTAAGGCAGCAAGGCTTTTCATACCATCTGTGCCAGATCACAACTGGGTGCTTACAGTCCACCTTCAGACAGAGCTTTGTCCAAGGTTGCCTTGGGCTGTTACAGTTTCCTCACTGATGGGACCTTTGCGGTGGTAGGATCTGCATTGCCATTCTAGCCCATCTTCCATCCACATCTAGTATGATTGGTTCATACCTGGAATGAGATACCCACTAAATAAGCTTTATTCAGACTCTTGGCATTTGGATGTGGAGCCACATGGGATGTTGATAAACAAGACCTCAGCCCACGTCTCCAGGTGTGGTCAAACAACATGGCGATGGGCTTGGGTGGTATAGACCTCACCTCATCTATGGTCAGGAAGTAACCAGTTCGTGGAGCTGGGACACTGAAGAGCCCATCTGCTTGCATGGTTAGCTATCTGGGTACTTTGAGCACCTTAGCAGATGGCCTGAGTCACTTTAAACTACCAGACACTGAACAGGAGATAAGGATGCACCTTGCAGAATGGACTCAGCCAAAGATACTGTGAAAAAACCAGTGTGTATCGTGTCCCTGAGTAGGACAGTATTGCAGATACGACTGGGAATGCACGCAACAGCTGGAGACTGGTCGTATCTCCTTCTCATGCTGCCCTTGCTTTGATCTCAAGGGTGAAGAGGTGTTAAAGCCAGGCAGAAGCTCGGACCAGTGAGCCCAGTTCCCTGAGCATTGTGACTGTCGTGGATGTCCAGGGCACTTCTGAACCTTGACACCAGTTCTCAGGGCACAGAATCATCCCACCCACCCAGCCTTCTCCCCCCCAGCCCTGTATGTGGTGGTTTAATGCAGTCACCTGTAATTTAGGATCAAAACAATTGTTCTTATGCTGCTGATGATGATCTGCCTTCTATGCCAGGTAAGATGTCTCTGTCAGCCATCACATGACTTTTTGCTTCTGAATCTTGTAGCTCTCTGGTTGCAGGTAGAGCCTAACCCTTACCCATCTTCTGTAAGCTGTCACCTCTTCTCTGCTGAAGCAGCAGGAGTTTCATGATCTCTTACGGCCCATCACAGTCCCCCAGCTAAAATGCAGCTGCTAATGTTGCCTGACCCAGCATTAGAGTACAACTGCAGCCATCTCAGAGTCAATCTACAATAATCCTTGGAGTCATGCTGGCCATCTCAATCCCTAAGGCCTGCCGTGGCTCTCCTTCTCTTTTGGCCACCCTCATGTCCTGACCCATTCCCCTCCATGGCTGTCAGGTGATGCTGGCCATGCCGTGGCCTCCTTCCTAGCAAAGCCATCTGATCCTCCACCAAAAAAAGTCTTTCCCTGGCACGCTGCAGGTAAGAGAGAGGCAGGACCTCAGTGCTGGCTCTGCCCCAGCTTCCTGTGTAGATGTTGTCCTTGTGCCCAGCTGGCTGGAGCTGGCTTTTCATCCCTGCCAAGGATGGGAAGTGTTGGCAGGTAGGTGAGATTGGTGGCCAGGAACGGGAGATTCGCAGAGGGATGGAGGTGCCTGGGCTTCATGTCTCACCCACCGCTCCTTCCAGAGGGGCTTTCTGGGGACTTCACAAAGGGGAAGCAAACACACAGTTGAGCTGCATCTTCCTGTTTGCCAGGAGCCTGTGGCCATGGTCTGTGCTGCTTGGTGCATGATTCGTCACCTCCACTGTCATCCCTCCCCAGGCAGGAGCTGATCTGAGCTGCATGCAGGGTCCGATGGGATCCCTCTTCCCTGCCTCAGCCAGGGCTCTCCCTGTGTGCTCCATTCCTCACAGAGCACCCCGGCACAGCTCCACTTTCTTTGCAGGTACATATTTTTCAAAGACTTGAAGAAGTTGGGTTTTTTGTCTAATGGATTTCCTGTTTTTAATACAATTGAAAGGGTCTCAAATCCACGCTTTAGATTAACATATGCCAGCTAGATTAGGGCTAATCAGGGTGCAGGCCTGAGCAGATGCAGTGCAGGGCCAATCCTAGACCTGATTACAGTATCTCAGTAGTTTAATCGTCTCTCTCCCAAGGGCGATCATCTCTGCTTTAATGCACAGCAGACTTTCCAGCCCTCTCCTCCTTTGGTTTGTTACCACCCCTGGCAGGAAGGCTGCTACGTCATATGCTGAGACGATTTAGTTTAATCCCATGCAGAAAGGGATCTGCGTGTCGCCGTCTCTCACGGAGACTTCCCTGCTCTTCTGTGTGCTCCAAGATGTGGCCAGCCTTGGTCAAATCTTGGGTGACATGAACTCATCCTTTACAAAGAAGACACTGGTTGGGTCTTCAGGTCTCTCAGTCCTTTGATAGCACCCATCTTTGGCAGCAGCCCTTCCCTGGCCAACGTGCAAGGCATGGAGGAATCAGGCTTTTAATGTTGCATGCTCTGTGGTCCATGAACATGGTGGTGACTCTGGTCTTTGGGTTGGCCATGGGTAGTAGACTGTCATTTGAGAGCTCCAGCAGTTGTCTTCGAGTTAGCAACCCACATAACCCAAAGGGCTTAATTGTGTTGTTGGTCTGGAGCGGGGATTTTAGGTGCATCCCAGGTCAGATCTCCAGGTCTGTGCTAGCACCTGCTTAAACTGGGATGTGCTATGTTTCCTTGAAGAGTCTGGGAGATTTTCTTCAAGAGGGCTGAGTGTGAGCTCTCATTTCAGTGTTTCGTTGCCTAAAACTCTCATCTATTAGAAAGCACTCTGGGAGCTTTGTACCTTCTCCTGACTGCTCCACACCGTTCGTAGCAGTTAGTGTTGAATCATTGCACCGGGAAAGCAATTCCTTGTTTGGGCTGTGAACTGGGCGAACATGGAACATAAGTCTCTGGGCATAGGGCAGCCCTTTGGTTGGAGGATCATGAAACTTTCCTACCTGCAGAGCGCTTTGAGATCCCAAGAGGAGGAATGCTGAAGGACTGCGAAGCACGCTGCGCTCTGCTGGGGTCACCCACCTGGTCAGCACGATTAACTCATAAGCTTTCCTGTCTGTACAGTGAGTTATCTGAGGACACCGAGCCGCATTCTGCTGCCTTGTGTTATTAAACAAGTGCCCTTGGCAGGACAGAGGTCTGCTCTCTGCCACAGAAACCTGAATCAAAAGAGATTGTACTGCTTTTTTGGGAAAGCCTGGGTCAGGAACCTGCTGTCTTATATCGTTTGAATGCTGTTTCAGGGGCTGGCCATCCTGTGCTGCTGGCTGGAAGGATTTGATGACCTCTAAAAGCATTTCCCCCCACCCCCCTTCAAGAGAGGTGCAGATAGTTTCAGAAACGTTGTGTATAAGGTAGCGTTTACAGGCTTGCTTGTCTAAGTCACACTTTGCCAAGCCAAAGGCAGTGGTGGGTACAGGCAGATAACATCAGAGTAGAAGGATGAAGTTTAACTTGCCAGCCGGCAGGATTTGCTATTCCCCTGCCCAGCTGTATCAAGCAGTACCAGTGCTCCTTGTTATTTTTTTCATCTCTTTTCATCATTCACATCACAATATCCTCGGGTCCTCGTTGTTTTGTTGTCATCTTGGTTGGTGTTACCTAGCTAACCAGGACTCACTGCGTTTAGCACAGTGGTGATTTCCTCTGTGGCCAAAAACATGCCCTAAGCTTTGCCACCTTCAGCTTGGGAGCATCTGATCCCTTTCTGTAGCTGAGCCACCCTTGGGAAGAAGATACTTCCTACTTTGCTGGACCCATCCATAATGGGGGAAGAGCTGAGAAACTTGGTTTATTTTCCTTTATTTCTCTTATATGTCATGTATACATGTGCAAGAGTGCCTATAGTCAGTGCCCGGAGCCAGTATGGCTTGGCCAGGGCTTGGTCCCATGCTGCCCTTCACCCATCTTGGTGTGAAGGCAGAAGGACCCAGCTGGGATGGAAAGTGAGCTGGAGGAAGTGAATCGTGTTTGAGAGAGGTTGGTAGCTGTACTGGGGCTCGTGGGCAGGATGGGTGGTCTCTGGCCTGCCACCTGGAATCCTTCTCACACATCACAACAGGAAGGTGTTTGAGTGGTGTGTAGAGTTACAGGGGATGGAAGAGTCACAGTAGGGAGAAGCCAAATTTATCCTATCCTTAGCCCCAGGGTTCTCAATTCTGGGCAAGTCAAGTGGAAAAATATGTTTCAGAAGTATGTTCTTCGTCCATGGGTGGTGACCACTGCTGGGCTGTGTGGTGGCACACTCACAGCTCTGAGAGAAACACGTGGGAGCAATCCCTGCCTCCAGCAAAACGTGGCCTGACAGGGTTGGCTGTACAGGTACCTGGTGTACCATCCCAGTATTGGGTTCCTCCTCCAAAAGTTTCTTATCTCTTTCCTCCTTAACCTTATTCTCTCCCTGTGGCCAGACAGCCCTGCGGTGCAGGCTGAGCTTGCCGTGCTGCCACCCTACTCTGCCCCATCCCATCCCTGTTCCCATCCCACATGGCATCATGGTGAGCGAGTCCAGCACAGTGAGGCCGCCAAGCCACAAATAATTACACCAGCACAGACACTGCTGGGTGGGAGGCAGGTGTCTTCAGTTGCTGGCTTTCCCTGCATAGAATCACAGAATGGTTTGGGTTGGAAGGGACCTTAAAGACCATGTAGTTCCACCCCCCCTGCCATGGACAGGGACACCTTCCACTAGACCAGGTTGCTCCAAGCCCCGTCCAACCTGGCCTGGAGCACTTCCAGGGATGGGGCAGCCACAGCTGCTCTGGGCAGCCTGTGCCAGTGCCTCACCACCCTCACAGTAAAGAATTTCTTACTTAGATCTAACCTAAATCTCCCCTCTTTCAGCTTAAAGCCATTCCCCCTTGTCCTGTCACTACAGGCCCCTGTAAAAAGTTCCTCTGCAGCTTTCCTGTCAGCCCCTTTAGGTACTGGAAGGCCGCTGCAAGGTCTCCCCGGAGCCTTCTCTCCTCCAGGCTGAACAGCCCCAGCTCTACCAGCCTGTCTGCCTAGGAGAGGTGCCTCAGCCTCTGATCATCTTCATGGCCTCCTTTGGCCTCGCTCCAACAGGTCCGTGTCCTCCTTATGCTGGGGGCCCCAGAGCTGGATGCAGTGCTGCAGGTCGGGGAGGACTTCAGCAATCCAAAGGATCATCTCTGGAGCAGCCACAACATGTGCCCATACCAGCCTCATCTGTTGCGCTGGTCTTGCTCCACTTTTTCCCTCCCAACCCCACTCCTATTTCTCGGTTGGGTTTTTTTTGTCTCCTCAGGTCTCGTCCAGATCCCCGTCAGCATGTACCAGACTGTGGTGACCAGCCTGGCCCAAGGCAACGGCCCTGTTCAGGTGGCGATGGCACCCGTTACCACAAGGATAGCGGACAGTGCCGTCACTATGGACGGGCAGGCAGTGGAAGTGGTGACCTTGGAACAGTGATGATGCCCAGAGCAGGATCATGGTGATTTTCCTTGTCTCTTATGCGAATAATTTTTTTACACCTCTCCAGAGATGCAATCAGGTGGCATTGAGTCTCCCAGCTTTGGAAGCAAAGGTTTTGTTAACCTTTTTTTTTTTTTTTTTTTTTTTTTTTAAAGGAGAAAAAAAATAAGAAAAAAATACTAGCAGAGGATGTGTGTTAAGTGCATTTTTATAGCGCCACTCTGCTCTCGGAATGAGAAGCCAAATTGTGATGGGACTTTCATTCTGAGGAGATTTAAAAGAAAACAAAGCAAATCAACCCCTTAGCCCTCATTTCTGCCCAGCGTGGGATGGAGTGGGGTGAAGCCTGGCAGGGGGCTGAGGCAGGTTTGGAGCACAGATGCCCTCAGCCAAAACTGCTCCAGCAGCATCACCTCTGCTCCCAGGCTGCACCGGCACCTTCCTCCGCAGTAGCTCCCAGGCACAGCCATCCGCACTTGGAAAATTAGGTTTCAAAGATTTTAACATGGACTTTTATATTTTAAAAAAAAAAATCAAAAAAAACCACACACACAAGTGAAAAAAAAACCACACACACACACACACAAAAAAAAAAAAAAAAAAAAAAAAAAGGAAGCGAGTTTGGAAAAGGCTTCTCTCCTGGCGAAAAAAAACCATGCATGTGTGACTGCAGGGGGGTGGCAACCTCTTGAAGGGATAACGCTCTTCCAAGAGCCTGCGGGACTGCCGCCCTCCCCGAGCCGGCAAGCGAGGCCACTGCTGCCTTTGATGGCCGTAAGCACTGCCGCGGACCCAGCCGTGCTCCGCTTGGCTCCCCTTGGTGCACACTGGAGACCTGTTCTTATTTCTCTGCTCTCAAAATGTACCTGCCATGTTAGATCTTCTTTTTTTTTTCTTTATTGTTATTATTATTATTATTATTGTTGTTGTTGTTATTACTATTATTTCCCATTTTTGTGGATCTAGACCGGAGTGGAAATGCCTCTAGAGGGGCTCTGGCTGCATCCCCCTGCTGCGTGCCCACCATGTTCCCAGGACTTCCCTTGCCAAAATGCTGCCTTGGGCTCATCCCTGTCCCCGCTGCCATCCCCAGGACCCTGCATCCTCCCCTGCCCATCCCCGGAGAGTCCGGTTCCCACAAGCAAAGCTTCATTTGAAGGTAGTGGGGGGGATGTGAGTGCAGACCTTTCCCTTCGATGGACCCCTCTGGCCTCCCCAACCCTCCAAGACACCCCCCTGGCCTTGCCCAACGTGCATCTCCTAGCACAGCTCTGCTGCTGCTGCGAACTTTTAATCCCCATCACCCAAAAACTTTTCCAGGAGGGTTAAAAAAAAAACCTCAGGGGGTTTTTTGGGGGACAAATTCTACTTGACTTCCCCCAGGCCAAACCCTTGTGTCCCAGTGGCAGCACCCAGCCAAGCCCTCCGTCAGCCGCAGCCCTGCTGCGTGTGCAGTTGTGCATGGTATTTAATTTTTGGGTTTTGGTTTGGCATTTGGTTTTTGGGGTTTTTTGTTGTTGTTTTTTTAATTATTTTTATTTCCAAGTGGCTGTTAACAACGTTTTCCACATCTCGCTCCGCCTTCAAGGAAGTTTTCAGATTCTTGTATTTACTTGTTTTATATGGAAAAATATCAAATGTTCTTTGTATACATTTCTTCTGTACTTTAACGAGGGGAGGGAGATCTTTCCATAGAAACAGTCCTGGTTCTCCAATTTGGTTTTTATTTTTTTTTAATTATTTTTTTATTGTCGTTGTGAAGATGTTGGTGGCTTTCAAGTCAGTGTTTCTTTGGCGATGAAATGATGTTCTTTTAGTCAGAGAGGTTCCCCCCTACCCTCCCACCCCCCCAGAAAAACAAAAACCAGGCAAGTAGCAGAGCATGGACCCCCCCTTGTTTTCCCAGTGTCTATTATTGCCTCATTCAATAAATTGTTACAAATGTGTCTACCCCTGCATCTGGCTGTCCTGTTCTGGGGTATTTGGGGGGGGCTTGGTGTATCCTGCTGTCCCTCCCTACCTGGTAGAGGTGTTCTGGGGCTTGGTCCCATATTCCCGAGCCCTCCCCAAGCCAGCTCCCACTCTGCCCTGCTGTGCTGTTGTGGCTGGAAAGGAAGAGCCGAGCATAGCTGGGGTGATTTTTGGGGCTTAATTCTTCTTTTGAGCAATTTATCTTATCCTTTTTACTCTTCCAACAGCAACCTGGGGGCCGGATGGAAACCATGGGGGTGCTCGAGCATCCCTCTGCACTCCCACCCAGGGGCTGAGCTGGCCTTTGGGTTGAATTCCTCCATTTTTCAGCTGCAGCAGCCACCACCGAGCCCAGGCACCATCATTCACGGGGTCCCAGCAAACCAGGGTGCATTATTTGGGGTGCAGACCCAAGGAGGAGCAGGGAAGCGCAGTGATGGGTTTCAGCAGCTTTATTTGAATGCCAGTGCAGGATGGTTGCAGCCCTGGCTCCAGTGAGGTGAATCCTGCAGGTTTCTTGTAGACTGGGGCAAGGGAAAGAGTGGAGGAAGGCTGGGAGGACGGACAGCTGGACAGAAGGAAGGAAAGGAGGAATGTGGCTGCTTTACCAGAACACCCATGGGTGCTCATGGGTATCTCCAGCAGAGCTCAATATCCCTGGACATGAAAGGTCCTGCATCTACTGGGAGGGTGACCCAGGGCTCCAGGTACTGCTGGGGACCCTAGGACATCCGGGGTGCCCCGGCGGGGTGCAGGATGCAGCAGCACAGCCGAGGGGGAGGCAGCTTGGCCTGGCAGACGCTGCCATGAGGCTTTAATCTCTGTTAATCGGTCTTTAATAAGCAGGTCGGGGCCTCCCACTGGGGCAGCTCGAGCTCGCCCTGGGCACACCAGCAAGCTTCGCTTTGTATTTCCCAGCTGGGGAGAGGCTGGTGGGGCTAGATCCTGCTCCCCCTCCCCAGCCTGAGCCCTATGGGGAGGTCCTCTGGGCATCAGCGGGGTCCCGCGTGTGGCCCAGCTGGGTTTGCCGCCTCTGCTCCCCCCTGCCCCATCGCAGCGCTGCTTTGCCCAGGGTGGGCAATGAATTGTAGGATTTGGCCCCAAATTGCAGGATTTGCCCCCCAGAAGCACCGGTGGGTGCTCAGGATAGGCCTGGCTGCGGCAGCTGGGAAGGGCCAGGACCAGGACGAGGTGCCTCGGGATGACCCCCAGTAGGGTGCTGGTCCTGGGGAGGGGGCAGACCTGGGGGGCACCAGCTTCCCCTAGGGTGACTGCTGGGGGTGGAGCCTTTTGGGAGGGGTGGAGTTTCTTGTGTGGGTATGGCCTGTTGTGGGCGGGGCTTGGGAAGGATGCTCGGCCCCTGCTCCCCCCTTGGGGCAGGGCCCCACTGCGGAGCCGGCTGGAGGGAGGGAGGGATGGAGGGACAGACAGCCTGGTGGATGGCTCAGTGGCTGGTGGGATGGACAGGCAGAGGGATGACTGAATGGATGGATGGATGGATGCAAGGACAGACAGCCTGGTAGATGGATCAGTGGCTGCCTGGACGGACGGAGGAATGCATGGATGGATGGATGCATGGATGGATGCAAGGACAGACAGCCTGGTAGATGGATCAACGGCTGGATGGACAGATGGATGGACACACTGGTGGATGGATGGTCGGCTGGATAGATGGATGGACAGATGGATGGATGGGTGGACGGCTGTATGGGTAGATGGACAGGCAGATGCATGGACGGATGGTTCAGTGGCTGGACAGACAGTCAGAGGGATAGATGGCTGTACAGGCAATGGATGGGTGGCCCGGCTGAACGGATAGATGGATATTCACTAGCTGGATGACCAGACAGATGGATGAATGGACAGACAGACACACAGACAGCCTGTGCCCCCCTCAACCCCCCCACCTGCTCCAGGAGGGCAGTGGGGACCCCCGTCCATCCCTCCCCCCCAGCGCAGGGAGGATGATTTGAGCGTGCAGCCTAATCCAGCGTGATCCAATCTCCGCAGGCTTATGCCGAAAGCCCCATAATCACCCAGCACTGCCCTACATATCCTGACCAGCCGCCCCGCAGCCAGGGCGATGGGGGGGGGGGGTGTGGGGTGTGAAGGGGGGGTGCACAGCCCCCTACCCGCCCCCAACATGTCAGCCCAGAGCTGCCCTTTCCCATGCTACCCCCTGTCCCCCCCAAAAAAGCTGTCACCATCCCTCCTGCACCCAGGGACAGGCAGAGGACATGGCAGCTGCCACCACAAGCTCTCCATGGGTGTCTCGGTTTCCCCCCCTCCCCAGAGACAGGGGGCTGGGTCAGGGCTGGATCCAGGGCTGGGGGTGGGAGCCAGCCACCTAATCCAGTGCCCCCTGCCCCCCAGCTGTCCCACCCGCATCACAGGGCTGTACCAGCCCTTAACGCCCGGAGTCACATGAGGACACGTGGCTGCGCTGCTCCGATGACCAGTATCCAGCAGGTCCCTGTCCCCCCACCCATAAAGACACTCTGGGATGCCAGACCCTCTCCTCAGGGGGGGCTCACCATCACTGTCCTACCCCTACCGTGCGTGCATGGCCACCCACCACATTGCCCCCAGATCCATACTGGATGGAGCAGGACCCTGTGAGCAGCCTCCCAGCCTGGCAGCAGTGCCCTGGGTGGGTGGGTGGAGGATGCACAGGGTGCCAGGCTGCACCCGTGGGTGCCAGGGGTCCATGTCTGCCGTGGTTCCCCAGGGCTGTAGTTGGCAAGTCTAGAACCACCGGATCCTGCTACCGCACCAGTGTGAGTTCTACCATTGCCAAAGGCAGCCCCGAGGCCGGGCACCACCGGCACCATCTCAGCAGCCAGGCCCCAAGGTGGGCAAGGGACATGTGACCACGGTGCCAGGCCTGGAAAGCTGCAAAAAAAATAGGAAAAAAAAATATAATTTCACCTGTCCATCCAGAAAACCCCACGTGCAGCCCCTGCAGATCCCCCCATGCAGATGCTTGGCTCAACCCCGGGGAGATGCCACTACTGTGGTCCAGGAGGGGACAAGGAGCTGGGGGTCCCATCCTGCTGGTGATGGCCACCACGGTGACACGGCCTGGCCGAGATGCCTCCATGGGCTGGGACACCACATTGGGATGGACACCTCTTCAATGGCACCCATGGATGGGGCTGACAGACATCCCTTCATCACCCCAGCGAGTGTCGAATGGTTTCCACCTTCCCATCCCCAGCAGCATCCCTCGCTCCCAGCATCTCCCCACCAAAACCACCTCCCCAGCACTGATGCTTGTCTGTCCCCCACCCCGGCGCTGCTCTCTCCACCTTCTCCCATATTGGCACTACACATAATTGCTCAAAAGCTACAAATAAAAGCAAAAATGTGCTAGTGCCAAAACGGGCCAGGCGATGTCGGTGATGGCCCCACGGGGCTCGCGGGTCTTTCTCTGCTCTGTTTATGGCCCTATGGTAATTCACTGACCGCGGGGTTGCACAGTGAATTCTACCAGTGCCATACACAGAACAGGAGTAGCGAGCTTGCACCTTCCTTTTTATTTTTTTTCCTTAATTTCCCCCAAAATCCTCCATAAGCAAGAGCCGAATGTCTTCAGCCTCAAAACAGCAATGGAAAAAAAGGGAATAAATTATTATCGACTGGCAAAAATGCTTCGGAAACTGCCAAGCAAAGGGAGATGCTCGCCCTGATGCCGCCTCTCCGAGAAGGATGGGGAAAATCTGGTCCCCAGCTCAGCTAGTCAAGTGCTGGGGACTTCTGGGGATGTGCTGCAGCAGGATGGGGCCAAGGCGATACGGGGACCGGCACTGGAAGCCATTTCCCAACCGCCACCTTTGCAGGGTTGCACGGGTGTTTCAGACCCAGGTCTGCAGGGAGCGGACGCTGCCAGGTGGTTGCAAACCCACCCGGGTGGCTGCAAGCCCCTGAAACAGTCACAAACCCCTGAAGAGTTGCATAGCCCCTGGGTGGTCACACAGCCCCCAGAAGGTTGCAACCCCCCAAAAAAGATTGCAAACTATCCAGATGGCTGCAACCCCCCCTAAAATGTTGCAACCCGCCCCCCCTCCCCCAAAGGCTGAAAATACCCCAGATGGCTGCAAGCCCCCCAAAAGGTTGCAACCCCTCTGAATGGATGCAAAAGCCCCAGAAGGTTGCAAAGCCCCAGATAGCTGCAGACCCTCCAAAGGTTGCAACCTCCCCTGTATGGCTGCAAAGCATCCAGATAGCTGCAAACCCCTCCTCCCAGAAATAGTTGCAGACCCTCCCAGAAGATTGCAACCCCCTGGATGGCTACAAACCCTCCAAAAGGTTACAACCCCCCACCAAGAGGTTGCAAACCCCCTAAATGCTTTCCCCCTCACCTAAATGGTTGCAAGCTGCCCAAAAGGCTGCAAACCCATTGCGTGGCTGCAAATCCCCCAAAAGCTTGCACAGCCTCTTGACAGCTGCAGATCCCCCCAAAAAGGTTGCAAACCCACTGGATGGCTGCACACCCTCCCCAAACCTTGCAAACCCCTCGGCTGGTTGCAAAGCCCCCGTCCTGGGTGGCTGTGAACCCCCCGGCTGGCTGCGACACCATCCCCAGCGGCCATGGCAGCGGCGGTGGAGGAGGAGGAAGGCACAAAGTCTCCTTTGTGTCGGCCAAGCCGAGGCCCCAACGAGCCCAGCGGCCCCGGGATGAGCTCAGAGTGTCCTGGATCCAGCGGCGGGAGCTGACCCCCCTTGAGGATGCGACGACTGACCCCTCGCACCCCATCTGGCCTTCAAATTTGGGGCTGACAATGAGCAGCGGTGCTTGCTTGGCTCGGCCATCCCCGTGATTTGGAGAGCATTGCACATGGATGGGTTAATGCCGGCAGGGACAGATGTGTCCCCCCCATCTACACCCGCCTTTCAGGCTCCATCGGCAAAGTCCTTGCCCTGCAGCGAAGCACCCCGAAAGCCTGGCAGAGCCCCCCCAAAGCCCCGCGGTGCTCAGCCAAGCAACCCAAAGGGAAGGGGAGCCCCCCGAGGCCGCAGCACCATCCTCACCTGAGGGACACTGCCCCGGCGCTGCAGTGGCTTGGGGACACCGGTCCCCGGGGGACCGCGGGTGAGGCCGAGCCTGCCGCCATCCGCCCGCCGCCATCCTTGGTGTGACTTTGAAAGAGACGGCTTCGCCTAATCCCCGCCGTCGGCTGGCCCGCTTGGCCCCAGCACCGCACCAGGCAGGATCCGGCCCTTCCCTGCCACCCCCCTGCGCCCCGATGCCAATGCCGGTGGGTGTCGCATCTCACCCAGCCTGGTGGGGGTGGTGGTGGCAGCTTTGGGGGTGCCCCCTCGTCCCCATCCCCTTGCCTCCGCCCAAGGCCACTGCGGCAGCCCGGGGCCCGGGGCTGAGCCTGCCCCTCTGCGGAGCCGCCGCACCCCGGCTCATGACGTTGGGAGCTGCCGCATTGCGGATGCTGCCCCCCCCGGGCCCCCCCCCCAGCCCTGCTCCCGGCAGCCCCCTCCAAGGGCTCTGGCGGGCTCTGCCGCAAGGCCCGACACCTTTGGTATGGAGACATGGGGGTCCCCTGGTCCCCGAGCCCTGGTTTGGAGCCCAGCAGGGCAAAACCCTGTCCCCACTCCCAAAAGGCCACCGGCATCACCCAGGGATGCTCGTGGCACCAACAGCACCAAGATGGTGCTCAGCCACCACCTCTGCCACCCCAAGGGATGGGACCGCGGTGGCTGGGGGCCATGGCCACTGCTGATGGCTTCCCCATCGTGGGGTGTGGTGGGGCAGGTGCCTGCCTGTGCTCGACACCCCGATTCACGTGGTCGCGGGTCCCCCCTCTGTGGGCACCGCCAGTGGGTGGCTGGGGAGAGCCCGGGTGGGGACTGGGATGGGGATGGGAATGGGAACAAGGAGGGAAAGGAGACGGGGATAGGGACAAGGACAGGGATGGGGACCGAGACAGGGATGAAGATGGGAATGGGGTCAGAGATGGGAACGGGGAAGGAGACGGGAACGGGGAAGGAGACGGGAACGGGGAAGGAGACCAAGATGAAGATGAGAATGGAGACAGATGGGGATGGAGATGGGGACGGGGACAGGGATGTGGTCAAGGACAGTGACGAGGATGAGGATGGGGCTTGGGATGGGGCAGGGATGCAGATGGAGATGCAGACGGGGTCAGGGACAGCGACAGGAGCTGCCGTGTGCAGCCGGGAGCCCCGTTTCAGGGTTAAACTGGGTAGATTTGTGCCGCAGTGCTGGAGACACCCGCCATGGCCCCACCAGCTGCCCCAGCACCCAGGGGACCCACCCTCACCCCACAGCATCCCCCAGCCCAGGGCAGGACCCCACCCTGCGTCCTCTGACTGAGGTTTTGGTGTCCCAGGCAGGGCTGGGGACACGCCTGACTGTCCTGGGGGTCCCTCCACCCTCCGCAGCACTGAGCGGGGGCGGGGGGTGCGTGGGTGAGTACTTACCCTGGGGACTGGGGGGCACAGACACCCCCCACAAAGCAGCATCCCCCCATGTTGGGGGAGTCCCCCTCGGCCAGGCTTTCATTGCAGGCCCTATTTGGTGTCACCAGGGCTGCAAAGCGGCGACACGTCGCACTGTGGGGGGCGGGGGAAGCACCCCTGAACCCCAAAATAAACCCCCCCAGGCCGAGGGGTGGCTGTGGCTGTGGGTAAAGGGGCTGGACCCCCATTTCGTTGTCACCCACTTTGCCCTGGTGGGAAGCAATCGCTGCGACTCCTCGCGCCGACGGCAGGGGTTTGAGGGGGACCCCGGGAAGGATGGGGGGCGCTGGAAGATGGCGGGGGTGAAGGGGGCTCAGCCTGAGGAGGGCGGGGGACCTCATGTCTAGGAAAAGCGGGGAAAGCAGAGGACACGCCGGATCCTGCCTGGGAAGGGGGACCCGGGGAGAAGGGGACAGCCAAATGGGGGGGTCCCTGAGCCCCGGGGGGTCCCAACCGGCCCCGACCACCCCCACCACCACCCCCCACCCGCCTTCCGCTCCGGGGCCGAGGCGGCCGCACTTACCTCTGCTCCGGGCGCTGCCTCGGCTCCGGGCGGCCAAAGCGGGACCCGACGGGAGGGTCACCCCGGGGCTGGGAGGGGGGGGCGGGGGCGAAAGGACACGACAGACGGGGGGGCCCCAGCACCTCCCCGGGGGGTCCCCGCCGCCGCCCGCCGCCCCGGCGCTCGCCCAAGTGGCGGGGAGCGGCGGCGGCGGCGGCCTTAGCCCGGCCGGGGGGACCCCCCCTGCGGCTGCCAATTGGCCCAGGTGCCCCGGAAGGTGGAGCCGGGCCGGGCCGGGGGGGGCCGGGCTCACCTTGGGCCACCCCCCCACCCCCCCGGTACCCCACCCCCGGGGCCGCCCCGCCGGGGCTACCGGCCCGGCACCTTCCCCCCCGCTTCCTTCCTCCGCTCGCCGTTACCCCTTCGCCCACGCCGGGGGGCTGGTGGTGGGACCCCCCTCCCCGTGCCCCCCCCCAGCGCGGGGGAGGGGGGCCCTAAAAGGGCGGCGAGGATCGCCCCCCGCCCTTCCCTCTCCCATCCCTAACGGGGTGGGAGGCGGCGCCCGCCCATCCCCGCGGTGCCGGGGCGGGCGGCTCCGTCCCGGCGGCAGCGGGCAGGGACCGGGGCCGGGGCCGGGCGGGCTGAGCCCCAACCGGCGGCTCCTTCCCCTCGGGGGGGGATTTTTATAGCCGGGCCCGGCCCGCCCCGGGGCCGCCGTCGGGGCCGCTCACCGGCTGTCGGACACCGGACACCGGCGGGCGGCGGCAGCGCGGCCGCGCACCTGAGCCGCCCCGCCGCCGCCGATCCGGTTTCCCGCGCCCAAACCCCCCCGAAGGGGAGCGAGGGGACACGGGGGGGCGGGGGACGGGGACGGAAAACGATCCCGCCCCCCCCGCCCCGGACCGCAACTCGAGAGGAGCCGCCGCGGCCGCAGCTGCCGCCGCCCGCCCCGAGGGGACGTAGATGGGCGCCTGGGGGGGCGGCACAGCCCCGCTGCCGGTTGAATGGGGGGGGGGGGGGGGGGGGCACGGCTGGTGTGGCTGCTGCGGTGGGGGGCATGGTTGTCCCCAGGGTGAGGAAGGGGTCCCCCCGCTTCCCGCCGGCCCGGGGCCACGGGGATGGGCCACACCGGTGCATCCTCCCCTTACAGTTACACACAACCCCCCTACAATTACCTCCCCCCCACCCCCACCCCCCAAGTTAAATCTTCCCCCAAAATCACACACAAACACCCCCAATGCACATCCACGCAACCACACAGGTGCAAACCGTATATAAAAATAGAGAGAGAAAGATCCGGGGGGGGTGTCACTGCAGACCCCCCCCACCCCCCACCCCACACACACCCCCGAAAGTGCGCGTGCAGCACTGGGCTCCAGCTCGGCAAACCAGCCGGACCAGTTTGGGGCCAGGCTGCCCGCTGGGACTGGGATCGGGTTGCCGCAGGCCGCTGGGAAAGAGAGTGGGAGAAGCCGGTTGGTGCTTCCCGGATTTTTTTATGGCTGGTGTCAAACCCCCTGGGAAGTGAATTTTGGGGAGGAGAGTTGGGGGGGGGGGGGGGGGGGTGAGAATGGAAGAAGGGAGAAGGGGAGGAGGACAGGGCTGGTATGGGGGTGAGGGATGCTGCACATTGGGGTGACCCCATCCACGGTGGGGCTAAGCGTGGCCCCTGTGCTGGGGATGGGGTTGCATTTGGGATGCTGGTGTCTGTGGCACCCCAGGGTGGTGCTGGAGAAAGGATGGACCCTGGTTGTCCCCCAGGATGGTCACCTGGGATGGCCCCCAAGCAGGGACACACTCTGGATGGTGTCCAAGAGCCCAGGGTGTTCCCCAAGCAGGGAGGTACCCCAGATGGTTCCCAAGACCTGGAATGGTCCCCAAGACCCCAGGATGGTTGTCAGGCAAGGAGGCATCCTGGATGGTCCCCAGACCCTGGGATGGTCCCTGGGAACCCATGATGGTTGATGAGCAAGGAGGCAACCCAAATCATCCCCATGCCCCAGGATGGTCCCCAAGAGCCTGGGATGGTCCCTGAGACCCTGCAAAGGTCCCCAAGCAGGGACCCACCCTGGGTGGTCCCTAGATGCAAAGATTGTCCCAAGAGCCCAGGATGGTGCCTGAGATCTTGGGATGGTCCCCAAGCAGGGAGGCACCTTGGATGGTCCGCATGCCCAGAGAAGGTCCCTGAGGTCCTGGGATGGTGGTACCCAGGCAGGGAGGCACCTTGGATGGTCCCTGTGCCCAGGGATGATCCCCCAGACTCCAGGATTGTTCCCAAGCAGGGAGGCACCTTGGATGATCCCCAGGTGCAAGGATGGTCCCCAAAGAGCCCAGGATGGTCCTGCAGACCCCAGGATAGTTCTTGAAACTCTGAGATGATCCCCAAGAAAGGAAGCACTCCAGATGATCCCCAGAAGCCAGGGTGATCCCCAAGACCCCAGGATGGTCCCCAAGCAAGGAAGCACCTGGGATGGTCCCCGTGCCCAGGGAAGGCCCCTGAGATCCCAGGATGATCTCCAAGCCAGGAGGCACCTTGATGGCCTGCATGGTGCCAATCCAAGCACAGCGTGGGGCCCCTCAGCACTGGGCTCATCCCTCTCCCCAGCACCATCAATATTCCGGCTCCACAAAGCTACGGCCGAAATTTTGTCGAGGCCTCAGCCCATGTAAACTGAGCGGAGCAAATGGCTCTGTTTAAAAATTTACATCATCTTCTTTTGTTCCTCAATGGAATATTTAATGTGAATGGACCTGGAAGAGCCTCTGGAAAGGTGGAGGGGGGTCAGGCGAAGCCGCCCCACCGGCGCTGAGACCCAGCGGCGCTCAGTGTGGGGGCTCGGCCGGGGCCGGGTTTCTTTCCGCAGCTCTTCTCTGGGCTCAGATGGGGATGGAAACGATAATGCAATATTGATGCGGAGGGATGAGGGAACGCAACCGAAGTACATTAGCCGGGGAGCCCTCCCCGGCGTGTTTTACAGCGCTGGTGAGGCTGGTGTTGGCAAACCCCCCCTCCGTGAGATCCCAGCTTAAAATGGGGTTGAAGGTCAGGGATGGGGAGGTGATGGTCATCATTCATCCTGATGGGTATCACCCCAAGGTGGAATGTGCAGGGACGATCATCCCACCCCGGTGGGTTGAACCACCCCAGCTTTGTGAGGGATCTTGGTCTGGGGTGGGCGAGGGGTGCAGCTGCTCATCTCGGGAGAGGAAACCTGGGAGTGAAGGAGAGGAGTCTGGGACAAAAAGCTAAAAATTGGGAGGGAGCAACGTGGGGAGGAAGACTCCCCAGCTGCCCATGGGTCAAAATCACTGGTTATGGGGAAAACAGAGATATTTGTCAGCAAACACGCACTGAGCTGTGAATGTTCTCTGCAGGACCACTCCTGGTCACCTGGGATGTGGCAGGAGTGCCCAGGTCCTTCTTGGCCAAGGCCCATTTGGCAGCATGGCCACAGCTCCAGCTGCACCGTGCTCATGCTCCAGCTGGGCACGCACGTTTCCAGGCCGGCTGTGTTGGACTGGCACATCCAGTGCCGGCCTGAGCCAGCGCTTGGGGTCAGAATGAAGCGAAGAGGGAGCAAGACCCTTCCCCAAACCCTGGTCCCTCCTGCCTTCCCCAAGGGGCGCAGGAGGTCCAGGGGGGCCCCAGCCCCGCTGCGGGGGGCCAAGCACAGCCGTCTCCTGCTGGAGCATCATGCATTAGTAATGGCCACCGATCCACCGGCGCTGACGGCATTTCTTCCAGCTGGGAGGAACAATTCGGCCAGTAACTGGAGCCGGCACGGGGCAGGCGGAGCAGGCTCAGGTGTCCCCCATGGCCCTCGGGGTCACCGCAAGTGGCCCATCTCGATGGCCTCGTGGGGCTCAGAGGTGGACGTCCCCCCAGGGTTGGCAGCCTGGGCCAGGCTGCAGCGCTGGCACCCCTTGGGGTTGCATCCGGATGGGCGCGCAGCACCCCTCAGCTGGGGCAGGCCCCAGGGTCCTTTGGGTCCCCAAGGGGGATGGGAGCAATTTCTACAGTGGAAGGTCCTGGCAACCAGTGTGGGGACAAAGCCAGCAGGAGGGAATGCCCTGCTCACCCCACGGAACCAGAGCCCCAAGTGGCTCCCAGCTCTGTCACAGGGGCTGTACGGCTATGGGGATGGCACCCAGAGCTCTGTGATGAAGGCACCCAAAGCCCTGTGGGGATGTCACCCAGAGTCCTATGGGGATGGCAACCAGAGCCCCACAGGGATGTCACCCAGAGCCCCGTGGGGAAGGCACCCAGCGCCCTGTGAGATGGCAATCAGAGCCTGGGGGCCCCTTGGGCTCAAGGCTTTGCCCTCTGATGCCCTTCAGCATCGACACAGACAGGGCAGGGTGAGGCCTCTGGGTGCTCCCGGGAGCACCGAGCAGCACCCACCGCCAGCTACGGGTCCCTGTCCCCCTACGCCCACCCAGCACTGAGCCCCCCCAAGCAGCACCCACTTCCCCAGACCCCGTGGGAGCTCGGGCCGGGTCAAACCGAGCCCAAAACCGCCAGGGAGGGTGGTCGGACACCGGATGGCACTTGGTACCCAGGGGATGGTCGGGACAGAGCAGCGATGGGGCCGCTGCCCGGGGACAGGGAGGTGCCCAGGGAGGGCACCCAGCATCGGGCCCAGATCTGCCCTGTACTGGGCAGAGTGGGAGGCTACTGGTGTGGCACGGGGGCCACCTGCTGGGCAGAGGGGACAGTGCCACCCCCCAGCTGGCCCTAAAAGCCCCCCTAAAAGGGATGGGCACAGCAGGAGGGGACTGTCGGGGCTGTCCTCCCTTCCCTGCTCCCTCCTCCGGGCGAGGGGCAGAGGCCAGAGGACTGGTGGCCCTGGCAGGTGGCACTGGGACAGTGTGTCCCACCCCCTGCACCCAGCACCACTCGAAAGTGCTCAGGGCTGCCAGGCTGGGTGCTGGCAGCAGGTGGCACTGGCATGACATGGACCTGCCACCCTGTCCCCAAGATGGGTGACTAACAGCTCTGGCTGGCACAAGGGAAGCGTGGGGGGAGGTGGAGGAGGATGGAGAGGAAGGTCTTGCTCAGCTCCAACAAATTTGGGACAGCAACTGCAGAAAGTTAAACCAGGATGAGGACAAGCCACAGGCCAGGCTGTTGTCCCCCTTCCCTGGCCCATCGCCAGCCCTGAAATGCCAACTCGGGGGTCCTTGAACCACTCCTGGTCACATCCCTTGTATACGTTATCGCAATCCCCACATAACATTGAACCAGCAGGCAGTGTGATTACACAAGAACAGCCACCTCTGCCATAATTACTGGCCCAGGACACCGAACACTGCTCCCACGATGGCTGCAGCATCTCGAGCAGCGTTACCTGTAATGCCTTGTCCTGCTGCAAGAAGAGACCTTGAAAGAAATCCACCCAACGAGGCTGTGCAGATGGAGGGACTGGGAGGGATGGATGCCCTGTGGCTGCACTGATTCTTCACTTCCAGCAGAGACCCTAAAAATCAGCTTCGGTGCCATGACTGCAGCCGCTGGGCATGGAAGGACGTCAGACAGCCGCTTGCAAATAGCTAGAGAAGGAGCCAGCTACATCAAGCACTACCATCAGTATGTTGGCACATGCAACAGCTTCTGCTTCCACCTCCAGCAGATCACCTCCAGGCAGAAGATACCCTGGGAGGGCTTTGATCTGGCATAGATGGGCCATGAGTGAAGTCCTGGTGGGATGCAGAGTCAATGCCACAAGGTCCAGGGTCCTTCCTGCTAGCTCAAGCTCTCGGCGATCAAGCACCAGCCAAGCTTCAAGGTATATACATATTTTATTTTAAAAAAAGTTTACAGTTCTTTAATTATACATAACTATTGGAGAGATTATACTCTTAGAGAAGAGGCATTTTGTCAGGGTGGCAGATGTGCCCACTACCATCAACAATGCAAGAAAAAGAGGAGAAAAAAGAAAAATAAAAAATAAAAAGCCAATTCAAACAAAGGGCAAAACACCCCTGATCTCTTCAAGTATCACATGATAGGTACCAAACACAGGCTGTAAAATCATGGCCATTTCTCATGCTGCAAACACCCTTGCTAAAGTGCCAGCAGAACTTGGATGAGAAAAAGAGAAGCAAAAAATAAAAGAGAAAACTCAAGTACCTCCCAGCCTTCCTGACAGTCTGCGAGGAGGGTCCCTGCCGATGGATGACACGTGCCAGGCAGGGATGGATGGGAAGGGGAACCCTGTCTCCCCAGCATGTGTTAAGGGATGGGTAGACATGTAAAGAAGAGAGAGATGAGTTGGGGTTCAACCACAGACATGGTGGAGGCTGGCAGACAACAAGCCCATGCCATACCAGGCTGATGGCAAAGCTCGGCTCAAGCCTGTCCCCGCACCAGCATCTGCTGAACTGACCTGGGGCTCAGGAAAAACTCAGCACGGAGGGTCACTGACTGACCCCGAGGCACCAGGTGCCACCATCAAGGGACACGGCAACTCAGCTTTTCATCTCACACAAAATCCTCGATGGTACGAGGAGACATTACAGGAATAAAAGCCAAAGGTTGTTTCCAAACCAGCACCAAGGGGCTGGTGGCAAGTTTTGGTAGCAGGGAACTCAATCCAGGATCCATCACGGGCTGGCTGAGAAATTCCCATCATGCAGACAGAGCACAAGGTCACACCACTGTTTTCCGAAGAAAAAAAACATCCAAAAAACTCAAGATGACCCCGAAAAAAGAGAGCTATCTCGCTTCAGTGTGGCTCCACCTTTTCTTCCAGACTACGCAGGTGAGTTTTATTTACAAACTGTTTGGGAGGGAAGTTTCTTTTGGGAGAAGGAGGGAAATTTGGGGGGTAAAAAAAAAAAAAAAAAAAAAGTGAAAAATGATAGAGGGGAAGAACCAGAGAGGTGCAAAGGAGCCAGGAACAGGCTTTCCTGACCCACAGAGCAGACCCCAATCCAGCCTATCCCCTAGAAGCATCTTACATCCAGGACAGACATTTTTACACGCAGCATTTTGGTAGCCACGTTTTCCTCTGCCACTGGGCACAGTGCAAGCCTCTGTGCCGGGGCAGCGACCTTTGCCACAGCTCAGGAGTGTTGGGGAGAGCCGGACACGTTTTCGCAGCTCTAGAGCCATTGATCTGCCAGCCCGCACAGCTCAGACCAGCTCCACGAGCCCCGCAGTGTCCTCGCATCCAGGCCAGGAGCTGGCCCAGGCAAGCTGCAGCTTTACCGCTATTTTTTTTTTTCTTTTTGGAATCCCTGGTTAGCAGAATATGTTTCACGAAAGGAGGGGGGGAACATGCAAGTGGTCAGGTGCACTAAATCCATGTTAGGGGATGGTGTGACGGGGAAGAAAAACCTGGAATAGAAGGGGGTGAGGTAATTAGAACACTATTTTTATACAATATTGAAAAAATACAAATTTTTATTGTGATTTTTTTTTTTTGGTTTTTTTATCTTTTAAACTGATATCACCACCCAGCACTTACTCTACTCCTAAGTAGCACCTACAGTAAAGGTTATAGCACAAGCAAACTGCTAGGTCAGCAGGTAAGCAAGTTAAACAGTGCCAGCAAAACGTGGCCCCTCCCTCCCCAAAGTAATGAGAAAAACAGCGTGCTAGATAAGAGTTAAGTACACCATTACATGTTAAATAGTTAATATTACCCTTCCGACAAGCCACAAATGCTAGATAGAGAACTTCAGCACAGTCACTAGCCACAGCCCTAACATTACTGCTTTAAAATAAAAAGGGGGAAAAGGAGAGGAAAAACCTTTGCTTCATGCCCGTAATTAACATAAAGGAAATTCTTTATATATTTTTATTAAGGAAAATCATGCTAAAGCAAAGTGGTACTTTACGAGGTTTGTTTTGTTTTTTTCCCCAAAATAAAAAAAATAACTCGATTGTGCTTTATGAATTAGAAATAGGATTGTAACCTTCCAATCCCTATGACTCAAAACTTGGTGGCATTTCTAAAGAAAAAAAAAAACCCAACCAAACCAAAACCACCCAAATCTGGGAAAATGACAAATGTACCAGTCTGACATTCAAAACTCTGCTCGAGAGTTGCTCAGGGTGGGTTGATTCTTCCATGCACTGTCCTGTAGGCTGCACCACAAATTAAAATATCTTATCCAAACCTCTCCGAAACCCCAAAAGAATACAGCAGGTAACATCCACCTTCAAAAATTCCTCTTAGTCTGAATCTCCAATGCACAATTATCCAAATTCAAGTATACCGGCATCCCAGGTAGACATTTACTATATTAGGTTTCATAGCATCTGAACAAAACAAACAAAAATCTCAGCTTGCTGAAAGACACCAGGAGAAATCAAACATTTCAATTCAGAAGTATCCTGGGGGAAAAAAAAACCACCAAAAAACAAACAACAAAAAAAAAACCCAGAGCAGATTCACTTGCTTCCTCAATTGGTGCTTTTAGGCTTTTTTATTCATCTCAAATTTTTCTAGATCATACTCTTTGTTAACTTTTAAGAAATTTTAATCCTGTTGTACACACACAAGCAGATGGCTACCAAGCTGGTGCAGAAGGGGGAGGAAAAAAGGAAAATAAAATCAGCGCCGATGGATTCATGGACCACAGCCAATGGGCCAGTCTTCGTGGATCTGAAGCTCTCAGCAAGGCTAATCCATCTGGTCAGAGGACCCTCTTAGGAGATGGAGAGTGTTTGCGAGGTGTTTAACCATACTTCAAGCAACAGAAAAAAGCAAACTTGAAGCCATTAAAGGGCAGCAGTTTCAAAACTATGACAAAGTAAGAGTTTCACTTCACATGTGCTCCAGCTAAATCAAAGCACTGTTCAGAGAGCATCATTTGTGGTTTGTGTTTTTGTTGGTGGGGGGTTTTTTTTGGTTTTTTGTTTTGTTTTTTCCTCCCGAAAAGGGAACAGCTTGTAATCCAGACCAAGAAAGTGAATAACATCCAGATGAAGGCTTTCAAAAGTCCCAAAAGCAAACAGACCAGTGGTTGTCAGTCCTTACAGTTCAGAAGGGCAGGCAGGAGTCCACATACAAAAACGGACTTAAAATCCAAGTCAAATTTTTAAGCTTCAATGCTCTGAATAGCTCCATGCATTTGTATTGTTTATTTTTGTTTGTTTTTTTTTTTTTTTTTAAATGTGACTCCATGTAAAATACCATCAGCAAGGTTGACCTGAAGGAGCAGCTTTTATTCCACTGTCTGATCTACACGGTTAGTATATCATCCCCCAGATTTTATACTTTGAGAATATGCTGTTCCACGTTAGCATCCAAGGTGGTGTCTTTGGAAACATTGATAAGAAAGCAAACATCTTTTTGCTAACTCCCTACCTACCAGGGCAGCTGTTTTAGCTGACAGTTCAGTAGCACACAAGTTGACTTGGCCAAATGGAATCTGAATGCATGCATTCGGGCTGCATATTGCTACCAAAATGGAATGTGGGAATATGCTATGCACCTCGGGTTCGAGAAATGACCAAGAAAATCAAGATCTAAAGGGTGATACATATATCTCAATGCTATTATTCATAAAAACCTTGTTTAGTAATAAAAAAAATTGCTTTGTTTAAATATGAATATTATAGTCTGCTTCTCATGGTTAGGAAATTAGAGTCTCTCTGAAAAGCAGGTTGCCTCTTCTACTACAACTCCATGTCCTGAGCCTCATCTTCCGAGAAGTCAGACATGGAACTCTCAGATGAGCTGTCCCCGGTGCCTTCTTCCTGTTCTTTTAGTGCTTCTTCTGTTGCATATTTCTGAATGTATTCTGCATGTGACAGAAAAGACAAGACATATAAGCAGCATATATTCAACAGTCAGAGGATGACTGAACAACAACTAACAGCTGGTTGGGTCACGTCATGTTTGATAAGTCATATAGACTACTGTATTTCTCAGACCAAAAGCAGCATTGTCTAACAACATGTGAAAACAGCTGATGGAGATCTTAGAGACGTGCAAGACCCTTGAAAACAAGTACGATCCCAACGCTCCTATGCCAGCGTCACGCACAGTGTAGCTGGAAACAACCCAACTCTTCCCCTGTACGGTGTATCTCACTTAATAGGACAGGATTCAATTTACTGCCAAAATAGGAGCTACTGTGGTGACCTAGAGAACAAGCCTAAAAGCCATCAAGATGTCACTATGCAGCCTGACTTTATGAAATGAAGATCAGAGAGTTTAAACTGATAGGGCAGAACAACCATCAGTGAAGTCAAGCTGAGAGACAGACTAAACTCTGCATAAACAAAGTGTAAAAATGGATTGACAGAGAAAGTGGAGCAGAAATCTACTGCAGGAATAGCTGCACTTTTTTTTTTTTTTTTCCTTCTTCTAAATGAAAAGTAAAAGCTCCCTCCCCCAGCCCCAAAATAAACGTGGGTCTGCCCCAGGCTCTGTTTTCAAAGCACAACCCTTGCAACCTGCTTCACATCTAACAGCAGCCACAGGATTAGCTGAGAAGGACCCGCAGGGAGGAGGGCCACCGCACTGCAGGTCACTGACGGAAACAGTGTCTCACAGTGGGGTTCAAACCACACCAGCTCTAGGCACCCAGATCAACACTTTGAACTTCAGCCAGGAGCAAGCAGGAAGCTGTACAGCAAGCAAGAGAACTGGTTTACTGGGATTCCTGCAAGCAGGTTAAGGTAACCCCTGCCAACAGTGGCTTGTGTGGCTTCCACGGTCACCTCTGTGCAGAGGGACAGAGCAAAAAGGCAACACGAAGTGATTCTGATCAGTCAGACTGAGTCTGGCAATCCCCTCCCACCCTTTGTGGCTGCAGGAGACTCGCCTCGTGCAGTGTCCCCTCTGAGATCTGAGGAGGGGCGGGTGTCCCCAGCCGGCAGGCTACCTTGAACAGAGAAAGCCTATTCCTTACACACATGTAGGCATGCAGAGTGGAGCAGAGGTGAGCACTTGGCACAAAACTGGGCTAAAGAAGGGGTGCTCAGCCTCAACTTTAAGTCTTCCTGTTATTTATTGCCTCTTTTCCACCTCACGCTGAGAAAGCAGCTTCATCGGATGAAGTGGCGATGTAACCTCAGTATCCCAACAGCACAACCTCCACACTGCAGGTCAGGCACTTTGGGAAGGAGAGGGATGTGCTCATGTTGCCGTAGAGAAATTTCAGCTGTGAACTCGTTACCTTTCCGGATACGGAGGTACTAAAATACAACAAAGCCTCCTCCAAACAGCAGTATTAAAGACCCAAAGAAAGAGGGAACACCGCCATCCCTGTGTGCTCAAAGATGAGTCCCTGCGTGAAAACGTGAATGTCACATCCCAGTCCCAGCCCAACAGCCATCCCAAATGCATGCTCTTTAGTTCCTCCCAGGGAGTGAGGTCCACAAGGAGCATCTCTCCTCCAGGAGCACAGGTCACTGCTTTTTATTCCGTACTGTACTGGCAGACGGATGCACTGACAAAGCTGCAGGAGGACACATCTAACACCAGATAACCAAGTGCTACAGGCACAGGTTTTAAAGACTGTGCTTTGCAGAGCCTGGCTGTTCTTAAAGCCATCCCTCCTTCCCTCTGCACTTCCATCCCTCAGCCTACCGGAAGGGAAAATACTCGGCAAGAGGTCTGCATCATTGTGGGTTTTTTCCACGTTTCTAAACCTGACATAAGGACACAGAGCCCAAACACATTACTCTGGCTTCAGGAGTATAGCATGGACAGAGCAAACCAAAGCCAACGCTTCATGGAAGAGTTGCCAGGATGGAGCAGCTGGTGGCCTTGGCAGACCTGCTCCACCCTGGAAAAAACTGTGAGAGCTAGCTGGAAGGTACTTTGGAGTCTAGTGCGCTTCAGCTTCTCCATCTAATGACGCACGCAGCTTCAGTCTGACTGTTTAATATACATTATTAACCTGCTCACTCGGACTACAGAAGCAGCTGTTCAAATCTGTTTTACAAGAACTTGTTAAGAACTGATAAAGTATTGATGGCAGCTATGTAAACACTGGAAAGCATGGAGCACTCAAGGTCTCGGATTGCCTTCAGGCTGCAGCCCATGAATATCAACAGAAAAGCACCCTTGTGCTCCATCCTCAGGGCCTGGGCACTGAGAACCCCCTTCTTGAAAGGTGCTCACCCGTGTCACTGTGGAGCCCAGGTCCTGCCCGAGCACATCCCTTGCCTGTACCAGAGAACAGGAGTTGCAGCGAATGTGGCAGGGATCATCTGCCAAAAGAGACGGACACTGCCAAGTGAGATGAATTGGTGCGACAGACCTAATGGTTTAAAGATGAGAGAGACTAACTGAAAGAGGGACCCAAAAAAGCAGCGCGTCTTCACAGAATTTACACGGGAAGGTGGATTGGCAGATGACAAGCAGAGCTAAGGAGATGAGATGCTGACGTGACATATCCTTGTGGCGGCTACTCCCTTCCCATAGCGCTCCAAGAATGAATCTCCCTCTGGAAAAGGGGTGTTTACCCAGAGAAGTTGTTATTCCTTGCACAGTCCAGCAACTCATGTGCCTTTGCTGTAAGACTCTGGATGTCCTTGGATGACACAAGCATCCCCTTATTGGGAACCTTAGAAATACATTCCCTCTATGTTTACCCCAAACCCACCTAAACAAATGCTGTAGCTGCCTTGGGAGTCCCCAAACACAGCAGCCACAAACCAGTGACCATGGCAGGGAGAGGAGGCCAGCAGCACTTCTTCACTGACTGCTTCAAGTGCTCTCTGGGCCACTGGATATGTGGACATGGAAGCCACTGTTTCTTACTGTTGAGAAAGGCCTGCTTGAGCCTAAGTGAAAACACAACTTATAGAATCATAGAATGATCACAGGATCACAGAATGGTTTCAGTTGGGTTAAAGACCATCTAGTTCCACCCCCCCTGCCAGGTGCAGGGACACCTTCCACTAGACCAGGTTGCTCCCAGCCCCGTCCAGCCTGGCCTGGAACACTTCCAGGGATGGGGCAGCCACAGCTCCTCTGGGCAGCCTGTGCCAGCGCCTCGCCACCCTCACAGTAAAGAATTTCTTCCTAATATCTAATCTAAATCTGCCCTCTTTCAGTTTAAATCCATTACCTCTTGTCTTATGCTACAGGCCCTCGTAAAATGTCTGTCCCTATCTTTGAACAGCTTGAAGCATTTCAAACTTAAAATGCCACCTTCTATCCAGGAAAGCTACCAAGCTCCTGGGCTGGGTTTTTCTGAAGGTTTAATCTGGGAAAGGTCAAACTTCCAGGGAGCTTCTTTGCTGAACGTGGCATTGAACTTGGATCTACAGTCTACTAAGTGAAGAAAACTGAAACATCTAAATACTGACAAACCGCATTTCACAGTAGCCTGTTCAAGAAGGAAAGCCTCGATGCACCCATTCCTACCCAGGAAACATCGCTTTGATTCATCTAGTTTTTAAACCCTGGAGCAACAAGAATAAGCTGTGGTTATGCCCCATGGCTGGTATATGCCTGTGAGCCATACTGGCATTTCAAACGACTCTACTGGAACTTCAGGGCTGACACATGGGATGGGAGAACTGCTCCCAGAGGTATCCTCTGCTCCCAGCAAACACAGCTTGCCCTTCAGTACCCTTCAGCTGCTGTTACTCAACACTGCCACTCTCCTAAAAGAAGTTTTCATACTGGATCGACCAAAGAAAAAGAAAAAGCAGACCACACAGGAGTTAAGCACCAATTCCCAACAACTCAACACAACGAAATGTTGAGCCATTTTTGTGTGTCTGAAGCCCACCCCCTGGTGCTCTACCAGTGATCAGGCAAGACATCTCACCAAGGACAGCCAGGGAGATTTTAAAGGAGCACTTGGCTCTGCACTGTTGAACTAATTCATCTAGCTGAAAGCTCTAATGCTAAGAATCACAGTCTCCAGCTGTATATTGGTAATATTAATGGATATTTACAGTTTCACGATAAATCCTTACTTGTCTGGGTCTCATGCCAAGAATCACAGGAACTAAAAATCTCAAAGCCTATACCCATCTCTTCACTACCATCATGTCAAAGAACTGTTCTATGTACTCATAACTAAAAAAATGAAGAAAAGCAGCAATAAATTATGTATTTGCACTACTGAGTTTCCCAGAGTAGAGAAGCTGCTACAATCCATCGCATCAATTTTAACATGTCCAAGGCTATTTTTAAAAATGCTACAATATGAGGAATGACAGTGTTTAGCTCTGTATTATACTTGTCACGCAAGCCTGGGAAGAGACAGAAGAGGCAGGGCTCTTTGCTATATGGAACATGAGACACGTTGCAAGCACTTAAAACTCCTTCCATATCATCTTCACAGCCTGTACCTGGCTGTCAGGATGGAAACAAGGGAGCAGACTATCCCATTTAGCCTCCCTGAGGGAGGTCCTCAGATCTTCCTTGAAGCACCTGCTGTTGGCTAGTATTAAATTTATTTGCTTTTTTTCCAAGGGTGTATCTTTTTTTATTCCTGTTTCATTAAAGCATAAAGGACACCCAAAGCGTCCCTTGTGTTGGCTGGCCCTGGAGATTTTGTCTGACAAACCATTTTGCCTGGAAGCTTGTTCATATGAAAAAAACAAGACAATGGACTTCAGGATACTGAGCAGGCCAGATCTGCAGGGTAGTTCTTACAATCCTGTCATGCAGCTGTCAGAAGAGGCAAGCAAAGTGGGCTGAATAACTCAGTATTTAAATCACAGCTTTGCTTGGCCTCATTTGTAGTTCCACCCTCAAACAAAAATTGCAGCTGATGAAGAGTCATTTCACATCAGAACAAAGTGACTGGAGGTTTAAACACTCCAGAGTGACGTGGCAGAGCTGATGGAAGGACTCCACCACCAAATCCCACGTTTTTCTGGGATACCTACACTCTCCAAAACAAGTGAGTTTCACAACACTCCGTTAGGAAAGCTGCTACCCCACCTCACACCAGGAAGAATATTAGATTGTGCTGCTCACGGAGGCTCTCCTTGTTGAGCAGGCCTTGCAAACCTTTTTGGCAGGGCTCCCACAGACAAACAAGTTTTATGGTTATTCAGTAACAAAAGAAAAAAAATCAGGTGGTCACAGTCTCTTAAAATCTTAGTTGAAGACCAAATCTGGACCAAAGGCTGTAGATTTCCCACCACTAGATTAAATGCTGATTGCATTCACTGGATGAGGGGAGACGAGGGGAGAAATAAAGTCCGTGGCCTTCCCACAGGCTTGTCACATCAGGAAATGGTGTCCTGCTCCTGTCTGCAGGCAGCTCATTCCAGGGAAGGCAGAGAGCAAACTGAAAGCCCAATTCTTATTTTTTACCTTATTTTTTGTTTCCATGACTAATTAAATTTGTGCCTCACTAGCTTGCTAAGACAGTCCTATCGCCAGGCTTATCCAAAGTATTTGAAAGTCCTTAGTGGGAGTCTTCCCTGATCCCAAGGACATACTATTTCTCAGCCTTGTCTAACGTCCTTACAACCCTTCCAGGAGCAGACAAACCAGCACCCACCTACCCTCACCAGTCACTGTTAATGTTTAGTCTGGGCTCCCCCCGCTGAGTTACATGCCTGTGACCACATCCTGCTCACAATGATCACAGGATAAATCATTCCTTTCCTCTTTGAAGGCACCTTTGACACAAAGTTCATACCCTGCTCGGTCCTCTAAATTAAAATCCTCCAGTTCTTTCCCTCTCTCTTCTTAAGACACATCTTCAAGACTGTCTGCCCTTGTTACACCCTGCCAGACTTCACTAATTGGCCTGCAGCTTTCTTAAATGGAAGTCCCTGAAGCAGGGCACAGCACTAGTAAGCAGCAAGGAAGGATTACCTGGTATTTACCAGAAATTCCTGCTCTGTCACAGTACCAAAGTGCTTTCTGCAGCAGCATCACCAATTCCTTGATTGCTGCTCTAAGATCACTTTCCACGAGCTGCTAACACACCACCTTCTATCCAGTAATTGTGCAACTGGATGCTTCCATGTAAGTTTAGCACTTTTCCTTGTCCCTTCTTTGGTCACGCACCTTTTCTTCTGAATCGTTTCTCTGATCTCCCCACATTGTGTTAAAACCTAACCTAGTCTGCTTACAGCCTCCTTGCTTGGGGTCTGCTAATGATTTAAAACCCCTGCCCCACATACAGCATACACTGCAGCAGCAGTTCATCCACCCCTTACTTCAGATTATTTTTTTTCATCCACAGTTCATCCACCCCTTACTTCAGACTATTAAATACCCCCATTTAAAGTGGATGGGGCTCCTGTAATGTGAAGGGATGGGCGCTGACACACAGATGTGCAGCAAAAACAGCCCTCATTCCCCCAGGGTGGAATCACAGTAATGCCACTTATTCTGCACTATGTTATTTATGCCCTTACCTTTAATTTTCTGTTTGTACTCTTCTGGTCGGTGGAGGTACATGGCTGCAGCGTCACCATTTAGAGGATCTATAGGGTTAGGGTAGGCCAGCAGCTGGGGCAGGAACGATTCAAATATATTGGTGAGATCTGCAAGTGAAAGACACAGTTGTTCATGTCCACAGACCCAGAGTCAGTCTGATTAATCATCCTGCAAACACCGGCACTGAAACAGCAGCACAAAGCTTCAAGAGCAAATGCACTGAAAATCTGGGCACAAGTTAAAATAAAGGAATTGGCATCAGGGAAAGCACATATGCAGTTGATAAGAAAGCTGCTGCTGCTGCTGGAGGTATGCTGCAGCTCCTCAGCTAACTACACAAACCACTCAACATCCCAACAACGTAGACACAGGTATCTGTGGGTAAGCAAAGTGGAAGGACACAATTGTCTTGTTTCCCACTGAGGCTCAGCCCTGGCTTAAAGAAAAGGAAGAAAGAAAAACAGTGCTGTGCTTCATCCCTCACTGAATTCTTCTCCTACTTTTGCCTCCTTCTATTACCATCTTCAAATGTCTTATGCTCTGTGACTATATTGACGTATCCCAAGCACAAAGCATCTTCCAGAGCACTTTAGAGATGACTGTGTTAATAGAAAGAGCAACCAACAAGTCCCTCCTCCAACTCAAAACAATTTGCAGAATGTGAAGAGCTCACATTAACACCTTGGTGCCAGCTGGCATCTGTCACCAAATAATCCACAACAGGAAACATACTTCTGGTGCCGATGAGTAACTGTGGATACACGAAACCCTCTTCCCACATCCCTAAGACGACAAGTACCACACTTCAGCAGTGGGGGTGTTCAGAAACAAGCCCTGCGTCATCATTCCTCCTCAGGGCCTTCAGAAGGACCACGCACACCCACACAGAGCAGAGATTAAACCCCCAGTGCAGGGCAGCATGCCAGGTTTCGCTTTAGCCTCTGGAGAGCTGCTGAGAGAAGCAGACCAGCATTTGTTGCGTGAGGTTTTCTGTTGGGTTTTGTTTCTGGATATTCTACATGTCTTCTATCAGGATCCCCCTTTCCCCCCTAGTTAAAGGGAGTATCTCTTTCCTGGTGGCAGAGAAATCCTGCCTGTGGATGAGCATCACCAGTCCCCTCCAGCATGGATCAAAGTGGAGCTGTCAGAAGGGAAGCCCAACACTGCCTAGGACCCACCGTGTGAGCAGTTCAGCCATCTCAACCTGCCTCTACAGAAACAAGGCTGTGTGACTGTTCCTGAGGCCAGGCACAACCGAGCCTCACAGAGCTGCTGAATTCAACCAGATCTGACAGCAGGCAAGGATCTCTGACCCCTTAAAAGATTCATCAAAAATGGGTGGACAGGTAGGGGAAAGGTATCTCCAAGTGCTCTCCCTGTGCAAATGGTTACTCTGGCTCTGGGCTGCACCCACAGAAAACCAAGCTCTAACTCCACTGCCAGCAAATATACAGTCTGAGAAGAGCCATGCAGTAGGTCCAGGCAGATCTTCACCACTGCCCCATGTTACCAGCTCGACCGATTTCCTAATGGGTGTGTTTATTTCATCTTACTCAAGAGGATCTTACTCAAAAATAGATCTACATTCTGTCAGTTCTTCCCTCCTTCATCAACATGTCTGGGACATAGAGACACTGTGCTAGGACTACTTCAGTCACCCATTCAGCATAAACCCTGCTGAGCAGGAGGAAAAGCCATGGCTTTATATACTCAGGAGCATAGGGTTCATTATAGCTGCATCACCCAACTGCATAAAGTAATGACATTGTTGGAGCAAGTCCAGAGGAGGCCACGAAGATGATCAGAGGGCTGGAGCACCTCTCCTAGGCAGACAGGCTGGTAGAGCTGGGGCTGTTCAGCCTGGAGGAGAGAAGGCTCTGGGGAGACCTTAGAGCGGCCTTCCAGTACCTAAAGGGGCTGACAGGAAAGCTGCAGAGGGACTTCTTACAAGGGCCTGTAGTGACAGGACAAGGGAGAATGGTTTTAAACTGAAAGAGGGGAGATTTGGGTTAGATCTAAGTAAGAAATTCTTTACTGTGAGGGTGGTGAGGCACTGGCACAGGCTGCCCAGAGAAGCTGTGGCTGCCCCATCCCTGGAAGTGTTCCAGGCCAGGCTGGACTGGGAGCAACCTGGTCTAGTGGAAGGTGTCCCTGCCCCTGGCCAGGGGTTGGAACTAGACGGTCTTTAAAGTCACTTCCAACCCAAACCATTCTGTGATTCTGTGACTTCTAAGTGAAGGGGCAGAGACAACACTCTAGTGTCCTCCCTGCAGCTTCAAGGCATCCTGCAGCAAGGCAAAGGAGGTTTGCAATAAGATGACTGTCAAGTGATGCACTTTCTAATGTGAAGTTTCACCAGTTAGTGTGGAAGGTGCTCTGTACCTTCAAGTTGCCTCACACTTATTGCTGATACTGCAGGGAAAAATGCAGATTTTTGAAAGCTTGATGGTATTAATACACCACAAGCACGGTAAATACCAAGCTGTTTTTTCTTTACTTTGCAAGCAACAACAAAAATACAGCAGCACTCATTAGGAAACCTCTCACAGAAAGCCTTCTTATGAAATTGTTTGGAAACAGTGCAGAAACCCCACTGTGGCCGTCTGTGAGAGCATGCTGCAGAACAGGGTGGCTGTCCATGCATGGCTTCCAAAGCAGAATCCAGACTGCCAGAGCAGAAAACCAGCACCACTGTTACACTGGAGTAATTTTCTTTTGTCCAGCCATCCCCATGATCTGCAGGTGGCATTTAAGGCTGTGGAACAGCAGCACACACCGCACTGAGCTGGATTCTGCTACTGACTGAACCATGCAGGTTCATCCCCGGCGGAGGGCTTGGTTTACTAACACCGCTTTCACTCCTCCACCTTGCATCAGATCCTCCCAGGACACAAAAGCATCCTCTTCCTCCATTAGCAACACCACCTGGGTCATGGCTAAGCTGATCTCTCACAACAAAACCACGCGAAGCGTATGCCATGAACCTACTACATGAGGACTTAAGGTATTCTGATGAGGAGTAAAGTTCAATAAGTTGCTATAGCAATTTCCCACCCAGGATTCACCAAGTCTGGTTATTTCCTTACAAACTGGGCTTGCAAGGAAGGTGAAGTAGCTTGTCTCTCTAGCAACTGCTTCAAAGCTTCAACTTACATAGGTAAAATCAGTTTTTCATAGAAGAATGTGAACGATTTGATGTGTGCCCTCTCCTGAACACTCTTCCACAAAGCCTAATAGGAACAGCTAAAGAACGTCACATTTTTAAAATGGAGCCAGCTTAGACTAGATACTCAGCTGTATTCCTTTTAACAACTTCAGCTTTCCCTAAACACTATTTTAGCTGGTCTTCAGCTACCAGCTGATCATTTCGTATCTCTAAAAAGGGGAGTTATAGCCAGAAACAACCTAATGGGAAACCCAAGATGTTCTGCAGCAAGCAGCGCAAAGATGCAATAGCACCTCCCAGCCTGCAATGAAATGATGCTGCCATGATAAACAGGTACAGTTTCTGGTGCCAGCTTCTGCAGAAGTGAGATTGTAGCCTTGCACACAAAGAATACCAGCTTGAATGCATGCACAAAACGTGGATGGGGTAGCTGGAACTAGATTTCACTTTAGGTACAGACACTCCTCTCTTTCAATGCTGAATCATGGAAGGGTGCTGTTGTGCAGTAATGCCAAGCAATGGATTGAGCAATCCTTCGTGAGATTTATGAAATATTTTCACATCTTTAGTATAGAAATAGGTTACAAAAGTGTTTTCACATGAAAAAATTTTTCACATGATCTTGGCTCGCTGAGGAGTCTAAAACTTCAGCAAAAAAACCCCAACACCCCCCCCCCCCCCAAAAAAAAACCCAAAACAAAACCTCAAAACCAAAAGTTGGTCTAAGATCACCTGTCTCCAGCAAGCTGTGTTAACACACCAAATACCGATGTTCACGTGATCAGCTTTCAGGGAAATACCAAACTCACCATAGAGAGCTGTCCAAGTTTGATTGATTACATCTAGACATACAGTTCCTGACCTGAAACATATGGAAAGGATGGAATTAAACAGTCACACTCAAAAATACTCCGGGGATTTAATACAATCTAACACCTCCCTTCCCCTGCTCTGCCTCTGCCCCACTGCTTCAGATAAGCTATGATTTACCTCTACCTTGTGGCTAACAGAGGGACAGCCTTTAACTACATGAATCTTCATACTCTGCACAAAAGAAAGTAAATTGGAGCCTTTACTGAGTTAGTTGGTCCATATGGGTCTCTGCTGAAGAGACTGGAAGCATAGGTGGCTTCCCTTAACAAACCTTAACTAAAGGAAATGTGGCAAAACATGTTATTTTTTCAAGAGTTTTAGTATAGATGTGAACTTCAGCTAAAGAGGGAGCTATGGCTTAGCTGACACTGTTCCTTCTTTCTAGAAAGCCGGCATGATATCAATGAGGAGGGGAACTGGCAACCTTGAATTTTCTGTAAATCAAGCATTTTGCAATACAAAGACCACATCTGCAAGAAAGTCTGCAGCATGCAACTCTCTAGTCTTGCCCACAGCCTGACCCACTCCTGAAAGTTAACTTGCAAAATCTATGTCTATCACATCTCCCACTCTGGACTCTTAGATTGATGAAAGCATTATTCAACTCATCAGCATATTATTGTGAAGCCAAAATACAGTTAAAATTAGACAAACTCCTTAGAAGAAACACACACTAGGGATTTACTTACGCTTCGTCAATGTTGGGATGGAAAATTTTATTCATGAACCCTGCAAAGAGACAGACTGGTAAATACCAGAAAACAGCCAAAGATTTTTTCTGTTTTTTTCTTTTTTTTCTTTTTCTTTCTTTTTTTCTTTTTTTGTTTTTTACAAGACAAGCCTGGAATTTACTGAACAAGGACTAATCTGACTAGTTTCAAAGAAAACCCAGCCTGAGCTATATATAGCTATATAACCTTTAAAATACGCAGGCAACATTCTGACCCTAGGGTCCTTGTCCATTCCCTCAAAATTCAGCAAAACACTCTGCTTACAGTAAAGAACTGCCCATCAGCACAACAGAGCCCTCTTATCTGATGAAGTGTTTTTAAAAGCTGCAAGGATCTTTTGAATAAATACTAAACCAAAAACTTAAGTTCAACATTAAGATTAATTTTCTTTAATGTCTCAACAAAGATTTTTCTATGAACTTGAAGTTGCAACATTGTCTACATTTGTAAGCCATACAGGGGCAGACAGTGGTACAGAGAGCTGATACTTCAAGTTTTGCATCAACACAGCAATTCATTCATCAGTTGGTACCTCTGATCTCCTACAAGAGAAAACAGCTCAGATGCAAGGTCTAGAATGAGAGAGCTCATCATGGCTTTGTCCACATTTCAGACTTACAGATTTCAGAGTGCTTTCTTTCTTTGGACTTGCAAATTAAATTGTTAAGAAAAGATCCTGTGGTTTCAACAATTATGACATCACGGCAGAAGATGCCTCGCACTTTAAAGACTGTATCTGATAGCAGCAGCTAGAGGTAAGCTGCGGTTTCCAGCTGCCTACTTTAACCTCAAGTTCAAGACAGATGGCACCTCAAAAACACTCCCCTCCTCTCCCACAAATAGAGTTTATAAAACAAAAACATTAAAGGAATTATAACACACCATAGCCCATGTAGAAGTAAAGCACGTCCACCCCAAAAGCAAAGTTAAGTGTTTTGGATGATGGCTGTCAGTGGATGCAGAATCCAGCTTCCAAATTCTTCCCTTTCCTTTCAATAGGAGGAACTGAAACATCTGGGCATGGGACACGTCCTCAGCACAGAACAGACATGGAGCTGGGATAGAAAACTGGGTTTTCCAGTTATTTCACTGCCAAATGGATCGAGTATTCCATACTTCTGCTGGCTTGGCCAAATCATTTGGGATCTGCCCAGAAGGGCTACTGCAACCCTTGATCAGTCCCTGATTAAGCTGCTTCCAGATCTTAGCATGGTGGGTTTTTTTTCAGAACTTAATATAAAATCATCTTTCCTCTATTGTACTGCCATCCCGCAGCCTACAAACACTGCCCATGTGGGAGTCACACCTTTCTGCAATAAGCAAAAACCTACTTAAGCTAATAGCAACTATTTCTTCTGACAAAGGTCCATGTTTATAAAAATAGGTAGAGAAATTTAAATTTAGGTCTGAGATAGTGACTCAATCCATTAAAAAAGCTCCTTCCAGGACTCAAAACACACAGAAGTTTTATCTCCAAAGCAGCCTAAAAAGTGTAGAAACACATCACTGTTTACCGTTCAGCAAACTCCCTGCCTTCACCACCTTTACCCAGCCACTCCAGGCAAGACACTGCAGTAGTGCTAATGCACCATCTCTGCCCAAACAAGCAGCGATCACAATTTGAGTGACAGCATGGTTCCCATCTGGGGTAAGAGCTGACATATGGATTTAACTCCCTTTCTTTCCACGTATTATGACACAAATATAATTACATGTTTACTTGTACTGCTCAGATTTTGCATAAATACAACGCAAGGCTGAAACGATGCCCGAAGCCAGAACAGTCTCTAAAAGAAGATCCGACAACTGCATAAACAACTCCACGCTAACAAGTGTCTTTCAGGAATACCTTGCCATGATTTAGCTTGAAAAACTGAAGCAGACTTAAAAAGGGAAGCTGTAGTTCCATCAAATATTTATGTTATGGCAGCTCTCACAAGTTTAAATCAGGTCACGGAGCCATTATGCTGGCACTGGAGAACTGCAGCAAGCACCGATCCTGATCCTAAATCCCATCTCTCTCTCAGAAAGTGGGAGGGAGGAAAGAGTTTCTGATAAAGCATAATGGAAGAGAGGATGGGGGAAGACACCAGGTAGCAAGAATATGACAGTAACGTGTAGATCTGCTGAATTAAACACTCTCTGTTCTGGTATCTGGGACACAGACTGGCTCTCTTTAACCCAGACAGACAGAGGCATCCCTCTGCCTTCTCTTATTTTGGTTTTGATCTCACCTATCTCCTAGTACCTTTACCACAGCCACCTGCAGCTGGTTGGACCAGGCTGTGCTGCAGACCCACCTGTAAGGTTTTAGTTAGCTCTTCCTTCACACGCTTCAGCATTTAAGTTGCACTCTATATCCAGGGAGATGAGATTAAGTTGTCTGCTGAAGCAGGTCCTGTGCTAGAGATTTGTAATTCTTCCCTGTCATCTTTGCATTCACCCAGGCAAGAAACAATCCCTTCTTTCACATTGTCCCTGGTCTCAAGCTTACCAAATGAAACAGTTGTTCTTCAAGAAAGAACACAAACATCCTCTCCCTGCACTCCTCACTTCCTAGGTTGTTACCAGATCTTCTTGCAACTCTTCCAAGGTCCCCCTGGCTCACTTTCACAGACACAAACTGCCCAAGCCAAGAGCAGCTCTGTTCATATCTTTCTTTATCCTGACCCAGAAACAAGCTTAAACTATTATCTCCCCCTTCATTTTAAATGTAAAGTCTCCTGCAGTGATAAAGTGCTAACATTGCTCCAATAATACTGACTTGCTCTGTATTTATTTTTACAAATATAAAAGACAAAGCAAGCATAAATATCCACATAAAACTGAAATTCCAATTCAAAGAAGAACCCAGGAGTTAAAAACCCCTCCCAAGCCAACATAAACACTGGGGCAGGTTTACAACCAGAGTCTTGTACACAGCACACCTCAATTAATATACTGCACAGAACTCCAGGTGAGCACTCCATGAAGACTGCCAAGGAACAGGCTCTTGATTTTGGGTTCTCACCATGGCTCGGAGCACGGAGCCAAGGTCACAGCCTGAGTAGTCACGATTCTGTGTGCTGGACTGCCTGTAAATAATGTAACATTTCAAAAGAATATTCACACTGAACCCTGCAAAAGCCAATGCTTAGGAGGAATTTGAGCAGCGGAGTGGCTGCGGTCCACCCTTTCCATAGAGACACCGAGGCCTGGGATTGCTTTTGAAGGTAAAGCAGGACTGCATAAAATCTGTATGGACAAAAAGCTCTTGGGTGATAACAGAAAAAAGCCCCATACATCCACGAAGGAGTTACACAACAGAAATGGACACATCTGTTCCGATACTGGAAGATGCTGAGACCAATATGCAGACGCTGACCTTCAAAAATGCTGGTATTTCAGCAATAGCCCTGGAGTAATCACTCCTTGGGTTGACAAAAATCTTCGAAGAGAAGCACATTTTTAAATTAAAAATCAACTAACTGAAAGGTTGTCAATCTTCCTTGGTCCTGTAAACACAGGAACATTCATAAAGCTCCAGCAGCTGGACGTATTCCAGTACGAAATGAAGCTCTTTTGTTCTCTTACCGTGCTCACACACCAACCGTGGTTGGGTCTGAACATCCAGGGCACTGATTCACAGTTGGGTCAAAGCAGCCACTGACACCAATAGCTGAACATGCTCTCCAGGTGAGCAAAACCACAGCGGAGAAACAGGGAGAAATTTCAGACTTATGTTGATGTCAACGTTTCTCTTGAACAACTCCAGACTAAAGCTCCCAGGAAATGGCCAGAAGGCACTGTGAGAACCAACATGCTGTCGTGAGCTGCTTTGCCAGCAAATTCTCCTCCAAGAGGCAGAGCCCAAATACCTGGATAACGTGGTGAATATGGAGGACTCCCAAGACACCTCTCGGTGCTCTCTGGAGCCATTAGGCAGAAAGGTCCTGCAAGAGGTTGTTCCACATTGATTGTTCCCCTGTTGCTATGCCTACAGAGCTGGACAGTGATTTAGGAAGGGTCCCCTACCTTCATACAGCTCCTGTAGAATCACAGAATGGTATAGGTTGGAAGGGACCTTAAAGATCATCTAGTTCCAACCTCCCCTGCCATAGGCTGGGACACCTTCCACTAGACCAGGTTGCCTCATCTACCATTCTGGCAGAATAGACTCAAAACCTGGAGATAAGAGGGATCAAAAAACTGGGCTGGAGACTTCCTCATCACTCTTTCCACAGCTTCAGCTGCACAATACTGGCCTGCAGCAGCAGAAAGCTTTCTGCATTCCTCAGTGCTTCTCCTTCAAGTCAGTAACCTGCTGCAATCCAACGAGTGGTGATTCAAAAGGTGGCCCGTTGCTTATCTGAGCTCAAAGTACAGCCAGCTTAGCTGGTAGCTTGGGTGAGAAGTCCTCAAAAGACTTTTTCCCTGCACCACAGCTCTTCAAGCTGCGAGTCCTGCTAGCCCTGTGGAAGCACATGGGAAGGAGGAAAAGCACCATGCCAGCAAACACAGTGCATCTCATGCCTTCCAGCTTTGCGTCTTCTTGCTCAGCAGGGAGTCAGCTGCATGGCCGACCCACACCAGCGATAAATGCAAGAGAACTTCCCACCGGCTCTGGGGAACGTGCCAGAGTGGAGCTGGTTTATACCCACTTGCCCATCCCAAACTCACCACTGCTTGCCCACACGTCGGCTCTCTTCACTCATAAATAAAGCCAGCTGGACACTTCTCTATCTGAACAACTGTGACAGCAGATTCCTATCTGTGTACCGCCATGGTGCCAAACAGCCAACAGGACCAAGTGTACATAACCACGTCTGACTTCAGTGCAGCGAGACTGACAAGCCCCTAAGTTTTATTTTTAATGAGAGATTAAGGCCAGGAAACTGTTCAGGCTGCCTGGCTGGCGAGGTGGGAAGGTGGTTACAGTCTCTCTGAAGCAGGCAGGGCTGCACTGTGTTTTAAATACCACACCAAATCAACACGGCTTGGGCGACCACCCAAGGCTCGGGGCAGAACTACATGCACAGAGATCAGTACGTGAAAGAGCTTAGGTACAGCATAGAGAGGTCAAGAGCAGTGTTCTCCCTCTGCTTTTTTTAACCACTGGACAGCCTACCGAATGAAAAAAGATCTCCCAAGTACTCCTGCAGTGTTGCCAAAGAGCCAGACAAGATTAGTCTAAAACTAATGTTTACTACTTCCCCCACCCCAAACACCCCAAAGCCTGCAAGGGAACATGCATTTATTTATTTTACTTTTAAAACCACACTGCACTTATTTCAGAGACTACCTTCTTGTGTAACTGATCGCGAGCCTGCTATGCACCACAGGTTGAGAAACTGCGGTAGGAGATGGGGAAGAGGGCACAAGAGCAAGACCAGGAAGATCTCTGACCAGTCCTCAACTTCATACCTATTCCCCTCCGCAGACTAGGACAACTGGTTTAGTGAATGGCTGTTCCCCATTATAAGGGCACAGGATCTGCCCGCCTTGGAGGTATGCACCTTGTCCAGAGCTCTCAGGTCAGTAAGCTCTCATTGGCAAAGGCAAAGATTTCTTCTTTATGAAATTTGGAGGTCAGAAGCCCATTCAGTGCACTAACTACAGAGTCAAATGTAACACTGCGCACACACTGCACAGTTGTGGCGTGAAGTGCTGTGTAACATCAACTTGCTAACAGCAGAAGTAGAACAGTTTATATTACCATACTCAAATTCTAGTAGCTTTTCAAAACAATACCATAAATAAGCCTGTGACAACTTCACGAGGGAAGGATCAGGACAGGAATATATGACTGTAGCTGATGGAAAACAGCGGCAGAGCTATAAACTCTGGACCTCCTCCTCACAGTGGATTGCTGAGCGGTCCTTCTTGGAAGTGGAAAAGCAGCATCCACAAGCTTACAGACTGGTGCTAAGAGCAACAATCTCTGGAAAAACATGCAGAACTAGCACAAAGTAATTGCCCAGTATCAGTTCATCTCATTGCTTAGGTGCACCATCACCTGATGCCCAGGTTTCAGACACTGGCACAGAAGGCAGTGAATCTGTGCCACGTCAGGCTGAAAACACCTACCCCATTTTGTCAGTCTGTTCCCATTCTCTGATTGTAGCAGGGAATCTGCAGAGAGTACACAGTTGTGTGGAGTGGAGACAGGGATACAAATTACCCTTAGGTGTCTCGTCTTTCCCCTTAGACAAAGCTAAGTGTATTCGAAAGAACAAGCATTTTCACATCGCTTATAGGTCAGAATAAGGATCAACACACACAGGGAAGAGCAAGCTCAGAATGGTCACAGGCGATAAGTGACTCATGAAATTCTAAGTAGCAAAATGTAAGGCAATCCAGACAGGAGCTGAAAGTAAAAATAGCAGCTGCAGTTAAAAAGAAAAATTAAGCACAGGCCAGGAGAGATCTGTTAAATCCTGGCTGGAGCTAAACACTGCTTCATTCCTGTACTGGCTGCCACAACATCTCATTATATACATACACATACATATACGCACACACTTCCATATGTTTTGTGTACATACTAGGCATTTTGTTTTGCAAAACACTTAGGAGAAAGGTGAAATATAAATGCAAAATGTCTGCAGATAACTGGGCCAGAGATGGAAGGAAAATGAGAACTGTGTATAAATATGCAGAACTTGTTCAAGAAACTGCGGCTCTGAGCATATTGTACACAAACTTTGCAGCTGTGACATTTGATTATTAAGAAACCAGAGTGACTCAATGCCGGCCTAATATTTCTGCAGATTTTACCAATAAAATAAATGCCATGGTGCTTCCAGGTAAGGGCTCAGGCTCTAAGGTTTACATGTTTCTACTGCTCCTATCGTCTAAGTAGGACAGGACATTCACACTCTGCTTCCTCCCATGTTTATGGCATCAAAGAGCATTAATCTCCGGCTCTTGGCAGGCATATGGACTGATTAAAAACATACAAAATTTACACAAAGTGTTCTCGTGACTTGGGAGCTCAAAACAGTACTTCAAGTACTTCACAACTCCTCTTTGAAAAAGCAAGAACAGACGAGGCAGAAAGTTCCCCTGAAGATATTAAACCCCAGAGCGAAGGGAAAAGTAGTGAAGCAGTGCCAGCAGGGTTACTGAAATCATAAACAGCTCAAAAAGCATTGTCTAAGAGATAGCAAAAATGGAATGAGATATCTAGCAGGGGAGTGCTTTGGGTCCTCATAAGCATGCAGGGATATTTACATTAATTGAGAAAAGCATTAAGAGCAGCAGTATTCACTAGCTTCAGAAAGCAATTGGCTATTTTTCAGGAGTTGGTTTTGTTCTAACAAACTGCTCAAGTTCAGGAGGTTTGTTTCAACCCTGAAGATCTGGATATTTAGGGACCACGAGTGGAGTTAGTTCATCTTAATGGGAGCACTCAAGCCCAGAGCCAACATGACAGCCCTACATCTGGCTCTGTTTAGATTCATGTTCTTCTAGGATGCACATTTTCCTTTTCACTGTATGTTGTAAAGCTCTTGTTAGGAAAAATCACCCTGCATCAACATGGGATCTGTCTGCTTACACAGCAAAGACCAAGCAAGGAACAGGCAGTGCTAGAAATACTGGAAAGATACTGCAGGACATGATGAAACACCGGAAACTCTTCCAGGAACTGCTCCTTTCACATAGATCCCAGAGCGCTGTCCCTGGGGTGGCATCATTTAATAGACCACAGCAATAACTACCAACTTGAGAAGAGAGCTGTGGATGGGGCAAGGGAGCAAAGATTTGGCAGGAGAAGAGCCACCACGCTGAGCAAAGGCTTCTGCTAGGAGACCCTCAAAGGTGAAGAGGACCACCACTCATTTAGGGTTTAAGAAAAGGTCTGCACCTTTCCAGATGACAAACTGGAACGCACTTAAAAAACCTTTTCTATTCAGGTTTGTCAGTCGCACTTTAGAAGAGTTTTCATGTACCTTGTCCTCAGAGCCATGCTGGGATAAAAGCAATTTGAACAGATTAGAAAGCAACTATTAGCAGTCATTTTTTCAGAAGCGACTGTCTAGAACATATGGATATGCTTCAAACCATCATGTTATTTGCTGCAAAAAGCCCGTGCCATGTTCAAGACCACATTAAGATTTTCTAAGATGGAAAGAAAATTTTAGCCCACAGTACTAGAGGAACAAGGAAAGCTGCAAGGACTGCATTTTTGCTTTAAGCTTCAACATAGAAGTGTAATTTATTAAAGGAAAAGAAACTGCTGGATTCTATACTTTATACAAGCCAGTGACTTACACAGACAATTTGAACTCTGCATGTCATCACCACAGTAGAAGCTATGCAGTGCTGAGATCAGAAGGGCTGCAAACAAGCTACACGTGTGCTCGAGATGACCTTCTGTCCATTTACTGGCTCCATCATCTCTGAAATCCTTTACTTCCACCTCTTTTCAGATCACAGATTCCCTGCCAGTTCCTACCCCTGTGTTATCTAGCTGGCTGAGGACTGCTGGGTTAGGACACCCAAGCTCACTGGAACAGGCAGACCTGGGAGGGAACAGGTCTTATTTACAAGCTTGTGAATGCTCCCAGTTCTGCTGGGACAAAGGCTTGCTAAGGAGCTATCTGTAATGCCAAAACCAGTGGTATCAGGCACTGCACACCAAGTCTGCCTCTGAGAGCAGCGGCACAGAGATCAAGTTGGCCCAGAGGAAGGGGCTGAGACCTCACTCAGCCCTGGCTGTCCAGATAAGCTGGGCTGGGGCAGCAGAAATGAGAACCAGACAAAGAAAAACAAACCTCTTCCTGGAGCCAGTTGGGAGCTTCCCCAGGTCCTAGCACAGTTCTTGGTGCTTGCACTCCCCAGCACTTTCCTCCTTGCAGCAGAGCTGAGCCCTGCTTTGCTAAGCCAGGTCTCATCTAGCATCGACTGTTTATCCAACCTGAACCCTCAGCTGCACACTGCTTTGCCCAGGAAGTAACCTGCGCTTCCAGCAGCCCTCGCTCAGCAGACAGCAAGGCAAGACCTAGAGCAAGAGCCAGCCTTTTGGGGAGCTCAGTGAGAGAAGAGGTGGTTTTCAGCCACTCAAACAGAGACTTCGTAGGGCAAGGGAAGCATGCTAGAAGGTCTGATGAGCCTGGAATAAAATAGTCGCAACACAGCGGGTATAAGCAAGCTGACAGATGGAAAGCTGCTGTACTAAAAGGAAGACAGCAAAAGCAACATTAGAAGGGACAAAGCAACAGTGATTTGAGCAGAAAACTCCCGACAGACCCACCCACCCCGAGTTCACAAGGAGAAAAGCCATCCTTGTGGTGTCAGTTCTGAAAACACAGCTGGGCCAACTCTGATCCCAGGTTGCCTTTTAGTCCCACCTATCCCAGCCTGCACTAAACAGCCTCCAAGCCAAACCACCAAACCAAAAGGTCAATCCTACCAACTTCCATGCAATGAAGAAGAGCCTAAATACAGCACTATAAATATACAAGAGCCTGGCCAACGTTTAGCTACATTGGCTTCATAGGCTACTGGAAAGACTGTTTGTTTGTTTTAAGCCAGCAACCTTGATTTCTGATACACACAGGAAGAACATCGGGAGAAAAAAACAATCTTGAGTAGACTAGCACCAAAGCAATTAACAAGGAAACTGGGTTTTATATGCTGAGAGTTGACTGTAGCCAGCCCACATTTAAGACTGCCAACATGACAGTACCCTAATCTGCATCAGTTTGTGCCACTTAAAAAGCGGGGAGGGAAAAATGACTGGCACCAAATAATATACTGTGCATCTTGTAAAGAATCTCTAACCTAAGAGGTTTACAGCATGCTTCAGAGCTGACTCAAAAGGAAGGAGAAAAGGGTTTGAATCTGCAGTAATACTGCATTGTTACTCAGCTGTGGGCACATTTCCATGGTTCAGTTAAGGTTTCAACAGAAAAAAAGAAAGGTAAAGGACAGCATAAACCCAGCGTTGCTCTTTCCCAAAAGGCATGGTTCATGTTTGGAACTAGACAGATTATTTCTCTCACCAGAGAGGGGGAGAGAGAGAGAGAGAGTGAATCTTAAATAGATGGCACTCTTAGTGTAAGAGTCTATTTTAAGAAAGCAGCCAATACTTATCAACTCCAAATCAGGATGTTGATATTGGAAGGGACCCATCTCATCCAACCATAGTCAAGCTCTCCTTGAGCAGTCTTCTCCACTCCTTAGAGTCCTCCAGTGGCTAGAGCCACAAGCACACCCTTCTGATAGAGAAGCTCTATGTCACTGAGTTACCAGCACTTATTTCATAAGCCAGAACAGAGATGTTGGAACTTCATGCATCTGCTCCAGTTTTTCAAGCAATATTGGCTATTTTATTTATAGCTTAAGTGGTTGGAATAAAGTTAGGTACAAGAAGACATGTGAGTTAGATCACCGTTACCCGAGGACAAAGATAGGATGGATACAGTCTAAAGAACATTTCCTTATCAAAACTTCCTATTTGCTCTCCAAGTTTAAACAAACCTGACCAGTCTAACCAGCTGCATTTTTTTCTGGTGATAGGTCCCTACTTCTTTTCTTCCACATACGCATCACCTAGTCCAAGAGGACAGAGGCTTCAGCTCCTGCTTTTAGGTCTATCCACTTTAGGACAAGTGGTGCCAAAAGCCAGGCTCACCCCAAGACCATGAATATGCACTGTGGTCTTTGCTCTCCATTCCAAATGAGTAATTTTCTATAAACAGGCTCCACCACTCACTGTAGTATCCTGCACCTTACCCACGGATGGATATATTATTAAAAAAAATAAGCACATGGCAGAGAGACTCAGTTCATCAACACATGAACATGTGACCATATCACATTTCCAGCTTCTAGCCCTTCAGTCAAAAGGCCAAACTTCCTCTCTGCTTGGCATGTGGTATCTGGAAGTCTATGGTAAAATCATTCTGCAGATCTGAAGTAAAGATCCAATGATTGCACTGAGGGTTGGTTCAACTTCACCTCCAACATCTCTCCTGCATAAACAGTAACACAATTTTGACTGAAAGTGCTTATTGGTTACCTATAGACGGGGATTTGAAAGGGTATTTATCAGGAAGGTCGACTCTAACTTTCCATACTCCACCTTCATATGGTGCTGCAATGAAAGAAACACAGGTATTAGACACTTCATAACTCAGGAGAGAATAAACAGAACTATAGCATTAAGCAAAACACATCTTTGGAAGAATACTTAGCTCCATCAGAGGGTAAGATTTCATATCAAACCTCCTACAGTAAAAGCCTTTTTCCTGAGCTGCCCAACAAGAAATAGATGATTTTAACTGATACTGCAGAAGATCTCAACACAAAGACACAAGAGCCTTACTAGAAACAGAGACTTTGGAATAATCTACTTACCTTTAGAGATGTTACTAAATTAAGGCATGCTGGAGACCTGACTCGTGATCTAGCCACTAGAAAAGCAATCTTTATCATAAACTCTGCAAAAATTCAGATGACTGATGCAAAACTTATGAGTCAGGTCTAGAAAAGCTAAGGATCAACAAAAGCAGTAAGGAAGGCCATAGCAGAGGCCCTAGTTGTCTGAAGGCAGTATCCAGCTCTGCTCAGCTCCAAGGGAGGTGGTTCATCTGCATCAATGCTCACAGTTCTATTTCTCCCCACCCTTGAGGGAGCAGCCTCCAAACACTGCTACCCTTTGATTTCTCATCCTCACTTAGATTTGCTCATCTTTTCCTTCCACTCCAGAAGAATGTGTCATTTCACTGTTCCCCACTATAAGTCATTAGTTTGTTTTTATAGAAGGGCTGGGTCATATACTTACTTCCTTGTGGTCCGTAAAACTTCACAACAAATTCATTGAGTCCTCCTAAGATTGTGACTTCGTGTTTGCTCTCAATACTGATATATCAAGTAAAGGAAAACATTTAGTCCAGAAAACAAAATGCATTTACTCAGATAGGGGTAACTTCCTAGGAGCCTGTCAAACCAAATAGTTTAAAGCCAAATACTCAAAATATCCTGTGACATGGCATTTAAGTATCCTGACACATCTAAGTGACCATACTACATGTTAGTAAAAGCCAGTTCTACACTGGAGAATCCCTTTCCCTGCACTGAGTAATGTTGAGATGATGCCTCCCTTCCCTTCAGAGCTGTGTTTTCCATCTACTTCTGCACAGCATAAGCTCTGATTTAAGAAAACGCCAAATCTGTATCAGCAACGTATTTGGAAACATATTCAGGCTGTGGAGGGGAGCTAAAAATCTGGGAACAGCAACTGCTCCCAAGTGTCACTGCACACAGACATGAACCTCCAGGGACAAGGCTGGGAGGTGAGGCCAGGACTAGGAGAGACCTCTCTCCTTCCCAGCGCTCAGGAGATGAGCCACAAAACAGAAAAGTCACCCTTGCCAACCACTCACATTAAATGTTTACTCTCCTGCCCAGATCAGAGGAGCAGAGCTCGCTCCAGTCCCTGCTCTGACAAATGCAGGAGTTGATGAATTCAATCCTCCTTGGCTGCCTTAGGCGCTGTCAGATGGCCTCCCACAGCTACGATGCAAATTACGGCAATCTCATGTTAATTTGACTTGCAAGACCAAAAAACTCTGTGCCTTTGGAGAGATGGCAGAAGGGCGAGATTATGAGGCACTGTTACAGTGTGAAAAGAACAACTGTATTTCTCAACATTTAAAGGAAAGAATCAAAGCACCAGCGCTTTGGGAAGAAGGGAATACAACAGAAAGGCAAGAAATCTTCATTTCAAGTAAGGCTCAGTTAAGACAATTAACAGTGATGTTTCAGCACCCAAGCTTGCTGAAGAATTTGGCTATAAATCAGGGTTAATGGATTGTGAATAATATCCTACAGCAATTACCTTTAATCAATAATCTTAATATGAATTACAAGGGAAGCATCAGAAAAAAACAGAGCAGGCGAAAAATCAAAGGTTTGTCCCCACCTGAACTTCAGGCTGCTTCAGCTCTGTACCACAGAGGCTGCCCCCGTTTGTAGGAAGGGGACAATAGCGCAGAATATCTAATATAAGATCCTTAACATCACAGCAGCAAGCCTAGCAGAAATGCTCAGGCTAAGAGAAACTGAAGCCAGGTTCCCTTTCACAACAAAGATTTTTTCACTCTGATGCAAAAGGTTTTCTGCTTTCAAGGCACAAAATTTGCCCAGGAAGCTCTCCATATTGCAGCAATTATGCAGACCCCCTCACACCTTCATGACACTGAGGAACAGGCACCCATATGTCTGGGCGCACACATACCTGATCCACCAGGAACGGTAACTGCCTGAGACCTACCACCAGAAACAATTCTCTGCTCAGATTAACCTCACATTACCATCTACCTTAGATGCGTCACAAACTAAGAGAAGAGGCTCCTGTATTCAGAAGTGCCAATTCAATCCCAGCAGTCTGTGTGTGTACTTGTATACGCAGGAGATGCAAGTCCCATCTGCAGGGTCCATCAGGATTTATTACAGTTCCTCAAGAACAATGCCTCCCAGATTGGACAGAGTTTTCCCACAGTGCCAGCTCCAAAAGACTTTGGATGCAATAACCTTCTTCCCTTCATTCTCATGGGGAGGGAAAAAAGTTTACAGCGGTTTGTTTTGGCTCAAGAGTTTTCTTGGTTCAGCATAAGCTGCTCTGCCCTACAGTTAAATGGCAAGTAGCTCACTGCACCTGGCAGTCACCCAAGACCAGCTCACAAAGGGCAGATCGATGCCTAACTGCCCCAAATGCAAGTGACTTTGCTGCTAAAAGCCAGTGGGCATCCCTGGGAAAAGTTACATCCCTACAGGTTTGCGGAGAGTAGCTTAGCATCGAGGTACTGCAATTTGCTTCAGACCTGATGCTAAGGGACACTCACCACCAGATCTTTTCACATCACCCATTACCCTGACAGTAAGTTTTTAAATATAAGCTCGATGGAGTTTAAGTTCCTTTGAAAATGCATGCACTCGTCTAACCTAGTCCAGGTTCAGAAACAGGCTCTTACACAAACCCACCATGTACTATGATGCCCCTGAGTGAAATGTTTAATACTGAAGTATGTTAACACTTACAGCAGCTTCGCAGATCAGGTTAAATACAAATGGTTTTACTTACGACTAAATCAAGTACCGCTTAATAAAAAACAGCTCTCCCAGCCTGATCTTCAGAGTGAGCTCCTGAGCAGCTGCAGCTTATATGCTCTTCGGCTCAGCAAGTTAATACCAACCATAAATTAAAGCAGAGCTTTCTGCAGTCAAGACTCAGTCCTAGCATTCCCAAGTTCAAAAACAACTATTAGTAAGCAGTGCCATATTTGAGTGTTTTTCCTGTTATAGCAAGGACCTAAAAAGTCCACCAAGTGAGTTAGGTTCATGAAAAGGATACATACTGGGATGCAGATGCAGAGTTTGGGAACAACCACTTCACTTATTAACATGATACCATAGTTTGAAGACAGACTGAAAGCACAGCAGATTTCAGCAAGAAAGCCCTTGTATCAACATAGGGGAAATCTCTAGAAATGCATTAGCAGAACTGAGGAAGCTGAGGAAGCCCTCTTTCCTGGCCATGAGGTGAATTCCACATGAGCTCTCACTTTCTAACACAAGTGGGGTGAACCAGCTTTCCTTTCCCTTTCCCACCAAGTTTTTTCTGAAGGTAGAGAAACCCAGGAATTTGGAACCTCAAAATCTCACTAACAAAATGATTGAGAGCACTAACGACAGAAGCGCATGGAGCAATTACAGAAAGAACATTTACACCCTATGAGATCTTTCCGCCTCCAGGAAGTCTTCAGAAAAGGAAACATTAACTGCATAAGCTTGGGACTTCAGGAAGACCAGGAACCCAAGGCAGACCTGAAGGCTTCTCAGTCTCAGGGAGTCTACCAGGGAGCCCTGTAGCTGCACAGGGGAAAAGCACAGGGGAAGAGCAGAAGAGACCTGACACATTTGGAGGACAGTCTGGACCACATTCCCAAAGAAAACTGTATGATGGCTCATGGCAATGTATCTCAGAGTAAAGAACACGGGCTCAGACCCAACTATTTTCTCAGCTCAGATTTTTTCCATAAGGCAAAAACCTTACAACCAAATCCCAAATGAATCCTGTTCCAAACAATGCTATCAATTAATCAGCTGTCTCAGATCCAAAAAAGAGTTGCCAGTCTGGAGACCCGCAAGACTTAAGGAACCCAGCTGTGCCTAGGGCACAACGAACCTCCCCTTTCACATTCAGAGCTAGACAGGGCCTGGTGCTGGATCCTGCAGGCAGCTCCCTGGAAGGAGAAATGCTCCAGGTCTTCAGTAAACTGAGTACAGCTTCAGGAAGCCCCAGGAAAAAAGCATCAAGAATTTGGAGCATGATTTCCACAATCAGCATGACCAGACTGTTCACAGCAACTCTCCCCGCCCCATTTTTCCCAGGGTAGCTACATTTGTGTCCAGGATTCCCATCCACCTCTTTCATCAGCTACTGACGTAAAGCTGTGCAGAAAGCACACCTGTAAGCGCTCAGGAGATCAAACACGCAGTCAGCATTTATGGAGAAGACCAAAACCCCCTCACCTTGTTTTAGTCTGCTCTGTCCAGATGAATTCCTCTATGCCCACACTCTCTCACACTTTTCATTATTCAGGTTTACAGAAAGAGAACAAGCAGTTAATGGATAAAGACTTCTAACATTCTCGATTCTAGTGGCAATCCAAAGACTTTTGAATTCTCAATTCTAGTGGCAATCCAGTGGTTCATACTGGTACAAGCAGTCTGCCTTGTTTCCACAGCAGGGCACACGGCTACACAGTGTCTATTGAGGGTCAAGATTACAGAGCTACAAAACCGACCTGTAACACATCACATCCACTAAAATGTTTAACAAAAGTACAACCAAATCCCTTTCAAGACTCTCAGCTTGCTACTACTAGTCTAGGTGACTTATGGCCCTGCTGCTTTTATCTCCTTATCATCTCAGTATACTAATTTGACTTTGTGTCAAACATAGCCACTGTAAAAGTCTAAAGAAAAGAGCAAAATCCGGATACAAATCAGGTTTCTAACAGATCAGAAGTTCAAAAGCTTTACCTTAAGATGATAGAAACTAGAAGGGAGTCCTGAGGACCTGAAGATAAATTACCTTAGTCCAAACGCTATTAAAGAGAATTTTAATGACAGTTAAGTGTTGAAAATATTTAGATGGTGATACGGAAAGCAGGCTTATTTTCAAATATCAGTTTAGAAGGGGTTGCTAGGAGAGAGACAGAAGGGAATTTTTCTGCAGCTGATTACAGACTCCCTATATAGTGCCTGAAATGTGCCAGAAGCGCAAAGGCCAACCGTGCCACGTATTAGCATTACAGTAACATCCACAGCCCCCTATCAAGATCAAGGCTCTATTGTTCAGGGTTGAGCTTGTAGGAAATTGTTTCTTCAGTCAGAATGAAAAGTGATTTAAAGCATTTTGCCTATTCTGTGTCGGGACAAAAAAAACACACAAAACCTTTCAAATCTGGAGAGTGAGAGACTGCCCAGCCATCAGTCAGAAATAGACTGGCCACTGTGGATTTGCCTGTTCCAAGGTCGAGTTCCCATTCCCTCATCCTGGTGTGGGGCCACCCACCATCGTAGGATTGGATCTCCCCTGCAGTAATAAAAAAGAAATTTGTTAGGATCTGACTTCGCACCCAGATCTCCCAAAATCCCAGATGAACATCACAGCCAACAGATGGCTAGTCTGTTTGCAGGGTTGAGTGGCTTTTTCCTGGCAAACATTTAGCCTGAAAAAAAACCCCCTTCATTAAGTTTCTTTAAAATTAACATAAGTTATAAGCTTGGGTAAATCAGTTTTCCAGCTAAAAATATTTCACTGAAAATATTTTTGCAAGCATAGTGACACAAATGGCCATAAGCAGCCTGCCCCAAAGAGGCAGACAAAGCAGAGAGCTGGAATGCCCCAGGGAAAAATAAAGTTGTATATTTATCTACGTATTATCAATACAAGTTGCAGATAGGTCAATGGGGTCATTACCAGAAAGCAAGTCATGGCCTTCTAAGGATCTCTGCCATGTCTTCTCTTACTTACAGAGACTTGTCTACAGCTATCTTTCCAGGTAAAGGATCTCACCAGAGAAGATACTCTGAATTTGAGGGGAAAAAAACTTAAGACCACACCTATGTACATTTAAAAAAACAGAAAACACCCAGCTCTGCCACCTAAGCAGTTGAGAACCCATCTTTTGAGAAAATAACTTGCCATATTTTGTGACAAAGGGTGTTTTAAAAATGAGATTAATACAGTTGATTTGTTCCTTCATGAAGAGTTTTGCAGGCAGTGAGTGCCACTACACCACACGTAATGGAAGTGCAGCCACTCCAGCTGCTTGTGGTACAGAAAGTACCGCACTGCTTGTTTGAAGCATCAGAGGTGTGAATTCTTAAGTATTTGCAAGCAGAATTTTGCAACATAAATAGCCTCTAATATCGGGACCGATCGTTACTCATGTTTATTTTCTTACAAAGACAAATGAGTTCCACTCTAAGAAACACTTACACAACCTGCAGTTACCTATAAGGAGCCCTATGATTTAGCAGCATTACCAGTTACACTGACGCGTGGGCAGCAAAAGGGCAAGTTCAGCTCAGCTGCCTCCCTACCTCCAAGCCTTCATAAGCTGCCTTGCCTGCTCTAAACTCCCTGCCTTTATTTGACACAAGTTACCCGAGGTGCCAGTTGTGCACGTGAAACCACAGCCAACATTAGGACTTTGATGCTTTAAGCATCAGGAGTATTCTTACTTTCCCCAAGTAAAACTTGCATTTAACTTTCTTTACACTTCTGTGTCTATCTCTGCAGCACACCAGAAGAAAGGACACTTAGAAGCAAAAAACATTGTAAAGGAAAAAAAGCTCTTGTGATTTCTTTGAGCAGCAAGAGGCAAATTTAGTCATCCTGTTTGTAGCAAACTTCTTGAGAACTCCAGGCTAAACCCATTCAGATTATTCAAATCCATCACTTTTCCTCCAAGCTAGTTATTCTCGTTGCCACAGGGCACCGCTCACAGTTTCCAGCTTCAAGCAAAGGGGTTTTCTAGCACCAACTGTGTTGCACAGTTTCTGGTGTCTGTATCTACAGCCCCATGGTCTGTACCAGCCCCCAAAAGGGAAGACACCACTGGGGCAATCTGCGGTTTATCTTCACATACCTGGGGCAAATCTCAATCTCCCTTTGTCTGAACTGGGCTTGCCCAGGAATCTCGGTTTTGGAAGACACAAAACTCACTTAAATCCTACAAGATAAATAGAAGGAGGACAGCAGGTCACTTCCAGACAGTCATAGAAAGCTCTGAAGACAACCAGCTTTCCCATCCCTTGACCCTCCTTACTGCTGTGACAAGTGAACTGGGGACAGCATTACACAGAAGTGGTTTCACTTGTTGCAAGATGACGGCCACTTATGATCGCAGCCAAATATGCTCTGGAAGCGAGGGAACAGTAAATGAGTAACTGAACAGCAACCTGCACTTGGTTGCTGCGTTTTTATTTTACTGCATGCAAGCATTTTCTTGTTAGAAATGCAGTTTTGCTTTAAAAAAACCCCACCTTACCTCTTCTTTACCAGATTTTAACAAACTGAAATGAAAAATCACACAAGAGGATTCTTAAGTTGTTCTGCATGCACCCTTCACAATTTCACATCAAGGACAGCAAATTTGCCCAAGATAAACACCCTAGTCACCAGCAACCCATCAAAAGGCACTTTCCTAGTACAGCCATATGCACTGAAAGGCACCTTGCGGGTGCGATCAGGGTTTCTGGGAGAAGGACCTGCTGCTCCAGCAAACCCTCCAGTCTGGCTTGCTTTCTTTGGAGCTCTCGATGATTTATGTCTGGCCGTTCTCCATTTAACTTTGTGCCAAGAAACTGGAGTAATAAGGAAAAGGTAGAAGGAAAAGCCAGCCTTCCCCAGAAGACACTTTGCATACAAGTTGCCTGCTATAAGCCAATTAGAAACTCAAGTCAGCATTTTTCCTACACTCCAGGCTTCAAACCTGGTCTTCCCTCACCAGAAGCAAAGGGAACCACCACAAGAAGACAACAAGGTATATCTCATACCACATTGGATTGAGTAATACTGCCCTTTTCCTTCAGGAAACAAATTAATTCATTCCCCCCCCCACCAGCTCTGTGCTGTTCCCTGGAAAAGTTTCAGCTTGTTTAGAAAAAGAAAAGAGCAGACAATACATATGGGTTGGGTTTTTTTGCCACAGAGAAAACAGATTGGAATAAACTTGTTTAAAACTGCATTCTCAAGCTTGCACTGGATGGGTCAACATTTGATTGCAGCAGTGGCACCAAAAGCTCCTTCACAATCACGTTAGACAGGAACACAATCAGCATCATTTTGACAGCAGGTAACGAGCGCCGTAGCTAAACTCCAGTTTTGTGGTGCTGATTACTGTGCAATTCATTTGCATTTACAGACAAGAAAGAACACCACATGTACAAGCATCAGGCCCCCGCTTTTCGTTATCATTAGCCCCCACACATATCGTTGTTAGCCAAGTGCAATTCAGGATGAGAACACGTATGGGCCCAGGGTGACACCTTCTGATTTGCATGGCAGCACAGCTTTACTTGCAAGATGACTATGTTTTGGTGCTATGCGTGGTGCTGGCCAGTCCCAGGAGCAGCACGTTGGAAGGAAACGGCTTGAAATCACTTAAAACCACAACCTACACAAGGGTTGCTGAGGTGCTGCTTGAGAAAGGCAGGGAGATGTATTAGTCAAGGTGAGAAGAAGCTGGCACACAAGAGTTTTAAATGTGAAAGGAAAGGACTAGACTTGAAGAAGGGGAGTTGGAATAAAATTGTGATCAGTACAGCTTAAGTGATGTTCCTGTGCGCGACCATAACACAGTATAGTGTTGCCTCCACTAGCACAATTTCTTTGAACCTCGGTAAAAGAGGACACACTAAGATGCATGAGAATTTAAATACAATTAGTCTGTAATTATAAGCAACTGTCAGTTAGCAAACTCCTTAAATGGATCCTAGCTGGAGACAACTGCACAGCTGAGGAAGGCATCCTACCAGAAAGGACTGGCAAGGAAGACAATGTACAGAGCTATGATGCAGGAGCACAAGGCCTTCGGCTTCTCTGGGATAACCGGAGAGGTGAAAATATCCTCATGATATGATCGCACTGGCCTCCTCTGACCTGCTGCTTGACCCTCCCGGAAGAGTTCAATACAAGCTGCTCACCTGGCGTGAACAAGGTGGAAGTACCCAGGAACCTTGTGCTTTCAGCCAGCCACCAAGCCAGAAGCCACAGAATTCACTACACTAACATTTCAAGTCAGTCACGGGGAAAACCAGAGTCACATCCAGAAGCATCAAAGACGACAGCAGTAGTAGTTTACATGGCCATACATCTGTCTCTAAGCTAAACCACTAGATACGATATTTGCATTGCTACAGCTTCCATCAAGAGAAGTTTGTTACCATGGTGACTGTACATACTGGTGGGAATGGAGTATTTAATGTACGAATAATAAACTTCTCAAGCAAGTGAGAAATTTCAAGTGTGTTTTAAATGAAATATCAGAAGGAGAAAATACATTTCTTTTCCCAGCTGCACTGGGTACAATTGATTTCCTCTTTGTGAGGATTCAAGAAGTGCTGAAATGCTTCTGAAAGAGAAACCATGGTTGTAAAACCACAGAATTGAGAGCATGACCCCAAACATATGCTAGACCTGACACCAAGCCTAAGATTTAACTGGGTTTTGGGGGCTGTGCCCCACTTGTTTTACAAGAACGTACCAAGTCTGTTAAAAGCAAAATGTTTTTCATGTGTTCATGCAGTTGGAATGCTCCACTAATTTAGACTTCCCAAAACCATGTATTATTTTAAGATGCAGCCTTTCCCCTCAAGTTTTGTTTTAGGTTTCTTGTAGACTTTACTGAAATGTGGGGGTTTTTTTCACTCCAAGAAACCTAGAGAGTCATTTAGAAACTGCAGGCATGTTGAGCCACCTCAGCAACTGCAACATAAAACCCAGAACATACAACCAACCATCTCCTCAGGCTGTAAAGCCCTTGGGACAAGACATGTTTGTAGTCAAAGCAGACAGATGCAGAGGAGGTCAGCAGCTGAGCTCTGGCAAAAGTTTTTGTTTAGGAAAACACCTAGAAGTATCTTAAGTTCTCAATTTAAAACCAGATAAATAATTTAACGGGAGGAAGGAGAAAGTGTCAAAGCAAGTATTTTCATTCTGCTAAATTCAGTTGCATTCTGTTGAACATAAGCTTCATTTTAACATGCATGCTTAAATTTAACATGCAGCAGTTACCAGTTATGGAACCGAGACCCCATCCTCTTTGCTCCCCTTTAGCAGGATCTTTTCTTGCCTGCAAGGGATGCCAAATTGGGCCACAGAGACTCACTGAGGGGATGCTGATACACTGCATTGGCTTAAGCTACATTATAACACTGAATTGAGAAAGTGTTAAATAATGGGAATCCTGAGAATTGTTTTAATAAACACTTCACACAGGGATGTCTCTTCAACAAAAATCCTGAAGTCCTCTCTTCGCACAAACTCACTCAACCTTAAACCATTAAAACATGGAGGGGGAGGACAGGACACATTTAAAGTTCTGTGTAGGATCCCACTCCCTTGGAATCAGGGTAACATTATCATGATGGCTCTCCATGGCCTGCCAGGAACATAATTCAGCGGGACTTTTTTTTTTAATTTTTTTTCCTCCCATGTACAGGCACCACAGAGGTGAAACTCACCAGGAAATGCTGGTTTAGTGCAAAAACCCTGGCAACACACCAAGAGCTGGTCCATGTGATAAGCATATGCAATGGGAGCAAGATAGTTGCATGGACTGCCTTTTTAACAAGTACAGAAGGGTTTGGCAATGTGACTGGGAAGATAGCTGTGGGGCACCTACTTAGATGTACTGCCTCCACTTGCTTTAAAATTTGATCTATGGAAGAGGCTTGCTTTGCTGACCTTTGCTATCAACCTAATGGAGCAGAGGATCTGAAATACCAGAACAGAAACAAAAGACAGCTGCTCCATAAGCACCTCTTACACCAAGGGTACTGAGCTATCTCCAGCATAGTTCCTTCCAACCCCACACCAGCAGATGCAAGAGTACGTGGAAATACTCTGCGAGGTATTTCTTGCTTACTGAGGCGACACCTGTACTGGGGCTTTTTTAAAAGGATTTTGTTAAACCACAGTCTTCAGAATTGAGACAGCAACAACTATTTGAAATGCCAGCTAGAGCAAGCTGTGCTTAAACTGTAAATAAGACTCAGAGCCTAGAGCAAGCATTGACGTGGACAGTGCCAGTGAAAATTAAGAAGCACTGGTCCTCTTGAAGCTTCTTCAACTTTAAGCATTCAACAATTAACATCCTCAGCTTACATGCTTAATATAAAAAAAACCCTAGTAGTAAACTGCCACCCATCTGGGTGTTTTCTGTACCAATGAGAACAGCAATGAGGTCTCTCAAAGACATCTTCTCCCTCTGAAGAACAGGGCACAACTGGCATTTGTTTGTTACAGAATATTTTGCTACTTGAGCCAGAAGTTTTAGCACTTCAGAGCCTTCCTGGAGAAGGGCTGTTATCTCCCAGTCCTCAGAGAAATGAGCTTTAAAACAAATCTCAGAAACCACTGGTATTTCTATAGCATGGATGTAGGAAATAAAAGCAAACTAAACTTGGAAATTAAGCTAGAGATTAGTACAATTCCCTTGACCTGAAGTAATACAGGGGAATAGTCATTGTGTGGCTTCAATTCAGACTTCCCACCACCTGTAACAGCCCAATTTGAAGTAACACACAATGCTCTACCAGATACAGGTGCTCGTTTCAGGGTGGATCATGCCCTGAGGCACCTGTGGATTTCTGTTCCTTTCAAACCACGTTATTAAAACCACATTTTTTCAAGAACAAGTTAAATTCTGCTTCTGCTGATTCTCAGGTTCAGCAGACAACACATTGACTGGGTGACTAGTAGGTGGAAAAAAAATTATCAGGGTGAACACCACCCCTGGGGCTGTCAACCTCTTGCCTATGCGAAGGGGCTTACACTGCTATGTCCATCAACAAAATGTGGTCATTAACAAGTCTGTTGATATAGTATCTAAACCTCATAAGGGCAGTGATGGGAAACCCAAGGGCACTATGCCTTTTATAGATTGCTTTTAAAACCATGAGGATTGGATTTGTCCTCTTCTCTGTGCTACAGCAAGGAGTCCTGACAGAGCCTGCCAGAACTTCTGGAGGAATCAGATTTGCTCCTCTCCTCCTCGGTTTTGTTAAAAGGCATGTCAGGAACAATGTTTTAAAGGAACACCTCAGACAGCGTTTTATACATGATGTTGTTGGGTATTTTAACACAAACGATCTGAAGTGCAGAGCGAGAGATGACTTTATTCTGTATCTGAATCACAGAACCAGTGAAGTTACAACAGCCACAGTTTCCAACACAGACCATACACTGTCTTCTCTCAAACCAAAGCAGGGGAGGGGGGAAGTGATTTAGGAACAAGCACCTTTCAGACCTTGGTTACACACAGCAGCTGAAGCTTACAGACACTGTTTTCCTTCTTTCTAGGTCACCTGCAGTATAAAGGGAAAACACCAAATAGTCCCATACACCAGGAAACCGCAGTTCAGTTTTGTTAAACTAAAAAGTGAAGGAGCTACCTGCATGCTACAGTTTTGCACACAAATGCCTACAACAACCCAATATGCCATTGTCATGGCTATTAAATCAATTATCCCCTTTATTCTTACTATGTAATGAAAGCAATGGGACACTGTAGCCTATTCAGTGCTTCCTCAACAGATTCCATAAACAGATCCAGCATCCCAGTTCTGGCTATAAACAGACCAGATACATAGAACAAGTGGTTTTGCCTTTTTTTTTTTTATTCAGTTCATTTGGCCATCTGTATTTAAAGGTTTAGTTTATAAAGATAGATCTATCACTCTGCTTTCTACCTACTCCCAGTCCAGTTGGCTTACACTGTATGTATTGGTCTTGAGAAAATACTGATAGACAGGTTTCCAAGATTAAGCAGAGGATTGATACATGCTATTTCCCATCCATCAAGCTGTTCTTAACTGCAAACATGGCACAGTTCTGTCAGTTAATCACCAAACCACTTGTAAAAAGTTCACTTCTTTATCAGCCTTGGAAATCTAAGAAATAAGGCTGGTGCTTCCATTAGTCTCAGCTATTCCTCTTGCATCTAGCTCCTACCATTGGCTATTGCACCAAGAAGTTAAATACTTGCCTGGAACAAGTATTTTTTAAAGTCTCAAGTGTTTCCTAGGCGTTTTTCGCCTTTCCCAAAGGATTAACTGCACAGGATTTTCCTGAAGTCCAAGGTATAAAGATACATTGTGTTCAAGAGGAAGATATGAAAGAGCCATACTGGAGACTAACAATGATCCCCACACGAGCTTCCTTGTGCAACGGAAAGGCACGCTTTAGGGACGCAGCAGAAGGCTGCCAAGGACGGAGCCTAACAAAGTGTTTGGGGCTTTGTTTGTAGATGTGAATGCACCAGCAGGCCTGAGCTCGCCAGCCATCAACAAAACCGCAGCAAGGCAGAGCCGGGGTGGCACCAATGCCCAGAATGGAGGGTGCCTTCGCCCAGAATGGAGGGTGCCTTCGCCCTGGGACACTCGCCACACTACATTCAGTCATGTCAAATACCTTTTTTTTTTTTTCTTTTTAAAACAGTTTCCAGGCTTTGAAGACTAGAGCTTTGTTCAGCAGCTGCACCAGAAGCAAAAGCAAGTTGTCCAAGGCTACTTCTCAAGCACCGTGGTGTTCTCCAGCTACATGAAGTCTCCAAATTCAACATCTTGCAGGAAAGCAGGGGTTCATTAAAGCCGCTCTAGCACAAGTGACACTGCCACAATTGGAGGAAGGGAAAAAGGCAGGTTTTTTTAATAACATGACCAGCAGAACAGCAGAGGGTGTTATTAAAACACAGGATCACACAGTCCTCATTGCTGTGGCCAGGCAGTTTCCTCTGAAAAAAACCTGTGAGCCATACAGCTGGAGGGAGACTGGGAAATTTCCCTGGAAGGGTTTGGAAGGTGCTCTCACAGCTGGCCATTTTAAAGCTCTTCAAAGCAAAGCTTCCTACCCAGCAGAAGCACCAAATCCGCTTGGAGAGGGGGACCAGGACACAAGAGCAAGTTTGTACCTGCTGGAGTCAGGAGCTCCTCATCACCCAGCCCTTTTGCTTCTGATCCAAGAGCTTGTTCTAGCACATCTGCTCAGGCTTAATTATCCCCCTTCCCTCTCAACTCCCTAATGAGAGGCACATCAGTTATCTGAAGGCAGAGCCCAGGGGAGTTTTACAAATTAGCCATCCCAATTTATGTCCACGTATTTCTGATAGCTGCAGGAAGAACACTTGCCTCAAGGTTTCCTGCAGGAGTAACAGTAACTGAAGTTTTTTATGTGGATCAAAAATAAAAAAAACACCAGTGAATTTAAAACTGAACTTTGTAATCGAGCTTTGCATACATCACCATAACACAAGCCATACTATCAATATAAATCCTATTGTTAGACCACTGCTATTCCCAGCTCTTAGACTGTGTTATTGAGCTTTGGAGAGTGAAAGCAGTGCTTTCTTCTAATTAGTTAAATTCAGCTGAAACAGAAGATTCCTTGACATCATCTGTTTGGATTACCATTATAGAAGGGACAAAGGAACACTACTACAACTGCACTAAAAACTAATTAACACAGTTCAGTCGTTAGCGAGTGCAGCTGCCTGAAAAGTGGGATTTTGTCACTGAGTTTGAAGTATCTCCTCCTTCAGAGGTGAGCTGAAAAAAAACCCCAAAGCTTCCCCCACTACAGAACAAAAAGCCTAGCGCTGACCTCCACCAGATGCTCTGAATTACAGGTGACCTCCAGCAGACTCAGCGAGGGTTTCAAAGACACACATTTATCACAGCCTTCTTTAATAAATCAGAATTAAGCAGACTTGACACACTTTAAGCCATTTTAGATGACAGTATTACTAATCCACAGCAAACCCCCAATTAACCAGTGTGCTGCCGCAAATAAACAGAATCCCGAAACAACCAAGGAAGTTAAGAGCTTGGAACTGCAGAACCAGCGCACTGTTTTCAGTAGCCTTGAAATTTTCCGTTGTACTGTCAGAGTGACTTATTTCCCCACCCCTCCACCCCCCTTTACTCATCTCTACCAACTTGACAATTTTAGAAGTGCGGGGCTCAAAAGAAAGGGGGTGGGAATGTTCCCTACTTGAGATGTCTTTTAAGGTTGGTGAGAAAAGTGCTTCCCCCTTCACTCTGAGCATGAGTTATTCCTACCCCCAAAACTGCGCAGATCTCCAGCAGTAACCAGAGTTCAGCAATCCACAGCTTTTGGGCTACAGAGGCAGCCAACTGATACACAGGCAACCAAAAACCAGACAGTTCTCTTGGTCACCTAGAGCCACTGTGAACCCTAGTCAGGACTCAAGCCCATCATCCATGAGGTGGGAAAGCTCCATGTCCTATTACTAATTCAGCAAACTACCTGTGCCTTTGCCTACAACTCTGTCTCTGCTTCATACAGTATTATTCAGGAACTTTGCAAACAAGCCTCAGTGGTGTTCCTGATCTGTGTGATTAAAAAAAAAAAAGCAGCCAGGGATTTCACCCCTCATCTTCAGCAGATGTATGACTGATAATAGGGCACAGCCCAAACAGACATATCAGAAATAGGGACTAGGCAGGAGGTTGAATACAAAGCCTCACACTTCTGGCTCATATGCTAAATTTAGTCCAGTCTGGTAATGACCTAAAAAACAGTTGATGTGGGTTTCTGTGACACATGTGGTAGCCTGGTCAGCTCCATTCAGTTCCTAAGACAAGAACCTGACGCTACAAAGTCCTGATGCCTTTTGGGTGACTTCATGAGAAGGGAATGATGAAAAGTAGTTATCAGTTCACACCTCTATACAATGGTTGATTGACACAAGCAGCTTCAGCTTCTGATCCATCCTGTATCTTGCAAGAATTAGGGGAACATTCTCCCTCCAGGTATTTTACATGCTCTTGAACACGTTTTTTTTTGTATTAAGGAAAACTAGCAAGAGAAAACTAGTATCACTGATAATGCAGACTTATTTGCAGAAGTATATAAAACCTAGAGGATTATGAAGTTCACCTATCTTAAGACTTGCTTCTTGTGCCTTCCAAAACTGAAGAAAACTGGCAAGAGGCAGCTGCACACAGAATATCCTGAAGTGTCCTAATTACACTGAACTTCAGGTAGCAGCAAAGATACCTGTGACTTTGGAAGCCACCAAGAGGCACAGAGGACAATTTAAGGACTCACTTGCTACTGAGCTGAATTAACAACAAAAACCAAAACCCACCAAACACAAAACAACACTAATGCAACTCCTGACCCTGAAGAATCCTATTGCGCTCCTGCCACAGAGCGCAGGAAGCCTCGGCAAACAGACAAACTGAAGTTCAAAAAGAAGAAACTACATCAAATGCAATATTCATCAGCCAGAGGACTAAAACTTTTGGCTCTAACAAGACAGAGATGCTGGTTCAGGCTCAAACCAGTCAGTTTTAACACAAGCTGTTCTCATACATGACCCCCATTTACGCAACCAACTCCAGAGAAAAACTAATGGAGGAAAACAGTTTGTAAGGCCCCAAAGCCACGTGCACATTGAGAAGAGGTGCCAGCAGCACCTGGACTCTCTCAAGGCAACTTTGCATGACAGCCTCAAATCTCTTTCCCTAGAATCCCTACGCAGACAATAACCCCACAAAGCACATTTCTTGCTATGACTGAACAGGCAAATCTTTGCTTAACCCTGAACTTTTTCTGATGCATTGCACTGAAGTGATGGAAGATTTTTTTTCTTTTTCCAGAGAACTGACATTTAAAAAAAAGATACAGCAGGTCAGCACAAAGAGACAATTTTTCAGCAAGCAGAAGTCACTGTAAAGGTGAGGCAAGGGACGGCACCTGAGGATCTGCACAAATCAACACATGTCCACAGGAACTGATGCAAAGCAGCTCAGGGAGAGGAGCTCCCACATTGGCCTTTGATTGCTCCAAATCCTAATGCAAGAATCTCATCCTCTAACTTTAATGCATGCCGAGAATCAAACACACCCCTCTCCTAAACAATCTATACTCTAAATCTTAAAACTGAGTTTAACAACAGAGGATGAGCATATAGTTTACTTGTCCAGTGGTCAATAAGCTTTGCAGGAGCGAACATCAAGTTCATTTCAGTGGGTCAGCAAATTTTTCTACTTCTTTCAAAGCATATGCACAATCATGACATGCTTTTAAATGCAAAATAGTGCCTCCTCACGGATGCAAGGGCTTAACATTATGAGTACGTTATTACTAATAATTTCAAATTCTATTAATATTTATTGTTTCATTTGGCAAGATACAAGTCTCGGTATTATGCTGGGTAAATTCAAGCACTGACCAATAACTAAAACAGGGTTCACAGTTTAAGCGACTTGCTGAAACTGTGGAGGTATATTTCTTTGGTCTTGACTTAACCACAACTAGTGTTTTGACATCCCCTCTCCCACCCCAGTTGCTAATGCTGTGGCTCTTCTCCATGTGTAAAATGCACTGCTTTTGCATTCTGCAAAGTTAGCAGAGCATGGCTATTTACTGGCAAAATCTACTCCTTGATCCAAACAAGGCAAGTATTTAAACTTACCTGTTCGTAGCAACCTTCTGGTCACACTGCCAACATCAAACAAAAGAAAACATGGCAGAAACCAAGAAGTAATAAAAACCCCCAAGATCTGGATTATGACTAACATAACTTTCTCAGCAGTCGCAAGCATGCCAGAATCTGTTTAAATCCAAGACCTTGGATAAGAGTTCATTATCATGGCCACAAGTTTTAAAAAAATATGAAGCAGCACTAGCCGTAAGCTCACTTGCAGCGTGCAGTCACTCCTATCAGCCACGAGAAGGGTGAGTTAACACCTCCTCGCATACCTTCCCTTTCAAGGAACGCAGACTCCAGTACTGAGTTACAAGGATCTGATTTCTGACATCTCAACTTTTCAACCAAGCGTCCTCGTTCCCCCGCCCCCCAGTCTCTCAAAGCCACATTCTCCTCTTGGGATCTAAGCTTACCCCAATAACCGTGTATGGATTCCTCCTCTAGGCCAGGAGTATTAAGTTACCTGCGATGCCAGGCCTGTTAAACAAAACACTGATCATTTAGCATCCTTATTTTCAATGCTCCCCTCATTTCACAACTGACACAGTGACAGGTTGAAAGCCTTAAAAGAAAGAAAAAAAAAAAAAAAAGGAGGTGCCTTCAGTAGCACCAAGGAGTAAGTTAGTATAACCATGCTGAGTCACATCACAGTTAGATTTGACATTTCCAGGGTAAGTGCTTCACTCCTAGAAGGATTGTTTCTTTATTTCATCCTTGTTTACTTTACAATCCTGTCATAAAAATTAAAGGATTACAAAGCAAGGCCATCACCAAATTTTTTGCGGAAATCAGTCCACATGTCGTTCTTGTCCAAGTGAACTGCAACCACCACAGCCAAGCACAAAGTAGATACTTTCAATAGTATTGCAATGCACCGCTGTGGAGGACTGCCCCCAAGTACCATCGATATGGACACATCTCATGCGAAACATGAGGTCAGTATGAAAGCAGTCCAGTATTGCAAGGTTTAAAACTTGCTTTGCTGCTACAGGAAACCAGCACTCCGCATGCATTCATATTCAGCTGTGTTGGCTTTGAAGATTTGAGAGAGAAGGTCAGTGAGTTTGAATTAATGGTATTAGACAGAAGAAAAACATAACTGGTTTCATTTGCCTTCAGCAGAAATGAGAGTTTAACAGAGCATTAGCTTCCACCAGCTTCCCCTAACGAAGCAGCTTTCATTGAATGTATCACCAGGGAGAAACCTCTCCCCACTCCTAAAAACAAAGAAGAAGAAAACAGGGGCTGGGGGTGGTGGTGGAGGACTTTCCCCAAACAAAACAGATAGGGAACAGCGAGGACACAAAAGCAAGTTTTGGACTTCATCTATCACCAACTCCATGCCATGTTCTGTTCCTCCAGGTTTCAAAAGCACCAGGTTCCTTCCAGTGCAGACCTCCCGTGGCTGATACTGTGTTTTAAAAAGCCAACAGCCCCCCACCCCAAATGGGTTTAAAAGCCAAATCTGGTTCTTTGGGAAAAAATAAAAATAAAAATATTTAAAAATCTGGCTTTAAATCTTTCAGACTTGACTGAGCATGGCTTAAAGGAGCAGCTTCATTTGCCCCTAAAAGCAAGATGAGTCTTAACTCTTCAACCACGTCCACACTGGTGATTGAATAGCTTCATAGAACAGTTTTAAAATACTGTTTACCATTACAACTTAGAAACACTTTTTAAGAGAAAAATGATTTTCAACCTCTGGTCAGACCTCAGCAGACAACCTGGCTTTATGCTCTCATCCAGCTTTTCTGCTGCAAAATAACAGGCGTCTCATCGGACATTCGTGCCTCCACAGCTCCAAAGCATGCCTGGTCCTGCCACCGTCAAGACAAAACAAAGCGACACAGGCCACGAAGAAATGCCAAAGTGCTTAAGTTGGTAATTTATCAATCTTTTCAACTTGGCATCTATTAACCTGCCATGCCAGAGGTTAATCAGGGACACACAGGCCTGCTCTAGTACCACACACCAAGTTTTAACTTTTTCAAGGGGTATGCTTGGTAACTGCATATTACCAGATCCTATCCTAAACCCTGCGTGGTTTTAGTCAAAAACTTAAGACTTTATTGCCTGCCAGAGTCTCTCTCTCCAGTGCAAACATGCTTAAGCTTACCTTTCGATGTCTTACCTTACTCAGGGGCTGGGAGCAGGCAGACTGGACACTATTCATTCTCTCAATACCATTCATTCATTATGCATACCACTACCTCATCCCCTCTTATTCACCTCCATTCACATTTAGTCTGTCCCAACAAAGTCATTATAAAAGGTCCACAGACTACTGACTAGAAACAATCAGCTGTTACACGGAGAGTACCCAGGCAGTCAGGAAAGCAGCAATGATTTGCACATCTATAATTTACATGCTAAATCCTCCACCACTGCTTTCGCAGGAGAGCGCGCTCAAGGCCAGGTGAAAAGCCCACTGGAATTTGGAAATAATGCAAAATTTATCTAACAATCAACTGTCAGCTTTTAAACTCAACCTTTCACAGGGGGTGACAAATGCTTCCAGGGTTAAGCTCCCCTGAAGGGCAGCAACTGTCATAAATGCAGACTTTTCCTAACAAAACATTAACACAAATTTAAAACATTAATTTTTAAGGGAGTATCACAAAAAAAAAAAAAAATTAAAGCCAGCTACAGCTAGATAGTGCAAGACATTTCAGAATAATCCACCCAGACACTCTATTTGTACAATCTCAAAGAAAATACTCTATGCTTCTTTCTTCTAGCATTTAGTCCAAGGAAAGCACGCACAAGTGAAATGCAATCATTTCTGGAAAGCAGCATTTGACCCTCTGAAAATGATCAAAAATAGCTACCCCTTCTTCATACTGAGTCACTAATATCTGGAAGTCTACATCACCTCCTGTGCTTTCCTTTATGTGTATCAGGCAGAATATTACAGGCATGTTCAGTAATTCACAGTTTAAATGGGATTAGAGTTGACAGACCACCACCACCTCAGTTTAAAAACAATACATGCAGATCCACCCCTCTACCCAATTTGAAGCACCCAATGCCAAGAAAATGGCCTGTGAGTGATCTGACTTCTCTTGGAAGGCTGAATAACTTTGCTCCAGGGAATAAGTCAAATGATTTAAGACTAAAGGACAGCTCTTGGAAGCCGCAACACCAACCAAAAATAATAAAAAAGTATCTTAGTCCTGAATGCAGTACTAGCCCCAGTTTGCAGAGAATCATTAACGGCTACACAAGCCCAAGAGGCAGTAAAATCACTTAAATCACCTTTTTCCATGAGACTAAATCCACCCTCAATATCAGACAATTATCAGAGAGGCTGAGGAACTGGAAGAAGATGGAGACCAAAGATGAGGAAAGAGCATTAAAGAGGTGAGCAGTCATAAGGCCAAAGAGATTGAGTGGGGACAGGAGGGAAAAGCCTGGCAAAGGCAAAGAAGAGGTTGCCTTAGTCATGAGTAGGTGAGTGCTAGTACTTCTCTGCAACAGCTGACCAGTATTCAAGTGTTCCAGCATCAAGGAACAAACATTTCTGAACATCCAAAGAAGGTAGAAAAAAGGAATAAAATAATTAGTTGGGGAAGGGGGCTAACAATTTTTTAAAAAAAGAGAGAAAGAGAGAACTGCATGGTTCTGCCAGCAATAAAACTAACTCAAACCATTTCCCTGAGATGTGGTATAAGATCCATCACAAGGGGCGTTTTCTAATGGCGAGGGCAGTTCATCTGCAAACTCCGTGCTAGAATCGACAGGCACTGGCACACAGGCTGCATGACCTAGTAGAAACCAGAAATGGCAAGGTCGTATGATTCTTCAGTCACGCGAGCTCTATTTTGGTGAAGAAAAACAAAGAGCAATGCTCTATGTTCATTATTCCAGAAATACATGGACAAAATCCACAGGGAAATGGAGGGAGTGAAAGGAGGGAAGCTGAATGCACACAATAAGACACACAATGAAATGCTGAACTCCTATATGCACACCCACATATATAATTCACATTCAATATTAAAAAAAAAATGTTATTCAGCAATCTCTCATTTTTGCTGCCAGAATAACGTCCAGAACAGCAGGAAAGCAAAGCAGAAAATTCAGACACCTCTCCCTCAGCATCACATCACCCCTAATTTAAGCAGACAGTAAACCGGATAGCTATTTGGCTGGGAATCCACTCCATACAGGAGCCTGTCACTTTAACTGTAGGCACTTTTCTGCCTTAACAACAACCTGTTATGTGTTTATCCTGGTTATGACTCCAATTAAATCATGGTTTAAGAAGGGCACCAAGCATCAACAGGTGCCGAGAACATTAAGTTATACCGCAACCAGCAATCTCTCTATGCTGGGGTGGTTTCAGATGCACCCTTCCCTTCCTAACAGCCCAATGCTGCCTTACCTTGTTTGAAGAAAAAAAAAAGAAAAGAAAAAAAAAAAAAAAAGGCTTTCAGGACTCTTAATTTCAGCACTCCTTTGCTTTCACTTCCAGCAGGGAAGGGCACAGCTCCAGGGACAGGAACCTGCTGGAGAAGTGGAAGCCCGCTCTAGCAGGAGCAACGGATTGCCAACCACCACTTCTGCCCCTGGGCAGACCCCGGTGTCCTCAGGCATTTCCCCCTCACAGCTGGTATTCACAAGGAGGCAGCAAACCTGGAGCCTCCAAGGAGCAAGCTGCCACCACCTTCTACCAGAGAGATCCAGTGGTGAGGTGCGAGCTCCACACACACCCAATGCTCCAAAGGCGGCAGCCTGCACCCTGCAGGATTTACTCCCTTGGCTTCCAGATTAACAGCCTGCTCAACCTACTCCAGGTATAATAGGCAGGCACAAGGTAAGACAGCAGTTAAGCACGTATTTGAAGGAGCAATTAGTTGATCTTCTAAAAATAAAGTAAGAAAACACTGAAAGAGCACACCTCTGCTTTCCATGAGCTCAAGAAGAAAGCAACAGCACAACATAGGGGCAGCTCCTCCTGCTTGCCACTCCGGTATCAACAAAGCAAGTGTCCAGCAACCTCAAGGCTTTGTTTACAAGCTTTTCATCAGATTGGTTTTTTATGGTTTTTCAAAAAGAACTTCACTTTAATGCCAGTGCACAGTGATAACCAGAACCAGGACAAAACACAAGCTGTACTTACATGAAAAGTAAATGTAATATTCTCCTGGAAAATGAAACAATGCAGAGCCTCATCAGGGGGCATCTTCTGCTTAACCCTACATATTAGGACCTTAACTGGGTTTGCAAGATTCACAGCTGTGCTCAAAGCTAACATTATGGGCTGCTGCTGCTGCTAAGAAATGTTGAACATGTGGGAGTGCACTCAGCGAGACGCGTTTCCAAAAGCTTGCTGGGATTCTAAGATAGTCGTGATGACACTTAAAAACAATCACCTACTACAAATCCAAGCCTGCCTAGACCACAGTATGGCTTCACTAGAAAAGACAGAAGAAATACCAAGCACGCCCTTCTAGACACAGCAGCCGAAAGGCAAGCAGGGACACCATTTTACAAGGCAAGCCACTTGTTTTACTGAAATCCTGTGTGGACTTTTTTTTTTTAAACTGCTACTACAAAGAAACAGCCTCCATGATTTGTTTAATCAGCATTTAGTAATCTAATGCCAGTTCAGTCTTAAGAACTGGGTACCATAAGCATAATCCTAAAGACAACTGCCATACTATTCAGAATACCAAAATTGCTGCTCCAAGTCTGGGGAATGAGATGGAGAAATAGTTAGAATTACCCAACGCAGAGCAATACAAAGGCTTTATTTTTCTTATTTTAAATAGGGCCAGGATATCAAGCTAGAAAAGGCACTCTGCTCCAAGCCATCTTAACTGAATTCATATTCTACAGTTTCATCTCAATGACCATCGCAATTATATGATTAAGCAGGTGCACTGTGCTTTCAGGTCTGTTCGACAAGCTGAGCTTCAATAGCCTCCGCGATCAAACTGACAAGGTAACAATGGAAGAGTGAACTTACAGTTCCAGCCAAGAGCCCGTCCTTTCGGGGGAAAAAAAACCAGCCGCCAGCAAAGACACTGTATTCAGCTCTAAAAGGAGCAAGATGATACCCTTGAAAGTTGTCATTTAGGCAACAAAGATGATTTTTTTTTTTCTCTAGTTGGTTTGGTTTTGGCAGAACAATCCATGGATTTAAAGCTCTCGTAACGGCAGGTACCACTATATGTCCTCAGCCGCGTTTAACTGGATTTTATTTATAAGCCACAACCTGTGCCAGCATTTCTAACTGCTTTGGGGGAAGGGGGGGGATTCTCCCAGTTCTGAAACAGAACCGTTGCCACGTCTTTGTGCGTTTTGAAGTACCACCATGTGATTACCCTCATCCCTGGAGACCTCATTAAGACAGAGCCCCAGAAGTAGAGCAGAAAGAAGTGTAGCGTGACATTTTAAAATTTACATTCTGACTTGTAAAAGTTTCCAGAAATGTCTATCCTTTAAAAAAACCAAACAACAAAACACAACAAAACACCACCAAACCCTACCAAAACAAGACATTCCAGCGCACATGCTCTTCCCCTGGGGACGGGCCAAAGAGAACAAAGCCACGTGACCATCCTATTGCTCAACGCAACTCTTGGAAGGTGTTCAAGTAGGATGATAAGTGCAGTGTAAGCCTATAATGAACATAAAAAGGAATTTATCCCAAATGTAAACTGTGTCCTACCCTTTGCCTCAGCCGATCTCAGTGGAGCAAACACAGGGAGTTTTGTGATTACAAAATACCCAACAGGTAAACTAAGGAGCTTTGTACCTTTATTCTCCTTGACTCAGGACAAGCCTAAAATTAGAAGGGAGTGCGATGCTCCATGTGTTACACTCCCTGGTAGCTCCGACGCACTTTACAAATGATCAGCTCTGGAAACTGGTCAGTCAGGGAGATTCAAATGAAGCTGGGCACTATCTGTAATTCCTTTCATGCACAAAACAGGGTGACACTTCCCTTTTCCAGCTCCGATGCTTAAAAATAGAGCTCGGGGACTACAACACTGCAAGGGGGCATCTATCCACAAAAGGAGGAAAATAAATCAGCACAAAGTAAACTCCTGTCCAAGGGGAGGCTGCAAACAGCTCGCCCTGGAGCGAGCGCATTGCTCCCCGGCGCAGCACAATAAAACCCCAGCATGGAGCTGCCGCAGCCAGCGACAAACAGCCCTGCGGTGCTGGGGGGCTGGGGGTGCCCGGGTGCGTCTCCCCATGGGTGTAAACACGCTGGCTGGGGCACCCCATCAGCTGCGGGCTCGCTCCGCCCCGGCCCCGGTTTCCGGGTAGTAACAGAGCAGCCAATCCGCAGAGTTGGGAGCTCTGCCCGAGGCCTCTCGCCTGCAAACATGGGCTCCCGGGCGGCAGCTCGCCCCAAAGCTGGTGGGAACCAGGGATGGGATCCCCCGCTTTGGGACCCCGCAGTCCCTGGGGTGGGGGTGTCTGGGCTGGCGGCTACCTGGGGAGGCCTAGCCTTGAGCTCCAGCACTTCCCAGCAGGGCCGTGGGATACCCCTGCGCTTCCAGGCCACTGGCAAGCGGGTCCTGAGGTGTTCTGGGGAGCCCAGAGCATTCCTGCAAAGCCATGCTCGCAGGTGGGGTGTGGGCAATACCCCCCCACTCTGTGGGGACACAGGTCATTCAGGAGACTTCAGTGAGCGTAGTGGGGGGCAGCAGCCCCCACCAAGCAGGGAGGAAGACAGCGTGGCTCCCCACCGCAGGCCCTTCCCCAGCATTTCACAACGTCACAAACACGATCAGGGGAGAAACAATGAGTGACTCAGAGTTTCAGCACATAATCGTCCAGGCGATTATTAAACATCAGTTCAACACATTAACACGCACACATAGAGCTCTGCCCTCCCTCCAGCCCCAGAGAACTGAGCAACCTCTCCCCTTCCCTGATCACAAAGAAGCATCCACAAAAGGACACGGACGTGTTAGGATTGAAAATAGGAATAATAAAAAGACCCCACTCAGCTCCTAAACCTGTCAGAGCAGGAGAAGGCAGCAGTGTTATTCACTCTGGCCATCACCCTCTCCCTACCCAAAAAGGTAGCCCTTGGCAGGCCATAAATCCACACCATTATTCTCCATCGGTGACATGAAAAGGGGGTGAAAAGGGAAACTGTAATGAAAACGGCAGCAAAAGGGGGGGGGGGAACAGGAACGGGAACCCTACACAACAACAAAACCCTCGAGCGGTGGGGAGGAGCAGCCTTCAAGTACATTCCTTCAGACAAGCCCCCTCCCCTCTGGTCACCACCAAGACCCTCCTCGCTCTTGCATCTGAAACCAGACCCCTATTTCAGTTCAGCTTCCAGAGAGGAAGATTCCCCAGGGAAGCGTCTCGGGAGCCTGGGCCTACTGAGCTGCGCTCACCCCGGGCAGGCAGGCAAGTCAGGCAGACAAACAAAAAAAAGGCTGGGGAGGGAGGAGTGGTGAGGAGAGTCATCTGACACATCCAACTTCCTAAGTTTGTTGTCCGCAGGAGACTGACTGCTCTAACCCTCACCCCTCAAATCACCAGGAAGGCTGCACCGACAACAACAAGAGCTTTGCTTTTGGAAAAGCCTTGGGTTTCTTTTGTCAGGGGGCAGAAAGAGAGCAGAGCGGAAACTACCCAGGATTGGGAGGAATGCCAGATATTCAGGGCTTTCTACCTACCACCACACAGCCTAGCCACCGCTAGAAATACAGAGCCAGCGAAGCCACTTCAGATAAACCTGCTCTTTGTCTCCTAAAATGCTGCGATCACTGGAGATGCTGGCTATGAACCGAACAAAAAGGGGGGGGACAGGGGGAGGGGGGAACAGGGGGAGGGGAAAGGGAAAGGAAAGCAGCGGTGGATCAGGTTGGGCCTCAGGCCCTCTCTGGCCCAGAGTGCTTTCCAGACTATCCCCCAGAAAGATTTTATTTCCCCACATACAAACACTAAACAGCTGGAATTCCTGACCCTCCTCCCGGTGCGATTAAGCATCGATTGCAATTGGCGTTCGGCATGTGTGTAACTTTAAACCCCTGGATAAAAATAGCTCCGATTCAAGCATGATCAGTAGTCATTTCCTATTTGCTTAAAAACAAGGCGAAAAATATATGAAGAGCAGCTTTATAGAGAGAAATGCGCAGGCTGAATGTCAAACAGAAGTTTCCTTCTATAAGCCACCCTCACGCCACAAACAAGAGCGGTGCCCCCCCCCCCCCCCCCCAAAAAAAAAAAAAAAAACCCAACACAAAATCCAAGTAAGTTTGTTTATCTCTCTCTGGAAACCAAATCAGACCTGTATCTCGACCCCTTGACATCACGAAGTTAGAGCCACCAGACCCCAAGTCCTACTGAGGGAGGTCAGGCACGTTCAGTCAACAGAGCTGGAAAACATTTCAGCCACTCTTGCCATTTCTACCCCCTCTCGGCACACACCACCACCTTGTAAACAAAAACTATTAATAAAACAATCCTAAAACCAAATTCCCAATGATATTTTTCAATGCCACCCACACTCCAGACAGAGAGAAAAAGGATTCACCACCCTGTGAAGGGCCAAGAATAAAAATAAGGAGAAAGAATATAAACATATATCGGGGGGGGGGGGGGGGGGGGGAATAGAAATAATAAAGCCTAACCTAACCTGGAGCGTTACATAAACAGGACCTCTTGTGAGACAGGCTGCAGGCCCCAGCCTTGGAGCCCTTTGGCCACCCTGCCATCACCCAGCCACAGGTCTGCCGCGAGCCAGTCCCCATGCCCCCCCCCACCCAAAAAAAATTAAATCCCTAAGCCGGCACCAGAAGGTTCGTGAACCGCAGGCTGAAATCGGGGAGTAAATAATATTAAACACCACAAAAGCCTTTCTTTGGGTTGTGGCTGCCAGAGCTGCTCTCCCCTTCCTCACCCTCCCCCAGCGGCTGGGCCACAGGCCAAGAGGGGTGCAGGGCACCCAGGCTGGGGGGGCCTTCACCAGGGAGGGAGGCACCTGCAGGGACACCCCGAGGGCACCCCGGCCAGTGGCTGTCAAACCACAGAGGGGGATAAGCCTCCCTGGAATAAAGGAAGAGTGGAGGCAAGGAGTAGGCCTCCCTCCTCGGTAAGGGGGGGGGGCCCTCACACCGGGGAACTGGGGGGGGGGAAGGCACGGCCATAGGGCCAACCCTCAGCTCTGAGAAGAGGCCTAGGCCTGGCCTCAGAAAGGGGCGCTGCCGCGCCCGGGGGGTGTGGGGAGCGACACCGGACAGGGGTGCCCGGTACCCCCCGCCCTCCCCCCCGATGCAGGCCCGGCCCGGGAGGTGGGCTCGCCCCCCAGGACTGCCGGCGGATGGTGGGAAGGGTTGGGGCGGAGGGGAGGGGGCAGTGCGGGAAGGATACAGCTTGACCACGTCGGTGTCCATCCGCCTCTTGCCCGGGCTGGGGGAGGACATGGTGGCCGCGGCCGCCCCCGGTGCTCCGGGCGGGCTGTCAGCGCCGCCGCCGTGGACCGGGGACGCCCGGCACCGAGGGGAGCGGGGGGGGGGGGGGGGGGGGGGGGGGGGGGGGGCGCGTCGGGCTCCGAGCCGCTGGGACCCCCCGCCGCCGCCGGTGCCGCCGCTGCTGCTGCTGCCGCCGGTGTCGCCGCCGCCCTCCTGTGCTGCCGCCGGTGCCGCCGCCTGGGCCCCCCCGCGCCGCCTCGCGCTCCCTCAGCCGCGAGCCCCGCTCCGGTCGCCTCTGCCGGAGCCTCTCTCTGGACCCCTGACGTCACCCGCAGTGACCTCACCGCCCCGCACCGTCGCCATTGGTGCGCTGGCAACGCCGCGGTGGCCCCGCCCACCCCGCGGCATGCCGGGAGCTGTAGTACAGTGGAGCGGGTACGAAAAGAAGGGGGGAAAAAAAAAAAATGTTGATGGGGCCGCGGGTTCGAGACCCCGGTGGAGCCCCAGCGAAGAGGGCTCCCTCCCCGTGTGGGGTGGCCAGAGTCACCTGGCGAAAGCCACCATTAAATCCAAACCTCTCCCCTGGATTACAAAGCAGGCACGTGGCAGATGGCCAGGCCTCACAGCACGAGTCACCGTGCCGGCTTTGCCGTGCGACACTGGCAAAGCATTTCCCAGTGCCTCAATTTACCCAACCGGCCGGGGCAGGGAAGGCACCCGCCAGCGCTCCAGAGGTGACGATGGGGCGCGTGATGATGGCACTAATGGGTTTCTTTCAAGCTGGCGGGGCTCTGACGTGGAACCTCCCCACCCAGGGCGGACATCCTGCATTCCTGAACCTAGCATCACCCCAAAAAATTTGCCCCAACGCTTCCTCCCCACATGGGGAGGAAACACAGCTGAAGAACTCTGAGAAGTTTGAGAAAAGGGGGACCTTCACCCCACAAGTGTGTGTGTGGGGGTGATTTCTTCCATTTAACAGCCCAACACACCCCTCTAGCCCCAAGTCTGGCTGGGGCAGGAAGTAACGCACCTCCGGGGTGAGCTAGGCTGGGGGAAATTTTGGGGGAGGCAAAGGGGAACAGCGTTATATTTGAGCAGAACAGCTGGAGAAGCTGGGATAGAGGGTCCCCCGTTTCCCCAGCTGGTTCCAAGCAACTGAGAGAACAGGAGGGGGAAAATCACGATTTTCCTCTTAATTTCTTTAAATTCTTGTATTTCACCTGTGTTACATCCTAGTTTTGCAATGGGGATAATTTCACAGTAACAGCGACTACAACAGCATGCTGTCCCTTTTGGAATGCCTTAAGACCACTCTTCCAGCACCCAAACTCTTGTATGTGGGTGCACAGGGGATTTGGGGGCCCTCTGAGCCGTCCTGGGTCTAAAAACAGGGGCAGGGGCGGTGGCTGGCTTTGCCCACCCCAGCATGGGGATATCATCCTTTCCAGTGCATGGAAACCCGATGGCTTGTGGGGCAGTTCCCTGATCACGGCAGGCATGTGCGAAGTGGAGCGAGTGCGTGTGTGTGAGAGGGATGTTGGAAGCCGTGATCAGGGGGGAACCATGGGGAGCTGCAGGACACCACTGGAAATAGGGAAGCCATGGGGAGCAGGGGAGCTACAGAGACCCATCCATAGCAAGCTGTGGGGGGAGCTATGGGGGACGAGTGGGGCTGGGGGGGCAGCTGCTGGGGACAACAGGATCTGTAGGTCCAGGCAGCTGGGGAAGGGGCTTCTCCATGCCCCACTGCAGAGCCCAGCCAATGCCCAGCCTCTCCTCAGCCCTCTGGGGCTGGGGGTATCAAGGGTGCGCGGGGGGGTGACACGCATATCTCCATATCTCCCAGCATGGCCATGGGGTGAAGCAGCTCCTTGTTAGGGCCACACAATTAAGACCTTAAACTCAAACCCTGCTGCTTCCCAGGGGGCTTCCTGCCAGCACCCACCCAAGAATCTGGTAAGTAAAGGGTGTCTCCTGGAAAAAGCACTGGAGTGGGAAGGTGTACATGGAAGTTTTGGGGTGCAGGGAAAGCAGGGATCAGCCCTGACCAAGGTAGCTGCTGCCTTTCCAAGCACTGGGTGGCCACAGAATGCCTCGAAGAGGATGGGGCAAGATGAAACACAGTAGGAACCCCAGAACTGGAGCAACCAAGGCAAGTGCTAGTTTCTCCAAAGTGGTTTCCTTTGCTCCAGAAAGAAAAAAAAAAAAAAAAAGACTGACATGTCCCTGTGCCCTCACCCACATCCATGTGGGGGCGGCAGACCTGGAGTAAAGGGATCCAACTGTGCCTGGGTTGTCTGTGGAGTCTCAGTCCTCCCCAAAGCCCCTTCCCCAGCATCCTCGAGGATGGAGACAACAGACCAGGGTCTCCCTTCCTGATAACTTCTCCCCCTTCCACAGAGACCAGTCCCTCCCCAGCACCCGGCCTTGTGACTCTGAGCCATGGGAAGCCCTAACCCACCTCTTCCTGCATTTTGCCAGCATCCCAGTCTCCCTGGCACTCCAGCATGGGTGATTTATCACCCCAAAAAGCTTTTCAGCCCCTGGCTGAATCTGCTTCAGGAAGCTGAGTGCCAAAGCAGACACAGGCAGGCACAGGGGTACAAGGCCAGGGGCATCTCTACATGTACAGGGTCTGAGGCAATGGCAAAGACCCCACATCAGGCAGGGGAGACAGCAAAGAGTGAGAAACAGGAGAGAGGCACAGCTGGACACTACTCCCACAAAGATGAGCATCCCAAGGGATACAGGAGCCACATGCTAGGTCCAGAGCTCGTCCTGTCCCAGGAAGAAGCGTCGCACCAGCAGTAACAAAAAAACACAAAAGTGAAATATTTATTCCCACCTGGTGACACTTCCCTGCACTGCTGGTGGCACGTCATAGCTGGACAAGACAGTCACCCCTGCCAGGTGACCACATCTCCTTGTTTGCCTCGCACATCCCAGCACAGCACATCCCAGCTCCAGATGGGGCTGTCAAACCCCTTGAGGCCAAGGGCTACAGCAGCAATTTGTGAAGGCAGGGGGCTTCAAGGAAGGCAGTCAGGGAGAAGTGGGGCCCAGCGGCAGCTAGGGGCTGCATTTGGTGTGGAGCCTCCTCGGCATCCCCTCCCCAGGGCATGGAGCTGCCATAGGAGCAACTGCAAAGCAGACCTCTGCCAGACCAACACAATGCCCTGTTGCTGCCAGCCAGGCAGCAGTTCCCAGAGGCAGTGGCCTGTTCAGGCAGAATTCATGCTCTCCCACTGCCGGAAAATGCGGAACACCTTGCAGGACTTCACCGAGAGGCTCTGTGAGAGATGGGAGCAAAGCAATAACCAGAGGTTAAGGCACCGCAACAGGATCTGCAACCGCCACCAGCCTGCCTACAAAGCACATGAGAAGAAACTGCAGAAAAAAACCCTATTTGAAATATCCCAACTGGCTGCCAGGACCTCAATTTGCTCCTCTTCTTCATTAGCCCTTTTTACCAGAGCTGGAGGGGAGAAAAAGTAAGGTGACTTCAAGAAGCAGGACAGCACTCCAACCATCCCCTGCTCCAGCCTGGTCTCACACCTGTGACTTGTGTCCAGTCCCACAGGACCAGCTGGTGCTTTCCCAGCACGTGGCACAGCCAGAAGGGACCAGTCTGTTAGGGACATAACCCACACAAAGTCTCCAAGACAAACGCTGAAGCAGGACTGCTCCGCTGGTCCCTGCAGCTCAGCCCCAAGCAAAGCCAGAGGGAGCTGGCAGGAGGAATCCAAGTGGATAATGGGGCCTGGGGGATCCAGGGAGGCGGCAGCAGGTACCGTCTGCTCCACAGCCACTCAGGGAGGGGTGCTGTGGCCTCAGTGCTGCTCCCCTGGCTCAGCAAACCCACCGGTCCAACAGCCTGGGACTGGTGGCTGCAGGAGCCAGCAATCAAGACATCTGCAGAGAGCATCAGGAGTACTCTATCGGGACATGATATGAAACTGGATCTTGGGCAGCACCAAGCTGCTCAGGAAAGGCTGTTATTTATAGTAGCCCTTGAGCAGATCTGTGCACAACACATCACTGTAACGGACGAGACCTGGCTGAGAGGCTGTCAGCACAGCTGGAGGGGAAGCGGAGACGCTGCAGACATAGGTTTGGTCCTTGCCACCCAGCTGGGCTTTGCACTCAGCCCAAACAAAACACATATAACCCAATTTCTGAGCAAGGCTGGGGCAAGCAGTGTTTTGAGCACTTGAGTTTGGGGCTGGGGATCCCGCAAGACTCACCACAGGCTCCGTCTCAGGCACTCTGTCACACTTTCTGGTGGCAAGGAGTGTGTTCAGTACCACTTGCCAGCCCGGTTCTGGCTTCACAGGCTCCTTCTCTGTTTGAGTCACGGTATCCTCCAGGGCTTCCCCTCCCTCCACTGTGTTGACCCAGGGACACCAGTCACGATGCTGAGAGCTGGGGTCAAAGAAGCTCCTCAAAGAAGTGTCCTGCATAAGGGAGGAGGTGACAGTGAAGAGGACAGCAACAGCATGATTTAAAACATACTTCAGTGACACAATGAAACACTCTCTGCGTCTAAACACCGGCCCTGAGCTGGCTGTGGGGACAACGCTGGTCCCTGGATCAGGAACACCCTGCCCATGCCCCTCTCCTCCCCACCCAGGCTCTCCCTGCACCTGCACTCAGGTCACTCACTGAGCTGCTGGAAGAGCAGAGCCGTGCCCGCTTGGCCCTGCGGAGAGGGCTGGATGGCACCTCCACGTTGTCCCCCTGCCCCATGCTGCGGGTGATGGGGCGGCTCCTCAGAGTGGGGCTGGTCACCTCCAACTCACCCCGGTCCATGGGGATGGGAGAGTCCCAACCCCGTGGGCGAGACATTGCTGGGGACGGACTCTTCTCGTGCTGCCAGTGGGGAAAGAATAAGGAATTAGTAAGAGCTCCTCTGGTCACCAGCATGTCCTCTGCCTGAAGGGGACGGGGGGACCCTGCCCAGCTCAAAGAGAGATCAAAGCCTTCTCAGCCATTCTGGCAGGAGCAGTGCCACCTTCCCTTCACACCAGAAACATCTCAGATATGTCTAGCTGGACATGCCCCTGACTCAGAGCATCTCAAGTTAAGACAGGCCCCAGGATGCTGGTGGGAAAGGTCCTTTCTGTGTCTTCCTACAGCAGGGTTCAGAGAGGGAAGGACAGAGAGCTGCAAAGGGCAAGGGCAAATGCAGCAGCAACCTACTTCTGCTGACATTGCCTACAGCTGGAGACACAGCACCAAAATGAGCCTCTTTCAGCCTAAAAAGGCAGTGTACACCCAAACTACATCAGTCTTGACTCCTGTGTGCCCCTGTATCACCCAGACACCCCAAGCTCAGGGGCTGGCTGAGCTGGGCCATACCTGCTCAGAGCCAGGAGGGAGCGTGTCTTGGCTCCGTGTGAGCATCCTGCGTGGAGACATGGGCACGAGTGGGAAGCGCTCAGTAGGTGCCGGTGGTGTGCCGCTCGGGCTGCAGGAGTCCAGCTCCGGCCCCACAGACTCCAGCTGGTGAAAGCCCCACAGTCCCACCTTCCTCATACAGCGGGAGCAGGTGATCACTGAGAGGTGCACAGAGCCAGACGCAGCACTGTGGGGACAGAGCCAAGTCATGAGAGAAGGTCAGTGACAAACCTGGGCCCTTCCCTGGAACCGCAGCTGTCAGAACAGATGCAGGTATTTGGCAGAGCACAGAAACAGTCTCAGTTGCAAGTACCCGAGCCAGCACATTTCAAGACATCGGTACCCCTGGGCTGAGGCACAGCCCTACCTGGTTTTGTAGCCCCACATGCTAAGTAGTAAAACAATTCCATTAAAACTCATCTACAGCATTGATTTAAACTGGCTCAGTTACATTTTAGCTTGCCATGAAGCAGAAGCATGCTCAGTTATGACATATCAGCTGAACGTCCCCATCTTCAGCCTGTGAACTGCCCAGCCACAGCAGCAGCTCTGCTCCTCCCCACCGTAAGCCCTTTTCCAGCCTGCACCATAAAAGATCACTTCACCTTCAGAGCTGCCTCAGGCATAAATAGCATGGCTGTTCTGCTCGCAGCACACACTTTGGGAAGCTGTGAGCCTTCAGGTCATGAACCTTCCCTCCCTTCCTGCAGGCCTGACGAGCAATGAAAGTGTTACTAAGGATGACATCTCAGGGATTGACTTCAACATCTAAATCAGCAACAAGCAGGGCAACTGACAGATCAGTTGTTTCACACTGTTTGCCATCTCAGGGAGACATCTATTTTAGATTAAGGAGATTTGCACTGGAGTTTCTGGAAGTCTGTCAATTTTAATGGCTAAAGATAATAACAAAATGGTGAAATAGGGGACACTGAACATTTCACAGGAGAGATAATCAACGTTCCTCCAGCCTCTGACAGGTTTCACCAGCAACCACGAAGTGTGGCAGACACTTCAGTAACAGTCCTACAGCACTACCCACCTGCAAGTCCAGCCACACAGAGCCAGGATGCAGGCAGGAACATGCACTTGCAGGATTTCTGTGGCAAACTTCATCGGTGGTTTCTCTCCCTCCATTTTGTGCTCTAATTCCTCCCCGATCAGCTGGAGGAGCAGACCGATTTTCTCCTCTGTTAGGGACTGCAGGACAGAGAAAGGTGACAGAGCTGGCAGTCAGAGGCAGTCCGATAAAATACACTGCTTCTACCCACAAACCACATCCTACATGGAGAAAAATCCCCTTTTCACTCCCTGAAAGGGCTGGGTACATGAGTTACCACCCTCAGCACTTCTACTCTGGTTAACAGGCAAAAGCCACAGAGTATAGCTTTCTCCTGCCTTGTGCCCACCTGACTCTTCTTGTTGCATGGACTTTGTTCAAGCACTGTTTGATCCCCTAGGCACGTGTGGGGACAGCAGAGCAGGTCGCAGATTCGCTGCTTGCAGCAAGCACGAGCCTGAACAGCCCCCCCTGAAGTGTCTCTCCAATCCCAGGGAGGTAACAGGGGCTGTGTTTGCCTGTGCTTAGGCAAACTGTGAGCACTTCTGGGGCTGCTGCTGAGACACAGTGAGAATGAGTGTCCCCGAAGGGTGTCAGTCAGGCTCCAGACCTTGCTGCTAGTGAACAGCCAGGGAGTTATATGTGGAGATGCAATACATCCATTGGTTTTACGGTTTCTCTTCTCATGGGGCTCTGATGGGTTTCATAGCTCAGCCAGCCCACGATGGCAACCATAAGACACCTCTGTGATTTCTGCTGAATGGATGAAGAATTGCCCACTTCCCACATGGCTTCTCACTGCTGAGAGCCATCTGTTACGCACCGAGCAAGTGTCCGAGTGCCCAACAAGCCAGACTTGGCTGAAGTAGAGCAGGACCTGGCCAGGTCCCTACAAGGAGGCAATCCCACACTTGCTCCTGGCTGCAGCTACGCTCCAGCCTCTTATGCTGTAGGTCCTGCTCTTTCCTCCTGCCTGCTGAGGCTCTTTGCATGACTGCCTCACACGAGAGGCCTCCCCCGCACTCCCTGGGCTCCCTCACCTTCATGGGCCTCTGCTCTGGGGCAGCCTCTGGCACGCCAAACACCTCATCCCACCTAACACAGTGACTGTCTCCAGTCTTGTAAGCTCCCAGCTAAAGGAGTGATCCACGGGTTGCCACATCTCATGGACTGCTTGGAGGTAATGGAGCGGGAGCTGCCAGGGAGAGCTCCTGAAGGAGTCTGTGGGACCTGAAATAAATTCTGCCCAGCACCAGAAAGCACCACACATGCCGGGCAAGGCACACAGTGGGAAACGGACACTTCAGCCCAATTCCCACCAGTGACATCATGGTGACATGAGCCAGCTCTGCTTGCATTGGCCAAGGGCTTGCACAGCAGATGAGGCTTTTCAAACTCCCTTTTATGTGTTTCCAGAAACAGCAGGAGAAACCACAATGCAAGGAACATCCAAGAGCAAAGCCAAGGTGATGACAGACCACTCACACACGCAAGCTGAAATCTCTGATTTGAATCTCACAACTGGTTCAATCAGGGTTTACACAGCACAGGCATGCCTGGCATCATCACTGGGGACCTGAACACACCTGATCTTGGGGACAGACAAGAACTCACCATGTTTTTCAAATCTTCTGGTCTGAGAGAGGGCAGCTGCAGCTCCAGCTGACACAGGCTCTGAAAGCGATCCAGGAAGTCCTGGAGGAGGGCTCTGGGCTCATCCACCAGCAACATGGCAAAGCGATCTGGTGAAAGGAAACGCAGGAGGGTTCAGCTGTGCCACCAGCCTCCCCACCCCTTCTTTATCCCGCTGTGCAAGAGAGGAGATGAGTCCAGCCAAAGTCTCCCCATAGCAGTCTCTCTGCTTTAAAAAGAAAAGCTGAGCACAGCCTTTTTCCTTTGCAACCACCAATCCCCGTGAAGCGCAGCTCTGAAGACAAGATCTATCGCCTTTGAGCACCCCATGTCATCCAGCCTCCTGTCAACCTCCCAGTTACAACCCAAAAAGCATTTTTAACTGTCCTAGAGGCATGTAAAGGTGAAGAAAGGCTGGGTACAGCCCAGCCTGGGACTCTAGTCATGGCTCAGCTGTTTATTTGCTGATGCTGCTCAGAGGCATCACTTTGCCACTGTGTGCTTTGTTGTCCCCACAGCGAAAAAGGGGACTGTGGTGACGCTGCCTGCTTTGAGAACTTGAAGAGAAACCCCAATTCCTACAACAGGAGACAAGAGCAGACAGAAGGGGAGAAAAAAGGGAATAATGCCAGACACGTGCACTAGCTGGGCTCTGAGATACCAACCTGGGCAGGGGCTGTCTGGCCAGAAGCAGAACTTCTCATGAGCAGCACACAAGGCTTTCTTCAGCTCCATGCAGCGCTCCTTATCTGCAAGGCAAAGCTCACTTCTACTCCCCTGCAGAGCCACCTCCTCAGGGACTGGTTTGTTTTTCCCCAACCATGACAGAAAGGCACCAGGCTACAAGGGCTTCCCTGTTCCTCCCGTTCAGCATGGCTTAAGTGACAGATGCCACCTGAGGCTGCAGAGCCTGAAGCTCTCACCTCAGACTCATCTGCCTCCCCACCAAAAGGAGCTGCCACACCTTCAGCCTCCCTCTAGGCAGCCACATAGCAGCGGTTCCTGTAGCAGCGAAGGCAGGCTGGCTCAAGGGGTTATCTCTGCAACAGCGAGCACCACCAGAGCCATTCCACCACCCTGCAGCCAAAATCCCCTCCTGTTCCCAGGCACACTGACCGCGGAGCAGGGGAGCCTGCCGCACTGCACAGCAGTGCGGTGGAAACACAGTTCAAACCAACCACTGGCACAGGGACTGCCCGCTTTTGCCAGTTTTACCTCCTGGGCTACTTCCAGTCCCTAACTCACCTGACCCTTCCACCCTGGCTGTAGGAACCAAATCACAGCCATGTCTGGAAATGGAAATCAAGTTTCCTCAAAAAAAAGATTTGATACTTAATTTAACTTATTCACACCTTTCAAAACCAAAGAATTTATTTTCCAACTTATTTTTCAAGCCCCTCTTCCAACCTCTGATTATTTTAGATTTTCCTAAACTAGTGCATTTACCAACAGAATAATTAGGCCAAGGTTTATTTAAAAAAGATAGTCTGAGCAAACAGCAGACGTCAATATTCAGAGTGACCCAAAACAAAATGCTCATACAGCTTCCTATTATACATGACCCATGCGGCATTTGTCAGACAGCAGGGCTGTGCTCTCTGCTACGTTCTGGACAAGAGCAGAGACTTGCAGTCAAGAAAATTCAGAAGTGGAGATGACACTTATTTGTGGTGGGGTAATAAATGCCTTTCTACAGAGGGCAGATGCAGATAAAGGAAAATGAAGTTCTGGGCAGGTGATAAAGCACAGACCATCACTATCCTGTGGCTCTCAAGCAACACTCATGCCGTGGGGCCAAGCAAACCATGGAGGGTGACAATCCTGCCACATTCACAGCCTGTGTTGCCCAACGTGGGAGAGACAAGAGCTGTTACTGCTCCGTGCCTGCACCTCACAGCATCAGGAGTGGCTGATGCTCTGCAGGCAAGAAAAGGAAAGGTGGTGGGCCTGGGCAGGGAGCTGAGCAAGCACAACAGGAGGGGGAATTTTACTGTAGTCCAAGTAGTTTAAAGAAGGCAGGGGAGGAGTTTACTTATTAAATTACACAATGTGATCACCTGGACTGGCTTGGTGACCAGCAGCCACCAACAGCCCACAGAAAAATTGAATGGAAATCAGGGCAGCAGACCAAGCAGCTGGGCAACAAAATTTTAAAAGGATGTTAAGGTACTGGAACACATCCAGGGGAGGGCAACACAGCTGACGAAAGGGCTGGGTAGCATGTCCAGCTAGGAGCAGCTAAGGGCCTTGGGCTTGTCTTGTTTGGAGACAAGGAAGCTGAGGGGCGACCAGGTTACTCTCTGCAGCTTCCTGAGGAAGGGAAGTGGAAAGGGAGGTGCTGAGCTCTTCTCCCCAGGATCCTGTGATAGGACACGTGGGAATGGCTCAAAGCTGCATCAGGGGAAGTTCAGACTTGGTATTAGGAAGTGTATCTTTACCAAAGGGGTGGTTACACATTGCAACAGTTTCCTAGAGAGGTGGTTGAGGCTCCATGCCTGGCAGTGTTTAAGAGCCATTTGGACAACACCCTTAATATGATGTAATGTTTGGTCAGCCCTGACGTGGTCAGGCAGTTGGACTAGATTATCATCACAGATCCCTTCCAACTGGAACTATTCTATTCTAACCCATCTCTGACAAGATAAGCAAGAAGGCTTACCATGTTCTCACAAACTAAAGAGTATTTTCCCAATTTGCACTTTATTTTCAGAAACATCAAACACCCAGCACCTCTCAGGACAAGGCTATGCAAGTAATTTACATACATGATGAAGCACATACACCCCCAAACCCTAGAGCCCACGCCTTGTACCCACTGGACACTAGCATACATACACTTGTTGAAGTCAAACGTGAGCTGCAGGCTCATGCAGAGGAAGGCCTGGCAGCTGGAGCACTTCAGCATGTCACACTCCACGTTGGTCCAGCCATACTTGGCACAAACCAGGGGAGACAGCTCATGGGGTTTGCCCGCCCACTTCAGCGGGTGCTCACATTAAGGATAAAACCCAACAAATTTCAGGTTGAGCAGACAAAGCTTTGGACAGGGTTTATATGGCCAAAGAAGAAAAGCTTCCAAGAAGATACAGCCTGTGGGGAAGCCACAGGGAGGGTGATAGAAAAGCAGGGTGGGGAATGGCTGAAAGCTCAGCATCAGAAAGGATATGGTGAATGTTTCTACTCTGCTGAAATAGGCTTCCTTGCTTGCAGACTCCAAGGACAGAGCATCCATTTGAGAAGATCCATTAGCCGATTCCAACCAGTCAGATGTGTCCTTCCTAAAATGAACAGCAAATCAGCAAGCAAAGCATTTGCACTTTCCTGGAAAGATTTCATTAATAAAAAATGCACAGATCACTTTATAACCTCTCGTACTTCAGGCTTACCCTTATAAGAAACCTTTCTGCAGATCTCCTAAAGCCAACTTTTAATTACTTATAAAACAATTAAAAAGATATAATGCAATTAGAAAAGGTGCACATTAAACATTTCATGATGATTGACAGCAGTGGCAGGTTGAGATTTGACTTGACAAGGAGACAGGAACTTGTTTTCTGAGCTTGGTGAAGGCAAATTAACAATTGCAGCATGTTTCTGAAATTGGGGACACTCCCAAGCTCCTGGCATTGGCATTCATGGCTGGAACGCAGGCCCCTGCAGTTGGAACGCTGGGTACATGGCAGGTGCTACCCTTTGGCCTCTCCCCAACACCCCTCCATGGGCCAAAATTTGGGGATGGTTGTGTCAAGGGTGAACTGTGCCTCTGAGGACAACCACAGTCGTTTGACTTTAGCAAGATACCCGCAAAGTTCAGCCACCTAGCGCCTCCAGTGCCTTCCAGACTCCTCAGCACCCACCAGTAACTCCTGCAACTCTCAGTGCCCCCCCAGGCTGTGACCACACACTTTTTGGGTCAGAGGCTCAGTATGTGGCCAGCTCAGCTCAACCAAGCTGTGGGGACACCAGAACTCTACAGGCCAGTTACCTGCCCCTGCCCTCCCAGTGCACACCAGTGCCTCCCAGTGCTCACTACTGCCGCCTTGTGTCCCAGTGTCTCCGTTTCCACTACTGCCTGTCCGCCCCCCACCTGTGCCTCACCATCCCTCCAGTACTCCAATGCAACCAGTACTGCTTCCCAGTGCACCTTTGTCTCTCCAGTATTCCTTAATCCCACCAGTACCCCAGTGCCTCCCAGTCCCACCAGTACGGCCTCCCAGCGCCCACACTTTCCAGTGCCCCCCCGCCCCGTGCTTCCCAGTCTCTCCCTGCACACCTCAGCGCCCTTTTTTCCCCAGTATCCCTCCCCCACAGTAATTCCCAACTCTCCAGCACCCTGCAATGACTCCTGCCGTTTCCCATGCCCCCTCAGCGTCTCCCAGACCTCCCGATAACCGGGGGCTCCCCAGCCTCCTCCCCCCACCGGTGCCACATGGACGGGCCGCCTCCCTCAGACCCGGTGCCAGCGAGACCCCGCCGCTCCCCCTCACCCGTCGGGCCCGGCGCCCTCAGGGGCAATGCCACCGTCGATGAGGTCGCGGATCTGTTGGGGGGTGACGGCGGGCGGCCTCCCCCGGCCTCCCTCCGCCGCCCCGGCGCTGGGCGCCGCCATCTTGGTCCCTCACCCCCTCACGGCCCGGGGCGGGGGAGCGGGAAACGCGGCCGCGCAAGACCGTTCCGGCCCGGCCGTGAGACTGCCCATTGCCCCACGCAGCTCCCGCACGGCCTGTTCGCTCCACGGAGGGTCAGCGGTGTGCTGCCGCCTCCACCGAGGGGCCCCGCGTCCCGCCCTGGGCCCCCACGCCCCGGGCGCTGCACGCCCCACTAGCTCCTGCTTTCGGCGCTCTATTACTCCAGCCTGTGCCCACGACAGCGCGCAGCCGCAGCGAGCGATCGTTCAGCCCTCACGACAGCAACGTTCTCGCCGCGGCCTTCCCCCACCTGCCAAGAAGCCTGCGTTTCATAGGCCGAGGCCGCAGAAGCTCGCCGCCGATTGGTCGGCGGCGGGGGAGGGGAGAGAGGGGGGCCTCTGCTGGCCGCCGCCTGGGCTCGCCCTGAGGAGGAGCAGACGGGGCCATGTCGGCGGCGGACGGTGCCCGGGAGGGCGTCAGGGAGGGCTCGGGCAGCGCGGCGGCTGGCGGCGGAGGCCTCCTCAACCGCTTTGTGCAGCTGCCGGGCAGGCCGCGCTCGGCGGGTGAGTGGCAGCCGGTTCTAGGGGCGAGGGTGACCCCGTCCCCAAGGCCCCAGCTTGTCGGGGACCGGGGCATCCCCGTCCATAGGGCTCTGAGGGGGCGGGTACCCTTCAGTTGTGGGGGTTATCCCCGTCCCCGCAGCTCGGGGACATGTTGGAGGGAAGCTGGGGTACTTCGTGGACCCGGGATAGGGGTCACCCCGTCCCCAAGGCCCGAGGGTGGTGTGGGGAGGGCCGGGCTATTCCTGTCCCAACAGCCCTGGGATATGGGGGCCCACAGTCATGGATAGGGGCGGTTATCACTTTAAAAACTGTCTTAGGGTGTTGAAGGAGACAGTCTCGGGGGTGGAGGGGGTGTGACACAACCTCCTACGACCCTGAGGGGTGGCAGTTCAACCCTCCCCATCCTGATGGTCTCAATGCATTGAGGAATGCTTGGATGCCCTACATGGGCAGTTCATCCCAATCACCATGGACACAGGTCGGGGGGGCAGGATATTCCACAGCCTCTATTGGGGGTCAGACCCATCTCAGTCACCCTGGGATTGTGGATGGACCTGGGCTAACCCATGGTGACACCCCCCACCCCCCCAATCCCAACATATCAGGTTTTTGGATTGTGGGACCCCACAGTCCTGGCAGGGGGTGATCCTGGAATGGGGGTCCAGGCCACCAGAGGGCCCTTGGATGAGATTTCAGCCCAGTTCTGTACCCTGAGAAAGGTGGTTCTTCCAGTCCTGGGCCCTGGGAAAGATGGTTCTTCCTTATTTCCACCTCCTTTCTAGAAGTGTTGGTATGCTGGGGGGGTTACCCCATCCCAACAGCCCCAGGATATTAGGTGGAGGAGACTGAAGTTACGCCACAATTGCAGGACTGGGGAGATCACCCCCATCCCAGCTGTTCTGCGATACTGGGAGGGATGGGAGACACACCATGGTTCTGTGATGAGGAGGTATTCCCAGTTGGTTTGGGGTATCCCCTTCTCCTTATCTCCGCAGCACCCCCTGCTCTCAAGGGCCACAGGGTGTGCACAGGAGGTGGGTACCCCAGGCCCTGGGCATCGTTTTCTGCCCCAGCTGCCCTTGGCCCTGCCACTTACGTCCCTCGGTGGGGGATGTGAAGCCCCTCCTGGTCCCAGGGGTAGGAGCCTGTATACCACATGTCTGGAGCATCACCAGCAGCTGTGAACAGGCCTTAGCAGCTGTGAACAGGCCTTCAGGCCAGGATCCATGTTTCCTTTCCTGTGAAACCTGTCACAATCTGGATTTGCAGCAGGGATGCCTTCGAGAATCATGCAGGACCACTGTGAATTCACTAAGTGGCTCCACACCCTTATTTTTGGGTAAATTCTCAAACATGTTTCCTTCCTCCTGTGATAAGGGCCTTTTTTGGTAACACAAGATCTGATTATCTTCATGTTCCTGAATTTTAATTGTTGGCTTGAGCAAACTGGTAGTACACCTTCCTGATGCAGTTGTAACAATTCCACTTTTGGCTACAGATTATGTCCCGACATGGAATTCTGCCCTCCACCACCTGTACAGGGGCTGATGGTACAGCCCCGGGCCAAACTACCCTTGAACAATTCAGCCTTAGCACTTAAGTCCAACCTTAAATCTGAAGCTGACTGTCAATCTTGCTGAAAAAGTACTTGATGGAAAAATGCAATTGCGGTCGATTACTGGAGTTTTCTCCCTGATTGACACCTGTTAAAATGCTATTTATAGATCTCCAGCAGCAGCCCTTACATAACGGTTGAGATAAAGAACAATATTTTTCCCCCCTCCTTCCGTTTCCTCCAAGCAGGTTTGTTTTCTTACCTCCCAATTCTCTTTTTACCTCCTTTACCTCTCAATTCTCAGTTTTCAAGAGGCATTCCTTCATTTTCCCCCTGCCATTCCGTGCCCTAGACTCCGTCCATAAAATATGCTATCTCCTTTTAATCCCATTTTTATAAGTAATTACTGTTGTGAAGGCCTACAAAGAGCTCATAGCATGCTTTGGCATTGGATGCATTTGCTGCATACCTCTCTGCAGAGCTCCATTGCTCCTGCTAAGCCATGCGTCATTTGAAGTAAATCTGGGCTATTTCTTGGTTAAACATGAGAGCATACGCATTGATGTAGGTGCTGCTTTTGTCACATTCTCCTTTTCCACCTACTCGTAGGAAAGATTTTAAGCTTTTGTCACCTTTTTCACTCTGGAGAATTTAATTTGCACAAGGAAATGATTACAAAAGGTAAGCAGGCAGTTAGTAAGACCTCGTGCCAGGGTTGTGCTGCTCTATTTGCTTTCTCAAGGGGAGTATTTCTGTCAAGGGTTTCTCAATAGAGGCATTTCTTAAGCAGCATCTACAAAAGAGTCTCATTGCTGGCTTAACAGCTTAAAAAAAAAAAGGCACTTTGTTTTTGCTGTCTCTTGATGGGTAAAGATTCTTTAAACATCTATAATTGTATGTTGGATAAGGGAAAGGAAGGAGCTATTTTTAAGTGTTTGTAGGCTTTAGAAAGAGCAAAAATGTCAAATACAGCTGGTACGTGGTTTGTTCTCCACATAGGAAATCTTCCTGTGCACACTTATTTTTTTTTCCAGTGTTTTCATCAGACTCTTGGGGTTAAGTGGATAGAAACAATCTGGAGACCTAAATATATCTTTGCCTCTCCCATGCTCAGCATTTATGGTCTTGTCTTGAGCTATAATTTTCCCAGTGTGCCAGTCACAGAGGGTTTTTTTGTACGGAGAGATTTGGAGTTTCTAATATATATTTTTAAAAAATACAACAGCAAACCCAAAAATCCTGAACTCCTTTGTGTCACATGGAGGAGCAAGCCAAAAGCTATTTGTCTGAAGAGCAGTGTACATGTGATACTTTAATTAATGTGATAACTTTACAGAGAGACCTGGATAGGCCAGAAGAGTGGGCAAGCAAGAGCAGTATGAAGTTCAACAAAACCAAAATACAAGTCCTGCACCTGGGATGACATTCCAAGACCTAGTACAGGCTGGGACCTGTGTGGTTTGGGGAGCAGTCTTGCTGAGAGGCACCTGGGGTTCCTGCTAGACAGCAAGCTGTGAGTCGGTGACAAAGGCATATCAGGTCCTGGGCTGCATTCACAGGGGCATTACTAGCAGAGGGATGGGATCATCTTGCTCTACTTGGCACTTGTCAGGCCGCCCCTGGGGTGTTGTGTCCAGCTCTGGTCCCCACAAGTCAAGAGAGACATAGACAGACTGGAAAAGGTCCGAAGGAGATGGTCAAAGGCCTGGAGAACCTGCCTTATGAGGAAAGGCTGAAGGAGTCAGATCTCCCTGGAGAAGAGGAGGGTTGGGTGGAAGTTTGCCATGTTTTTCCAGTACTTAAAAGACAGCTAGAAAGAGGAATGAGGGTCTGTCTTCACAAGGAGCTACACAGATAAGAAGGGGCAATGGTACAAATTGCAATGGGAGTTTTATCTCAATGTGAGAAAAACATTTTTTACAGTAAGAACAATCATTCACTGGAACAACCTCCTCAGGGATGTGGTAGAGTCCCTATTGCTGGAGAGTTTCAAGATGCAAAGGCACTGAATAATCTGGTATCGGCTCCCTTTCCCATGAGAAGTTGGACCAGATGATCTTTCTAGGTCCCTTCCGACCTGGGCTGTTCTTTGGTTCTCATTTTCCAAAATGTCTTTATTTTCCTTCTACATTTTTTAAAAAAACAAACAACCCAAGGAACACTCAATTTTAGTGGTGTGAAGTCTGTAATATATACATTTCTGGGGCAAATGTTTCCTTTATTGCTCTGGTTTCTCAGTAAGGACAGTTCACTCATTAAGAACTCCTTATTTTATTCTCCACTTTGGGATGCTATCTCATCTATTACAATCCCATTCTTGTTCTGCTAATCACAGGAAATACTGACAACCAGTTGCACACTTGCAGAAATGTTTGAAATGCATGATTGCTACAAAGAGGTTTGAAAACAAAAGCCTCTGAGAAGCAGGGTGAAGACCGACCCATTTGGACATTGATCCAAACCCAAAAGCTCTCCTGTCTGGATGTGGGAATGACCATTCTCTTAGAAACACTGCTTTACAGACTTCAGATATTTGAAAGGTTCTTGGCTGGTGGCCTGTGGATTGTATCTTGGTATCCTTGGCCACATTCTTTGGCCTCTCTTAGCTGCCCTCGGCTCCAGGCAGTCATCATTCAGGTGCTGGGGGCTAAGGCACAGCTGCTTTCTCTCTTGGGTATTTTTCAGGCATGGGCAGCCTGCCACTGAAGGGAGCTGTGGAATCTGGAGAGGCTAAATGCAGCTGGATGAACGAAGAGGTTTTAAACCTTGTTCTCGGCGACGCATTCACAGCCTGCTTATCCAAACATTTGTAAGGGACTCTGATTACATGAGTTACAAACTTATTTTGTCTGGCTGGTATGAAAAAGATGAAGCTTTGAAGACTGGAGTCAAAGTCAATATTGACTTTTCTTGTTCTCTCTCCTAAGAGCCAGCAGTGCTTTGGCTTTAGCCCTTGACCTAAATGTCCTTCAGAAGTCTTGCAGAAATCATAAATAGAAAGGGAGATATTGAAACCTGCTATTCTGGATATTGAAGAACTAGGTAGGAGGGAAAATAATACTGATACCATCTTTAGAAGGCATTAAGAAGCAGTAAAGAGGATGCGTACACACACCTCAGCTATTCACCGCTGGTATGTTACTTTGGGAACCAAAAGCCACGCTGTATTTGTTAGCTTTACATCCTGTAGTTATTTAGTTTGTATTTCCAGAAATAGTGCTTGAAATAGAAATTATATTGCTAGTAGTAACGCTGATAATGTTGCGGTATAATATATGCCATGTGGTATGGCCTTGCACTGGGATTAGTAGGATTGAAGATCACAGATTGATGGAAAGAGCCAGCATGTTTGGGGCAAGCCTTACAAGCGGAAGACCTTACACCCTGATAACAGGACAAAGTCAATGCGGTTGTGGCTCAGTGCCTGTGCTGTTCCTTTTCCTGTTAGCTCAACAGGAAGAACTTTAAGACCTCAAAATGAGGAAATGCAGACAATAGGCAGCAGACCTCCCTAAACTTCATGGAAGCAGAAGGAAGCAAAACTCCAAGGCCAAAGCATCTCGCTGGAGGAGCCAGAGGGTATAAAAGACCTGTCCATAACTAATCTGTCCTTCTAAATGAAGAACAACCTAGGAATCGTAGTAAGGACTTGGGAGCTGTCATCCTTTCACCCTCTGTGCTGTACATAAGTGATCCTGGCCAGATCACTTGGATATACTTGGTTCTTGTGGGTATGAGGAGCCAGAACCAGCTTATTTAAATATTTTGTAAAATTAAATTACCCTCCCCTTGTGCAAGATCTCACACTTAGTTTTGGTGCACTGACTGCTTGCACCCTTTACTTTGCAACTGACCCTACAGTGGATATTGCGATTAAAATAGGTTTAGAAAAAAGGGACCTTATAAAGGATGGTGCTGGGGTTGCTGTTGTGGGAAGTGTTTGAGGTTACACCTGGGTATCTGTTGGTTATGTTGCAGCAATGAATAAAACCATGCTTTATTCCAGGTGGTCTGGAGGAGAGGGCAAGAAAGGCTTGATTTAAAATACTTCAGCATAGTCTTCAAATCTGGATTTGAGCCACACATGAAGTGAAGAGGATTCGTGGCTGTACGTGCAAATAGTTTTCACCAGTAAATATGAAAATAGCAAATAGTCAGGTAGATCTAGGAGGAAGGTCTTTCTAGATGCAAGTATTTAACCAGAGTGAAAATTCAGAGTATTAAACTCACCAATGCTTTCATTGCAGCGCAGGATTCTGGTTTTTAATTCTAGCAATCTAGTTGGCAGAGTTTCCCTGTTGTAGCCTGGCAGAATGTCATCCTTGCTTTTATTTCACTGCCAGCCCCAAATGTTTAAACTCAACATTTATCTATTTCAGATTACCTGATGTGCATGGCAACCTCTAATCCATCAAATTAAAGAGGGAAAATGATACCTCTTTGTTCAAGGAATGAACTGGGAGCTTGTACAGCGTTAGCTAGTGAGTGCTACAACGAAAGCTCAAATCTGGATGCTTTCTGACTACACTATGGGTCAGCTGCCTTCCCTTGCTCTGCCTCATTGTATGATACTGCTCAAGGAACTACAGGTAGAGCAGCATTTAATCTTTAATTTTTCAAAGCAGAAGTGCTTGGCAGAAGTGTGCAGCCACCTCAGTAGGTCTGCTCTTTATTCTGCCTGCTGTGTTGAGCCTGCATTGGAGATGAAAACACAGCTGCCCCACTGTGTGCTGTGAACACTGATAGCTGTTTTGGTAAATTTGTGCAGTGTGGTTGAGGTGGTGCTTTAAATAGCTAGTGTAAGAAAGGGTGTGTAGTGTTGGTTGTAAACGTTTGGATGACCATTGTGAGCTTATGGTTGAAGTGGCGTCATCTTAAGAAATGGGTGGGGTTTGTTTTTGAAGCAAACTTCATTTAGCAGTATGAATCTGTAAGCTTTTCTGTGCCATTGTTTCCCATTTTTCAAATATGTAAAGAACTTTGAGACTTGTGTTGCCAAAAAATATGCTGCACATGTAAAGTGTTTTTTCCAAATGCATCTTGGTTGGAAAAAAAACCCAAAATGTTTGATCGTCCTTGAGATTTAGAAACATTGGTAACTTTTATTGCATAAACTTCTTTTCTGAAGGTTAGAAGCTGAGCATTTATTCTGACCTTGAATCCCACCTGCATGTGGAAGCCCCGAACCCAAGAACAGTCATCCTTTTTATCTCAGGTCATCTGCGTCAGATGATGATGATGTTGAGTGTGTACATCTTTTCAGAAGCTGATACCGCATGAATACCTTTCAGCAATTCCCCTGAGTGCCCAGGAAGGTTTGTTTTACTGGGGAAGAAACTGCCCTGAGCAACCACCTCCCTACTGCACTGAACTGAGCTTTTAGATGTCAGAACATCCCCTGGCTGCATCTGCTGCTTTTCCTTTGCTTTTTGGCTGCTTTAGTGTGAGATGGACAAAAGGGAAAGGAAAAAACAGAGGTTTGCTTCTTCTGTGGAGAAAGCCATGTGCTATAAGGAAAATACAGATTTTTGTGAGTTGGACGTCACCCCACGATTTGAGTGAAACCTTTCACATTGGCCTTTAATTATTGAGTTTGGCTTTGAGGATCATTCTCTGTGTATTCTGAATGGAACAGACAGTTCTCCCTAATTTCTGTTGCCTTTATCTTACTTGCCTTTCTTTTTGTGAACTACAATGTCTTTAAACAACCAAATGAGCAAGCCATAAAACGGTTGCATGAAACAAGCAAGCAATACATGGAAAACCAAATTATAAATGCTTTGCTGCTTTGTGATATTTCTGTAATTTGGTAACTTGGAATGGGGCAAGCAGTGTGTCAAAACATAATTGCACTCCAATTTCAGACAGGTCTTTAGTGATCTTTTAAGGCTAAGAGAATAAACAGGCAAAACTTTAAAATCAACACCTGCAGCTTCTAAGCTGCTGATCTGACTGTGCAAAAGGATATTTTTTGCACCTTTACCAAGCAACAGCATGTGGCAGAATTGAGGAATGAGGCATCCTGAAGCTGGAAAGTCATTACAGTCACACTAACCCACAAGCAAGGGCTATGTGTTTGCAAGAGGAGTATGTTTATTTAGTTCTGCTCCTGCCATTTCTGCTGGCTACAGCCAAATCTCTTTCTGGTAGCTGTGATGGCAAAAGAATTTGGCCTGTTTCTATTTGCCTTTTAAGTTGCCTTTTAAGTGTGAAGTTAGCAGTTTCACTTCCCTCATCATCTTTGCTCCCAAAGAATCTAGGAATCATTTTTTTCTGCTGCAGGTGGCTTTGGCTAATACTCAGCCTCATACCTGGCCCTGGCTTTATCCAGAGGTCATTCTTCTTTTCCTTTCTGCTTACAGATTTCTGAGCAGATGGTGGGAGCCCTTGGCCTCTTCCTTCTGAGGCTGGTTGAGAAAGGGAGGCAGGGGTTGTGGATTTGCCACCTTGGGAGAACAGCATTGCATTGGTTTGCTGGGAACTGATAACAAGGCGTGGTGATGATTAGGGAAAATGTTCTTAAGAAGGGAAAAATTAAATTCTGCATAACCTGATGGCATAAGCAGACCTTACCCTCTGCCAAGAGCTTCTCATTGATTAATTGATTTATTTGGGTTTTCTGTGACAGCATGTTCATGATAAGAAACAAGGATGGTTTCAGACAGGGTCTCATAACAACTTCATATTCAACTCTTCCATTGCTTATTTTTAAGAAATTATTTCAGCTAATTAGACCTTTTTCCCCCTCTTGTTTAAAAAAAAAAAAAAAAAAAAAAAAAGGCCAGCTGGCTAGTTTACTAATTCAAATAGCAGGTACTCCCCTATTCTTTAACCTAGCCAGTGAGATGATGCCAGCTTTTTTTTTCCTACGGTCATGAAAGGGGGGATAATCAAATGAAAATAAAATGCCTTTGTTCTTTGAAACTTGTCTTTGAGCTGCTCTGTCTGAAGCACGTCTCACCTTATGGTTGTGCTATGTGTGATTCACTGCAGCTACTTGGTACTTAGATGTTTAATTTTCTTCTTCTATAATTTTATTATTGAGCTATTGAAAAGCAGTAGAGAAGTCCAGTAGACTTGAGCATAGCTGTTGACACATGCTGTGGTTCTGGGCATGCTGGTAGCATTTAATCTGTTCTATAACTTCAAATAATCTCATAATGCTAAGGGATTTTTGTATTGTTTTGTTTTTGGTTTTTTTTTTCTCCAGGCCTTCCATAGATTTCCGTAGCTGTCAAGGGCCCAGAGCTGGAATTTAATAATCTTTTAAGCTTGTGTTAGTCAGAATAGGAACAGTATTTGTGGACCAGCAGGTGCAGTTCAGTTTTGTCCTCCCCTTAAGAGGGACGTTTTGAATGCGGTTCTTGCTGGACACTATTCAGGACCATTTCGCTTCTCCAAAATAATGTGTTTCTGTAGATTTTCTTAAAGAACATCTCTGTTTTCTCCTCCTTCTTGCCCCAGACTTGCTCTGTATTCACAGTTTTTGGAGAGGTAGGAAACAAATGTCTCATGCATTGGTTGCTGTGCTGTGTTACATCAGGAAACTCGGGAACAGATAGTCATGCCACCTTTTTGCTTACTCTCATGTTCTAATAATACCTTTTGCAGGAGAGGTATTCAATTAGGAATCCACTTTAACAAAGTCAATCTGGGCCATTTGAGCGTTCCCTCTGAGGTCAATGAATCATTTGAAAAGAGTGAATTTAACAGGGTGCTAACAGGTCAGTGCATAGCCAGCAAGCAAGTTTCCATCAGATGGCTTAGTCCTAAATTAGGACTTTCCTTAATTATGTCCCTGTTGTGATGGTTCAGCTTCATTCTGTTTGTGGAGATTCTTATTCTCTGAAAGTTTTATTGTTTCCATTCTGCCCTGGACCAAGGAAAAGAAATCTCCTTATGAATGCACCTTCCCCATCTTCCTTTCTGCTTCGCTTTGGAGTCTTAAACTGGGAAAGCAAGTGCTTTCCAAATTATATCCATCCACTTTAAAGCCATTTTCTATAACTAGCTTTATGCCCTCTTTCTCACAAATCTGTCTTGACTTGGTACGTTGTCCTGCTACTTTCCACATCATCATCAAGGATTCATAGCAGGGCCCGGTGAATTGCAGCTTTTCACGGTGATGGTGCCTTGCTGGGCTTAGCTTAGTGTTGGGTGCTTCCTTAATCTGTGGCAGGTTCAGCTCTTGATGAGATGGGCTTTGCTAACTAGAGGAGGAAGATACCAAACTCTTGGGTTTTTCTGTCTTCCTGCACCATCTAAAGTTTGCACTTGTGTAATAGGCTCGTCGTGCACTACTAATGCTGAAGCAAAAGCAGATCCAAAACTTGCATGAAGAATTTCAGTAGGAGATGTGAATCATCTGATAAAACATAATTAAATGGAAATGCAGTTCTTTATTGGAGATGCAAGTCATAGAGCTTGTCTGCTGAAGAAACTAATCTTCGTTAACTCTTAAATAGATTCAGCTTTTACAGGTCTCTTTAAAAAGGTGTAGCTTCTAAGGTGGATTAAGGTCACTTCAATTCTGAATAGAAGAGTTTGGTGACAATTTAACTCCGTTTAAGATTGTTTGGTTCATTGATATGTTTGTGAATGGGCTTGCATAGGTGACTCAGAAGATGTATTGAATATTTTTTTTCCCTGTTTATGGGTAGATATGTCAATTTCTATGGGCCATTGCAAGGGGGAGTATCTAGTCCACTGAGGTGAAGGGGTCAGTGAAGAGCAAAGCTTAAAAACAGCAGGCTGGAAATGTGAAGCCTTCGGAGAGCAGTCAGTTCCTACATGAGGAGCATGGTGTTGAGCAAACACAGCTGGGGTCTGCTTGAATAGAGCAGGAAATCTGTTATTTTCGAGCAGAGCAAAATGAAATTGCTTATGTTTGTAGCTACAGGGATTGACCCTGAGCTTTTGGAAACGTTGCTCTGGTTGGCATTTTCACCCCTCCTTTCTCTGGGGGTCACCGCTGTGTGGCAGGCACAGCAGGAAGACGCATTTCAGCCACTCTCATCTGCGATTTGGTGCTCAACTTAATGCTGAGGACAGTGGATTTCCCTTGAGTAGCTGAATGCTTGACCAGAGACAGGTATCATTTCTCCTGCTAGCTCTGCCATGAGAATCCTAGCTTCTGAAAAAAGACAGTTACTGAGTGTTTAAATTTGTTCCTGTAGTGCGCAGCACCCTTTGAGTTGTTGGCGAGAGTCGTGTGAATGGGCAGGGAACTAGCAGCAAATGTGGTTTGCAGCAGGAATGGCTTCCTGGGAAGCATGGTCTTTTCAGGCCATCCCAGCTGGGTGCTTGCAGGTATCTGCGCCACACCAGCTCTGGCTTCTATGCCCTTTCCGTGTCTTGAAAATATCTTGAAAAAAAATTATCTTTTAAAGGTAGGAGATGGATTTCTAGGTAAATGGGAATAGGTGAAACCAGCTGGGCTGCGTATGGATTTAATGTACCTATCTTGCTATCTCAGGGACCTGCAAGCATCAAAAATTGATCCCTTATTATGGAAACTTAACTGTTCTGGGGCTTTATGGCAAAGTCAGGTGTCTTCCCTTTTTGAATTTTGAGAGGTGAATGACAGAGGCGGCCTCCTTGGTTTTGTTTTTAAATTTATTTTCTTTGAATTATGCCTCTTACTCTTTAGTCTGTTGGCTTTATATAAAACTCAGCCTTATTCTCCTCTCTTCCCTCTGGGAAATTCTCATGGCAAGTGTTGTGACTAGAGGGAAGTAGGATCTATAGTTAATGTAATACTTGAAATCCTAATTCCCTAACACCTTTTAAATTTAATGGATGATTGAATTAAATCCTCACTCCCTTGCAAAATGTGTGTATCAGTGCTCCCAGTCTTTGCTGGAATTAAGCTCCAATTTCACTTCTTTCAGGTCTTTTTGGAGACCTTCAGGGCAAACACAGAAGAGTACTGTGTCCAACTCTGGGGCCCCCAACATAAGAAAGACACGGACCTGCTGGAGGAGGTCCAGAGGAGGCCGCAAGCATTGATCAGGGGGCTGGAGCACCTCTCCTAGGCAGACAGGCTGAGAGAGCTGGGGCTGTGCAGCCTGGGGAAGAGAAGGCTCCGGGGAGACATTAGGGCAGCTCCCAGTACCTAAAGGGGCCGACAGGAAAGCTGGGGAGGGACTTTTTAGTAGGGCCTGTAGTGATAGGACAAGGGAGAATGGCTTTAAACTAAATAAAAGGAGGATTTAGATTCGATATTAGGAAAAAATTCTTTACTGTGAGTGTGGTGAGGCGCTGGCACAGGCTGCCCAGAGAAGCTGAGGCTGCCCCATCCCTGGAAGTGTTCCAGGCCAGGCTGGATGGGGCTTGGAGCAACCTGGTCTAGCGGAAGGTGTCCCTGCCCCTGGCAGGGGGTTGGAGCTAGATGGTCTTTAAGGTCCCTTCCAACTCAAACCATTCTGTGATTCTATGATTAAGAAACAAGCAGGATGAGCTCCCTTTGGCTGGGCACAGACATGTGAGCCCTTTGCTGAGATATCCTCTATAGGCTGCAGGGAGGCATGGGCATTTCTCAGGCAGTTTTGTTTACAGATATTCAAGATCGATGAATTGCCCTCTCGAAGCATCTGCAATTACAACAGTCTGAACAATTACCTGGATTGTAAATACCTTTATTGTCAATGTGTTCACTTAAAAATGAATCCATCTCTTTGGATAGCTTCAGAGTTTAAAATAAAAAAGCCGAAAGGGACAGATGTTTCTCTTTCCCTTTGTGAATCACCTCTAAAGCATGTAGTATTTGTTTAACAGTTTAGTCCAGCACTGAGGCCAGTAGCTTCCTTGCTGCTGCAATTAGTACATGTAATATCCACTTCTTCTGTGTGCTAATGTCCGTACCATGCCAGGTGCCCGATGGCACCGTGAAGCCTCAGTAGCCAGGCCAAAGACTACAGATTTTTTCTGTTAATTCCTTAACTTTCTTCCCCTCTCTTTCAGCCAGTGCTTATTAGTTTTCTATGTGTGGATTGCTGCGAGACACAATTATTACTGGAAACAACCCAAATCTGTCAAAACTTCGCCACAAGGAGTTTGTCTGAACCCTGTAGAGCAGCTTAATTTTGGACAAGAGTTGGAGCTTAAAGCAGCAGTAAACAGAGAACATGATTAAGCAAAGCTGCTTGTGCCGAGTTAAAATTCATTATTCAGTCTGGACAAATTACTTATTTCACCTTTCCTGTAGGAAAGATGCTTGATGCCTCATTTGTTGTTGCTCCGTGTATCTGATTCACTGCTGATAATTGTAACAGGCTCTAAGAAGAAAACATTACACGTCCTAATTAGATGCTTCACTGGGTCCTGTTCCATCCTAAAAGTCTGTAAAAGAGCTGTGAGAGCAGGTGGGTGGGGAAGATCTCTTGTTTGGGTGAGGGGTCTTCGAGAATCTTCTTTGGTTTTTTTTTGATTGTTCTGTACTGTCAACTGGCCCAAAAGGGGCCTGTCTGGAGGTGCAACAAGCAGAGGATGTGCTTGAGGGAGTGATGATTAGGTGCTGAAATTGTATATTTTAGGGGAGTATCCCCCTTCTCAAGATGAAGCTTAGAATTACTCTCACTAAAACACTGTTGTATTGCATAGAAAAATGATTTCTGCAACCTTCTTGGTTTAGTCAGCTGGTGATGTTCTTACACGTATCTCACAGCCAGCTTCTCTGTTCAGGGACCTGATCGTTTTCTGTTCCTTTCATTTTTCTTATTTGTTATGTGGTTCTGTGTCTTGTTGAAGAGAAACGTCCATTTCTGGCACTGTGCTTGGCTCTTGCTGCGCATCGAATTTGAGCAAGCCTGGAATTACTTTTTGATCACTCCTCAGCTAAGACTTCAGTTGCCATAGTCCAACAAGAATATTGCTGTTTAGGTTTACCCGGACTGAATCAGTCTTTCTGTCTATTCCAGTTGAGGTCTGAGCTTTAATTGTCCTACCCGCTTTTATTTCCGTTGGCTTTTAGGGAGGAGGGTGGGTAGGCAGAGGGCTTCCTTTTGGGAGTAACTTTTGCCAGTTATCAAGCTCAGCCTGCAGGATCTCAGATGGGTCCCCTGCTGCGCTCTTTTCCAGTGCAAATGCCTTATCTATGACCAGATTTTACTGGCTGTGTCAGACCTGCATTGCTTAATGTTTAGGAAGCCCAGGGTTGTCCAAGGTGAAAGAGCCTTCTTGCGATGCAAGGTGCCAGGAGTGAAAAAGAAGAAAAGGATAGAAGCTTTGTAGAGGAGGGAGAACAAATCATTACTTTTCTTTTTTGTTCCCATCAGGCAGCTTTAAATATAAACATTTTGGAACTGTTTCCGAAGTGAAATCCACCATACAGAAAGAGTGACAGAAGGGGGGGGTCATAAAGATATCCTAGAAATAGCTTTTCTGGAAGGTTTGTCATGTGGAAGGATTGTCATGCGTCAGCCTGCAGGCAGCAGTCCTCGGGCAGGTGAGATCCAGGGGCTAGAGTGGACATGAATGAGATGGTGGCACACAGAGGTTCTCCCCACTGCTGCTCTGTGAAATGGATCTGTCATTACAGAGCCATTTCCTCCTAGCTGCAGACATGCTTCCCTATGGCTAAACAGCAGCCACTCTTGTTGGAGAACCACTGCAGCAGCTCCTGACCCTCAGACACAAGCTCAGCTCCTCTGTTGACATTTCACTGAAGCAGTTTTACCTTCTCATTTTGCTGTAGGCCATAGATCTCCACCAGCAAGAAGCGGCCATCGTTGTGTGGCAGATAATGCCAACTTGTATGTGTTTGGAGGCTACAATCCTGACTATGATGAATCCGGTGGGCCAGAGAATGAAGACTACCCGCTCTTCAGGGAACTCTGGCGCTACAACTTTGCTACAGACACGTGGCATCAAATGGGCACTGAAGGCTACATGCCCAGGGAGCTAGCTTCCATGTCACGTACGTATGGAAATTCAATTCCTGTGTGCCTAGTCCTGAAGCTATTTTAATTGGTGTCCCTGGTGGAATGCAAAACTGGACAAGAACAAATCTGGATCCTCTTTCCAACTCTTTTGCAAGTAGGCCTTGAATTTGGGTTGGTTTCGTGATTTTTTTTCTTTCTGCTTTTGCTCAGGTTGAGGCAGAGGGAAAGAAAAAATTTCAAATGCAAGAGGTAGTCTTTAGGTATTTAGCTTGATAGTTGCAGGTCACCTGCACTTTCAGCAGCCAGGTGCTCCGTGCAATGAGACATCTTAAAGCATCCAAAAATAGATCTCTTTGTTCACTAGCCATTTTTAAAAGTAGGCCTTTGGTTACCATGGTTTTTAGCTTGCATTCATTCTCTTTTAGAGCATTTCAAAGCCATAAATGCATAGTGTGAATTGTAGGGTATTTGAACAGTATTGAACACTCTCTGCCTACTGTCTCCAGAGCAGAGAGTCATTCTGTTTTACTGCGTCTCACAGCAACAAGTACCTGCTCTGTCTCTCTCTCCTAGTTGTATTGCATGGCAACAACCTGCTTGTGTTTGGGGGCACCGGGATCCCCTTTGGGGAGAGCAATGGCAATGATGTCCATGTCTGCAACGTCAAGTACAAAAGATGGGCTCTGCTCAGCTGCCGAGGAAAGAAACCCAATCGAATCTATGGCCAGGTATGAAGGACAACCCTTGTTGAGGCACTTTGAGTGTACCTGCCTACGAAGTGCTGTGTGTCACAGAAAAGAGGCCAGAGCATGGAGTTGTCTTCTCTGCTAGTAACTGGAATTGTTCTCTGTGTGCCTAAGTGTATGGGAAGTCAGGTATCATTCATAAAGAAGTAGGGTGGTCTTGGTTCTTCGAGATTTCAAAGGAAAGGAGTAGTTTTCTTGTAGTTAGAAAAGCCAAAATTTGTTAACTAAATGCCAGATGCAGTTGAATGAAAAAGTACATCTGATTTAAGGAGTGGTTGTAGTTTCTAGAGTTTCTCTGAAGCCTCCTCAAAGCCTTTAAAACCCCAAACTATAAATGAGAACAGTGGTTAATAGGTCTTACTTGTATTAGAATAACAACTTTTAAGACTTTACATAATATTGTCGGTGACCGTGGTGTACAGAAAAATAGATTCACTCTCACGGGAGGACTGCCGCTTTTTTCTGTGCTTTCCAGTAATGCTGCCAGTGTACTTGTGGTGCAGACATTTATAACCCAACTAATTTCTTGTTTAGATGTGCCCCAGACACTTGAGGGAAGGAAAGTAGTCTTCCCCTTGCCCAATTCAGCTTGAGCTGGCCTTTGGCAAACAGGCAGTTGGGAGCAAAAGGAACTTACATCTCTGCTTCCACCTTGGACTGCATCAGGGAATGGTGCCTGCATGACCTTCACAGCTTCAGTAGGCTGATAGTCTGTGTGCTTTTGAATTGTACAGGCTGTCTCTGTTGTTTAGTCTGACTTATCAATTGTGTTATGCTTAATGCCGCTGGCTATCTGATGGCTGGTTTATAAGATTCTGCATAACAGTATCTATATAAGGTCAGCATGGAAGAGATTCAGGGTTAATTGTGCTTTGGTTTTAGCTCTGGGAGCTCCTGTTGCCCAGATCTGTCTTGTCTGATGCCTGAAAATCAGCAGCTCCACTTCTAGGTCATCAACTTGCGACTGTGGAGTTACTTACCATTCCTACAGACCTCCCACCCCCATCTTTTGTGTGTTGTCCTTGTTTGCCCTTCATGTTTGTCCTGAACATGTCATTTTGTAAGTTGTACGTAGAGCTTTGCAAGCAGTGTCTTGCTTTGGGAGGGTGGAAATTCTCTCTTTTTCAGACACTGATGTCATGCATCCTTTCCAACTGGTTTCTCTTTGTTACCTTCCAGGCCATGGCCATCATCAATGGTTGTCTCTACGTGTTTGGAGGAACAACTGGTTACATTTACAGTACTGACCTACATAAGCTAGACCTCAACACTAGAGAATGGATCCAACTGAAACCAAACAACATGTCCTGTGACATGCCAGAGGAGAGGTGAGAAGCTGGACGGTCTCAGAGAGCAGTAACACTGGGGAGTTACCACTTTTACTGTGAGTGAGAAGCTGAGAGAGTGCAGACAGGGCACTTTTAGAGCAATGGTTTTGGCTGTGAGCCTTGCACAACCAGTGCTCCAGCAGTGTGGCGTGCAGGGGAGTGTAGGTGTGGGGTGTGAAGCCTTTGCCAGGACACTAATCTGGCCTGTGCGATGCCAGAACAGAGCTGAGGACCCTGGGGCAGCTCGTGAGTGCTGAGGAGGGGAAGAGGCTCCAGATGATCCCTGTCCCTTGTCCTGTTCTGTAATGAGGCATGGAGGAAGGAGGGCTGGGAGATGAATCAGCGATAATCTTAGTGAGAGCAGGGGCTGGAATACTGATGGGTGCTGTTCAAATTGCTCATGAACACTTCCACGTCTGAATGCTCCCAATGTGAGGGACTGATACAGCATAGCCAGGCTTGGGGTGTCTGCTTAATCCACTCAAACTTGGCAGCGTTTTCCAGAAGGCTTTTGTTGCTGTGCACTTGCGCTAATTGTTTGTGCTGCTAAATGTCCTTCTTCGCACCTTCAGGTACAGACATGAAATCGCGCATGATGGTCAACGGATTTATATCTTAGGAGGTGGAACTTCCTGGACAGCTTATTCCTTAGATAAGGTAAGGCAATCAGAAACCTTGAATGCTTGCATTGATAGGAGATTTTCTGCAGTGAAATATAACTGACCTGATCTCTTAATCTGCCTTTGCCTGGAGAGCTTGGTAAAAAAATAGATAACTAGGAGTAGATTGTTCTTCTAGTTCAGTAAAACCTGATGTTGCCACAAACATGTCCTTGTTGACTTACAGATGATGAATCTGTGGTACGCAGTGACCATACCAATCTGCTTCATTTATGTAGACCTGTTATAAAAGGTTCTCATTTAAAACCACTCAGGACATCTTTCTAAATGTTGTATTTGTCCCAAAACAGGAAAGCGCAAAAAGAATTCCTTGACATTAAATTCAGATATCGATATGGTACCTCTTTTCTTGTCTTCCCTCTTAATCATATGCTTTAATTTCCTTTCTTGTGGTAAATGTTTCTGTCCAATACAATTTGGGGAGGGAAGAGTGAATTCATCTTGAATGCCAAAACGGTAAGCGAGGAGAATTTAAATAGTGCTCTGCTTCCGAAAAAGTTGAAACTGCAGCAGTTAACATGACTTCTTACCTCTCCATTCTCTGCATTTCTTTTCTCCTTACATGCAGTATGAAATAGGTATTTCTAAAGACCTTTGAGAACTGGAGGGTGTGGGGTTTAATTGGTCCAGTTTTTTTAAAAGCAATATTCTTTTTCTTCAGCTGTGGGGCTCAAATAGCAAAGTCTGAGATGAAAGCTTGAGTAAGCTGGTATGCTTTGAAGGTGATTTTATACCTGCTTAGTCGCTGGCTGCGATTAGCTATTTTTGTTTTTACACTTAATGAAAAAGAGGGGTTATTTATAGTGGTTCCCTGGGTCAGAGCCTGTAACTGCATCATGGTACTGCTGGGAGAGCCAGGAGGAGCTAATGACTCCTCTTTCTCCCTTCAGATCCATGCATACAACCTTGAAACCAACACCTGGGAGGAAATTGCCACAAAACCTCATGAAAAAGTTGGTGAGTCTGGAATTTCCTGTTTCTTCCCCTGTAAACCAGAGAGTGGCCAGTGTGCTTAAAGATGCAGTTTTCTGGTAGGCTGGAAGTCTTCTTCATAACCTTGTACAGTACGTGGCTTAATGCTGGATTTGAGGTCCTGCTTGTTTAGAGCTTTAGCAGTGAGGACTAACCCATCTGAAGCATATAGCAGCTTGGCTTCCCTCCCTCTCTGGGTGGGAAAGATGGTAGTGGCTGGCTCTGCTCCCTGAAGATACACATCATCTCTGCTCCCTCTGAGGGACCACATGCTGGCCTGGTTAGCAGCAGGGGTTTCCCTGAAACCTTGTAGGCCCTCGGCTGCTGCTTTTCACCAAGCCAGAGTTGAGAGCTGGAGTCTGTGGAGAATGACATTCCACACATTTCTTCCTTCCCTGGAGACCAAGGTGGAGTCAAGCCTGAAGCAGATGGTTGTTAAATTAGAAATGTTATACCTGTGATTGTAGGAAAGCAGAAGCCCCTTATAAATGAAACAAGTGACTCCTATCCATGATTGTATGTTGAGATATAATCACCACTTGCCCAAGCACTTTAAAGCAACTATAGTTGATACGTTATTTTTATTCTCCTCAGGCTTCCCAGCAGCCAGAAGATGCCATAGCTGTGTTCAGATAAAAAATGGTAAGATCTGCTGCTTGAAAATTGATGTATCTTATACAACCTAGCAATGACAAGCCCATCCTTATAGCCTTAGAGATGGTGGCCTCCAATACATGTTTGAGAGGACTGCAGGGCACATGTGTCTTTTCTGGAAGAGGATTTCTTTCTTATTGACAGGCCTTAAGCTGCCCAGTTGGCATCACTCTTCGTATGCAAGGTCTTGCTGCTGTAGGCAAATTTATTTCTGCAGTGCACAGTGCGGTCACTCTCTGGAATTCTGCAGTATTTTATGCAACACCTAAATCATGTGTGGCCACTTCAGTGCAAAATTCCACGTATTTTAGCCACAAGTGTCTGTGGTACTTCGCAACTTACTGGTTGCAAGCTCATGAACATGTAGGAATGATGCTCCTGCTCCAGCTCAATGACTAACCTGTTAGCTTTACAGTCTGCTGTGAAAGGCAAAGTGGGGCCAAGCCCTGGAAGTCAAGTTCTTCAGAAACAAGATTGTTCAGGGATTTCTTTGACAGCGGGTCCTTTTCATGGTGTTGTAAATCTGAAATGCTCATATGGAGTGGATTATGAGCTGAGTTATCATCCAAGTCTTTCCATTCTCTAGTAAAGTGAGGGCCATTTTATATGTTAGGAGCTGCATGGAGCTTTGTAGAGCCTTTTGTTCTTCACTTTGATCCTCCGAGTGGTCTTGCTGTAAATCACTTGCATGACACTGTTTGAGGCACAGCTTAGAGAGGGCTCTGCTTGTGCAGTCAGTGTTCAGTTACCCACAATTTTGAATGGTGGAGTGTTCCTGCAACTAGATTTGGGCCTCTCCCGTAGCCTTGTTGTCCTCCAAGAATGCATTCCCCCAAACTTGATAAAACCCAAATTGCTCATAGTGGCATGAAGAAGCAGTTGCAATATTGATCCTTGTTTTCAAAACTCTTCAGATCGATTACTAAATGCTGTATGTTAAAGGGTGGAGTGATGCACCAGATTATATTTCTTAGGAGTGCTAACTGTGCCAATAAGGTAGGCAGGGGCTGGGAGATGCTTCCAGTCACCTTCATCAGCAGTATTTTGCTGCAGTGCAAGCCTCTGAGTTGAAAACTTGGGCAAAGCCAGGAGCAAGACCTGCCTCTGGCAGGCAGCAAGACTAGGAGCCAGGGCTGTGGCTGCACCCTGTGGGTTTAAAACTGCTAGAATCTGATCAAACCCAAGTGCCTGTGAACTCAGGTTAGCTGGGGTGTAATACAGCTACTAAAAGTGGGATTGCACTGCTGCTTGTCAATGTCATTTAGCTCTGAATCTGCCATGGTGGGGTTGGGATCACCAGCAGGCTAGGAAGTGGATGTGAGCCAGCAATGGGCATTCACAGCCCAGAAACCCAACCATATCCTGGGCTGCATAACAAGAAGCATGGTCAAGGGAGGTGATTCAGCCCCTCTATTCTGCTCTGGTAAGACCCTGCCTGCAGCACTGCCTCTGCTCTGGGGTTGTCAGCATAGGAGAGATGTGGATCTGTTGGAGCGGGTCCAGAGGACGCCAAAAAAATGATCAGAGGGCTGGAGCACCTCTCCTAGGAAGACAGGCTGAGAGAGTTGGGGTTGTTCAGCCTGGAGAAGAGAGTCTCCAGGGAGACCTTATTGTAGCCTTTCAGTATATAAAGGGGGCTAATAAGAAAGATGGAGAGAGACATTTTACCAGGGTCTGTAGTGGCAGGAGAAGGGGCAACATTTTTTAACTGAAAGAGGGTAGATTTGGGGTTAGATATTAGGAAGAAGTTCTTTACTGTGAGGGTGGTGAGACACTGGCACAGGTTGCACAGAGAAGCTGTGGCTGCTCCATCCCTGGAAGTGTTCAAGGCCAGGTTGGACGGGGCTGGGAGCAAGTGAAAGATGTCCCAGACCGTGCAGCGGGGTTGGACTAGATGACCTTTAAAGGCCCCTTCCAACCCAAACCATTCTGTGATTCTGTAAGTGGTCTCTGTGATTATGAACAGTGCACTGGGACTGATTTAGGAGGTACCGAGAGCTTGTGTCAAGGTAAAATAATTATTGACCCTAAAACTGTTTTGGAAGGGTGATCACTGACTTCAGTCACCATGTGTTCTGCAGTTGCTGGATAACGGATGGCTGGGCATGTAAGCACTGTGGGTTTCCTCTCTTACAGATGTGTTCGTTTGTGGAGGCTATAATGGAGAAGTGATTCTGGGAGATGTTTGGAAGCTGAACCTGCAAACTTTCCAGTGGGTCAAGCTCCCAGCTGCCATGCCGGAACCAGTGTATTTTCACTGTGCTGCTGTCACACCAGTAAGTGACTCATTTCTTTCCTCTGTACCTGAAGTTCAAACCATTCATTCAAGCACTCTGACGTTTGTGTGGGCTTCAAATAGAGCTGAACTGATGTTACCAAGGAGGTGACCTCCACTGAATGCAGCATCTTTCTGGAGTCTGAGGGCTGGGGTGAGGTCACTGCATTGACTCCTTTTACTCCCGCTGCTTTTTAAGGAGCAGGAACACACAGGATATTCTGCTTTCTAAAAGCAGCGATGCGGAATTTTACCTTTTAAACTGTATCAGTTCCAAGGAGTAATTCCATGTGTGAAGAGCAGTTCCTGTTTGCAAAAGGAAAAAAAGCACAAATACTTCCCCAAGTAAAGTAGTTTTAGCCTACTGAGAACAGCCTGAGTTGAAAGATTAGCAGGTGAGTAGCCCTCTTTGGAGACCTTTGCCAATGGGAAGGTTGGTATTGCTATAGCTTTTTGCCGTGACTAGAGTCTTAGGGGCCTGTGATTGATAAGCAGTAGGAAGCAAGAAATGCATTTAGCTGTGACTTCACTGTCCTTCAGCTGATCATTGCCTTAGGGCAGCATGTGAGGTCAGAGGTCGGGTTCTTTGGTTATAAGAGCAGTGTTATCTAGTTCAGAGACTGTTATAAATGCGACTCTTTCTGGGAAACTCTAGGCCTGATAAAGGTGTTTCCCTGACAGCTCGGTGACTGCAGGTGGGTGCCTGGACAGCAGGAATGCCCTTGCTTTTCCTGTGTATTGAAAAAATACCACTTGCAAAAATAGGTCAGCAGCTGATCTTTTCCCATCTCTCTGTGTTCATGTCGTTCCTGGAGCAGGGTTATGCTGAGCCAGCAGAGGTAATGCAATATGTCTTTGTACAGTGTGGTTTTAGTTTTAAAAAAATACATTCTTTTTAGCTGAAACATAAGTATGGTTCTATAATAATTCGTTAACACTTTGCCCCACTCCTAAAATTGATTTCTTGGGATAGAATTCACCTAAAACACAGAGTAAAGCACTCTAAGCTAGCGGATACGTGCTTTAAGATGAGAGACATGCCCTTCAGCGGTGATTCCTCCCCTTGGGAAGAGCCTGGGGTGACTAGCTCAGGCAGCGATACTTCTGTTACCAGCACATAAAGGTGTGTGAGATGTATCTCACTCTGTGATTAACCAGCTGGGAATCTGGAGAGTTAAATTCTGGTTTTCCCAGCTGCGTTGCTCCTCAGCACCTTTGGGTGGGTGTGCCAGTTCAGTCTGTGCCCCATGTAACTCCCCTCTCCCCCTTTTCCCATCTAGGCTGGCTGCATGTACGTTCATGGAGGGGTGGTCAACATCCATGAAAACAAACGGACTGGCTCTCTGTTTAAAATGTGGCTGGTGGTACCCAGCCTGCTGGAACTGTCATGGGAGAAGCTCCTGGAATATTTCCCTCAGCTAGCAGCTCTCTCCAGATCTCAGCTTTTGCACCTTGGACTGACGCAGGGACTTGTTGAGCGACTAAAATGAGAACATCTCATGCTTCTGTCCAAGACACACTATGTTCAAGAAGCCCCCTTGCACCCCCTATTTATGGATACCATGGATGGTCTTGCTAAGAACATGGAGGAACCTGCTCAACGCCTTACTCAGCAAATACATTGATGCCTTTCTAGAAATTTTTACTTTAAGTTGTTGAAAATCCACTTTTTATTTATGGATCTCTAAATTACACCATTAATTAAAAATACTCTCTGGGACTAATCCATAACATCCAGCCATCAAACCATCATCAGCACATGCTTGCAACTTAACTGGGGAGGGTGGGGAGCTTGGCGAATGTCCAAGCCCATGCTTACACATGGTGCATTCAACTTACTATTTTCACAAGATGTATATAACAGAGGACATTCAGTGCAGAACAACAGCTGACCTGTTCTTTTGCTTTGGATAACACTCATCACCCCCTAATGCCCAGCTGAGCTCTCCGTCTATAGAAGAGAACTCCTTCTGCTTGAAGGCTTTGCATGTGTTTCATGGGCATGTTTCCATCTCTTTGAGCTTGAGAAGATGGCTGGAATGTCACATGGGGCAGCGAGCAAAGCTTTGCCTGTGCAGTTTTTCTGGTGCAGTGTGCAGTTATTTGAAACACCCCGTGTCTGTGTTCCTCACCTTTTCATATTGAAAGGTTTGCTTGGAAGACTGGTTAAAAGTTGCCATTTAATGGACTACTGTGTAGTTTACTCGGGGTGGTGAGGGGAGGGAAAAGGTTTTGCTGAATCTTTCTTAACCCCTTCAGCTCACATTGCACTCTGAACAAGCTAACAGCAAAAACTCACCCCACAGATTTTAGAGCTGTCTTTTAACCTGCAGCGTGTCCTATCCATTGCTTGGGTATGAGCCACCCATGCCAGCTCAAGTGCTGGTTATCAGCTTCTGGCTCTTAACATGTACCTGTAAGATTTTTGTTTTCCTTCCTCCACACATCAGCCTTTTTCTAGTTAGCTTCGCATTCCTCTGGGGGTGGGGGATGTTATTGCTGTGTGCAAGTGGCTGTCTGGGTCCTTGGAAGCTCATGGATCACTCATCCCAGGAAACGCAGCATCAAAAGGCGGTGAAACATCTCCCTCTTGCTGGGAGCAGTGGTCATCTCTGTACAGGCAGCAGAGGAAGGGATATCTGTCTTGTCTTGCTGTGCTCCACCTACTGTGAAGTTTGCTCTGGAGACTACGTGTAAGTGGCCATTGAACTCTGAGCAGCTCTGGTTGGCTGGCATCAGGTTTGTGCAAAATCCTTTTTGTTTTAAGACCCATTTTTAAAGTGCTTTTTTAAAAAAAAAAAAATAAAAAAAATCAGCTTTTCCTAGTACCTTCTTCCATCATCAGAGGCAAAGGCATTTTAGTTTCTTTTTAGGAGATTGCATTTATGTTTAAATAAACCACAGTGTTGTTTTCACATTGCCAATCTGAACAGCTCTGACTGACTGAGTCACTACTACCCCTCTTAGGGAGCACCTACCTGTGATGTTCAATTGAAGTGTTACTATTTGCCCAGTGTTAAGCTCCCCCTGCTCTTGAGGATAGATTTCCCCCAGCTTCTGTAGCCTCACTTGCCACTCCTGCACCAAGACCCAGAAAAATAAAGGTTGGGCATCATAGCTGAAGCATTCTCTGGTACTTTGAACCACAGAAACTGGTGGCAACTGCTTGTATCTCTTGTATCTGTCCCCTTCATTGCACCTTTGCAGGACTTGCAGCTCACAGGGCAAAACTTGGAGACCTCAGCTGCGCTGTGTAGCTTTTGCAATCCCCAACTGTAATCTGGCTTCTAGCAAAAAGCCTGTGGAACAGAAAGCCTTTGCTCCTGGAGAGCATTATCATCCTATTTCAGCCCCTTCCAAGCCTGCATGACTGCTGCATCATCCCACTGCTCTGGCTCAGGAGCCCAACCCAGACGTTGCTGGCAGCTGCAGGCAGAGAAAGGTTACTTGCTGTCCTGCCCCTGGCTTGTGCTGTCTTCTTCTGCAGGACCATGTTGGGCCAATGGACCTTTTCTCCAGCTCCCTCTTCTGCCCTTAGCTCAGTGGTTCTCACCTCTACAGAGGCTGAGTATCTGCTCTTATTCTTTGCCTTCTGGCCTGCAGTTCTAGGACCTTTGTACTGGACCAGCCTGGTCATACATGTGCTAGTTCTTCCCTTGCCTACTTCAGAAAGCATCTTCCATCATCACCAAGGCAATATTAGAACCATCCTATTAAAACCATTCAAGCCTAGGTCTCAGATCAAGCAGATTCCTTAAGCCCTTATGTCTTCCTTGCCCTGGCAGCTTTATAGGATCAGCCAGGAGCTTTCCACTGATGTAAACACAGGGAAAAAGGTGGTAGGTGTTGCTCTGGGGCACATCTGACCTCAGGCTGGGTTCATACTGACAGCTGTCAGCAACGCTGTCACATAGTTTTAAATCTTGATGTGGAACGCATTCCACCACCCAGGCAGGACGATGCAGCCCTTGACATCCCTGTGACACAAAGTCACTGCTAGGTCACCCAAACACAAGTGCCCAAGCCTCGTCTGTTGACTGGACCACTGAAGTCACAAGCCCAGAGCCTGCCCGTGCCCTCCACCAGTGGCTTGCAGCTGGTTTCACCCCTCCAACCCAGGCACACTTCATCCCCAGCACATGGGGCCTCGGGCAGCACAGCCAAGAGCATTACAGAATAAAAGGGCCAAAGACTTGCTTTTGCTGATGAGAGCAGATATGAGTGTTGTCCACTGATGGGATTCCAGGGGCTTCTCCCCTTCCAGTAACCTGGGGTGGCTGCTGCATGACAGGCACCAGATCTTGGAGACCACTCTTCCTAAAAATAAATAAATAAAGACTTGTTTTACGCACTGCAAAGCTCACAGCTCTCTTTTGAGGGTTTGCTTGAGTTGTTGCTAGTCTACTGCATGTTGAGATTTTGAGTAAAAGCTTGCCCGTTCACAGTGGCAGAGGCTTTGCTCTGTGGTGCAGCTTGAAAGATACATAGCTACAGGCTTTTCTTGCTCCATCTCCTGCTTGTCTTCATCTCCAGCCCAGGTTCCTCCCTTTTCTCCGTTTTAAGGGCAAGTTAATTCCCTCTGTGCAATTCCATACATGAAAGCAGAAGAGCAGAGTGTCACTGCTTCTGCCAGGGCAGGGCCGTGATTTCTCTGAGGGAGAGGATCCACAGCAGCTCATGGAGGGAGAGGAGTTAAGAGCATCCGCAGCGCTACCTGGAATGGGGACAGGACACACTGGGACAGAGAAAGTCATCTCACGAGCAAGGTTTTGTAAGACAGCCCGGCTTCCTTCGCCCCACAACTTACCCCTGCTCCCAGCACCAAGCAGAGCACCTCAGGGCAGTGTCAGACATCTTTGGGGCTTCCTCACTGCCACCCATGGCTACTGCTGGGCTCGTCCTGCTGCAGAGCAGAGCACTGGGAAAGGGACCCACAGTGCTGGCCCTACCACACTTTCCCAAACACAAAGGCTAGATCTGGCTCCAAGAGAAGTCCCAAGCATCCCTCACCCTAGGGTAGAAGTTTTCCATTTAGCCTCAGATGAGACATAGGAGAACCTGCTCAGTGCCATCATCATCTGCCCTCCCATCGCCCACCTTATCCATCTCTTACTGCCCCATGCTGTCAAGCCCATCTGCTGCCATCAGCTAACTCTGAGTACTCACCCAGGAATCTTCCCAAATGTCTGTATTAATAACAGCAGGATTGTCCATACTGATACCAGGAAAACAAGAAGTCTTGATAAAGCAGCATCATTAACTGCCAACAAGCTGCAGCCCTCCCTTGGGAAGGAGGGGGATCCCCGGCTGCTGCCCACCTTACTCTGGGCCGTTTAAAGCCCAGTCCTGTTTCTCCATTGACCACAGGACCTTTCGGAGTCCAACATTACCACAGGCAGCGAGCAGCACTCCCCTCTCTGGTTTTTAGTGCCTAAATACATCTCCACACAGCTGAGGAGGGAGAAGGGGCACGGGAGGTGCAGTGCCTGCATTTCTGTATCTGTCAGTGTTTTGCTTTTGATTTGTTTTTTTAAAGCTCTGATAATAAATCAGTCCAAGCCACCCACTTTGTCCTCTCACCTCACCCACTGGCATTTCCCTCAGCAGGAGATGCACTGGTCCCCCAGCATGTCACACCCTATACCCTGGGAGTAGTACCAGGAGCATCCCTGACCCTTCTTAGGAGCCTGTTAAAGACCTCTGAGCAAGGATGACCCAGGGCAGTCAGACAAGGCTGGAGACAAGAACTGGAGCTTAGGGAGGGTCTTTGAGGAAGCTGGAGCCCATAGCTACCCCACCACATAGCTCTGTCCCCATAGCACAGTGGTGGATCTCCCCTGGCACCTGCTCTGGTGCTCTAACAGAGGACACTGAGTGCTGTCCTGGTCTGCTCCCAGGGATGCTGGCTCCAGCTGAGCCATTGCTGGTGCCTGATGGCCAACACATTTGAGAGCCAAGCCTTGGTGGACACCAAGTGGCCATCACCCCTAGACTGGGTGGTAGGCAGAGGGGCCCAGACAAGTGACTGAAGGCTCATTCAAGGAGAAACAAACTTGTTTCCAATTTGTACAAAACTGCTTTAATGACAAAACAGCTGAAGAATACTGTTTGGTGTGTTTCTAGTACCATCAAGAAGCCCTGTGTGATCCCCAGACCCAAGCCCCTTCCAGGGCTGGGATCACCCACTGCCTGGAAGGGCAAGAGGCTCTTCTCAGGCACCTTCTCCCAGTGCAAGATGTCCCAAGGGAGGGGTCTGTGCCCAAGACCACACAGAAACCCCCTTCAGGGCCCTCCACTAAGGACAATTTTCCTTCCAACCACACAAGCACGGGCTGGAAATACCTCTGTGAAGTGCTCCGGCATTGGGGCTCCTTGATTCAGGGGTGCTTCCAGTGCTGCCCTTTCCCATCACTGGAGCACTGTTAGCACCCCACTGGGGGAGCCAGGCAGCAGCAGACGCTTCAGTAAACAATGCCTCCAGACTGGAGCCAGCCCAGCCAAGTCCCTGAGACACCAGATAACTTCTTGATGGGTGCTGAACCCAACAAGAGGGTTGGAGAAAGCAGGGTCCAAATCTCAGCAACCACTGGGCGATGGGGCGAAGAAATACACAGCCAGGAGGATGAAGTAGACCATCACCAGCACCGTGCCTAGGGCAAACAGAAGAGGTTGGAGGAGGTTACTTCCTGGAGCGAAGGGGGAGGTTGCTTTTAGGACTGTCTAGTGTGATCTGGATTAGCCCACTGTAGAGGACTTTCACAGTCCTCTGCAAAATCTCAATTAAAAGGAGTTTAAACTCCCCCTTAAGGGTGAAAAGGGAGTGATCCCCCTTGGAGCTACTGCAGGGTGGCAGCTCCAGGCTTGACCCACACCTCCAAGATGGTCAACCAAGGCCCCTGAATTGCTCAAGTCACCACTTGCCAAGAGCTGCAGCAAGCAGATGACCCCAGGGCTGTATCCAGGTGCCCACCACCCCATCAGGACAGGGAAGGTGGGTACATCAAGTCCCATAGCAACTACACGGGTGAGCAGTCACCTTGGAAGTAGTCACATTTGCCATCCATGAAGATGTAGTTCATGAGCACCACACTGAACATGCTGGCATAGACGTGGAGGTCACTGAAGACAAGCGTGAAGTTGGTTGGCTGCAAAGCAGAGGATTGGGGGTTTATGGCCAGCTGGGACAGCCCCACACTGACTGTGGTTGGGGACTTGCCTGTCACCCTTTAAATCCCCTCCTGCCACAAGTTGCTAGGGCTGGGGACAGCATCAGTCAAAGCAGGAGACCTCTGACCCCACTTTCCCCTGCAATGAGCAGAGGGGCAGAGACACTGGGGATGGTGGCTGTGCCCTTGTCACATCTCACGGAGCACTGTGTGTCCCCAACCCTGCTGCAGGAGGTCACCCAGGGTCTGTCCTGGGGCTACTCACGTAGAAGATTGTGAAGAGCACAAGGACGGGGATCTGGAGCATGCAGACCTGGACAGCAATGCAGTTCCCAATCTCGATGCTGGGGAGGACAGAGGACTTAAGAGCTGCCAAGCACCAGGTCTCCAGAAGCCCTTGGCTTGCTCAGCTCAGGGTGAGGCAAAAAAAACCCACCTCAGGGAACCAAACCACAGCGCCCAACCTGTTTCTGGCCCCATTTCTGGGGTGACTTTTAAGTCCTCCTCAGGGCAACGTTGGCAGGGATATGACCCATCAGTGGCATGAAGCTGGACAGCCCATCACTGGCACCAAGGCACAGCTATGGGACTGGAACAGGGCACGGGGACCATGCTGAAGGTAGACACCTCAAAACCCATCCTTTGAGCCAGCTCACCTCAAGCTCAGGTTGTTCTGCAGGGCAAACTGGATGCCATTGACAATCTCTGGCAGCTCCGGCACCATTGCCAGCACAGTGACACCAATGAAGTACTGCGGGGAAGAGGCAATATCAGCAATGTGTATGGCCGGATCCTGACCATATCCAGACCCTGGGCAACCAAACTCCTCAGTGCATGGAGCATCTCAGCATCTTCCCCCCACACTGCTCTTGGGGCTCAAACAGCATCCAGGGCAGGTTCCCATCCCTGGAGGGCACATCCTGGTCCTCTGGGCCACCCAAACCTGGCCCACCACCATCCCCACACTCACCTGTGAGATGGTGGAGTTGGTGAGGATGGGGCTGATGTGCTCCGTGGCCAGGTCAGCACAGGCTGACATGCAGAGGGTGGAGAGCAGGAGGATGACCAGGGCCCGCCAGCGAGACCAGTGTACCACAGCACTGTGGTGGTGGCCAGGCACTGCGGGAAGAACAGAGACACAATGGGACACCCCAGCATGGTGAGAAGAGCCGGCCCCACAACTGGGGCATCCCACAATTCAGGGACACTCACTGTGACAGTCGCTGATGTGGATATCGTAGATGTGCGAGTGAGTTTTCAGGGTGAAGAAGAGGCCAATGAGGTAGGCAGCAGGGAGCAGGAGGGACACTGTGTACACCAGGGGTCTGTGGGACATGGGTGACACGTGCTTAGTGCCGCCAGGCTCCAGCATAGAGACCCTGGGGGGGGGGGGTGTCCCCTGGGCATGAAGGAGATGGGGTGCTGGATCAGAGCCCTTCACTGGGGGCAGAGAGGGGACCTGGGAGGGATGCAGGACCATGATCAAACCCAGAAGGTCCCACCCCAGCGGACACTCACTGGACATGGCTGTAGTAGAGAGTGCCATTGTTGTCCATCTGCAGAGAGAAAGAGCCTATCAGTGGGGATGCAAGGGGACAAGGGAAAGCCTTGTTGCCACCACCCAGCACAAGAGCAGGAGCCAGCTGAGCTCAGAGCGTCCCCAACCCCAAACCCCAGCAGCTGGGGGTCCATCTCCCCACTCACCAGGTCAAAGTGACAGTTGTGGCAGAGGTAGTGGCCCAGTGGGTTCTGGGTGATGTTGTGGCACTCACCACAGATCAGCTTCCCATACACCTTGGAGAAGAGTGTTGGTGCAAAGACACCTGCAAGGATGGAGGGACATGGGGTGTGTGCCCACACTGGTGGGACCCCCCCAGACCTGGGGACACCCCTGGCCCCAGCTCACCTCCCACAGAAAGGAAGAGCAGGGCTGAGCTGACACCTGCTGAGCGGCTGTTGAACCGTTGCTCCTGATGCCGAGTGCCCCCGATCACCATGCACAGACCCTTGGGGATGGAGAAAGCCCCCCCCAGGAAATCCCCATCAGCAGTTTGCTTGCAGCAGCATCCCAGCTCTCTGCAGAGACTGGGTGCTCTCATGCCATGAGTATGTCACCCCATCTCACCGGGACAAAGAGGACACAGCCCACCAGTGTCCCCGTCAATGCTGACTTGACGATCTCAGCATAGCAGCGGTTGCCTTCGCGCGAGCCCTTGATGAGGGCCGTGATGTAGAAGGTGAGCTCCGTGATGGAGCCAAACGTGGCATTCACCACTGCTCCCACTGCAAAATTGCTCTGGGCAGAGATGCTGAAAGAGAAGGAGGGTTCAGCAGGGCTGGCTTGTGTCCCCAGTTTTTCATCAGGTGTCCCCCCACCACTGCTCACCTGGCAATGGCCATCCCGATGTAGTAGGAGAGAGGCATGATGGAGAGCAGGGCTAACGTGAACTTGACTGAGGAGCTGATCAGGCGGTTGTGGCTGTCCACGTAGCCCAACACCAGTGTCACCAGCACCAGTGGCAGCAGGTCTGGGGTGGCCAGTCAAGGAGATGACCACAGTGGGATGGGGTTTGGGGTCAGCCCCCCTACCCCCCCCACTCCAGCCCACAAAAGGATACTGACAGCAAAGACATTGATGCCATCCACGGCATATTTGTAGTAGTAGGGGTTGACAGCACGGTAGCAGCAGAGGATCACCTCCCCCTCCAGTGGCACCTCCGTCTGCAGAAGGAGAAGTGGGCGACACTGCTCCGAGCATCCCCTCCCCCACCTAAAACTCACCCCAAAGCAGGGTGTGGGACCCTCACCCCTGCACAGAGGCACCCACCATCTTCAGGCGTCGGACAAGCACTTGCTCCGGGGGCAGCAGCAGGACACGGGCAGCAGTGCGGGCACTCAGCTTGGCCACAGGGATGAGGACGATGAGGAGCCATGCGGTGATACACACCAGCCCGTGGGCCACCACCAGCACTGGGTAGCCCAGGCACAGCCACACCACAGTGCCAGCAAGCTGCTGTGAACAGGCAGCTGTCTTTAGGGTTTGCCCCCCAAAACACCCACCCCAGGGGAGCAAAGGCACCCATGGGTGCCATCCCCACATGATGGGGGTATAGCTATGTCCAGCATGGGGCTCACCCAGTATCCAGCATCCACCCAGCACTGTGGGTGCCAGCGACGTGGCATGGGGCCACCGAGCAGGGCTGAGCTCTCCCCGGCACTGCTTGCCTCCACACCAGCCTTGCATGTACCCAGGGCCTGGCGGGATTTGGGGACCTGGGGAGATTGAGGATATCAGGGTGTGGCATGGGACACCCCCACCACCTCCCATGGGGTTCTGATTCAGGGGACACTTACCTCCGCTCTCTGGATCACTTTGCCAAAGGGCCAGAGGAAATACCCAGCCAGGTCCCAGCAGAGCCACCCTGCAGGGACACGAGTGTCAGCTCTGTTGGGGATACAAATAGCCCTTCCAGCTACAGGGCCACCCCACAGAAGTGACCTAGGCGATCCCAGCAGTGCCATTTTGGACTCAGCCAGGAGACCCACAGCTCACTCAGCCTTTCATGGGGGTGTCCCAGATTCGGGACTCACCATAAGGAGCCCCCACAACGGCAATGAACATCACGGCAGCCACAAGGACATAGAGGAGCGAGAGCCACCAGCCAAAGAGCAACAGGTAGAGGACATTCCCACATGTCACTGTGGACCCTGCAGGAAGGGAGATACCAGATGGGACCATTGTCACCTGCAGCAGCCCAAATCCATGCTGCTGCTGCACAGGGCTGCCCCAAGGCCACCCACCTCCAGAGCCCCGGATGATGTTGAGGTCAGAGTAGAGCTCTTTGACAATCTCTGATCGGTCCTCCCAGGGTCGTGCTGTCACGTGACTCTTCCATTTTTTGAAGCCAAACTGCAGAGATTTTTTTGGGGTGGAGAAGAGAAAAATACTAAACCATTACAGCTATCCAGGAGCACCCATGGGTGCCCCCACCCATGCCAGATACTCACCTTGTAGTTGTTTGAGAGCTTGTTGGCCTCCACAGCGTTTTCAGCTGTCAGGGTGGTTTTCACCACGCAGCTCTCACAGACCTCTTCTGAGTGCTGCTGGCAGCAGGATGAGGTGGACATGGCTACAGGCGAGATGGAAGGTGACAGGGGGTGTGGGACAACCCCAGCACCCTGCATCCAGCCCATCCCACGGCCGACCTACCTGGGGGGATACGAGAATGGTGCAGGTGGCAGCCCACGTCACCCAGATCACCCTGCACATTGTAGATGGCGTTGCAGTGCCGGTCACAGAGGGAGTCCCGGCGGGGGCCATCGCTGTCGCCCTGGGGCTTGGCGGCCTTCGGAACATCTGCGGGCAGGGGTTTGGAATCACACCAGGGCCACATCCTGCCTGGGCTTAGCACCGCAGGACACACGGCCGGGTCCCCAAACCCCATAGGGGGCACACAGAGCTCCCAGGGTAGTACCCCCAGGATGGTACCCAGGTGATGCTCAGAAGGGTTGGACCCCTCCGGTGCCCAGCGTGATGCTTGGAAGTGGAGACGGGGGAGACGGGGTCCCAGCCCCCGGTGCCCAGTATATGGGTAGCACATCCCTCTCGGCGTGATACTCGGGAGGGGGGAGAGAGAAGGAAGGACGGACGGAGTCTCCCCGTGCTGTCCCTACCCCGTAGCCCCCTCCCTGCGCTCACCGGGCGCATCGAGCGCGCAGCAGCAGCATCGGCGGCGGCGGCCGGGCTCACCCTCACTAGCCATGGCGGGGGCAGCAGTGGTCCCGGGGGCAGCAGTGCCGGCCCACTCGGGCCCGCCGGTATTTAACGGGCGGTGCCGGCGGGCATGCGCGGGGCGCGCCCCCGGGAGCCGCCCCCGTTCCCATCGGGAGGGGCCGGGGCCGACCCGCCTCCGCGGGGCTTGGATGCGCCTAGTAGCCGAGTGCGCAGGGACCGAGGTGCGCGGTGCATCGGGGTGCGCGGGGCTGGAGCGTACGGGATACCGGGATACACAGGGACAGGGGTGCGCGGGGACGGGGGGTGCGCGGTATGTCAGGGTGCGCGAATACCGGGGTGCGCGAGGATCTGGGGTGCGCGGTGTAGCAGGGTGCACAGAGACCGGAGTGAGCTGTGTATCGGGGTACACAGAGGAGAGGATGCACAGGGATGTGGGGTGCGCAGGGACGCGGGGTGCACGGGGCTGGGGCATGCGGGAACGGGGGGGCATGGTATATCGGGGTGCACGGGGATGCAGGGTGCACGGGGCTGGGGCATGCAGGAACCGGGGTGTGCACTGTGCCGGGGTGCACACAGACCAGTGGGCATGGTTTATTGGGGTACACAAGGACAGGGGTGCACAGGGGCCAGGGTGCACGGTGTGTCAGGGTGTGGGGTGGCCAGGGTGCACAGGAACCTGGGCCGCACAGGGAGCCAGTGTTCACGGTGTACCACAGCACACAGGCCTCTGCGCTGGGAGTGGGGTGCGCGGGGACCCAGGCGCCCAGGGACTGGGGTGCAGAAGAATCTGGGGTGCACAGGGACTGTGGTGCAGGGTTTATCCAGGTACACAGGGTGCATGGTGCATTGGGGCACTCAGGAACTGGGGTGCACAATGTATTGGGGTGCATGGGGACCGTGGTGCACAGGGAGCAGGGTGCACAGTGTGTGGGGCTGCACAGGGAGCAGGGTACATGGTGTGTCGGTGTGAGCAGGGACTGGGGCGCACATGGAGCTGGGGTGCATGGGGACTGCAGCACACAGGGACTGGGGTGCACAGGAACCTTGGTTGCACAGGGCTCTGTGCTGGAAGTAGGGTGCATAGGGACTCGGGTGCACAGGGACTGGGGTGCAGAAGAATCTGGGGTGCACGGTTTATCTCCATCAGAGTGCACAGGGAGCAGGGTGCACATGCAGCAGGATGCATGGTTTATGGGGGCGCACAGAGGGCGGGACGGGTGGGGATGAGGAAGCATGGTTTATCGGGGTGCACAAACATCTTGGCCGCGTAGGGAAGAGGCTGTGCAGGAGGACCCCAGGGCAGCGGGGTGCTGGGGGTCCCACGAGTGTGTGGGGCCCTGGGGGTGCAGCAGCCCTGGGCCCCCTGGAGGTGCCTGGCGGGACGGGCTCTTCTTGAAAAACACCCGTTTTTTGGTCAAAGAAGAGTTTCTGCACATGAAGAGCCTCCAGCACAGGACTGAGCTCAGGGTAAAGCGCAGCTAAACCTGGTTCTGGGGCGCCCCTCCTGGGTTCATTGAAGGATTTGGCGATGCTGAACCACAGGCACAACCCAAACAAGCGTTTGATAAAACAAACTCATTTAATACAGGAACAAAAGGAGCCATTTTGCAACCATCCCTTGGAAAAACCCAGTTGCCAGTAGCAGTTGGTTCACACTGAAAACCAGCAGCTCCCCACCCCCCACCCCCCCAGATAAAAAGCAAAAGCACCGGTCTGGAGAATGCTACAAGTTCTTCTGGCAGCAAAAAATACAGTACAAAAATACATTTTCAGAAGAAAACACGTGGTGTTCACGCCCCTGGTAACAAGCCAGCATAATTCTCATGTCTTTTCAATGCCAGTGAGTTTTTTGGGGGGCAGTTTACAACCAGAGCAAGGGGAACAAGCCAACACCCTCATCTCCAGCTCGCAAAGATCTTCAGCATCTCCGGGCTTAGAAATTTTTACCTCCCTTTAAAAAAATAACTAAAACTAATTATATACACTTTAACATGCTCATTTGTCAGAATTTACAACAGATTCTCCCCTTCATCCTTATATACAAAAATTTTTTTTAGCAAGTGTCAGACAACCCCTTTCTTTGAAGCAAATCCAAGTGCTTTCCCTCCAAAAAAAAGTAGAGCTCCAAAAGCAGGGACTTAAAAAGCCTGCGTGTTTATACATCCCGATCTCCTGCTGAAGTGCTGAAGCCACGTGCCAGTCTGTGAGGCTCCCAAAAGAAGAGGTTACTAGCAAGAAGAAGCTGATGGGAGCAGTAAAAAAAAAAAAGAAAAAGCAAAAGGCAGGGGGATGCTGTAGCTGTACAGAGGGTACCTGGTACATCAGAGCTCGCAAGACTGCCGAAGTTGGATGGCATGCTTATTTTGTACAAAATAAAAAATGAAAATAAAATTTAAAAATCTTATTTACTGAAACTAGCAGGTCAGACACTGTTTTCTCTTTTCTTTACACCTGCAGCACAGTCACCCAATGCAGCCAGTGGGGTCAGAAAACCCACTTACACTAAAAGCCATGGATTAAAAAAATACACACTTTTTTTTTAATTGTATGTAACACAATGTAGCAAAACAAGTCTAAACTTCTTGATTTGGCTTTTCTCATGTTCATCTGGAACTTCTGGGATCCTGAAGTTGAGCAGATCGCTGTATCTTTCTAAGCAACAGGTGACTCATGGCTTTGCACAACCTTGGGAGAACTGTTCCAGAAAAAAACCCTCAAAGGTGGCTGTAGTTTAGTCCTGAGATCAGTTAGGCTCAGCTAAAGGGTGATGACACCAACAAATACATGAAACAGCAAAAGGCTTTTTAAAATGGGTGAGGAGCTGGAAGAACCTGCCTGGTGTCTGTATGCATAGTGTTTCGACAGTGACATGTTTTAAATACCTTCATAAAACCCGCGTGGGAATTACAAACACTTCTCCTCTGCCCACAAAGCAGAGCTTAAATTATCCTATTTCATAGTAAGTCTGTGTTTAAGTCAACAACGTCGCAACGCTGCTCAGTTTGTTTCGCCAGCAGAAACTGTTCCTCTGATGTTCGCCAGCATCCCACTGGAGATGTCACTCTCCAAAAATCCACAGAATATTGACTCCCGATAAGCCAAGATTTACCCGCCTGTAAAACCAAAAGTTATCATAATGAATGGCATGTAAATTCAACTGCATGTTCAAAACATTAAACAAAGAAACATCTATGCCACGCTTCAGCACTTTAACACGCAGGTAGGCATCGTGACGTGAATCAAGCATGACTCTTTCAGAACGCAGGGGAATCTGGACATTGCTTTTATTGCTTGCATATGTTAAGATTTACCCAATTTCACAAAAAAGCTGCTCTTGTTTCAAATGAGAAGATGATTTTATTACTGCTAATATCATCCCACTGTAGTGATTTCAGTTTGAAGGGCCTTCAGACAAGGCGCTTTAAAACAGGGTGCTCCGTTCACAGCTCATACACAGCATGATGATGACTAACATCAGATACTTACCCCAGCATCCCAGATTCTTTTGTCTTTATGATATACAGAAACATCAGCAAGGTATGGAACATGTTGTTTCTGCCCTGAATCCACAGGAAGAGAGAAACAAAACTTAGAAATCAAGGTACTGATGAGAAATCATAGCAGTTTTTCATGTAGAATAAGTGGCTGTAGAAAAAGACATCATGAAATGGCATTACAGGGCGGGCTGTCAGGCTTTTTGCTTTAATATTTTACTTTCTTCAATTACGTAAATACCATGAAAATCCCAAAAGTGTTTTTTTGCTAGAATATAATCTCCAAATACTTTAAATGCTGGAGCATTTTGGAAAGCAGATATGCAGCAACAACCAGGGATCAATACACAATGAAAATGTGAGAATTTTCTTAGTTTGGGACTGGAAGCTATTCCCCAGAATTCTTATGGACAAGCACTGGGGCTTACTGGCCTTACAGGGTGACAACACACATCAGGGAGGACATGACATAGAATTTTAAATAAATAGTCAGAAAATAAACAAGAGGAAGCTTCTGTATCTTAAATAGATACTAAAGGTATTATTTAGTAGCAGGCTAAGACCAGCCTATGTGTAGTCGATAAATGTGGCTAGGACCTAAAAAAATAAAAAACCCCAACAAATCAGATCTGCCAACAATTTCCTGACAGCAGGAAAACACTAGTAACCCCGCTGTACCTTGGGCAGGTTGTAGACATGGCGCTGGTAGATCAGCTCGTAGTGGGGTGGATTGATGCTGCTTTGGTAGATGCAAAACACATTTTCATTTGAAGTGTCTGTGAATGAAAAGTTTAAAAGACGACAGGGATTTCATGGGTGCCAACGTGATCCAAGAGGCAAAGAGCAGCTAAACACAAGCGCCAGTACCTGGTTTATCTGGTGTTTGAAGGAAGTGTTGGGAAGTGAAGGTTTTGCCATCGGGATACTTGGGGTGAGGTGGCAGCCTGGAGTCGAGGTAAGTGCAGAACACATGCATAATGATCTGGGCAAAGAAAACCAAATCTCACTATAGCGCCTTTAAAAATACAGCAGTTTGCTTGCCGTTGCCTCAGGCATTCCTTACAGTATTTGATAGTCTGTGGTTCAACGCTGGCCAAACCCCTCTGCGTGCTGGAGCCCAAGGCAGCTTAATGCTTAAAGCGCCAACTTCAATGGCCCAGGCGCACCCCTGGCATGAAGGCAAGTTTATTTTTTCCAGTACGTGAGTGTCGGACACAATGCAATAAACTGATGCTGCATGTCAGGAGCTCAGTTCACACACAAGCAACTTTATCCTGGCATCTTGCAGAATTTGGCAAATCTTACTTAGCATATTTAGGCCATGAACTCCAAGCCATCTGTTTTAGCAATGGGTTCTGTACTAGCTGCGAGGATTTGGCTGAGAAGGGCAGATGAAATCAAATTACAGCTTTGCCGACACTACCCCTATCAAGCAAATTTCTCCTTTTGCCTCACAAAAGTCAAAACAAAAATCACTGGAAAAATCTGAGCTGGCCGAGAATCTTGTTAAGAATGCCAAAATTTTGAAATAAAGTCCTAGAACAAGTATCCAGAAAACAATGCCGCAGCCTGCTATTTGTTTTAACCCTTCCCAGAGAGTTCTCAACATTTTACGCGAGCAACAAATTATCTGTCATATATAACAGGATCTATTTCAGAGACAAAACAAAGGAGTTGCTCTGGGCCACCAGTCTCAAGAAGTTTGGGAGATGCACCGTGGGAATCACAGCTTCATATTACCCGCAGCGTGATTAGCAAAAATGCAAAACTGTGTTTGTTTTTTTTAAATAGTAATTGTCTTAAGTTAATGCCAAAACTTCATGGCAAGTGTTTATTTACACTTTTGAGCTGTTCACCCTGATGTCTGTTAAGACACTAAGAGTTGCTCTGCAGCCAGTGACAACCAATTATTTAATCACCTTCACAATCAGAAAATCAAATCCTATTTCAAGACTGATTTTGTACAACTCTAGCTTCCAGAAACTGAATCTCACTGTGTCTTTCTCAGCAAAATTGTGAAGCTCTGACATTCTGATCTCCTGGGGTTTATTCTCCCAAGTAACTGAAAATCTATTTACAGTGGGGAAAAAAACAGTCACACTAACTCTACTTTTAGATACAGAGTTCAGGTGAAGACTCACACTGTAAAGCCTGTTTTCTACTCCCTGAATTGTTCTGTTAACTATTTTAATCAGCTCAGGTGAATTTTCAAGTCATTGTTTACACAGAGGTGCTGTTCCTCCTGGACCTTTCAGATTAATGGGCTAAGCATCACTACAAGTCTTCTCTCAAGCAGGACGTGCAAGGTCTTCAGACCTCTCACAAAATATTACCATATTAAACAGCAGTCCTGCCACTTGATCTGCTTTTTTTTTTCCTTCCCCTCTCTGTCCATTATAGTACAGGAAAATGAAAACATGGCAAAAGGTTTTCTCTGCATTATAAACTGTTAGGTTAAGGCAGACACTTTGCTTTTTTTAAAAATACAGCAGAACTGCCCCAACAAGATCCCCACCCGGCCAGCTGCTCCCTGGAGTTCTGACAGATGTTTCAGAGTACTGTAAGTAAAAGCCCGGCCTAAGACTAAGACATGCAATTGCATTTCTGCGATCTATACAATGTCCAATCCTATCTGCATTATTCCCCATGGAATCTCACCAACTACAACAGGATTATCCCTGTGAGTGATGCAAATAGGATTTTACCATGTTCCTCAAAAGACTTACTGCCTACTCCCTCCAAAACCTGTGCTGAAAGGCAACCTACTTGAAGCTGTCATATCAAGACATCTTCAAAAACTTACAGAGGAGTCAGTGGGCAAGTCGGTGTCCCACTTACGGCCTTTGAAATCCCCTCCTCTGTTCCATCGGAATGAACTCATGCATCCTCCCTGAGAAAGCTCTGAAAGCAACATGATTTATTCAGTTATCGTGCATGGAAGTATATGAAAGTGGTATCCTATGCTAGTTTCAGGGGCTGTCAGTATGGTGAGACCACGTACAATGGTGACATCACATACCTTTGATCCTTTCAACCAAATATTCCTGGTTTGGTGTAAGATCCAAATACTGCACTATAGCATTCAGGGTTGGAATGAGAGGAGCTTTAACAAGCGCTGCCTGCTTCAGACTGCTGATGCTGGCGTCTGCAACACAAGAAGAGCCAGTGCAGGTCAGCTATGACCACCACAGAACACTGAACAACCTCCCTTACTGAGCATCGCTGCTGAGGACTTTCCTTTTTGGTGCACCATTTAAAGTCCTAGAAACATGTAACATGTGACACTATCCCAAACACCCATTTCAATTACAGTGAAGTAGCAGATACCTCCTTTATGTGACAGAATATAAAAGCTATAAGGAACCAACATCCACTTTGAAGAGCAGAGGGAGAGTAACAAAGCGGGGACAAGATCAGCATTGACCAGTTTTTCTGCAGGCATTGCAACAGATGGTAGCTCTTAAGGAGACACTACAAGACACAGCCTGCAAAAGGTGAATTTAATTTAAAAACAGCATATAAAATCCATTTCTTCATTAAAGGGACATAAATTTGAAGCTACAAGAGAAGCAGTTCCTTCAGAATTGTATCATGACATGAAAAACAGAACTCCATCAGAATTAAAAAAAAAAAAAACCAGTTCTTTCAGAAAGCAGCCAATTTTACGGACGTATTTGGAAAAGCATGTATTAGTGGAAAAGGTGAGACTTTATAGCGAGACAGTGACAATTTATATATAGCACATCTATCTTTGAAATGTTTTCTGATAGTTTAATATGTAATAATCAATGATAATTTGAGTTTGTAATTCCCCAGCAGTAAATTTAGGGGAAAGGAAAAAAGAAAATAAAGTAAACAAGAAAGGGAACAAGAAAAAAGAAAAAGAAAGCAAAGCAGAAAAGACAAAAAGAAAAAAAGAGAGAAAAAAAAAAAAGACAGTTATGAATTTTATATAAGACAAGCATCCGTGTGCCAGCATCAGTATTTCCAGAAGTCTTATGAAGAACTTTCCAGCTTAACAAAATGCTTGAGATGGAACAAAAACAACACTAATAGAGAGCAGAAATGGAACACTAACATTTAACAGACCTCATTTATATAATACCCATCCAATGGCCTGACTACAGAGCAGCCCTCCACTAACCACCATCGGGAACTCGAAATCTCCCACCTCATCCTACCTCCAATCTGCAATTCTGGACAACCCATTCGTCTCAGCTGAGTGCTCACAGACTCGATCTCTTGGACAAGTGGCACTAGAATAGTTTCATTAATCCACTAGGAAAGAAAAGGGTGAAAATTCAAGAGGTTGGAAGCAACAAAAATGCTAAAAACCCCCAACCCTTAGTTTACATCTTACTAATCATCACCATTACTATCACAAAGCAGCTTGACAACAGAAACACTGAAGCCAACCAAGGAGGAAAGTAATTAAATTAGAATATCAACTTAGGCAGAGTTTATATGACTCTTTAATACCATCTAAAAGGCCAGAAAAATCAATGTAAAGGAGTCAGGAAAACAAATCTCTAGGAAGTATCAGATGAAGCTTTTCTGAACCATGAGGGAAGGGGCATTCTGAAGCACAGCCCTCCCACCATAAAGATAATTTATACTTTGATGGATCCACTCCCTCTCACATTTGTTTCAGGAAATCAAGAAAGTGATAAACACTACGTGTGGGATTTGTACGTGACAGAATTTGGGAGCTGAATCAAGCTGGCCCTAAGTACAGGAACAGACACTCTGGAATGTGGTATGGACCTCATAAAGATCTTTGCTTTTCATAGATCTTACTAAAGGATAAAAAAAAAAAAAAACAAACACCAAACCAGCACACTTGACAGATGCTATGACTAAAGAGGTAATTCAAAAACAGATTTATTAATTATTTTGCCATGGTGTGCAGTTAAGTCTCCTCTGCTGTAGCAATTCCTATTGATAAGATTAAGATTTTTCTTTCTGCCCTTTATTATGCTGCTCAGGGTTGTCAGAAAAAATATCAGGCTTTGGGTCGGAATTTTCCATGCTTTGAGCCCAAGAGAATGAATTTGAAATACTGCAGAAACATGGATTTAGCCATCTGAGTTACAACATGGAAAACCAAATCTTCTCATATCCCATATCCCATATGCTTTTGTCATTCAAAGCATAGATGAACTTGGTAACTGAAGTTTTCAGAATACAAAACGCTGAGGTCTGGTCGAAAACACACTCCGTAGTCCTCTCTTAGAAGCATGCTGCTGTGTTTCTATCTTCTCTAAAAAACAGGCAGTTCCTAGAGATGGGACTTACGTTTCTGAACTTAGCAGTCCAGGAATCCATGTGATCAAGGAGCTGTCGGTTCATTGTCACCCGTGCCCAAACCTATGGAAAAGTTTATCAACTACGTATGAGAACTTCAGAGAATACCAAGAGTTTTTAGGGTCTACGACAATTCCCAATATGAAGTACAGCATAATCCAAATCATATTTTTCCCCAAAACTCTTATCCATCTGCTGGCTTTATCATGTAACTTCGACAGCAGCTTCGCATACAACGCTCCTGCTCTCTATTCACGGTACAATCACCTTGCATAAGCCCAAATTCAGTTTTAAGCTCTCTAAGCTGTAGGACAAAACTGGTCTGAAAGGTAGGCTCGATTTAAGAGGTATTTGAACTGAAAGCTTCATTAGGCTAATGTAGGAAATAAAATTGATTAAATTAATTGAAGCCACATGAATTAAATTCCTTCACATCAGACTTTTTTCAGCCACAAGCATAAAGGCGGTACTTTATATCCTTCAGCTGTTCCACTGCATTAAATACAGATCAGTTTCAACTCAGTTTTTGTATCATAAATGTATTTTAACCAGTGCAAGCCTTGCTCTCCAGCAAGAAATTTAATTTTCCAACCACAACTCAAAATCTGAAATATCCATTTACAGTGGCAAGGAGTCTTGCAAGCTCTATAAAGATGGTTAAATGCTCAAGGATTTTTCTCCCCCATGTTTTTGATACAGCTCAAATCCAAACCTTTGCACAAAGCTGGGTATTTTTTCTCCCTCTTTACTACCTTGCTGCCCGAATTTACCTCTTCTGCAGCCTGTTTTGAGCTCAGGTCAGCTTCGTCTTTGTGCGCTGATGGAGCCTGGGACCTGCAAGCCAGCTGATACTGGAACTTTCTCAGCATCTGTGCACTGTCTGCCATGGAACGGCTGTAGTTCCAGAAAGTTGGGCTGTTGGAAGGAGAGCTGGAATCTGAACTCCCTGAAACGATTTTTTCAGTAACATACAATTATTGCCAATTCTGGAAGCAACAGCACAGGCACGATAGGTCAGTATATTAAGGCTTTGACAAGAGACTCAAACTACCATGAACACATACACCGAAGTCAGCCCGCATCAACACCAATCTCACCCTTAACTTGATTGTCCCAAACCAGGACAAAACCTGCCTGCAGGTAATTCACCCCTTTGTCTGAAATGCCTTTTCCACAAGAGATCCCTCTCATCAAGGTGATAAAGCCTGTCATCTGACCACGGTCCACTACAGCCAACAAATGCTACAGAGATGACCTATCAGGAGACATGTGGAAACAATGGCATTCTACCTCACATTTCAACTCCTCAGTAGAAGACTGAACTGTTCAGCAGCCACCCTTAGCAAGGTCACAGGTGATTAGCATTAATGGGTTAGGTCTATTTACTAGTACAAGTACACTGGAGTCCTCCTGCACAACATCCTTGTCTCTAAACAGGAAAGATGTGCGTTTGACAAACGGACCACTAGGTGGATAAGGAACTGACTGGGTGGTCACACTCAAAGGTTGCGGTCAACAGCTCAATGTCAAAGTGGAGACCAGTGACAAGTGGCATTCCTCAGGGGTCCATACTTGGACCAGTGCTGTCCAACATCTTTGTTGGTGACATGGACAGTGGGATCAAGTGCACACTCAGCAAGTTTGCTGACAACGCCAAGCTGAGTGGTGCGGTCAACACGCAGGAGGGAAGGGATGCTGTCCAGAGGGGCCTTGAGAGATGCGCCCATGCAAACCTCATGAAGTTCAACAAGGCCAAGTGCAAGATCCTGCACCTGGGTCAGGGAAACCCCAAACACAAACACAGGCTGAGCAGAGAATGGATTGAGAGCAGCCCTGAGGAGAGGGACTTGGGCGTGCTGGTGGACAAAAAGCTCAACATAACTCAGCAATGTGCACTCACAGCCCAGCAAGCCATTCATATCCTGGGCCACACCAAAAGCAGCGTAGCCAGCAGGTCCAAGGAGGTGGTTCTCCCCCTCTACTCTGCTCTCATGAGACCCCACCTGCAGTGCTGCATCCAGCTCTGGGGCCCCCAATATATGAAGCACATGGACCTGTTGGAGTGAGTCCAGAGAAGAGCCACAAAGAGGCTGGAGCACCTCTCCTAGGACAACAGGCTGGTAGAGCTGGGATTCTTCAGCCTGGAGAAGAGAAGGCTCCAGGGAGACCTTAGAGTGGCCTTCCAGTACCTAAAGGGGGCTTTCAAGAAAGATGGGGACAGACTTTTTAGTAGGACCTGTAGTGACAGGACAAGGGGGAATGGCTTTAAGTTGAAACAGAGTAACTTTGGATTAGATATAAGGAAGAAATTCTTTACTGTGAGGGTGGCAAGACACTGGCACAGGCTGCCCAGAGAAGCTGTGGCTGCCCCATCCCTGGAAGTGCTCAAGGGCAGGTTGGACGGGGCTTGGAGCAACCTGGTCTAGTGGAAGGTGTCTCTGTCCACAGCAGGGAGGCTGGAACTAAATGATCTTTAAGGCCCCTTCCAGCGCACACCATTCTATGATTCTCCAATCCTTTGCAGCTTTTCTTATCTGCAAAAGCCACTCTTGCATAAAAACACCACCTCTCATTACCAAGCTTTTCCAATCAAATCAGTGTATTTACCTAGTTGAAGTCTCTGCTGTTTCTCTTCTTCATTTCGAAGAAAGGTGTCCAGTGTCTGGAGTTCTGTTATATAGTCTTCTTGGCCAATAGGTGAATTATACAGAATGGGCGAAGAGCGGTAACGAGACCTCAGCCCACCGCTTTCCATCGGTCCAAAACTCGTGTAGTATGGTGATCCAGTAGGAGAGGGGCTGAAGCTGGAAACCTTGGGTAAATAAAAAAAGCTGTGTCATTTTCCTTCTACTTTGTATTTACATTTTAGTTTTTTTTTTTTTGCTTTGTTCTGAAGCAAACCTGCCACTAAACCAAATAAAGTTACAGTAGGGAAAAAGGACAAAACTGAATACAACAAATTTATATCTATATTGCAAAAGGAGCAAACACACAAATACACAACTCTCTGCTGGCTGCTGCTCACCTTCAATGGCATATGGCACAAAACAAGCACCAAACTGTACCCTTGTACAGTTGTCTTGGTTGTTACCTTATTGTAGCTGCTGCTTGGTGAATGGGTTACAGCACTGCCGTAAGAAGTGCTGCTGCTTGACAGAGCCTGTAGCTGAGGGCTGTACCCTGTGATACAGCTGGTAGTAAACTTTGGACTGGCACTAGGGGAGCGAGATGGGCTGTAACTCAGCACGCTTTGACCCTGGATTGGAGGAGAAGGTGTCGAAGATGGGACTTTCTTTGCCGCCAGGTCACATGGTGGAGTTGTTTGTATGGCTACAATAAGGAAAAACAGAATTAGCACTGTGGATGCAGCTCACCTACCCCTTTTAAAATGTGCAACAAAATGCATACACAATGCTATCTTAAGGCAATTCTATAAAGAGGCTAGAAGGGACACAGGAAAAATCTGGCCCCTACAGAACTCAGCTGTCAAGCCACTGCTGCAAAAAAAACCCAGAGAAGACTAAGACACATGACCACAACTCAGCACAAATTCTACAGCTTCAGATTTCAGTTAAATGTTACCAGACACCCTGCATAACCTGGGGGGCTTCTCTAACCAATTTAATCAGCTACTCTATCTGCCTACTGTACACATCTTTAGCATACTGAATGTCTTAATTTATTTGTGCAACTATGCATACAAGATCCTTGAACTGTCGTGATTACTCCTGTCTATGTCCTGTTTTCTAGGGGAAGACTAGCAGAGTGAAAATACTACCATCCTAGCATTTTGCTTTTGGTGTATTTATCTTGTCAGGTTCTGCTGTATTTTAGAACTTTGCTTTCATTTTCATAAGCTTTCTGAATGACCGCTCTCTAGGCTGTCATTTTCAGACTTCACGTGAAGGTCTCTCTGTCCCCCTAATTTGGTTCTCGATACCTAGTGTACTATTAGTAGGATATTAAAATTAAACATAAACATGCACTCTCTACCTTACTCCTAGCCCTACATATAGGTTACACATTCCTTGTCCAGCCTCACCAATGTTTGAGCCTCTCGCTGTCCTTCAGCAGTCACTACCATCCTGTCCTTTTTCCCTGTGTGCTTGTTTCCCCTCCAGTTCTCCCACAAACACCCATCAAATTACTGCCTGATGCTGTGAATTTTAATATGTAGCAGGTAATTCAGTTTACCGCTTGTGTCAGAGGAGGCAATTCAGAACTCACATCACTAAAGAATCCTGTACTTGAGAAAAATACCATCTTGCAACAAAATAAAGAATTAAAAAAACCCAGATTGCTTGAGATATTTATTACACTCACCTGCATTCCGCAAACCCAGCAGGGCCTGCTGGCCAGGAGTCACGACCAAGCTCGTCGGTGCCATTGTGTATTTGAAGTACAACCAGAAATCAAATAAGGCATTGAGGCTGAACAGAGATGCAAACACAAGTTCTAGAAGAAACAAAGAAGTTATTACCATAGCTTGAGCATCGGGAATAATAAAAGAACATTATTTGCAAAAACAGGCATATGGCCATTAAAAATAGGTCGTTATTAGGGCTATCAATAAGTACCAATCTAGGAAAGTATCTAGGTATATCTTCACCTTCTTATGCAAGAACCATTAGAGATAAATTTTCATGGCTATGTTGAGATTAATTTCTATTGCTAAAATTCAGTTTTAAAAAGATGGACAGTTATTTTCCAAAAGCAACATAAACTACTGCAATGAAGCTTCACAGTATTTCTGAAACATTTCCCATCAAATCATCTGTCACTCATGTCATGATTTTTCTCTCCCTCTTACTCCTTTTCATCCTTCTATTTGATACAGCTGGTTTGGAGTCTACTCATCTGAAACAAACTTTAACTACTGTGAAATGCCATCCACACCCACAGTACCACATAGCAGTAAAATCTGCACTGTTCTCCAAAGGTTTATCTTTGCATTAAACAGATTTAATGCACCGAACAAGTTTGTCGTGCCCTTTCATGATACATCTAAGAAAGCTGCCAACACTCCTTACCTGTCTCTAAAAAGAATGAAATTGCAACAGTTTCAAGGGAGATAACTGAAAGCAAACCAAATTTTGGTTTAAGTTTAAAATAAAAAAAAGGCTTGCTTAAAAATTACCTCCCTGGCAGTAAAACTGACAAGTGGGAAAAAAAAAAAAAAAGAATCCTGAAAATGAATTTAAGTATTGCAGCAACCCACCAATATACCAGAGTGGCCAGTATGTGATGTTGTAGTATGAGCTGATGAGTTTCCCAGTCCTGAAAAGAAAAACAAGAAGATATAATTTTGCAACAGTTTGGTCCCAGGAAACATTTAGGGATATACAAAGTAGGATGCTTTGCTTATTTGAATCAGATGTAACAATTAACGTACATTTCAGTATATATCATGCCCGCAACGGATATATTAAGGAGTGCCCAGGCCAAGACCACCTTCCGGGCTTCAATCTCCTTCCTCATCTTCATAGTCCTGTCAATGAGGGAAGTTGCTGGACTCTGTTCCACTGTCATTATCTGTATCAAGAAACACAGAGAAAAGCCAAAATCTGTCAGCTTCTATACAGTAAGATTTTCAGTCAGCATGAGATGGAAGAAAAAGCAGTTATCCAAAACAATCTATACAAATAGGCTTCACCTTTAGCCACCAAGTAATGTTTAGCATATTAAAAAAATAATAATTCGTTTTACCCATAAAAATAGATAATATTTATTTGACAAATCCTACTGTCAGCTCTGTTACTTCATTACTAATGAACAGCATCCATCTACTCCAGTGAGGTACAGATAAGAGGACAGAGACAAATTCCAACCTCATTTTTGAAAAGTAACATCCTTCAGAAGCTACAGGCAAAGCTCCTGACTTCTCCAGGCAAAGGAAGTCCAAGAAAAGAATGGCTTGGCACAATTCTGCGGTATTTTTATTGAAAATTTCCACTCATTTCAGTAGATAACAGAGTACTTTCAGACTATACAGCCACCTCCTGTGGGCTCAGTACACCCGAAAGGTAACAAACTTGACGCCCAGTAACATCTTTTGTGAAAGAAATAACTCTGGTGACTTTTTCTGCTAATCCTGTCAGCAAAATATGCTACTGTTCCTTCGTGCCATCTGCTTAAAAACTTGTAACATAGTTCTTCACCAGATGGGAACATAAATAATTTGCTTTTTTGGTACAAATACTTCAACTGGACATTACTACCTAAAAAAAATTTTAACAATACAAAACTCAAATCACATTACCTGCTTCTTACTGGTACAGTGATTCAATGGTGAAACAGTTAACACCGGGATTACTGGAAGAATTATACAATGATACATTCATTACCTAGTAATTTTTTTTGTCAGATTTTTCATATAGTTTGAGCCTCAAGACTTCCCTTTCCACACTGACAAATGTAGCAGCCCTAAGCAGAGATCCTCTCCCCCATCCTCATGCTCCCACTCTCTCTCCCTGAACCACGTCCTCCTGCAGAAGCAGAAGTTGTACTGTTAGGGCGCTGAAATGAAAGTGGGATTTGGTCCCTTTCTACTCGACTAAGAAGGCTGGGTGTGGGATTTTCACCTCCAGACTGAAATATGTCCTTCCATACCCCCTGCCCTCTTCTACTAAGGCACAGGAATGAGGGAAGGTCTCACCTTGACAACATGTAAGTCCCGCTGGCCCCAGATTCCCCAGTTTCCCCCATGCAGGGCCCTCTGCCACACACAGCCACAGCTCTCCTTGCTCAACACCCCACAGCACCCTCCACCCAGATCTGTCACAAACGAAGAGCCCCCACACCAGGGCCCTCAGAGCTCTCCCTGCCCAGATCCCACCGTCACACGCAGGCAGCTCCCACATCTCCCCCCACCCAGAAGCCCCATGCCACCCCGGAGGTCCTCTACAGCTCGCCGCCGCCCCCCCGATCCCACTGTCAGAGAAGCAACCTCACTGCTCCCTCCATCCAGACCTCACCGTTACACACAGGCAGCCCCCAATGCTCGCGCTGTCCACAGCCCCGTCATACACCACATATATCTGCCCCTTATCCTGAACCCTGTCACATGGAGGCGGCCCCAGAACTCCACCCGCCCACAGCCCTGTCACACACGGGTGGCCCTCCACCTCCACGACTCGCTGCCGGACACCGCCCGGCTCTAGGCAGGCAGCCTCCCCTCAGCGCCCCACCCCGCGCAGGCCCGAGGCGCCCAGCCGTGCTGGGGGTCAATCACCGTACCTGCCGCAGGGCCGAGCGTCCGAGGAGACGAAGGGGACACACAACTCTCCTCAGGGAGGGCTGGCGCACCCCATTTTCCCAGACCGAAGGCAGAGGGGGCACGCAGCAGAGCACTCCCCTCACACAGGCAACAAACACCCACCGCTCTACCACGACCCCACCGCCTGCGCCTGCGCGCGCCACCGTAGCGTCACCGGTTGCGCCGCACGGCGGGAGGCGGGGCCTGTTGCACGGGGACGGACGCCGTGTCTTGGCGGGAAGGGGCGCGTGGCGCTGGGTGGTGGGGCGGCCATGTTGGCCGCGCCGTGGAAGACCGGCTAACTCGCTGTCCTCTGTGCTGTGCTGCAGATGATACCGGAGTTTTACCAGTGTGCTCAGTTGTAAATGTTGCAACTAATGTATCCATGACACCGCCAAGCAGTACAACACTGCATTGTGTAGCTTTGCTACCAGTGGAATGCTGCATTGTGTAGTTCAGCTGCTAGTAGATAACTCAACTGTTAATCCAGCACTGCCATGCCCACTGATACAGTGAAAAAAACCCTAAAACTTTGCAGCAGACAGAAACTGCATTGATAACAGAAACAACACCCAAGAAAGAAGGAAGGGCGGAAGCTTAGCACTTAGCACTTTGAGAAGGGACAGTTAATACCGATGTAGATGAGCTCAACAAGAATGTAAATAAGGAGCCTTCTGATGAGGATGTGCTCTAAGGTAAAATAATTGTGGTAGTAATAGATCAGCGACTTCCTACTCAAATGGCCCCCACCCCAAAGAAGGTGGATCCCCCGCCTGCCCGGAGATCATGCTGATCTAGATTAAAACCAGCCCAGTGGGCACATATTAGTTCGACATGTTTAGAGTGGACTAATGAAAGGACGAATCGTTAGCTAGCAGATGTTTTAAGATAACAGAAACTAAATAACAAAGGCTGCTAATGTATGCAAAGATAAACAAGAACTTCAGGTAACTGCCCAAGAAGATGAAAAGTACGTCTTGAAGAGGCGCTAGAGGGAGGAGATTCTGAATGTTAGGAAACCTTATGTATATGCATGACTTTGTATAATAAATATCGGACTGCTTGTTGAAACAGTGTGCAAGTTAGGAGGAGCGATCCCCCTTGCACCCAGCGCTGCAATAAACATACCTGCTTTATAACTCTCCTCGAGTTGTAGAGTTCGATTCCACAAGTCACCACCACTAAACCATGTCCCTAAGTGCCACATTTACATGTTTTTTTAACTGCTCCAGGGGTGGTGACTCCATCACCTCCCTAGGTAGCATGTTCCAATGCTTGACCACCTTTTTGGTGAAGACATTTTTCCTCATACTCCATCTAAACCTCCCCTGGTGCAACTTGAGGCTGTTTCCTCTCGTCCTGTCACTTGTTACTTGGGAGAAGAAACCGACCCCCACCCCACTGCAACCTCCTGTCAGGCAGTTGTAGGAAGTGAGAAGGTCCCCCCTGAGCCCCCCCTCTCCAGGCTGACCCCCCCAGCTCCCCCCGCTGCCCCCCCCCCAGCCCCTGCCCGGCTCTGGACACGCTCCAGCCCCTCTGCGTCCCCCCTGCCCTGAGGGGCCCAACACCGAACACAGGATCCAAGGTGCAGGCTCGAGTGAGAGGAGCTGGATAGAGAATCTGGACCTGGCCCAGCGAGGCGTATGGAGCTGAGTGACTGCAACAGTTTGTACAAGACAAGGGCAGCAGCTTTGGAAAAGAAAAATTATTTGGGATATTCTGATTATCTGGGATATCCAGCCTGTTTCTTAATTTTTCCCACTCGGCTTCCAATTTGGGCAAATACACTAACTTCAAAGTTGTCCCAGCTTAAGGGCTGGTGGAATGTGTTACTCTTTATAAAAGCTGGTTATAGGAAACACACAGTAATAAAAACAGAGTTGTAGAAAGGAAGAGACAAATTTAAACAGGATAAGAGCTGGCCTGGTAGATCCACACTAATGGATGATTTCAGCTGATTTGAAAGTCTCTTGATTTTGGCTTATTTCTTAAGCAAGAGGGTGAAAGTAAGAAAAGCATGAAATGGAGATAATATTAAAGGACTGTTGAGAAGCAGTATTTGGCCTTCTGATCTCAAACAGCTGTTTGAGGATGGGGTGAATCACCCTTCCTCAGGTGCGGAGAAGCAGAGTCTTGTTTTGGTGCAATTCCCAGCCTTGAAACAGCTCAGGTGAGAGGATATGAGTCCCACCCATTAACCCTAGAACACTACAGACCAACAGAACCTGAGGGCACTCCAGCCTTCCTTGGAGTAAAGCCAAGGCTAATGGGCATAAAAGAGGGCGCTTTGTGGTGCCGTTGTCCCCGTGCCTCCATAGGTGGCCAACACATCAGGGCTTCCTGAGATGACTGGCTGGACATGGGGTTGCTGAGGGGCTGCTCTGAATGCATAAATACTCAAGATGCTCTATGGGGATACCCTTTTTCTCACTCTTTGGTGGTATTACTGGCAGAACGATCCCTTGCTTTCTGGCACTGGTCAGAAGCCAGATGAGAGGGATTATGATGAGGATGAGGAAGGCTTTGTGGGGATCAGAGGGAAAATCCTGCTCCGTTCCTGCGCTTGCATTTTGATTATCTGTCTGCTGTGCTCGAGTAAGATATTATTTAATTCTGTGTTTTCTGCTGACACCTGCTGGCCCTTAGCAGAAGGTTGTTGTGGGCCTTACACAAACCTTTCCTGCCTAAAAGGCTTTCACAACCTCGGAAGTTATTATTTGTAACTATCTCATGGGATGATGTCACTGTTAGAACCAGTCTTTAATCTCCAGGTATAGGTAACTGATGGTATCTCTCCCAGTACCCTTCCCATCCCCTTCTTGTTATTTCCAGTTACAATTCATCCGTGTGCTTGCTGTCTTAAAATTGCAAAGCTACAACACAATCTGATGGAGTGTGTGTGCATTATAATCTGCTGTGTGACTCAAACACATGAAATCTGGGGACAACCCTGGAAAGCTGAAGGTCTTGATTTCCTAATTTAAGGAAATTTGAGTTGGAAATAAGTAGCTTCATTGCAGTCAGTGTTCCTACACTGGCATATAGCTGCAGATTTTCCAGAGAGATCAAGATGAGGGTTCTGCTTCTAAAATGATGCCAGTCACATCTACAAATGATGAGCCACATACCAAAATCTCTACTCATTCTTTATCCAGGGCATGCCCAAAGTGCTTTGCGGATTAGGAACGTGGAAATAATCCATTATTGCAGAAATAATAGTTCTCTCACCAATAATCCAAAATTAATTGCGTTATAGCCAATTAACTTTTATCATCGAGGAGATGAGTTGCTGACAGAGCCCTTTGCCATATTGGTGTTACAGGTCCAGTTTGAGAAGATGAGAAAAGAAACATTTCTATCTGAAGGTGAAACGTGTATGGGACTTCAGAGGAATATGGGCTTGTTGAGAGTCGTAGAAATGGTGAAGATGTGAGGGCTCCCTTCCTAGGGGTGTTTTCCTAGAGCAGGGACTGGTGCTGTTCCCTGTGCTGTAGCTGTGCAAGGACCAGTCAGCCTCACGTCCCAGAGCCGGTCTCACAAGCTCGTGCATGCTGTGAGAATTAGTGTTATATAAAGAACCAATGTGTTGATCTGAGTAACAATGTCTCTACGCTGTTATTTTCCTGGAACGGATCCTCCAGAAAGTCCAGGATAGAAGGTTATGTTCTGATGAAAGGGAGAGCAATTTAGAAGGTAAATATGAGTTTCGTAAGCTTATGCATAGGGCTCAAAGAAGCAGTGTAAAGATGTCTGGGTCCCCGTAAGAGAGCAGGAGGCGATGCGCAGCAGAAGTGGGGAGGGCAATGGGGACAAGCGAGGCAGCAGGAGTATGAGGATAGCTCAGTCCAGCATGTGCTCTCTCCCCTCTCTTCCCCTTTCCTACTGAATTGCTGAACATTTATTTTGAGAGGATGGGAGACAAGGGGGACCATGGGCTTGGGTTCAGACATAGGCTATGGGTGTGGCTAGGACAGAGACTGCCTCTTCTTTCCTAACTGTGATAGGAGGGACTACTATGCCGTATCTGGGTGCAAGAACCCTTTTTTGGCAGGGGCAACAACAGAGGGTCCAGACTTTACAGATGACGACTGATTCCACCTAAATTTGATGACTTTTGAGGCCTTTCTAGTTGGCAGGGGCTCACATCCATTCTGGCCCTCTGTCAATGACAGCACAGGCAAACTGTCTATATATCGATACCGCGATTTTAAGTGACAAGACAAAGTTTGGTTAGACGACATTCACTTAACCTTTTGCTTCTTAACATGTCACCAAGGTGTTCATGATTCACTGCAGATACCACAGCCTCTTAGGACTATACAGAGAGTATGTGCCACCCTGCCCACATTAGTGTGCCAGGGCCCTGAGAGCACTAATTGCCCTGACCAGGCTGCCCGCACCCACACACCCTCCGCCCCTTGGTGCAGGAGCTGCTTTTAAGCTGAGGCCATTTGATTTGGTCCTGCTTTGAGCTGCAGTGGGCACACAGTGGACTTGGACTTGTAGTTTTTGACATCCTGGCTGTGGACCTGCTGTGTGGCTTACCTAAGGATCTGAACTGTGGCTGTTCCTGGTTAGTGCCATCAGACTTGCTCTGCTCTTCTTATTTGAATCCTGTGGGGCTGTGCTGCTTGAGGTGAGGTCTCTACCCCTGCCTGCCTTGCTGTCACCTTTGGTTTCTGGCTTATTGTTATGGTGCACCCCTGCTTTTGCTGCTTCCTGGTTTGCTCGGGTGTTCTGGGCTCTGAGCTGAGCCCTACAGAGGGTTTCAGCCTGTGGCAGGACTTCACCCACAGGATTTACCCTGTGGTTCAAGGCTGACCTCCAGACCTCAAGGCTGATCTCCAGACCTCAAAGCTGATCTCCAAACCCTGCAGGACCTTGTGGCTACAGTGGGAGGTCACAGTAGCCCCTTTGGTGAGGATTAGGAGTGTACAAAGGTTTGGGCTTAAATGCAGCTCCTTAAATGTAAAGGGTGGAGGCCCCAGATGAGGCTGGTCAGGGCACTCGGAGATTATTGGTATACTTTAGACCCTGACATCATGTTTGGCGGGATCTCTTGGCAGCCTTTAAATCCATGCGGGATGTAGCATGAGTAATGAAGCAAGCTATAATTTTGCCCTAAATTAAATCTCTCCTTCCTGTTTTCAAAGAGTGAATCCACAGGAGGTGGTGTAGACAGTCTGTCGGTTCTTTACAAAATGTTGAAGGCCATAAGCTACAAGTGGGATTTGACTTCCACCAGAATTACTGTAGTGCTAGAAGCAGGAAATTCTCATGAACATTCCTGCCTCTTAGCATAAACTTGCATTATCTGATTTATGTTAAGGGTAGTGGAGATCTGCTTGTTTCCCAAGGTTAAATCTCAAAGATCTGGGCACTCACAGGAACATACCTTACCTCCCTGCAGAGCCTATGTTCTCTATAGTGTGCCCCCAGGATACAACAGTCGCAAGATGAGTAATTCCTGTATGTCAAAACAGGCAGAATCCCTGCCTGAGGCTCTCTTTGTTCCCAAAAACACGAGGCCTGGCCTTAAAAAAGACTTGCTTGGAGTTTGCTGTGAACACATGACAAGAAGCCCCTGGCCAGGCTGCAGAGGGGAAGGGTGAGAGTAGAGATTAGGGGAGGCTCCTCAGGGAGGTGCTGACAAACGTTGAGAGCAGTATGGGTGAGATCTTTAAGAGCTTCCTCTGGGGATTGTCACAGACTTCCTTTCCTTGGTCTCCTGAGGTTGATTATAGAGCAGTTGAACCATCTCCCTTCTGACCAGTGTTAGTTCCAAGGTACCCCATGTAGGTATTGCAGCAGGGTCAGCGCCTGGCTCTTCCTCAATAACATTTTCAGCAGGATGAACAGAAAGTGTGTCCAACAGCCCTCCAGCCCTACCTGCCATTCTGGGACAACCACAGATGGGTGTTCCTACAATTAAAGGCAGGAGAGATGGTTCCCAAAGCTCAGCCATGAGACTGCCCATCAACATTACTCCTTCAGTGCAGATAACGACAACTCAAATATCTGGGCACCTTTATGGAAAGCTAACGAGATGGAGGCTATTCCCCATGAAGCAAGAAGTAGATAGAGTCCAGCACAAGAGCAAAGGGACCCAGAGAGCTACAGGATCAAGGAACAGCCCTGTAAGCATTGCAAAGCTCAGAGGACCTGGCAGTGGATTTCGCGGCACTTCTTCAGACCTGTGTCACCTCTTCCTGGGGGGGATGCTTCATTAGAAGAGGATGTCTAGCAAGCCTGTCCAAGGAGAAGGTTCTAGCTGCAGACCTGAGCTCCTCTAAGTTCCTGTTCACCCAAGGCTTTTATCTGCTCCTGCTAAGCAACTTGCTTTCATGTTAATCTTGCTGCAACCTTAATTTGCTTGAAGCACTGGCTGGCTTGAATCTGTATGAAACCATCCCAACTGAAGATTGGGGGATGCTAGTAACTTCAATTAAAAATATATTTAAACTGTCTGGCTTGTATCTAGAAGTGTGTAATTTGTATATAAAAGCAAATTTATAGCATGGCCTTGGCCTAGTCTATCAGACACAACTTGTTGCATAGCAGGCAGGACCCAGAGATTGTCCTTCAAACTAATCCCTCAAATTGAGTATTTTTGCCGGAGTGAGATCTTTCTGCTGTCTGCCTCTTTGTAACAAGGAGAGGGATACTAGAAATGTGTCGGAGAAAAACCCATGACCAAGAGCTGACTGGCAGAGCTCCTCACTCCCAGTGAGAGCTAGGATGACATTCAGTTTGCCTCTATTTTCCTCTACCTGGAAAAATGCATGAAAAGACACTGGGGAACTTTGTGGGCGAAGATTTTGATAACAACTCCTCCCTTACAGGTTTGACTGTGTCAGTGGAAAATGTTCTTTTGGAGTTGAAATCAGCCTCCTATCTGCTGGTTGCCTTGAAAGCTGTGATAAATGTGAGAACTTAGTCACATGGAAAACAGATATGTTTTATCTGAAAAAGAGTTTCTTAACAAGTCCTGTATAAATTCTTCTTTGCTAGACTGAGTTGAACTTCACATAAAACATGAAGCTGATTTTGATCTTCTTTGCCCTCTTCGGGGCTTCCTTGTGCCTGGAAACTTTTGTTGGGTGAGTTATACTTCTACGGAAGACCTTTCATTTAAGGCTGTATTATCCAGTTGTTGTTTTTCATTATCTTAACTATACAACATCTGCTTGGGACACATTCTTGGCTTTTTATGACTGACTTGTCATGTTACTTTGGTACTCCAGACTCTGAAGGATTCCTTCTCTACTTTCATTTTGGTTTTCTAAGGAGAAAGTTCTAGCTGCAGAGTTGAGCTCCCAAATTCCTGTTCACCCAAGGCTTTGCTTTGGCTTTGATCGTACCTGAGGAGCATTCTCAAGCCTTGATCTGAAGCTGAACCTTGCTGCAAAGCTCAAGTGTTGAGCTTTACAGATCTGGTCCAGCACAAAGCAGAGCCAAAAGACCAGAACCTGGCTTCAAACTGGAAAGCTCACTAGTTTCTCTTTGTTTTTGAAGTTTCTTATTTTTATTTAAATGCTTAATCCTCTTCAGAGCCGAAGCAATTCAAATCCTTATTTCCAACCATTATATTCTAAAGTTTTATCTTAATGTTGCATTGCAAAAATTATCTCCTGCTGTATTTCCTCACAGCCTTTACTGGCCATGTAAGAACCTTAATAGAAGAAGATAAAACCCCTGATAGATACTTCCTGAGATGTAGGAAGTGAGCACTAGATTCCACTGAGTAAATCTGTATATGAAGATGTAAGGATTAAGAATAAGAACTACTATACATAATTTACTAAAACTCTAGGATTTGTAAAGCCAGGAGAAACTATTTTGATCACTTAATCTGGGCCCTGGCATAACGTAGGCTGAATTCTTATGAATTCATTTCTCAGTCATGTCCAGTAGCTGTGGTTAATGAGCCTCATCTCTTCACAGAAGAATCCAATCCAGAAATAAAGCCTATGGTGATGGACAATCCAATAATAAGTTATTAATGTGGTAAAGTGCCTTCAGTGTTTTTTTAACTTGGTCCAACAAAAGAATCTTACATGTCAGCTGGCCAGACTGAGGAACCTGGTGTTAGCGAGTGTCTCTTCCCAGCAGCTGAGGCCATGCTAGTAAATAAACACACACATAACTGAGTTCATATGGCAAGCCCCTTGTTTACCCTGTCTTAAGTTGTGTTTTCCAATCCTGCAGTTACTCAAGTTGATTTGCTGAGTCATCTCCATTTTTCAGTACTGCTTGCAGTGGGTGCTGGCAGAGCAGTTGGGCCAGGTCAGGGTATGGGACTCCATGGTGGACTTCTGTTCTGTTTCCAGCTGTGACCAAATGCATATGCCTCGGGAAGAGAATGAAAACAAACACACCAAATGCTTCAATCACCAAATGCCATTTGCAAATGCAGCATTAATGCTCAGCTCACTTGCAGTGAACCCCAGGATATACAGCTAAGGGGCACATGTGTGCTTTTGGCTACAGCATTGACCCTAGGCTGTACTTCCAGATGTTAATTCATTATGCCTTCCAGGTTTCTTTCAGAATCCCCCCTGGTTCTCCCGAATAGGATCTTCTGTCCCCCCGCTGTTGCATACACTTGTTCAGAGATCCTTTTATCATTTCATAAAAGCGTTGGGTGGAAGGGACCTCTAGAACTTCGTAGTGCACCACTCTGCTCAGAACAGGGCTCAGAACAGTTCCCCCCTATTATCATCTACCCCTACTGAGAAGAGTTTGTAATTTTTTTGTAACTCCTCTTCAAGTAGTTGTAGGCTGCAGTTAGATCAGCCTGAGCAAGCCTGGTTTCATCAGGCTGTCCTTGTAGTACTGTTTGTTTGTACGTATTTTACCAAGCAGCCTGGAACACTGTGTATTTGAATGGGATATATTTTTTATATACAGATACATTTAGAGGCTGTATGTTGTGATCACTGTATGTTGTGCAATGCATAGTCTAAATTAATTGCTGAGGTTACCTCTGTAACCCCTGGAGTGAGGTGCTTCCAGAGGGTGATTCATTCCACCTGAAATGGTGCAAGCCACCCTCTGATGGTATCAGCTTCTGACAACACAGGGAAGTTTGTCAACAGTCTTTGACTACACTGAAAAAAGGGGAAATTAATCCCATATGTAGTAGTTGGTTTCCTTTGTTGCATAGTGCTCCCACAGTATTTGTTCATTTGCAAATTCAGCGAAAGTGTTTTTTTTCCTGAAAGCTGTTGATAAAAAATAACTAATAGATGCAAGATTCTATTGAATTAAAAATTCATCCACTTGATATCTTGTTAAGGATGAAATCTTAAAAATTGCCATTTAACTAGTTACTAATCTAGTGCACATATAGCAGGTGAGCCCTGCGGGTTGTTGGTTGAACTCTTGGGTGACATTAAGTCAACTGCATTAAGGAAGTCCATATTTGCTGGTAACATGCAAGTAACTACCCACCAAATTCATGATCCGATAACAAGCTAGTTCAACCAGACCCCATTTTGAGACAGTTTCTGAAGACTTACTGATTTATTGCAGGCACCAGGTTCTCCGAATCAAGACAAGAAATGAGGAGGAGATTCAGAAGTTACAGCTTTTGGAATCACTGGAACACCTTGAGGTATGTTATTACCACAGAGGCATTTTGTAATGTTTCAGACTAGGGTAGGACTTACCAGGGTAGGACTTTGCATTGCATTTGAAAGGTTTGTACCATACTGTGGGAGCTGCCATAAATAAATTTCCTGTCTCAATACTTGGTGGTTGATCTGCAAGTTCTAGTACCAGCTTGGTATTCAGGAGTGCCTGCATTCATGTTTTCTTCCTAGTGGGTTTGCGGTCATATTTTAACTGATCTGCTCTTAATCTCAGTATCAAAAAGCTTGTCTTTAAAGTGGGGATGCTAACGTTTTTGTACTTGTCTCCCAGTGTTGTGTGAGGAATTTATTAGTTAGTCTACACTGTACTGAAACAGGAAAACACACTATAAAGTTCTAGGTTATTACTGCTCTTATTGCCATTGGTGAAAATTTTTATTATTACTTTATTTAAAAATATTGATTTGACTAGTATAGAAATGAAAATTTAGAAAAATCCTGCCAAAGGAGAAATAAAAACAATGGGTTTCTGCAATACAGAGCTCTGGTAAAAGGAAGAGTAGTAAAAGAATCATCATAAAAGACTAAAACTTCCTCTTTTTATATGACTGAAGCTCTGAAGTTGGTGAAAATGCTGACTTTAGCCTCCCGCAGACATTTGTTGGTTTGGGTTGGGTTTTTTTTGTGTGAGTTTATCACATTAACTGATACAAGGTTGAGGTGAGGCCAAGCTAAAGAACAGAGCATGCTGTAAGCATGATGAAGCACAATGCTGCAGGAGTCATTCAATTTGAGAGAAATCAGCATTTCTAAAGCTTTAGAAGAGCTGTTTGCAGAATGCTTTCCCTAAACCAAATCCATTTTCCTTTCTCATTTCAGCTTGATTTCTGGATAAATCCCTCCACTCCCGACCTCCCTGTGGATGTGCGAATCCCTGCTAACAGGGTCCAAGCTGTCAAAGCCTTCCTGGAGTCCTATGGGATTGAGTACTCCATCCTGATCGAAGACCTTCAGGTAGGCAATGCCATTGGCACATATTTAGCTTTTATGTCCTTTGGAAACAACTAGTGATTCACAATCTGGCCTCATTCATTAACAGGGACTCTTCTATACTCACTCTGCTTTCCATGAAGGCCTTGCTTTATCTTTGTAGTCTGTGGATTAATTTCTCAAAAATAATCTGTGGATCACTGCTGCACTGGGAAGCTGTGGGGATCACTCTGAAGATGCTATCTGAAACCATGTTGAACAGTGACATCAGTAAACTCATAGGCTGGTAACCCCTGAGGAATTTCTTTTGGTCTCAGACATTTGGGAATCACAACGCTGAAGTTGCTCCTAATTCAGTAAACTATGTTAAGAGTAGTTCAGGATCATAATCTGAAAGAACTGTATACCACCATGTGCCGTTTGGGCACTGATCTGACATTTCTTCATGAGCAGTAATCCCAAAATGGCTTCTAAAATAGCATTAACTCAACAGAAACACTGCCTTCCCCCCGCATTCCAGTGTTGTTCTTGTTCATCTTCAGACATGTTTAAAGCTTAGTGCTGACCTTTTAAACACTGGTATTCTTGCCCACTTCACTACAGATACATTCAGCAGGAGCACGCACCTGTTTGCTCCATAGCTGTGGGAGTTTTGGGTCTGGGGCTGGACTCAGTATGCAGTGCCACTGTTTTGGTATTTGAAATAAACGTTTGGTCAGAAGTTTGCAAACTGAGCAGGCTTTTCTCAACATTTGAATGGCTTCTTTTAGGTTGTTTTAGATAAAGAAAAGCAAGATATGGCCAACAGTCAACAAAGGGACCGCAGCAGCAACACCTTCAACTATGGAACTTACCACTCTTTAGATGATGTGAGTACCTCAGCTTTGGGGGAAGAGGATTCTTTTTTCTGGCCTTTTTTCATGCTGTCTTCAATTAAATATCCTATATTGGGATCTAAAATGTCGTTCCAGCTTCTTTAGGCACATGGTTTTGTTTTTAAATGTATTCATTTTGTGGTCAGCACAATAAGCCAGAACTCTCCCTGACAGAGTGTTGGAAGGGGCAAATGTTGATCATACTTTTTCAGAAACTCTTCTGCAAAGTTCTGTCAAAACCCTTCCTTCTGACCCTCAAAAGAGATTGAGAAATAAATTAATCTTAAAACAGGGAAATACAGGAAACCGGTAGCTCTACAGCAGAGCAGAGGGTAAGGTATTTTTATTGCCAGAAGTTTTGAAAGAGGATTTTGAACTTATTCCTGAAGTAAGTAGATCTTGATGGTACAGCAGTGCTTCCTTCTACTTTGTGATGTTAGGGACAGCGCTGACTACACTGACATAGGATGAGCTGGGGCTTTGAAGAGGTGGTAGTAATGAAGGCAAAAGGGGAGAAAAGTAGATTTCACCAAGTCCCACAACTGTTCTGGGCAGTACTATACATAAATGTAATGTAAATGTCATCATGATTTTTCATTTCAGATTTATGCAGAACTGGATCGTCTTGCATCCGCGTATAGCAACATTGTCAAGAAGATCCAGATTGGAGAATCCTATGAAAAGCGGCCTTTGTATGTGCTCAAGGTAGGACATTTAATATATCACAGAGTGTGTGCATACATGTACTAATATACATCTGTATTATATATACAGCACAATTCAGTCCAAAGCATCCCAGTCTATATGGGATGTTCTTGACTAAGAAGTGTCAGTGAGATTTTTAAAACTTTCTGGTTTGTTCGACAGTTCAGCACTGGAGGAAGCAACCGTCCTGCAATCTGGATTGATGCCGGTATCCATTCCCGAGAGTGGGTTACCCAAGCGAGTGCAATATGGATAGCTAAACAGGTTACTTCAGCAGTGATTGATTTAGCTTTTGTCTTGGGCATGCCTCTGACTATTTGAAAGTATATCACAGATATAGAAACACATATGTGTTTAGCCAGCTCAGCTGGCTTTACCCCTTGTAAAACATTGCCAGCTCCAGAGAGAATACGGCAGCTGCCTAGACAGAGTTGAAAAATGCTATGTATTGTTAGAACAGCTGGGTTTAGATATATATAGACAAAATGTAGTGGTTCAGGTGAAATTGTTGAGTACTGCAGGGCTGATAGTTATACAAATAACCAAGGACTTTGAGGTTAATTTGCTGCTTTGATCTGCTGACACAGAAAAACACTGTGTGGTTGGTTACCTTCCACAAAAGTGCCAAAACTGCCAGCTGTATATAAATAAGTGTTTAAATTCCGCTGAAAACGACTAAGCCACCAGGGAAGCACAGCACAGATGTGTATTCTCCACCTGGCTAATCCATCTCAATCTTAGTGCCAGCCTTGGGCTGTTCTCTGGGACAGGCAGGGGAAAATGTTGTTGCCTTCTTCCATTAACTTCCTGTCTTCAGAGTAAAACAGTAAAACAGATTCATTGCTCTCTTCAAGCTCCAAGTCTCTCAAGGGACAGTTATGGCCAGCAGATAATTGATGTTTCTTGTTTCCCTGCCCTGAAAGCCAGACTTGCCTCTGTACCTAACTGTTAGAGCATAAGCATGTGGGAAAGTATGCTGATAATCACAGTGTGCAATATTGTCTCTACTTAGATTGCCTCTGACTATGGGAAGGATCCGTCCACCACCTCTCTGCTGAACAAAATGGACATTTTCCTGCTGACAGTCTCAAACCCTGATGGATATGTATTCACTCACACCACAGTGAGTAAGCATGATGTGTGTCTAAGCTGATTTAGGAAACTGTCATGCTCTTCCAAATGAACAATAAATGTGAAGGAAGTAAGCTCTGAAAGTCCATTTCTTAATGCTGTAAGAAGGAGCTGCAAAAGAGTTGGGCAGCCAAAGATACTAATTACTTGTCTAACCTATCTTAACCCACTGTAACTTCACCAGCCCTTCGATTTTTGTCCATTGGCCCATCTTGGCAGTCAGCCCGTCAGAAATAATCTTAGGCTCGTGCCTAGGATTGCTTCCTGGTGAATGGCAGCTATTTCTGGGTAGCAGTTTTAATGCAAGAACTGAGATTTGCTCCTTTTTGAAGCCATAGTGTTTCTTTGTTTCAGAATCGCATGTGGCGGAAGACTCGCTCCAAGAATCGAGGCAGTCCATGTGTTGGAGTTGATCCAAACCGGAACTGGGATGCAGGTTTTGGAGGTAGGAATAAAGTTTCTGAATTCTGGCTGTCATTAAGAAGAAAGTTCCCTTTCATGTTCCCAGATCCTGTTAACAGGACCAGCAATTGCTTTACCATAAGGGTTCCAGAAAGAAAATGGTCAAATAGAATGGTAGCTGTCTTTTGTAAAGATAATTTTGCATTGATTGATTGCCAGTGAGCGAAAGATGAAGGCAGTGATCTGTACCATCTAGAAGTATGTCCCTTGAGTATCCATGCTTTGTGACTGCTGCTTGAGCATTTATCAGCATTTAAGGCCTTGCCTTTGGCTGAAGACCTGTTGTTAGGAAAGCCTGGCTTTGTGTTAGTCTGCTTCGACCTTTCATGAATTCTTACAGGTTTGCCTTTGTTCCCTCTTTGCACCAACAGGTCCTGGAGCCAGTAGTAATCCCTGTTCTGACTCTTACCGTGGGCCCAGTGCCAACTCAGAGGTGGAAGTTAAATCTGTGGTCAGCTTTATTAAGAACCATGGAAACATCCGGGCCTTCCTCACCCTCCACAGTTACTCTCAGCTTCTGATGTATCCCTATGGCTACAAATGCACTGAACCAGCAGACTATGCCGAGCTGGTGAGACATAATGACTTGGCTTTAGCTTCCTTTGTTCTGTCCAGCTGGCTTTGTATACTCAATTATTACAGTGAGATATCACGATAAAAACAAGAGGCTGAACTGTGTCATCCATAACAGTAACCATCTGTGAGAGGGAACCGAACCCTGGTGCAATGCAACACCTTTGTAAGAGAAATCTTGGTCAGATGCAAACATGTGCCATCCCCACACATTCTCAGCCCTCTTTGCTCATCCGTGTTTCCTCCTTTCTTCTTTAATGACAGCCTCACAGCTGTAATAATATCTTTGAGGCAAGATGGATCTCACAATCATAATTCAAGTGGAAAAGACCCCTGGAGGTCTCCAAGTCTCAAGTTCTGCTGAAAGCAGGCAGGCTTTGGAGTCAGAACTGATTTCAAGGTCAGATTGAGTTGCTTAGGGCCTTGCCCAGCTGAGTTTTAATCAATTGCTTTGATTTGTTTTGATATTTCTAAAACAAAATTCCACAGCTTCTTCAAGCCCATTGCAAAGTTTCCCTGCTGTCATGGGGATTTTCTTTTTCCCTGATAACCTAAATGCAATTTTCCCCTGTAGCAATTTGTTTGTTGCCACTTGTCTTTTTGCCCTACTCCGGGAAGAGCCTGGCACTGTTTTCTCTACAGCAGTTTTGCAGTTGAAATGAGCACAAAGTGACCACTGAGTATTGGAAGTTCCTTCTGAATATGAGGAAGAACTTCTTTACCTTGAGGGTGACAGGGCATATGGAACAAGCTGCTGCCCAGAGAGGCTGTGGAGTCTCCTCTTGGAGACATTCAGAACCTGCCTGGATGTGACTGTGCAGCCTGCTCTGGGAGAACCTGCTTTAGCAAGGGAGTGGATTAGATGAACTCCAGATGTCCCTTCCAACCCCAACCATTCTGTGATTCTGTGATGTCTGACTGTCTTGGGATTTTCTGGTATCTCTTGAACCTTCTCTTGACAAGACAGTTGGTAAGATGAAATGCTGGATGATCAGATATCGAACCTGCTATGATTTAATTCACCTGCAATGTCACCTCCCAAAAATACTATGGAAGTTTTGAGTGCTGTCATTAGTATAAGTCATTAAGAAATGGGTTGATTTAGCACTAGTTTATTGGGGGTGTGTGTGTGAAAGCAGGTTGTAAAGCAGTTCGGAGATTTCTCTGAGTATGGTTCAGGTTGGTGAAATCTTAATAATTAGCCTCATTAAGCATGGCTACTTTCTGACTTGTCCTTCATCTTCTCCTCTCTAGGATGCCTTGGGAAGAGCTGCTGCCAGTTCCATCCGGTCCCTGTACGGCACCACCTTTAGAGTGGGGAGCATTTGCACAACTATCTGTGAGTATTTTGCTAGTCTGAGCTTTTACGGACTGTCCCAGGACAGTGGACTCTGTCCCTGTCGCAAGGTCTCTCCCTCTTGGAAGCAGTGATGCTTCTGCAGAGTGATACCACCAAACACTGGAGCTGAGTGTTCACTTAAAAACCTAATACTTGTTCCTCACAGATACAAAAAGTAGGACAGCAGAACTCATATCCATCCTCTGCTCACCCCTCTGGCTCTTCTCCCTTTCTCTTTCAGACCAAGCCAGTGGAGGCAGCATTGACTGGAGCTATGATTATGGCATCAAATACTCTTTCGCCTTTGAGCTGCGAGACACGGGTCGCTATGGTTTCCTCCTGCCAGCCAGCCAAATTATCCCAACTGCGGAGGAGACCTGGCTGGGTCTGAAAACAATCATGGAGCACGTGCGAGACAATCCATACTAAACGCTGGGGTGGAAATCAGCTGCCTGTAGCATCAAGCTTGTAAATCCTCTTTCCTTGGTGCGCTTGCAACAGCTGTAATGATATGGCACCTGGCTGAATAAAAACTCTGTGTGCATTCCTTCTACAGCAATACATGTCTGTGTATAAAAAGCATTTAATGCTTGTCTTGTTCACTGCGAATCTGTGTGCGTGGTAGACCCCTTAGAAGGTTTTAGGACACAGTAGGAACAGGGACAAGAGGAGAATGGAAGATGTGAGCACTTGTATAGCTATTGAGATGTCAGTGACCTCTGGTGAGATGAAGAGAGCAGGCCTTTCTCCCCCAGATGAGCCAAAAGTCAGATGAGGGACTTGCAATGGTGTGGAGGCTGAGGAAAGATTAAATGTAAGAGCAGAAAGGTATGCTGGGAAAGGAGATGATCATCCTCTACCTCATGACTGCTACAAACTGTTCTGCCTTGTGCCCTCTGCAGCTCCATCTCTATTAGCAAATGAAAAATGTATTTGCTCCAAGCAACACCAGCCCGTAACAGAGCTTTGTACTTCTGCAAACCTCCCCGCAGGCACAGTAACCCCCCTTCACAACCAGCCCTGTCACCAGTGCAGAAACTGGCTCCCAGGTGGTGGGGGTGCAGGTTTTTGAAAGTGTTCCTGAAATTTGTGGATTGGAAGTGGTGTCAACTTTTCAGAGCTGCTGAAGCACTTGAATGGTAAACTAGACCGTGTGGAAAGTCAATTGCTCCACTACTGCAGTATAGCTACAGCTGGGGGAATTACACAAGCCTGCCTTATGCTCTGCTCCAGTAGCATCTAGTTGCTGTTTAAAGAGGACAGGGAAGATTTTCTTTTTTGTTCATAACAGCTCCGTGTCACTGCTCTTGTAAACCTGGGGACTCTGACAGAGCTGCCTTCTGGGGGCAGGTCACCGACAACTGGTGGGAGGGAGATGGCCTAATAGCCCCATGTATTGGTCGTGTCCCTTTTCTCCCTCCCAGATTTGCCCAGTGGGCACGGTCGGAGGGTGGAGATGGAGGATGCCTGCTCTCCTCCAGTCCACAGTCCTTCAAGAGCCCACCTCCTTCCTTCTGTTGTTCAGTCTGATAATTTCTTGGGCATTAAGAGCAAACAGCTCAGGGCTGTGCACTCAAGCCACTGAAGAGTCGGAGATTAGCAGTCCCTGCTGCTGTTGCAGTGATTATCAAGTCTAACGGGTTTATCTCAATGTCCTGTGATCCCCTCAGCAGCTGGTGAGTTACTCACTCCCCCATGAGCTTGGCAGGAGAGCAAACACACCTGATGTAGCTGGAAAAATGTTAGTTCAGACTCAAAGGATGTGAGGCCGTTGGCAGGGAAAGGAAGGTGAAGGTGCAGCTGAGGCATAGGGAAGTACCACGTGGGTTTGTTTTGGCTTGAGTGCAGCTGTTTTGGAAAGCAAACCCCAACATGGGGCAGCTGTGCTCCCCGCATGTCCCCATCCCTCCCCTCTGCTCATGGCCCCATCTGGTGGCACCTGCTTCCTAAACTGACCCACCCTTCCAAAATCCCGCCTGTAGCCAGCAATTAAAACCACACTGATGGGGAGGGTCCAGGGCACACAGTTGGCTCTTGGACCTGGCTGACCTGTTGTCACCAGAGCGAGGACCTTGTGGCAGATGGTGGGCAGGAGTTGCAGAGCCTGAGGAGCCTTGGCCCTGGGGTTGCAGACTTGTGACCTCATACTGGCTTTGAAGCTCATTCCAATCATCCAGGCCTTGAGGCCACCTGGTCCTTCTGCTTCTAAGTATGTGGCTTGATGACAACTGCATCCAGTTTTTGAACCCCTGGCACAGTCCAAAAAGGGACCTGGAGTGAGATCAGTGGAGGCCACCAAAACAGGAGGATGTGTCCCATGATGGGATGCTGAGGGAGACAGGCTGGTTTGGCCTGGAGCTGAGACAGCTCTGGGTTGGGAGGACCTAACGAGGACTCTCCCATCCCTGTGAAGAGATTACTGAGAAAATGGAGCAAAGCTCCATGAAGTGTGATGGGAGAGACAACAGCATCAGCTGAAACAGAGAGCCAGGCTGGGCATAAGAAAGTGCTTTTCCATCAGGAGGCAGTCCAGCAATGGGACACATTGCCCAGAGAGGGTGTGCAGCCTCCATCGTTGGAGAACTCTGGAAGAATCTTGGGAGAATGAAGAACTGCCACTACAGGAGAAGATTAGGGTCAAGACCATCTAAGAAACCTGAAGGTGCACATGTCCATGGGACCTGATAAGGTGCATTCACAGGCCCTGAGGGAACTGGTGGATGACATGGACCTGTTGGAGCAAGTCCAGAGGAGGCCAGGAAGATGACCAGAGGGCTGGAGCACCTCTCCTAGGCAGACAGCCTGAGAGAGCTGGGGTTCTTCAGCCTGGAGAAGAGAAGGCTCCAGGGAGACCTTAGGGCGGCCTTCCAGTACCTAAAGGGGGCTTTCAAGAAAGATGGGGACAGACTTTTTAGTAGGGCCTGTAGTGACGACAGGACAAGGAGGAATGGCTTTAAGCCAAAACAGGGTAAATTTAGATTAGATATTAGGAAGAAATTCTTCACTCTGAGTGTGGCGAGGCACTGGCACAGGCTGCCCAGAGAAGCTGTGGCTGCCCCATCCCTGGAAGTGTTCAAGGCCAGGCTGGATGGGGCTTGGAGCAACCTGGTCTAGTGGAAGGTGTCCCTGTCCCTGGCAGGGGGCTGGAACTAGATGGTCTTTGAGGTCCCTTCCAACAAAGCCATTTCATGATTCTGTGACTATAAGACCCAATATGGAGAGACCTGGTCTGCCCCCAGAACTGATCTTGCTTCATCCAGGAGGTCAGATACAGACCTCCTGCAGTCCCTTCCCACCTCAACCGCCCCATGATCCTGCCTCAGTGAGGACCTCTAGCCTGACACCACCGACCAGGACCAGATCAGCAACATCACCAGTTAAGCGTTATGAAGCCATAACAGACTCCCTGACCACAGTGCCTTTCCCATGGCACTCTGCCATTGGGGCTACCAGAAAGACAACCTGGTTTTAATGGGGAAAAACATGAACAGAAGATGTCTGCTAAAAAACTGACAGAGATGATGGCTGCCAGCCTGGGAACACAGCCCAGGAACCTGGAGCATCCTTGACAAGTGTGGGCAGGAGCGCAGGGGCATCATAGATAAGCGCGCAACAAAGACACTGCTATAACCTGTGGAACAAAGACACTGGTATAACCTGTGGAACAAAGAAACCACTATAACAAACTGACCTCCTCAGACAGCAGAAGTCAGCAACAGCTGCTCCAGGAGCTGCTGTCCTGCCCACTCATGTGTCTATGCTGAAGACAAAAATAACTCGCTTTCTACCCCAAAACAAGCCCCTCTTTCTCTCTCTCTGAGCATTACCTCCAGGTGAATGTCCCTGTGCAGCCCCTTGGACCCTTGTGGGAACACCTGGCCCTGGGCCACCCTTCATCTTTGAGGTGAGACTGCATCCATCGTCACTTGGCCTCACTCCTGGGAGCGGTTTGATAAATGGCATCACTGGTAATAATTTGACTGATATATTTTAAATTTTTTGTGTCTATATATGCGTGCATATAAGTAATTAATCATAAACTGGCACCATCCCATGCCCCTGGGTTGGGTGGTGACTGTGACCATGACAGCCACTCGCACCAAGCTGGGTGCAAGGGCACGCACCCTCCCTCGCCGTTCCGTTCGCAGCAGGACCCAAACGCCAGGAAGGCGTTATCAGATCCTCCCTAATTTGGCTGCTCTTTTATTGACTTTGCCAAATAAAGCAAACATTTGGGCTCCCAGGAGCTGTTCCTGGCTAATCTGTTTGTCGATGCTGGCTCCCCAGGGACAGCAGATGTGACCTTGCTGAGAAGGTCCACGAATGCCCCCAGAGCACTGTACAGGGGAGCTGTATGCTCCCTTGGGGGCTGGGGCTTGTCTGCATCCACTCACCATGAAGATCCTCCTGGTCTTTGCGACCTTTGTAACAGCCACCTGCAGCGAGCAGCTTTTCGTGGGGTAAGTCCTGCCAGAAACAAGGGGTGGTGGGGCACCCTGGTTGGGGAGAGGGACCGAGGTGAGAGATGCCTGGCCCTGTCTGCTGTCCTTTGGGTTCAAGAAGAAGAGTGACATCCCAAAGGAGGGAAAGCCAGCAGCTTTTTCCATGGGGACACTGGGAAAGATGTGTCCAGCTTTGGGGGGAGGTTTTGAGCATGTAACAGGTAGAAATTGGGGGATGCTAAATCCCAAGAGCATCATCCTGAGCTTTACCAGGGGAAGGACTGGCCCAAGATGGGGAAGCCTTGCTGCCAGAGAAGGAGAACATTCCTTCTCAGGAGGGGCTTACCTGTCCCTGAGGGAGCCCAGCCAGGCTGGAGTGGGAGATACATTAGGAAATATCTAACATGTAGATGGATATAGACAGAACATATTGATGACTTAGTTATTTCCTAATGTTTTGGAGCTCCTGTGATCGAAGGAAGGGTGAAGACTGATTTGGGCTCTCTGGCACTTGATTTTTTTCCCATCACGACTGTCCTGAACCTGCATTTTTCATTCTTGACATCAAACCTCCAACAACTGATGTGCTTTCCAACCCACCAAGCCAGTGTAGACCTTCCACAGCCTCCACCCAGCTGTGATGGGGCCCTGGCAGTGCTGGAAGCTCAGCTCCTTCCCACACCCACCCCCATCCCCATCCTGTGATCCCTCCCACATGTGCTGATGCCTCTACCTCCCTGCAGGGACCAGGTCCTCCGCATCACAGCCAGCAACGAGGAGCAGATCACCCTGCTCAGGGTGCTGGGTGAGCAGGCAGAGCTACAGGTGAGCTCCGATGGGGCCCTGAGCATCCCCCTGTGTAAAACAGAGACCCTGGTGATGTCCAGGGCTCCATCCTTCTTTTGACCTCACATCCGGTATTCCTTCCCATTTTGGATATGTATAATTTATAACTATATAAATATAATACTTAGCTCAGGGCACCTTGAGCTCAGCTGTCCTGTTTTGTGTGAAGCGGGAACACCCCAGTCACTGCAACATCATCGTACCCAGGCTGAGTATTCAAGTCTAAAATGTCATTGCTATTTATTTTTTTTGGCTTGAATTACGATGTAACTCTGTTCCCTTTGTGTTTGCCCTAGATGCTTTGCAGGGTGAATACCAGCAAAAAATTTAAGCAGTGGGAGCAGCAGGAGAGAGATGGGGGAGGGGTGGCAGGAAACAGCATCTGCACTGCAAAACCGATGTTAGGAGATACATCTATTGAATTAAAGAGCAGAACCAGCACACAATGATCCTGGTGTCTCGCCATGTCTGCTCAAATCACAAATACTCATCAGTCAAAGGGACGTTTGCAGTCAACAAACAACTTAGGCTGAAAGGTGTTTCTGTAGAAGATCCATTGAGTAAGGCAAAGGGACCCTGACCCATCCTGGTACCTACATGTGCCCCAAAATTTGTCCAAAAAACTTTTTTGAACCTTCATGGGAAACTCTTCTGAGACCCCTTTTGGTGCTGGAAGCTCAACAGATGAGCACCAGCACAGGATGGGGCTGAGCTCTCTCCTCCACATCAGGTTGACTTCTGGCGTCACCCCACCAGCCCTGGCCGCCCAGCTGACCTGCGGGTGCCCTTCCCCAGCCTCCAAGCAGTCAAAATCTTCCTGGAGTCCAACAGCATTTCCTACAGCATCATGATCAAGGATGTGCAGGTAAGGGCTGTGGTGGGGAATGGGACAAACTCTTGTAGTTCAGTCCCAAGAGAAGATCCAAAAGTTGGAAAGCATGAGGAAGTTGAAGAAAACCCCAATCCCCTCCTCCTTTCAGCCTGTTTGATTTTCTTTTTCTCCCTCCTAAACAGGAATTATTGGATGAGGAAAAAAAAACTATGATGAAGTCTAGAAGGATAGGGAGAAGCACCAAAACATTTGATTTTGCCTCCTACCACACAATAGACGAGGTACTTTGCTCTGCAGAGCATTCGCTTTGTCTTGCTGGGGTCACACTCAGCCTGTGTCATGGTTGCATCTGTGTAGTGACATTTGTGGTGGCAGGTGAGACCCACCCAGGACATATCTCTCCTCCTTGGGTGGAGGTTTCACTGAGCTGGGAGACCGGTCATCCCTCCATGTGCAGCATGGCCTTTCCTGGTATCTCCCTGCCTCACTGGAAGACATCTTCAACTTCATTTTGGGGGTCAAAGTTTGTAGTTGGAGCTCTGTGGGTGGCTGATGGAGGCTGTGATGCTGTTGGGGGATCTCAGAGCTTTCCACTCCCCACACTGATTCTGCTTTTGCAAAAGCCTTTGCAATGTGCATCTCCCTGCTCACACAGAGGTCCAAGCACCTGGTTTTCTCCAGGGAAGCACCAGGGCTTCTCCAGGGAAGCTCTACATGTTGCATGTGGTGCTGGATACCCTAAAAACCAAAAAGAAAGCCAAGGTGAGCCTCATGACCCAGCAGCATCTCCTTTCAGATCTATGACTGGATAGACATGCTGGTGGACGGTCATCCCAGCCTTGTTAGCAAGATCCAGATCGGGCAGAGCTATGAGAACAGACCCCTGTATGTGTTGAAGGTGGGTACCAGGGGCACCCTCACCTTGCCCAGCCCTGGAAGGGCACGGGGCTGAAATCCCCCCTCTCTGTACAGTTCAGCACTGGGGGATCGAATAGGCCGGCCATCTGGCTGGATACGGGCATCCACTCGCGGGAATGGGTCACCCAAGCCACTGGCATCTGGACGGCCAACAAGGTAACCACATGCTCTTGGGACATGGAACCCCAATTCTTAACCCAGCCCTTCTTTAACACCTCCCTGCTGAGCCGCTTGGTCGCTTCCCTTATCCCTGAGGGGCACCGATGCAGCTCCCAGTCCCCTCCCTGTGCAGATCGCTGAGGAGTATGGCCAGGACCCCTCTGTCACTGCCATCCTGGACAGCATGGACATCTTCTTTGAGATCATCACCAACCCCGATGGCTTTGCCTTCACCCACAGCTCCGTGAGTGCAGGGACACTGTGGGACTTGTCCCAGCACTTGTCTCCAGCAGCTTTGGCTGAATGTAATTTTTGGGTGGGGAGGGATGTTCCTTCCCATGTGGGATGGTGAGTTGTTGGTGGTGGTTTCCTCCCATCCCCAGAGATGCTTGGGCAAGAGGGCTTCATCTGTCCCCCAAGGTCATGCGATCTACATCCCTGTGATGGTCTCACCCCCATCTGCTCTTAGAACCGCATGTGGCGCAAGACAAGGTCCATCAATGCCAGCTCCCACTGCGTTGGAGTGGACCCCAACCGAAACTGGGATGCTGGCTTTGGAGGTGAGAGGCAGGACAGCAGGTCCCCATGCAAGGCATCATATGTGCCTCAAAGCTTCCTGCTAAAGGGGAGAAACCTGGGGGCTGGAAACCCTTCCCCAGGGCTGTCTCTCTGTATGGTGCCTCCTCTGCCATGCCCCAGGCTCCGGCTCCAGCAGCAACCCCTGCTCTGACATCTACCGTGGTCCCTATGCTCACTCTGAGAGAGAAGTGAAAGCTATTGTAGACTTCATCCACAGCCACGGGAATATGAAATCAGTCATCTCCATCCACAGCTACTCCCAGATGCTGCTCTTCCCCTATGGCTACAAGACAGAGCCTGTGCCCAACCACCAAGAACTGGTGAGCTGACCCCAAAATGTAAACATGGGGCTGTAAGCACCAGCCTTGCTAGAGAAGTCAGGTCAGATCATCCCAGGACCCTCCCTGCTCCTCCTGTTAGATGCAACCTGCACTTTGAAGCCCATCATCTGGTTCTTGGAGGGAGGGTGATTGCAAGACATATCTCCCACCTATCAAAAACTAAGGGTGTTTGGGGAAAAGAAAGAGCAGAAGGGGTGGGAAACAATGCTGGGCTCTAGATCCCATGGCCCTGGGGTTCCTGCTGCCCCAAGGTCTTGGTCCACTAGGTCTCACCACTTTGGGGCTCTTCGTTGCAGAATGAACTGGCTAAAAAGGCGGTGAATGACTTGGCTGTCCTGTATGGGACAAAATACACGTACGGCAGCATTGTGGACACCATCTGTAAGTGTCCCTTCCTCATCCCACAGCACTGTGTCTACCACAAATGCTCAGCATTGGGATCATGTCTGCGCTTCTCTCCTTGTAGATCTGGCAGATGGCACCACCGTCGACTGGGCCTACGACAATGGGGTGAAATATTCCTTCTCGTTCGAGCTGAGGGACACAGGACGCTATGGCTTCCTCCTGCCCAGCAGCCAGATCATCCCCACCGCTACTGAGACCTGGCCAGCGCTGCTGGACATCATGGTCTATGTCCTGGAGCATCCATACTGAACCCAGCACCTCCCACGGCATTCTCTCATCTCAATAAATAATCCAGGAGATTCTATGATTTAAGGCTGGTGACTTTTCATGCTAGACTTCAGAAAACCAGTGAAAAAGGATTCCTATCCCTGCAGGTGTTTATTTCCCACCTTGTGGCTTTGGCCCTACAAGTTCCTATCCTTTGGAGCCAACAGCCCTGAAGGACCTGGGAGGAGATGTGTGGGTTTTGGGCAACCAAACCCAGATGTATGGGGTTTTGGGTAGCATTGCTCCATCGTCCACCCCTGGGGGCTGTGGGGAGGGACACCAGGCACCCTCAGGGCCATCGCTGGGTGTGAAGTGCTTTCAGGCATTTGTTGTTTTATTTTTGCCACCTGGGAGGACCACCACCCACTCTGACCTCTGTCCCGTGCCAAACTTTAAAACAATTTCCCTTGCCCCCACCACCACAGCCACAGCTTAGGTACCAGCTCACCGAGTTCCCTGTGCAAAAAAAATCTGCATCTTGCACTTTCTCGACCCAAATTTATCCTTTTCCTCCTCGCAGCTCTGAGCCACAGCCAGCACTGTGGGCGGTGGGATTTTGGCACCTCCCTGCTTCTCGCCCTGCCAGTAGGTGACTCACCAACAGTCCTGGCCAGTTCCTGGGACAGGTTTGTCCGGGACCCGGAGTGCAGTGGATGGGGGTACGGCAGGGCTGCAGTGTCTGACCTTGGCTGGTGCCAGCCAGAGCCTTCCCACGGCCCTGGGAAAGGGGACAGCTGGAGGGGCTGGGCTGGGGGCCACCATCCCGATAGGATTTAAGAGGCCCCAAGGTCCCATCAGGACACAGGACGGGCTCTTTCAGCTGACGATGAAGGTCCTTGTGCTGTTGGCTGCCCTGGTGGCAGCGGCCACCAGCACCGAGACTTTTGTTGGGTAGGCAGTCCGTCCAGTGGGGTGTGGCTGGGATGGGGGCAGTAGCACCAGCTGGGGAAGAAGGAGCTGGTTCAGTCCTGAGGGGGCACAGACACCCCTGGGAAGAGCCTCAGTGAAAATCCCCAGGGTGGGGGGATGGATGAGGTGGGGATTAGCCTGGACGCCAGGGACCCAGAGCTTGGCCCCACCTCCTGCAACACCCCCTGACCCCACAGGCACCAGGTGCTGCGCATCACCCCCACCAGCGATGAGGAGCTGCAGGTGGTACAGGAGCTGCAGGACCTTGAGGAGCTGCAGGTACCGGATGCAACGGTGGGGGTGGCTTTTGGGGAGACCCCTCCAGCCTGTGTCCCTTGGTTTGCACCCCCTAAGCCACACTGTAGAGCAGGGCTGGGGGGGCTAGATGAGGGATGATGGCGCTGGAGGAGGGGCTGGATGTGGGATGATGGGGACCACTTTGTGAAAAGCAAGACAGGATGGTGCAGCAGGGGCAGCCTGAGGCCAGATCCAACCCCCTCACCTCACTTTCTCCTGCTCCAGCTGGATTTCTGGCTGGAACCCCGTGGCCCTGGGTACCCGGTTGATGTCCGTGTGCCCTTCCCCAGCCTGCAGTCCTTCAAAGCCCACCTGGAAGCCAACGGCGTCTCCTACTCCATCATGATCGAGGACGTGCAGGTCAGCAGTGGTAGAGGGGAGGTGGGTGAGACACAGGGTCTCGGTGCAGTGGGGGACTATGTCTCATCCTGCCTTGTGTCCCCCAGGCGCTGGTGGACAACGAGCAGACAGAGTTGCTTCGTAGCCGCCGCCAGCTGCCACTCTCCACCAATACCTTTGACTATGCCACCTACCATACCCTGGACGAGGTGAGAAAGCACAAGATTTGGGGCATTTTGGGGGAAAATCACATCCTGTAATTGCTCTTGCAAAGTCCTTTGCTTCAAGGGGTGAGCTGGGAATGACCCCCCCATCCCTCTTCCCCAGATCTACACCTTCATGGACCTGCTGGTGGCCGAAAACCCCAACCTGGTCAGCAAGGTCGAGATTGGACGGTCGACAGAGAACCGCCCACTCTATGTGCTCAAGGTGAGGATTTGGGGTATGTGGGGTGACTGGAGGGGGGAGTGAGGCCAGGGACAAAGCCAACCCCCCCCATTCTGCTCTTCCAGTTCAGCAAAGGGGGTACGAACCGCCCAGCCGTCTGGATCGACACTGGCATCCACTCTCGTGAATGGGTGACACAGGCCAGCGGAGTCTGGTTTGCCAAGAAGGTACGGGCACCTCTCAGACATGTCTTATGTCCCCAAAGGGCCACAAGGTCCTGCAGCCACTGTGGATGCCAGGTGGCTGAACGCACAGAGAAGAAAGTGCTCCAGCAGCACCAGGGAGCCCCGAACCATCATCCTTTCTAGATTGTCGTGGATCATGAGAATGATGAAGGTCTGGCCTCCATCCTGGACCAGATGGACATCTTCCTGGAGATTGTCACCAACCCAGATGGCTTTGCCTTCACCCAAACCCAGGTACCACCCCAGCTTTCCTCTCTGCACCTCCTACAGCCATGCTGGATGGGGCTGGGGGGCAGGGTCGGAGCTCCAACCCTGGGCACCAGCTGAGATGGCTCTGCTCTTCCAGAATCGCATGTGGCGCAAGACCAGGTCCAAGCAATCAGGCTCCGTTTGCATCGGTGTGGACCCCAACCGCAACTGGGACGCAGGTTTTGGAGGTCAGAGAACCTGCGGCAGGTTCCCACCCTCCACACGGAGGCTCCAAGGCCATTTCTGGCTCAGAAAGATTCACTCATGTCCCCTGGGGGAGGGATGGGATTGGCTCTCTGTGGCAGAGGCAAGGGTTTGGGCTCCACCAGGGCTTTGATGTCCCTTAGTGACCAGCACAGTGGGGACAATAAATAAAAGTCATCATACAAATATCTAGGAGGAGCTCCAAGAGTGTTCCTCACTGGCCACCAAGCAGCTGAGGGGTGGGAAAAGCTCTTGGCCTTGGAAATGGAAAAGGCTCTTTGCCCTTGTGACTCTCTGAGCCACCCAACTGCCCCCAAACACCCACACTGTGTTTTCACTGTCCTCTTCTCCACAGGGCCTGGGGCCAGCAGAAACCCTTGCTCAGAGACGTACCACGGACCCTACGCCAACTCGGAGCCCGAGGTGAAGGCCATCGTGGACTTTGTGAAGAACCATGGGAACATCAAGGCTTTCATTTCCATCCACAGCTACTCCCAGCTCCTGCTCTACCCCTATGGCTACACCAGAACCCCAGTGCCTGACCAGAAGGAACTGGTAGGGCTGCTGCTGCCCCAGGCCAAGCCTATTGAGCTTTGATATCCTTTTTGCCTGTGGCACAGGTGAAAAATCTCTCCTGCAGGCTTTTCCCTTCTTCCGCTCATTTTTCTCCTTTCTGTGTATTCCCAGCACCAGATCTCTGAGAAGGCAGTCACAGCTCTGTCTTCTCTGTATGGCACCAACTACAAGTATGGCAGCATCTTCACCACCATCTGTAAGTAATAGGGGGCCATGGTGGTTCCCCCGATTTAAACCAACATCATCACTCTCACCTTGTCTTAGACAAAACATCCCATGAAATACCTGTATGATGCAGAGCGACTAATGTTTTGCATCCCACCTGTTGTTTCCCCACTCAGACCAAGCGAGTGGATCAACTGTCGACTGGACATACAATCAGGGCATCAAGTACTCCTTCACCTTTGAGCTGCGGGACACGGGGCGCTACGGATTCCTGCTCCCCGCCAAGCAGATTGTCCCAACTGCGCAGGAGACGTGGCTGGCGCTGAAGACCATCATGCTGTACACGCGGGACCATCTCTACTAACCGGGATTGGAGGCCGAGTGGCAGTTGAATTAGCTGGAGAGGGTGGAAGAATGCAATAAATAAATTTAAAGAAGGATGAGAAATGCCTTTCATTGTTCTCCCCTTTTCCAAGTAACATTGAAAAGCCTTTTCAGAGACTGACTCAGCACTCCTGCGGGTGCATGCGGCAGCGGCCAACACAAACAGCACACGCTGGCCCAGCAGCCCGAAAAGGGGGTTAAAAGGACATGAAAATAGTGGGACACAAAAGAAAGGAAGGTGCTTGTTTTCCCTGTGCTCTGGCAGATGATGGAAGGGGAAGAGGTTTAGTTTGACACCCAGCAGGCAAGCAGAGACCTCAGACACCGCAGCTGTGCTGGCAGGAGGGGTGCCCACCTTCCCCGGCCCTCTCAGGGGCCAGGGCAGCTCCGAGACGCGAGGCAATGGGGTTAGCACCATTTATTCTGTGCATTTCTGTGGTTGAACATCACCTTGCAGCACTGGTAGGAAGGTCCCTCCTCACCCTCTGCAATCCCTAGGGGAGGGGACCTCCCAGCTTCTGCAGGCACTGCCCCATGCTCTCCGTTAGCTTGCAAAGCTCCAACAGAAAAGAAGAACTCAACCATATGGTGGCACTTGCTTTTTATTAAATTAAATAATTAAAACTCCCAGACCCCACAGACTCTGACCCCATCCTCTGAACAACACCAAGTCAAGAGTACAAAAACCACACAAATCCATCAAGAGGATGAGAGAGTACATTCAGTTCTTCCTCTGATGCCCTGGACTTGGAGGATCTCAAACAGCTAGGACTACTTTTGCCTGCCCCTTTCAGAAGGAAGTTTTCATGTCAGCCCAGAGCAGCCAGGGATTTTGGATCTGTCTCCTACAGCTGGATAGCAAAATCAGGACTTTAAGCCAACACAATGACCACTACTCACCTCCGTTTTTCCCACATGGATGCATTTTATACACTTTCAAGTGCTTATGGAACTCTGAGATCTCCTGCTTGCACCCCAGTGGAACCCTGTGTGTCTTTCAAGCACATACTAAATGGCTCCCCTCTCTCCCCTGCACATTCAGCTTATCTCCTTTTAAAGTTTTACTTAGCTTTTATTTTGTTTTATTAGGTCACCTAAAAGCATCGCCACTCAGTAACTAAAGCCCCAACAGGCGAGTCACCTTCCAAAGGCTGTGAGTGAAGAGGAGTGTGGACAAGAACCAGGTCCCTGCAGCTTCTGCTTTGTGCTCAGACCATTTAATAAATGCTTTTCCCTCAGGAAGCGATGATGCCATTCCATGGCAAGCCAACTGGTCTGACCTAGGAGGACAAGCTACTTTGTTCAAAATAAATATGCCTGCAACTAGAACAACAACAAGAAGTCTTCCAAAAGTGTGACTGAGTAGGGAGGTAAGAAAGCAGAGCAGTTAACAAGATGCATCCAGCTTCCTATAGATGAGCTGAAATAAGACACAACCAGACCCATAATTATTTTTATTTTTTATCTTCATACCTGACCAACCCAACTCTTACAGTACATACTTACACATAGACACTCTCCCTATGGAAACCCAGGACACATGTGGTCCATAGTGGATGGGTTGGAAGGGCAGTTTGTACAAATTAGAGCTGGTTTGTACAACTTAAAGCATCCAAGAACTTCTTTGGGAAGCTGGAAGCTTTTAAGATACCTCCCTGCAATCAGGTTTTGTTACATATAGAAAAATAATACAGATGTGTATTTGAACACACAGGGGCATTCAGCTCTGAAGTACTTCAGTACATTTTAAATGCTGTCTCTGCCCTACATCCTTTAATTTCTCCCCTTATTCTCCCTCTGGGGGATTCTGACAGGGCATCCAAGGTTTGCGCTGGTCACCTCACTCTTCCCTGAAGAATACTGAAGTTATGGCTCTCCATCAGAATGGCTGCCAGTCCCTGTATCAGCACTTGTCCGATTTAAGACTCATGGGTACTCAATAAACATGATAAACATGCTCAGTGATGTCTATTCTTCAACTGCCAGACTAGAAATTATGTGCAATTTCTCCCACCTTGCCCTTTCACCAGAATTACCCCGATGATCTGCACCACTGGTGAAATTTGGGGTCTGTTGAAGTTTGCTTGTATACTTCAAAAAGGGAGAAAACCCCCACCAAACCCCACAAAGCCATGCGCAAAACCCACAAGACCAAGAAGCCAAAGCTAGACAAAGCTGAGCAACACCATAGGTAAAGGCTAGAGAGCAGGATCTCCCCATAACCACCTACGATGTCTCCAGCAGGCAACTTTGCTTTATCACTGAGTAGATTCAGATGATTTCTAGGTCACCCAACCAATACTGGTGTGGCAGAAGCACCAATCTGTGAAAGCTGTGATACTCATTTTCTATGAAATGTCCATGCCCTGTTTGGTTACCAGATCCATGGTCCCTGGTAGATTTTAGGGACCCTGCAGGTGACAGCAGAAGAAAATTTCCCTTCAACCACCCTAACCTTAGTGTAGCTACTCCAAAAACACTGGCAAAGGTGTAACTGGGAATAAACTTCCAGCCTCTATCAGGCGCTGGAACTGCAAAGCTCTTTGCTGCTTCACTGAAGAATAGAGTTTGCCTCCAAGTATCACAAAATCATTTTATGAAGCTAAATGATGTTCTGCCTCCTAACCTAGACTCACAGCCTGAAAGATGGTTAGGGAAGTCAGTCACTGTTCTGCTGACAAGGCTGAGTACTCCACATACATCATCATTTTCTGCAGCTCCAGTGACCAGTAACCTGCTCTGGCAAGTACAAAAAGGAGCAAACCACTAGTGCACAGCCAAACTAAGGAGACACTCTGCCTGCATAACAAAGAGAAGCATAGCTGACCTGTCTTAGGGTCCTGCTCAGCACGTCCATCAGTCTTATTCTCTCATTTCATTTAGAACCAAAACCACCACGTGGTAGCTCTCTGTAACCATGGCAAGGAATTAAGCAGAAGCACAGTTAGAAGCCAAACCTTCCAGCCAATACAGGAGAAAAGAGGAAAAACGCAGTTAATGCCTCTCCAGCCCACCTTTAAATATACAGAACCATTTCACAAACTGCCCATGAGTAAACATGACTGTCAGGTTACAGTGCCACGCTGGGCATTATTTCCAAAAACATCTTTCTAACAAATACTTCTGTTCATTAACATAATTTAAAAAACAAAAAAACAACCATTACAGAATCCTCTCTCCAACATTTTGGCGAGTTGCTGAGGGTCTGTGTCTCTGCTACAAAACACCAAAGTTTTTGCTCACAGATGATTTCTGGCCCATTTACATCCACATGCATTCTCCTGTTTGCAGTCTGCAGTTCCAGGCACAGCACAGGAGTACATTACAGACACAGATAAATTAATCTGCACTACAAGCTTTGCAGAACCATTTCTACTGGTCACAGGCTTTACTACCAGTTTCCTCCCTCCCCTATAAAAATCAGTTATATCAACTGTGTCCTGACACTGCACCTAATGCTCAGCCTTGCCAAAGCAATACCATTCCCGCTTCTATGAAACGTCAACCATTCCAGCTCCCCCAGCCTTACCCAAGCTGCCACATATATACCACTGCTGCTTTTCTCTGCCAATTCCTAAAATGACAAATGGGCTGCACTGCTCAAGGTTCCCAGAACCTAGACATCCATTTATTCAGTGGAAGAAGATATCGTCACTTATTTCCATGGCCTGTTCTGAAGGCTGCTCCTGCTAAGTGAGCGGGCAGTGAGGGATCCCACATTGCCAGCAGTGCTGGGGACACTGGGACTGCTCCTCATGGTTGTCACCTTGGAATCACGGCCTGAAGAACCATGGTTAAGACGGCCTGTGGAAAAAAAACCCAAATATCAGAAGCTGTGTGCGTGACTGAGCACAAGGATACACAAAAGATCTGTTGCCCCTCTGTGGCTCTCCAGCGCTCACTGTAAACATACAGACCCATGAATAATTCAGTGCCAGGTTCTGGGCGGTTTCTATCTGGCCATGCAGGCCTAAAAAATTGAAGCACCTACTCATCACCAGTAAAACCTAAAGACATTTAAATGTAGTGGCCTATATGCCACAGTCAGCAGGCCCAGGATTTTGCCATCATGTAGCTATGCAAGATTTAAGTCCTCTGGGACTGGCATAGCACAGGTTTTGGTGGACCTTCTCATTCAGTTTAGAAAAAATGTCTCCTTCTCCTATCAGTCTCATGGAAAGAATATAGCAAAGCAGAGAACTGTTGCAGAGCTGGCTCAAGAGCTACAGAAAGCAGCTGCAGCATTTGTCCTGGGGTCTTACTGGCAGTGTCTGAAGGAACGTGCTCCTCTTCTAGGTAGTACTTTATCTTTTGTAGATCATCTGCAGAAAATCTCCATTTATTCTCAGCAAGTGCAGGTGGCACTTTGGGAGAGGTCTTTTTTCGGGCAGATGCAGTGGGAGCTGCCACCTGGCAGGACACAGGAAGCGAGCCAGTGATCAGTCCTTCTGGGATCTTCTGTGCAAGGACCTTCAGGCCTGCAGAAATACAGATCAGATGTTACCAGTGACCACCAGCTAAGATGTGACTGGTAAAATCACTGATCCCAAGTAAAGCACTTGACAATGGCTGAACATCCAGCTCTTCCCAATCTCCAGCTCATGCAACCCTTGCTCTCTGCTCTTGACCCCCACACACCTGAGATTTCAGGGAGTCCTGCCCATCCCCACTTACCTCCAGATAACATGAATAAGTTCTCAAAGCCCCTCTCACACATGGTTGTTGCAGCCTGGCTGGCTAACCTCTCATCATTGTCATACAAAATAATAATTTTTCCACGTGCATTTTTCTGATAGGTAGAAGAGCTAAGGATTAATTTGTAAACTTAAGGTGACCATTAATACCTTTTAGAAAGAAAAAAAAAAAAAAAGAGACAAATAAATGGACTGGAGACTGAGAAATTCCCTACTTGATTTGCAAGTATCGGGCAGGAATGCTTTCCCTGCACCTGTGATTTAAAACTGATTTCTCAGTAGCTGAGGCTTGCCGGAACTGGAAGGACACAGTCTAATCCCCACTGGAGTGCAGTCCACCCCTGTTTTGAACAGTAACAGGCAAGAAGCACCTTTACTTACAAGCTCCTCTCCCCTGCAGCCCTTACAAGCTAACAGCCTGGGAATTTATCAGCCTAATCCTAGCTAATAATCCTCTTTCTGTCCTCCAGAGAAAAGTCAATCCTTATCAAGGTGCTGAGATGAAGCCAAAGGATTTGATGAATGTATCCCTCAAGAAGCTGGGCACTCCAGCAACAGCAAGGGACAAGTGTCCAAGTATGGCTTTGCCTTCCAGCCAAAATCCCAAATGCCAAATTCAGGCAGCTCCCACTGGAGTCAGGAGGTGTTACAACCTTGAGGAACTAGAATCCAGCATCTGATGGTGGCAGCAGAGCTGCATCAGGTAATCACCGCTAGTGTAAAGGATCCACCCTTCCACCCTCCTAGAAATCCCTAGATTTTGTTGGTCCCAGTCACAGCAACTGCTATAGCTCCAATTGGTTTTGGAAGCCTTCACTAACATCCCCCTACTTGTGGTTTTTTATGCTAGCACTTCATATATAAAGGATACATATTCCAGAATACTATTTGTATATGGATTCATGGTTCTAGAGAGCGTTGCAATAGGGTAGGAATAAGCTGCGGGGCAGGGGGGGGAGGAAAAGAGAGAAAAAAAGTCATACAGTGGCCGAAACACCAACCATCACAACCTGGAATACAACTGACACAGACTTGTTACAGTTCAACAGACTCAAACCCCCACTAAATAAGGGATTAACATCAGCTCAGTCCCCTCATCCCTTTCAGGAATGATGCATGTACTGCGTGAGTGCCAAGAGTGTTCTGCTCCCAACAATGTCCCACCTTGGGGGAAAAAATGAAGCCAGCCAGAATATGACGCAGAACTGAATACATGATCCCAGCTGACACTAGACTGCTGTGGGATTCTAGTCTCCTCACCTCCAATGATGTGACATTGGTTGTATGCATCTCGGTCTCGCACGTCCAAAAGCAGAAAGGGGCAGTCGGGATAAGGCATGTCTTTATCCTGAGTGTCCACTTTCTTTGGAGTGTCCTTTTCTATATCCATTTCACCAACACCACTTATCACACTGCAAGAGGAAAGAGGAGGTTATGGTGCAAGCTCTCACTCTCAACACTCCCATACCTCTTCACCAGGTCAGAGCACTTTTCCATCAACCATTCCAACAGCCCATTTATGTTCCAGTACAGCCAGACACCACATAAAAATGGAGATATTATCTTTCAGGCTTTCCAGTACATCATAAGAACTGATTTTATTTTTATCAATATAAAAAAATAAACAGAGTACAACCTTGCTATATGAACCATACTCTTCTGGATCAGTCAATTCCAGATATTTTATGTTGTAAATGACTTTGAGGTGAGGGAGAATAATTCTAAGTAGCTGCCAACGTTGAGATCTCAGCAAGTCAGACACACTAAATAAGTGTCAATCATCTACAAGAAATGCTATGCAGAGATTTCCCATTTCATCACTAGATTGGACACAGGACATGAACAGAAACCTCCAGATACTCTTGGCAGTCACTAAACTGATGGCTTTGATACAGTGGTCAGGCTAGTGTCTCAACTCTTCTGTTAGCATTTGCACAGGTACAGCAAGGAAAGACCAAAACAAAAGTTTCCTCTTACAGTGTCTTCCTGGTATCTCTGACCTTGAGTGGGTTTGGAAATTGGACCCTTATTCTCGATCACAGGACAATCTGCTAAGATCATCGGGAAGGTACATTACTGAGTACCAGAGCAGTTTATAACATGCATTCTTGAACCCAGAGACCTGGATCAAAGCCCATAAACATATTTCCTTGGCAGCCATTTAGACAATGATCAGGTGGCAACAGTGTTGGTTTACAGCCTCAAACCAAACTCATTCAGACAGGAAAATCTGGCAACCCTCTCTCTCACTTACATCTTGGACCTGCAAAATCAGGCTTTAATGAGAAATACAGTATAAAATCACTTTGCAGCAATTTAAAATAACTAGCTCGATAAAAATATCTGCTAATACAGGAAGAAGACTGTATTATTATTAGGCACCTCTGCAACGTGGACCGATAGGATTCCCCAGCTCCTGTGTTGTTGATGAACAGGACTGGACTAGGTGTCCCATCAGGGCTTCCTTTCCCATTTGTCCCTGCTGTAACTTCAGCATCTGCATCTGGTGCAGGAGAATTACCATCTGGGGAGAGAACAGGGTACGAAGAGTTAAAATGCTGCAGGAAATAAACACGCACATTTTAAGCCCCGTTTCTATTCTTAGAAGAACACGTGCCTCAAAGATAGCCTTATCCTCATCCTCTTACAAGGCTGACTTACTGAGGGCCTCATATTAAAAATAATGAGGAGCCATATGACTTTTAAGGGCTCAAAATCTCATTTTAATAATTCAGTAAAAACTTCATTCTGGATGCATGATACCTACTGAGTTACCACAATAAACTTGGCAGCACAAGGCCTTTCTTATTTGCAAGTCTTCTTGTTTTAGGAGTGTTTCTGTTCCCAAAGTGGAATGGTTGCAGGCCACAGGTTAAGTTATGTTTTCATCCCAATTAAAAGACTTGCTGAATAGTCAGCTATGTCTGTCAGGACACAGCTCACCACATGACAGTGATCTACAGCTCTTGCTCTTTGTGCTTACAATAAATATTGTTACCTTCCAGCTTGTGGATCTCCTCATTTGTCACTTCTAAGGTTTCATCAGATAGAGAGGCAACCTGGATGACCTACGGGAAACAAAAGCGAGCAACGATACCTTGATACACACACAACAACGTCATTGAAAGATGGGGGGAATCAGCTTAAGGAAAAACAATCCTCAAGCCAAAACACTTAACTCAATGCAACTTCTATTGGAATTCAAGGTCACATATAGATGCGTATATGATGCCTGTACTGCAAGTGTGTCCTTTCATTAAATGGAAATTGTAGCATAAAAACCCAAACCAAACCAAGAGAACACTCAGCCGTGGAATAAAGAAAAGCCAGATGTGCCAAGCTGGCAACATCAAATACCAGAATGTTTTCTGACTTTTATGAAGTTCAGTCACTGAAACATTTCAGAGCACACACTACACTGGCAAAAATCACATAGGGTTAATTGGTCTGTGAGAGCAGACCTGAGATACTCACATACTAAACTGGTTCATCAGACCATGACTGTCACAGGACTGGTCTTAACAGTCTGGAGGAAATGAAGACAGGAGTCTGCAGAAACCCACTCCCTCAGTAACTGCAAGTTTAACCTTCCCTTTCCTTCTCTCCTTAGAAGACAAGCTTGTCTTTTTCTAGTTATTAGAAGTTTTCTTAAACCAGTATGTAAGCACCACAGAGATCTTTATTTATTGATCAAACTTTCCAATTTTTAATATTTTGATTAATTACTTTTAATAAAAAAAATATGTAGAAAGCCTTAAAGTCACAACCTTCCCATCTTCTGCAGTTAAACCTGCTATGAGAGAGGGCCTCAGGCTGTGACTACTTGACACAAAGCTCAATGAGATTTGAATGCCACTTTACCTGGCCCTTCCTTTTTGTAAGAGCCTTGAAAAGCCTCGTAAGTTAACAGACAAAAAACATAGTGACCCTCTCTTTGAAATTTGTTCCCTACACACTTCAGTTTGCAACCAGAAAAACTGACTACTCTGAAAACAATTGGCTTGAATGGTTTGTTTTTATTAAGAGAAATCCATGAGGGCAGAAAGAAGCCAACACAGAAGAATTACACACTAAGGCTATGTAAGTAACTGCATAGCAAGTTTTAGAGAAAGCAAAATGCTGTTCCTAAAAGCTGATAACTTTCAGAGGCCACAGAGGGAACTATACATACCAACTGGGCAAAAGTAGTCACTTTCAGTCTTTTAAACAGCTCATCCTTTCTGTATCTGTAATCTTCAAAAACAAAACAGAAAAGGACAATGTAAGTTTTCAGTTAATTCCCAGCTTTTGCAAATACCAGGTAATGGGGCTTTGTCCCGGCTATTCTCATAAGACTCTCTTCTCCAACAAGGCAGGATTTCTGGGCACTAAGCTTGTGCTGAAGGATCAGAGCAATAAACCTGAAGACTCTGTGAAAAGTAATACCAGTTATAAAGAGAGATCCTGTCCAGATATGATTAAAATGGAGAAGGCAGATGTAGTTGCTTTTAGACTCAAATGCATATTACTTTGTGTTTTCTGTTCCTGCTGAGGGAAGGAAGCAGTTTCATGAATTTATCACCTTGCCTGCTGTTCTTTGAAGCCCACTATAGTCACAAAGCCTCTTAAACCAAAACATTTCATTTACCTGAGTTTTTTTATAAGTTACGACAGAATCAGAGCATAGGGGCACTGTATCTCAGACTGTCTTTTCAAATACTAAGCTAAACATGTGCATTTAATCTTACTGATTAAAACGTTCCACGTTATCTTCCTTTATCTGACAATTTAATTCCGATTCCTACAGTTTGCCAATATGGATTATCTAAAGGAATGGATAACTGACAGAAGTTGTTTAGGGCAGAAAACCGAACAGCAGATCAGTGTGGACACCAGCTTGAAGCACACGTAATTGCTGCAGAGAAACCGGACTAAGTGAATCTTGAGCCTGAAGACAAAACTTCGGTAGCAAGAAAACTGAGCGGTCTGTTGGAACAACTGGCAAACAACCAGAGCAGAGATTAACAGCACTAAGTAAGTGATGACAAGGATGGAAGTCTGATCGCGTACAGATACTAAAGATGCGTAAACACAAGGAAGAGAGAAGCCTTCTAGTGTGAAACAAAAGGCTGTATGTAGGAGGAGAGAGAAGCTAGGACGCGTATCAGTAGGAACATCTTGATATGAAATAGGCTCCCACGGAAAGTAATGGAAGCCTTGTCCTTTGGGAAATTTACAGCTAGAAAGAAGATAGCAGAGAAGGGGAAGGGGAAAAAAAATTAAAATAAAATCAATCCCGCACCAGCAAGAAAAGGCAAAGAAGATGAACAAAATTCCATGTCAGGCATTGCAGCTGTAACCAAATTCTGCATGCAGCTCTCAAAGCCACACTCTAATCAATCTAAGCTCTTTCAAAAAATAAAATTGCTCCTCCTTTATTTCCCTCCTCCTCTCTTACTAGGCTCCACCTCTGAAACCCCAGATTTTTATTTTTAAATAAAGAAAAATCCTTTGCATTTTTCTAACAATTTTAGCAACTACTGGAAGATATTCCAAACTGGTCTCTCTCTAGCTGTTCAACTAAGAGGGCTAACAATGGAGTACAGGACCTTTTAGCAAATCCAGCCAGTTAAACACTCTAAATCCATTCAGTGCTCCATTAGCTTAATTAAGGGAACATGGGGAAGAAGGGGGGGAAGGGCTCCAACCCATATTCCTGTAACCACCACACAAAAAATTACCACAAAGTTAGCTTATGGAAACTCTCAAACTGACATGTGTTTAGAGAAGGAGCCACGCGAACGCTCCAGGCTGAGATCTCTTCCCAATACAAGCAGTGATCACGAGCTTCCTGGCAGACATTCTGTTCAGACAAGATTCTGCCCGTACGCAGCCCAAGGGTGCATTACAGTAGCAGGAGAGAGAGAAAAAGAGAAATTGTGAGTTTCAGTCTCTGATGTTTTTTATTCCTACCCCTTCCCGCTTAAATATGCTTCCTGAAGAGGTAGGCCAATTAATTTTCAGCATTCAGAGCAAGAATACCCAAATTTAACATTCTACCCTATACAATTTTATTAGGCTGCAAAGCAAATACCTGCTTGCTACTCAACAACTCGTCTTAGAAAAAAGGAGCCCATCCAAAACATCCCTGTACCTGTGCACTGCAATGTGCATTATGCATTTCAAACCATGGGTCTTTAGTACAAGATCTGTGCATAAACTAAATTTCAAAATGCCAATTAACTTCAAAATTACCCTCAAGTTTCTTGCAAAACCATCTGGTTTCGAGCCTCAAGTTCAGGTTGGTAAAGCCTCCCTTTAACAGCCTATTTCACCTGCCTGACACAAAACCCACATGTAGCCCATGTCCAAAGGATTGCAACTCCCCAGCCATGGATAAAAAGAGCCCTTCAGTCACATGAAGGGCAAGAAATAAACTTAATTTAGAAGGACAAATAAAACCAGAAAAGCTTATGAAGTGTTGTATCTCTATCAGCACTGACAAAGCAGAACTGTTGTCACAGTGCTCATACAACGCAGCTGCTAGATGGTTTCCACCCACCTCAAGCAAGGATTCTTTATTTCAGAACAAGCCTTTATGACCCAGATCTTGCCTTTAGCACCCAAAATTATTTCTATCAAGAAAAAAAACCAAACCAAAAACATTGTTAGTACAAAGCCTGACCTGGAGCAAACCAAGCTGAATGCTTGCATGAGCCTCCCAGCAGTTATCAGAAAGAACTGCTGCTTCTGACTACAAAAGCAACATGACATACCTGGTGCTGCCCTGGAAGGTCCATTTGAATTTTCTGACATTTTTTGCTTCAGCAAACTGGTCTGAAGCTGTATTTATTGTATATTCAAGGATGTGCTCCTCAGGGCTTCGGAAATGAGTGAAGCAACACCAGAGAAAAGGAAGAGACTTGGTGTCTCTCCTCAAGTCAGTTCTCCAAAGGACAAATCATCATGGCTCCAACTCTCTTAAGCAGGCTTGCAGTATTAAGTCCCACTCTCTCAAATTACACAAAAGACAGAGAGTTGCTTGTACTGGGTATTTAAAGTTGTGTCCAAATGGTGTCATCTATCCATGAGAAATCAAGGGAGAGAAGTTTCCAAATTGCCTGGGAACACAAGGTGTCTATTCAGGCTAAATATAATGAGAAAGTTCCTACTAGACTCCAGAACCATGATTAAACAAAAGAACTCCTACATGAAATGAAATCAGATTCACAGCAGAGATTGAAAACCAACTAGGCCCATTCAACAAGATTTTCAGCACAGATAAAAAGCGATGGCAATCCAGTGTTAAGCACTGAAATCTTAGTCGGTCAACACAGGATTTTGGAAAGCAAAGGCCATTTCTCTTTTGATTTTCCCCAAAGACCTGTGGTGTTCAAAAAAACCCCAACAAACAAACCAGCAACAAAGGCCCGTTTTGCACAAAGCTGAGCACAAATATATTCACGTGACAGATCAGCAATCTCCCTTATAATATGAACACTGCTACCTTAGAGGAACACAGTAAGTGGGCCTAAGAACTAAACCTAAACATTCAAAATCCTAATTAATCCTCATTAATGGGGATGTTTTTTCTTTCACATCAGTAAATGCAGCTTTTGGGTTTAATAGCTTTCTTGGCACTCCGTGCAAAAACAATCTGGACAGGAGCTGAAAACAAAGTAGTAAAACGTCAGCTTTATTAGTAAGAATTTTTTAAAAAGCCTATCTTCAGTGGGAAAGCAGGCTGAAATAAAAGTCAGTTAGGCTTTCATTAGCCTGAACAAGCCAAAGTCTTCAAAACATCAGTATTTAGTTCTGCTGAAATCAATGAGTTACACATGAATGAGCTTGTCTTTTTCCTATCTTGGAGTATTCTGATAGAAATCTAAGTACAGTAAAATTTTACAAAGGTATATACAAAGCTCTCAAGTTGTTACCTAAAAGTGAAACAAAGTCTCAGAAGTGCAGTTTGAGTCTTCCCAGATGAGTCTAGCCTAGTTTTCTTAGTCCTGAGAACTTTCTGTCTGGTTTCCATTCAACAGCAAAAACAGCACAAAGAAGGATCTGGAAAGACTCCTAGACACGCCTGCCTAGTTTCTTAAGTCTGTAAAGCACTGGGAGACAGAGAAACAAGGTGCAGGAGAAAGTGGAAAGTGGCCAAAGAATGAAGGTTAAAACATCTTTGTATCCTACTGCTGCGTGTTTCTACAGTTCATTCCTGTAAACGGCTGTGGGAATCGGAATGGAGCCTTCCAAGCAAACAGAGGGCCTGGGATTTAACCCCTGCTCCTTGATGAGCTGACCTGACCCACTACAAGCACATTCTGCTCCTGTCCAGATACTCACTTCTTTTGATCTCTTCCAACTTCTCAGTGTATTTTGTCAAACTGTTTCCTGTAAGAACAACAAAAATATTAGTTTGCTACAATTTTTTTTATTAGTGGTTTTCTCCAGCACTATTAAGAATTAAATTTTATTTTTTCTGTAGGAAAAGATCAGACTATGATAACAAATGTTTGCTGTAGACTCTCTTTTGACATGACAATACAAGGCAGCCATAAATCAAAAATACTGCGATTTTCCTCTTAGTGCTTTTCTCTTGCAAGGAAGGCTGAGCTGAAGAACAGTCAGTCAAAGGACTTGCTGGACCCCAGCTGCCTCTGGGAACAGGCAGTGGTCCATAGCCTAAAGGTTCCATCCTGAGTAGAGGAAGTCATTGCAAATGTTCATGACCAGCAGGAGCTCAAATCCTCTACACATACCCACAGTGCTGTTCCCGTTCCCTGAAAGCATCCAGAGTTTATCTTACAGGATTTTCAGTAAGGGGTACAGAAACATCCACACTCTGCTAGTCAGAACGGTGATATTCCAGAAAAAGCAGCCTTGTAGCACCCCTCCTGTTTACAAGGCTCCACACCAAGCCCTCTCTACTCAGAAGCGCAAGTTGTTTTGATGATGCTTTGGAGAACAAAGTCATCATCAACACTGCCTTCAGAAAGTTACTACCTAAAACTCAGTATGTTACAATGCTGTATCTAAGGGAACTAAAATCAGGACTTTGATATTCAAATGCTGCCTCTGACATTCTGCTTCAAGCACAGCTGTGGCCATGCTGTCCCTTCCCCAGTGTTTTTGTGTTGATACTATAGGCAAGCATTACTGGATAAAATTCACTTTAACAACAAAAAAGTCCCCAAAGATACCCCCCCCCCCCCAAATAATTATCTTGACTTACAGGCTTGCCAAGATATGAGTTTATACAAGAAAAGCCCATATACATAAACTCCAGTAATTTCTGTGGGAAGTATCACAACAGAGCCTGACATCGTAAGGTGAGACACATCATAACCGCAATGCGAGTTCTGACATAGCTGCACAGTTACCTGGGGTAAAACAGCTCAGGACAGAGGCAGTTAAGACATTCAGCATATTTTCATACACTCCGACATCCACATTCAGTGTTTTTACCCTACCACAATTTCACTTACCAGTATCAAGGCGGGTTTTTATATGTTGGTATCGGGGATTCTGAGGGATGCGCCTGGTTAAATACTGGTTTAAAAAGGAAAAGATATGGGAAGTCAATACACAGCTATGTATTGTTTTTTTTTAAACATTACCAGAAAAGTCAATTTGAAGAGCCCTAAGAGAGAAAAAAAAGGAGTGAGACCACAGGCACCCTCTCAGACATCCTCTGCTCACAGGTGGAGGGAAAGAGATCTAAGTCTTCAACTGGATATTAAATCCCTTGACAAACCTCCACCTCAAAGCCCGGAGCACGCCCGGCTCTGAGGGCCCCAGGAAACCTTCCCCCGTCCCGAACTACGCCTCTGGAGGCTGCACCAGGCCCCGCCCCGGGCACCCCACCGAATCGGTCCCCACAGCCCCCAGGGCCGCCCCTGCCGCTGGGGATCCCGCGCCCCATAAGCCACCCAGGGCTGCTGCTCCTCTCAGGAGAGGAGGGGCCCCGGACCCGGCGGCAGGGTGACGGCGAGAGGAAGGGTCCCTCATCGCACCTCCGGGTCCCCGACACTCCTCCTGCTCGACATCTTCTTGCAGCCGGCACCCACCGCACCGCTTCCTTTTCTTTCTTTCTCTCTCTCTCTCTCTCTCTCTCCCTCCCGCCTGCCTGCCTGCCCGCTCACCCACCCTCACGGTTCTGGCGTCCCACCCCGCAACTACCCCCGCCCCGATTGGTCGCTCATCGCGCCCGCGGCCAATCAGACGCCGCGTAAGAGCTTGAGCGGCTGACAGGGCTCAGTCGTCGCCGGGCAACGGGGGACGCCGCGGCTGCGAGAGCCGTGACGCGCGGGAAGCGAGGGGGCGGGGCAGGGCGGGCGGCGCATGCGCGGGGCGGGGCGCTGGCCCCGCCTTCGGAGCGCCATGCCGGCGCGCGGCCGAGGCACCTGAGCCAGGTGAGGCGCGCGCGGTCCCGCCGCCCCGCGGCCCCGCCAGGTGTGGAGGCTCCGCCCACCGCCTCTGGGGGCGGGGCCTGCCCGCCTCAGGGGAGGGGACGCGCGGCGGGGGGTCGTGGCCTGCGGGGAGCAAGTGCTGCCCCGAGGGGCGGGGCCTGCTGGGGGGAGGCTGGGCTCGAGGGAGGCGTGGCTTGGGAGGGGGCGTGGCATTGGCGCGATGGGGGCGGGGTTTATTGGGGTGCGGGCCGGAGGCGGGGCTTTGGTGTCCCTGCCCGACCTTCGACTTCCCTTTGACCTCCAGCCCCAGATTGGGGCCGCATACCCCTCAGCCTCCCATGGGGGCCATGTCCCCCTCGGACCCCCAGTGGGGCCCATGTGCCCCCTCAGACACTCTGTGGGGCCCACATCTCCCCCTCAGATCCTCTATGGGACCCACCGCCCTCCCCAGACCCCCAGTGGGGTCCATGTCCTCCCTCAGACCCCCTATGGGGCCAGTCTCCTCCTCATACCCCTTTTATGGGGGCCACATGCATCCCCCAGACCCCAAATGGGGCCCATGTCCCCCCTTCAGACCCCTAACCTTTGCTGCAGAGACCACTTGTCGTAGTCCTGCCACCCCTGGGATATGCAGGTTATGGGAATTTTGGGGTCTTGGAGGTGGGTAATGGGAACATGGGGGCCATGAGGATGTGGCAGGGGTCAGGGGGATGTGGGAGTTATGGGACAAATCCCAGCAGACAGGTGCCTCACTCTCTTCTGCAGGATGAAGGAGTGGTGGGTGCAGGTGGGGCTGCTGAGCGTGCCCCTCCTTGCCGTCTATCTGCACATCCCGCCTCCCAAGCTCTCCCCGGCTCTCCTCTCCTGGAGGTCGTCTGGAGGCTACTTCACCTACAAGGACCAGAACATCTTCTACAGAGGTGATGGGGCTGTGCCGAGTACTGGGGACACCTCGTCTGACCCAGTGGGGAGCAGGGCTGGTGGCTCTGCTTCCCTTGGTGGCCCTGGGGATGTCCCTGAGGCCAGGCGAGGTGATGGCAAATCCCTCCCAAAATATAACGGCTTTAAGGGGAGCCACTGCATGGATCCAGGCACAGTGTGGCTGTTAGCAAAACATTTTAATTGGGTGAAGCCATGATGGCTGGTTCTCATGCAACAGTGGCAAGACCTTGGTGTTGGCAGGGAATGATCTCAAGAGCTTCTGATGGGTTGCAGCAAGGAAAAGGTACTGAAAAACCTTTTTGCTGGAGCAGTTGTTACCCATCGTAGCAACTGAGAGGCAGCTGCAATTAACTTGTGCTAAGTAAAGCCCTGGTTTACATCAGGTCACTGGTGCCAGTGGCCGCGGTGGCTTGTCTGGTTGGGTGTCTGAGGCTGTGCTGGCACTGGGAGGCTGCAGTGCGAGTCAAACCCACGCTTGGTTTTGGGGGAGCAGGGGGAGGGGTAACACTGGTTGGGCTCCCAGTGGGGTGAACGGCAACGCCTGCCTCATAGGAGAGGAGACTGTAGGGGAAGAAGCTGACCCTGAGGTGCCCCATTCCCTCCCCAGACTCAACTGGCGCCATTGGCAGCTCTGACATCGTCCTCCTCCTGCACGGCTTCCCAACCTCCAGCTATGACTGGTACAAGGTGAGGGGAGCCAGTGCGCGGTGGGCTTGGATGCCGACAGCAAACTCCGTGTTTTCTCCCTCCCAGGAACGAGCAGATGTGGGCAGTGGTTTGGCCTGGGGTGGGCCACGCTCCAGAGGAGTTCCTGCTGGAGGTAGCACTGTGCTCTGGGGTATCAGCCCTGTTCCTCTCCCAACACCCTGCATGGGAGCCAAGCATTCTTCGTGTCACCCTTTCCCACACTCCAGCCCGAAGTGGGAGGAAAGGATCCACAGCTATTTCTTGGCTTTTTCGGGGTGGAGGTGGGGGGGCGATTGTCTTGCTGTTACTGGGACATTTCAATCTGCAGTTTTCTTGGAGCTGGAAGGTGCTGTCTTGGGGGGCGGAGGGAAGTGTGGCCATCCACAGCTGTGCATCGCCACAGACTTTTCCTCTTTGTGCTCCTGTCACCTGTTTTGTTAATGCATTTCTCCTCTTTCCAGGTCTGGGAAGGGCTGACCCAGCGGTTTCACCGGGTGATTGCTTTGGATTTTGTAGGATTTGGTTTCAGTGACAAGCCTGTAAGTAGCCTGGGAGGAGGATTTATGCAGTTGCTTTTGGCCCAGAGGTCATTCTGCCACGCCAACACTCCTGGAAAATTAGCATTTACAGTCCAATTTCAATTCCTATATACATCTGAAAAAGGAATAAGCATTGTAATAGTGGAAGGGATGGGCAAGGTTTGTGGTGGAGGTCAGCTCTGTCACCATCTTGCCTTGACTTGGGTTTGATGTGACTCCAAAGTGCACCTTGACCCCTCTGGGGCAATGGGCAGTGCTTCCATGGGCTTGTGGGCATAGCTGCTGGCCCAGGACATTCCAGCTGCTCTGTCTGGGGACACAAAATGCTGGTCTCCACCCTGTATTCCTCCATTTGGGTGTTTATTCTGGAGTTTGTGGGCTCATGGTGGGTCAGGCTCTCACTGCAGTTCCTCTATCGCTTTGCTTCGCAGAGGCCCCACCGCTACTCCATCTTCGAGCAAGCCAGTATCGTGGAGGGGCTGGTGCATCACCTTGGCCTCCGCCACCAGAGAATTAATCTCCTCTCCCATGATTACGGGGATACAGTCGCACAGGAGCTGCTGCACAGGTCACTGCAACCACTGATGCTCTGGCTGCTCTTTGTTGTCCCTGTCAAGACGATTTCCAGCAGATAAGTGGAAGGACGTAGTGCAGAACCCCCTTTTCCCTATACCTACGGCTGTAATGAAGGCCAAGTGGTCTCAGGGCACATCTACAGTGGGCAGATCTGAGGCTTCGATCTGTCAAATCCCAGCTTCTAGGATGTTTAACGTCCCTTCTGAGCACCTTCTTATCAAGGCTGGGACAGCAGGGGAGCAGAGATGGTGTGACACTGTTAATTTGACCTGCTGGTCGGTCACTTTTTGGAGCCTGGAGAGGTCTACTTGTGTTTCACCTTCTCTTCTGTCCCCAGGTATGAGCACAATAAAACTGGAAGCATCTTGATCAACAGCCTCTGTTTATCCAATGGAGGTAAGTTTTGCCTAGCATGGTGGGATGGGTGGGCTGGGAGGGATGGGGAACCATGGGACGGGATGGCCTTCCCATCTCCATCACCTGAGGGAAAGTACCATCCAAACCCCAAGTGAATTGCAATTAAGGTGCTGTAATTAACTGGGAGTGTCACTCCTCAGGGCTGCCTGTGCCACCTTTCATAGCATCATGAAGAGAGACTGGGAGATGAAGAGCAAAACACTTATAGCATTACAACTCTGTTCTTTTTCATCCTTCCAGGGATTTTTCCTGAAACACACTACCCCCGGTTCATCCAGAAGGTGAGCTGCTGCCCCCTTTCCCCTCAAGCAGAAGTCTGACTCTGTGAGTTTGGGGTTTTATCTGGCTCAGAAGCCTGCTGCTTTTCCTGCTTCGGTAGTGGCAGCTGAGTTGCTTGCAGACATTGTTAGAGGCAGTGGGGAGAAACGGGCTGCCAGGATGTGGCTTGTGGCATCTGAATGTCCTATAATCCCCCCTTGAAGCGCTGATGTCTCACCACCGGCAGCTCATGTGCATCTTGAGGGTCAGGGCTGAGCTGGGAAACTGCTGTAATATGGGGAGCCAGGGGAAGAGCCCTCTGAGGAGGTAGGATTTATCCATCTCTATGATACTGAGTAGTGCTGTCCCCTTTTTCCCTTCTTCCCAAGATCCTCAAGGATGGGGGTTTGCTGTCCCCTGTCATCACGCGGCTGATGAACTTCTTCCTCTTCTCCAGAGGGTGAGTTGTGTCTCTACGCTGCTGGGCACAGCCCATATGGGGTATGTGAGCCAAGCACAGGGGGCCAATGTAGGGATTAGCGTAGCGGGTGTTTGGCAGGTGAGCAGATCCCCCGGCACTGTCCTAGGAGAGATCTGCCCCTGGATTTGAATGACCTTGATGTTCTGGGCCATTCCCTCTGTGGGCTGGCAAAGCACTTCAGCCTAATAATAAACCACATGGCTTTTTACTGTATGCTGAAATCCTTCTCTCCCATGAGTATTGGACTTGAACATGTTAGAGGCAATGAAAACCCTAACCACGCTCTACATACGGTTAGGTATGTATATATATTTGTATAGAATGTTGCAAATCCTCTTTTTTTCCCCAAAAACCCCTGTAGGCTGGCTGGTAAGTCCCATGCTGGGCATGTTTGGGGGACAACTTGTAGTGCTGCGCTTGCACCCATGTCTTTTGCAATGGAAGCTGGAATTGCTTCACTGTTTTTTGCCCTCAGCTAATTTTTAAGTTGTACACTAAGATGGCAGCTGCTGTGCTGCTCTGAATTCTTTTTTTTTTTCCAGACTTGGGGCGGTATTTGGGCCCTACACGCAGCCTTCACAAGCAGAGTACTGGGACATGTGGACAGTGGTGCGGACCAACGATGGCAATCTCGTTGTTGACAGGTACATCACTGTTAATTGCTGTGTGAGCTTAGTTTTCCAGCCGCGGCGTTCCTCGGTTGCAGACAGAGCCGTGCAGTGGCTCAGAGGTTAGCAGAGCTTGGCTGGGCCCCTGGACACTGGCTCCCCAGAGCCTTCAGCTGCTTCTGTTGGGCGTCTGGGATCATCACTGCACCTCAGAACAGAGCTGGGATGTGATGTAGGAGCAGGGATTCTTGCTGGGATGATGCAAGGCAGGTAAATGAAGTCTGGAGTCAGGAGGATCTCAGCCTGCCCATGGTGGGAAAAGGACAACACTCGAGATGTACAACGGGTGTTTTTTCTTCTTTGGAAGTTAGGGGCTTGAATTTACGGGATTTTGTTAACAATTGGAGCTAGATCTGGTTTTCTCAGTTTGGGACTTTTGGAAGGACCCTAGGCTGGTGGTTGTGAATTCAGTGTCCCCATTCAGTAGGGCCTGCATGTGTCTTTCTCCCCCAGCATACAAACTCCTCTCTCCTCCCACTGGGGACAATTTCCAGCCAAATCACAGTAAGGACCAAATAGCTCAGCCTCTCCAAAGGATGCTCGCTAATTGCTTCTTATAACGAGGGATACTTGCCCAAGCCCAACAATGGATACACTGGCTGATGCATTGCTCACTTGGCACCCCCCGCTGTGGCAAATTTTTGCACTGTCACATTTGTCAGCAGTGCAGCCATGATGGGAAGCTCAGTACCAGAATATCTCCAGCCCCTTAAATGTCATGTGTCAGAGTACTGGTATGTTTATTTAGTGTAGCTTCCCGTCCTTGAAAGGCTTTTTATAACCAGACTTGAACCAGATGTTTAAATTGTGACCCTCAGCTCCTGAGAGCTGTGCTGAAGCAGAGTCACCCTGAGTTGCCGGTTGGGGTGACAAGACAGGCTGAGGAGCTGTTAGCAGTTCAGATTTTCACTGCAAGACCTAAACAGTGCAATTTTTCTCCTGCATTCCTCCATGCTCAGTAGTCCAGCACTGACTCTTCTGTGGGGTACTGAAATGGTTTCAGAGCTGCTGCGATGCCTGTGAGCCATGCACAGGAGTGCTCAGACTGCACTGCCTCTGCATTGGCTTTCAGCAGACTGATTTTTGCCCCAGCATTTTGCAAGATCCAATTGCAAATCCATTTTTTCCCCTGCTGCCCCAGCAAAGCAGCATGAAGTTTCTTAAGGGGGTTTGGAGGTAGCCAGCCTTTCAGCACTTGTTTGCTGGCTGCCTGCAGCCCGCTGTGACTCAGTGTGCAGTCTGGCACAGAGGTTACAATCGTTCACCCAGTTTTACAACCCAGCGGCATTTGAGTGGGAGCAGAGGACCCACATTTGCTTCCATCTCAGCTGGGAAGGATTCAGACCTGATACTCCCATCTCCTCAGACTGCAGGCTGTTTATCCCTTCCTAAATGAACTCGGGTTATCCTCCAGCAGGACTCTAAAACTGCACTCTGCACTTAGGGCAGAGGCAAGACCTGGAGTCAGTGTCCCAACCTCATTTGCACTTCTATTTGCTGTCTAAATATTAAAACCCACTTTAGGCAAGTCTCTAAGCTCAGGGATAGTCAACAGACTGATGTGTTGCTGCTGCCCCAAGGAGGAGGTCCGTGGGAGATGCAGAGTCCACCTCGGTCTCCTTACACAAGCGTACAGTGCCCCGAGAGCAATTTCCAGCCTGTGCAGCACCTCAAGGCACCGTCCACTGCGTAACAACAGGTTTCTCTTCAGTATTTTGCAGTACATAAACCAGAGAAAGAAGCACAGAGACCGCTGGGTTGGGGCTTTGATGTCCACCTCTGTCCCACGTGAGTAGGATCAGTTTTCTTTATTTACTCATTGGGATGTTGGGGATCACACTCCCCAGCCCCAGCCTGCAAGCACCAGAGCATGGTGCTGGCTCCTTCCACTAACTGCTGGAGCCTCTCCTTATTCTGATGAGGATGATGTGGCTCAAATTCAGTTTGTGCAGGGGGTAGCATCACAAACAAGCCTCCCTGCTCCAGTTTAAGGCTGTTACAGCAGAGAGCTATGAGCTTGCTAAGGCAAGAGAAAGTTTATTCCACTGAGCAGATACAACTTTCCTTTAGAGGCTGGTTCACAGCCTCCGGTTCCTCCAGTGACCGTCCCAGGGAAGCCAAGGTGCATTTCAAGCTCAAGAGAAGTTACAACCACTCAAGAAAAGGCTTGGTGTTTGCTGGAGAAGGTTTGGAGGCTTAACTTGACCCCAGGGCAGAGAAACGAGGCCTTGTAGCAGCTGGTGTGCTTAGTGCTCCTCTGAAAGCTTCACAAGCTCCATGCAAGGGCAGGGGATGCCTGCAACAGGTCTCCTTGCCTTAATTTAGGGATGTCCTTGGGTATAAAAGCTCTGTCTGTGCTTCTGTCTTGCAGTGCATCTAATCTATGGGCCCCTGGACCCTGTGAACCCACACCCAGAGTTTCTTCAGCTTTACAAGTAAGACAACACCCACCACAAAGGGGGAATATACACCTGGGGTTTCATTTCAAGGGAGATTTTGTCTCAGGCTTTTCCTTCAATTCCCTTTTCATGGAGGCTAGTTTTAAATTCCACCTGTAACCCCAACAACAAGGGGGTTCAGTCAGAGCCTTCTGCAGTTTGGAAATTGCTTCCCCATTTTAGGCAAGTCACAATTCCTAGCCAAATCAACAGTGCATTTTAAAACCACATCAGACAGAAGTAGGATTTATTGACATAGTCTTCTCCAAACAAACCTGAAGTAAATCCAGCACTTTGAAGAGTGGTCAACTGTAGCTGCTGAGGACGTTTTCTGTCCCAAAACAGTGTTACAGGCAGAATCCCAATTGCGAGAGGGTACTGTCCTCCTCACCAGTAGCATCTGGCTGGCTGTGGGCTGAGCCTGCTGCCTGCGCTTAAGCCTTGCTGCATTCTTCCAACAGGAAGGTGCTTCCCATGTCCACGGTGTCTGTGCTGGACGACCACATTAGCCACTATCCACAGCTGGAGGATCCAACAGGTTTCCTGAATGCATATCTGAACTTCATCAACTCCTTCTGAGCTGCTGCAGCTCAGTTCTCGCTCTGTTTAAAAGTCAGGCTTTGGGGACAGGAAGAAACCTCGATTTTTATCTCCAGATCCAACAATCTGCACTAACACCCTCATCTTTGGCTGCCAAACTGCTGCATTTATGCAGTTAAATCCTTTGAGCACCAGAAGAGATTAGCTTGCAGGGAGGTTTGGACAAAACTGCCAGCCTGAGTAGAGTTACAGGATGTGGACAGCTCCTCCTGCTCTGCGCTCACCTTGATTCTTGACTGGCTTATCCCTCTATTAGGAGCCACGAGGGCTCAAGGGAGAACTGGGGCACCTGACAGGAGGTGGAGCACACATGTCAGTCTCAGTCCTTACTTGCCTTCACTGCTAAGCTATGCTGCATGGCACAGGTAGACAGGACCACTAGCAGCCAAGCGTTGATGCATATATTCCCAAGATGGATGCCAGTCTGGTTTTGAGGTGCGTGCATGCAGTTTAAATTATATCCCTCTGCTAAGTGTTAACAATACTTGGCCAGCTTGTCAGCACTGAAGAATCTGAAACTGAGTTTGCTTACACTAAGTATAGCAGGCAAGCTGGATCTGTAATCCCCCAAAGTATAGGCAATGATGCTCTCTGCACACATAAAGGGGCATTTAAGCACTGTAATTATGTTTTCAGTAACCTCTCTTTAATGGCCAGTTACCCAAAGCGAAGCTCTGAACCTCAAGTTTTTACCACATTCCTTGTTTCTCTGATTTTCAGTTCAACAAGCAGAGCCACCCATTGACACTACACCCCTGGGACTATCTCAGGAGCTTCGCAGAAGCGTGGCTGTAGCATGCAGTTCTACCAGGGCAGGCTCATACCTGTTTCACTAGAGCAAGATGAATATGCAATACTGGTACTAGCAGAAGCCAAGACGTTCTTCTGAGCAATAGCTATTTGAGCCACAGGGATCTGGGACAGGTGTTTAAATTAGAATTCAAGTATTCCTTCCTTCCTCACCCTGACTTGGTAACTAAAGAAACAGCAGTTCATCAGGAGAGAGATGCAGAACTTAATTCACAAGAAGTCACCACAAGGTCCCTCTTTCCTCCTCTCTTCCCAACTTTTGATACAGGGTGTTTCACATCTTTGAGCCCAGGAAAAGGCTGTGCTGTTGTTTGGTATTATCTGATATAAGGCTCAGAGAACTGAATATGCCTTGACCCGTGAAGTTTAATCTCTCTCTCTGTACATTGATTTTTCTGTGTGGAACAGAGGAGACAATCATGAAGATAACTGTAAATTTGCAGGCTGGCAGACTCTGCAGGTTTTGTGTGGTTTTTAACTCCTTAACAGCATCCCTTTAGGAATAAGGGGCTTCTGCTGAATAAACAGCCCTTATTGGCTACTTTTTCTGTACTGAAGCAGACAGGATTAGAACAAGAAATTTCTATTTTATTAATAGTAATTCGTATGAATTCCACCACTTGAACCAGTGTTTATTTTCTGTTAATAAAAATCAGTTTTGACAAAAGTCTGATTCCATTTTCTTACCACCTGCACCTTTTATCTTTCCTGATTTACTGCAAGTGGGCTGAGATGCAATAAGTTAGATGGGAACGTGTAAGTGACAACAAGGGAGAGGACAGGGGAAAGGCTCAGTACCAGCCAGCCACTATTGTCACTACTGTAACATCATACAAAATATTTACCAAATTAAGGAATAAAAACTACATGCAGAAGGACAGACAGGCTGCTTGATATCCCATGAATACCCAACTGGTGCTTGCAAAGGTTTCCACACCACAGCTGATGTGCTGTAACACTCAGCCTACAGAAGCCAGGATGACATCTACAGGCGTTTCTTCCTTGCTCCTAACAGTCACCTGCATGGTCACACCATCTCCGAGCGCAAGCCTGGACCTTACCAGCACATCACAACCACCTCTGTATACACCTGGAGACAAAGCAACATTTGAGAGATTACTTTAAGAAGGCTCAGTGATCTAGTCCTAACCCTGGAGGCAACAACCTGGTGAAAGCAAGACAGATTGAGTCTTATGGCCAGTTGCTGAGAGATGGGAGTGGGGGGAAGTCACAAAAAACCCAAAACCCCAAAATCCCCACAGCTCTTGAGGAGTCAGCACGTGCTGCCGGAGGGCTAGGCCAATTTAAACAGGTAGAAACCAGGAGGCGGGCAGCTGAAAAGCTCACTTCTGGTTTGAGAAGGCAACACATACTATTATTGTGCTATGAAGGCACAGTCCATTGGCTCAGTGCCCTTGCTGTTAAAGGAGGAATAGTTGTCCTATGCTACTACAAGATGATTTGGAAGTGGTGCTCCTGGAGGCAACTCGGACTGCAGGATGAGCCACCTCCACTCTCACTTCAACATCACTACACACACAGACCTGGAGTTACCAATTTTGCCTCTGAAATAAATCAAGATTGATCTTCTGTCATGTACATTGCAGTTTTGTTTTAATAACTGCAACAAAGTTTTGTAGAGCACTTCCAGAGACTGCACAAAACTGTAAGCCTGGACCACAATCACAAAAGCAGCAGCCGTGGGGGCTGCAGGCCGATTCAGGGTGTGTCTTTGGGACAGAAACTTGGAAACAAAATGGTCCTAGGAACCCCATTCTGAGACAACCTCAAGCAAGGAGTTTTGTTAGGTGTCTGCTCTGGAAGTTCTTCATTCAAAGGATTCACTACTGTTCTGTCCTGGTTTCAGCTGGGATAGAGTAGCTCCACTCCAAGAGACTGAGCCTAGCCCAAGTACACCAGTTACAGTGGGCTCCAAGTTAGCACTAGCTACATTCAACTCACCGGTTGACTTTGGCTTTCTACAGAGAAAAAAAAAAAACCTCTTGAAATAAAAGCAGTATCTTCTAACCTATTTCCCTTCATTTTGTAAAAATCTGTGGGGACATGGAAACAGAGTTCAACAGTACAAATACTTACCAGCTAAGCAGAGCGTGTGAGAATTTTTGTTCTCTGGCACTTTATCTGATCTCTCACAGGGCTGCATGCCCAAGAATTTGATGATGTTATTGACAGCTTCTGCGTTCAGAGATTGAAGAAGAACATTACCTCAAGATTGGTGCCAAGCTTTCTGTGAGAACTACTTTGCAATTAAAGAATATTCTCTAAGCACCCATGTGACTTAACCATTTCTATTCATTATCTTGGCAAGGTAGGTGTCCTGGTGGGGTTGCAACCATGTCCCTTTTGCTGTCTTAACAGCCTAGGAATGCACCCCTCCCTTCAACCAGCCTCAAGCAAGACAACACTGCCAAGCTTCCACTCACTATAATCCCAACTTTGCAAGACAAAGCCTTATTGCTGGGACATAATGTCATGGCAGAAGGCACCAAATTCTCCTCCTACCACACTGAATATCCCCAGCACGGCAGATTTACCAGGATTACTATGTGGGTCACCAATAAAGGAGGAAAGATCATCTCACCATCAAGGGTTTTAATCGAACTAAGTGCAAAGGTTTCTTCTTTCTCGAAGTCATCTCCCACTTCTTCCCACGCAGCTGCGAAGTTAGGCTTTAAAACCTTCTGAATATGATCAGACACAGTAACCTCCAAATCTTCCAACTGATAGAAGAGCAAAGGAGATTTTCAGCTGCCAGTTACAGAAATGATCCTAATCTTAGAAGGGGAAAAGACAGACAGACAGCAGCATTTTGCCAAGACAACTCTGTCATGCTTTAATTTCAGGAGAAGTACATAATAATAGTATCTAAAAGACAGAGAGGAAAATAGTATTTATGGTGGTCATCTGTAAAGCTTAAAAACATTTACAGAGAAACATCTGTGAAACTACAGGCTAGCAGAAAATGAGGCAATTGCTTTGTAAGTGAAAAAGCCCATTCTAGCCCTTACTGGGCATCTGAGGAGAGATACTTGCTCAGAACCCAGAACCCTCCAAGCCCAAAAGACAGGCACTTTCCTGAGATCTGACTTTTATTTCCATGACTGATAACACGAACACAATAAACAGGTGCAAATGCCTGGGCCACAGTTCCAAAACTAGACAGTGAAAGTTATTCCTTCCTTCCTGTCCGTCCCCACAAATCCCATCTCCATAGGGCACTAAAGCTGAACTAACTTTTGGCAGAAGCAAGGTTTTGGGGAAGGATCTAAAGTTACAAGCTACAGCATGTTGGAAATGGTGCTTCAGGCAGGCCTGCCCTTCTCTCCTACTGGCTTCAGATCTGAAAGGAAATGGTCAGCCCAATGGCCACGTGTGTTCAGAATTAGCAACAAGGAGAAAACAATCAAGTCCTGAACTTACTACATATTCATCGTCATAGCCATCATCTTCTGGCACACCCGTGCTTGGGTCACAGTCTCGAACAGTGAACTTCATAGTGCAACTGAAAGTACAAGCAACTGGGGAGGACAAAAAAAGCCTATATAGGTTAGTCATGCAGTTTCTTCTGCTTGAGCCCTCGCTTCCCAAAGAGAGACTGGAATCAATGTATGCCAGCTTTGCCCCAAAAGATAAATGCATGGCTATGGTCAGAGCACTTTTCAATTTCATATTAAATTCCCTAGCCCCCCCCCCCCCCCCCCCCCCCCCATCCTCCCCCAACTTTTAAGATGAAGGCTGAAGGAGGATCTCAGGAGATGAGTATGCCAGTGCCATAGAGTAACAAGCAGAGGCCCACTGACTCGCAGAGTGCTGTGGTGAGACCCAGTCAGCACTAGCTACCAGGGAAAACCCAGCAAGGGTTTCCAACAAGTGGAGTATGATCCAAAACCACAGTTCTGGGAACTCAGACTAGTTCTAATCTTCCTTGGTGTTAAAGCAATAACCAAGAAATCCACCCTGCTAATGAGCTGAGTCACATTAACTAACTGCAAATCCACTGGAGTTTCTTTTAAGTGTGAATAATAAAAGTAAGAAAGGGAAGTTTTATGCCCAAGAAAATCTCTCATTCCTACATTTCATAGTAGTTTCTAATTCTCTAAAGAAAGGAAAAATTGCATTAGTTAAATATGTAGAAGCCCAAACTACCAGTATTTCTTTCTATTTGCATTTTCCTTTTTTTTTTCCCTATTTGCATTTTCCTTTTTTTTTTCCCTATTTGCATTTTCCTTTTTTTTTTCCCTATTTGCATTTTCCTTTTTTTTTTCCCTATTTGCATTTTCCTTTTTTTTTTCCCTATTTGCATTTTCCTTTTTTTTTTCCCTATTTGCATTTTCCTTTTTTTTTTCCCTATTTGCATTTTCCTTTTTTTTTTCCCTATTTGCATTTTCCTTTTTTTTTTTCCCTATTTGCATTTTCCTTTTTTTTTTCCCTATTTGCATTTTCCTTTTTTTTTTTCCCTATTTGCATTTTCCTTTTTTTTTTCCCTATTTGCATTTTCCTTTTTTTTTTCCCTATTTGCATTTTCCTTTCACTGATTCTGTTCTTGAATACTACCAACAAACACCCATGTTTTCCAATGTGCTCCTTTCATTGACTCAAGGTAGTAAATTCAGTTTCCTCTATTACCTTCATGTTCTACAATCCTCTTTAACATCCCATTTCTATTCATCCAATACCACTGTTTAAGAAGTATGTATACAATTTTGTAAAAAGTATTTTGCACAAACACAGGTTCTAAATAAAAGCCAGCACATGTAACACATGAGAAAGAAGTGCTGGAATCTCAGTATGCACTCACCAAATCCCACACCCTAAACATTTTATTATGTGTTCTCCAAAAACGTCATTTGAGGGATTTGTCATGCAGAACTACTCCCTCCCCCAATGGGTACCTGCAGTGGGGTCATCCTGGGGAATCTGGACAAGGGTGTAACACATGCCTGGCTGGTTGTAAGCCAGGCTGGGCGCTGGGATGCAACAGATCACGTCATAAGCATCTGATGGCTCCATCTGCACGGTGACTCTCTCTAAAAGCTGATCATTTAGCGTGTTTGTGCAATCAAACTGCAGAAGAATAAATTGAAAATAACTTGAACATAGAAGAAACATTCCTAAAAAACAGTTTTTCCCCAAATCAGCTACGATACTGCACAGCATACAACAGATGTCAAGCATATTTGATCAAGCATACTGTTCTCACTAAATAGCTTTTCTCTCCAATTTTCCTAGAATTCTTTAACAGATGGGATCTTAACTCCATCCTTTTTTTGATCAGAGGCAAGCAGCACACACCCTCTTAACTCTGCCTTGCAACCCCCTTAAGAGAGAAGCTGTCTTCTCCAGGGCACAGTGACAACACCGTTCATGCTACACCTAGGCATCATTAAGGGCCAAGTCCTATTGCACCCTGGCAAAAGCACGTAACTTCTCTTACCTGGAATACAATGTGATTTGTGAACACGTGTTTAATGCAACGAACAAAATACTCAGTTTCTGCTTCAGTGAGCTGCACTGGTTCTGAAGACTTGAATAATGGACCCAAGCTCTTAAACTCCGGAATGGCTGCTAGTTGTTCTGTGCAGAAAGGAAAAGAAGGCAACAGATATTTAGTGACAGGCTCATTCATTGCTCCCACCTGACCTGTGGCAATCCTCCAAACACTTCAAGTGCTGGAGACCCATTGATCTTCTCTCATACCTTGAAATATATCCTGGCGTGAAGGAGCAACTTTTTCAGGCTTGCTGGTCACTAGGGCAATCTCTGTGAAGAAAAAAAAGCAAAGACATTGTGCTATCAGCTACACCATGCAGGAGTTTTAAATGCCATTATATCACAACTAAAAATTCCTGAACCTGCAGTATTTCACACAGTCTGCTGCAAACCATGGCCAGTCTTGTTCCTCACACACACATGCTGAAATACCTTTTCCATGACGCAATATTGTATTGTAAGAAGAGAAGAGGAGAGATATTTGAGTAATGACGAAGAAACCACACTTCATTCCAAAATAGCCAGAAAAAAACGCTGGAAGATGAGAATGAGGCATGAACCCCAACCTTTTCTTAAAAAATTGTGCAAAGTAAAAATGCAAGAATTGTGCAAGAACATGGAAGAAAGCCAGTGAAGTGACTAAGCACTTCTGGAATGTACTTTTTTCAAACTTTCATGAACTAATGAATTATACATATATGTACAATGTACATATGTAGATTATGTACAAACTCCCCTCTGGTAAGAAGTGAGCAGAATAAAGAACATTCTTGCCAACCCCTAATACTTTGGCAGAAGCACTGTCTTCCTTTACCTGCGAAGATCAGGCAGGCTTGGTTCTGCAAAGCCTGTACGTACATACACTGTAACCTGCATAGCATTCAGCTGAGCCACCTCTGTGCTTGCCCTGGCCCTACCAGGATGGCAGCCAGTTTAGTGACATCAAGTATCATTATGGCAACCTGAATGCTTACACTCTTGCCTACAGCCTATTGAAATGGAGCCCAAGTGTTACCTGCTTTCTGTTCAAAGATTGGTGCAGTAGCCAGTGGAACTGTTTTCAGATCAAAAGGTTTGTCAGAAGGCTCCAGCGTATATTGGTGCAGGGCTTTCTCCATCCCAGGAACAGAGACAGTCAACCCTGCAAAGCAGAAGCACATGCAGAAAGATTCAGTTTTAATAGCAGAACTGTCAGAGGCCTACAGGCACTATAATACAGGGTTCAAAAATGAGCAGTGTAAATTTTGGATTGCCCACTGCACCAAAAGCAGTAAGATGTCAGAGTCTGAAAAACTGTATCTGTGTTTCAGTTACCTCCCTCTTAAGACACAAACAAGTAAGGTTAGTTAAAGAGCTCTTCTCTGTAGCATGTCCATTGGTTCAGGCTGAAGAGAAAAACTCTTGTGAGTAAACTAGAGTTTACAGCTAGATATAGATGCAGTTTGGACTTTGGCTAATTAAAAGCTACTTTCATTTCTCAGTAAACACACACACCCTATGAACTTCAAGATACTGGATAGAATAAAAATAAACTGCTCTGAAGTTGCTGTTCCAGAGGGTACTGCAGTCCAAATAGTTCACTCCAGGAAAGTAATTGCGCAATATGCTAAATACCCTGCCCTCATGAACTTGAACTAGTTGACTACAGGCCATAAAACATTTTAATAATCAACTCGGGCAACAAGTTTTGACAGAGCTGTTTCATAGAAGCTGTCACAATTCTAAGGCTGTAAGAGCATTTGTTTTTCAAATTCTTTGACGAAAGCTTTGTCCTTCTTGGCTATTCTACAGGAGATTGTAAGAAGGCAGTGTGGGAAGATCTCGATGGATGGCTGGACTCTGATCTTAAAGGTTTTTTCCAACCTGAACAGTCCTATGATTCCATCCTCATTTTGTAATGGAGAAGACAAAACAAAGGTTAAGAAACTTGTCTCAAGTGAGGGAACAGGCAATGATGAGAAAAAGCCCAACCCATACTCCTGCTCCATTTCTCAGACAATCCTTTCCATATTTTGCTAAATCTGCCATTCTCATTTAGCACAAGTACTTCGCAGGAAAGCGCTAGAACCAGAAAAAACACACAGTTCTGACCTTTCTAGCTATTTTGACCCCAGTTACATTACAGGAAACTATTCTTACAGCAACAAAGCCCACCCATAATACAGAATGTGAAGTAACAGCTCAGACTTCTTTCCTTTCTATCACTGACCATTAAAAATATAGGCAGCATTCAGTGCTATCTGTCTCTGCTGTAGTACATTCAAGTAGAATGTTGCTCTGTCCCGAACTTCATCATCGCTGTCCATCATGCACCTGTTTCAAGGAACAAGAGGACAGCAGTCAGCCAGTTCAGGACATCATGAGAACAGAGCTAAAAATGACACTGACAAGATTGGACTTGATACTGCAATGACAGTCTGTGCTCCCTCAACAGATTTTCCAATTGTGCAGAAATCAAGAAGTGTTTGTTCATACAACACAGTAGTTGAAGTTTATGTGCAAGTGTTCCATCAGAAAACTAAGACTAAAGGAGATGTGTATGTGAATTCTTAACACCATGTACACTTGCTAGATTATAACATATACAGCTGCATTTTATGGCTAATAATTCTGATGGGCACCATGTGGCTGCTTTATTTTTTTTAAAAAAGCACTCTTTCACAATAGAACAAAACCACAAGAAATAGATTACAAAAATAAACATGTTAAAACTGCTTTCTATTTCAGACTGGAAAAAATGGCTGCGTGTTCAAGTATTCACCTAGTTTTTCTATTATAGCATGTGTTTCATGAAGAGAGATTCTCTCCTCCTGGTGGCAACTTCCCTCCCTCCCCACATTCCTCAAGTAATTTCTTGCAGTTGTAATTCACTTGCACCTACATTGAGGTTGCCTTCTGCATGAAGTGCTTCACAATTTGAATTATTCCTCTCACCACAGAAGTCAGACGTGGTATAAGCTTACACTATAACGCTATACAAACGAAGAACATTACATTTACTGTACAGACAGTTTAAGGAAGCTGAATGGTCTTAACAAGAAACACAAACCTGTGAAATGGGAACACCTGTGATCACTACTCAGCCATACACAAATATTACTTATTAGTAATGTGGAAATATAGTTCCTTGTTTCAAGGGATGCAAAACAAACACACATATACTGAAGCACTGTAGATTTATTACCCGCTGAGAAATGTTTGCAGACCAGATTACTATTAGAAGTTTTCATGACTAATCACATCTTTCATTTGCTTATCTCCAGCAGTGTTATTGTCCCTCCAGCCAGGAAGGAAGGGTGGAAGGCAGCCGCGTCCTGGCTCCTCCACTGGTGTGTTGGGCAACCCCAGTGCAAGTTCCGACCTGCTTTGACCCTGCTTCTTCTGTGGAGCCAGACTACCCAGCATCACCAATGAGCTCAGCACGTGCACAGCTATACACACTCACCTCTGCAACAGAACTAAGATGCTTGGAAGAAGGTTCTCATTCTGGGCACCAAACTTTGCTAGAGCACTTACAGCGGCTAGAAAAGAAAGTAGGGAGATGTCAGAGGTGCTGAAGCAATAGATAAACACATTCTCACAATCATGATTCAAAGCACTGTGCATTGAATTTAATCTAGAAGTTCCAATTTACACAGGTTTTCACTCCCACAACACAAACCTTTTAATACTACGGAAAGATTTTCAATATTTTCAAATGGAAATAGTTTCATGTCAGGGAATAGCACAACAAGATCAGCCTAACAGCTCTGCAGCCCTGTTCTGTGAGAACTCTATCAGATAAGGTCAGTTCAAGCTCCATGGCTCATCCCAGTTGTTGGTGCCTCTGCCATTAGCTGTAGCTTACACTCCCAGATAAATCTGTTTTTCACACACAAGGTTGACATGCATCCAGTGGTGACCAGGGCCACACTGCATCCAGTAACTCTGCAAGGAGCTGAAACCCCTCAGCAACCACTTAAGAGTTGCCTGTCCAAACCAATGTAATTTCAGCTCAGCATCAGCTTGAAGAAATTCCACATACAGAAAGAAGAGAAAACTCTATCAGGAAGTACAAGTATTATGGCCCTGGTGGTTAAAGAAGAATCCATACTTTTACAGTGACAAAGTTTCTATACAGTGTACGCTCTCTGAGGGATGCTCTTCATGTGCTCCCAGGTCACAATTAGGAAACTGCGACCAAAAGAGCTGTCACCAAAAATAAAATACAATCTGAACCACATCGTATTTGTGAGCTCATTTGCTTCCTCTCCCCCAGCAGTATTACTTCTCCTAACATGCAGGAGGTCAAACTGATGCTGATATCCCTCCAGTGCAAAGTCCCCAATATGAAAAGAGGCTGAACCCTCTAAAGGGTTCGTTGTAAAGGCTCTGCAGGAAGGAAGTATCAGTCTGCAACACACTGCCAAGGAAGAATCCTAATCTCATATGTGGGAGATTTTCATAGAAAGACGTAAGTCTATTGCAGGCAATTATGTTAAATATTAGGCAATTATGTTAAATACGGAACTAGCAGTGTCCCCTCCTCATGTATTACCTCTTGACTTTTAGAGGACATTCAAAGAAGGGACTAGAAGTAATATATTGCTTCTGTTCCGTGAAGCAAAGGACCAAGGGCTGATGCTAAGATACGAGGAGTTCAAACACACTGCAGGATAAAAATCACCTTCACAGCTGATGCATAGAAGAACCAGCTCTTCACAGTGCCTGTGAAGTAACCGTTACCTCCCACGCCCAAACCCAGTTTCAGCCCCTAGGCTTCTTGCACAGCTCGTACATGAAACAGTCAAGCACTTGAGCTGAACTTACCAGCCCTCACAGCCTCGTTCTCCAGCACCACCCTGTTGAATATGAAACGGATATACTTGGATGGGGATGGAGTCCTTGGTCCCTCTTTCCCCAGCAGATGCAGGATCTTTGTGGCTAGGACAGTATGTTCACAGTCTTCGATGAACTCGCAGAGGTGAGCCAAGCCCGATTCCTTACTTTCAGGATTCTCCTCAATTATGCTGATTATACAGTCCACAATGGCTCGCTTGTACTCAAAGCCACCCTGGGAAAGGAAAAATCAAGGACACTGACCCAGCAGGCAGAGCTCAGACCACAGTGCTGGTCAGCTCCCCTTACGCTTCAATTACTTCTTTCCATTGAAAAAACAAGCATTTGTACATAAAGAAGAAAGAGAAAGCATGCTGGATAACCTAGCAGGGTCTTCCCAGCCCCCTGACTCATAAAGGCATATCAGCTGAGTATCTCCTCAAATCAGTTTTGGATGTACCAGCCCTAATTCATAAGCACATTTCAGACAGGTCTGACCTACAAGATAAACAAGAATGACAAGGTAACCAGTCAGGCCCCATCACCACTGTGTACCCACTGACGTAAGACAGAAGAGACCCTTCATACTATCTATCAGAGCTACCTGCCAATAACTACACAAAGAAAGTTTCACACATACATCATCCCTGAGCATGTTGGAGAGGAAAGTCATCATGACACTGTGTTTCCGAGGGTATTTCTGGCACAAAGCACTGATAGCCTGTACTACCACTACCTGCAAAACAACAGAGAAGGATGTTAGTCACATGCATTTATTTTTCCATGAAAAAGACAGGCTTCTCACTATCTCAAGTTGTCACATCAATAGATTAAATTCAAATACAAGAAGGATGCAATTAGGTGGTGGACTCTCAGCATAAGTGTGTTAACAGCCCTGTGTAGCATGCTGTAAGATCTGGCTCTGTTAGAGGGACTGTATTTAGGACAGACTACATAAATTCAAGGGCCTTCCCTCCCTCCTCCTGTTCAGCGATGATCCTGACCTAATCCTAACTTAGTCACATTTTGTCATTAAAACTCTTTGCAATTTAAAACTTGTCCAATACTTTTTTCTTTTTCTCATAACAACAAGAACTTAAGACCGCTGTCATTGACTTTGTATGTTGACTGCTACACTGACTTTGTAGAGACATGCTACACTCTTCAAGGCAACTCCACAACGTAAAAGGAATGGGTATAGGTGAACTACCATCCTGAACCAAGTTATTACCTGAGTTTAGTCACTATAAAGTTTAAAAATTAGGTGGAAACTTATGGTTCACACTATTTCCTAACGATCACACTGAAGTGGTATAGACTCAATCAGAACAGTTAAAATCCCTCTTCCCCTCCAAAGAGGCAAGCAGAAGGCAGCACAACATTTTGCAAGATACTCCACAGGAGCCAGGAACCCACAAAAATGACATTTATCCCTTCTTGGAGTGGTAGCATGAAATGACATGCTATATTAAATTTGGAAGCAGAGGATTACACCTTCTGAATTTCAAGCTGGGTTTGCTCTATCAGACAAAATCATTGAAGGATTAATGGGAAAATCTTCATAGTAACAAGAATGGGAGAAAAACCTGCAGGTGGAAAGAGCAGAGGCCTCCAATGCCACACCTTAAACTCATCTGATATTTCTGACACGAAGGAAGAGATCTGTTTCATGAGTCTGTCTACACTGCTCTCACTGCCTGTCTTCAGCAGGGTGGTGATGGCAAGGGTAGCAATACTGCGGTTGGAGTCAGTGATGAGGTTTTCCAGATCCAGATTGCAGGCAGTGACTGCAGATGGATGCTTCATGGCCACCTGTAAAGAACGCAATTCCAAATTATATGGCAGTAACATGCTACAGTTCAAAGCTTTTGATGGGGCAAGGATTAAAGCTCATTTTTTTAAAACCTTTTTTTTCGAAGTATTGCTCCGTTCCACAAGGATTACAACTAAATCTACATCATATGACTGCTGACAGGATGCAATCAAAGCTCAGGTTCTTTTATTTCAGCATTTCAAAAGAACTGTAAGTTACAGCTCATGGGTTAACAGTCACAAACTGCTTCTGTTGTGGTGTGCAGCTTTGAAATCAGAATGTTACTTCCTTCACACACATCCTAGCCATGCTTTTTACAGTATTAAATAACTGAGACTCTTCTTCCTTACAGCTGAGAGCCCGAAAGTTATCAAAACCCAGCTTGTTATAGCCCTGTGGTCCAAAAGTCAGCAAACATACCTTGAGTGCAGAAAAGATTTCTGTCACACCAGGAAATCTGGCATGGAAAAGCCAGTTCTCCAGCATGGAGTATTTCCAAATACAGTAATAACAAGAACAGTCGTTCTGCTTTAGATAACACACCATTAGGCACTGAAGTCTGGCTTCCTCTGATGCTTAGAGATTTATGCTTGTTTAGAGGTTTTGGAAACACTCACTTTATTAAGGGTCCGTACAGCTGCATATCTCAAGACAGGTTTGGGAGAACTACAGAAAAGCTGCAGCACTGAAAACAAATGAAAAAGGAATAATCAAGAGAAGTAACTCACAACAAAATGGCAAAGCATAGAAACAGTTTAACAAAAAACAGCTTCCAGCACTGCAACTCCAGGCACCTGTAATGTCTGGAGAGCAAGAAGGTGACAGCCCTCATGACCACACCAGATGAGGAAAGGGAAATTGCCTTGTGCTAGCACTTTCATATTGAGAGGTGCAAATAGTTTAGTAAGAATTCACCACAGCAGAAAACCACATACGGTCTCTTTCAAAGAAAGAGAACAAAGTAATGTTTCCACATTCAGCTAAGCACTGCTAAATATTCATGCAGCTCCATCTATAATTTATCACTAGCTTCACAAGAAAGTTAAAAATAAGCTCTCATTTTTCATCTTAGATTAATAATAGGTGGTTTGCACAGTTGCCTGTGGCGCATCTGTACTGTCAGGTTCTCTTCTACCTTCCCTCCCACCCCAACTTCCTGCAGCTGGAAAAAGGCAAGTATTGTCCTGTGCTGCCTCTGCCACCCATTCTCAAAAGCTCTGGATGAAATGGGGAAAAGGGATCAACGTTCTTCTCATCCAAAAGCCTGGGGACAATCAGAAAATTCAGGATTTGAGTCCAGTATATTATATGTTTTACTGTCTCTGACATGCTTTACTGCCCTTTCTTTCAGCTGCATCACTGGTACAAAGGACTATGGCCAACCTGAAACAGCTGGTGCCAGCTCCCTGGCTGTGCAGTTTGGGAGATGGATGATTGCAGAAGCAGCTTCATAAATAACCATTTCATGCTTATTCCGCAGACAGCTCTCAATGAAGTCAAACAGTGGACTTTCATGGCTACAAACAGAAGACATTTCACAGTGCAATGCTGAATTACATACAAACCACTTATACCGCATTTCTGAGAAGCTGACAGAAAGCACAGCTAAGGCAGTGGCTTTCATGTTTCCTACACTGCCATATTGCTCTAAACTTTTTATTTACTAATATTCATCTTTACATTATGTTCTTCAAGCTAGAAATGCTGCATTCTAAAGATACTTTACTATTAAGTATCACATACCACTAACAAAAACATCCACAGATAAAAGAATTTTATCAGGAGGTGAGTTTCTCAGATAACAATACCCTCCTTTGCTAGTATGAGAGATCACAATAGGAGAGATCTTCTTGTTTGTATCCCCCACAATATAGGCAGATTCTTATTGCATTTGAAATGCACCTAGCTAGACAAAGTAAAAAAATATCTCCAGAGATTATTCTGCAGTTTTAATCTTACTCATGGCTAATTTTTGGCGGTGTGGTGCTAAAAATCCAAACCCCACCACACACCCACTACACATACCACCAGAGTTCCACCTAGCATTCTGCTTCTACCTGCATTTTATTTTTAACACTACAGTTCTGCCTGTGTGTATATTTCCACAAACTTTAAAAAAAAAATAATGCACATTTCTGAGCTACCATGGATCTCAAATTATAAATAGGTTTTGTAATTCAGATGCTGCCTCTTACCCCTCTTCAGATTCCTTCAAGAGTTTGCTTGCAATTCGGATCAGCATGCAGTATGCAAACTGGGATTTCAGTCCAGATTTAGTGAACTTATTCAGCATCTTGGAAACCGCAAGGCGATCATTTTTTCTAAGGTGATAGAGCAGCCCCAAAGCATGATACTAGGAAATCAGAAACAGAGATGTGCAGGTATTCAATATACTGTGCCATTGGAAAAGACATAAAAGGCGGCTAAAAAAAAAATCACTGTTTCATAGCAGAAATACCTTCTAACCACAAATGATCCATATTTCCTGACAAGTTACAAAGACCTACAGATAGGCAGTACTTCCTTCCCCTTCCTGTCTATCATAAGACAGCCTCAACATATTTCTGAAGATCTAAAGAGCCATCCATGAAGTCTCTGTTGCCTTTTCTTCCCATTACATGTCAAACCTTCAAAGGTTTCTGCTTACTAAGTTACACTGCACAGTAACACTTGCATTTCTAGCACACTCTCTATCTAGGATATCCCAAGGCCTTTAAATGACAGCTGACCTTATAAAATCATAGAATTATGGACTGGTTTGGGTTGGAAGGGACCTTAAAGACCATCTAGTTCTAACCCCCTGCCAGGGGCAGGGACACCTTCCACTAGACCAGGTTGCTCCAAGCCCTGTTCAACCTAGCCTTGAACACTTCCAGGGATGGGGCAGCCACAGCTGCTCTGGGCAGCCTGTGCCAGTGTCTCACCACCCTCACAGTAAAGAATTTCTTCCTAATACCTAATCTAAATCTCCCCTCTTTCAGCTTAAAAGCATTCCCCCTTGTCTGTCACTACAGGCCCTACTAAAATGTCCCTCTCCAGCTTTCCTGTAGGTCTCTTTAGGTACTGGAAGGCCACTCTAAGACCTCCCTGGAGCCTTCTCCAGGCTGAACAACCCCACCTCTCTCAGCCTGTATGCCTAGGAGAGGTGCTCCAGCCCTCTGATCATCTTTGTGGCCTCCTCTGGACTCACTCCAACAGGTCCATGTCCTTCTTATGTTGGGGGACCCAGAGCAGATGCAGCGCTGCAGGTGGGGTCTCACCAGAGTGGAGCAGAGGGGGAGAATCTCCTTCCTCGACCTGCTGGCCATGCTGCTTTTGGTGCAGCCCAGGATATGGTTGGTTTCCTGGGCTGCAAGCGCACATTGCCAGGCCATGTTGAGCTTTTCATCCACCAGCATCCCCAAGTCCTCCTCAGAGCTGCTCTCAATCCATTCTCCACCCAGCTTGTATTGACTCTGGGGGTTGCCCTGACCCAGGTGCAGGACCTTGCATTTAGCCTTGTTGAATTTCATGAGGGTTGCACGGGCCCACCTCTCAAGCCTCTCAAGGTCCCTCTGGACAGCATCCCTTCCCTCCTGCGTGTTGACAGCACCACTCAACCTGGCCTCACTGGTAAACTTGCTGAGGGTGCGCTCGATCCCACTGTCCATGTCACCAACAAAGATGTTGAACAGCACCAGTCATAGTACCAACCAACCCCAGAGAAACACTGTTTGCCACCAGTTTCCATTTAGACATTAGACATTGACAGCAACTCTTTATGTGGGACCATCCAGTCAATTCCCTATCCTCTGAGTGGTCCACCCATCAAACCCACGTCTCTCCAGCCAGCACTTATCCTTGAGGCATTTATGGTGAAAGTACAAAGGAGCATTTCCATTTACTTGCCAAGTGGTTTTGGTTGTTTTGGTGGGTTTTTTTCCGTAAGACTGATTAAGAGCAAGGCTTAATGAAGCTGCTAAATGGGCAAAAACAAAGCTAACTTTACAGGCTTGTTTCTGATTGTTAGACTGTAATGCTGACTGGACATACAGACTACTTTCATTTCCACAGCTGTTTGGAATATTTATGCAAAGATTTTCTTTTCAGGACAAATCACTGATAATTCAGGGTCATCTCTGTGGTCCTGTAGCAGCTGGCAAATTTTCTCAAGGCCAAGATGAGATCTGGTGTTCTAGGAGGCAGTGAGATAATTTCTTAAGCCTTTTGAAAACTCAGATTCAAAGCCCTTCTGCAACAACTACTGTGCAACAGTCAGCAGCATTCCAGCTGTCAGGTTAGTAAGGAAACAGCAGGGGACTGCACTAAAGAGCCAGCTCTTAATTAAGAATCTTGCACTGGGATCACAGAGAAACTCATGATTGTTCTGAAACAGCAGAGTTGTTTCCCTCCAGTTGCAATTCTTGTTTTTAAAAGAGTATTGGAAAAAGAAAAACCAGGTACGTTTTCTACAGTTACCTTAAGAACTCCCACAATACCATTAAAACCCTGTAGTGTGTTTAGAGCTCCTCAGGGCAGCCACCCTCAAACATACCTGCACCATGACGTTGTCACTAGAAGCTGCTTCTTGAGCTTCATTGATCCACCGTTTGACTACGTCATAACTGATCTTCATCATATGCTGGAAGAAGCCACAATTTGAGACTGCAGACAAACTTAACATTAGAAGTACAGTGAAGACCTTAAGCCTTGTTCTCAGATTTTAAGTTTAAAGACTTCAAGACAATCTAGGGTGCTGCTGCATATTAAAGGTAACAAAGAGTAACTCCCAAATACACAGTTTGTATGGATGTGCTTGTTTGAATAAAGAGAAAATAACTCAGAGAGCTTTTGTTTATATTCAAACAGGACAGAAGACAATACTATGACAAATCACCTGCCTACAGTTAGTCCAGCAGGAAGACTTCAATTGTAAGTATTAATACAGCCTTGTTTGCACCCTTGGGGTCCTAACAGAGTCTCTACTCCACCTCATCAGCTGGACCTCTTACCTCCTGCTCTGCCTTCTTGATCTATCAATGCAGCCAGTCTCTTAATCCTATGCACCTATAAACCATTGTTTTTCTTACATCTCAGTCTCAGACTACCATACTTCCACTTGTATTCTCCTCTTTAATAAAAATATTAACCTAATGAAATCTTTTCCAGCCTTTTCTCCTAAATAAGGGAGAGAAAAACAGACTGAACTTCTGTGCCTAGCCCTCTACTACATATTAGCAAAAATAACCTTGAATTGCAGTTTTATGATGGAAGCAATTTCATGGATTTGTTGTTTGCAAAGCACAAGGCAGACTGCTTTTATTGCCTGTTACAGAACTCACATGCTCTTTCAGTGTCATCAGTGCTAGTTCTTCCATGGCACAGAACAGGTTGTTTCTACTTACTCTCACCAAACCAATAAGCACTTTCACAGTCAGTGTGCTTGACTTATCGAAACAGACAAGACCCTATCCCAGAGAAATTAATGTTCTACACTAACTGCATAGAGATGCCTCAGAACTTTGCACTTAAAAGTTATTACAATTGATATATTCTAAAGTGACAGAACACTAACAAAGAAGTTTGAAAAGACAGAGTCAAACGAAACTCCACTGCTACTATTTCTTGTTTATTTTGTGATAAGGAGATGAAGAAGAGTCATATAAAAGGTGGAGGAGATTAAGAACAAAAAAAAAAAGGCCAGGCAAAAGGTACACATGCAGTTGACCAGCCTTCCCAGCAAAAACACAATGAGCACATTTACAGTAAACTGCTGCTTTACTTACCAAGGAAGATACCAATGCAGAACTAGACACACTGGGAACCTTGTCCACAATAGCTTGCTTCATGTATCTCTCAATGGCTTGTAGCATCGTACCCTATTGAAAGGGAAAGTGTTGATATTCCAGAGGCAGAACTTAAAAGCACTATAAGGCAAAAATAGAGAATCATAAAGTGGTTTCGGTTGGAAAGGACCTTAAAGATCATCTAGTTCCAACCCCCTTGCCAGGGGCACAGACACCTTCCACTAGATCAAGCTGCTCCAAGCCCTGTCCAACCTGACCTTGAACACTTCCAGGAATGGGGCAACCACAACTTCTCTGTGCAACCTGTGCCAGTGCCTCACCACCCTCACAGTAAAGAATTTCTTCCTAATATCTAATCTAAATCTGTCCTCTTTTACTTTAAAACCATTCCCCCTTGGTCTATCACTACAGGCCCTCTTAAATAGTCTGGCCCCGTCTTTCTTACAGGCTCCTTTTCAAGTGTTGAAAGGCCACTCTAACGTCTGCAGAGCAGTTCAGCAGCATCCCAGACTCTGGGGGAAGTCTCCTCCTCCTGCAGGTCCTTATTGTTGCAAGTTTCATTCTTCTGCATTACTGGCCCCTCTTCCTACTGTGTGTGCTGGTGGGAGAGTTTTTGGCTGTTTGGCTGTCAGTCTGCTGCAGGTTGTGCTTGGAACCAGCTATCTAACTCATTCTCAGACTCCCTGATGTTACACAGCCTTCTCAACTCGTCCTGCAGCTCAGCCACCTGCTGCAGGAGGTCCTCCACCTGTGCGCACCTTTTGCAAGCACGTCTGATGCCTGCCCCTGCCGCAAGCAAAAGGTCCAGGTGCTTCCTGCAGTTTGCAGCCTGCACTGCACCCTCTTCCTTCAGCAACTCCATCTGGGTGGAGGCATTTGCCACCATTGGGGCAGATGGTGCAGACTGCCCAGCTGAAGCTGCAGGCTTTGCCATCAGAGGAGTGCCCACTGTTCTGCCATGAGGGTCAGGTAGGATGAGTGCCCTTGACCTGTGCAGATGGTCACAGAACCACAGCTGGTTGCTGGGTTATATGGACTTGAAGTCTCTCCACTTAGCCAGCAGCCTGTCCCTCCTTTCTCCCTGCATGCTGGTTTGCTCGTCCTCTAGCACTCCCCAGGGCTGCTCTTTATGGGAGTGGAGGGTGGCCACTGTTACTTCTGGCCCTGTCTGTGCCTGGTCAGCTGCTCTTAAGCATGCTGCTGGCTCCTGGCAGGTCTCTGTACCTGCTTGGGGTTCCTCCAGCTCTGGAAACATGCCCACACCAGAACTGACAGCCTTGGCCAGATACTCAAAAAAGCAAAGCATATTCACAGCATGATTCAAAAGGCTATCAGAAAAAAAAAATCTTTAACTAATTCTGAGAACACATACTTCTGCAAGGGAGAGATGAGTATAAGCTGCCAACCCTGAAGGTTTAGTGACATGATCAAAGCCTAGAGAAAAGCAACCTCAGATTAGAAACCAGAAGGCAGGAGCTCTGGAGCTCTAACTCCATGTTTACAGTGCTACAGCTCCACAGAGTTCCTCACATGTGCAGAGGGCTTCAGAGCTGTCCTCCCTAAAGCAGCAGTTCCATTACTACTATAAGGATACACCCTGCAAGAGAGTAGTTTTTCCTGGTTTAAATACTATTACCATCTCTCCCTTAACAGTGATCTGATTTGTACTTACATCAGTGATCCTGCAGAGTGCTCTGATGGCTGGGCCTCGGTATACATCTTCCTTCCCTGTCATGTCTTTGGTCAAACTAAAATAATCAAAGACACCCTGTTAACCCTTCTTTAATATCAATGTCACACAAAGACCAAGACATTTACCTCATCTCATTTAGTGATTCTTCAAGTTGCTACCATGTGACTGCTAAGCTCTAGTATTGGCTAGAAAACTTCTTAATAATTAGCTATTTGAAAGTTATTAACATCAGTTTCTGGGGAAATACAAATCATTACAAAATGCACAGTCGATAATAATGCTTTGCCATAGGCCTGTTTCATTTAGCTCAGCCATTCTACTTCTTAGCAGCGTTGTTCTTTCTACAACATAAAATTTTTCGTTTAGATAATTGTGAAGCTTAGTTCGTTAAACAGCTTTTAAAAATATATAAAATAAAACAATCACTTAAGCACATGCCACAGATCTCATTTTTTGCTCTCGCAACAAATGTAATGTCTAATCTGTAGTAAAAAAAATTGGTAATTCAGCAGGCAGACTGAACTGAGCTTTTCACTGCTTTTCCCTAACTGCTCTGACAGCAAAATGAAACAGAAGTCACAGTCTAGGTTTTGAAAAAAACATCAAGCACCAACGATTTAAAAAAACCCACACCACCACAAGAAAACAAAGCAGAACCAATTGATAGACTGTAGGCAAGCCTCTTGCCATTTCAGAAAAGTGTTACAACACAGTAGGAAGAAATTAACACTTCATATGGTGACACATACTCTGTATCATGAAACAATTTGTTTTCCCTTGCTGTATCCTTTATAAAGCATAATTACAGAAAATCACAGCAGCTAAAACAAACACATTAAGATACAGCTAGCTGTTTCAGAGCTCTGATACTGTTTGCTGTAGGTTCTACTACCTGCTTGTGACAATGATGACGTCCTCTGAAATATTGGCCATCTCTTTGATAGTAAGGTAACACATTCTTCTAAGTGTTTGCTGTAAAAGTGCATTGCAGAAAGACATTAAACTCAATGGTTAATTATGAATAAACACTCCCTAAAAGTTCTAAAAGTTAAAGAAACTTGAAAGGTAAATATTTAAATTTGAAAGTTAAATAAACTTTTAAATAGGACACCCTCTTCCCCTCTTTACACAAAGTTATAAGCACACAAACAGAACTATGCTTGACAATTGGATAAGAGCCTTACTCCCTGTTACCAAACAAACCAGGAGAAGAATAAGAGATACATATCTTGTGAAACTATAAAACTAAAAGAATTAATCCACATTTTAATTTTGAAAGAAGTGATATATGTCTATATGCAGAAGCCTCACAATTATCAGTTAAAAGCTGTAAAAACAACTTCCTGTGATCTGTTATTGTAAAAGAAAAACAGAAATATGCAAAGAGCACTGACACTTAATTCTTTGAAAGTGAATGACATTTACATTAAAAAAAATTCTAAAATGTGGCTATGAGAAAGGTCCCAAACACTCTGTACTTCCAAAATTTTTATTCCACCTTTAAACAATGACACCTGCAACGTTCCTCAGCCAAATTTCTAAAATCTGAAGTTGCCAGTTCATTTTTAATAAAAATGAGTGAGACCCATCACATGACACATACCCCTCAGTTTTTACTCTCTGTGCAAAAGAGATCAGAGAAGAACTTTAATACTGGGTGAAGTCCAAAGTTTAATCCAGCATTTTTAGGATGTTCTCATCACTTGACTGCACCCTGATTCATTAATAGAGCAAGCTGTTCTACGGAATAGCAGTATTTGACCTACAGGCAACTTTAAAATTCTATTTTCAGTTAAGCATACGGTGATTATTTCCAAGTGTAGAAACAGTCATAAAATTACAATGATTTGTATATTAAGGCTTTCTGTCATTATTCACATTCTTTACAATAATTCCACTCGGGGGAAAAAAAACCACTAGCAAAACCAACCCGTAGAAGTAACCATATGTTATTATTCAATCATTTGTTTCCAAACCATGAATTGCCTTCAGCAAGTACTCTGCATGCAGAGCTTGTTCTCTGAAGTACTTGCCTCTCACATCCCAATATCCAGCTGTTTTGTAGTTACTGCAAATCCAGACAAAAGCAGGGAGGCAGCAAGTTGTAAACACTAGGTACTTACATCATTAGACTGAAATAATCTGGTCATTGCAAAAAAAGCTTCTGTGGCTTCAGTGGTTCCAAAATGTTCACCCTGAAAATAGCATATAAAAAATGAGGGAAAAACCACCACCATTATTCAGCTGCCTCTACCTTTCAGCCCTCATTTATAATACCTTCCCACACACCAAGAATATTTTTTTGAGACTTTTTCTCATGTTAGAAACCATCCCTCCCTCATTTCGTGTTTCCTGGGGAGTACATGGCCAGTTTACCATTATTATCTACTTGATATCAACATAAATGCCATCCCAATGCGACAGTGATAAAATAGTTTGTCAAGGAGCCTGTGTTCCCTCTTTTGACATTAGTGTGTCCGCAGTTGTTTTTGTGTCGTGTTTGTTAACTAGAAGGATCCCCTTGCTTAAAAGGAATCTGCTTAAAGATCACTGGTGCTAATTAAGACTGAACAGCATAGGTCCCTCCTAACTGATCGTAACTCCTGTTAAATACTGCCTGACATGCAGGAAACCTGATCTATGCGGATACTTAAAGAAAATCTCCTTCCTTATCACACTTCCAATGTCTCCCCAAAGAAAAAGACTTTCCACTTCATCACTTCCTTCCTGAGCTCTTACCTCACCTCAGTTATTCCTACTTCAGCTAGGCAAACACAAGCAGCTTTTTAATTACATGGTGCTGCAGTGATCACAGACCAAGCAGCAGCTCTCACTTGGCACTCAGGGGAGAAAAAAAAGAAAAAAAAAAAAAAAAGTCTTAAAAGCTTCAGTGACATCTCATTCACCTTAGCGGCAAAGTCAGAGGAGAGCACACAATATCACAGCATAAAAACTCCATTTCTGATCTCCTTAAAAGCTACCTCCCAAGTCTGACAGGAAGAGGTATAAAACTTCTTTCACACTGGAAGTTGTTAGAAAGCAGGTTCAGGAATGTTCATTCTGGCTGGGAAGAAATCATAACAGTTACCTGGTTCAGCAAGTAAAGTATCTTGGTAAGGATGTGCAGGCATCTTCGTGGATTTATGGGGGTCTCATTAAAGATACGTGCCTACAAACACAGCATAAATACTGTCTTACAGTATAGCCCAACAATAATAATTTCTCTTTCACCATAAAAAATAAAGCAATTTGTTTTCAATCAGGTAGCTTATAATTTTTTTCATTCTAAAAATGTGTCCCGGAGAATATACTCTTGTTGTTCCACTCATGCATGTTTAGTTTGCTGGCTGGACAGCAATTTGAACAAAAGACAACAACTTGGTATACCATCTGGAACTAGCAAAAATACTTCAAAATAAAAGCATAACAACTTAATTATTTCCATAGCACCTGTGGCCCAAAGACTATTTAGCACTAGTCTGTAGGAACACAAAACTGAAACTATTACAGTTCTTTGTACCCACAAAAAATCCCCATTATTTAACCACATGTTCATCTCACCACTTGCAATCATTCCTGGAGTACACAAAGAGAAGCAGGAAAACCTGTTACACAGTATGTTGAACAAGCATTGGAAAACATGTCACCTCTTCAGAAAAAGCACCCTGAGATGCTGTATGTCTACATGGAAGGCAGAACCCACAAGTAACCTAATTACCATACATTAACCCCTTATGGAGTAACTACATGTGGACTTAATTCACATACCCTGTGGTTTGAAATTAACTAAATTAATTTAGCCATTCATGTTTACCAAGAGTTGTACTGTAAACCTTCCTTAAGCTTCTAACACTGCCTAAAGGAAAAAAAAAAATATATCCAGCATTATACTACGATTACTCATACCTCCTGAAGCACAGCACTCTTCTCCAAATGCTGAAAAGGATTAGAGCCACTACCTGAGGAACAAATGAGACATGTCAGTTGAGGAAATGCATTCTTCACAAAAACCAGCAGAATTGAACATGCTGGAACTGCCCCTAAACGTTACAAAAACACCTCACTGCTACAGTGACATACTTCTTGGAATAACTCATGTTCTCCACCAAGAGCTCTGAATCCACTTTCTTAAATTGTATGTTCACAGTTACAGAAAAAAAAAAAGAAAAGGAAGGGAGCACTTTCAGCACAGCTGGAACATGAGGATGAAGAAAGATGTTTACAAGTAAATTTGCCTTAATACTCCCTTTACATAACATTATTTACTCTTTATCTTTTCCCGCTCCCATTTTTATTCCTTCAGGCACAGGAAGCACTGAAAGTATCAGGACAGAGCTGCTGGCCAGAATCTGAAACAGAAGTATATAAATCAATGCACCACTAAAACAAGCTGCTCGGCAAACTCCACAAACAGTCTGGCTGCTGCACATCACAACAGTGCTAACACTAGACTATCTCCATACTGTAACTTTGCAGCCTTCTAACAGTCCAGATCCCAGATTTTTTGGAGATGGCACATTTCTGTCAGCAGCATACAGAGGAGACCAACCTTCTAATCCACATTCATAGTGGAACTGCCACTCAAAACCACCATACAGACATATAAATCCCTCCAAACCCTCACTACTGCTACTGGCCCTTTTCTCCCAGCAGTAACTCAATTCGTTTATTCTTCAAGTTCTCACATCGCAAGCAGAAGGAAAGCGAGAATGAAACTAACTCAACCCAGCTGGGCACATCTTGTGGCTCAGAAGACCTTTGAGCAACAGCAACATAAAATTCAAGACGGCACCAGTTACTACAGGCAACCTGAACTTAGTTTCCAGCGAAAACGCGCAGATGATGGCTTCATTCACATCTGTACCTAACGTGATGGGTTTTTTCCCACCCGCCGGGTACCTGAACGCCTCTGCTCATGGCACAGTCCGAATGGCACAAGGTCCGTGTGTGGGACCGGCTGCCGCCCTGCTGCCAGGCTGAGATGCGGCCCCCAGTCCAGCCCAGCTCCTCCCCACCACGGCGGGGGCGGGAAGAGACCGCCCGCTGCAGCCCGAGTGTTGAGAGGAACCGGATTCCCTTCAAGCACCGCCTCAGGGCCCGGGGCGGGCCCTGCAGCCCGCGGACCGTCCAGAAGGGCCGCGGCAGGATCCGAAGGAGGCCGAGGCACCAGCAAGCAGGCGGGACCTCCCTCCTCAGCGGCCGTTACCCCCCTTCACCTCAGCGGCCGCTACTCCCTCACCTCAGCGGCCGCTACAGGCCGCGGAGCGCGCTGGGCGCCTAACGATGGCTCCCCGCAGGGCCGTACAGCTACGCCCGCCCCTGGGCCCGCCTCCGGCTCCCTCCCTGCCGCCGCCAGCCCCGTACCAGACTCCTCATCCTTCTTATCAAACTTCTTAATCATGTCGCCGCCGATCGCCCCCCTCCCTCAGAGCTGCACGGCCGCGGGAGTTCCCGCCGGAAGATCCGCCTCCCCCGCACCCTCTACCATCTCATTGAGCTGCAGGACTGTCATTCAACCCCCTACGCACTTGGGGCCGCGGGGCGCCTTCCGTCTATACAAGCCCCGCCCCCTCTCCCGCCCAGGGGCGGGGCCGAGGCGGGCCGGCGTGCGGACACGTCTTAAAGGGGCTGCACCGCCATTTTGTGAAGGCGCGTTTAGCCTCCGCTGACGGGTCTGGCGCCGGCCGGCCGACCAGCAGAGCTAAGGGGAGGCGAGGCGCCGCGCCTTTGCCCAGACGCTGCGGTGTTTCAGCAGCAATGGCGGTGTCTTCCTGCAGTGCCCTGAGAAGGCCACTGCTTCCCTTCTCCCTGTCCCTTGTAAAAATGATAGAACTAAAAAGGAGCTGTTGGAAGTTATTAATGCCTCAAACAAGGTCTTCCTGAAAAGATGGGATGCAAGCAGCCTCCTTCAGAGTGACGGGGCCCCTGGAACCCCCCAGAGGGGATGTGGGTCACCCACCCTGGCACCACTTCCCACAGCAATGGACAGCCTGCGAGGCACTGGAGGGGTTTGCTGGGTGGTGGGTGCTGCTGAACCACCGAGCGGCTGCTGCCTGCACTGGGAGCCATCACTGCGGGACACGGGTGACACCGTGGTCTGAAAAAGGGGCGAGAGGGACAAGGGCTCTGGCAGGCAGGTTGCCATCTCACCTTGTGGCTGGGCCAACACCGAAGCACAGGCCGTTCCTCAGCGAGGAATGCTTGAGAATGCTCCAGCATGGCCAAGTTCCATGTAGTGGCAGCTTCGGGTGTGTTATTTGGGCACAATTCCAGGCCAGTTACAGAGCTGGCTCCTGACTACCTCAAATGTCTGCCCCGTGAAGTGGCTGAGGGCTACCATGGCTTTAGTGTGCCCCTTCTCACACTCATGGTGTTGCCTTACAGGTGGAAAATCTTCACATTGAAAGAGTTAAGACCCCAAACTCAAGGAAGGTGTTTCAAGTACCTTAGAGAGTTAGTTCAACAAAAGAGGCTCATGGTGGTTGTAAGATAAGGGATGGGTGTAAGGTAAGGGGGGACCCAGGTAATCCCATGATAGACAACTCCATTTTGAGAAGGGATACACAGGACCACAGAGATAAGAAAGTTACAATGACTACGGAATTAAACTCTATAACTCGAAAGTTATAAAGTAGGTATGTTTATTGCGCGCAGATGCACGGGGGGGATTGCTCCTCCACAAGCGTGTGTGCCCGAAGTGATGAACCATCTCACATTTATACAATAAAACAAATGAATATTCAATTAACGCCTATACATATTCATTACCTAAACCTGCTTACTCCCTTCATATGTTAATTAGCTTACCAGTCCTTTGCCTAGAATGTGGTGGTCTTGCAGGTTTGTAGGTGATTCATGTCCTTGCGACCATCTGATCTTCTCCAGCAAGAAGACTTAGCACTCCCTTCCTCTAGATAACATTGGAATGTCTCTCATCCTTTTCTCATCCTTTTTATAAATAGCCCCTTTGTTAGAGGAAGAAGGGTAGGTGTCTCCTCAAATCTGTGTGGCTGTGTGACCAGACACCACACCCATGACCAGTCACCATACCCACATTCCTGAGCAGACATATACAATCACCATCGATGTCCATTGTCCCCATTTCACACTATTTCTCCATATCAACAAGAGAATGGCAACAATAGCCTCAAAGGGTATGGTCTGCTGGTCCCAGAACTGAGTTTGGGCAGAAGTAAAGGTCAATCAGTGGTGCAGTGAAGAAGATTACAAGCCTTCATCTGAAGATCCTGATGACCACCCAAAGACCACCAGGGAAGACTGTATGCAGACCAGACATTTGGAGTTCCAGGAAATCTCGTGTATATGTGAATGAGTTCTTGGAAATCTTATGAATATGTATAACTTTGTGGTATATAGTCTCTAAAAGTTTACCAGATTATTGGAGCATTTATGGTGGAGCTATCCCCAGTGCTACCCTAGCACTGGAATGAAGAATACCTTACCTAGTAACGGTTTGCTGTTATTTAATTTAATTATATCGGACTCCTTACCCAGCCACACCTAGCTTCCCACTTCGGTGACGTTAGAAAGCAAGGGGGTTTGGCTGCTGCTGATCTTTGTATCAACATCAAAAATTATGATCTGTTGGGTTGAGATGGAGATAGAGAGTGCTTGGCAGGTGTTACTAGTGAGTATTATCACAGGTACTTTTTGGAGTATTTCAAGCTCTGAAATTCTTTGGAGAAGAGGGAGAAAACTCCCATGTCCTCCTGGGTAACTGGAGCAGGGAATTTCTGCTGCATCTTAGATTAGCACTGCTCATGAGCCAAATATTTTCCTCTCCCTCCAAAATCCCTGTGGCTGCAGCTTCTTCATAGAGGAGGCCTTGGAAAGACTGGTCCTGGCACCATGCTGCTGGCAGTATAGAGCAACACCCAGCACCTTGTGAGTTTGAGTGGCTGGAGTTTTCTGTTTTTTCTTCTGCCAAGAGGCAAGGGCCAACCCTGGCACCTGCCTGCTGCTCTCTTCCCTCAGTCCGAGAGGCAAAGAGATGCTTTCCTTTAAGAGGATTTCATCAACAAGGCTTTTCTTCATGCTCTGCCTAATACTCTGAGGACTCAGCCTCATTAACTTTCTACATGCAGATGGAAGAAGCTGCCATGTCCCTTTGCTCAACGCTCCTACAGACCGTGGTTTTCAACAGAGGATCTTCTGAGTTTAGTTGCTTCAGAGATGATTTCTTTGGCTATGGGTCCACCTGCTCCTCTTAGTATAAAATGAGAAGCCCAGCTCTTGTCAAAAATATTGAGGGAGTGTATCAGGTCTTGGGATTGAAAATGAAGCAGTACCAAACATGGACCTTGGCATTTACAAAGCGGAGAAGTGGAGAGCCCTGTGTAAAGGGAAGAGCTGTACTGTAGATCAGGTGGGACAGGGGGGCTCTGATAATTGCAACGTTAAGGTCTGGATGCTAAATTAGTTTGATATAAATTAGGGGAAGAGGCTAAGAGGAGGCAGCAACACTGAAACAGAGGGTGGAAGAAAAGAAGAAATAAAAGGCAGTGAGTATGGAATTAGTTGTCCCAGTAAAGCATACACAATGGCATGTCCTGCTTTACCTCACTTGTGCTTGTGCTTGTGCCTCATCATCTGGGAAGTGCAGGCCCACATGTCCATATAAAAGTTTAGCTCAATAACTTGCAAATAGATGTCAGGCTGGTGTAGCTTCTTCAGATGTACAAAGCTTTAGCTGTTACACAGTGGTCTTAAATGGTGACCAGTTACATAAGGAATTATATGTATGGGTTCCTGCTGCTGAATATGTGCAGGGTGAATTACCATACAGTTTAGGATGACTACAGCTGCCAGAGAAGCTTTTATTCGGGGGCTGAGAGGTGTCTACTCACAACGATTACCCCATCTCTGCAAACATTAAAGGCCAGGTTGGATGGGGCTTTGAACACCCTAATCTAGTTGACAATGTCCCTGCTCATTGCAGGGGGAGGTTGGACTAGATGTCCTTTAAAGGTCATTTCTATTACACAAACTATTCTATGATTCCATGATTGCAGCTTTGCCACAGATGGAGATGGAGAATGACCAGTGGATTTTTAAAGATCTTGTAAAGAGAGTGGCTTGCAGTAGGCTGGAAAAATATTTTATCTTATTATGCATTATTACCTGTGGACTGGGGTGGAGGGTGCCAATGCTGTGTCTCACCTTCCCCACACCCTCTGGTCCTCCTCCTACAGCTACCCAAGAAATTAAACATTGGTTTCTGTTTGCTTCTGACTTAACAAAATCTGTGCAGTAGGTGATGGCTGGGTGCGGTATTTCTTGAACCCATCCTTCTCTCTCCTTCTCGAGGAACACAGACTTCCTTCTCACCTGGTTTAGGGAGGGCTCGGTAGTGGAGTTGTGGATATTGCCTTTCTCTGCTTCTCAGCAAAGGTTTTTGAGAACTGTCCTTCAGCATCAAAATTGCTGTCTTTGGAGAACCTAGGATGTGAAATGAAAACTAGACCTAGGAAAGCAGACTGACGTCTCAAGGATAGCTTTGTTTTACTTGATTATGCTTTTCAGTACTTGACAGCAGTAGATCATGCTAGTAACAAAACAAACAACCCTTTTCATGGGTCAGGGAGAAGGCAGCAAGTGGGTATTGCTTGACCTTGGGCCCAGCACATCCTGTTCCTTGACAGGCTGGGGCTAAAGCAGATTTTCTGATGTCTCAAGCGACCTCAACTGCCGAAATGCTCCATGACTGTTGATTTAGGGTGAAGTAGAGCCCCTTAAGTGTCCTTCTCCTGCTGTTAAGTGTTCTGGTCCAGCTATTATGCTGCTGCTTCCAGAAAGGGAGAGTTATTCTTGGGTTCATGTACCTGCACTGTCCTGGAGGAGACTCCCATCACAGCTCACCTCAGCACCATTTTAAAACCAGGAATAGTAGTCATGATGGCCCATGAGAATGGACAGGGAGATGAGAAGCCATAGAAATACATGGGCTAAAGCATCTGTGCAGAACTGTTCTTCCTTATCAATCAAAACTGTTTGAGGATCTTAATTGCCATTGAAAAACACTCAAATAGCTTCCTTTTCACCCTGCATTTAGAAGAGGCAAATCATAGCTTTGCTACCTGCTGCAGGTCCTTTTCTTAGTCTTGGATCAAAGTTACAGGTCAAGATTCGTGTTAGTGCTCTGGCAGGCATTATGTAGGAAAGCAAAGAGTTTCAGCTGCACCTGAACATAAAATGTTTCCGAACCATTTCTCCAGGAAAACTTGTCCTTGGCTCTGTGAGCTCCTGCCATTGTGACTCCAGCAAAGGAAAGTGTATCTGACTCTTGGGGGCAGGAGTGCTCTGCTGGTATGGCATTCACTCACAGGGCTGATTCTCTCCCCCCAGACTGCGCAGCTCCCATGAAATGTGTTTGCAAGCCTCGGCTTGCTACGGCATGCTGTCCCTGTCCATTATCCATGTCATATGCTTTTTTCACTCTCCCTGCCTGAGACACTTTATGCAAGCAAGGAAGCAAAGACATGAGTGGAACCCCATGCTCAGTACTGTTCCAAGCAGTGATGCTCAGGTCCATTTAGACTTTTGTTATCACCATTTTGCTGTAAAGAAATGGAAGTACATGATAACACGATGTGCTGCCAGTCCTGCAGGAGATGGAGGCATTAGGCTATGTTGTGACCATTAATCCCTTAAGTAACAGGACCGTGTTTGTTGGTTTATTTTTTTAACCTTGGATGTCTTTTTTCCATGTTATCTGCATATGGCGGGTAACAAGCAGCTGAGCTCCTCAGCCAAGGTGAGAATGACTCAGATGGTGAAGGTAAACAGCAAAAATGAGGCAGGATTGGCTTGTTCTGGTAGTACCACTGAAGTCTCTCAGACTTTGAATGTACAGCCAGCCAGAACTGAACCAACAGTCCGTGGGTATGGCTTCTTGTTATGTTTAATACAGTTTCAGTGTGAAGCACCCCAAAACCCATGTTCTCTTCCCACTCCTAACTACATGCTGAGTTGACTCCACTGTGTCCAACAGCTATGCAATTGGCTCACTGATTGCAGGAAGTGGACCCAGTGGACATGATCTGATTGCTGTTAAATCATTGATGTGACCTGCTGCACTGAAAACCACACAGTCATCAGCCTGAAGTTTGAAATCAACATCCTAGTGCACTGAATGTTGCGGCCTTCTTTGAGCTGTGACTCTCCAGCCCTCAACAGACCATCTTGATAGTTTAAAAATTAAGCTTGTTCCTTGTGCATTGATTAGCTGTGCAGTATTTTACTGTTGCAAATTGCTTTTCAGTGTAAAAAACTGTGTGGTTACAACTGAGCTCAGGGAGGGGATTGTTTGTTATAATGTGTTGTCTTGCCTTCACTGAAGATTTGACCACAACTGCCATGAGTCTTCTGCAGCTATTGAGATGTTTCTGAAATGCATTGCTGTTGAACGGTGCAGCCTCTTTCCTATACCAGGACAGAAGGAAGGGCTGAATTAGAAGAACCAGCTTCATATATCATAGAATGTTTTGGGTTGGAAGGGACTGTAAAGATCCCCCTGCTAGGGGACACTTTCCACTAGATCACACTGCTCCAAGCCCCGTCCAACCTGGCCTTGAACACCTCCAGTGATGGGGCAGCCACAGCTGCTCTGGGCAACCTGTGCCAGTGCCTCGCCACCCTCAGAGTGAAGAATTTCTTCCTAACATCTGATCAAAATCTCCCCTCTTTCAGTTTAAAACCATTTCCCCTTGTGCTATTGCTACAGGCCCTACTAAAAAGTCTGTCCCCATCTTTCTTACAGGTCCCCTTTAGGTACTGGAAGGCCACTCTAAGGTCTCCCCGGAGCCTTCTCTTCTCCATGCTGAACCACCCCACCTCTCTCAGCCTGTCTTCCTAGAAGAGGTGCTCCAGCCCTCTGATCATCTTCCTGGCCTCCTCTGGATTAATTCCATTTTACAATTACAGAAGTAGGAGAACTGCGCTCCTGCACCAAGCTTGAGTTTTCTGGGCCCACTTTTTGCTGAGAGGATCACCTGGAGAGAGCCCTGTCTCCAGCAGAAGCCACAGAAAATGAGTAATCTTTCTCACTCCAGCACTCCAGCGGTCACCAGGGTTAGTGATTTCAATAGAGGACTGTTGTGTTTAATAGGCATTAAAGTCTGTCTTATGGAATTGACTAGATTGCATTTGGACCAGCCTATATTCAACTGAGGCTGTTCTTCAGAGGATGCCGCATAAGGGCTTAGGTACTGCATCATTCCAGACTACCTGCTGAAGTAAGTAATATTTTATCTTGAAGGAGCACGTATCATTACACCTTCTGTTATGCTGGTGAAATAACTTCCCATGGGTGGCAGATCAGCAAGGTGTGATCCTGTGACCTCCAGACGTCAATATAGGTGTCACCTGAGCTAGAGAAAAAGTGCCCCAAGAACTGCTCTGCTAGTCCATTTCCTTTTGAAGGATCTAATCCCAGGGTACTTCCCTCCCCCCCCCCCAAGTTTTTCTTCTTATGCAGACTTGATGGCATCAGTAATTTTAATGAGAAGGAGTAATGTGAAAATACAACCCAGCCCTCCTTCAGTCACACTGGGGAAGGACAATGCCCTGAAACATGTGGTCTTTCATGCACAGAAAAGGTCTGTGAAATGAAAGTTCTGTGCTTCGTATGTGTCAGCCCAGTAGCTGCCTGGGACTGGACAAATTGCCTCTTCACTGAGTGCTGCATCCTAGAAGATGATGAATTAGTATCAACAGCAGCATTTAAGATGCTGCTGCTTCCAAGTGAAACAGCAGTGGTAGCTTCATAGAGCTGGGATGTTAATCCAGCAGTGTAGCCAGCATGTTTGCTAGCAGAGGAAACAGTGCCACCTTCACTTACCAGGCTGGGAATGTTGGCATGCTCTTTCTCATGCCTCATGGAAAATCTTTTCATGCTTGCCACCTCTGGGGATAAAATGAAAACAAGGCAATTCATTAGCAAACATGGTAATCAAAGCCTGTATCCTGCTAAATACAGCAGCACTGATCTCTGCAGGTACTTTAAGTGACAGAGCAGACCGAGATGATAAAATACTAGGTCATTATTCTATTTTTAAGCAACTTTCTTTTCAAAGTTATACTTTTCTTAGTATTCTATTAATGTGGTCATGAAAGAGATCTTAATTTCATCACAGTTTCCTGACTTCTGCTTATAATGCTGTCCCCTTACCTTGAAATTTGATTTTTCCACAACCAAGGACATTATAAAGACTCTGTATGGTAATGCACAGGTATTTATACTTAACCATGGTTTTTTCATGGCCCACTGAGGTGCAGCCAATTTTGAGCCAGAAAGTTTAATAGTACAGACAGTAATTTTGGGCAAGATACAAAGAGCAGAGTGGCCACTTCTGAAATATCCTACTCAACTACTGAAATGGTAACAGGGCCAACTTCTGACATTATTACTTTTCCCTGAAGATACCCATAAAATAAGTTAAAATAAAACCAGTTGGTTTCCAATTAAAAAAGACAACTAGACTGGAGAAATGAATGAATTAATTCACTGTCTTTTTCCCTAGAATTGCAAAATGCATGAGAAGAAAACAAACTAAAAAATGCTTTGAATGTCACAGTTACTTCAAGTATCTGTTTTTTCCATTACCATACTTTGTCGCTACTATTTTTAGCTGTCCTAGACATCTCCAGTCCAGAGAACTGGCTCACATCACATTTGTAAATTGTGAAAATTGGTTGGCAGTGCTGCAAAATTAAGAGTACGGCTAAGAATCTAAAATGCCATTTTATATAACTACTTAAGTGATTTAGAAACTTCTTTCCCACTGAGAGCTGCAGTACACTTTATGCTTGTTTTGCCAAATGGGAGATGTTTACTGCATTCAAAAGCCCAGTGGCTTTTAAGAATTTAATCCCCTTAGGCTGTTCAGAAATTTATGAAACGTCATGAAACAGCATACAACTTTAAACACTTAATCTATAGAAGAAATGCAGAGCTGGCATTTCACTAAACTCTTTTTCTTCCATGTTGCAGCTGGTTTGCAGTTCAGCAAAATAAAATTAGCAAAGATGGAGTGTTACTACTGAAGTGACACTGTTTGAAGTGTATAAGTGCAGGCAGAAGTCAAAAGATGCGGGTGGCTGTTAATCGTACCCCTTTTGACAGCAAGGCAGAAATAATCTTCCTGAATGCTGGATGTCTCAGGGTTAGGAATCCTGTTTGGGCTTCATTTTCAATGGAAAGATGAATGTAGTTTCAGACGGCAATTTATCTGAGACAAGTGTTTTGGGACAAATTCACTCAAAAAATCCCAGGTTGTTTGCTGACCAGGTCTGAGACGTCTGCAAAAGGCTTAAAGGCTGCTGTGCACCCTCTGCTCTGAAAAATACAGGTTAAAAAAAAATGTACCCTGTGACAGAAAGTAAAAAAATATCTATAACAGTACCAGGGGAAAAAAAGCATTTCTGTATGCATGCTAAGTAAAAGATTGTAAGTGTTGTGCAGAACCTTGAGCTTAATTACATGCAGCTGCAGCAAAATAAATCACTCTGAGGAATACCCCCATTTAACAGCTTTTATTTAAAATAAATTCACAGTATTTCAAATCCTAGCCAAAATGTTCTCAGTATTTTATTTTTTGATTTTCCTTATACTGTGATTCAGCAATTAACATCAGAGTTGTTCACTGCTCCATTATCAGCAATACAAATGTACTTTGAATGAAAAAGAAACTAGTATTTCTTTAGCTAACACTAGTATTATGCTCTTATTCCCTTTGTTGGTTGGGAAGAGCAAACAACACCTGATCTGGCATAAGGCCAGATGATAACTGTGGAATCTATCAACACTTTTTGAACCAACTACAATCAAAAGATGAAATTTATATTGGGTCGGTGCCTTGCAACATATAGTTATAGTAGGGTTTCATTCCGTTTAGAAGTTTTGAAGCTAGATTTACTTATCATTAAACCATGGCTGTAGAAGCTGTGTTTCTTTGTGAAAGCATATTACAGCTGCTCAGAACAAATTATCACACCTTAAGATACAAGTGACCCTGCAAGATTACTCTAGGTAATACTTTATGTGTTGGCCTTAAAACCCCCAAATTCTGAAATACGCATCAGTAAAGTATTACCCTGATGGGCAAGAAGGCATAAAGGAACAGCAGTTATGTATAAGTGCTTCCACAAAGCAACTTCTGGCTTTGTGGTTTTGCAGTTTTCTGCATAGATTGTGATAGCAGAACTGTGGCATTTTACTATTTAAGATCAACCACCTAAGGCTGAATGTGGCTGTGCTAACAGCCTTTGGTTTTGTTCATAATGTCCAACCTGTTCTCAACTACTTCCTGTCTGGCCTTGTGAATATTCCAAGTGGATGTGAGGGGGCTGGATATTAGCACAGAGAACTTACAAAAAGGAAAGTTTCACCCATAGGAAGATGTTGACTGCAACTTCTACACATCTTCTGGCTATTTTACTAGGCAAGGGGCTGCTCTCTGTACTGAATAACTTCAAATCTGGAGCAGAGACACATTTGGGAACTATATTTAGGCCCCTCTCTACATCTTTTGACACTTCAGTGCTTTAGAAACCTGTCCCTAGAGACCTCATGTCCTGGGAATTTAGCATTCATTGTTGATATGATAAACTGTTACTCCTTGAAGCTCACATTTTGATTGTTTCATGTGAAAATATGCTGTCTAGCATCTTGCTTTCCCCCATCCTGGTTCCCAAATCTTCTCCCTCTCCCTTCACCATCACCACCACCAAAAAATATAATATTTGTCATGAGAAGACCTCATTCTCCATCTGACCTCACCCCGCATTCTGTGTTCAGGTCTTGCTGCTTCTGACCTCTCTCCATAGCCAACATCCATCTTTTTCTTTCCAATCCCATGGCTAAATTCTCTTTTAGTCCCTTACTCTCTTCTGTTTAGATGGCTGTACCATCACAACCTTATAGGTTTACTCATTGAAAATACCACTAGAAAAGCCATCTCCCTTGTCCTCCAGTGTACTTAAGTCAAGGTCCCCTTCCGCTACCTTCGCTGTCTTCCTAGGTCCTCTTACATCAAAAATACATTTCTCACCCCCACTGCATTCATCTTTTGTAATGGTGCATATTACCCATCGGTCCTGTCAGCTTTATTTTCCCATTTATAAGTGTCTCACCAATCACTCTGATGCCTTCTTTACGTGGTCTCTTGTGTGCTGTAAGGCATTTGCCAAGCTCATCTGCTAGTCTGTCTGTTTAATGTGAGTTTTCTTCATTTGTTCTTAAAAATAAATACATGAAATTTTGCTGGTCTTATCTTCCAAAGGTCTGTTTTTTATACCACCCCACTGGCTATCCAGAAACCATCTAGCAGGCAACATTACCAGTTTGTTATCAAAACCTTCCAGCAGAGCAAAATGCTCTCGATGAGCTTGATTTACACAGACACATCCTTTCCCCTTAAATACCGAATTAAAAATGCAATTCAAGTTCTCAGAAGGCTTGCTCTTTGTGGCTTCCTGCTTTCTAGAGTGCTGCTCCTCAGTACAGAATAAAAAAGGGAGTTTCTGGACCCCTCTAGCATGTTTCAGATGGAAGGCCAAGATGTATTTTTCTTGTGTCCTTTCCAGGAGAGCAGTATGATGGTGTCACAGAAGTGGTGGCAAGCAGAACCAGCTGGGAGGCAGCCAGAGGAGCTGATCATGCTAACAAGCAGGACTGAAGAGCTTCATTTCATAATTCAATGAACAAATTAGCAGAGTGGAAGAGGAAGAACAGCGATGCATCTGTTTGAAAGCCCCAGTGGTAGCTGGTTTGCCATCAGGTGGGCAGCTAGGACTGTCAGAGGTGCATCATGGTGGCAGGTATCTATTTATCTGGTTTGGTATCCCAGGAAACATCAGATGGATAAGCCTTAAAGTGTCCCATCTGCTATCATGTCCCTGGTAGTGGCCATAAGGAAGAAGACGAGCCCTGTGTAAAGTCATTGTGGGTAATCTGTTCCAAAAACAGCCTTCATTTTTGTCTCTAGAAAATTAGAGGCTTAGTATAAACCTTTAGAGTAGGTCCACCATTCTGGATGACATGTTTCTCTTTAATTCTGTCCACAGGCAATATGGTAAAGTGACCAGCTGGTTTTGTCTGTGAGGACTTCTGCTGTCTGGCAGTGTGTTATGTTACGTGGCTTTGCCTTTTGGAACTTCTGGGTTTATTACTTTCTTCTTTCAGTTTGGCATGCCATGAGACCTCTGTACTGTTCCTGAGAAATATACGCTTTCTCACAGTCCTCTCCAACATCTTCAGAGAGTTTTTCCATATCTCTGACCACTCAAAATTGCTGTTCTGTACATTGCCTTGAGTTCACATAACATGCAAAATGGGATGACTAGCACTGTCTCCTAGTTGACAGGGAACAAGTATGTTTTTCAATCACACAATTAATGCAGAGGAATGACACTTAATATTTCTGATTCTGCTTTTCTGTACAATCTAGCCAAGGAAAAACCGGAACAATCTGCATTGTTTCAGTCAAAACTTTGAATTACTCTTCAAGTATGATTGATTTGTCCAAATCACTTGATACCATGCTTGTTTTCATGTAATTATGTACAGTCTTCTGTAGGCAAAAGCTCAAGTGGTCTCTGCTTAAGCCAGTCTTGCAATAAAAGTTGTTTGTTTTACTCTTCTGAGCAGCATAAACACAAGCAACAAGCAGGGCTCCTTGGTCTCTGAAATGAGGGTGGGTAGAGGGTGTCTTTATTTCCCTACTGTCATCATGGGACATGCTGCTGGCTGAAGCTGAGAGGTGGTGTTACCCCATAAATAGTATATTATGGGAAGGAGATAAAACAGAAAAGTGCTTGCAATCTACCTAGGTGTTTATATAGTCTTCATATCTGAGAGAAAATGGATCCAGGATCTTCCATGGACTGAGACCACATGAATAATGTGTATGCTCTCCTGTTTACAGGGAAACGTCAAGTATATTGGCTCACAGTGTGTCTTGATTCTCATGCTAATATCCCCCTCCTGCAAAGTGTTCTGATACTGGTATTTTTCTGGAGGCTACTGTACCTCCAGCAGCAAAATTCCTCTTTATTAGACTTTACCATTGGCATTAATTAATTGAATGCTTGAATATTATCTCTTAAAACATAAGCTACTCTATTTTGTGAAAGATGTGGGCAACCTTTCTTCTGCAGGGTGGGAGGTTGTAGATAGTTAACATTAGTTTCTGCCGTTCTCCCTGTGAATGACCAAGAAATTGAGGACTCTCTTCCCTATCAATTACATCCAATGGTTTAAGAAAATAGCCTTCAAAATGGCAGTTGCAAGACAGCCCAAGCTTTGTAGATCTAAATCTCAATATCAGCTAAATACCAGGAAGCTGGCAGGACAGAGCAGAGGGCTTCTTTCCATATTTCCGAGCAAGTCTCTCTGAAATGCTGGCTGCAAATAGTTAAATACTCCTTCCTCTTTGTGTCCTTACAAAATGTCCTGCTAGCCACAAAAAGCGAGAGAGGTAGTTGGCATTTTTTGCAAAACTACATGTTGTCTTTCTGCTCATGTGAAAGCTCTGCTAGCTAAAACATGAAAATAAACTGAAGTCTTTGCAGATATTTTCTAGTCCTGACTGGGACCTCTAACGGAAACCAGTTATGTCATATCCAGAAAGTGCAAATTTTCCCTGCAGACTCCAAGGGAAATGAAGGCAGCTGAGTCAAGTGGGATTATCTATATCGTTGATGTGTAAATCTGGGTGAGGTGTGTAATCTGCTAGCAGACTTTCAAAGCATTGACTTGAACTATTAACAGGCACAGCACTGTATTTGGCAAGTACTGGCATCTACTCAGACTTCTTCAGCAACCAATTCCCCACACAAGACCCTACAGGTAAGGGAGGAATTCTGTGTGTAAGTCTGGTGTAGAGCAACTCTCACGGCTGAAGGGATATGGTTTTAACCCTCAGTTCAGGTGAAGCAGGAAAGGAACTTGAAAAGTTATAGATATCAACAAAAAAAGACAAGGCACTCTAAAATGTAATATTTTAGTTTAATTTTTGTGTCTAGTAAAACCCCATGATGTATGTGGATGAGCACTCATCGTTTGGAAACAACGCCATGTCCTTGCATCTTATTAAAAGCTAAAAAAATTTAAGAATATGGATAGTTTGCAAGACTGAGTTCTTCACCATGACAAATAAATTGTTCCTACCATATAAACTCTTCCAATATATTTTTTATAGAGTGATTACTTCATGACTCAGATTTTAATCTACCTTGTCTACTTACACTATAATACATCTGTGTGGATTTAACGTCAGAAGAAATGCCTGCTCTTTTAAAAATTGTATTAACTTGCAATGAATGTTAGCGTATTCATTTCCATCCATGCATTGTAAATAGCCTTTGGCTTCAGACAAGACAGCTCATTCCAAAAAATACAGTTTCATGAAAATTAAGTCCAGGCTGGAGCTTTTCTCAAACTACTCTTCTGTTCTGCTACTGTTTTCAGAAATCCATGGCATTCCTTGTCAAAACGTAGTGGTCTGTACCAACCAGTTAATTGATTTACCTCTGAATTTAATTAACATATGTGACTTCTTTGCTACTTCAAGCCAAGGTCCTAACTCCAAATACTTCGTTACTGGGAGTGGGGAGGGTCTTAATTTCATCCTCTGGCTAGCTGACTTGACTGGTGGCACTCCTCAGCTGTCATGCAGGTGTTAAAAGCTCCACAGATGTGTTTGAGATGCTGTGCAAGCCCTTTCCTCACTGTGTTCAGCATCTCCCTACTGCTCTCAAGCTCTGCTGCTCTTGGATTCTTTGCCTCATCCCAAAATCATGGCAGCAGCCACAGGCAGCTTTTTCTCCTGCAGAAAGGACACACTCCTCAGTTGCATGTTTTCCTGTGCTTTACGCAGAGAATGAGGGCTTTTTTGTACCTTGGCAATACTAAAAGGATTAATAAGAAAAAGGGGAAGCTGTAAACAAGATACACAGGGACCCAAACGCAGTGGGCAAACATAATGAGGCCAAAGACAAGAAACAAACCTAATCACTCATGCTAATTGATGCGCTGTCAAGATACTGCAGGTGGCCTGGGACTTTATGACTGATGTCGATGCAAATGCTTAGGTCCTGGGTATTGGGAAGGGGGTGTTGAAACTGCACACTGGTGAAGGAGTGTACTGGGGAAGAGAATCAGGGAGGAAAAAAGGAGGAATAGCCAGAAAAGGGTATACGAGGGGCCAGTTGGGTGTAAAACATAGGTGGTCATTAAGCTTGTCTGGCCAAACCCTCTGCCTGATCACCACAGTCTGTCTTCTTAACAAACCTTTTCTTATCTAGCTCTCTGCATAATCTCACACCTCAGGGATTAAACATGTCTAACCAGGAAAAATTCACCCTTTCAGAAGAAATTCCTTGCTTTAACCACTCAGGCTTTATGCTTTCTTTTGCTGTTGATTCTGGTGGCAACTTTTTATCTCATATTTGCTTCTCTAGACCTATACAGATCCCCTGATGCTGCCTGGCTGCTCACGTTGATAGAATCATAGAATCATTTAGGTTGGGTAAGATCTTTAAGATTCTCAAGTCCAGCTGTTAACCCAGATCTTCCAAGCCCACCACTAAACCATGCCTCTAAGCACCACATCTATGTGTTTTTTGAACACTTCCAGGGATGGTGACTCCACCCCCTCCTTGGGCAGCCTATTCCAATGCTTGGCCACCCTTTCCATGAAGAAATTTTTCCTAATATCCAACCTAAAACTCCCCTAGCACATCCTGGAAACTCACTTACCAATACTTCATATCCTTGTGGCCATACTTACATGTTATTGAAGTTGTTACATGTGAAACACCAGTCTGATGAGGCCATGGTTACACCTATGATGACCTGCAGGAGCAGCAGCAGCTGCTTAATCCTCTTCTGAACTGTGACATGGAGGAAGGATAAGAATATACTGTATGGGAACTTCTAATAACTGTCTGGGGTAACAAGTCAGCTCAGAGCCTACTCTATCCTCCTTACTTGCATATCAGTACATCTACAAAATCATGGTGTAGAGAGAACCACTTATAAATATCGGGCTTGGAGCCCTTCCCTGGTTCCTTCTCAGCATCTCTGCAACCCCCAGGAGGCCTTTGGGAAAGGTATTGCTGTGGGTAGGTGATGCACTCAGTCAGGATGTTTGTTACAAATATTTATTTTCTCACAATGAAGAGAGGAAAGCAACCATCCTCCCAGCAAGTAGAAGCTGTGGCTGCTTCTCCAGGAGTGGTGGCTGCCTTCCTCCAGCTCCCAGTGGCAACAGGGTGTTGTTGTCATGCTCCCCATGCTGGGCTTTTCCCCCAAACTCAATGTGAAGCCAAGCCAAAGCTTCCTTAGTCTCAGCCACCTGGAGACAGGAGATCTGTCAAATAACCTGCTCACAAACATGCTTTTTTCCTTTAGCTTTCAGTCCACTATAACAAGCTGTTTCCTTCAACCACTTGTAGAGGTCAGAGAGAATCTCCCTACATTATTTATAAGGGGGGGAAATGCAGTTTCTTGCAAGCCTTTCCAGTGATGCAGCACCATTTGCTCTGCACAAGGCTTTTAAAGTCAAGATTTCCAATTTGCCATATTTTACAGCTTTCAATAGCAGACAGAGGCAAACTCAATTTTACAAATATCAGCTTTAAAGATGAATATACAGAAATTATTTTCCCCACAATGTCACAACCTGCCTATAATTTGTTACACTGTCTAGCAGCAGACATATGACACTATGCATATATTTTTTTACCCTGGGGAAAAGAAAAAGGAAACAAGCCCCATGTGATAGAATTTATATGCTCCTAGAAAGTCATTGTATGTAGAGGAATGAAGCTGGGTTAATTAACATTGATAACATACAGCTGTGTGCTGGCTTCAGGGGCAGTGGGTTGGCCGATGTAGACAAAGGTGCAGCTGTGGCTGGTTCTGTTGAGGTTGGGCAGCCAATGAAGAGAGAGGAGGAAGAAGCAGAGAGAGGAGAAGACACATGCCCTGGATAAGGAGAAGGCAGCAGAGGAACTGGTATGAAGAGTATGTTGGTATGAGATGGTAAAAGACCTTGTTACAGCTGGATGGTTTGGAGAGTGCTGTGACAATTGCAGAGAGAACTGTACAAATCTTCCATCCTCCTTTTCATTATCAGAGAAGAAAAAAAAAAAGTGAGAAGCATTATTTTTTTCTTTAAGACAAATCCTCTGGGGATATTATTTGCAGGCAAAAAGGGATGTGTCCAAGCTACCAGCTAGAAATTTTACAGCCTTGTGTTTTGTCAGTGATTGCAACTAGGATTATTTGTTCTGGTACAAGTAACCCTTGCCTCCTAGGATCTGAGTTAATACCATAAAATAAAGGCTTGTGACAAAAATCTAATGTTTCTTTTTGAGAAAAGGCTGTAACGCTTATTTTAATGGCCTCACAAACAAAGAACTGAAATTCCCAAAAGTCAGGAAACCCAGAAATTAAGACCCAAAGCAACCCTGAGGCAGAACCCCCATTTTGTGGTTTCATCAGTGCTTCCCCATTTACTGGCATCACCCAAAATGGAAAAGGAGCTGATTTTTCAAAAAAAAAAAACAACAGCGGAGATCCCCTGCAAGCCCATGAGCTGTGCACACCCCACCCTGCCTTTCAGCCAGCTTGTGCTGGCTTCCTCAGCAGTAAAGTCACACTTCCAGAAACTCCAACATGGAGCAATTTCTCTTGGGAAGCTCAGGAGCAGCTTTTGGAAAGGCAGGATCCTCCCCAGCTTGATGATGTAAATGCAACAGCAGCTTATACCCATGATGGGGGAGTTCTGTGAGCAAAAGCACCCTGTTTCTACCAGTTCTGCCAACTTACATGCAATATATGAAGTTTTCAATGTGCATCACAATGTAAAACTACAGAAAGTGTAAGTGCATTGTATTTTAACTTTTATCAGAAAATGGCCTTGCCTGCAATGCAAAGCACTGGATCTCCTTCATTTTCTTCTTCTTCATCTTTGTCTTCTTCCTCTTCTTTGTCTTATATTTATCTTCTTTGTCGTCTTCTTCCTCTTTGTATTGCTATTATTATTATAATTATTCAACATGTTTAACTTTTAGAACTAATCTGTAACACCCAGAGGATAAGGTCTTTTGCATTTATTGTCTCCTGGGTGGGAAGCAGTGTCAGGTTAACCTCATTTAGTCCTTGCAGGTGCAGGTCACGCTTTTGCCTCTCAAAACCCTGTGCCTACATTGAGCATTTGCTGTGTGCTCCCAGCAGGGATAATTACTATCACATCACCAGAAAACCATCTGCTTCTTTCATTAGAGAGGCTCAATATTTTTGTAGCTCCCATAAGGCAAAATGTTAGCATTGTAATTTCTTCCTGGTTAAGGAAAACCCTCCATTTCTGGTGAGGTTTTTTTTTTTTCAGGGCTGTATTTTGATTTTTCCAGGTGCCTTTAAGCACAGTAGGCAATGCCACTTTGGGATAGAGTCTGGGGCAGTGACTGTTTCTTGCCTGAACTGATTAATGGTAGGTAAGATAATATTAAAGCAGGGATGGTAACCTGATGGGAAGTCATTTCAGTTTGCAAACCTGAGCTTTACAAATGGTTTGTAGCAACCCTTTTTTACTTAGCATATGCAATGAGCAGAATGAACCATACTCCGAAATATTCCTGTGAGATAAGAACATTTTATGATGAACTCACATCCTAATTGGGTTATATGCACTCAATGCAGCAACACGTATGTCAGAGCTGATAAGAAATTAAATAATTCCTGGCTAAATCAAACAAAACCAGAAGCAGATTAATTGTTTGGTCTTGTACTATTTTGCTGTATAAGCATCAGTTTTGGTTGCTCTTAGCTGGAAAGCGAGACCAAAGGAACATTTTTGCCCGGGAAGAAGATTGCTTTGCATCCCTGGTGCTGGCATCTTGAAATAAGCATTTTGTCTCTCTTCAAAAACACTGGACTGATCTCTAGTCCTGGCCTAGAATCCAGCTTTTCTTACCCCAAAATCTTCAGTTAAAGAGTCATAGTCAATAACACAACCCTTCCACACACTACATCTAAGGAGAAACAAGCAAAACCCCAGCAGAACTCCTCAACCACTTCTGCTCAACCTTTCCAAAAGCAATACAAGGTGAGATGGTGGCAGATAGCTCAGCCCAAAAATTGTTGCTCAGATGGTTGAAGCAATTGAAAACAGACAACTCTTAAATTGTTAGCTCGGATACAGGAAGGTGAAGAAGCCCTTTGACAATACAGAAGATGTGTATCTCTGTGTACTACTGTGAGGGATGCTTTAGGGTCGCATCCTTGTCTTGGTGCATGGGACGAAGACAAGTTGGGAAGCATCCTTTGATGCCTTGTATTGGAGGAGTGCACAAAGGGCTCCCCAGGACAGGGATCAGTCAGGGTTCAGCGGGGGTCAGCTAGAAATCAGAAGCCACAGTCATTTAATAGCTCTGACTTTTTGTAGAAAGGCTTTCTATTGAAAATGTGCCATTCTCAGGCATTGCAATTCTCCAGTTCAGCTAATATAAACTCTCACACATAGTTTGGCCTATCTTCTGGAAGATTGGTAGCTACAGAGCTTGTTTTCACCAGGATCACAAAATCCTCATCTAGAAAGTTATGACAGGATTGGGTTTTATATGACTTTCAAAAGAATGCATGGAGTAAAGCCTTCACAGACTTTTTTAAAAACAGTATTATTACCCTCAGCTATTCTTGCGTAAGCTGATTGTGAACTCTAACCTGCTGATTGTTTTTTGTAATGCTCGTCATGTGAAATCCCAACCTGTCCAGAGTACATAGGTTAAAGATGTGCTTAATCAACAGCAATTTAAACACTGAGCCCTGGGAATCTGAGTTGTCACTTAACTGGTATATGACTGGCACAGCATTTTCATCTGCGTGGCCTTCAACATTTTTAGTGGGATCTTCATGTGGGTATGTATAGAGGAGTTATAGAGGACTGTATGAAAAAATTATTTGTAAAAAGGTTATAATGATTGTTAAAAACATAAGAAAGAAAAAAAAAGGGGGGGGGGGAAGTGTAGTGGACTGAAGCTGGGTTAATTAGCATTGATAAAATACAACTGTGAGTTGGCTTCAGGGGCGGCGGGTTGGCCGATGTAGATAATCTGCAGGTGTGGCTGGTTCTGTTAAGTGGTTGAGAGCTAATGAAGAGAGAGCAGCTGAGGAAAAAACAAGAGAGGAGAGAGCGGGTCCTGAATGAGGTGAGGATAAGGCAGTAGAGGTACTGTATGAAGAGTATGCTGGTATGAGATGGTAAAAGACCTTGTTGCAGCTTGATAGTCTGGAGAGTGTTGTGACAGGTACGCGTTGTTTTCAAGATCAGCAGTCTCATACACAGCTCTTCCTCAAATACACTTGGCAGGGTTAAGAGGTTCATCAACTGGCTGGGCCACTATCATTGACTCTTTTGCTTCAGGAGAGGTTAACTGAGGTTAATGTTCTCTCCTTGATGAGCAAAGGGAGAATTTACCTACTTTGCATAAAGAATTGCTAATTGGCCATGAAATGCTATATTCATTTGACCCCTTTCATATGTGAAAAGCTGTTTTCTGAAACTCACTGCCAAGACAAAGTGACTTGCAGTCAATAGAAGAAGGAATGGAGACAGACAAAGCCAAGAGGTCACAAGCAAAGAGCCATAGGGCAGTTTTGAGAAGATTTGTTGTAAGCTGGACCTGTAGAAGCAGTGCAGTCCCAGGTGCACCACAGGTTGGAGCCCTCTGTATATCTTACAGGGCCTTGAATCGTAACTTGATTTCCACTTTTGAGGTTTGCCTGGGGACTAGCAAGCTCCGGCACTGGGATATCTGCATCCCCAGGGTCCTGTGTAGCCCCCGGGCATTGCACCCAGCCAGATTCCCCCCAGGAACTGGAGGGGAGGAATTGTACACCTGGGTACCACATCCCCCTGGGCAGTGTATCCCCATGCCAAGTGCTGCATCATCTTCTGCCCAGAATTCCATCCCTCCCCCAGATCCTGCATCCCGCTGCTACCACGTCCCCCCTGGTCACCACATCCTCCTGGGTATCACGCCTTTCAGCTGAGTACTGCAGCAGCCCCCAGGTATTGCATCGCCCCAGGTACTGCTTTCTCTAGAGGTGCTGTCTCCCCTGCCCCGGGCATCATATCCCCCTGGGTAATGCACCCCCTTTTCAGGTATTTTAGCCTTCCAGTATTGGTTCGTCCCCGTGGGTATCTCACATTCCCCCCCCCCCCCCCCCCCCCCGTATTGCATCCCTTCCTGAGTGTTGCATTCCCCCCCCCCCCCCCCGGGTATCTCATAACCCCCGGTACTGCATCCCCTCCTGGGTATTGCATCCCCTCTCAGGTACCACATCCCCACCCACCCCGGGCATTGCCTCCCCACCCCGCCCCGGGCACTGCATCCCCTCCCTACCCCGGGCCCCCATCCCGGCAGGGCGGTGCGTCTGGGTCGGTAGCCCCGGTGCGAAAGCGAAAGCGAAAGGGAAGCGACTGGAACCACGCTGGACATGTCCGGCGGCGGCGGCTGGCGGCGGGGCAGCGCCGCGGAGCCCCCGCGGGAGCCCTGAGTCCCCCAGCCCGGCCCGGCCCCGGGGCCGCCGCCGCCGTCCCATGGCGCGGCCGCCGCCGCTGCTGCTGCTCTGCGGGACCGTCGCCCTCTTGCTGCCCTGGGCCGCCGCCGACACCGGTAAACGGGGTCCCCCGGGCTGCCTGGCTCGCCGCCGGGGCGCCGTCGCCGTCCCCGGGGTGCCCGCACTGCGCCCCGGTCTACCCGAGCACCCACTCGGGGAGTCCACGCCGCTCCCCGGAGTGCCCCCGCGTGACCACACCCCTCTCTAGGTGCCCTCCCCCGGTGGGTTGCCCGCACTCCCCCCGGGGCACCCACATTGCTTCCTGAGGTGCCCAGGCTGCACCCTGCATTCTCCTTGTCACCCCCGGGTGCCCCGCCCGCCCCACCCCCACCCCCCATCCCCCATCCCCGATGTCCAGGGAGGCTGGGGGTGATTTTTAGGGTCGGTGTGATGGACTCAAGGGAGCTGCGTCGCCGCAGGGTTTCACCCTGGGTGGGGTCTGTGGGTTTTCCATGGGGCTGTGGCTCGTTGGCAGCCAAGCATCGCTGCTGGACTGGGAATGTTTCGTTGTGTCTCGCCTCTCCAAAAGCATAGAATCATAGAATCGTTTAGGTTGAGAAAGGCCTTTGAGATCATAAATCCAACCATTAACCCAGCACTGCCAAGCCCACCACTCAGCCATGTCCCTGAGCACCACATCTACACATCTTTTAAATGCCTCCAGGGATGGTGACTCCTTCACCTCCCTGGGCAGCCTGTGCCAGTGCTTGACACCTTTTTCGATGTAGACATTTTCCCTCATACTCCATCTAAACCTCCCCTGGCACAGCTTGAGGCTGTTTCCTCACATCCTGTTGTTACTTGGGAGAAGGGACCGACCCCCACCTCACTGCAACCTCCTGTCAGGCAGTTGTAGGGAGTGAGAAGGTCCCCCCTGAGCCCCCTCTCTCCAGGCTGACCCCCCCAGCTCCCCCCGCCACCCAGCACCTATGTTGTTTGCATCCCAGCATGCTGGGATGAGCTCATCCTCGCTGGCTTCATTTGAGATTGCTGGTGGGGAAAGCCAAAACAAGCAAAGCAGAAACATGCGGTCAATTCGTGCAAATATAAAACCCCCCTGAATATTGTGCGTGTGTTTCAACCTGGAAATTTAATATCAGCAGGAGGCAGGGAATTCAGATGGAAATAAAGCAGCTGGGGGTATTTTCCCAGGAAGACTGGTACCTGGCACCATGGCTCATTTGGGAGGTTGGCTAATGAAACAATGAGCACTAGAGCTGAGACATGAATGGGAAAACTCAGCTGGCAAAGCTCAGAGGAACAGAGACAAGCAGGGAGAGGTTTTTGGGCACCCTGGGAGAGTCTCGTCAGTTTTTCCTTGAAAGAAACAGGAACAGAAGACAGATGTTGTTTTTTGCTGTGTGTAAGTCTCCAGCAGTGTGCAGATCCAGGGAATTTGATCAATCTACTTCAAAGCAAATAAGAGAAGAGACAGGCTTGTAGTTACTGCAGATCTCCTTGCTTGGAAGCCAGAGTTTTATCATGGTCATGGCTCTCCCCACCCATCTGTCTTTGACATAATTTTCAATTCGCTACTGAGGTATAAAAGGAAGCCTAAATCTTAGCCGCAAAACTCCAGGGCTGTGGCAGTGCTGGAAACCTGAATCCCCAACAATATTCTCCCCTTTTCCCCCGTGGCACATGCTTTATTTCATCAAACTAACTGAAATTTGTACAGTGATGGTACAATCTTGGAGAGCAGAGACACTGCGGTTCTGTCATCAAAGGACTTGGGCATTTTTTGGAAGAGGAGATTATTTTACAGTCAGATCAACCAGAAAAAAGGTGCTTCGGTGGGAATGGGATGACAAGATCGGGTTTAAAAGCTGAAAGGCATAAGCATGACTTGCAAGTCCTTGTTTTTCCTGGACATTTTTGTTAGACATGGTTGAGGGTTATCTTGACGCTAGAAGAGCTTTTAGTTCATTTTATGGCACGGCTTCAGGTGTGGTGACATGCAAGGGTGTTGTGAAACAGCCTGTGGAGCTTCCTTGAAATGCTCCCAGAAATTTCACCACCACCTTGAGAGAAGGCTGAGAACCGACGTGCTTATGTGTGGCTGCAGCATCGCCCATGTCCTCCGGGCATGGCAGCTGCAGCTCTTCAGGCCGTCCCGATGCCAGGGGACATGGCACGGACCCACTGAGCACTGAAATGGAGCAGACCCTCCCTGGGATGTTCTGGGGATACATAATAATTTGGGGAGGCTTTTTTTAAGATTAAGATTTTTATCTCTGTGTGGTTTTGGTGCCTGGGGGAGCATGTCATCTTCCTGTCCCCACTGCCACCGTGCTCCTGTCTGTATCCCCTTCGTGCTGCTATCTCCATTGTGCTCTCATCTCCATCATGCACCTGTCCCCACTGCCATCACACCCCTGTCCCCAGCGGGCTCCTATCCCCATCACCAGCACTTTCCCACCCCTGTTGTGCTCTTGTCCTCACTGCCATTGCTCTCCTGGCCCCACTGTCCTCCCATCACCACCCCACTCCTGATACCAGCCCAACCGTGCATTCCTCTGTACCAAATGTGCATCATCCCAGCTGGGCATTGCTCCATCCATGCTGGGCATCAGTTCATCCATGCTGTGCATCACATCCTGGCTGTGCATTGCTCCATCCCAGCTGTGCATCACATCCTGGTTGTGCATCGCTCCATCCATCCCGGCTGTGTATCACATCCTGGCGATGCATTGCTCCATCCCAGCTGTGCACCTCGTCCTGGCCATGCATTGATCCATCCGGGCTGTGCATCACATCCCAGCTATGCATTGCCCCATCCCAGCTGTAAGCCACTCCAGCCTGGCTGTATATTGATTTATTCCCACTGTGCATCTCTCCATGCTGGCACTGAAGCATCACCTCTCCACAGCGGCTCACATTGGGGGACAAAAGCTGGCAGTGGCCAGGGCTGTGAGCGAGCCGTTCCCATGCTGTGGCAGGGGTCTAGGTGTGGGCACAGTCTCGGGGCAGCTGAGAAACTTTCACCATTGCACCAGAAAAAGAAGTGAAATTGCAACACCCCCTTGCAAAATCGACCTCAACTCAAGGCCAAAGGGGAAGCACGAGCCCTTCTGGGGATAAGAAGATTCGTAAATCATAGCCCATCGCTACCCCATTGTTCAGCCATGTGATGCTCAGATTTCAGCTGCCTCTAGGGCCATGGGCTGCAGCCTCCAGTGGGGAAAAAGCCCTGGGAAGTGGCTGGAGGACTCCTGCAGCTGCTGGAATTTTTCAGGTCCAGCTGCAAAACGGGTGGAGATAAAAGGGGGTGGTGACCACAGCTAAACACAGCAGCTGGTGGCAGGATGCAGCTGGGGCTGCTGGCCCAGGATGGTCACGGCAGGGGTATGAAATTCTGTGAAAAGTCTTTGGCAGCTGGAGGAGCTGCTACGAGTAACTATAAATGTTCTGGAAACAGAGCTTTTCCCTTCTCCATCCCCTGTGCACAGGCACAGCCATCTTACCACTGTCTTCTGGAGGCTGGATGACGCTCTCCTAGCCCCAGGGCAGTACCAATTCCTCATATCCACCCCCAGGCAGGATTTGACCTCCTTGCGTACCATTCAGCACAGCAAGCTGAGCTTCATTCCCTATTGTGATCTCTCCATCTCTTTATTTTTTTACCCTCCCTCCAGTGTCAGTGCGATGCAGCCACCCCAAGGATGTGGCCAACGCGCACATCAATGTGGGCAACAACACCCTGCTCAACACCCGCCTGCGCTACACCTGTAACCTGGGCTACAAGCGCAAAGCCGGTACCTCCAGCCTCATCCAATGCATCCTCCGTGATGGCTCCACCAAGCCTGACTGGACCAACACCACGCTGCAATGCATCCGTAAGCCCTCGCTCAGCAGCCAGGACACAATGGGGACCGGGAAAGGGGGACACCTCCATCACTAGTATGACGGAGGAGGATCAAAGGTGGCATGGGCACTGCCACTGACGGTGTCTCCACATTGTGTTTTCCCAAAGGAGACCCGGCTTTACCTCCACAAACTCCCAGCCCTGAGCTCCCAACTGCACCGCACACCGAGAGGATGACCCAGAGGGGTGAGGAAGGGGCAAACGCAGCCCATGGGCTTTGGTTTGGGGCCGCCGTGACTGTGGCTGTGGCAAAACCACAACCACTGTGGTGTGGAAAGCAAAATATTTCAATGGCATGATCAAATTAATGCAATTGTGTGAAATTATGCCATTTTGTAGCTGCTGGATGGGCATTATTTGCCCTCGATGCAACCTGCCCAAAGCAGGCACAAGGCTGAGCACTGAAATAATGGTTCTGCCTGGAGTGTGCCTTTTAATTTTTGAAATTAAAAGGTTTTACACCACTTTCCCAGGAGGAACCACCAACACCAGCCCGACCTTCAACCCCTCTCCAGCAGCAACGCCTGGGCTACCAGGAGCTGCCAGCCACTCAGCTGCGCCACCAGAACCTGATGGGCCATCACCAGAGACATCCACACCATGGGAGATGCCCCCACCACTGGACACATCCACAACAGGAGAGGGGACAGCCCTGGGGTCACCTCTGGGGACAACCCCACTGCCCACCCCCCCTCCACACTATGCCGCAGGTCAGGCCACCTCCCCGGGGAAAATAACCCACCAGTGGGTCTACTTTCACCCAGAAAAGGCTCTTTTACTTTTTCAATGCATTTTTTTCCTTCTCTCCAAATCCCGCAGCATCTCCCCCTTTTCCCAGCTTTGCAGCTAAAAATCTCCATTTCTCTCTTCTTTTCCAGTTTCCATCCAGACCCTGGCCTATTCCATTGGTAAGTTGGGCAAAAAGCATTATTTTGGCAAGAAGGGGCTTGTTTTCCTTTATATTTTAGCTTAAAAGCCCTCCTTAGGCTGTGGGGGGTTTATGCCACGTTTGAGGGCAATGCTTCCAAGGGGGGAAGGATGCAGCACCCAAATTTCTTCCTGGGGTGGGGAGGGCACCTTGTGAATGTGCACAAAGCATTTTCGGCTCTTTGAGAGCTGTTTTGTTTGAGCCAGGCTGTGCCTTCAGCTGTGCATTGGAAGATGCTCATCGGCCACTGCATCTTTCCCACAGGGCTCCCGGTGCTGGTGGTTGCCGGTGTTGTGGCCTGCTGCTGCTGGAGGATGAAAATGTAAGTGTGCCGAGCCCCGCGAGGTCTTTTCACCCTGGTGATGAGTTGTCCTTGGCCTCTGTGCTTTCCTGAAAGCCAGGGATAGGCCTTGGGGTGCCAGCACCGCTCCTCTCCCCTCCACAGGCGCACAGGGCAGGGCTACACGGTGCCAGGGACGGCCATCCCCTTGGTGGCACCTGCTGCTGAGAACGACATGCTGCCACCTGGTGTCTTCCCCATGGGCTGAGCACCCACCGCTGGGCAACTCTGTGGCACCCACCAGCCTGGAGGATGCTCGGGGCTCGGATGGAAAGCCAGATGCTTCCCCGAGTGGTGGAAGCATGTGGCAGAGGACTTTCTGGTCCCCAGATGCCCTCTGCATGGAGCATCCTTGCACCAGGGACATGTGGCCACTCTTCCCAGCCTGAACAAGTGACTCCAGTGGATGAGACGGCTTGAGCGCCCAAAGGTGTGCGGGTGTCCCATGTTGCGGCTGAGTGGTGGGTGGGTGAGCCCCACAGGCACCCCGGGTGGCGCACAAGCAGTGGGCATCCTGCATCGGGAGCCAGAATTCAGAGGAGGCAGTCCTGCGGGTGCTGGTGGTCAGCAGGGAGCAGGGTGGGGGCTGCCTGCCCCAGCAGAGAGCATTTAGGGTACAGGGGATGTGGTTTGGGTGCTGGGGGTGAAGCTGGGCTGCCCTGCCCTAAGAAGTGCCTATTGACTGGCCCAGAGCAAAGCCAGATTTGGGCTAGCTGGACGCCAGCCCCATCACTAGAGCCGCTTTGCCCCAAAAATCAGAAAGCAGCGCTGCTTGTGACAGACAGAGAGGCACCCAGCCGAGCATCCCTCCACTGCGTCCTCACCCCCTTCCTGCTCTCTTTCAGCCATTCGCCTGTGAGCCCGCAAGCGCAGTGAAGGGTGCTGATGCTGTACGAGGTGAGCCCTCGTATGCAGTTCAGGGACAGACACTATCAAAGACTGAAGGCAATAACACGACCTAGGAAATACTTTCCTTTGCATGTCTTCCCTTCATCCATCATCAGTTGTTATCCACTCATTTTTCCTTGATACAGAACTCATATAAGTTTTATACTGATGGCAGCTTTATGCTGATGTCTTTTTATGTATAAACATGTATATATTGTATATAAAATGCACACAGAGCAGTTGACTTTTTATCTGGTTGGGCATCTCAGCAGCCATGATGGTGGGGAGGACAGTGAGGACAGACAGGAGCGGGGTTGGGGTGAAATCCACCTCCATAGCAGAAAGGGCTCACCAGCCACCAGTACTGCAGTCCTGTCGAGGCAAAGGGTGACAACAAGGTGGCAGCTGCTATTTCTCAGCTGGACAGCAAAAGGGGTTTTAGCAGTCAGCTAGAAAGCAGTAGGTATCTAACAACTTAACTTCCACACTGCTGTGTCTTGTCCTCCTGTTTGTGCCACTGATCCGGACTGTTGGAGCTGGAGGAAGCAGCATTGTGGATGTGTTGACAGACAAAGCCCTCCAGCAATGGCACTGCCTCTCCCCAGCGTACCACAGGATGGTTGGAAAACAGGTGAGGCTGGATCACTGGAGGTGCCTGGTCCAACGTCTGCACTGAGCTCGGTGGTTACATTCAACATCCAAGTCTTGGGTGAACTTCTGCCTATGCTTACGTGAGCAGAACAGGGAAAGCCTGATCTGGACTTGGTGCTTTGAAAGCGAAAGAAGAGCTAGTGAAGCAACTACCATTCAATGGAAATCAAAAGGATACACGAGCTTCTTCCAGCAGGTATGGCTCATGGCTCTGGGCCCATGTCCAAGAGCAGATCTCTTCCAAAATCAGATTCAGTTTCACATGAGATCAGTTTTTTGGCTCTCTGCATGACACAGGTTCTGGTATGACGAGTCAATGCTGTCTTCAAACGCAGAGCGTAAGCCACCGTTTACAAGAGCACCGTGCTGCTTGCACCACTGCTGCTGTGATGGCCAGTAAATAAATGCAACCCAAGATGATTTCTTAACAGAAGGGGAGAGAAAAAAGAAAACCTCAAGGCTATTTTTATTTTTTTTTTTAAACAAATTTAATTTCAGGATGAAAAACGCTCTCCAGTTTATCAGAGTTAGACTGAAAGTAAATGAAAGCAGTTCTTCAGACACTGCCTCTCTCATTCCCTTATGGTTTGCTGCAGGGAGAAGGGAAATAGTCTGGGGAAATCCCTTGGCTGCAAGTAAGGAAAATTAATTTAGTTGGGAGAGATTAATGACTTCTAGAGCTGATAGTGAAAAATTCATTTTCCAAGAATAAAGCATTTCTTTGGGTACTTTTCAGTGTCACATTTCTTCTGATGGATCAGAGGGATTTCACAGAGACATGATGTGATGGAATAGGCACAGATATCCTGGCAGTTTGGTCACTGGAGGTGTTTTCTGGTGACAGAAGTAACGAAGGGGTAATTCTCAAAAAAAGCGCCGTCCTGTCTAATACAGTTTATATAGTGGATATTCTCCTGTGCAGTGATGCAGAGCAGGCCATGCTGACCAGCTCTGGGAAGGCAAGGCAGGGCTGGAGAGCTCCTTGCAGATGGCTTAGAGGGTTCCTCTCAGAGCTGATCTGAAACCCTGCTCCAATATCCACCTGATTTTGGAGCTGGGATGTGACAACAGGCCTTAGGCCTTGTCCTGTACCCAGGGTGGCTCTGGGGAGCTGGAGGGCTTTGTTAGAGCTGGACAGGCTGTTCCTGAAGCTCTGGGAAAAAGGTGAGCGGCATCAGAGAGCCAAAGCGCTGCTGCGCACAAGAGTGGCAAAGGTAGCCACCTGCATCCCTGCTGCCATCGCTCTGTGGGAGAAAAAGAGATTTCAGAGAAGAGGAAGACTGAAAGAACACTACCTCTGCTTCCAATCTCAAATGCAACCCCCTCACATCCAGGGAAGAGAACAATATGCCCAAAGCATCTCCTGCCACCTACCTTGTGAGGAAATCCCCTATGGGACAGCTTGTTTAACAGCTGCAACCAAAATGCCCCTGGATCCACCCCAGAGCCAGAAGGTGGGATTAAAACTCAAACCGGCCCCAAAAGTCAGATTGTCACTGGGGCGAGAGGTGCTCTGCTAATCCCAGATGGATGTTGCATGGCATCAACCTTGGCTCTTAAGAGTCAGATATGGGATCTGACACAACAAAACCCCAAAACTGGCCCCACCTGAGACCACAATTAGTCTCAGAGAAAGGTTAAGGCTTGAGTGGATCTGTGGGAACTGCAACATCACACCAGATCATGTGCTTGGGAAATCACCCCCAGTTACAAGCTGGGGTTGAGAGCAGAAGTAAAGGGCCAGTGAGCTGTGGGTGGGAGATCCAGCTGTGGGATGTTCCCTGCTCACTTCCACTAAAGCGTAGCGCCCTGACTGTCCCTCCCCAGTACGATAGCTCAGAACAGTCACGGAGCGCAGCTGCCCCGCCAGCAACTGGAGCAGCTCGCGAAGGCTCCTGACTTAGAAACATGACCTCAGAACCCCAGGGAGGGGACCTACATGAGTCAAAGGGAGCTTTTTCACAACCAGCCTGGACTGAAGTGTTTCCATACACTGTGGCACAGAACAAGCAATGGTGGCCCCGTGCTGCACTGCCTCACTCATCAGCTCCACCCGAAGGAAATGTTCCTAACAAACAAGAAAAAAAGGGAACAACACTCAGAGGGAGCAGAGATACTGGAACAGGTTGTTTCATACTTTTTTTAAACCCCTGGGAAGTGACTTGCAACATGGTTGCCCAGGTGGCCAAGGCAGCCAACAGCATCCTGGCTTGTATCTGTAACAGTGCGGCCAGCAGGACCAGGGCAGTGATGGTCCCCCTGCACTGGGCACTGGTGGGGCCGCACCTCGGATCCCGTGTGCGGTGTTGGGCCCCTCACTGCAGGACAGACACTGAGGGGCTGGAGCGTGTCCAGAGCCGGGCTGGGGCAGGGGCTGGGGCAGGGGCTGGGGGGGGGCGGCGGGGGGAGCTGGGGGGGGTCAGCCTGGAGAGGGGGGGCTCAGGGGCACCTGGTGGCTCCCTACAGCTGCCTGACAGGAGGTTGCAGTGGGGTGGGGGTCGGTCTCTTCTCCCAAGTAACAAGTGACAGGACTAGAGGAAACAGCCTCAAGCTGCGCCAGGGGAGGTTTAGATGGGGTATGAGGAAAAACCTTTTCACCGAAAAGGTGTCAAGCACTGGCACAGGCTGCCCAGGAAGATGATGGAGTCACCATCCCTGGAGGCATTTAAAAGATGTGTAGATGTGGTGCTCAGGGACATGGTTGAGTGGTGGGCTTGGCAGTGCTGGGTTAATGGTTGGATTTATGATCTCAAAGGTCTTTCCCAACATAAACTATTCTATGATTCCATTATTTTTTTTAAAAAAAAACAACAAACCAACAACAAAAAAAACCCAAACCCTTGGTGACAACAAAAATCAAGCAGAGCCAGCAGGAGCTCACGAGGAAGGAAGTGAAGTAAGAGCTGGTAACCACTACAGATAGAAAAAAGGGGAATCTACACATTTGTACTAAGATAAAAAGTCAGAATATGTGGAAGACAACATCCAAATGCAAGGACTGTGGAAAAAAACACACGGCAACCTTGTTCTTGCTACTGAAATCACAGTACAGAGTAGTGTTGTACTGGGTTTGCATGGCCAAAACCAAGGTTTTGGTTAGCAGGGGGCCGCAAGGGTGGCTTCTGTGAGAAGCTGCTAGAAGCTTCCCCCTGTCTGATAGTACCAATGCCAGCCAGCTCTCACATGGACCCACCGTTGGCCAAGGCTGAGCCCGTCAGCAATGGTGGGAGTGCCTCTGGGATAACTTATTTAAGAAGGGGGAAAAAAATGTGCACAACAAATTGCAGCCAGAGAGAGGAGTGATACTATGTGAGAGCAACATCCCTGCAGCCCCCCCGGTCAGCGCAGGAGGGGCTCCGGGCACCAGAGCAGAGATTCCCCGGCAGCCCATGGTGAAGCCCATGGTGAGGCAGGCTGTGCCCTCAGCCCTTGGAGGTCCATGGAGGAGCAGATCCCCACCTGGAGCCCATGGGGGACCCCGTGCTGGGGCAGGGGGATGCCCAAAGGAGGCTGTGACCCTGTGGGCAGCCCATGCTGGAGCAGGCTCCTGGCAGGACCTGTGGTCCCATGGAGAGAGGAGCCCCGGCTGGGGCAGGGTTGCTGGTGGGGCTTGTGCCCCCACGGGGACCAGCACTGGCGCAGCCTGGGCCTTAAGGACTGTACCCCGTGGGAGGGACTCACGCTGGAGGAGTTCATGGAGGCCTGTCTCCCGTGGGAGGGACCCCACGCCGGAGCAGGGGAAGAGTGTGAGGAGGAAGGAGCCCCCATTCCTGGTTCCCCTGTGCCGCTCAGGAGGAGGGGGTAGAGGAAATTGGGCGTGAAGTTGAGCATGGGAAGAAGGGAGGGGTGTGGAGAAGGTGTTTTAAGATTTAGCTTTTATTTCTCATTACCCTAATACTGACTTGGCTGGCAATAAATTAACACCCCGCCTTCAAACATAACAATCAGAGATGTGCAGATTTTATGGAAAGTGGGTGCTGAGTCTCTTGGCACTTTTTTAAACTGGCAGCTGCCCATCCTGCCCAAAATGTCATCACTTGCAAAGCTGCCCTGAGACTCTAAATCTTCAGGAGACAGCAACATGCCTGGGAGTTTGCCCTCCCGGGCCATTTGCTCTGCCTCTGGAGCGCTCACACATCAGCTGAGGAGCTGCTGCAGTTCACAGGCAGGGTGGCTCAGCCAGATTGCACACGATGATGGCTTGCTTTGGGGCAGTGTGCTACAAAGCATGGGTATCAGGGCCCTCAATTGTCCCACTCCAGCATTTGCTTACCTTGGAAAGATTTCACTTACCCCAGCCAGTGCTAAAAGGTCTTCCAGGGACTTTGACATCAGCAAATACTTCTTTGCACGTGTCACTGCTACATAGAGCAGGTTCCATTCATCCTCAGGATACATGTCTAGGTTGGAGGAAAGATCATCAATAGCTTTAGAGGCCAAGAATGAACAGCTCTGCCATTCTTCTAATGCTTCAGCTAGCATGTCTGGAAGGACACTTGGTGCTTCTCTGGGAGAGTGTGAACTTGCAGAGCAGCACGGCTGTGCAGCACTCTCCTGTGTTTGCTGTGCAGTTCCTGACACTACCAATAGCTCCTGCCTCATTCCATGTTTCTCCCTCCAAGCAAATGCAGGTCTCTATCTGCCTGGAGAAGCAGTTCACTGCTACATGTTTTCCCACCTCCCAGGCACAGACCTGGCACTGGAGAAACTTCTCAGTCTCTAGATTCACTCTGCAGGCTCCTCTCTGCTCACTGGGAAGCAACCAGCTCTTCCAAGGCATGAACTGTGCCACCTAAGGAAAGCATTGTCTTTCCCAGGTGTGGAGCTGGTCTTTGTTGCTAGATGGCTACAAGCTTGACTGCAGGAATATTCCCCTGCCCCTGTTTCACTGTGAAGGAAACTACAAGGCTGATAATCACTAGGGCAGCCGGGGGCGCTTGAAATGCCGAGAAGCATGGGCTTGCAGGATAAGCCCGGGCAGCACACTTTCCTTTCCCCCCTTCAGATCAGGATGGGCACCGCGCACAGCTGTTCTCTTACCGATAATGAAGTTAGCTCTCTGGTAATTGCCACCAAGACACGGTACTTTCACAAAGTCATCTGCAATCAGCACCGTATCGAACTCCAGGCCTTTGGCTTGATGGACAGTACCTATTATGTAGTCTGTAACCACCGCACGTGGGGAACAAGAAGGAAAAAAGATGGGTCATCAGAGCAATAACGGTATTTTTAATTTGATGAGGCACTGAGTCAAATGAAAGTATTTCATTCTGCATTCATTTCACTTCTCTCCAAACATAAATCAGAAGTAAAGCAGGAGTCTAGACTGCTGAAGACAACTTCCTCGCCAAGGAAAATGCCTGGTTGTCAACAGCCTGAGCCTCAGCCCCAACTCCCAAACAGGAATGTGCTTTATTTTTTACTTGACTGCTTTGTCCCCTCCCCAGATTTTAGTCAGCAAGTTGCAAAGCAACTCCAACAGAAATCCCAAAAAGCAGAATAAAGTCCTAGGGCTTTCCAAATGTAGGAAATACCGCGTCCAAAGGTTTATTTTCCTCAGCAAAGTCACATGAAGCAATCCTTTGGTGGCAGATTCATTGCACTGAACTCCACCTGGAGTCCCAAATGTATCCCAGAAGCTGCTGTTCAACTTCCTTTCTCCTAAAAACCCGATCTGATCCAAACGCAGCCCTTTTGCAGAACAAGGTGGATTCAGCACTGAGATAGATTGAGAAAAGACCTGAATTTGCTCCTCTAACAAAGACACAGCTTGGCTTTACCTGCCATGGCTTCTTGTGACACGTGGCTGCTCTCAATCTTCTGTACCAGTTCAGGGATCCGCTCTTTGTATTTCTCCACTATTGCAATCTTCACTTCCAGGTCTTTGTCATCGGTGTGCTGTGCATATTTCTTTAAACTGAGGAGGCCCCGAGTTTCTTCCCATTTTTTGATAAAGGAGTCATTTATAACAAGGTTTGCTGAAAAGGAAGTAGCACATGACGTGAGTTTATTTGACAGATGCATATAAAGAACTTTTACATTCTAATCAAGTTTCAAAGTAAGTACTAGGGAAGGCAAGTGTGGGACAGTGGATGGACTGCCACTGTGGTATGAATGGGTTTGGGATATACTCCTTGCTCTGTGACGGGTGGTTTTTACTCAGTATTTTCTCTTTACTGATGCAAAACACCATCAAAGCTCAACATGCTCATTGGAGCAGGTAGTCTCACAGAACAGCATCACTTTGAGCTACAGCGCTAGCGTACTATAAAGGGTACGAAAGTTTAAGGAGCTCAGGAGACAGCAGCTGGCAAACATTCACTGAGCTCTCTCATTTCTAAAGCATGTGTCCTAGAAAGTCTGCACAACCTAGTCCCCAGAGATATTTGGAAACTGAAGGGAAAAGACTCTGAGCAGTCTGAAAAGACTTTAATGTGAATTCAGCACACTGGAGCAGGGGCTCAGGGCAGACAGCCCCAGGGCCCTTCCAACATGCATTATTCTTCTTACACAGATGGCAAGGAGTTTTCCTGGTAGCTCACGTTCCAAAGAACCAGTAACAACACCCATGTAATCAATCAGTTGTGGCAGTTCAGTATATGCTTTGTTTGTCTCTGTGCCCCATATCTAATAATACTTGCCTACTGCTGCCGAGAGATTTTAAATGAATTATTTATTTCCTACGTGATATCCATATAGGAAGTGACAGCATTCAACACACCAGGTTTAAAAAAAAATAAGCAAAGTAGGAAAAGCCTAAGACAAATGAAAAATGACATCAAATCAGAAAACATAGGAAAAAGTCCTAATCTACGAGTTTCCTGGGCTCTTGCACTCAAGACAAGGCATCGCAGAGGAAAGCTGGGGAGGGCTGCACGACACAGACCCCCCAGTTTTGGTGGTTCTGGTTTTAACGTCAGCCACTCAAGCAGACAAAATAGCACAGCCCATTAAGAAGTCCATTTGCAACAGATAACTTAATGAGGAAATAGAAAATAAGCCACCAAGAAGCCTGCCACTTTCCATCACCACAGCAAAACCTAAAAAACCCGCACTGCTGCAGGGAGGATCACACACACAGAGAAGTGTAACGACATACTCACATTTCTTCCGTTCATCTGCAGGTTGACTGAGCTTCCAAATATCACAAATTCTGCTCAGGCCAAAACGGACAAGCCCCTAAAATAAACATCAATTTAGCTTAATATACAGGAGTAAAGGTGCTGTCTAGGGTTCCTACACAACCTAGCAGGGCCCAGTGGTTATTGGTATTAAGAGGAAGGGAATAAGGGAAATGTGTTGAAGATGAAGAGCTGTTTTCCTGAAATCCCTGGAGCTGTAGCATAATCAAAGATGGCTGAAAAGGCAATGATCCAGCTTGCTCTCGCTCTGCAGATGGACAGATGGACAGATGGACAGCAAGAAGAGAAGAGGATACTGTCCGACTGGCACTGTAACACAGCTACAGCAGAATTTGATATCCAAAGCCTTTTCAATGAAAAAAATTATTTCTATAATGTTTTCTCTTTTGCTAACAGAAAAAAAAAGTTCAGTTCTTGGTCATTTTAGCTTTTAATAGCTGCATATTGCTTTTTCAAAACCAACTTTAAAAGCCTGTTACGCCAAAAATGTTGCTGGCCTATTGACTCCAAGCTGTTTCACAGGACAGCCAGCTCCAGGTACAACTGCATCCTCTTTCCTGAAACGATGGGCCGCTACAACAAAGATAAATTTGCTAAACTGACTGTAAATGTTTCCATTTCAATGTAAACGAAACCAAAATGCTTTGCTTTGGCCATTTTTACTTTCAGAAAGTATTTTTTCCCCCTTGTTTCCAAATTCAGGTTTTTTTGTTCCATCAAAAGAAGCATCACTCTGAATTTAGACTTATTCCAAACTGCAAAAGCAGAGGAGGTTTTCAGTACTGGGCAGTCAGTTCAAACGCTCATTGTATATGCAGCTTTCTGGTGGAAAAAAAAAAAAATTAAAAACTTAAAAGATCAGCCTAAAATTCAAAAGAGCAGGCTCATCCTCAGACCTGTTCAGCTCTAGGACATCTGTTCATTGTGCCTGAGCTTCTACATTTCCGGGTGCAGAACAAGATCTCACATTAAATCATTGGTATCAATGATTCAGAGTTTGAAAACCAATGATTCCTCTGAGGCTTCTGAAATGTGGAGTCTTATTAAAACCTTCCTGCAATTCAAGCATGTAAATTTCTGCAGACGTGCGTGTGCACACACACACACACACACTCTTCCAGATACATGGGTGCTTTTTGCAAATAAAAATTCAGTGCAAACTGAAACTGTTTGAGCAACAGAACTGTTGCTCCCTCAAGGAGTTAATGTTCATCATTGCTGAAAATCCCCATTTCCCTCACCAAAAAGGCTGCTGCACTAACTTTTCCTGGCTTTCCTGGGTGTATTGAGACAGGGACCAGAACATCACAGGACTGAAATTAGTAATGAGCACAGCACAGCCCTGTGTGGCATCTACAAGCCCAAAGGTCACCTTCAGCTCCAACCATTGTCTTCATCTCTCAAGGGAGCTTAAAAAAATGTGTATTCTCTCTAGGCACAGCCAACTGCCTTTCATTGCTTTGTATACTCAGCCTGCAATTACAGCTGATTTTTATTTCCCTAAAGCAGGAACACTGTGTTATTGCCAGCGGCCAAAGGCAGTCAGCAGCACTCCATCTAATGCAAATACTCACAGCAACTTGTTACAGCCATATATCACTCTTCCTCTGCCCCAGCCCTATCCAGCAGACTGGAGCTGATGCTGTGTCACCTGAGCCTGATGAAAAAAGGGCCAGACGAACCTAAAAAAGGAGCCTAGCCTGCACAGATTTGAGAACAGCTGCTCCAAATAACTCTTCTCCAGCCACAACAGATTGCTGCTTTCTCCTTGAATATTAGTTTTAAACCTGGGTGCTGCAGACAGCAGATTAGCCACACCTATTTCAAGCCCCAAGTAGGTGTCGCTGCTACAAGTGCTGACAGGCTTGGAGATTTGTAGTTGGGACATGAAAGATGCATTGGCAATTTCCCCTTACCCCAATGATGTGTATTTTAATCGGTCTCTCTTTTCCAGTAAGTTTCACAGCATCCTCAAACACGTTAAAATTGCTTCGTGATAAGACTGTTACCTTCCCTTCCATGCTGCCCCTCACATCACCTGCATGAAGAAATTCTCCGTTAGCCAGGACAGTTAAAAAGCAGGTATCTAAACACAAAGATCTTCATAAATCAGGATTAGTCCTGAGACACTTTGTTATGCAGTAGCCCTGCAACTTCCAGTCACTGAAGAGAGCTGACTGAGCCAACAGATGCACCGACACAACTTACCCTTTTGGTTTCCACCCACTAATGTCTTATTCCTGATCTTCTTGCAGACATCCAGAATGGTTGCTCCAACGTAAGCTATTTCAGGACCAAATCTGAAACTCTATGTGGAAAAATAAAGGAAATAGCAGGAAAAGAAAATGAACTTGTTACAACCTACAGAAGTATTACTATATATAGAACTATACAATTCCCACCAACCTTCTAGACACCCTTTCTCTTAGAAAAGGCACCCAAATGCCCCCGAACTATTCCTGGAAATCCTGAGGCAATAGGAACTGTGCTGTGAGATGGGACTACCATAAAGGGCAAAACGTGGTGTCCAGCCTCTCCACCTCAAGTGCTGCCACTGCCAACACTTTTCCCCAGTAAGTTACTGTGACATGGCACATCTGTCCTGCAGCAGGGCAGATGCTAGGGGTGGGGGAAAAGAAGCCAATCTCTCACTTGGCTGGGCTGCTGGAGCAGTGAGGGGCTGGAGCAGCAGAGCAGGGCTGAGGGTTGCTCTGTATGGTTTCCTAACCTGTAGGTCTGGGGCCAAAGTGCTGCGAAGTCAAAGCCCTAATAAAATTTCACTAACACCACAACTAAAACACACCAGTTAAGGTTGAGCACACTTCCACCAGTGAAGAGAAATGGAAAATCTTGTTACCCATAAAAATCTCCACAAGCGAGGTGATACAAGGCTGGTCCCAAGGCTTGTCACAAGATGTGCCACTGTAAATAAAGCCCATCCCTGTTCTCATGTGCCTGTCCCTGGCTCCTGCCCCTTGGCAAGGCTGGCATGGTGCAAGGGGAAAAGGCAGTTCAGGTGGATGAGTTTGGTGGCCATTCTGGCTCAGGAGCTGGATGGATTGCAGCTTGTATTGCTGGTTTAAACTGATTCATTCTGCAAGGATTCCCAAGGGGTAGTTCCTCCCCTGTATTAGCTGTGAGAATTGTGTACTCATGTGGCTAATCAGGCCAAAAAATTAATCAGGATGAGCTTTCAGCTGGCACAGTAGCAAGTTAGGTAATCCAGCCTGGAGACACAAGCATCACTTGGGCTGAAAGAAGGCAGGAGCTCTCTTCCAGGGAAAATTCAGGGCAAAGCTGAAGCTGTTCAAGAAAATTATGCCCTTGGCAGACAAACAGGGCAGGAGATATCATGGACAAAGGGATGATGGTGGGACAGAGGTGGCAATGCTGGAGTTTGTGCAGAGCCCGAAAAAAAGATCATGTGTACAGCCAGCAAATACATCCTCCTTAATCAATGTGGGTTTATTTAAAAGAGGTCACTGCCAGAACAAAATTCATGTCCTTGCTCTGAACTCCTTCATCTCTCTGCATGGGACCCACTGTCATAACTGACTGGCAATATAAGCAAGGAGGATATCTGCTACTGCCTACTCAGCTAGAGCTGAGAACTAACCCAGCAAAGAGGGGATCTCCTTGAAATAAGCCATATACTAAGGTCTCTACCCCCATACCCATTTTTCAAGCCACATAACTTTCCTAGTGATGGGATCACTCTGCTAAAAGGCACAAAGGAGCTCTGCAGTGCAGAGTGTGAACAGCAAAGCGCACGACTAATCCAGGCAATGCAAACCCTCCACGGCAACCAACTCAACATATCTGGCTGTTAGATGCCTTCTGAAAAAGGATGTGAAACATTTTCCACTGCATTAGGTATCTATCCAGGGAAGGACAGAAGAAGACCCTCAACTTACCTGAGTGAGATAGTAGACATGGGTGTGAGGCACTCTGTAGAGGGTATTGACAGCACCTCGGAAGCTATAGATCTGCTGGTGAGGGTCTCCTACGAGGATTATGCCACATGTCTGCGACAGCACAATATCCACAATGGCTGCAGGAAAACATCAGAGCATTAAGGGGAAGCCTGCTCATAAACAAGAGTGAACTGTACAATGTCTCTTGCCTGATGGCTTGCAGCATTTAAGAAGGGGTCAACACAGCTGCGGGAGACAACAGGCTGGGGAGAGGCAAAGGGAAGCATGCAGCTGACTGTGAGCTCTACAAACATCCTTCCATGATGGTATTTTTTCCTGTACTGGAGCTCCACAGCATCTTATTCCCATGCTTGTGAGCCCAGCACAAATCCACTACCCATCCCCAGCAATCTGGACATGCTGCATGCCTGCACAGTGACTTAATGCACACCTCAGCAAGCCCTTTGGTCCACTTTGATCAAGCCTGTCCAAGGCTTGGTGATGCTGGTAGAGCAAGTGCTTGCATTGCGTGCAGCTGCAAAAGCACAGCCAAGCCTCACGTGACCACATCTTGAGGCAGTACAAGTGGGAGATGGTCTGATGAAGCCATTGAGCAGATTTAACATTTTCTGAAAAGACCAGGCCTTCTTCTGCCCCCCTTCTTTTGCTACTCAGCACACAGTTCAGTCCACTTAGATCCCTTTGCAGAACCAATTCAACCTGTTTTGCCACAGAGAGCTACTCTCCATATCCCTGGCAAAGAAAGTCAGCAGCTTTCTGCTGTGTGACTCAGGAATCTCTGGGGTGGTGCAAGGAACAGGTAAGACCTGCACCCCATGCCAGGGTGGGATGGAGCAGCTCTGCTGTTCTGACAGCTGAAGCATTTAATGTCTCACTACTCTTGTAATAAACCATGTCCTTGGCTATGCTGGTGTTATGTTTTTCTCTGTTAGCAGCAAAGCAATAGCAAAATAGTCTGGATGGCACATCCAGATGCCCAAAGCAACTGAAAGCAACCCCTCAAGCTGATGCATGTGTACTCTTGTAGCCTGCTTACAAGCTGCCTTACTGAATTTGCAAGGATCTGGGACCAAGCAAAGGGTCAGTTCTAACGTTACAGCTGAGGGGCAAATTTTTTTTTAATTGTGCCACTTCTCACACACCCCTGAGCCACACGAACATCCTCTCTGTAAAGTGCTTAGGAAGGTTGCAGCTCTGCCTCACGTATGCACTCACCTGGAGTGCAGTCCTGTGCTTCATCAACAAAAATGGCATCATATCCTGAGAGCTGAGGCTTGCTGAGCTGCCAAAGTTTCAAATAACCTGAAAGAACAAAACATGTGAGAGGGTAATTTTCTCACAATAAAACACCATGATCTTTAAAACAAGTCCCTTAAAAACCCCCAAAATGTTTCTGGCCCTACTTCTTGCTTGGAACGTATGACATTTGGAGGGGCTGCAAAAATCGCCACTGCTCCCAGATGTTGCTCTGTCTCTCTTGGTTTTATGAAGGATGAAAAAACCAAAAGTGACCCAAAACAACCTGACTGCACTGGAGGAAGGCAGCTGTGCTGATGACTCCAAAACCCTTAATGCACAAAAAAAATGACAAGGAAAAAGGTTTTCCCTAGCTACCCTTGGCACTATCTGCACACATGCTAAGAAGCAAGAGGAAAGGACATGCTGGCAGGAAGGAAGAATCACTCACTGCTAGCACTCATTCTGCCCACTGTCTCACCCACTATTTCAACAATTTTGTTGCCAATCACACATCTGAAGAGTTCCACCATTTTCCATGGCCAAACCGGAAAAATAAACAAACTTCCACCCTTTGGGTCTGTTGTGAGCTCCCTGGTGAGCTAGTGGCGGGAGAACAGGAATTTTATACTTTTTGATGCTCATTCCTGGTGCACAGCCAGAAGTAAGAAGTATGAATCCATTTAGTTTTCTACTACAGCTCTCTGTCTGAAGGCATTTGACATCTGTACTCTTACCATCACAAGTCATCTTGTATTTCTTCTCTACATCTCCATCCAGCTTCTTCATATTGTGCCATATCTCTTTCGCCTCTTTCACATTAATCTAGAAAGAGAAAACCGAAGGGTCTGGATAGATTGCTTTGAGCAGAAAAATAGTCATGGCACAGCAGATCTTTCTCCTCCTACTTCTCTTCTGCATCACCACTAGTTAACTTCTCCTCAACAGTCTTTTCCAAATGCAGTCCCCTGAAAAGAACATTTCTTTGGCTTGGCTATCAGGACAGCATAATACAATACCCCCGAACATTTGCATATTAACACAGACTTTGTGTTTATTTTGGCTTCTCTGGACAGCTTGCAAGGTTCCTAAAGATATTTAATATTCTGAGGCTGTCAATTCATTCCCTGCTAGAAATAATGATCGCAAATTGGATTTCTGCTGGCTGGACTGGATCTGATCAGGTGTGATCAAGGTGGAGCAGAAAGGCTAATCTTCTCCACAACTCCAGCCCACAATGTTTGCAGTGCCAGTGCTACTCTTTTAAGTTTTGCTAAGATGCCTGTACTCTAAATGAGAATTTTTGGGTTTGGCTCTGCGTATCAAAATGACTACGAAAACGTTTATTGTCTTTACATGTAACATCACAACGCCGTTCAGGCACTGATATAAATACATGCAACCTCTCCTCTCTTTTCCTTGCAGGGAAGAAACACTTGCATTGAGCAGAGACAGTGATAATCTCCTCTCTAGAAATCAGCTGTGCAAACAGGGAGAACAAACAGGCCCCAGTTCCTCTGGATTTGTCACCAGAGGAAAAAATATTTTTACAGTCGTTTCTTACAGCTGAAGCACAAATACCTCTGAACTATGAAAGATAAGGAATAACTACAGCCCCTTTAAACCTTGCAGCGCAAGTCTTGCTTTACCTTAGATACTCACTTCCTTTTCTACTTGACTGACAAGTTTTCTCTCACCATGAGTATTTCTGAACCACACAGGAGTGTGCTCTTCACAGATCTCTTCATCTGAAGAGGCAAAAAAGTTTTCAAGGGTCTGCAAGACTGTTTTCCCTCTTATGAACAGAGATTGTTCCTTGTGGTTCTGGATAAGGGAACTGATGTAGTAAACTGACATCTTGGAGAAGTTCAGCTTGCCTTTTTCTCTGTAGCTGTGCCACAGATGACAAAAAATAAGAGACATGTTGAAACACACATGAAAAGCCTACTGGAAAAGCAAGCTCATTTTCACTTCTGTTACACACTAACACTTGCAGAAGCTGTTTTATACACCTACTTTGACCTCGTAATGGAATGTATTTAAAAGCTGCATATATTTGTCCTGGTGGAAGCACAAACTTCTTCATTTTATAGATTTTATAGGTGAAAACTTGAGCCAGAGAGATATTCCCAGCATTCACTCCTGCAATTACAGATTGTTTTCAGAGCCAGGTGAGAAGATTCCTCTCTTCTTCCAGCTCATGGCTCATTTTCCCTTCTTTCTGCAGTTTAGATGTACCAACATAATTGGCCAGAAGCTGTATCATTAGAACAACTCAGGTTAAGAAACCCCCTCCTCTGGCTAAAGAAAAGCAGCATTTAGAGTGGTTGTACCACTGAAGTGTAAATGGGAAAAAGCCATTTTCATTGGCTTTCTATCTCACTGTGAAGTGCTCCTGGGCTACAAACATGGGCAGGATGAACAGCCCCCAGAACAGCAATGGGACTTATGTCAGCACAGCCTATGCCAGAGCAGGGCAAGGAATCTGTTTCTCCAGGCTCACGCAGATGCTAAAATCACTGACCCATTCAATCTGAAAGAATTCAGAAACCATAACTCACAGTCTGGCTTGAAGCAGGTGAAAGGAATAATATCCCCCGTTATTTTTGCTTCCTCACATCCTGGAGGCTTACTTCAAAACCATCCCGGAGGCTTACTTCAAAACTAGACTTTCCTTTTCTGCCATTTCTTTTCCCTGCTCCACTAGCCTTCAACAAAGGAATCTAAAATCCCCACTCACTGTTTGCCGACACTTCCATATGCTAATGAATGGAAAGTCTTGCATGTAACGTTTCTGGGAAAGACACTCCTTCCCCTCTCTGCAACAGCTTTGTTAAATGTCACGTAAAGGAAATTCAGATCAGCAAACTTCTCCGCATACTTAACCAAGGTTGAGGTCTTTCCTGTACCTGAAGAACAGAAGAAAGTGAAGAATAAAGCATCCAGAGTCAGGAATGAATGAATCCACACACCTCTCATCAGCTTTACCTTCTCCTCCCTGCTGTCTTACTGTACAGCAGGACTATTTGAAGCTAATGGGAATTTATTCACTGACTCAACTGAAATCAGAAGCTGTGGAGCAAAGCAGCTTTGAAAAATTACAGTCTGCAGCTTAAAAGCTTTTTTTAAAAAAATAATTTTACCACCCAATATTCTAGAAGTCTGAGCATACATGAAGGTACTGGTTCTTTTGAAAGACAGCTTGGTAAATGAAATGTTAAAATTACTCTTTTTAATGATTCATGGGCTCATCTTCTTATAGGATCTCCCACTAATGATGCTCTCCTTTACTCCAGTTTGCTGCCAGACAGCACTGTCCACACCTTACGGAAAATGCTTCACTTGTGGGATACCATCCAAAACAAAGACTTGAGACAAGAAGAGCTCTGCACATTTCCTTCTTTACCCCTTTTCATATCCTCAGCGATGACACAGTGTCAGCAAACTTTGCCACCTTGTTGTTCACACTCCTTCCAGATGACTTGTGAATATTGAACAAAGCAGGTCCCAGCACAGACCTCTCCAGGACTCCAGCAGTTACTGCTCTCCGTGCAGAAAACTGACCACCTGCTCCCACTTTTGCCTCCTAGCTTTTAACCAACGATTCATTCATGAAGACCATGAGGATCTTTTACTATTTTGCCTGGTGTGGTGGTATGACCCTGGCTGGATATCAGGTGCCCACCAAAACTGCTCTATCACTCCCCTCCCCAGCTGGGCAGGGGAGAGGAAATATAATTAAAAGCTTGTTGGTTGAGATAAGGACAGGGAGATCACTCAGCAATTACCATCATGGGCAAAACAGAATCAGGGAAATTTTTAATTTATTGCCAATCAAATCAGTATAGGCTAACAAGAAACAGAAGCTAAATCTTAAAACACTTTCCCCCCACTCCTCTCTTCTTCCCAGGCTCAACTTCACGCCCAATTTCCTCTGCCTCCTCCTCCTGAAGGACACAGGAGGATGGGGAATGAGAGTTGTGGTCAGCCCATCACACATTGTCTCTGCTGCTCCTTCCTCCTCACACTCTTCCCCTGCTCCGGCGTGGGGTCCCTCCCACGGGAGACAGGCCTCCATGAACTCCTCCAGCGTGAGTCCCTCCCACGGGGTACAGTCCTTAAGGCCCAGGCTGCGCCAGTGCTGGTCCCCGTGGGGGCACAAGCCCCACCAGCAACCCTGCCCCAGCCGGGGCTCCTCTCTCCATGGGACCACAGGTCCTGCCAGGAGCCTGCTCCAGCATGGGCTGCCCACAGGGTCACAGCCTCCTTTGGGCATCCCCCTGCCCCAGCACGGGGTCCCCCATGGGCTCCAGGTGGGGATCTGCTCCTCCATGGACCTCCAAGGGCTGAGGGTACAGCCTGCCTCACCATGGGCTTCACCATGGGCTGCCGGGGAATCTCTGCTCTGGTGCCCGGAGCCCCTCCTGCGCTGACCGGGGGGCTGCAGGGATGTTGCTCTCACATAGTATCACTCCTCTCTCCACTGCTGTTGTTCTGCTCCCAGGGGTTTTTCCCCTTCTTAATCCCAGAGGCACTCCCACCATTGCTGATGGGCTTTGCCTTGGCCAGCTCTATCAGACATGGGGGAAGCTTCTAGCAGCTTCTCACAGAAGCCACCCCTGTAGCCCCCTGGCTACCAAAACCCTGCCACACAAACCAAATACACTTGGTACAGATATTGGGCTCACTGGTAGATTGCTCCCACATCTCCCTGTAACTCCACTGTCACAGCAGCTTTCAGCAAAAAAACACACTCAGCTACTGGTTTGGCCACTTCACCCTTAACATGCTCCTTTACACCTCCTGCATGATGCAGTCCAGATCATAAAATGAATGGTACACAGGAAACAAACATAAGAAAAACAGAAATAAGAAACCACTGTTAGTGGCTTCTGTACTGTGGTGCTTAGCTGTACATGTCCTTTTGCAAGTCTGTTCTGGCAGAGAGCATGCCTTAGCTCTGAGCCTCCAGTATGGTGTCTTTAAAGGAAACTCTCTGCAGGTGGATAGAGATTATTTACTTTTCCTTTTTAAATAGGCTCCTTGAATTTGATGCAATTCCCCTTTTCAAAACAGTGCACAAGTGCAGAATATTTCTTGGCTTGTGTTGCTCCTACAGGGATGCTAAACCTAAACAAGTAAAAGCGACTCTGTCTAGTGGCCTGTGGACAATAATACTGTTGAAACAGGCTCAGCACATGGCTAAGTAACACATGGCGAGTTGCTTCTCCTCTCCTGGGTTCCCTGACAAGGTGCTCTGGGCAGTCATTGACAGCACTCAAACACTTGGTTTCAGCATCCTGTCTGAATATGACATTTACCTAGCTTGCATGGCAGTAACCAGCACCATGCTTCCCATTCCTATTTCTCTGCAAAAGCCTGCTCTGATTTTTTGTATTGATTAAAAGTAAAGCTAACACCCCTGACATCCACACAGTTCCTCGGACAGAAGAAGCAGGGAGGGAAGGGGTGAAATTAGAGGTTATGCATTCATTCCTACCTGCAAATGCCATAATTTTCACTCTTTGACCACACTCAATTTTGTGATTCAAAATCCTCTGCTGTTCATGCGTCAGCTTTACTTCAGGCCAGATACTAAAAACAGAAAATCCAAAAATTAAGAAAATAAATCCCCTGACATAAAACAAACAAAGCAACTAACAACAGAAGGAAACCAATGAATGACTGATCCCACCCAACAAGCAGGAAGGTGAAACTACAGCAACTTGGTTATTGTGCAAATGAGAAAAGCAGGGAATAAGAAAAGACCAGAGACAAAGGAATAAAAAGCAAACCTTGGGGAAGGCTAAATAGGAAATATCTTCCCAAGGGCCCTAAGCCATGCCTTAAAAATTAATTTGACACCCTGGCTCCTTAGGCTTATTGAAAACAAACAGCACCTTGGGTTTGGGGTGCTCTGTTGCTTTTGAGAGCATGTTATGTTAAATTGCTCTCCAATTTCTCAGCATGTAGGACAGACCAATTATCCCTGCCTTACAGGGGAGCTGAGAGCTTTGATTAAGAAAGGCATTCAGCACTTCTGGCTGGAATGCAATTGTTTTATTCATAAAGGTCTGAAACCTGTAATCAGCCAACAGTGTTAATCGCCTCTTCACACAGGGTCCTCCCCGGTACCACGCACAAGGGCGGAAAGCCTTGTTTAAGTATCCTTGACATTTCACAGCTGGCAGTTAGATGGCTGCCCCCAGGATGCATCTTTTACTGAACAAGCAAAACTGGCTTAGAAAAAGACTTCAAATGGAGGGGTAGAATGAAAGGGCTGGCTGAAACCCAGCATCTGTTTACCTATTTATTTTTTTTTTGTTATGACCTCTCTCACTGTTGTGCCTTGGATCATCAGTGATTTTATTGGATTTATCTTTGCTAGACCTCTGTGATGGATGAATGCACTACTATTCCCCTTCCGTAAGTAAGGACAAGGAAATTAAATGACTCAATCCAGGGTAACTGCAGCAGAAACGGAACAAAGCCTGGACCTCCACAGGCCAGGAAAGCATTTCACTCCTTACTGTCCTTTTCTAGGCAGCAAGCTACCAACCAATGCCAATTTATAACAGCTATATATGTGTGTAACAGTGAGTATGTAACAGTTATCCAAGAGGATCTAGAAAACAGGAGCCAAATCAATATCCTGCTGCTGGTATCTTGTTTCCTCCCATGCACAAAAAGCAGCGCTCATAAATGAATGGCCCACGTTATCTGCGCTACAGTAACGTCACCAGCAAGCCAAACCCCATTTTGGCTGACTGCATGTTTCTAGAGGAAGACATTGTTAAAATTAAAGCAGGCACTCTTCCCTGCTTCCAGAGCTACTTATCCATGGGGAGAGTGATGATTTGGGAGGGTATTTTGGGGTGATTTGGGCTCTGTGAAATTTCAGTGGCCGTCACACTGGAGCACAGAGAACTGTGTTGCACCGATACACAGGCCCATCAGTGAATGACTTCTAAATTCAGTTAGTGCTTGGTAATTCAGTATTTACAGATGTAAGGCCTGATTCTGGTTTTCCTCTACGAATTCAGGGAGAAGATGGCAAGGGGCAGAATAAGGTTTTGTACTAATCCTTATGAATCTGAGAGTCTTGTCAACCAGCCCCTGCCATGAAACATTTGCTCCCCCTCCAAGGTTCAGCACTCCACCAGGGCTTTGTGTACTTAGGTACATTGCTTGGATCACCTACAACAGCATCACTCAGCCCATAAGTCTTGCCTGCAGCGTGAAGCAAATGTTTCCTCTTCTACTTTCTGCATAGTTACAGAAGGATTTTCCATCAGATACAAGCAGGAGAAAACATTGTAATGGATCCTGGCAGAAAGAACAAAAGAGAAACTATCATTGAAAAATCATCAATAACAAATTAAACGTCTGCAGCCACCTAAAAGACCGCCCGTATCTTGAATTCTTCCAGCAGAATGACGCACAAAGTCCCAAGTGCTCAGGGAGCTGCAGGAGACAGTGTTAATTATTTTAAAGTGCAGTTAGTTCTACCTTGAAAAGTGACTGCAAAGGCACCACGGGGACAGCTGTGCCTGTGGCCTCTCCCTCGGTCCTGCTGGGTTTGTTTCAGGTTTGCTATGCAAACATGACCTCGGATCAGAGTCCACAGGATCTCTCCTGAACCACAGTTGGCAACAGAGTCTGGGGAGTCTGAGAGAACTGGTTGCCAGTTTAGGCCTCTGAAGTGAACTGGTTTCATCAATTTCTTTATAATGATTTTAGACAAGCACGTTAGCTCTGACAGTACTTCATGGTGTGCTGTTAATGCAAAGAGAGGAGCACAGCAACCCTGTGGTTTTAATTATGCTGGCAATAAGTAGTGTAAAATTAATCTCCATTATACATCAGGGTTGACACCATTGTGGTTTTACCTTTTAGTGCAGCTTTGTTCCTGTGACCTAACAGCTGCCACCCCAAGCCACACTCCAGGACAGACTTCAGAGAGTCACAGAACAGTTGGGGTTGGAAGGGGCCTCTGGAGATCACCTAGTCCAGCCCCTGCTAAAGCAGGTTCTCTCTCCCAGAGCAGGCTCACAGAGTTGTGTCCAGGCAGGTTTTGAATGTCCCCAGAGAGGGAGACCCCACAGCCTCTCTGGGCAGCCTGGTCCCATGCTCTGTCACCCCCACAGTAAAGAAGTTCTCCCTCATATTCAGCTGGAACTCCTGTGCTGCAGTTTGTGCCTGCTGCCCCTTGTCCTGTCAGCACACCTGAAAAAAGCCTGGCCCCATCCTCTTGGCACTCACCCTTAAGATGTTTGTAGACACTGATAAGATCCCCTCTCAGTCTTCTCTTCTTCAGGCTAAACAGGCCCAGCTCCCTCAGCCTTTCCTCAGAAGGGAGATGCTGCAGTTCCTTCATCATCTCCACAGCCTCTGCTGGCCCCTCTCCAGCAGCGCCCTGTCTCTCTGGAACTGGGATGCCCAGCACTGGACACAGCACTCCGGACGAGGCCTCACCAGGGCAGAGCAGGAGGATCCCCTTCCTCCACCTGGCCCCACTCCTCCTCATGCCCCCCAGGATCCCACTGGCCCCGTGGCCCCACGGGCACACTGCTGGCCCACAGGCAGCTTGCTGCCCACCAGGACTCCCAGGCCCTTCTCCGCAGAGCTGCCTCCCAGCAGGTCAGCCCCAGCCTGTGCTGGTGCACGGGGCCGTCCCTGCCCAGGGCCAGGACCCTACACGTGCCTTTGCTGAACTCCATGAGGTCCCTCTCCACCATCTCTCCAGCCTGCCCAGGTCTGGCTGAATGGCAGCGCAGCCTCTGGTGCGTCAGCTGCTCCTCCTAGCTTGGTATCACCAGCAAACTCGCTGAGGGTGCCTCTGTCGCTTCATCCAGGTCACTGATGAGCAAGTTGAACAGAACTGGACCCAGCACTGACACCCGGGGAACACCACTCACATTCACATGTCACATTAGGTGACCTGCATGCTAAAACTCACCCGTTGCTCTAGGAGCTGCAAATAGGTATCAGACAGTTCCTTGAGGACATGTTTCCTCCTTATGCCCTAAATTCCAAACCTTGTGGGGTTTGAAGAGATAATGACAGAACAGATGTGGTCATTCCTATTTCTTCTAGTCTAGATTGTTCCAGGACATGGAGATGGGATGTGGGTGCTTTGTCCATGAGCTCTCATTGCTAGCAAGTGACACCTTCTGTCTGCCACATCTTCAGCAGGCACCTACTCAAGGTGATGACCTTAGCTAGCACTTATCAATCACAAACAGGCCAAACAAGCATCCTGATTTCCCTGGTTAGTAGCCTGAGCATGTGGCCCATGGCTGAGCAAGCAGAGGATGAACCCTTCTCCTGTGTCTAACACAGGCTGGACTATACCTCACAGAGGGTAGCTTACAGAACTATCTTCTTTCTAGCTACAGATTCATTTTCCAGTGTAGCTCATTTCCAGTCTTCTCAGAAGAAAAATTTACATGTGTCCTTAATCCTTATCCTCACTGCAATTCTGAAGCAACCTGTGGACTCTTATCTGCATTACTGGGCACCTCTTGAATAAAAGGCACATGCAGTGGGAGCCCACAGGACTTGAAGTATCACTTAAGAGGACTGAAGTAACTAACAGGTCTCAGGAAGGTAATAACCACATTACCTTGTTGCAGCTGATGTGTACCTATTTCTAATCAGAAAGTTTCTTTAGTTGCTTTAAAACCTGATTTTCTTTCTGAAAAAAAAATATTTTTTTTGAACACTATCTCCTGAAAAACAAGCAGACTATGAAACAGGTGAGGAATTAACAGAAATCTAAAGGCAACATTCCTGAATGTTCCTGCAAAAACCTAGGGATGGGCACGCTGTTCCTGACAAACTGCACACACTGAGGAACTGGAGAGCCCTAACCAACAGCAACATAATTGCTCATAAGCATATATTCACTGTATATATTACATATCACCATGGCTAGAAAGAGGCAGGCAGGCAGGAAGCATCTCCATATTCCTTACCTATTAGTGATTGGAATGTTCTTGTTTCTCATTGCATACAGTAGTGTTGCTATGCAGTAAAGTGTCTCTGTCACATCCACAACAGAGACGGTAGAGCTGGGTCTCTGCAGACACACCATCAGCTTTTGGATGTCGCTGACGCCATCGGAGAAAAGCACCATGACTGTAATTATGGCCCATATGTTCTCAGGCTGGTATAGGTAACAAGAAAGAGTGAGAAAAACGCTTTGAGCCTTTAGGAGCAGGGAAACCCTGCTTCAACACCGAGAAACCACTTATGCCATGATGAATAGTTAAATCCTCTTCAGTCACCCTGAATAACACCCCAAGTGGAAAACCTTTAGACGCAGGAGGGTAGATATGACCTCAAAGCACCAGCAGTTGTTAAACCTGCCAAATAAACCAGTTAGTAACTGTTAAACCTACCCCTGTCCTGCTCTGTAAATGTGGCAGTTTGTTGACAACACAGACTTCAGCCTTTGAGAAGAGGTGATGACTCTTCAAACACTGCAGAACTGCACCAGGATCTACTTTCCGTCCGGAGCGTATGGCAGACACACACCTGCACAGAACGGGAACAGCAGCATTCGCAAAGAAGCCTTGTCAAGTAAGTTTACTCTCCAAGTATAGAATGCCTTCTCTAAAGTACCATCAGCCAGGCCACACCAAGTTTAACTATGCCTGGCTCTTTGCCCCTCAGATTTGATGGGATGCATTCAGTGCTGAGGCTGCAAGTTGCTGAACTTAAATTTCCAACCCATTCTTTTGCTGAAAGCCATTTAGACAAATAATTCCCCATTCTGTTACACAGATGTGCTTAAATACTTTGCTGCATCAAGCCCTTAGTCTGCAAGTTTCCTTCTGGCTGTCTCAAAGTCTCCTTCCAGAAGACGGATCCACCTTGCTCTCAACACAATTTGACTCTTCTATTTGCACCATCTAACTGCCACATAAAACTGCCCTCGAGACTACAGAGATCTGAACAGAGCACTTGCTTTTATCAGGGACCTAGGCTTGGGCTTGCTGCTGAGCTGTGACTGATAAGTCAGTGTGGGTCCAGAAAAGCAGGCTTTCAGGAAAGGAAAAGAAGAAAACACACTGGAGGTGTGAGGAACCAGGAACAAGAGCTCAAATCTCACTCTCCATGAGATACTTTATTTTAGCTAAATCCAGGAGATGCTGAGCCTTTCTTCAGACCCTGGCTGATCAGGAGATGGAAAAGCAGTGCTGACATGACAGATCCTGAAATGTAAAGGGATGCTGAAAGGGGTGCTTAAATTGAGTCTCACTCTTTCCAGCTGTCCTGGTTTCAGCCAGGATAAAGTTAATTTTCTTCTTAGTAGCTGGTGCAGTGCTGTGTTTTGGATTTGGTGTGAGAACAATGTTGATGACACATTGATGGTTTTTAGTTGTTGCTAGATGATGTTTATACTAAGTCAAGGACTTTTTAGTTTCTCAGGCCCTGCCATCAAGAAGGCTGGAAAGGCACAAGAAATCGGAAGGGGACACAGCCAGGACAGCTGACCTAAACTGGCCAAAGAGGTATTCCATACAATGGGATGTCATGCTTGGTATATAAACTGGGGGGAGTTGGCCAGGGCTTGCCAATTGCTGCTCAGGGACTGGCTGGGCATCGGTCAACGAGTGGTGAGCAGTTGTATTGTGCATCACTTGTTTTCTTTTTTCCCTTCCCTTTGGATTTCATTCCTCTCCCCTTCTCTTTCTCCTTTTCATTATAATTGTTATAATTATTATTATTTACTTTATTTTACTTTATTTCAATTATTAAATTGTTCTTATCTCAACCCTCAAGTTTTACATTCCTTGCTGATTCTCCTCCCTATCCCTCTGGCAGGGGGGAGTGAGTAGGTGGCTGTGTGATAGTTACTGGCTGGGGTTAAACCACGACACCAGCAGAGTCACCCTGCAGGAAGCAACCACACGGCATCCTCCAAACCTGTTGTTGGGAGCCAAAAGGCAGCAAGTGACAGGACAGCTCAGCCATTTTTTATTTTGTCATCTAAAGCTTGTCTTGGAGCTTCTGGCAGCTTCTCTCAATTGCTGTACCCAACCCGGCTGTGCTCTGATATACAGATGCATCTCCGAAACCTTCCTTTGAGCCTCCAAATTCAGCAGTTGCTTGCCGACACCCTCTTGCTCAGGCTCTCCTCACCTCTTTCCTACTCAGTGCAACAACCATCTCCCTGCCCTTCAAGAGGACACACCATCCAAGTCAAAAAGGCCACTGCCAAGACTGTTCTTCTGCCTCCTCTTCCCAATCCATGTTCAGCTCCTCCATCTCCTCAGACATTAGTACAAGGCTATCCCTGTCCCCGGCTTTGGAGCCTCTCCCTCACTTATCCATCACTTCTCACTTGCTGTCAAAATCACGGAAACTGCAGAAGTGACTTTGTAAGCCATCTGCTCAAAGCAGGGATGACTTCAAGTTGGGTTGTTTGTGCAGGTGAGGTCTAAGCCTCTCCAAGGATGGAGATTCTTCCCCACCTCTCTAGGCCAGTGTTTGGCCATTCTCCTAATATTCAACTGGATTTCCTATGCTGGAACTTGTGCCCATTGCCTTTTGTCCTGTCACTGTGCACCTCTAATAAGAGTTTGGCATTGTGCTCTCTACAGCCTCTCACTAGGCGGGGAAAGACAGCAATTAGATCCCCTTTCCAGCTCCTCTTCTCCAGATTTCAACCTCTACTGGTACATCACCTCAAATACTGTGTTCAGTTTTGGGCCCCTCCACTACGAGACACTGAGGTGCTGGAGGTGTCCAGAGACGGGCAACAGGGCTGGGGAAGGGGCTGGGGCACAAGGCTGATGGGGAACAGCTGGGGGAACTGGGGTGGGGGTGGGGTGTCAGTGTGGAGAAGAGGAGGCTTGTGGGGACTTTCTCACTCTCTACAACTACCTTAAAGGAGGATGTAGCAAGGTGGGGGTCGGTCTCTTCTCCCATACAGCAACTAACAAGAGGAAACTTACTCAAGTTGCACCAGGGGAGGTTTAGATGGGTTATTAGGAAAAACTGCTTCACCAAAAGGGTTGTGAAGCACTGGAACAAGCTGCCCAGGGAGGCAGTAGAGTCACCATCCCTGAGGTTATTTAAAGAATGTGTAGATGTGGCACTTAGGGACATGATTTAGCGGTGGACTTGGCAGTGCTGGGTTAATGGTTGGACTCAATGATCTTAAAGGTCTTTTCCAGCCTAATGATTCTGTGATGAGCACATGATCGTGTGCTCCAAACAGAACAAGGAAGAGGAAAGGGAAAGTTTTTTCCCTATTCTAGAACCCTAGTAGTGATTTCTGTTGTTAAAATAATTTCTCCCTCATCTTCCTGTAAGCCTCCCACCTCTTTGGAAGACAAATCCATTTGTCTCCTAGCAATTCACAGGATAAAATGGAAGAAGACCCAAAGCAAGGAAGGTCTGAGGGTCTACAGGTACAAACTCAAGCGCTGAAGCAGACTCACCTGATCAGCCCCAACACACATTCTTCCTGCTCATTTGTTATGGTGAAATCCTGCAAGATCTGTTCAACTCTGTGCAGGGCCGTGTCCTCCTTCATTAGGTACCGATGGTATAGCTTTTTCCAAGGAATGAACTAGAACGAGAAGCACATACCACCATCCTTCATCTCACAGCACTGGAAAATAGGTCTCTTCTGGCAATAAGCTAATCAACATGACTTCCAAAGACAACCTGGAGTTGAAAAAGTCCCTGTAGCTTGACGGAAACAGGTAATTAGTATAAGATGGAGAAGGAAAAAGGAAACAGAGGAAAGAGAGAAAGACTTGTTCCTCATAGCCTGCAAACATGTCTATAAAAGGCTGTTTTTTCTAGAATGATGGGAATAGGGTGATGCTGGTTCGGTTTCAAATGTCAAACCATTAAAGGAATGGGGGTATTTTAAGCACTACTGCACAGATCTGCTCTGAGCAGGGTCTGAGTGCTTAAAATCCCTGTGTCCATGAAGCCCTACCTTCCTGCAGCCTGCTGTTTGGATGTCTTTGGTAAAACCAGGATGCTGCCTTTTAGGCTAAGTCATGGAGTGAGGGGCAGGTTTGGGAGAGGGCTTGAGCACACTGAACATCCAATGCATGCATTTTCTATGCATCTCTCTAGATTTTCAGGCTCAAAGCATGCATGCTGTGCTGATAAAGCAGAGTGCAGAACATTTGCACTGTGACCAGCCTTACTTGTCCAAATTTACCGGAAGGGCATGAACAAGAACTTGGATCCCAAAAATATCTGGGCTGTGATCAGTCCCCTACCACTCTAAGTCAGGCCAAAACAGCTTCTTTGTACAAGCTGAGAGTTTCCAATGTAAATGGTGAGCGAGTCTAGTGGTGCCAGCTGTCTCCAAGCCACCTTGAGTTGAAATACAGAGATCCTTGTTACAGCCAGAATGACTGCCAGTGGGTTCACGACTGTTAGTACTGTGAGGGCGTTGACTGTAGATGAACCAAGCTCCACAAAACGGGGGTTAAAGGCCTTTCCTCTAAATCCATTTGACTACAAGAGACGCCACACACACACACATACAGGCTGGGGGACAGTGACGTACACTGGCCACAAGAGGACACTGCCCAGTCTGCCAGCCAGAATTTCCTGCATGATTCCCGTCAGAAAAAAAGGCTGCAAGGAAAACGGTGAAGGGGAATTTGGTGGAATCTTATAGGATGCTCTCTTTCCATGTATGGGAAGAATGCATCAAGGGAAGTTACCCCAATATTGATTTTCTGATACAAGCTGGTGTCTGAAGATGCCACTGTGGCCCAGAAGACCAAAAAATAACAAAAGACCTAAGAAAGGATGTGGGTATTAGGGAACAATAAAGGGATTAAAAGGAACAAAGAGACAGACACAGCATGGATGCTCCTACAGCAACACATGTAGCCACCAGATGAAGACAGAACGGAGCAGTAGGAGAAGAGACAGGCTCAAATCAATATCACAGCAGTCCTTACCAGTGGATCACTGACTATCTCCCTCCAGCAGCGACACACCAGGCTCAGGTTCTGATACAGATCAGTCACTGGTAGGAAAGCAAAGATGTTCCTAAGGACTTCAACAGGCAGCTTGCTAATGCTTCCCTGAGGCACTTCCCAGTTCCGAGTCCCCAGGAGTCCATAGTGTGCATCAGGGACTGGTTCAATTTCCATATCATCAAGTTCCTGCTTGATCTGGCTGTGAACCACCATTGGCTTCTTAGGATCACCCCACAAATCATGTACTGGCTTGTGAATGCCTGCAGCTGCAGTGGACAGAGGCCGTTTTCTGGAGTTTTCCTTGGGAGCTGGTAAAAGGTCCTCATCCTCCATAAAAGCACAGGAATCACCACTGATCTCCATCACAGTGGAGACACTGCTGAAGGAATCATCAGGTTCGGTGACAATGGGATCCAGGAGCTCTTCTTTGATTCTACTCTTCACCCCACCAGAACCTACTTGTGTCTGAGACTTCCTGAAGTAATCAGTGATGTTTGGCTGACCTTGGCCTGCAGAAACAAGAGGAGCACAAATGAAGTCAACAGAAACAAGTGCAAAGTGCACTGCTCCTAAGCTAACAAGGAGGCCAGAGGCTGTGTCAGGTGGTAGTTACTTCCACCAGGGTTCCTCACAGATGTATGAGTGATGAACTGTCCTGCTTCATATTGCTTCTCTGGTAACCTATGGAAGTCAACAGAACAACATTCAATCTGAGCACTGCCAAGGTACACTGACATCTCCACTAGCTTCTAGAAAAAGATTTGGTCTGCATGACAATCTGGGCATTCAGTCTGGCACTGTCAAGGTACACTGACACCTCCACTAGCTTCTAGAAAAATATTCAGTCTGCATGACAATCTCTCAGATCAACAATTCTTATCTACCATAAGGATCCATGTTAAACAGAAACATGGTTGCATGATAAATTTCCTGGGAGATATTTCCACTAGCCAAAGAAAGAGAAATAGGAAGGAAACAAAATGCAAGACTTGAGTTGTGGTGGTGTGTTTCAGACTGAGGTTGGGCTCTCAGTAGTTATTTATTGTCTTTAACCCAGTAAACCAGAAGCACGCTAAGATTTTATAAAAACTTCAGGGTTTAACTACTGCTCTGTACCATGAGAAGGTCACAGCACCAAGCCTCTAGCAGGCTGCTCCTATCACAGTATAAGAAAGATCAATGCGTTTAAGAGGATAAACAGACATTTCTTGCCAGATACTTTCTGGCTGCAATGTCAGAAAGCACTAGAGATGATAAAGGAAACAGAAACTTGGCAAGGGACTGCTCTCGGCAGCCTCTCCTTTCTCTGACAGCCACGCAGTCCATGTAGCACACAGAATAAAGTTATCAGCACTGGTAGTATTCATTCTGTCCTGTCCTAGTCTGCCAAATATCCTGATGGTTAGCTAAGAAGCAACCTGAGAAGAAAAAAACAATCACAAGCAACTATTGCTGATTTTAATGCATTTTATTTCTGGATGCTTGAGAAGGCATAGCTTAAAGAGGTCTGACTTGCAAGACATTTGTTGCTTAAAAAGAACAGCTTCCCTGCTAACTTTTAAGTCCAATACCCTAAAACCTGCAGCACCTAAGATTACTAATTTTTTTTTTAAAGTGAGATAATCGAAGATATTGCTGGTATGAAAATGGAAAAGAAAAGCATGTCTACAACCACAGAGTCTAGGACTCTGGTGTATTGTCCTGGCTCACCAGCAGATGTTCTCTGTGACATGAGTCAGCTTACACCAAGCTATAGAGATTCCCAAGCCTCCAGGGAAAACCTGAAATGCAGCTCAGTCTCAGCTTCCACAGTGACCAAGGTACTCAGGAACTCATGAATAATTCAAGATTTTTTTGCTTTGCTTTCTGCCTGTGTCCTCACCCACATGTGTGTGTAGCATCTCTTGTTGCTACATAAGTTTTGAGGCTGGGTCTTTAACCCGGCATCATGAACTATTTGAAAACAGCTCTTTTACCTTCAGTTTGAGCCCTGAGCCCTGCTGAGTGCAGATTAGCTCAAAGTCTTACCCATCCTCAAAAGCCCTGTGAGGCTTTGCCACTTTCGAGACCCGCATCGACAAACTGTGTATCACAATGTTTCCCACTCCCAGCAAAGTCAAAGATCATTAATATCTGTTAAGTGCTCAACAACACTTTTGCACTTCTATGTAACTAGACAGCTCATTATTAATTAATAATTATCCTAAAGAGCATCCAGTACCAGGAGTCACATCATTAATACTGTCTAATTGCAGAGGCTGTAGCATTCCCCAGAGAGCGCTGCTTTTCTGCCCAGGTAGTCTCTGACAGCTCAGTGACAGAGATACGGAAGCACTTTGGTGTGAGGAGAGACTAAACACACACATGAAGGCAAACTTGCTCCCCCATAGAGGGAAGTAGTCAAGAGATCTCTTTTTCTTGCCACTTGGCTTTGTGGAGGCAGAGATTAAGCCCAGTTTTGCCATGCACCACTCAAAACTGTCCACTGTCTTCCATCTGCACTCACCTCATCTGGCATTACTCCTTATCAGTACAAGTTCAACAATGGATTACACAACACCCTTTTACTCCACACCATATTAGCATTTTTCTCCCCCAAATCCCTCAGCCTTCAAAGTTATTCATAACCAGTGTACCTCCTCGATGTCTCCTTGTGTGGTGGGTGGGATAGAGGCCCCTGTTTACATCTCCTCTTCTTTGACTCAATGGCTGTGTCAGGGAGGATGAACCTTCTGCACTCTGTGCGAGAGCTTCGCAGTCAGCAGCAGTAAAGTGCATTTTTTTGAATCGCTTCACTGCTTTGGCAACATGCAAAGAAAGACCCCAAACCCAAAGCGTTAGCAAACAGCAATAAACAATCCATGCCTTTAACAGAGGCATACAGTTTATTTTCCGAAATTTTATCGACAGTCCCAGTGTTTCAGCCAGGATTTTCTTTGAATAAATCATAGCAGATGCTCATATAACGCTCTGGTGAGGCACTAAGGAGGGCAATGCATCATGTCAGGGCAACACATCTGCTGTCACTGCAACAGCAACTTCACCCCAGGTCCCCACTCCTGTGTGGTACAAAGCTTCAGAACAAAAGGGACTACATAAACCCAGAATTCTAGCAAGTTTTGTGATTTCTCTATAATACTGTAACACGGACAAAACAGATACAAGCATCTGTGTAAATGCAAAGTATCATTAGGAGGAGGCTGAGGAAGCCTGCAGAGGAAGCCTGCGCAACCCTCTGCAAAAGATAACAGTGATTTGCTGGGGGAAGGTCAGAGCCAACATTCAAACACACAGATCTGAGCCTCTTGCAAACAGATCCAAGCTGGGATCCTCCATTAAGGAGGAAACAACCCACTCACAGTACAGCTCTTCCCCATGAGGATGGTTAAGAATCAGCAGAAAACTATCTGGAGAGTTATTTTAAGAAAACCTTACTTAAAATCTGCATGAGGTCCCCTTTTCTGTACACAGCACAGCCAGCAGAAAATGTACAAACAATGCAACTTGCCTCCACCAAGAAATGCTCACGAGAAACCCGAACCCAGGGCACAGGATTGGCTTCCTTCCGATAGAATTATCAGCAAAACAATGCTCATGCGGTTTCACTTTTACTTTATTACTGCACTGTGCTGCAGATGTTAGATTCCTTTAACACGTTTATGGCAGCCATTAAAGCAATCAACTGATTTCATACAGCAGGAGCCAGGGGTCAGTTTGTTTCATTATGCTGCTTCCTCCTTTTCAGCCATGTCAGTTCGATAGAGCAGTGTTAAAAGCACCCGCTGAGCTCCCTGGGGAGGCTGTTTTCTAATATCCCATGTTCCTCAAAACACAGCAAATGAGGCAAGCACAATTAAAAAAAAAACCAATGCAAGACAGTCCTGTGGCACTTAGGGACATGGTTTACTGGTGGGTTTGGCAGTGCTGGGTTAATGGTTGGACTCGATCTTAAAGGTGTTTTCCAACCCAAATGATTCTACGATTCTGTTCTACCTAAAAATAGTATTTCTCACTTTTCTCACTTGAAATTGAATTTTTTTTTTTGATCAAACAGCACAAATCATTGAGGTGCTCCAATTCTCTTAAGCACACGGTCTCGGCAAATGTCAGAGCCGAGGTACCAGCTCCATACCCATTCCTGAAGCTATCGGACACAGAAAGGTCTCATGCGAGACTGGATATAGGACTGGGGGCAAAAACTCTGCTCTCCAGCCCCAGGACAGCAAAACCCCCTTGTGCCAGGACCGTGGCTGAGGGTTCAAGTCCAGAAACCCAACACAAAAAGAGCTGCTTAGGATTCACCTGCATGCATCTTTTTTCCCTTTTCCCAAGATTTTCCATTGATGACAGCAGAGGCACAAGTGCTGAGCAAACTCTGTGTTGCAGGGCCCTGACACCTTTTATGGCTTCAACCATGTAAGGCACGTAATGGAGAGCAGAGCTCATCAGCCATGAGAAGTCACCCCAGCTGCGAAGTGAAAGGATCAGCCATGAGCAGCAGCCACAGAGGATGGGGGAAGCTCCAGGAGGACGTTTTCTATGTTTCTATTTGGGAAGAGCTGGGAGCTGCTCCCTGTCCCCACCCCCGGCACATTGCATCCAAACCGTTTCCCCACGCAGATGCACCGATCTTGTGCCCCCCAGCAGCCCAGGCCCCCCCCCCAGGGCTACCCCACACTGGCCCAGAACAGCCCCCCCATTGCCAGCCCCTGCCCCATGCCTGTTGCCTCCATAGCCAAAGTCCCCCCCTCCTCCGTGCCCCCCATTGCCAAGGGCCACCCCTGTTGCCAAGCCCCCTTCAATGCCAAGAAGCCCCCCCATTACCAAGGCGCCCCTCATTGCCAAGCCCCCCCCCCCAGTGCCGTTTCCCCCCACCAACACCAAGAACACCCGCCATTGCCAAGGGTCCCCCTGTTGCCAAGCCCCCCCCCATGCCAAGGAGCCCCCCCACAATCAAGGGTCTGCTCATGACCAAGCCCCCCCCCAATGCCAAGCCCCCCTATTACCAAGGCCCCCCTCCACTACCAAGCCTCCTCCATGCCAAGGAGCCCCCCATTACCACACCCCCCGTTACCAAGGGTCCCCTCATTGCGAAGACCCCTCCTTCCCCCCATTGCCGAGGATCCCCTCATTACGAAGGCCCCCTCAATGCCAAGGGTCCCCCCTGCTCGCCCTCCCCCCCGTTCTCAAGGGACCCCCGCTGCTGTGCCGGACCCCCGCAGCCACGGGCCGCCCCGCTGCTTACCCCGCTCCCCCCGCGCTCCAACCCGCCTCCGCGCTCCCCGCGCGATTTCGCCGGCCCCGCCCCACGGACCAATCAGAGAACGCGCCGAGACCAATGTGCCCAATGGCGCGGCTCTTCCGGGTTCGGACGAGGAGGGGGGAAACGCTGCTGGGGCCGAGAGAAACCTTCCCGGAGTTTGTTTGCCGTCACCCTCTCTGTGTCGGGGGTGACATCACGCTGCCACGTATTGCCACGCGTGACGTCACGCTAGCCCAGCAGAGCGCCGGTGGGTTCTAACCGCCGGGGGGTGGCCTGCGCCGGGGCCCGCCGCGGCGTGAGCTGAGGGGGGGGAACGTGGCGGGGCCCCAGCCGGGGGGAGGGTCGGTTCCTGGCTTGCCTGAGGGAACAGGGAAATCCCTGTTCTCCGGAGGGAAAAAGGAAATTACCGGCTTTCTTGAGGTATAGGCTGGTTTCAGGTTTTCCCGAGGGAAAAGAAAATCAGTAATTTTCCAGTAGAAAATAGAAAATTTCAGGTTTTCCTGTCGGAAAGGGAAATCTCTGGATTTCCTGAGGGAGCAGCTGGTTTCTGCTTTTCCTCAGAGGAAAGGGAATTTTCTAGTTTTCCTAAGGGGAAAGGGCATTTGTGTTTCTTCCAGAGGGAGAAGCTGGTTTGTGGCTTTCCTGAGGGAGAGACAGGTTCCTGGTTTTCCAGATGGAAAAGGAAAGTTCTGCTTTTCCTGAGTGAGCTGCTAGTTCCTTGTTTTCCCAAGGGAAAAGGGAATTTATGGTTTTCCTAAAGGGAAAGGAAATTTCTGATTTTCTTGAAGGAGTGGCCAGTTTCTGACAGTCCCGGAGAGGAAAAGGGAATTACTGGTTTTCTGGAGGAAAAGACTCGTTCCTGAGTGGAAAGGAATTGTCTGGTTTTTCCTAAGGGAAAAGAAAATGCCTCATTTTTCTGGACAGGGAGTTGGGTTTCTGTTTTTTTGTGATGGAAAAGGAAATTTCTGCTTTTCCTGAGGAGAAAGTGATTTTTGCTTTTTCTTGAGGAAGAGGTCAGTTTCTGGCATTCCTGAAGGAAAAGGAAATTTCTGGTTCTACTGAAGGAGAAGTAATTTTACAGATTTCCTAAGGGAAAAGAAAATTCCTGGTGTTCCTGAGTAATAGGCTGGTTTCTAGTTTTCCTGAGTGAAAAAGAAACTTCTGTTTTTTCAGAAGGGAAAGAAAATTTATGTTCTTCCAGAGGCAGAAGCCAGTTCCTGGTTTTCCAGAGGGAAAAGGAAATTCATGGATTTCCTAAGGGATAAGGGAGTTTCTGTTTTTCCTAAAGGATAGGCCAGTTTCTGGTTTTCTGGAGGGAGAAGGAAGTGTCTGGTTTTCTGGGGGGAGCACCTGGTTCCTGGATTTCTGAAGGGAAAAGGAAATTTTTTTTTTTCCTGTGCGGGAAAGGGAATTTCTGTTTTTCCTGAGAGAGAGGTTGGATCTTGGTTTTCCTAAGGGAAAAGGAATTTCTTGGTTTTTGGAAGGAGAGAGCAGTTCCTGGTTTTCCCAAGGGAAAAGGAAATTTTTAGTTTTACTGAGGGAGGGGCTGGTTCCCGGTTTTCCTGAGAGAAAACGGAATTTGCTTTTTCTGAGAGGGAGGCCAGTTCCTGGATTTCCTAAGGGGAGAGGAAATGTCTGTTTTTTCTGAAGGGGAGGCCAGTTTCCAGGAGCTTTTGTGGAGGGGAAAAAGGAAATTTTTGGTTATCCTGAGAGGCCTGTTTGTGGATGTGCTAAGGGAAAAGGAAATTTCTGTTTTTCTGGAGGTCTGGAGGTAGAGGCTGGATTCTGTTTTCCTGGAGGTAAACAGACCTAGGGAGCAGGCATTGTATTCATGCAGTTTGAAACCATAATCCTGTTTTTTGCCTCTTTCTTTCAGATCTCTAGCCATGGCGGAGGGGGAGACTCGGCCAAGGCTGCTCCTCCGGCTGGTGCAGGAGGGACGGCTGGACCTCCTCCGGGATGAGCTGGGGCCAGACAACATGCTGAGCACAGAGGTGCAGAGCCGGCGCTATGGGCGCTCAGGGGACACACTGCTGCACCATGCTGCCCGATATGGGCACCAGGATGTCCTTGCCTACCTGGTAGAGGTGCTGGGGATGGATATTGAGGTGTTCAATAGTGACTACAAAAGACCCCTCCACGAAGCAGCCTCCATGGGCCACGGGGAGTGTGTCTCCTACCTCCTGGAGAAAGGCGCGAACATAGACTGCTTGAAAAAGGCAGACTGGTAGGTCGCTGGCTTGCTTAGCCATGATCAGAGTGATATCTGAAAGGGGTCTGGATGCAGAAGAGAAGGTGGGAGTGTGACTGCAGGAACTGTCATTTAGAGTCATGAATCACAGAACGGTTTCTGTTGGAAGGGACCTTAAAAATCGTCTAGTTCCAGCCTGCCCTGCAAGTCACCTTCCACTAGACCAGGTTGTTCCAAGCGCCGTCCAGCCTGGCCTTGAACACTTCCAGGGATGGGGCAGCCACAGCTTCTCTGGGCAACCTGTGCCAGTGTCTCACCACCCTCACAGTAAAGTGTTTCTTCCTAATAACTAATCTAAAATCTACCTTCTTTTACATTAAAACCATTCCTCCTTGTGCTGTTGCTACAGGCCCTACTAAATAGCCTGTCCCCATCTTTCTTGAAAGCCCCCTTTAGGTACTGGAAGGACACTCTAAGGTCTCCCTGGAGCCTTCTCTTCTCCATGCTGAACAACCCCACCTCTCTCAGCCTGTCTGCCTAGGAGAGGTGCTCCAGCCCTCTGATCATCTTTGTGGCCTCCTCTGGACTCACTCCAACAGGTCCATGTCCTTCTTATGTCGGGGGACCCAGAGCAGATGCAGTGCTGCAGGTGGAGTCTCACCAGAGTGGAGCCGAGGGGGAGAATCTCCTTCCTCGACCTGCTGGCCATGCTGCTTTTGGTGCAGCCCAGGATACAGTTGGCTTGCTGGGCTAAATTACAGCCCTATCACTAATTTCCCACTGTTCGTTAAGTTGTAAATTACTGCTTCATTAGAAGATCCAATTTAAAAGCTTTCATCTGCAGCTATTCTTCCCCGTTCCCTTGTTTGATGGGAATCAGTGGTACTGATTCATATTTTTGTGTCCTGGTCTTCAGAAACTGAAGTTAAATAAAAAGTAAGTTTTACTCCTGTCTCCCCCCAACAAACAGCCTCACAGGTCAGATTTGCTACTGATATAATAGCAACAGCCTCAACAACCCAAGAAACAACTGGTTTCTTTAGGGCTTTTGTTTGCCTGCCACGTGGGTAACACGTAAGCAAATGATGAGGGAATGAGAATTGGGAATAAAAAATAAAGCCTAATCCACCATCAGGCAGCAGGCCTGATTAATATTAGATTCTCTTCTTGGGGGGGTGGAGATTTCTGTGTACCACCTTGCAAAAGAAAGCAAAGATTCTTCCCAGCCCACAAATTAAAGTTGGGGGAGATCGTTTTGAAGCTGAACTAACATAAATACAAAGGCAGCATCCCAGTCCTCGCAATTCAAGGCTGTGCCAGCGTCGTGCTGACATCAGGGCGAGCAGAGGGAGGCAGAGATCTTGAGCTGCAAGCAAGCAGGCATTTACGCGAGCCTGGTTTTGTGTGATAGGCCTGCAGTACCCTTCCATCCATGGATTAAAAACAGGGAGTTACGTGCTTGCTAGTGCACGTCCCAGCCCTTGGACAAAGTCTCATTTGCATTGAAAATATACACTGATCTGAGGCACCGTACAGAAACAGCTGCAGGAAACACAGAGCTCCAGGCTCAGCTCTACCTTGTCATCCCCAGCAGATGCATGTCTAATCTCTTTTTGAAAATCTTGCTGGAGATTTTATCTTCCTTCTCAGCACTCTCTTCCTATCTTTACAACTAGAGCATTTTATGTTTTTAAATATCAAAGGTTGTTCCCAGACATGCCAAACAGGACAAAACTGTGAAAAGCTTCACTCTCAGGCCAGCTGGTCTGCATCAGAAGTGTTCTAGAGTGGTGTTTGCTGGTACAGTCATGCTTTACTGCCAGGAGATGCAGCATTGTCTGTGGTTTGCTGCCTGTAGCCACAGCTGCCTGTCTGGGTGCTGGCTGGGGTAGGAAACACTGATGTTAACAGCTTTGTCTCAACAGTCCCCAGAAGTCCAGACCTCATATTACCGGCATGACAAAGCAGTGCTGTAAGATCTCATGGGTTCACATGCAGCATGTGGTGAGCCTCAAAGCATCTGAATCCAGGTGAAACAATAAATTTAGCCTCAGGCTTGGAGAAGGTTTTTGCCTTTAGCCAGCAAAGTTGCCTACTACCTCAGAGTGGTTTTAGCACGTTAATTTTCCCTCTGGCTTGCTCATCACACCTGGCACTGAGCTACTGTGTTTTATTAGACAGGCCAGTTGGTGCTACAGACAGCTTTAAATCATGCTTCATGCTCAAACATTGGAACAAAAGCCATCAGGTTCCTACAGCACTGTCTCTCTGGTTGTTATGTTTGCCTCATCATTCTTTCAGGACTCCCCTAATGATGGCTTGCACTAGGCAAAACCTGGAGGTGATCAAAGTTCTCGTGGAGCATGGAGCCAACCCACTGCTGAAGAATAAGGATGGCTGGAATTGCTTCCACATTGCGAGCCGGGAAGGCCATCCCCAGGTCCTCCGGTACCTGCTGGACGTATCCCCAGGCAGCTGGGACACGGAGAGCACAATAAAGAGAACACCTCTGCACACAGCAGGTAAAAGAGGGTCCCTTTGCCACCAGACAAGTTGTAAGAGTGGGCTGTGGCAGCAGGGAATAAAAGGGGCTGTTTCAGTTCATGTTTAGTTTAGAGAAGCAAAGCGTGATCTGTCTTGATACAAAACCAGAGGGAACAGTTAAATATTAAATTACTGAAATGAAATGAAAAGAGGCTGGTGGTGGTCATTAGTGGGAGCTCACCTCTGTGAACGTCAGCCTGTTAATGGTGCTCTGTTGCATCTTTGCAGGGTTTCACCTCTGGACAGCCACTTGTTTTAATTGCTTTCAGATAAATAAAGAGCAAGAATTAGGCTTAAGTTTTCTTAATGATGTGCCAAAGACTAAGCTTGTGAGGTTGAAGTGTCCTCAGTTCCCATTTCACTGGATTTTGCCTGTACTCAAAGCATGTTTTTGTGGTGCGTAACAGTGATGTTCTCTTGGGAGTGGTAGATCCATCCCAGGGGCACTCGGGATCACCCACTGACTTTGGCCTCCTTGGACCAGAGTTCATCTCTGTCTCTGCCTCCCTGTGACAGACACATCCAAGCTCCTGCAGCTCAGAACACATTGCAATACACTTTTTCTTGCTGGTATATAAACCTGCAAATTGCACTTGGAAAATGTGTGAGACTCCAAGCGTATCCTGGCATTGTAAAGGTCCTAAAAGCGTTAGAGCTGCTGCAAGGCACCTTTTGGGATCTGCCTGTTGATGGACATTTTTACCAGTTAGGTTTATAGTCTTGTTGTCAGTTTTTGTAAGAGACATACGTCTTGAAATACTAAATTTTTGTCTGAATGCTTGGTGGGTTGGGTCATAATGGCAAATATGAAGAGCTGTGGGGTCTCTAGGCATACCCTCCAGAAGAAGCATCACAGGTTTTGGTATTCTCACATTGCTTTTAAGAAGTTAGTATCTAGTGGTGAGAAATACTTCAATACTTTCAGTACTTAAAGGGGGCTTGTAAGAAAGATGGGGACAGACTTTTTAGTAGGGCCTGTAGCAACAGCACAAGGGAGAATGGTTTTAAAGTAAAAGAGGGTAGATTTAGATTAGTTATTATGAAGAAACGCTTTACTGTGAGGGTGGTGAGGCACTGGCACAGGTTGCCCGGAGAAGCTGTGGCTGCCCCATCCCTGGAAGTGTTCAAGGCCAGGTTGGACGGGGCTTGGAGCAGCCTGGTCTAGTGGAAGGTGTCCTGGCCCCTGGCAGGGGGCTGGAACTAGATAAACTTGAAGGTCCTTTCCAACCCAAACCATTCTGTGATTCCATGAAATCCAGAGTGCCTTTCTGCAAAGGGAAGGGGTAGTCTACTGGGGATACACAGGGGCTGTTGTTAGGGTTGGAGCCCACCATGTCCAATTCCCCTTCTCTGCCCCTTTCATTGGTTTAACAAGAGATATAAAGGGAGTGAACTGGTGTGAAGAACCACAGATGTCAGGCCTGGTGGGGAGCAGAATGGCATGGTTAGCTGAACGATGACCCAGAGGCGGTTTGGATTTGGTTTTTGGCTTTCTGACTCTTTCGTCCTTGAGATGGAGTAATTCATCTTAATTTAGGAATGATGCACATGGTGTGCCTCAGTTACATTCTCTGAGTCTTAATAGGTTGAACAGACCAAAAATCTGTTAATGCAGATTTAAGTTTGTCCTACTGTGTCTCATTGCCCCTTACAGAGTATCAGGTCTGGTTACCCACAGACCTGTGCAAGTTAGGCAGTGCAGGTAAAGCATGGGTCTTCCCACAGCTTAAATCCCCTTAACTCTGCTCCCCAGAGATGCAGTGAGAGTGCATGATGAAGGAAGCGAGTGAGTGAAGGGAGAGGTGTGTGAGGCCAAGTGAGGGTGACATTGTGGGGCAGGGGCAGGGCTGGAGGGGGTTGCTGACCTTAATCAGAAACATGCCCCATCCCTGGGTGAGGATTAAGCTGTGTGTCCCAGGGCTTGGCAGTGTCTCTGCGGGAGCAATGAGCATGGGGACTCACCGCTCAAACCTGCAGCTACCTAAACCCATTTCCCAAAGAATATAATAAGGATTGATTGTCTGGAAAGACCTGAGGTATTGTGAGGAGACCCCTGCTGTGCTGTAATTAATCTGTTGGGTATGTTGCTCCTTGACTGTCATTCTCATTACTTCTCCAGCCCCCAGTAGCTGCCTGTCCATCACACTGTGCTCATCAGCAGTGACAGCCCCTGCCCAGGGACACTGGCTGTGCCTTAGTCCTTGTACTTGACCTGTGAATGCAAAATAGCTGATCAGTTGTTTGATGTGGGACTTGCTTTGAGAAACCTGGTCTCCTGGGGGCTGATGGGGTCCATCTGTCAGAGAAGGGGAAGAGCATCTTCGGCCCTAGGCTATCCAAGCTGGTGAAGAAGGCTTTAATCTTAAGAGAGGGGAACCTTGATGCATCCCACTCCTACCAGTTTGATGCCAGTGCCAGTAATAGATGCCCATAGCCCTGACAGGTCAGCAGGAGAGAACCTGAAGAGCAGCACAAAGAAATTCCAGCCATTAAGTCAGCTTCATCGGGGGCCCAACTTAAATGCCTCTATGCAAATGCACATAGCATGAGGAATAAACAAGAGGAGTTAGGGATGTGCTCATGCTTGCAGTGCTGCGATCTTACTGGCATCATAGAGACGATGGGGTGCGATGACTCCTTTGACTGGAGCATTAGGGTGGAAGGACAGGCCAGGGAGACAAGAAGAGAGTGTTGCCCTCTATGTCAGTGACCAGGTGGAGTGCATGGAGCTCTGCCTGGGTCTGGATGAGTTGCTGACCAAGAGCTTGTGGGTCAGAATCAAGGGGAAGGCAGGGACAGGTGACGTGGTAGTGGAGGTCTGCTACAAGTGCCCAACAAGGAAGACGGAGCAGATGAGGCCCACTATGGACAGATAGGAACCGGCTCACATTCACAAGTTCTGGTCCTTGTGGGGGACTTGAACCACCTCAGTATCTGTTGGAGGGACCACACCGCAGGGCATAAGCAATCCAGGATGTCCCTGGAATGTGTTGATGGTAACTTCCTTTTGCAAGTGATAGAGGAGCCAATGAGGGGAGGTATTATGCTGGACCTTGCTCTCACCAACAAGGAGCAGCTGCTAATGTGAAGCTCAAGGGCAGCCTTAGCCCTGGAGGGAAGAGGGACCCAGGAAAGCTGGTTAATATTCAGTGATCATCTCCTCCAAGCTCAGGAGCGATGCATCTCAGCAAAGAGGAGGTCAGTCAAAAATGCCAGGAGGCCTTCATGGATGAACAAATAGCTCCTGGACAAACTTGAGCACAAGAAGGAAGCCTACAGAGGATGGAAGCAAGGATAGGTAGCCTGGGAGGAATACAGAGTAACTGAGCAGCCAGGGATCAGGTTAGGAAAGCTAAAGCCCTGATAGAATTAAATTTGGCCAGGGATGTCAAAGGCAACAAGAAAAGCTTCTATAGGCATGTTGGTGATAAAAGGAAGAGTAGGGAAAATGTGGGCCTTCTCCATAAGGAAAGGGGAGATGTGGTTACCCAGGACATGGAGAAGGCTGAGGTACTCAATGACTTTTTTGCCTCAGTCTTCACTAGCAAGTGCTCCAGCTGCACCACCCATGTTGCAGAAGGCAAAGGCAGGGACTGGGAAAATGAAGACTCACCCACTGTAGAAGATCATGTTTGAGACCATCTAAGGAACCTGAAGGTGCGCAAGTCCATGGGACCTGATGATATGCATCCATGTGTCCTGAGGGATTTGGCAGATGAAGTTACTAAGTTACTGTCCATCGTATTTAAGAAGTCATGGCAGTCTGGTGACTGAAAACGGGGAAACATAACCCCCATTTTTATAAAGACAAATGAGGAAGTCCTGGGAACTACAGACCAGTCAGTCTCACTTCTGTGCCTGAGAAGATCATGGAGCAGATCCTCCTGGAGACTGTGCTAAGGCACATGGAAAATAAGGAGGTGATTGGTATAACCAGCATGGCTTCACCAAGGGCAAATTGTGCCTGACAAGTTTGGTGGCCATCTGCAATGGGGGTTACAGCATTGGTGGATGAGGGAACAGCAACTGGCATCATCTGTCTGGATTTGTGCAAAGCTTTTGACACTGTCCCACATGACATCCTTGTCTCTAAACAAGAGAGGCATAGGTCTCTTTTGACAAGTGGACCACTTGGTAGATAAGAAATTGACTGGATGGTTGCACTCAAAGAGTTGCAGTCAACAGCTCTATGTCCAAGTGGAGACCAGTGATGAGTGGCGTTCCTCAGGGGTCCATACTGGGACTGGCAATGTTCAACATCTTTGTCAGCTACACAGACAGTGGGATTGAGCGCACCCTCAGCAAGTTTGCCGACGATGCCAAGCTGAGTGGTGCAGTCAACACGCAGGAGGGAAGGGATGCTGTCCAGAGGGGCCTTGAGAGGCTTGAGAGATGGGCCCGTGCAAACCTCATGAAATTCAACAAGGCTAAATGCAAAGTCCTGCACCTGGATTGGGGCAACCCCCAGAATCAATACAGGCTGGGCGGAGAATGGATTGAGAGCAGCCCTGAGGAGAAGGACTTGGGCATGCTGGTGGATTAAAAGCTTGACATAACCCAGCAATGTGCACTTGTAGCCCAGGAAGCCAATCGTATCCTGGGATGCATCAAAAGCAGCGTGGCCAGCAGGGGAAGGGAGGTGGTTCCACCCCTCTGCCCCACTCTCTTGAGTCCCCACCTGCAGCACTGTGTCTGCTCTGGGAGCCTGAGCATAAGAAGGACGTGGACCTGTTGGGAGTAAGTCCAGAGGAGGCCATGAAGATGACCAGAGGGCTGGAGCACCTCTCCTAGGACAACAGGCTGAGAGAACTGAGGTTGTTCAGCCTGAAGAAGGCTGCAGGGAGACCTTAGAGTGGCCTTTCAATACTTAAAGGAGGCTTGTAAGAAAGATGGGGACAGATTTTTTAGTAGGGCCTGTAGCGACAGGACAAGGAGGAATGGTTTTAATGTAAAAGAGGGTAGATTTAGATTAGTTATTAGGAAGAAACACTTTACTGTGAGGGTGGTGAGACACTGGCACAGGTTGCCCAGAGAAGCTGTGGCTGCCCCATCCCTATGAGTGCTCAAGGCCAGGTTGGACAGGGCTTGGAGCAACCTGGTCTAGTGGAAGGTGTCCCTGCCCATGACAGGGGGCTGGAACTTGCTATTTTTTAAGGTTCCTTCCAACCCAAACCATTTTATGATTTTGTGTTTTGGGTTGGGCGGCAAGGAGCAGATTGCCTGAATGAGAAATGGCTAATCCTCATTTATTTGTGCATTCTTTTGTCCCTGCTCAACGTCAGGTATTGTGTTTCTGTGTCTGGGCTGGCAGGCTGGGCTCACAGCCCTTTCATGCAGAGAGGTGGATGTTGGGCTGGGATCTGGGGGATAAGGGTCTAGGGACAGGGTCAGGAGCAGGGTGAGGACTGTCCTCAGGAAAAGGACCCTTTGACCTTGATCTGAAAATCTCCTTCCTGCCTTGTAGCACTCGGGATATGGGGGTACAGCCAGTGATGGTAGGTTCCAGTGCCCCGTTCTCACTGCTTCATAGAGGTGTTGTCTCCTGTGTTTGAGTTTTCATGTAGCAAAACTGTCAACCCATGATTTGTGTTTATTTCTGGTCATTTTACTTACCCAGATTAGACCCTGGACAACACGTTGGTGGAGCAGCAGCCAGTGCAGAGCTGACTGGGCAGTGGGAAGGGCTGGAGCTTTACCCCCAGCATAATTTTAACACAGGACAATGCTGGAGGCTGCTGCTCAGTGGGTGCTAGTACCAGCACACCACCATGAAGCCCAGTTACACAGACACAGCTTTTGAGGCACAGGCAAGAGGCCAGAGATAATGCTGGATACTATGTTGGAGCTGCCGAGGGAAATCATGTCAAGATGAACCACCACTGTCTCAATGAGTTTACATCCCAAGGGTGTGGATATGAACACATTAACCCGTGACCAGTCCAGCTGGCTTCCTGGCACAGTTATCTCTGTATAGATGATGGCTACTTTTCTCCCCCCTGCAATTTTTTTTTCAAGTTGATTCCTTAAGCTTTGCTGCTTCATATATCCGTAGCCCGAGGCAAGAGAGTGGGGGAGATGTAATTAGAGGAAGTGGAGTGCAACTGAGCATTGCAGCTTTCTTGTGTCTCTGTTGGCTGTTAAAGGATGTAATCATGTTGCTCAGGGTGGTTTTTCTTCACATAGCTTGGGTTTTTTAAAGCCTCCATTTCGAAAATCCTTTTCACATTGTGACTCTGCCTGTATTTACATCAGGTCAGGTGAAGGGGTGATAAACAGGCAGGCAGCAGGAGCAAACAGCCAAGATCTGGGAGGATGGGAACCCCTCATGGAGCTTTCAAAGAGCATCTATTGTGTAGCTGTGTCTGAAGGTTATTGCTGGTAACACATACTTGCCAGGGGCCCTTCTTCCATCATAGAGAGTAAATAGCCTGATGTAGCAGCTCTGGGCTTGGTTTAATATTTTTTTTTCTTTAGTATATTTAATTTGTTTTGCAAAATGACCTGCAGAAAAAAAAGCCAGACCAAGGCTGTCCTTACATTGCTGTAATATGATGTGTTTTTTAAAAAAGGGAGAGAGTATTTCAGTGCATGATGTTCAGATCCTCCCCCACTGTTGTTTTTCCTCTGAGATGATGTCTGGGTGAGGATACTTCATTAGGATGATGAGATGGGAGTGATGGGTAGTCTTGAGTGGCTGAGAATGGGTGAAAATGCCATCTAGCTGTTCACCAGCAGAGAGCTTTGTGTTAATTTTGCTTCTCACAGATTTCACTTCAGGGATTAACAAATCCTTGCAAGAAAAGATCTTTGTGTCAGCTTAATTGCGTGTACACTGTCATGTATGTACTCTGCAGGTAGAGGCAAATGGTGCCTACGTACATGCCTTTTCCCTGTTTTATCTGGTGTTTTCCTATAGGATCAGGGGAACAGAAGGCTTGAGGTCTGGAGACAGTGTTTTAATTTAAAAAAATAATAATCAAAAGCTTTGAATGTAAAGCCTCTTGGAACCTCTTCCCTCATCCTGAGTAAGACAAAAGGGTCAGAAACCTGATTATATTTCACTGTAGGCAGACAGTGGTACGAAAACATAAATTAACCGTGCATTTCCTTTCTCTCGTAGCAATGCATGGCTGTTTTGATGTTGTGGAGCTGCTCCTGGAGCGGTAAGCAGGCTTCCTCCAGCACTGCCTCTGCCTCCTTACTCTCCCCTGCCTCGCTCTGCCAGGCCCGTTCCAGCTGCCTGGACACAAAGAGAGTATATGACATTCGTGAAGCCTGGCTGCACAGCTGCCCTGCATGTGATCCCGAGGCCATCTCTGTTTCCTCCAGGTTTTTCACAGCTGGTTAGGGGCCTTTGACGCAAGGATGCATTCTGTATGGGCTCTGACTTCCCTATGACATAAACCCCAGTTATATAACTCGGCACTTTTTCTGTGCTGATTCATTCCCGTTGCCTCCAATGTGTCTGACGCCATATGATAACAACAAAACAGTTTTCTGACAGCTCAGTTCTAGGTGCAGCTCCTCTTGACTGGACTTAGCCTCCAGGCTTTATTTTCAGGCTGTGGCTCCTGAGAGACGGCTGTGAAGTGGCTTTAATTCAGCCCATGCCCAGTCATCCTGACCCTGTTACCTTCCTGACCAGCACTGCCCACTGCCAGAGCCGGAGCAGCTTTCCTTGGGCATCACAGCTGCTGCTAGCTGCAGCTCCCATGAGCCAACTCATCCCAGCCTTGTTAATTCCTGTCCATGCTTGGCCCAGCATAAACATAGCCCTGTGATTTGAGCCAGGCTTTCAATTTTAATTCAGTCTTCTCTCATTTCAATGGAACTGACTGAGACCTGTGGGCTTTGATTTTGTATGTGGCATTGCTACATAAGGATATGGTTTTCCCCTCTGCCCATGCACACCTGACCCCTTCTAGAGTTCCTCTGTTCAGGGGGCAGTGAAAATATAAATGATGTGTAGAGTCCTGGCTTTCCTGTGGCCCAAGCAAGCTGTGCCAGCTGAGTACCAGATTTCTGACCCAAAAAACCCCAGCAGACTGTACCCCAGGACAAGCACAGAGACAGGTTTATGCATGGTCTACAGACAGACTGTATGTATGCCATTTTAGATCCTATCTGCTGATAGTCTCCTGCCCCACCAATGCAAAGCAACCAGTGCAGTAAGGAATTTAGAGCCACCAACAACTCTGTAATGGCATTTGTCTTCTCTCCCAGGTGCCAGTACAAACCTGACAGTAGAGACAAATGTGGAGTCACTCCCTTTATGGATGCTATCCAGAACGGACATGTCAACATTGCCCGCCTGCTCCTGGAAAAACACCAGGTAGGTGCCAAAAACTTCATCTCCCTCCTCCAGGACCTGACCTGGAACTGCCAGAACAGGCAATCCACATGTTCACTACAACCATTTTGTAAAGAAGCAAGTTCCCAAATTGTAAATAAATTAATTGCAAAGGAAGGCAAATTTCCCCTGGAGATGAGCAAGGTTTTGCTGAGTAAGGCCACCAGGACTCAGCTCATGGTGAAGATCTTGTCTTGAGGCAGGGACATGTCCCCATAGCTGGTGAAGGGGGATGAAGACACAAGGCAGTGGCAGGAGGGGACAGGACTTGCCCAGCGCTGCAGGGGCAGCTGTGTCCAAGCCAAGACCAGCACTTGGGAGTGCCATGGCTCAGTGTGGAGGTTCTCATGGCAGTGTAGAGGGTTGCTATCATGGAGGCATCTGGCTGTGCTGGCAGTAGCTCATCTCTGGCCCCCTCCTCTCGTGGCAGCTGCTGCTCCCATGTTGTCTCCCAGTAATCTCTGATTTCCTCCACCATACAAGGTGTAACGGGGATGTCATAGGAGCCAATTGTGTGCAGCAGGAACCAGACCACTGCCTTATTTATTGACTGCTGAATCAATGTGAAATGGTTGGGGCCCACCTGCTGGCTGATTCTCACGGAGGTGGGTTTGTGCCTCCCTTCTTATGTACTTTGCCTCTCCCCTGCACCAGCTCTGGTGTTCATTGGACACTGCTGAATCAGTGCACCTTGCTCGCCTGGCAGAAAGCTAGCATGGCAGAACCAGTGAATCTGTTTGTGCCATGCTGGCAGATTGAATGGGCTGGCTGAGCCCCCAGCATAGCATGGAGTGGGCCAGGGAATGTGACACCACACTTCTCAAGATCACAGGCTTTAGATTTACTCAGCTGTAACACACCGCTTCACCCACCAGAGATGGTTTGATGCCCAGGTTACATTTGAGTGCATAGATGCTTATTGACTTCTGGAAACTTTCATGTGTTTGTCTTGACTCATCTGGACCTTACACGAGAAAACATTTGTGAAGTTTGCTTAAGTTTTTAGTCTCATTTCAGGCAAAGAAGATGGAATAGTTGATTTAATTTCCTCGTTGTGGAGCTCTGGCTTACTGCCATGAAGCACCACTAGAAGTGCTAATGGCAGTGTTGCTACATTCTAGGTTTTATAAAACCATGAGTCAGGCCCACTAGACTTCAGAGGCTGGATTATATCCTTTTAAGATGACTGCACTGTGTATTACTTCTGTTACTTTTCTTGATTTTATGTCTTTGTGGCTCACATTCAGAAACTCACAGAAGAGATTTCATGAGGTCATCCACCCATCTCCATCCCTTGACCTGTGTCCAAATCTTTCTCCACCGGCACAAAGGTTGGAGATGAGTTGTTTCTTGTGGGTTTAAAGAGTTTAAACTGGTCATAGGTGCTCCAGCAGAAGAGAGAGGGGGCTCTGGTTTTTTTTGGTACTGGATTTGCTTATCCCTTAACAAGCTCAGCAGAGAGCTGGCTCTGTTCTGCAAATCATGGTGCTGTCAACTGCAGTGAATCTGCTGGTGACATCCCATGTGTTCACTGCCATCACCATGGCCATGGCAAGCAGATGTGATTCTGCTCAGGCTAGTGATGGTCCTTGAAGGTTTGGCCAGGCTGTTGATGGCTTTCACTTTCCCTCCTCCCTCATTCCAGGCCTGTCCTACAGCTGTGGATGCGCTGGGCGCTCAACCTCTGCACCGGGCAGCTGTCACGGCCCAGGATGAAGCCATCCAGTTCCTTGTCTCTGAGCTGGGTGTTGATGTCAATGGGAAAGCAATGGCCTTCCAGCTCACAGCACTGCACTATGCAGCCAAGGTTTGTCCCTGTTCCCAGGCTCCCTCTACAAAGTCTCTGCCAGTTAGTGTGCTGCAGGCAGTCATCTAAAACAGGCTGGTTTACATATTTGCCACTGACGGAGGATTTACATTCCTAGCTTATCTTCTGTTATGGTCTATCTGCTCCTAACCAGTTCCATATTCTGTTTAAAGGGTTTTGGACCCTTGTTAAGTCCAGCTGTCTGCAGAGTGATGGTGGATGTCTGAGTTGCTGTGTTCACCACCCTCCTGCCCATGCCTGTGACTGTGCTGTGGGTTAATAAACCCTTCTGCCTGGCACATGGCTGTTCAGGATCAGAGGCAGGTGGTGATGGGACTCAACTTGTTTGCCACTCATCCAGTCGGCTGTGCTCTGGATGGGCCTTGACCCACACCTCTGATGAGTGTCACTCTTCCAGTCAGCTGCCTTTGGACCAAAGTGCAATACCTGAAGGGTATACACCCTGCCAGTTATAGGGAGCTGTAGTAGTTCTTGAGTTCATGAGCTGTGACAGTTCTTCACTACCATCTTCTTACTTGCTTGGCAGATGTGGATGAAATGCTGCTCAGATTTCTTTTTCTTCAGCCCTGGTATTGGGTTCCATTGGGTCAGTAGCTAGTCTTCGTGGCAGCAGCTTGCTGGATTTAAGACGGCTGATGCACTGTGAAGCAGCAACTGTTTGTCCCAGTAGGCTGGATTCTGGCCTGCCTGTGGGCAGGTGTGAGAAAGGAGAGGTGAAAAGACGGGGGGAGCTCCCGGGTGCTTATCTGCGTCCTTTGCACAGGTTTTGTTTTGAATTCCAGGCAACAAGTTGTTTGAGCTTTCTCTTCCTCCTATCTCACTCCTGTGGGAAGCGGGGCCTGGTGGGCTGTGGGTCCTGCAGCACTCCCTGGGAGTGAAAAGCAGATCCCAAAAGACTCCCTGCTGACCAGGATCCCTCCTGGGAACCTGCTGCCTCCCTTCTGCTTGGTGCTGTTGCACCACAGTGTGCAGTGTGCTGGCAGCAGTGGCCAGGGCAGATCCCTGCATGTTAAACCTCATGAGCTTAAACATGCAGCACTCAAAGCCTGGTCTAGACTTGTAGTGGGAACGAAGCAGCATCCCAGCGCCCCACTCCTACAAAAGCATCAATGGCACTTACTGGGAGTGCTGGCAACAGTATTCTCCTCCAGCAGGACCCAGCCATGGCATTTGCTGGCTCCCACAAAAGAGGCCTTTCTCCCAGCTTCCCTTCCTCATGCTCTGAGAAACCATGTTGAAAGCCCTTTTGGTTGCCAAGGGTACATTTAACAGCAAGGCTATTGGGGAATATAATGTGCCTTGGAGAAGATCCCAGCTCTGTCTTGGCGAGCAGCTGATTGGGGAGTGATTTGATGGGTTTCTCTTCCTTCCCGAGGCTCAGTGTCACTTTATATTTACAGCATCGTTTGTTTGGCTGGTGGTTTTTTTTTTTTTTCTTTTCTTATTACTTTGCATTTATAAATACATGAAAATCAAATTACGCTTTCAACTCAATTTGCTGCCAAGGCTGTGGCAGCTAGAGCAGTTCCTGGCTTGCTGTCTTTGCCACTGAGAGGGGGTGTGCATGCAGCAGGGAAATGGGAGTCTTGAGCAGGGGGGGAAGATGCTACTGAGTTGTACGATAATGGGGGAAAAGAGTGGGTGTTGGGGATAAAAATAAGAGCCTTCCATTCTCATGCCACATGACAAAGACTAATTCATTGCACTGAAGAAGTAATTACAAAATCATGCATGTCATTTAGGGAGAGAGGGGTTATTTACAGAGAAGCTTGTGCAAAGAGGAGGGGTGTGTGGGCTGTATTGCATTTTCCCCTGAAGCATTTAAAATTGACTACTGGCAGAGGAAAGATATAGAGAGGACACTGTGGGTCATGATGGTGTGTAAGCGTGGCATTCTGCGTCTTCTCACAGAGCATTACAAATACTGGAGTAATGCTTTAGGAAATGCCAGTGCCTGAAGGTACTGCAGGCAGATGCTCAACAGTCCACATCAGTAACAGGTTCTGCTCTCTGAGCTGAAATACACCTCAGTAAGAGCAACTCTAGATCCCTGTGGTCCTTGGAAGTGGATTTACAGTGTTGGAGGACACACAGCTTTTTCCTGATGTGTAGTCCTTTTAAGAGCCAGATGTCTGTTATGAAAGGTAAGACAGGGATCCTACACCTCTGTGGCCAGCTGAAGTTACAAGCAATTTAATTGAGTTACTTGATTTGAGACACAGGCTAGAGAGGCAAAGGCAAGACTGGCTGGCAAATTAGTGCACTAATTTATTATTAAGAAACATTTCTAGATTGTGTCACCCAGTTGTCAGAGGTCATTTCTACATTAACTCCACAGCCACTGGCAAAGCCATACTGGGAGACAATCCTCCAAATTCCTCACACCTCAAGGTCCTGGCTCTGCAAAGGAAAGGGGTTTATGTTGACCATGATCAGGAAAATCGTAAGGGAGCAGATCCACCTACCTGGAGCTGAACTGGATTGTGTGTCTATCATACCTGCCGTGCCGAGGCACTGCTCTCAGCCTTTGGCTGTACCACCACCACCAGAGACAGCTCTGCACTGTTGCATGATTTTAAGCACTGTTGGTCTTAATTGAACACTTTTGATTTTAAAGCATTGTGTTAAATGTTCACAGAGAGAATTAGGCTCCTGGGAAGACTTGCTGCCTTTTTGGACTCTGGGTCAAAATTACTGTCAGGGACATGCAAGGCACACTGACCAAGGACCAAGTTCTGAATCTTCTCATGGGCTGCCAGTGGAAGTGCTGGAGAAGGTGCCTGGTGGCACCTCTCTGGCCAGTTCCCATGGGGTGACAGCTGTGTTTGCTGTGCCTGGGCAATCCCTGGCTAATGGACCCAATCTGCACTGCTACAGGCAGCTGACCCTGATTTCCAGCTGCCGTAAGGTCCTCTAGAGCCTGGAGCAGCTCCTTGTAACCCCAGATTTGACTGTGACAGAGCAGATCTGCATCTGTGCCCTTCTAGGTGCCATACGCAGTTAGGGACAGATCGCTTGTGGCCTCCTTTCTTTTCAGGCCTGTGTTATTTTTGCTAAATGCAAAGGTGAGAAATTGTGCAGAGCTGATTCTGAATTCTACGTGCCTGTGCTCACCACTGCAGGAAGGACACACACACACGATCAAGACACTGCTGTCCCTTGGTGCTGATGTCCATGCAAAGGATGGGAAGAGCCGTTCTGGTAAGGCTGCCGAGCTATTTGTTCACCCTTTATATGACAGTGAGAGTGCGCTTCAGTAACATGAGCCCAGCCTCCAAAGCAGGCTGTGCTGCGTCTGCTCAGTGGAGCATGCAAGGATATGACAGATGCACATATGCGAAAGGCTCTTGGAGCAGTGTGACGTGTGAAGCTTGGGGTTTTTTGCAGCTTTCATTCATTGGCTCTTGCTGCTGGACTTCCTGATGTTTTATGGTGTGGTTGAGCCTGCACTGGGGCCTTTCCCTTGGGGGAAGAACAGAGATGCTAAATGATGTTTCCTGTTTACCCACCTGCTTATTTTGCATGAAACTTCCAGGGGCTTAGGATCTTTGATACTGCCACCTTGCCATCAAATTTGGTTGAAATTAACTGGTTTGAAACAGTTAGGGTCAGCAGACAAATACGATTGCACAAGCTCTTAAGCCTCAATTCCTTAGCAAACTGCCTAGGAATGGCTTATGAGCAAATAATAACAGCGAACCTGAACATAAATATAGTTGCTATAGTAATGCCAGTGAGTTGGCATTCCCAGCATGAGAGTCTGAGGCATCTCTTGCATCAGCATCTCTGTCTCACAAAAAGTATATAAAAATGGTTTCAGCCATTGCCAAAATTGGCAACTTACCCAGTCTTCAGGTTTGCTTAATAACACGCTTCAGCGGTGAGCATCTCTCTCTCCACCCCCTCAGTGAGTAAATTTGAGCTTCACTGAACTCGTCCAACCCTGGGATGTTTGTGGTGGCTCCTCACGCCCCTCGGCTGCCCCATTCCCTGGCATCTTTGCTGCGTTCTTTTGTATCCCTGCGTCCTGGGGAGCTTCTCATCCAGACTTTGCTTCTGCAAAGATTTCTGCATGGGTTATCCATGGGAATCAGGATGCCTCATGGTCAACACCAGCCTGTAGCAGGAGCTAATGACCCTCAGCATTGAAAGATACCCCTGTGCAGAGTTAGACCAGGAGAAGATGACTGGCTTATCCTGCTACACAAGCTAAGTGTAACAGGACTGCCTAACTGTGCTGGAGCCATGCTGGGTCAGTGTGCTGGCTGTCAGAGGGGTCTATGGAATGAGCTGGGGCTTGGGCTGGAGTATTTCAGCCTCTTACTGTGGGATGCTTTTTGCTGCACACAGTGCATGGTAACCTTTCTCATTTATTCCCCGACCTTGGAGTGAGCTGGCAGGGAGTGTGTTCCCACCACTGACTTGGTTTCCTTCGTGGGGAATCCAGTGTTTGTGTCGGAAGCGGGCTGAGGCAAAACTTGCCAGGCAATCTCAGCTCTTGTCTTGACATCTTGTCTCCCCCACAGCTCTGCATGCAGCGTGTGCTGGGCAGCAGGCAGATGCTGCACGGATCCTGCTCCACGCTGGGCTGCAGGACGCCCCGGATAGCACGGGCACACTGGCATGGCAGCTTGCGAGGAAGCCAGATGTCATCCAGGTTTTCCAGGAAACAAACATCAGCACATGAGATGTAATGGGGAAAAAGAGAAGCCCGTTTTATTTCAGCGTGGTACGTGAGTTATCACTTAACAACTATTCAGATTTAGGCAAACACCTGTTTAAAATGATGGGATTTTCACCCAAGGATTGAGCAGGGAAACCGAGCTTGACACTTGGGAAGTATGTTTAGGAGAAGACGTACTTTAAATAGGATTATCTCAGAAAGATAATGGACATGAAAAGCATTTTTTAAATAGGATTATCTCAAAAAAATAGTGGCTGTGATGGGTCTGGGCTATCACACTCCTGTACTGACCCCATTGTTGTAAATTTATGGCTGTTCTTTCACTTCCAAATTTCAGGGCGGAACTTCACCTCTTCTTGTGCAGCACCCAGCACATCCAAACAGCTGAGACTGCAGCTGCCCAATACATAATTACCGAAGGAGCATGCCCCATGAGCCACTGCTAGATGACCTTCTGGGGACCTGCATGGCTTCAGCCCCCTGGAGCCTGCCTAGCTCTTGCTGCGGTGTTTCTGTACGGTTGGACATCCTGAAGGAGAAGATCCACCTGGATCGTTGATTTTTATAGCCCTTAATGGACTTGCTCTCCACTAATACCTGAAGTCACTTTAAGCAGCCACCTCTTTCAATAGCCCCTGAGAGGGGCTGGCTGCGGTGCAGTGTGAGCAAGCCCTTGGGGACTCTTCCCTCATCAGGTTTGAGCTGCAGAGGACAAGTGCGGGGAGTGTACAAGCTGCATCAACTTCTTAAATCCTTTTTGTAGCCCAAGCCTGATCCCAAAGGCTGCTGAAATGAATACTAAGACCTCAACCTTGCGATGACATCAAGGGTCTTTGGATCAGACTAAAAAAGAGGTATTTGTTATTCCAGACAGTCTTGTTGGCACTTCTCACTAATGAATTTTACAAAAAAAAATCTGCTCTTTGAAGTGTTTGGAGAAATGCCTTAATATTTAATGTAGCCAGTAAGTCTCTAACAGCCTGGAATACACATAAAGGTAAGAGCTGCTGTAGTTGTTTGGTTTATTTGTATGTATCTGCAATTATAAATTCAGATTTGCATAGAAACATGGCACACCTCAGTCTACGTGTAATGTCAAGATGTAAAAAACAATGGGATTCTGCAGTTTTGGTGATAACAGATGCTAAAAATCAGACAGGCCTATGACAGAACAAGCTAGGTTTTGCTCTGCCCAAGCTGTTGTGCTCACGTCATGGTCTGATGCATGACCGATGTGCTCCCGGCTGGGTTTAAGACGATACTGAGCTCTGTTTGATTGAGAAATTCCCACCCTGCAGTTCCTGGAGCCGAATTTGCTGCGACAGTCCTAAGCCAGAGTGACAGCAGTGCTGCACTTCTCTCCAGTTAAACAGCCTTTAGAGCAGGGTTAGGGCCTCCTCCCCTCTGCCAGCTTGCGTTGCATGAGAAGAGAGGGGGTGTGCTCACAAAAATAATTTGGGGGGCTGCCAGAGGGAGCTGATAGCTTGCAAGAAGCGGAGAAGCAGGGTTCAGTAGAACCTTAATACTCTTCCAAACATGCCTGTAAAGACCTGCTTTTTGCCAGTCTTCCCCTGTCTTGTTTCTCCATTTATGAAGAAGGTTCTTTTCCACCAGGTAAGAAAAACAAATTAATGCTAGAAGGCACTAACAGTGCAGAGTGGTGGGAGCCATATCAGCCCCTGGGCAGGCAAGGAAGTGGCTTTATTCCTCTAAAGATCCCGAATCCTTACATAAATCTAGCCCTGGCCTCCATACAGCAAGCAGCAATACTGCAACCCAGTAAATGCAAGCGCCTGCTTTATTCCCACTCTTTATGATTTTAGCAAACCATGAAGTAGCTGGTTCCCCTCAATATCCCTGCTAACGAACTCAGTTTGTGAGTCTAAGCTTTTATGAGAAAGCAAGTGAAAATGTTTTCAAATGTCTGTCTAGTTCTCCTGGTCATGGCAAACACCTTGAAAACACAAAAGGGAATTTACATTAATTTGGAAGTGCTTTATGATTTCTGAAGGCTTCTGGACAGTAGCAGAGGGCCTGTCCACCTGGCACAGGAAGCTCAGACACTGTGCTGTCATCTAAAAGCAAAATGTATTGGCACGTCTCCAGCACTGTCTTTTATTTACCCTTCTTTTAATTCTGCCCCTCGGACAACAAAAAGATGCACAGTAACAAACTGGCTGTTGTTATCACAGATGATCAGGATCAAAAGGATGTTAGAAAAGGAACATGTATTCACCTTTATGCCTGCAAGATTTTCCTGGGGAAGAGCCTTTGCTGTCTGTCTTGCTGTTTCTGCTGTTGCTTACTCACTGCAAGGTTGGAGTGAGGGGTCAGGACGCTTTTGTGCCCTGCAAAAGTGTGCTGCAAAATGCTGGGAAGAGCTCAGCAGTGCTAGACTCTGTGTGTGTGTGAACCCCCGTCTCATTCCCAGCAGACGTCTCACACGGAGAGACAGCTTGGGCGCCTGGTCCCTGGGGAAGCAGCCCAGGAGCTGGGCTCCGTGCCACGTGGCACTGAAGGCAGCTTGGAGCAGAGCCTGGCAGCTGGTGCACAGCTTTGGTGCTGTCCTGTTATGCCACCTCTTCCATCTTCAGCGCCGTCGGTTGCCAGGGGCCCTGCAAATACTCTGGTCCTGCAGCCACAGAAGAGAAGACCTAGTGCCTTCGTCTTGTTGGATGTGGCCAAGCTACAGTCAGGGTAAGCAGAAGCATCTGGATAGGTAGGAAATCATGTTGCAATGCTGTCAGGGCTTGCTGGGAGACCTTATAGGAAGGGAGGGCATTTTGCTTTTAAATAGATTTTGCTCTGGAGGTTGCACACACACCTCCCTCCGCAAATTCACAAGCACCAAAGAAATTCATGCCTGGGTGGTCAAGCAATTTTCCTTCCGATGATCCAGAGGATGAGGGACTGCAGCTATTGCATCCTCGTCACATCTCCTAGGCTCTTCTTAGGTTGGCGATCCTGTATTGGTTTTGGATGTTCCTTTTTGTACCTCTTAGGAGCTGGTGGTGATTTTCACTCCATGCCGTTCCCCTTCTCCGTGAGTTACAAGGATTCACTCTCTGGCTGTTGTCTCTCAATGCTGGTGTCCCAACTAGCTGCTGGTAGACGTAAGCCAAGAGCCTGAGGACCTGCTGACCATGATGCATCACCATCAACTGTTTTGCCATCTCTTTTCCTGCCTTCCACTGCTTCCACAGCCAGACCTTCCTGCTCATCCTCCATCCAGGACACTCTCAATATTCTACTGCAGGTACTTCCATATAGAATCATAAAATGGTTTGGGTTGGATGGGACTGTAAAGATCATCTAGTTCCAGCCCCCTTCCAGGGACAGGGACACCTTCCACTAGACCAGGTTGCTCCAAGCCCCGTCCAACCTGGCCTTGAACACTTCCAGGGATGAGGCAGTGACAGCTCCTCTGGGCAGCCTGTGCCAGTGCCTCACCACCCTCACAGTAAAGTGTTTCTTCCTAATAACTAATCTAAATCTACCCTATTTTACATTAAAACCATTTCCCCTTGTGCTATTGCTACGGGCCCTACTAAAAAGTCTGTCCCCATCTTTCTTACAAGCCCCCTTAGGTACTGGAAGGCCGCTCTAAGGTCTCCTCGGAGCCTTCTCTCCTCCAGGCTGAACAGCCCCAGCTCTACCAGCCTGTCTGCCTAGGAGAGGTGCTCCAGCCCTCTGTCATCTTCATGGCCTCCTTTGGCCTTGCTCCAACAGGTCCATGTTCTTATGCTGGGGGCCCCAGAGCAGACACAGCACTGCAGGTGGGGACTCAAGGAGAGCAGAGGGGGAGGATCACTTCCCTCAATCTGCTGGCCACGCTGCGTTTGGTGCAGCCCAGGATATGATTGGCTTCCTGGGCTGCAAGCGCACATTGCCAGGCCATGTCAAGCCTCTCATCCACCAGCATCCCCAAGTCCTTCTCCTCAGAGTTGCTCTCAATCCATTCTCCACCCAGCCTGTATTGACTCTGGGGGTGCCCCAACCCAGGTGCAGGACCTTGCACTTGGCCTTGTTGAACTTCATGAGGTTTGCACGGGCCCACCTCTCAAGGCCCCTCTGGACAGCATCCCTTCCCTCCTGCGTGTTGACTGCACCACTCACTTGGCATCGTCGGCAAACTTGCTGAGGGTGCGCTCGATCCCACTGTCTGTGTAGCTGACAAAGATGTTGAACATTGCCAGTCCCAGTATGGACCCCTGAGGAACGCCACTCATCACTGGTTCTCCACTTGGACACCAAGCTGCTGACCGCAACTCTTTCAGTGCGACCATCCAGCCCCTTCCTTATCTACCACGTGGTCCATTCATCAAATTCATATGTCTCTTGCTTAGAGACAAGGATGTCATGCAGGAGAGTGTCAAAAGCTTTGCTTAAGTCTGTAAATGTCACCATCTTACTGCCTGTCTGCTGGTGCTGCTTGCTCCTTTTGTGCTTTCCTGCTGATGGCTCTGCACCACCAACACCCTGTAAATTCAGATACCTTTTTTTTTTTTCTTACCTGGGTGTGAACAAGCATTGTGCAAGACACAGAGCCCAGCTGTGCCTGTGTGGAGCAGGAAACCTACAGTCCATCGATGAGCAGCGTTCACCTTGGTGCTGGCAGGTCCGATTCCCCTGGGGCCATGCAGGCACCTTCGTCTCTCCAGGCTTTGCTCTTCCAAGTATTAAAATAATTCAAAAGCAGGTGCTCTGCTTCCCATCTGAGCTGGCATGACAAAGTTTCAGGCATTTGACAGAGCTTCACTGGGTTCTTCACCAACCGTGGCATGCCACCGTCTGCCTTGTGTGTCCTGGTAGATATGAGAGACGTAGCCATATGATCAAATTAAGATGTCTTAAGCCTTGCGGGTGTCTAATCCATGCTGGCGGCCCCAAGGCGCATAAGCAGCTTTGCCGCGGCTGCTGTATAAGTGCTCCCTCCCTGGCTCACTCGCCTTCTTCGGGATGCTGATCCACGGGGGGCGTTAAAACCAGCACACAGCCGGGAAATTCCTGCCTCGCTTCAAGGAAGTGGTGGGTGGCAGAGACAGGGTAGCGGCAAGGATTAAAAAAACCTCTTAAATGCAAAAATCAGAGCTCAAATCTTCTGAAAAAACGCGCCGGCTCCTTTGCGTCACTGCTGCGCTGTGGTTTTGTGGTGGATGGGGGGGATTTGCTACACCAAACGTGATCCTGGATGAGAGGAAAAACTCTTTTCTTCACGTTTTGGGGTGAAAAGGGGGAAATGTGAGAGGTGCCACGTGCAAGTGAAACCTGCGTTGGGGAAGTATAAATACTCTGTAATGATCATTGTTTGTTGCAATAATTAACTGCTTTTTATAATAATAAACAATAAACAAAAATTAAGTGCTGCTGTTAAAATTGCTTCCCTGCAGTCCCTGGGATGTGATGGAAAAGCACTGGCCCTTTGGGGGAATGTGTCGGTGCTAAGCAGGGCACCTGGGGGTGCTCTGCCCTGCACCCGGTGACACCCTGGGGGTGCTGATGTGTGTCAAAGCCACCCCAGCCACGTAGGGAACATCCGGCAGGGCCTTGCACACATGTGCACGCTCCCTTTGCACATGGATGTGCCCACCGTGCAAGTACCCGTGGCACACCTGCACACCCTTTGTACATGTGCAGGCACACATTGCGCAGGCGTGGATTTGTGTGTTGCACGCAAGCACGTGCCTGCTGCACACACATACCCATTGCATAGTCATGTATGTGCCCGTTGCACTGACATACGCGTGTGCCTGCTGCATATGCAGGTACTTGTTGCATGCAGATGTGGCCATTGTATGGGCATGCACCCGGGACACGCACGCAGGCACCTGTTGCACACCTACGCAACCAGGACATGCATGCAGGCACCCGTTGCACACCCGTGCACGTCCTGGTTGCGTGGGTGCGCGTGTCACTATCACCCACACCTGTGCCCAAGGGTGTGCAGTGGGTGCCTGCATGGCATGCACGTCCTGGTTGCACGGGTGTGCACGTCTCCATTGCACACGCCTGTGCCCATTTGCACATGTGCAGCTGGGCACCTCTGGCACACGCATGCACCCACCCGTTGCAAGCTCGCACGTGCGCATTGCACTACCGTTGCACGCGCAGCACGTGCATACGTGTGCTCCCTGCCGCCCCCCCCCCCCCCCCGCCCCAGCCCGTCGAGGACGTCCTGGCGGTGCTCGGCGCTGCACAAACGCGGTGGGCGGGGGGGGGGGGGGGGGGGAAGGGGTGATGGTCAGTGCTCGCCGCGCATGCGCGCCGCGCCCCCACCACGGTGGCAGCGCCGTCGGCACGGCGCAGCACCCGCCCCTTAGCGACGGCGCGGCGAGCCAATGGCGGGAGGCGCCGGGCGGTGATTGGCAGGCGCGCGGGCGGTGCGGGGGCGGTGCGGCCCCGCCCCCTCCCGGCGCGGTCTCTTCACGGCGGCGGCGGAGGCTCCATTTTCTCCCGCTCCTGCGGCCCCGCAGCGCCCGGCTCGCCTCAGCCCCGGCCGGTAGAGAGAGACCCGAGAGACGCCTCCCCGCGCCCTGTGCTTCCCTTCCCCGCGCCGCCATGAATGAGGAGTACGACGTGATCGTGCTGGGCACCGGCCTCACGGTGAGGAGGAGCCGCCGCCGCCGCCCGCCTGGGCCTCAGGCCTGCCGCGGGCGGGCGGCCGCCGCCCTGCCCCGCCCCGCCGTCCCTGTTCCCCCCCCCACTTCACCCCGGTGACTGGGTCCTGCCTGCGTCTGGCCCCCGTCCCCATCGCTCCTCCTGGGTGCTGATCCCTGCTCCAGCCGGGCGCCGGTGTCCTTTTGCCCATCTATCACCTGATTATCCTCCCCCAGCCCCCGCCCAGCCCCCGGCTGGGACACCGGGGTTCTGAGGCACCCCCCGCCTCAGGCGCCTGGGTCCCGCGTCCTCCTCTGGATGTCGTGGTCCCTTCCCCAATCTCTCACCTGGTTATCACCCCCACACCCTCCGCTCGGACCTTCGAGTCGTTTTCTTCATCTGTCACAGCATCATCGTAGTCCCCCGCCCCAGCTCCGGTTGAGGTGCCTGCGTTCCTGCTTCCCCCCCTCGCAACATATTACCCGGGGGTGCCTGGGTTTTGGTACCCGCGCCCCCTCCCCCGAGGTCCTTTCCCCCATTTCACCTAATTATCGTAGCACCCCCTATCACTAACACACGCACACAGCCCCGGCTTGAATCCCTTCCCCATCCTTCGACCGCCTGGGTCTTTACCCCCCAACCCTAACTAGACCCTGGCGCTGGGTTCTGGTTTTTTTATATGATTATAAGAGACCCCCAGGTTTGGATGTGTCCGGTTCTTGTTCCCCCCCTTCCCCCCCAGCCTCCTGGGTCCCCCCGAGCGCCCTGCGGGGCCGGGCCCTGCTCCCGTGAGGTGCCCGGTCCGGCGCTGCCCGTGGGAGGCCCCAGGAAATGCAGTTGTTTAGCGGAGGGAGGGCGGGGGACGACGGACAATAAAATGCCAAAGGGGATTTATTGCCGGCTTTTTAATTCCCCCCCCCCCCCCCCCCTTCACCGTCAGTCCCCTCAAGCCGAGGTGGCTGCAGGTCTATCGAGCCGTGCCCTGCTCGGAGCGGAGCCCGGCTTAGGGTGGAGGCAGACCTGGTTATCCACCCCCCACATCCCCGCTCCGCCTTTGCAGCCTTCGGCTCTCCATCCAGCCCTGACTGCAGCAGGAGGGGGATGGGGAGGCGGGCGAGCCCTGCATGCCTGTCAAATTTGTCTGATTTCTGTGCGCCCCCCCCCCCCCCCCCCCCCCCGAATCCTCTCCTGTGTTGTCGCTTCATCTTGGTCATCCCTGAGGAAAACTGACAGCTGATGGCACTTCGGGGTGCGGCAGAGGGAGGGGGATGAGCCGTGGTGGGGCTTTGTCCTATTGTGGAGGATGCAGCCCGCGCTGCGGGCTGCCGAGGGGAAAAAAAAATGGCAGTGCTGCTGCCTGTGAGGTTTGCTGGTGGAGATTTCTTCTGGTTTCTGCCTGTCTTCAAACTGGGGAGATGTCTGGGGCTACCGCTAGCTTATGCACTGCGGGTTTAGTAGGTGCTGAAGGGTGGATTGCAGGTTACAAATAAGAGGTATTGTTTGAAGAAGGGGGGAAGAAAATCCAATATGGTGGAGAGGAGGTTTTCTGCGCTGTTAAATAGCCTTTCCTGCTTTTGTTCCCCCTGTTAACGGGGAGAGGTGGCTAGACAAAGAGCTGTCTTTGGGGTTAGTCGTGAAGGATTTCCCCCACTTCCCCTGTTGATGGCAATTGTAAATAGAATACATGCGCTTCCTACTGTGGCTTTGGCGCTGTGATTGACGGGGCTGCCACAGTGGCGAAGGCATCATGTCTGCTGACACTGGACTGGGGCACGGATGCTTAAGGCAAATCTGGTTTATCATCCCCCTATTCTGAGTATGGGAATAATGGTAACAAAACCAGGATGTGGCACAAAGAAAATGTGCAGAGTGTGGGAGTGTCTTTCCAGCTGCTGCTGTAGGGTAAACCCAACTTTTCTGGTTGCTTTCATTCTTTTCTTTGAAGGCTCTTCCTTTGAGGTAGCAGGAATGACTTATGAGGTAAAAGCTTCTTCCCTTTGATAGGGAAAGCTGCAGTCTGTCCTAAAACCTGTCTCTGGCTCACCAAAGCAGGGACACAAGACTTTTGGAGAGGTGACATATAATGAGCTGCTGGTGAGGGGGCCTCTAATAGATTGAGCTCCATTAAAATGTTAATTTATGCTTTAGAGTGAACTGTGGTATCAAGTTGGTAAGCACCATGCTTAATCTCAAACTGACAAATGCCAATGTAAATTTGACAAAAGGCCTCTTGTGAAATAGCTTTTAAGACAAGCTAATGCTAATGATCAGCAGTTGAGTTAAAAGGAATAAATTAGGGCCGTATTTTAAGGTGCACTGACCGAACTCCAGAGCCTGAGAGTATGCTGGAGTGCTTATTTTGCTTCTGATGTGCAGGCTTTAGCTCTGAAATACCAATTAGAACAGGTTGGACTTCATCTCGACTTGAGCAGCTCGTGCAGAAAAGCAAGTATATGGAAACTAGAGGTCCTGGTGCAACCAGGATGTTACTGATCCTAAAATGCATGATGTTGGCTCAACCCTTGTGGCTGGCAAGTAGTGTCGGAGCAGAGCCTGAGTCGTTCAGGCTGGTCTACAGGACTCTCTGTAGCTGGAAGCTTGCTCCTCCAGCTTTGGTCTGTTACCAGTATTGGCAGAATCAGGCTTCTTATGGGAAAGGAACTGGAAAACGTGCTGTGTGAAACACGTTCAGTTGTCTCTTTCCTTTTCCAAAGAGTCTTAAACTGTCGTGAAACTTCTGATGATGTTTTCAAGCACCGTTTTCTTGAAGCTGGCCCTTGTAGAAATGGACTATGCTGTTGGGAGTTCCACCAGGCTACTGTTGTAGCTCAGTGAGTTTGTGTCTCTTCCCAGAAAAGCCCATCCTACACCTCAAGTACTGATCTTGATGCTGCCTGAAAAAAAGAGATTAAATGGGGGTTCTGTTTGCTAGGCACTAGAGCATTCTGCCTCTCTGCCAGGCTACCTGTTGGGTTGTCCCCATCTTGCGTCTTGTCCTATGAGAGCAACTGCATGACTTTGTCCTAGCATCCTTCACTAGGACTTGTACAAAGCCCATAAAATAGCTGTAATCCAGAGCATCTGGGAGAGGCAGTGAGTGGCTGCTGATCTGGAGGGTTTTTCCTTTCTCTTTCCAAAGTGCAAGTTCAGTTTTTCATTTAAAGAGAAAAAACATCATCAGAGCCTTTGTAAAAGAGCTACAAATACATCTGTTGCAGTGGTTGCGTCTGCAAGGCCACTGCTATGTAAGTGCGTGAGAGTGCATGCATAAATTCTACTTTTGATGGGTCTGACAGTGCAGCATGAATATTTCAGGTGTTAATCTCTTCTTCAACCAGTAAGGAAGAACTAAAGCAGCTTTAGGACTGGGATTACTGGTGCTCAAAATATTCAGTTTTTCCCTTATGTATGCTAATCAGAAACCCCATTGCAGTGCCAAGCTTGTAAAGATATGTCTTAGCAGTATGAGGAAAAATAATCCCAGCACATTTTAAATCCTGTATTACTGCTGATACAACAGCCTCAAACTTACTTGAAGTGTAATTAACTTCACAGCACTCATGCAAGAGCACTACGTTTCTCCTGATCCTTCTATGCATTGAGCAGTAGTAAAGTGTTGGGCCGTGTGTGCTAACTACGGGGTGGGTACTTGCCGAGCGCTGGTGGGCCTGGCTGGCCTAGCACAGGCGCTGGTAGGTATTTCAGCTACTGCATCCTGGAGGTGCTGGTGGGAATGGTTGGGGCTGGACTAGATGATCTCTAGAGGTCCTTTTCAAACCTGGCCATTCTGTGATTCCATGAATGGCTTCCCAAAGTTGCTCAGGTCTTAGTAGCTTTAAGATTCTTGGTTTAGGCTTGCTGTGTGCATAGTGCATTGCAGATTAGGCAGCATCTTTCTCCAGGCCTACTGCACAAACTCGTTTTTAATCTGATGCGGTAATCGGCAGGCTGGAGAACACCTAGTGTTTTTATTTCCAGACTTGTCTTTTCAGTTCACCTTAATTTACACCTCTCTGGAAATGGCTCAGTACTTGCTCACGGGGATGTTTGGGAGTAGGATGTTGTGCACTCTGACAGATATTTGTTATCTGCTTTCTGTGCTCCAGATGACATGGGTTATTTCACATGAATGTTGGGCATAATTAAACTATCCTGTATAGCCCTAGCAGATGAACACCATGTTTCTGCTGGGTTTTCACTTGTTGCAGGCCCCAATGTGCTGAACTAAGCTTCTTACCTGCCAGCTGCCTCACTGCATTAAAGCTATATAAATCCATCACAAAGATGCAGATTCACTTTCTATGGGAGCAGAGTAGCCAAACTCTGGTTCAGGATACATTTAATTGTACAGGCACAGACCTCATTGCTTAAAGAGCCTAAATAAAGAATATCAAAGTGACTGTGAGGATCAAGTGGAGTGTCGCTGTCCCTTGCATCATCCCCTGGTAGCTGAGGGGATTGCTCAAGTGCAGTGAGTAATTGCTTTTGCAGTTTGTATGGCTCAGCAGACCTTTGAGTCTTGCTTGCTGGAGTCTGGCACGGTAGATGTAGCCGGCGTATGTTAGAGGTGGAATAGCCTGGGCGATGGTAACGCGTTGTGTATAACTTCTTGCTCACCACAGCATGGCTCTGTCTTTCTAAGAAAGCTCTTGCTGTGCCAGAACCCATTCTTGAAGATGAAGGGATTTTGCTAAATGTTTTGCACAGAATCCTTCTCTCGGTGCTGTTAGATGGACCGACGCTGGCTCAAGTATCCATCGGTCTGTCTGAGCCTTTCAGAGCTGCCGCCCTACTTGGAGAAAATCCATGTAAACCTACTTGCTTCCCTCAATTCCTGCAGGCTTCTGCATGCAGAAGGTCTATTCGTGACCAGTTTGTGTGAGGGAAGAGCTGATGGTCTTCATCATCAGGGAAGAGCTAGCGTGGAAGCACCCATATTTCCAAGTTACCCCTTATTCCTATTTTTTTTTTTTCATGGATCTCTATTGGATGTGCTGTCTCTGTTTGAGGTACGCTGTTCTCTGTTTCTGTGCTCTCCGGAGATTTGAAGCAGCTGAGCTGCAGATGACATCGATTGCTCTTAAGACTTGCTCTGTCATTCATTCAGCAACACAACGTGAGTTCTTGGGAGCCGGGAGCCCATCATAACCTGAACTAGCTGAAGCAGTGGATTATAGTAGCACAGCCTGACTGTAATTTGCATGAAGATTGTGTTTGACCCTGCCTGGATACCTAGAGCTTTCTCAGCTGTGTCTTGGTGCCCTTTCTGCTGTCAGCAGTTTTATGCATTTACATGGTGTTGATGTTTATGGTATCGTCAGAAAGCCACAGATTTGAACTCTGACTCTTCCAATTTTTTATTTGCAGTCTCAACTGTTCCCAGCCCTCCCCTTATCAGTACGGGCTGTTTGTTTTCCTCGCTCCCTGACCCAAACAACACAATGGCATACCAAGCGGTTCCTAGACACAGACTCGCACACCAGTGGATGGGTATAGCCAGCGGTCAGCCAGCGCAGCCATCGAAAGGAATTGCTGAGCTGGGAGGATAAATCTATTGTGCATCTCGTATGTTTTATGACCATGCTGTTGTCTCATCAGCTGCAAAGGGAAGCAATGGTGAAAGGCCGGTCAGGATTTCAGTGCTCTGGGGCTCTGTGGGAGCTTGGGTGATGTAATGAATGTGTTAAATGAGCTTTGTATAAAACAGTATTTAATACCTCAATCCCCATATTGGTGTTTAATGGGTATGAAATAAGATTGAAAAGGTATTTAAGATCTCTCTTATCTTCTACTGGTACCCAAATTCACTCTGAGGGGATGCTGGCAATTTGGGCAGGCAACATGTTGAAGGGATCACTGGGAATCTCCTATTCTGAGAAGATAGAGCAAGAAACACTTTGAAATTTCCTTAGATGGAGGAAGGAAATCTGGTGGCATCTGGACCAAAGAATGTAGCTTCTACTGCTTTTACTGTAACTTTGTTCTTCTGTTTGATACTTATCTTGTTTTGAAATCATGGTTGGCTTCCTCATGGCTCAGCTATAGTATGGATGCTTGCAGTCCTGTACCACCACCTGGCAGAGCTGGTGAGCCAGGGTTTTGGAAGATGTTCCAGGGTGGATAAAATCACAGGGTAGAGCAAAGAATCAAACCAGAGCCCTCGTGTAGAGCTCTGTGAATTCAGTTTAACCGAGAAGATCATGCTGGCTAGTGCTGATGCACTTGGTGTGATAGTCCCACATTACACGTGGCAAATTATTAACATTTTAACTGACACCATAAAAGCCAACTGTACTTTCTCTTGTGCAGTTCCTCACTGTTGTATGGCTCACCATGCGCTGGAGTAGCGTCTTAGCACAGGGTTTGGTGCAGCCATGTCTGCTGTAAGTTTCTCTGCTTGCTTCAGCCTGTCTGGAAGAAGAGGAGGGGCCTTGCAGGACATGAGGGATCTGGAGTTCGTGGAGGATGGTATGGCATTGGAAAGAGCAGCTGATGGATCGTGGAGAGGTTTTGTGAGAAGTACTGTGGCTAACTGTTCATGATCCCTGTTCGTGATCATGATCCGTGATCATGATCGTATCACAAGACCATGAAGACTTGTGGATGCCACGTTTGAAATTACCCACGACTTCAGAGATTAAACTCAGAGTGACCCATTCTTGCCATGCACTAGGCATGCAGCCCTAGCTTTGCTCTTCGGGGCCTTGGCTGAATTACCACGCCATCCTGGTGGGTAACAGGCTGGCTAGCAGTGCCTTGCTCTCTCAGAAGATTTGCCTGTTGCCACCTGGAAGTGCAAGAACAGCAAGTCCTTACGCCAGTTATGCCTGCCAACCTTCCACACACCTACAGATGTTGAGACACTTCAGAACAAAATAACCCCTCATGAAAGCTGCCTTTACTATGAGCTGGTCTTTGGCTGGTGAAATTGAAGATGATTTAAAAAGCTTCCTTTATACTGAGGATTTACCAGAGTTAGGATTTGCAAGTCAAGTAAATGATATACGGTGGGAGACTTTTTGCATTATAATTGTGGTTTGGCTGAGGGCGCTAACTGGTACCTGTGTTGGCCAGTGTTGCCATAACAGTTTGAACTAAGCCTCTCACATGCTGCAGCATGGGTGAGGTGACACACAAGGAGAGTCCTGAGTGCTCCGCCGGGTGAGATGCATGTGGAATAACCACAAAGGATCTCACAGAGACGTGGATCTTTGCCAGGAGGCCCAAGCCGCTGATTCTCTTGAATGAGCGACGACTCTGCTTCTAGGCAAGCAAATGTGCAGGGGTGGCATCTCTCAGCAGCTGGAGTGGGGTTTTACAGGCTAAATGGAAGATAATATGAGGTGTGGCCAGGACCTACAAATTAGATAATGTTGATGGTGAATCAAAACTCAATTGCAGATGTAATTCTGCCTTCAGAGAGAGTTGAGGCAGAGCAAGAAAAATCCATAAAACCTCCACGATAAGCAGTCCTAATCATGCAAGTATTCAAGTTTTTGTTAAGCTCTTTAGGTTGTGAATGCCAGAGCTGGTGACCAGTTTAGTTGCAAAGTTGTGTTTTAATGGGGATTTAGCTGTGCAAGTCCTTAGTTGGTTCTGCAAGCTACAACTTGTGGCCCTTTTCGGTTAGTTTCGGCCTCCTGGTGTTGCATTCAGACATAGCAGCTGATATGCTGCTCAAAGTAATCTCAGTGTTTTTAATCTCAGTGGGTACGTAGCAAGGATTGAAAAGTGTCTACTGAGATGATAAAGCTTCCAAAAGGATTTATTTATTCTTTATGCTACCTCTACTCTTTAAGAGTAGCTGTTGACTCTCTTGCATGTCACAGTGTGGCAAATATCAATGATTGAGGTTTGAGGAGGCTGACTGACATCCAGGTAAGATTCCATGTTCCTGCTGTCATCCGTAAACGAGGGCGCTGGCTCTCTGTGGACATCCTTAAATTGATAGCTATTGGTTTAGGAGCATACACTTTCCTAATCTGGCCCAAATGCATGAACTTCCCAGAAATATCCTCAGGAGAGCCCTGATAGGTAGTGCTTGTGTAGTTATAACATCTTGGTTAGCAGAGCAGCAAACCTAGTAAGGGGTTAATCTCTTTCAAATAAAAGTCTTTCAGTGTATGTGTCTTAATTCTGGACTAAAGGCAACTGGTGTGTTTGTTTTCAAAAGACTGTGCGGGTTCCTTCAAATCTAGGCATGCAGCAGGCTGTCTGAACATGCTTTTTGAGAAAGCATCATTAGGAGAAATGGAAGGAGGCTCAAATGCAGCTAACATGTTCCTTGCATCTGTTCATTTTCTCTCTTTGTAGGAATGCATCCTCTCTGGGATCATGTCAGTGAATGGAAAGAAAGTCCTTCACATGGATCGTAACTCTTACTATGGAGGGGAAAGCGCATCTATTACACCCCTGGAGGATGTAAGTACGAAGGCTGACACCCACCTATTGTCTCCTCCCCAGGCATATAAAAGGAGGCTTTATTTTGAGCTGTCCTAGGGGTGGATTTGAAGTAATTACTCTTAAGGGCTTCCTTTGAGTAAGGATGTTTTATGGCACTTCCACATCAGATAACAGTGAGGGAGAAACCAGTGTGTATGTTTATACTTGGTAGATAGCACTTGTTCTCTGTAGCTCCCAGTCGGGATTCAAGCATGCAGCACTTGAGCAATCATTCGGAGCTATAATGCCCGACAGCTAGATGTTAAAAAAACTCTTTGGCAAAATTGATACTGCTGCGCTTGCTGGCAAATGTTGGCCTAAGAAATGCTGTGTGCTATTAGTGCCTTGATGTTACGCTTGGTCCTTAGTCTGTGAGCACTTCCAACTGGATAGGCGCCATCTCATTTGGTTACTGCTTGCACCCTGTGATTGTGTATCCCTGAAGCTGTTAGCATGGCTGATTAATCAGATGTCAGGAAACTGCTGTTCTCCTTGCTGCTTACATCGGGGAATATGATTTAAATATACGGAGGAGCCTGCCCTCTCCTGAAGTACACGTTTTGATCAGATTACTTTTAGTTATGTTAAAACAGAATTTTGGTTCAGCAGGTCATAAATTCCCAAGCTTTAAGCCTTGGAAGAAAGACTGGATGAGCAAAATAATGCTGCCCAATTCTTACTGTAACGATTCACTGGATGTGCATTGTGTGTTGCATCAGCAATCAAATTGGAGCTAAAACGCTGGCCAAAAGCTTGCTGTGAAGAGCTTATGTTCAGCTGGGGAGATGTGGGGGTGGAAAGTGTGTACATGTGTGGGAGAAATTATACCCATAGATATTTCATCTGCTATAGTAAGTTTTGTGTTCTCTCCAAAGCTCTACAAAAGGTTTAATCTACCAGGAACTCCACCAGAATCTATGGGGCGAGGAAGAGACTGGAACGTGGACCTAATTCCAAAATTCCTTATGGCTAATGGTAAGTGATGCTGAGCTCCCAAATCTGCCTCGTAAGCTTAGCTGAGTTAGTGTTCAGTGCTCTAATAGAATAAACAGCCCTTCAGCTATCTCTTCATGAAACTGTTGAAGCATTAATCAAAGAGCTGTGGAAAGCTCACTTGAGCTGATCTGCATGCGTTTATGTAGAGGCACCACGGTTTCTGCCCTGTGACTCACTTTGGCTGTGGACCTTTCAGACCCTGAAAACGGCACCAGCTTGGAGTGTGCAGCAATGGCATGTCTGGAGTGTTTGAACTTCCATTTTCCAATGTCCTCTCTTCATGTGTTTGCATTTCTAGCCAGAGTTAATGCCATGAATTCGTGTGGTGTTACTCTTCCACTGTTTAGGAAGAAACAGTTGATTCCATGGTGACTGTTAATTCCCTTCGTCTCTGTTTTATGACTTACAGACTCTGTCACCCCTTACTGATGCTACAAATCCTTATTCTTTAATCTATGTATTCCAGTACTGGGACAGTTCTAGACCAAATCCACTATCAGTGAAGTGGTTATCAATACAGGCAAGTTCAGGGGCCAGTCCCTTTGCCAAATACCAACCACTTGCTGCTGGAATCTCTTGCTCCTGAAGCACGAGGGCATAGATGTACTGTAGGGCCAGTCTTGCTCAAGGTTAGTGCAGGGGAAGACTTGATAAATCCCAGTCAAGATTTGGTTACTGTAGTCTCGGCTTGCACAGGCTTTGTGGTGCATTTCTAGGGACAGCATCCTTCTGGGGATGTGACAGTGGGTAGGGACAGGTAAGTGAGCATATGTTGACACTAGCTGTGGGCAAGCCAGGGGCTAATTTGTGGTCAGTTGGCTGGACAACTAATAGGTTGTGCTAGATCTGAATAGTGAGGATGAGGAGCTGCTGTGATCCAAAACCATGACTTTGTCACGTTGAGTGCGCATTAACTACAGGGAGCAAAGAACAGCAGTGTACTGCAGCGGATTAACATGCTGCAGGATGGCTTTTACTCAGAGGACTGATGGAAACCACAGGAGTGACAAGGAAGCTGTTAATTGCCTGTAAGAAAGCCTTAAAACTGCCTCATAATGCACTAGTGGGTACCTGCCACACCCTGTGTGTTACACAAAGGTGTAAGAGCTGTGTGGGTTGAATGTGGTGTGTTTGCTTTGCTGCAAGAACTGTCTGCCTTGTAAGAAGCATAGTCCTCTTGGCTTCTGGCTGCTGACCAGCTGGTTGACTTGTGCCCAACCTCCTTTCCAGGTCAGTTGGTAAAGATGCTGCTCTACACAGAAGTCACTCGCTACTTAGACTTCAAGGTGATTGAGGGGAGCTTCGTCTACAAGGGAGGAAAGATCTACAAAGTTCCTTCTACTGAGGCAGAAGCCTTGGCATCCAGTGAGTAGTTGCACCTTTTGTTTCCTCCTGAGGCTGCTGTCTGTAAACAAAGGCAAAACAGGTCTCTGCCATCTGCATCTGGGGATATTTTGGAAAGAAAACTTGATGCTGTGTCTAGACACCATCTTGGTAACAAGCTGTGCTTAGCATAGGATTCTTCTGCATCTCATTTGACTTCAAATGCCACTTGCAGTGTGAGTCTTGGGCTTCCTGCACCTTGAGTTACTGTTTTCTTGGAGCTCACAAATGGAGCTGGTCAAGCTGCCTGTTCTCTGGCAGCTTACCAGATGCCGGCTCATCTGGTAAGAATATGGCAGTGTTTTACTTCCTCAAAGTGTTGTGTTTGGGAGTTGTGCTCCCAGCTGTGCCACAAATATTTAATGTTGGGTCCTTGTTGGATGGAATCGTGTGTCTGAAAAATGTCTCATTCATCAGCAGACAGACTGGAATGACGAAGGCACCTAGCTCAAATCTTAATTGTTTTCTACTTAAATTTTACTCTTCAGATAAAACTACTGATCATCCATAATAGGAGCTAGCAGAGGGCAGTCCATTAGCTTCTGGCGCAGGATGTATTAAGTAACATCTCTGAAGAGTCTTGTGATAAAGCAACTCCTGCGAATAAGGCTCCCAGTACGTGGCTTGTCTGTACATTGGAGTCTTCCTCATGGCAGATACTCCCATTTGTAGTGAAGTAATCGTTGTTCCTTCAATTTGGTCACATTGCTGTCTCCTAAGTGGACTCAAGGAGACTTATGCTGGTAGAAGTAGGAGGTGCCTTTGGTGCTGTCTCTGCCTTAGTGTTGCAGCAAGTCCAGTCTTGCTTCTCCAATTTGTAGAAAACTAAAGCACATAAATGGTGCTTTGTCCAATCTTGTGTTTGAAGTTTTGTCCCTCACAGCACTTGCTGGTTCCTTGGTGAGGCTGCAGGAGAGCCCAGCACTGCTTGCTTTGATGGAGCTTTGATCACCACACTTTGATGATGCTAAGTCTGGTTAGATGGCAAACACAGGTCTTTGCTTATGGAAGCTGAGGTTGGGCTTTACACTGGGCCAGGTGGAAACTGCTCTCCAGGCTTTTCCCCAGCTGGAAGTAGTATAGAAGCCTGGTCTCCAGCCATGCCTTGAGAAAAGTTGGCTGTACCACTCTTGAGGTCTGGTGCAGTGGGACAGCTGCCTGAGTGGTCTGGCATGGCAGATGTTGGTCTGCTTGAGCAGAGAGCCTTGGTTAGCCCTCAAGGCCAAACTCCTTGATATCAGGTGATGGTTGAAATGGTCAGCAGTTCTGACACGCTTCTGATACTCTGTGGAATGGAAAAGCCATCTAATAGCTATGCAAGTTCTGACAAAATACCTTGGTTTTAGGCTTAATGGGCTTGTTTGAGAAACGCCGGTTCAGGAAATTCCTAGTGTACGTTGCCAACTTCGATGAGAACGACCCCCGAACTTTCGAAGGTGTTGATCCCAAGAAGACCACTATGCGTGACGTGTATAAGAAGTTTGACCTGGGGCAGGATGTTATAGACTTCACAGGCCATGCCCTTGCGCTCTACAGGACTGACGAGTAAGTGCAGGTTCAGTTGCTCCCCCAAATCAGCTGGGGTGCTGGGTGCTTGCAGCACAGACTTTGGGGAGCCTGAGGGTAGGATGTCTCGTAAAGTGTGCCTGTCCCTTGGTGCTGCACGAATCTTAAAATGCTGGGCCCTGTGCTGATGGGATACTTAAACTTTGTGGGTTCTTGTGGTGAATGAAGCATTTCCTTCCTGAAAAAAAACCCTTGTGACACTAAGTGTTTCTAAAAGGGAACTTCCAGGGAAATACTTGCCAGGAGCAGCTGGAGGGCGGGGAAGGAAACTTCACAGGAAGGAAATGTTTTGCTCTTCAAGTGTATTCTGCTCAAAGTCTTGGTTTGTGAAACACTGCAAATGATGTAACTGCCCTCTCCAGCTATCTAGATCAACCATGCCAAGAAACAATCAACAGGATTAAGCTCTACAGTGAGTCGCTGGCTAGATATGGTAAAAGCCCGTACCTTTATCCCCTCTATGGCCTTGGAGAGCTGCCCCAGGGATTTGCAAGGTGAGAACCTGGTTTTGGACTCCAGTATTTCCTTAAACCTGCTGTGGCACCTGGTGGGGGATCAGATGTGTGGAGTCAAATGTTCAAGCTTCCAGAACATGATGCCACACAAAAATACTGTGGCTGTTAATGGTTTTTGTGCTGTCTTTAATGAGGAAGTGATTCCTCCATGTTTACTATGATTCCTGTTAGTGGCGGTAGTTCTGGGTTTGCTCAGAGATACTGATTGCTGCATCTTGTCTGTCCAAGAAGTCAGATTTGCCTACGTGGTGTAGCCTACAGCTCTTTATGCTGCAGGGCTGTCTGGGCTGTGCCAAGCAGGTTGTTTCTAGCAGGATGTAATTGTACCTGTAACTTCCTTCAAACACCAGCAGATGCCTTGCAGAAAGAACAGCAGACAGCATCTGCTGCAAAGATGTTTAAGTAGTCTGTTTTGAAGAGTTTTAAGTCTAATGTGGGGTTTGTCCAAGTGGAACAGAAACAAGGGGCTGGAAGGGCTGTTAAAAACCAAACACACACCTGTGGAACATGCTGAAGCAGCTTTACTCTTGCAGGTTAAGCGCTATATACGGAGGCACCTACATGCTGAACAAGCCCATTGAAGAGATTGTGATAGAAAATGGCAAAGTGGTTGGTGTGAAGTCTGAAGGGGAGGTATGGTACCTTCTGATTCTTTTCCTTACTCCCCACCCCACGTCTTGCCCCCCAAAATTGAGGCTGTCAGTCATGGATCTGAACAACTGCAGTAGAAAACCCCTTATGAAAGCCCTAGGACCAAAACTGCTTGGCTGGTGTTTTTCCCTTTGCCACCTTGCTTAAGACATGTTGGTATTTTTAGGATGAGGAGTTACAGTACAGTAGTCTACTCCAGGAGATGGAGTGACATCTCCATGGGATGGCAAGATTGTTTTCTGAATAAATCAGGCTAGTTAAACTGGAAGGGAGCTGTTGCATGTGTCTAACCTGGGTATGGAACCAGCTCTGCCACTGACATTGAATTTTAGCTGCTCAGACAGCTAGTAGGTGGCCTTTCTGCAGCTTCTCAACCTGGCAATGTAAAACTAGCAAGAGTGCTGCGAGCTGCTTGGAAGCTATACATGTGCTCCTGACTAGAGCAGGTGCTTTGCAGGACAGTTGCACACATGCTGGTAGGGTAACGTGTCCCTTCTGGGTAGGGGATGATAATCCATGCTATAGACTGATGTGCCCAAGTGCAGGCAGTCTGGAGGCCTCAGATTGGTCAAATATTAAACTATTACTGGAAAAAAATAAGCTCTAATGCAAACTGGTCAATTCTTACCTGTTTGGTTCAGCCTTAAAGTTACAGTCCTAGTCTGGAAGGACTGGACTCTGTAGGGGTTAGAGCTTAACTGTGTACTGAGTTACAGGGGCAGGATGTGACTGATCATGCAGCTGTATGTAGTCTTTTAAGAGTAATGTGTTGAGGTTTGGATTGCCCAAGTTGAAGCATGCTGCTGGCAGTGAACTAAGAACCCGAGGCAGGAACAGCTGCCTCACATTGCTCCTCGTTTTCCTCAAAATCAGCTTGTTTCTCGCCTCTGGCTGTGTCTGTGCACACCTCTGCGCAGTGGTCACTCCAGGTCCACCTGTCTCTGCAGGTTGCTCGCTGCAAACAGCTCATTTGTGACCCCAGCTATGTCTCAGACCGTGTAACGAAGGTCGGTCAAGTGATTCGGGTAATCTGCATCTTGAGCCACCCAATCAAGAATACAAATGATGCCAACTCGTGCCAGATCATCATTCCACAGAATCAGGTCAACCGAAAATCAGGTGTGTGGAGCACAGGGACTGCTGGGATGTGCACAGCTCTCGTGCACTTGGGTTGAGGCATAGTGGTCATTACATGGCCTGGTGCCAGATATGTGCTCCGATGGTCCGGTAAGATGTGAATCAAATGGGAAAATGCACTCACTGCCACTGCCGCAGTAGACTTCGTGTCCTTGCCCAGAAATCCTGTGGGCCCCAGTGAGGCTGTGCTTTCAAGCGGCACTGGGGCAGGTGGGAGAAGTTGGGGGTGACTGTGGTCAGACAGCTGTGTGCAGAACCCATGGAAGGAAGTGTGTGGGTGAGGAACACAGGGGTGCTCTGGGAGGGGAGTGAGGGCTGCATGCGGGAGGGGAAATGCTTCCTCACCCTCCAACAGAGGGGTGGGCTGGCTGCTGGGGACCCTGCTGGCTTTCAGGAGCTGTCGTAGCCACAGGAAACTGCATTTTGGAGATCTCACAGGGCTGCCTGTGTCCAGGCCAAGAGACTGAGAGCACGTAGGACTGCAGGGCAAGGACGGAACTCCTTCCAGTGTGGTCTTAAACAGGACAAAGAGGTACAAACTGTTAGGGGACCAGGAAGAGGTGCATGAGTGTACAAGCTAGAGGAGGCTTTTGGGACAAGGCAGGCCTGACCTGAGCTCTTGGCTTGCCTGGCATGTACTGACCTGTAGCTGTGACGTGTTTCCCCAGATATCTACGTCTGCATGATCTCCTCTGCACACAATGTGGCAGCACAGGGGAAGTACATTGCCATTGCCAGCACTACTGTGGAAACTGCAGACCCGGAGAAGGAAATCAAGCCGGCCTTGGACCTTTTGGAGCCCATTGAGCAGAAGTAAGCCCTTGGCGAGCCCCTTCTCACCTCTCTGCTGTGAGCACTTAGGTCTGAGGGCAGAGGGGATCTGAAGGCCATTTGGCTGCAAAGAGGTGTTGAAATTCCGGATTTCCTCTGTACCTTGACTGCTTATGTGCTGGGCAGAACGCTGCCCTTTAATTCAGCCATTCTTGTACTGATACTGATGCTCAGCAATGCTGTAAAACTAATCTGAAGCTCTTTTTTTCTCCATCCAGGTTCGTTAGCATCAGTGACCTGTTTGCACCAACTGACTTGGGAACCGAAAGCCAGGTTAGTAAGCGCCAAGCTCGTGCTTGAGGCGGTGAGGCTCGAGGCTCCGTGCTAAACTGCCACTTCTCTTCCCAGATCTTCATTTCTCGCACCTATGACGCCACCACTCACTTTGAGACGACGTGCGATGACATCAAAGATATTTATAAGAGGATGATGGGATCAGAGTTTGACTTCGAAGAGATGAAACGCAAGAAAAATGATATCTATGGGGAGGAGGAGCAGCAGTAATGAGAATCTCTAATTAGGAGAAATTTAAATCGGCTAATATGAATATATAAGGAACTTAATGAACACTGTATGAAATTCAATATTGTAAGGCCTGCTTTTGTAATCCCATCTCTGAGAGATTGAAGAGTACTGCACTGGTAATGTTCCCCTTTTGGATATCATGTGTTAATTATTTCATTCTAGTAGGGCTGCTGTCCAGAATCTGGCAAATTACTGACTGATTTAATGACTAACCTTGTAAGCAAAAGGCAGACTGAATTTTTTTTTTTATTGCAGATGTAGACGTTGGTGCAGATTTGAAATAACTCATTGACAGCTGTGTCTTACCTTGTATTTTTAATCATTTGTAAACATCTTTCACAATTATGTGCTTCTGGTGAGCTAGTAGATGTGACGGTTGTCACTCAAACCTGATATCAAGGAAAATAGAAACTGAGCACTCCATTATTGTGGACAGCATCCCTAAAGTATTTCCCATCAATCTAACTTTGTGGCAAGTTGTATTATGGACAAAGCCCACATCTATTGTAGCAGCAAATGTTGGCTTAGTTCTGGGCACAGAACTTAACCTCCACTTAAGCTTCTAAAACTGTTTACATCGGTTGGGACACAGCTGTGCCTAAGGCTCCTTTGTGTTTTAATCTTAATAAAATTGAGAGAACAAATTACAGAGCAGGCAAGATGTGGAAGTATTTTCTGTACCCTGGTGGCTTCTTGGATGGACCAAACAGCACTGCGGTATCGGTATGACAGAGCCTGTGCTTCTCGTGTCTCCTGAAGGCTCCAAATGATTTCTGTACTGCGAAGTAAAGCCAAATTCTGGAAACCAGTCCTGTGCTCTGGTCTGATTCACTTCAGTTGTACGAGCAGCATCTCCTTACCGAGATCCCATGGATCTCTGCCCGCCAGGGTTGAAACGTGAGTGGTGCAGAGCATTTCCTACTGGAAAACGGTCTCAGACTTCCTTAGCTGGGCTTCCCAGACCCTGCTGCTCCAGCTGCTCTCAGGGCTGCTTTTGGCAGGGGAGAAGGTGCCACAGCACAAGGCCTGTCACTGTCTCTCAAGTGGTCGGTAGGTGCAAGTGTTGCTCCCCTCAGCCGCCCCCTAGTGCCTGCCTCCAGAAATAGCACTTGCTTGAAGCAGCAGTAAATAATTCTTGCTCTTATGGTTCCTCTACAGGGCGTTGAGATCTCTATGAATGAGAGATGCTCCTCTTTGGAGTGAGCCTTACTGATCACCTGGCTTGGATCTTGCGGCCTGAAGCAATCCTGCTGTTGGGCAGCAGGTGTGCAGCAAGGAGCAGGGCTTATGTTTGTACACAGCAATGCCAGGACCAGGAAAGATGAGAAAATGCCTTGGAACAGCTTTCTCCTGCTCTCAGCTGCCGTGCTTGGCCAGGTAGAGACACTGGTAAAGGGTTCATCCTTCCCTTGAGCTGTAGCCATGCTGCTGTCATGCTGCTGCTGAAGAGGAACTGGGTCTTTGACCACATCTCCTTCACAACATGGTGCTGCACTAAACTTGGCTGTGGCTGCCCCTTTCCTTCCCCACTCCTGGCGCTTAATGGCTTTTGGCACTTCCTCTCCCTGGCTGCCAGCTCTAGCAGCCGCCTTTCCATTTTAAGCCACTGGGGCCTGCTGGGAGCCTGGTACCTGTACTGCTGGAGCAATGGGCATAGTGGTGGCTGGCAACGTTCCCCCTTGCCTTGTGCTTCCTCTCTTCAGCTGCTTCAGTGCTCAGTGTCGGCAAGCTGAGTCTTTTCAAAGGCAAGACAGACCTAATGCATGTGGAAACTGAGCTCCTCCCCTAAGTGCTTCCCTTGCCCCTCGCTGCCATAACCTACTTGGTTATTCCTTTGGCTCTTGGTGCCCTGCTCCTGCTGGGCCGGAGGGCAGGACTGATCCTGCAGCCCCGAGTCTGTCAGCCCACCGCTGTTAGAGCCAGTCTGGCTTGCTCCTTCCTGTGCAGGCTTTGAAGCTGATTTCTGATCCACATGGGAACTGGGAAAGCTGCTGTCCCACCCCCGCTGATGGGAGAGGCTGGGTGCTGAGCACAAACCCCTCCTCTGGAGAGCAGTGCTATGTGAAACTTATTTTTTATTACTGAAAACTCTATACAAAGTCATCCTGTACATAACGTTCTTGCATTCTTATATTAAAAAAAAAACAACCAACCGACCCTGTCCTCTACATTGATAGGCAGAGTATCTTACAAAGGTCGTTAATGCAGCGTTTTCTTCCTGGCGCGTGTTTGAGCTACCATAAATAAGAGGGTTTTGTTCCTGCATCCTGTCGTCTGGCTATTTACAAGACTTCCACGTGCTGGAATGCACTCAAGTCCCAGCAGTGAAATGGTACCAAGAGGCAACAGGGGCGACTCGAAACACAGTGTAGAGCAGGCTGCCACAGGCTCAGTGACACTCGGGCCATAGTCCCTAACACCCATTTAAAATGTGCACCCACCTCATGTGCAACATGTACAGCAACAGCCATGTGGAAAATGCATTTATTATCAAGGACTCTTATTGCTCCTAACCTTCAAGTAAACAGCTTTTTTTTTCTTTTTTCTTTTAATTTATTTTTCTATTTCTTCCAATGTCAGCTGCACTAATCACTTGAAAACACTCCAATAATTTAGAACTGTGTAATGTTAAAATAACCTTTGTCCTATATGCAACTCAATGACAGGGCTTAAATCCCTGGGAGGATTTGCATTAGCCATCTTTAAATAATTTCTATATACAGAACTAGAGCCAACCTTCCCCTGCCACCCCTCTCTGTGCACAGCCCCTGCATGCAGCACCCAAAACCCACCAGGATGCCGGGGCCATCCTGCAGAGGACCAGGATGCCCAAACTGGGACCGCAGGGCCTGGGGAGGAGCCGTGCCACAGCTCTGCTTCCTCACCTGCAACACAGAGATGTGGCACAGGTTACTGCTCTGCTCCCCTCCTTGCTCCAGGCAGCGCTGACCTCTTGCAGAGCTTCCCCTGGGCAAGTGCCGGTGTGTTTCCCCTTGCTGGCAGAGCCGAGCGCGGGTCCTCTTGGCTACAGCTTAAGGATTTGGCCCCCAGGGTTGGCAGAGCAGATTCTGTAGCCAGTGCCCAGGGAAGGCCCCTGCTCCGCTGCGGGAGCAGCTGGACCCCAGCTACCTGCCCACCACCCCACTGCCAGCCTGGGAGCTGCTCCTGGCCTTTTGGGGGCAAAGGGGTTGATCCCAAGCTTCCCCCCTTACCAGTAGCTTCTTCTAAACGGGGCAGCTGCTTCCTGCATTGTCCCAAGGAAAGTGTTGATGTTGGTCACAAGGATTCCTTTGCTTTCAAGGACCTCCCTGCTGACGCTGGGCTCTTCTGCAAAGGAAGGAGCAGCACCGTAATTCAAACAAGCAAATGGGGTTGTTCTGAAGCCTACAGAAAATAGCACCAAATCCCACTGCAGTTACTCTGTTTTGCAAATGTGAGCAAATGTGTGCTGCTTCACGAACCACCTCAGCCCAGCAAGGCCAGAATTAGAGCACGTTGTAAAGCCATCTGCAGGCTCGAAAACTGCCAGAATTTAGCAGACCTCCAGAAGTCTGTTCATTTTGCCTTTTACTGCGCTGACTTGCAATGAATCAGCTCCCACCTGACCCACACCTCAAAGTGATTCTAGCAGAAATGGGAGGAAAATGGGATGTTTCTTGTCCTTTCTCCCCTGCCTCCCAGGCCAGTTTCATATGGTGCTCACGGGGCTGAGGGAGAGAGTGTAGGGCAGGGCCTGGAGCCTGTCCTTACCTGTGAGATACACAGCGAACCTGGCGCTGACGCGCTGAACTTGCAGGTTCAACAAGCACTTGATGTACTCGGCTTTGGGGGATGACCTGGAGTCACAGGCATGGTAGTGCAGCACCTCGATGAGCTCAGCTCCTTGGCACGATTTGAGGATCAAGTGCTTCTTGTGGGCATCAGCATCCACCCTGCTGGGAGAGGGGCAGAGTGAAGCAGTGAAGGGCTTCAGCCCTCTTTCCCCTCCCAAGGAATGAGCAGGTATGATGGGACCTGCCCTTCCCCCATGTGTGTTTCTTCCAGCCTCATGGGTGCTTTCACGGTTGCTACCCTGCACTAAGCAGAGATGGCAGGAGCAAGCATCACCGCAAGGATCGCATTGACCCCTTGCTCCGGGAAGCTCCAACAGACTGCGTGTGCTGCTGTGGGCTGGGGTAATTTTCTTCGTAGTAGCTTGTATGAGGATTTTGGATTTGTGCTGGAAACAGTGTTGTTAACACAGGGATGTTTTCATTATCACTGAGCAGCGCTTACACAGCATCAAGGCCTTTTCTGCCCCTCACCCCACCCTGCCAGCGACCAGGTTGGGGGGCACAAGAAGCTGGGAGGGGACACAGCTGGAAGAGCTGACCCCAAATGACCCAAGGGATATCCTGTACCATATGGCATCATGCTCAGCATATAAAGCTGGGGGAAGAAGGAAGGGGGGGACGTTCGGAGAGATGGCGTTTGCCTTCTTGAGTCCCCGTTACGTACAATGGAGCCCTGCCTTCCTGGGGATGGCTGAACACCGGCCTGCCAGTGGGAAGTGTTCAATGAACTCCTCGTTTTGCTTTGCTTGCGTGCGTGGCTTTTGCTTTACCTATTACACTGTCTTTATCTCAGCTCACGAGTTTTCTCAGTTTTACCCTTCTGATTCTCTCCCCATCCCACCAGGGGGGAGGGAGTGAGCAGCTGTGTAGGGCTGAGTTGCCAGCCAGGGTTAAAACCGAACACCGAGGCTCATGATCTCACCACAATGGAGTCAAGAGATGCGACATGAGCGCCAGTGAGGGAGCACAAGGAAAACACTTGCTCCACAGCAGCATGCACTGATGAGGCTGAGTCCTCATCTCACAGACTACACTGAAATACCCAGCCCCAAGCTTCTGCGACACCTCACTGCTTGAGGACTGAAAAACAGGTCTTCAGAACGATTACTTTGTGCTATCATCTCCATAAAGGCCAAGTGTGAAGAGGACCTGAGTTTTCTCCCCATTTTTTGTAGCATTTGCTGCTCAGACAGAACAGACCGGTTTCTCCTTTGTTCACAGGTCATTCCTAGAAAGCCGTCCCTCCTGGCCCGTGGCTGGCACTAACAAAGGCAGCTTGCCCAAAAAAACCCTCCCTCTCTGAGTTGATAAACCCAGGACATTTAAACGGTTAGTATTTGCCATCTCACTTCTCTTTTTCAAATGGCATCACTTAAATACGCATTGTTGCAAATAACCTAAAATAAGTAGCAAACAGCAACAGGAGAAGTTCTGCTTTTCCCAGCTGGGTTTAATTTTAGGCACTCCCCACAATACCCTGGTTCTTCCCCACACTACAAACTCACAGCTCCTTATCACTCCCCCATATCCCACACGTGATGGGACAGAAAAAGAGAACAAAGAGATGGTGGAGTAGAGGCCCAGGAAAGTACCCCGAGCTCCCACTGCGTGCAGGAGCTGGGGTGAGCTGGTGGGAAGGAGCTCAGTTTGCAGAGGCAGCTTTTGGAGCGTGCAGCCCCTCAAACAAAATTTGTGCTTTTCCTCAAGGCCCTTGCAGGCTGTAACACTCAGAGGGCATCTCTGCCAAAGAGAGAGGAGAACTGCCTTATGGAGACACAGCGGGGTGCAAGAAGTAGCTAGCTGCCAGAGCTCTGCTTCAGCCAGGATCACATGCAAGACACAGTGTTTCAGGCCATCTGATCCTGTCCAGGTCCCACATCCTGCTGCTCCATCTCATATAGGTATAAAAAAGATCTATCACACTTAACTTGCTAGCGCTCAAATGCTGACCTCCAGCAATGCTGACCTCCAGCAATTCCAGACTTGAGGCACATGGTCTGTCACTGATAAGAAAAGTTCTTATTTAAACAAAAATCTTCAAATTGATCTTGCAAGAGGCCAAAACCCAACCAGAAGCACCTAACTCGCCCCCTGTCCCTGCACTGAATGGGACACCACAGTACCACAGTGGGTATATCCTTGCTGTGGTGATGACAGCAGGGATGAGGGAGCTGCCACCGCAGAGCTGTTACCTGACATCTCTGAGCTTCTTGCTCTCCTTGTAGTGAAGGAGCCACTTCCACCTCCCGCTTCTGTTCAGCTTCTCTAGCACCTTCATCATCTCCTTCAGCTGGGCTGGGGAGACAGCAAGAGCCAGAGGGTAACCAAGAGTGGAAGGAGTGCCTGGGGGGCTCTGGCCCAACCCCTGCCTAAAGTTGGGCCACCTGAGGTTGCTCAGGGCTTTGCTTAGGTGAGGTTTGAGTATCTCCAAGGATCATAGAATGGGTTGGGTTGGGTTACCTTAAAGACCATATGCTCCCAACCCCCCTGCCATGGGCAGGGACACCTTCCACCAGCCCAGGTTGCTCCCAGCCCCGTCCAACCTGGCCTTGAGCACCCCCAGGGATGGGGCACCCACAGCTGCTCTGGGCAGCCTCTGCCACTGCCTTGTCAACTTCACAGTAAAGAATTTCTTCCTTAGATCTAATCTAAATTTACCCTCTTTTAGTTTAAAACCATTCTCCACTATCCTATCACTTGTAAAAAGTCTGTCCCCATCTTTCTTACAAGCCCCTTTAGGTACTGGAAGGCCGCTCTAAGGTCTCCCTGGAGCCTTCTCTTCTCCAGGCTGGACAGCCCCACCTCTCTCAGCCCGTCTGTGAGGCTCGCAACCTGGGTTGTGAGAAACTGGGATCTTGTCCTGGCATTCGAACACACTTGCCGTGAATTTTTTCCCCCTATTATCTAAAAGGATAAGCCCAAATTGTCCCTGTCACCTCTTGTCCCATCACTGCATATCTCCAGGAGTGTGGTTCAGTTTTTTCTGCCGCTTCCCATTAGGAAGCTGAAGACAGCAACAAGGTTTACCCTCTGTCTTTCCTTCTCCAGGCTAAATGTCCTCGTACAACCCCTGCTCCAGCCTCTGACCATCTCGGTGGCCCCTATCACACAAGATGTTTTGGGGAGCCCTGACTTGGACCCACTATCCAGATGGGGTCTACAAATGTCAAATACAGGGGAAAGAATTTTCCCCACTTAAAGGAGGGGCAGAGGACACCAACAACAAGGTTTTGGAAGGTGTCAGTGGACAAGGTTGGGAGCTGACACTGTATGCTCGCATCCAAGCAAGAGGCCACAAAGAGACTCACCCAGTGTTACCATTTCCAACATCTCGTCGTCTGACACCATGAAGCCACCAGTATGAAACAGCTCCTGGTATGTGTGACCTGTTATATCTTCGGGGCTGTCCACTCCAGCAAACACCACATTTGGACAGTGCTTTAGCTTCAGCAAACATGGGACCTGCGCAAGGCAGAGGTGGTTTTGTGCATGCAGCCGCATTTCAATAGCATTTGCACTTCTCTGCATCCACTCCTGGGAGGCCCAGGGAGCCCACCCCATCCTCTCCCTGCATCACCCCAACACTCGTGTCTCCACAGCCCAACCCCAAAGCCATGGATGGCAATATGGGGAGCTACAGGCAGCTCAGTCTGCTGCAGTGTTCACTGGAGCTCATGAGCCAAAGCCTGGCTGAACTGCTTTCTTACACAAGATGAGCCCAACCTGACTCCCTTGAGCTGGCCTACTCGAAGTGACGTTATTCAGCGACCAAAAACGGAGACAGAAGTAGAATTGGCAAGCTTCATGTTTTTGAAATACTTAACAGCTCTTCATGAAGCACTGTTCTTTCAGTGGAGAGAACTGTGTATTTGCAGAGACTGACAATTAAATCTGCGACTATATATAGTGTAAAATTAAAAAAACCAAAACTTTTAAAATGGATTCCAGTATTAACATATAATGCTGGTAGGAAAAAAAGGACAGACTCAGGCCTTACATTGTGGATGTGTGAGGAAATGTCCTCATTCCTGATGACAATGAGCAGCATGTCAGCGTCCAGGCATTTCGCTTCGCAGAAACTCAGAGGTTCAATCTCCACGCGGCCGTGTTTCTTCAACAAGGTCTGAAACAGAAATTGTGTAAAAAGGTTTGTATGGAGAGTATCTTCACAACAGTGGTGCCACACTCCGGGCACATACGTGCCTGGGGACAAGGAGAGAGGAACAAGACAACGAACCCAACCAGGCACCCCGGTGTCAAAGGCACCGCGTGCTCCAGGCTGAGGCTCCAGCCAGCCACGCAGGAAGCAGCCATTTACCTTTGTCGGCAAAAATCTTTTAGAAAACTACCTTGAGCATCTCACTGTACCATGTATCGGGCTTCTTTGCTATCTCAGAGCAGAAAATCTTCCTGTGTAATCACCCTCCCTGAGTTTCCAACCCTATTATGAGAGCTCAAGCAAAAGCCACGTTGCAGGGGTTGAGTTTGGGCTGCTCTTGCATGAACTCTGATCTGTTTTGGCGGGGGGAATGTTCAAGTGGTAGAACAACAAAAAAAAGCCTCAAGTTGCACCAGGGGAGGTTTAGATTGGATATTAGGAAAAACTGCTTCACCAAAAAGTTTGTCAAGCACTGGAACAGGCTGCCCAGGGAGATGGTGGAGTCACCATCCCTGGGGTATTTAATGGATGTGTAGATGTGGCACTTACGGACATGGTTTAGCGGTGGGCTTGGCAGGGCTGGTTTAACGGTTGGTCTCAACGATCTTAAAGGCTTTTTCCAACCTAAATGACTCTACAGTTCTAATTTCTGGTGGTGAGAGCCGAGATGAAACGGGAGACGTGGCTCCTGGCTTAAGGGAACCAAATGCCATCTGTGTTGGGTTGAGCAAGCTTGCCCTGTGCCTCCTCCTGCTGCCCTCAGCTCTCACACCAGGGCCACCCATCCCTGTCCAGGCCAGTGGGACTGGCTGTTACCTTCACTCTTGCGAAGAAAGGGTCCTTGCCCGTCTCCACCAAGTAGAACATGCTGGTGTGGCTGCAGGCCTCCTTGGCCACGCTGCGCAGGTGGAAACGCAGCGCGCTGCACAGGTCTGCGATCATCTCCTTGAAGGCAGCCATCCTCCCGGGGAGGGATGTGCAGGTCCAGTCACCCGCAGCCTCCATGTGCACCGGGACCGGCCCTCTGCCCTTGCTTCCTGCATCAGCCCTGCTCAGCATCACCTTGTTGAACTCGGCGTACTTGTCAAGGATGACGGCGATTTCCCCCTCCGAGTCCTTTAGCTTATTAGCATATTTGAGCTTGCTAAGGTGGGAAAGAGCCGCATGGCCCTGGCTCATGGTTTGGGATCTCGCCTTGCTCCTCTCATTGCAGAAGGTATCCTGCCACGGGGTACATGGGTCCCCATGCCAGCCACTTCGCCGGTGCTGGCCGAGCCCGCTCGGCCATGTGTCCGAGGGCAGGACAGTCACCTGCAAAGGGCTCCTGCTCCGCGGGGAGAGCGAGACGGGAGCTTCTTGCACAGGCAATGTCTCAGACATCACCCGGGGAGAAAAGTCTTTTGGAAAGATGCTTTTGGAGGTAGAAAAGGGTGGTTTCCCACTCCTTAGGATTTGTTTTAGCTTATAATGGAAACGGAGACACTCCATGTCCAAAGTGTGCTGGGTAATTTCCTCAAAACCTCTCCAAGTGTCCATCAGTGACCCTAACAAATGAGACTGCCCCGCACAGTGGCTGCGCCTCGACGGCTGCAAATTTCCCATCCTCTCCTGGCACTTTTTGGTGACCACAAAGTTCTGGTAGTCCTTGACAATCCCCTGGCTGTCCCTAATATTGACATACAGTGGAACGTGCCCGCTGCTGGTTTCCCCCCGGCTGATCGGCCAGCTGCGCTCAGCCTGTGAGCAGGCCCCCTCCACACCCAGCGAGCCCCAGTCCCCGCTGTGCCCCTCTGTGCGCACCGAGCTCGTGGAGGAGGAGTCGCAGTTAGTCCTTGTGCCTGCAGCATCCACAGATCTCGTGCCGTAGGAACCCCTGGCTGTAAGAAGGGACTGTGAAGTCCCCCCAGAGTACTCCTGGTCTGAGTCACTGGAGGAAGTCTCAAACAGATCTTCAAAGGTCAAGCCCGTGTGTCTGTCTTTGCTGGGGAACTGCTTTGCCCTTGGCAGCACGTCTGAAATATCCTCAGCATCACTAAGGCTTTCTCCAGAGAGACACCTGTGTGCATGTAATGGCAACACCGGCAAGGAAGGAGTGGGGATTTCTCCTCCCACTTCCATGTTGGCATGGTGCAGATCAGCAAATGTGTCGGATCTCTCAGCCTCATGCTCACCCTGGTTGCACACAGACTGAGGCTCACACAGCGGCATGAGCGACTCCCCTGCTGAAAAAGATGCAGGACTGGCAAGAGTAATGCTGCTTCCTCCTCCCAAATCCTCAGGCAGGATGGGTTCCTTCTCGTGGCTCCCTACTACATCTGCTGCATGGCCCCCAGGGCTGGCACACCTAGGGCAGGTGTCCACGCAGCAGAACCATGCGGCACCATCTGGAGCCGGACTTGTGCCAGGAGAGAGCATCTTGGAGTGCACATCAAGGACTGAGTCTGGCTCAGCACCGTGCAGATCTGCCTTGTGACCATGCAGAGGAGATGGAGGCATTGATTCCGGGTCATCTGACACAAGTACATCCGCAGAGGAGCTCCCCGCTAGTTCTGCATAGCACAGACCCATGTCTCTTTTCACCTCTTCTGCACATCGGGGCTTTAAGGAGCTGTCTGGGCTCTCAGCAGCCACGATCACCTCTGCAGCATCTACTTGCTTGCAGGACTTTCTGTGCTGGCACAGGACTGCCCCCCCCTCACTTTGCTCTAACAAACTGGGGGGGGTGTCTGTGTCTCCGCCATGGGGGAGAGGGTCCTGCTGGCAGGGAGAAGGAGGACCTGAGCCTGCATGGGCAGGTGGGAGCCGGCTGTCTGGGGAGCTCTGCTGCCAGCTGGGGTGATCCTTCCTGACAGACATCCCTTCTGTCACCAAGGAGGAAGGCTCTAATTCCAGGAGGTGATGAAGAGAGGTCTCTGGCTCCTGCAGTGTGTTAGCCACCATCACTATGTTCATTTTGTCACTCCCAGGGGACTTCTCTGCACCAAGGCACACATCATCATCACTCTCCCCAGCTTCAGAGTCACCTACTAAGGCTGTACAGTTGAAAACAAAGCCCTGGCCATCACCTGCTCCCAAGGACTCATCCAGCACATCTGTGCAGTTGGCAGAAGGGCCACTAAGCTGGTTTTCCACCGAAATGTTGTTCTCTTCTTGGTTTGATTCACTAGTGCTCAGCGAAGTGAGGTCAGCATAAATGTCACATCCATACCTTTGGGAAGGGCACCTGCTCCCTCCCAGATTGCTCTGTGATGGAGACTGGATGCTTGCCATGGCCTCCTGGTCCTCTGGGGCAGCCTCAGGATCTGTTGCTCCATCAAGAGATGTCAGGCAGACAGAACTGGAGTCAGGAGACAAAGTTAGTGACAATCCCTGGCTGCACGGTGACTCGAGGCCAGCTGTGCTGGCAGCTTTGCTCCCAGCAAGTGCCCACCTTTCTGCAGAGGGCGCACAATCCTTGTCTTTCTGCTCCAAGCCAACCCTCAGAGCCTCTCCAGCAGGTCCCAAGTTGCCTGTAATGCTGTCTGGCTGTGCCCCACAGACAAGGCTCGGATCAGATGGTAACGGCAGCATCAACCTGCTGTCACAGGGTGACCCCACATCGGCTGGACTGGCTGGGTGTGCCAAACCAACACTGTTCGTTTCTGCATCTGGGGTGTCCAGAGCCTCCCAGGGTTCTTGCAACATGTCCAAGCTTGGTGCCACCTCAACAGAAAGGCCTTGAGGGCCAGTCCCAGTCCCATCTGATAGTACTGGTGTTGATCTGCCTGGGCAGGGGGACACTAAGGTGGTGGGGCTGGGCACAGGGCCCTCTCCAGGAACACCAAAGTCCTTTGGACATGTCAAATTCACTGGCTTCTCTTCACTGTGTTCGTGCTCCATGTCAGCATCACCATTTTCAGAAAATGACAAATCAAAAGGCCCCAGGACTGCTCTTTCATATTGAGGGTCATCTTTCTCTTTTTTTTCCTCCTCCATCTCTTCCTCCTCTATTTCTGAATGTCCGAAGGGGTCTTGTGATTTCCTCTCTTCCCCACTGGTTCCATCAAGGTTTGCACTTTCGGGACTTGCTTCTAAGGGCACTGAATCACAGGTACGTTGCGGTCTGTCACTGGTGGCCCAGCTGGAGTCCTCAACCTCTGTACAATGCTCAGCACCTCCCATGCTCTCTCTGTCCTCAGAAGGGCTGAGGTCACCACCTGACCCTGCTGCCCACCCGCTCTCCTGTTGCTGTCCATGTCCATGTCGCACACACGGGGCAACTCTCCAGGGAGCTGTACAGGAATTCAGAGCTTGGCTGCAAGGGTTTTCCTTGTCCAGTGCAGCTGGGGGCTCGCTGGCATTGCCAAGCTCATCGGAAGGGCTGGGGGCTATCACTACATCTGGCAGTTCCTCCTTGGGCTGCTCCACCTGAAACAACACAGTTCAGACGTTAAAGGGAGGCAAATGCAGGAGCTGACACCCCCATGCAGGAGGACAGAGATGTTTTAAATGCTCAGACTTTGCAAGTACGACCACTCCAACAGTTTGTCTCTAAATTAAGTCCAGGTTGAATTCTTACCCCATGTGAGCCACTACCATCGCCACGCTGCAGCCAGCAAGCAGAGTCCCACAGACAGCTGCGGGAAGGTTTTGAAACTTTCTACCTTTTTTACACCATGAAATGGCTTAAAAACAGGCCAAACTGTGCAGAAGCCATCAACCAGTGCTGATGGATGTATATATGTAGCAGCACCCTCTTAAGCCTTACCCTTACTTGAGTTTATCTGTCCAAGCAAGCTATATGGACACTATGGACAGCAATCCCATACTTCCTGCCAAAACTTTGTGCCTGCGCCACAGCACTGAACCCAGGTGGTAAAAAAACACTGAAATATTTTTTCCTTCGTGAAAGACAGTTGCAGCCCTATGGCAGCTGCCCATTTGTTCAGAGTGGAAGTTTGAAAGGAATTATTTTAGTTCAAAAATTCAGGCTTGAAAAATGTCAGCAGACACCCATGTTTTATATTTACCCAAGTACCTCTGCTTCTGACCATCCACAGACCATAGAAACTGTAAAAATTAATTTAGAAAACCCTACCCAAAATGGAATGTTAACTAACTTCACCAGAGGGGCAAGGGAAACGTTGCAAAGCCCTGCACTGCCATCTGTGTGGGGGAACCCTCTCCAAGCCAGCAAACCTCCACCCTCCCAAAGCAACAGAGGAAAGGCTGTGCCATGTCCCCCAACACGCCTGGGCTGGTGCAACCATGGGCAGGCAAATGCAGCTGCCTATACGAGACAGGCAGGGTTTTGAGTCCTGGTTTGGAGTATTTGCTGTTCCTCTTCGCCCTTAGTCAAGTGCAGGTCTGAGACCTCATCAAAGCTCACACAGCTTGCAGCTGAAACCAGGAACAAATGCCGAGCTCAACACTTCAGTTGCTCTAGTTCTTTTGAATTCTGCCTCCTTGGAGAGCATCCATGTCAAGGCCCTGCTCCCTTGGACAGAGATAGATACAGCTCATGCCAGAGCCCAGGGATGCCTGCTCAGTCCAAGAGGACATCCAAACCCAGACTGAGGCCGGAAAGCTTCTTTTTTATGGCACCTCTGAGCACGTCTGCATGGCAGTCATTTGGGGCAGCTAAATGCTGGGGGATGTTTCTCTGTCCTGCTTTGGCGACCCCACTACCTGGCTCTAAGAAAGCCCTCAAGCATGTCTGCTCCACTCCTCTCAGAAGATCCTACTCCTGTAAGTGCAAAATGCATTGTGTGCCCTGGAGACATATACCACCCAAACCCCAAGCTCTTACCGCAGCGATGGTGGAGACATCATGCATATGCTCTTCGGAAGCAGCCGCTGGCTGCCTGCCGTTCACAGCCAGGCTCTCATCAGCATGTTCAGCAAGGGAAAGGTGCTCAGAACAGCTTGTGGAGGAAGGCTCCTCCTCCCCACAGGGCAGCTCCCCTGAAGAAGATGATACTGTACTATCAACAACACCGGGAGTCTCATCAGCATCAGTCTGAGAGTCTGCAGGGCTCTCCTCTGGGTGGAACGGTCCCTGGTAATGTGTGCTGTGATCCACAGAGCTGCTGGGAGTCTGGTCAGGGTCTGACCGAGAGTCTGCAGGGCATGTCTCCAACCCAAAACAGTCTTCACCATCATCACTCAGCTCAAGAAAGTCCCCAGTGCTATTTATTGAGACATACTTCTCAGGGTTGCTGTGCTCCACTACCTTCCTCGTGCTGCTCAGGAATTTGCTGGGTTTGCTGTAGAAGAGAGCCACCCACATATGAAGTATCAGCTTCATCTCTTCCACATCATCGGGCAGATCAGGGTCCCAGGGCCTGGAAGAGAAAACAAACACTGCCTGAAACGTCTTCATCCTCCCCCCACAGTTGACTAGCACAAGGTAAATCCCCACAGTGCTAAGCCCCAGTGCAGGGGGCTGCAAATGTCCAGCTGCAGTCACAGATCGCTTGATGCAGTTTCCAGCTTGTTACAAAAAAGAGAAAGTCATAGCTATGAAGGAGGACTTGGGTTCATGGCTTTAGGTACCAATTCTAGCTGCAAAGCCACAGGAATCGTAAAATTATAAAATGGTTTAAGTTGGAAGGACCTTAAAGATCTTCTAGTTCCAACCCCCTGCCAGGGGCAGGGACACCTTCCACTAGACGAGGTTGCTCCAAGCCCCATCCAGCCTGGCCTTGAGCACTTCCAGGGATGGGGCAGCCACAGCTTCTCTGGGCAGCCTGTGCCAGTGCCTCGCCACCCTCACAGTAAAACATTTCTTCATAATGTTTAATCTAAATCTACCCTCTTTTAGTTTAAAACCATTCCCCCTCAGCCTATTGCTACAGGTCCTACTGGAAAGTCTGTCCCCATCTTTCTTACAAGCCCCTTTAGGTACTGGAAGGCCGCTCTAAGGTCTGCCTGGAGCCTTCTCTTCTCCAGGCTGAGTAGCCCCAACTCTCTCTGCCTGTTGTCCTAGGAGAGGTGCTCCAGCCCTCTGACCGTCTTTGTGGCCTCCTCTGGACTTGCTCCAACAGGGCCACGTCTTTCCTGCGCTGGGGACCCCAGAGCAGATGCAGTACTGCAGGTGAGGCCTCACCAGAGTGGAGCAGAGCAGGAGCATCACCTCTCTCAACCTGGCCACGCTGCTTTTGGTGCAGCCCAGGATACAACTGGCTTGCTGGGCTGTGAGTGCACATTGCTAACTCACATCCAATTTGTCATCCACCAGTATCCCCAAGTCCTTCTCCACAGGGCAGATACGCCAGCTTTAACACAGAACTTGGCACCTCAGCATGAGGAAAAAGGCAATTATCATGCAAATCAAAGCAAAAAAGTGCACAGAAAGCCCCTTCCAAAAGTGCTCCAGAGGTCCAGCAAGAGATGTCTCTGCAGATGGCCTTCCAGACTGACTTACCCATGCAGGGCACGGATGACTGTTTTCTCCAGGGCATCGTTGGTGTACCTGCTGTCCAAATTGAAGAGATACTCTGCCTCCCAATGGCACATCACCTTCACAGACTCACCACAGATGTTCACTGTGTGGGACTTAGCGAAGTCCTCCTTCAGCCTGGGGGACAGCAGGCTGCTCCTGCGCCTCATCGCCACGGCCTCAAAGGGCCGCTGCGGGTGGCTGCTGTTCTGCTGGTGGCAGAAAGGCAGGACTTTCCCAACCAGGGGACCAGCTCGGGTGTTCCTGGTACCGTTTCTAGAGGGTGCTGGTCCAGGGTAGGGGGCACCTCTGGGATACATGTGTTTCTTTGAATGCTCAGGCATCTGCGAGGCGTACGAGTGCTCAGCAGAGATGAAGGAGTGCTTGTTTACGTCAGCAGCTTCTTGAGTGTCTCTGGGAGGCAACACATCAGGTTTTGTGGGGCTGGGGCTTGTATTGTTGCTCTTGCTGAAAATCCCAGGGCTTTTCTCCCTGGGAATAGAGGCCAAATCATTTAAGTCTACTTTTTCAGCAGGAGGAAGCTTCTGGTTCAGTGATGCTTTGCTAGGAGAGGTGGCTCCCTTTGCAAGCTTGTCTACCCTGTGGTATTCATGGTCGGAAGCAACACGCAAGGATTTGTGCTTGCGATGACTCTGCTGCTCTTTTGCAGAATGTCTGGTGGGGCTGCAGGACACAGCAATCATCCCACTGTCCCTGGGGATAAATGAAGGGATACAAGAACCCAGAGCCAGATCAGCCAGCAAGTTCAAGGCATGGGACTCGTAGTCATTCCCCTTCAGATCAAAAACGAGATCAACCCCGCCTGGGCAAGTCTCACTCATTTGGCTATCTGGTCCGTGGCATTGGGAAGACACTGTGCTTGGGACGACAGAGAAAGGCTGCTTCAACTCTGTGTGAGAAAAACAAAGTCAGAGAACAAACAAAGGCCACACAGCTCTGCCTTGCGAAGGGGACCAAAGCAGGCTTTCAGTTTGGCAGGAAAAAGCATCTTTCCAACATGGAATTTGCACACTTAAAAACCAAAAAGCATCTCCATGGTCATGCAGACCACGGCTATTACAAAACAATCCAGAGCTGGGAATCTAAGCAACTTCAGGAAGGGGGTTTATCCTCAGAAATAAAATGCACAGAATCCAGAGTGAATAAAATTTCCCTTGGCCTCTGTGCACAGGGTAATTCGGCCACTTAAATAGAACCTGAGATATTTCAGGTGTTTCCTTTATCTTTTTTTTATTTTGCTTTAAATTTTCTTCTAGTTTCAGTATTTGCAATCTTCACAGATAAACCCTGTGCTATGCTTTCAATAATTCACAGTTAAAAAACCTCCAAAACTCTAAAACGCAGAGAAAAACCACCCTGCCCTCATGCTTCCCACTGCACACCCTCTCTAGAGCATAACCTGCCCCTGAGCTGTACCTCAGAGCACACGCAGAAACCTGGGGGCTCTCAAAGGCAGCCAGAGCACAGCAAATAAGTGTTCATTTAGTTTTCAGCATTAAAAATGCCCCTCACCATGGCTCAAGGCCCATGTTCGTAAAAACAGTATGAAGTCATTAAATAAGGTTAATGCCTTCTACTAAAAACCAGCATAAAAATCTCTCTTCAAGTAAAACCTTATTAAATCACATCTGTGCTAAAGTCCTATGTGTTACATTTAATTTCCTTGAGAACTGCACAGTAAGACATACAAATTGAGTATTTCTTACTGCTAAACACTCTTACTTTACATTTTTGGCAGACCCTGGCATTCAGCAGGACCGATCTGACACCCTGCCCGTGTGAGAGCACAGGCCAGATCTGCTCCAGGAACCCCGTGTGGCAAGGGCAACAAGAGGTGGTGTTTGATACACAGACACTGCTGATAAGTGCCACGTTTCAGGAACACGTGGCAATAAAAGACCAAGAAGAATGGATAAACTAAGCAGAGGTGGCTAAACCAGTCTTCAAAGCCTCCACCTCCCCTGGGAAAGGGAAAAAGACAGACCACAGACAGATCCAAAAAAGACATCAAAGTGCGAGTGTGAGAAAACACAACAAATTAACAGAAAATGACTCTTCTGTTCCATCATTTATTTTGGCACCGTAATACTGGTTCTCAGTTTAACAGCAGGCTCACAGCCAGCACCTACAGACACTACACGCAGGGGCTGTCCATGCTGCCTCTTAAATCCACTGCAGAGGCTGCAACAATTTGACTCTTTTTAAAATGACCAAATTTACAACTTAATCAACTAAAAATCTAGGCAGATGCTGGCTATGAGCAGAGGTTATAACACACTGTCCATGAGCTGCCTCAACGCAGTTTCAGAGTTCAGCAGTTAAAAATCAGGCTTTTTAAACTACCTGAGCAGTTTGCCAAGGATGCAAACAGAAGGCTTAGGAAAGGACTCAGAAGAGACCCTGTAATGGTGATTTGCACATTCACCTTTATCTTTTACACTACTATGCATAACTGGGTGCCTGCAGGCTGTGGGGCAGCAGCACCCAGACCCTCAGCACTAAACGCTGGAAGGCCCTTTGTCTGCTGCCAAACGTGCTGTTACTATCATCTGGTCGTGACCTGACCATGATGTTTGATGCCCCGGCTTTTAAAGGAAAGATTTCCACAGGGAACAGCACTCTTACCACTTTCTGCTTGCTTTTTGGCTTGAGGTTTCGATGGGTTGTTAGCCACACTTTTTAGAATCTTACTTTTCATTGGCTTCATGATGGTTTCAGCAATAGGAACCTTTTTCCTCTCTGGGTTCTTCAGTGTCTTTGGCCTCTTTGTTTCCAAGCCAGGATCGTCAGGAACTGAGGTTTCCTTCTGAACAGGTTCAGACTGTGTTTTGTGCACAAATTCTGCAGACAGGACCTCTGCACCTGGGACAAGGAAAAGGGAGGGCGTATCTTTTGGTTTGAGGCATATTCAGATAAAAAGGAGTAATTGCAAAATATGCAGTTAAGGAATGTGGAAGGACTGCTTTAGAAATGATTGGCAGCAGCAGAACAATCTTCAATAACTTGATTTATGCATCTGATCTTTCAAATGGGTTTGCTGCTGATCAGTAAGCAGTTATTAAAAATCAAGCATCACTTCTTAAGCTCATTAAAAGCCTACTATCTTGACACAGAATAGGTGTTCTCCAGGGCTAAGTCACACTAATTCCTGCCTGTCACACTTGCACCCTGAGGGTACTTATTTACCTCTCCCAGAAGCACACAAGAACCTCTCCCAGATCCACCGGCAATGCCACCCAGGAGCGAGTCAATGTGCCCTAGGACAGAGCTTGATGGACTGCGAATCAGAGCTGACTTCAGCTCACATCCAGCAGACGCCATGCCACCCCCTGTATGCACGACAGACCATTCCCGCAGCTGCTGCCGCTACCTGTGATGTGTGCAAATGCAAGGGGAGGTCACCGAGTACGACACTAACTCTGCAGTCCAGTGGTCCTTTAGATGTTTTTGGCCACCTTTCAACACCAAGGTTGAGATTCATCTCTATCCACTTTGACTGTCTCTACAAATTAGGTGGAGGCTCAGGCTGGCTCAGGACAGGCTTAGCCTATCCTCGGCAGCAAGACAGGAGCCTTCAGAGGACAGCTTATGCCACTGAGACACCTTGCATGAGCAGCTCAGGCCAGCTGGTGAAAGGGCTGGAAGGAACATCCTAGGAGGAGCAGATAAGGACTCTGGGTTTGTCTAGTTTGGAGAAAAGGAGGCTTAGGGGCAACCTCACTGCTCCCTACAGCTTCCTGAGGAAGGGACATGGAGAGGGAGGTGCTGATCTCTTCTGTCTGGGATTCAGTCATAGTTTTGGATGCCCCATCCCTGGAAGTGTTTAAGGTCAGGTTGGGTGGAGCTTTGAGCAACCTGCTCTAGCGGAAGGTGTCCCTGCCCCTGGCAGGGGTTTGGAAATACATGGTCTTTAAGGTCCCTTCCAACCCATTCTATGATTCTATGATATCAGCTTTCAGCAGAGTAGGTTGGGTAGGATTAGTCCCAGACTTCTAGTTTCCTCAAGGTCACAGCAAGAAAGTTGACTCTCAGGGAGCCACAACATGACTATGCAGGGTGGCTGGTTATCTACACAGCCTGTAATGAGCATGGCTTTGGCAACTGCTCCTTCCCTGAGCCATCGACAGCCTGCAGACAAAGGATGCAATAACTGTGACCTGGCTGATGTCCCTGTGCAGTCACCCCTAAGCAAAGGAAGGCAACAGCATGCACCACTGCACCAAGTTTCAGGCATCTTCACCAAAATCCCTTGTCATCGCCCTGGGCTACCTCCCAGGTTGAACAAGAGACATCACCACAGACCTATTTGGATGCTCTCAGGAGGTGTCTGCTTGCTCTGGGCACCTGGGGTGGTGGTGAGGGAACATGGCTCCTAGTGAACCCTGAATATCCCAGCTGGATACTCCAGAGAAGCAGGAGGAAGTTAGTCCTGTTTATACAACACTTACCTCTTTTCCTTCTGTGTGGAAACTGCAAATTAGCTAATTTAAGCATGGGCTCATTGGAACTGGCCACAAACCCTGGCTTTTTAGGAAAAGAGAAAGCAATATTGATTTTTTTCTTCTTGGTTGCCTTTCTGTTCCTGCCACTGTCCCCGATAGGATGCATTTGCATCTTGAGGGGAGACCACTTCTTCCTGGTGCTGGTGACAACAGCTCGGTTGGATTTCCTCCTGCTCTGCTGAACCCATAGCTTGCTTGCTGAGTTGACATCTTTTACGGGCGCTTCACCACTCTGGTCCAGCCCCACTGCGGGCTTTGGGTTTTCACTTTTTATTTCTGCTGCTGTGTTGGGAGGAATAGGGTCCAGTGGCACAGCTGAAGAGAAGTCCACTTTACAATCAGCCTCTGAATTGGAGCAAAGAGACTGAACAGCACCCGTCAAACACTCTAAGGCAGCTGACATTTCCAGAGTATAGCTGCTGGGATCAGAGAGATAATGCTGCAGCTGGGAGAAGGACTGCTCTGAATGGTTTTTGAAGGGATTAGTACATTCATCCTCAGTTGGTGAGAGGAGAGAAGAAAAAGGAACTTTGCTGTTTCGGCCAGCGGTGGGCTGTGTATTTTGATCGAGCTTTGCATATTCCTGTAAATGCTGTTTGATACGTATGCTGGTACTGACTGAGTCCCCCCATGAAGAAATGGTGGTTTTCTGTAAGGCATAGCGAAGCCCAGGCAAAACTGAAGCTATTTTTAATGAGAAGTCACTATCATCACTGTCTTCCCTTTCATCTCCTGGATCGTGCTTTTCAACTGCGAAAGGAAAATAATAGAAATTTTACTTATAATAAAAAAGGATTCAATTTCCCAAATCACCTCACTGTTACATGCAAAGGGAACATGAAAGCTATGAAAAAGCCCCAGAAGTCAGTCTACAAAAAGCTAGCCCTAGAGCGATGTCCTGTTTTGATGGATGCTTGTAACTGCTGAAGGTAAAAAAGAATTGCATGTGGGAGTCAAAAGTGGATTAAACTAAGATGAAAGACTGCTGCTCTGCAGGAAATTACAGGGTGAGATCGCACACATAGTGGCCTAAGTCCCTTCACTCCAGCAGTTCTGGCCAAATCCAATATTTAGGACAGCCAGGGCTCTGAAATTACATGGGTTTTCTTGTTTCTTTTTAAATCTGTATAAATGTAGGGTTGTCTGTGCAGGGTGTTTAGACTAGCACCATTTTCAGATCACTTGTGTTGTTTATGTCCTGTTCACATGCAACTGCCAGCAGCTCCGTATATACCAGCCATGGGTGGACGCACTTCACATGAAGATACCACATTAGTGCTCTAGAGTGGGATGGGGAACACAGCCTTCTCCAAGCAGACCTAGGGACCGTATAAACAAAGAAAACGAACCCTTGGGTAATTTTCTAAAGCTGGAGGACTGATCCTACTGAAAACAGATGGTACTTCTCATTTCATCAGGACTAACACCCTACCATGTACAGCACACAGTATCATAAAAGTTTAGCTCCCAATAGGGATCAATATGAATAAGTCCCAAGGCTCGAGGGTGCCCACCCTCACAGATGTCACCATAGAAGTAGGCTCTGCTTGGTACGGCAGTGTCCCTTCAGTGTCCACAAAATGCCTGGACAGCCGGTGTGATATGCAGAGCCTGTTGGATGAGCTCCCCTTCTGCCCCAGCCAGACTTATCCAGCTTCATCTGCTGCAAACCAGCAGTCTGATGACATTGGCGCTTTGCACCCATGGGCTTGGCCCATCTGTGTGTTACGATCCGACTCTAAGGTTTCTTTTGGTTGCAGGGCCAGGCTGACAACTCCAGTGCCCTTCCCCATCACGCCTCTTCCCAGCAAGGCAAAAGCATTTCTCTTCCCCTCCCAGATGTGCGATTTCATCGCCTATTGGCATGGCTTGCACTGGCAATGCTGGTCCTTGTTACTGGCACGCCCAGGCATCCCTGCAAGCTGGCTCCCAGCTGCCTGCCTCAGGAACGCTGCGGCACATCTGCACAGTGGGCTTGTTACGCCTGTCCTACATTCCTCCCAGTGGCTGTCTGGACAGGAAAGGAACAGATTCAGAGGATGCTTGTTTCAAAACGCGAAACATTATTCATGTTTTGAGTTGGAGCTGAGTGACTTCAAATGCGTCTGTCCTTCACCCTCCTCTTCTCTTTGCATCTCCCTTGCACCCCTGTCATCTTCGGTGACTGTCTCTTTTCAACCCCAAACCCCTGCACAGCTCTGCTTATCTTCACAGAAAGGAGAAGTCCTGAAGGAAAAAGGGGGTTATAATGCCATCAGGAAGAGGTCTTGGACCCAGGGGACTGTCAGGGCTGGCTGGGGCTGCTGCTGCTGCTTGCGTAAGCATAATGGGACAGCACGTGCAAGGAGTCCTGCTGGCACCAGAGGGGAAACATCTGGAAGCCATCAACATTCAGATCACAACACATAACAACACTGAGCGTTTACTCAACGTTATCCTCTGCCCCGCCTCTTTGCTTTGCCACCAGCTGCTCTGTGGCTGCCCAGGCTTCACCACCTCTTTAGCACGGCCACCAGCCACAGGCAATGTATGCTACAGCCCCAAACCTTCCTACCAACTGGCTGCTTGCTCCTTAAGCCTGGTGCCCACTCCTGACTCCACCACCTTCCTCCACAATAACCCTCTTCAAGATAAAGACCTCCTCGACCTGTTCCCTCCCCCTGCCTACAGTGCTCACAGTCAGCTTTTCAGGAATAGATCTCCCTGCTTTGGAGGGTATTATCTGCCTGTTGAGGGGCTGGTCAGCAAGAGCTCAGTATCTGTGTGGTCAGTTCCCACCTCCAGTCTGCTCTCCAGGCATTCTTCGCCTTCACCTCACCCAACTTCAGGCATCACAGCAACAACCTGATCCCAGGTTTGACCTGGCACTTTGGATCTTCAGTCTGCCCCAGAAGCCTGTCTCCCTCCTACACCTAGAAAAGAAACTAGAAAAGTTGCCACACTAACAAAGCCATGAGCAGTATGTCCTTAAAGTTAGGTCAACCAAATTCAGGTATTAAAGCACCCCACATGGCCAAGTTACCATCATGTCTTCACCTGACTTACAAGCCCACTTTGTATGCAGCTCTTGAAGGAGAAAGTTTATAGCTGGAAGTTGAACACCGACAGAGACAAAGCAATCCATGCTCGGATGTGCTGGTGAGTCTTGTCAGCTCTTCTGCCGATTTATCTTCCAAGGAGGGGAGATGGGTATGTCCTGTGCAGCTCCGTCAGCAATGCAGTCATTTTGCAATGCAACTCACAGAGGCAGACTGAAATACCAGTGTGTGCTGGCACACACAGTCTCTTGGCTTGTCCCCAGGATGACTCAACAAAGAGCAAGCCAGAAGTTATGCAGATCAAAAGCCCCCTGTTTATATGTTGCTTGGGGATCTGCAAGACTAGAAGTATTACTGGTGGAGTGGACGCAGCGAGAAGTGTGCAGATGAAGCTGTCCAGGGGAAGCAGAGCTGTAACTTTTATTTATGTCCACAAGAAGAAATTGTAGTGTGACTACTTCCACATAGACAGTGCAGCAAAAAGCCAACAGTGAAAACGAGGCAAATTCAACAGAGGTTGAAGCTCATTCTTATTTCAAGATCTGCATGTTCAAACTGTGCAATCTTTGTTTTCTCTTACTCAGCACCTCTGTGTTTGTTCTACATGAGAACCAGCACATTTTGGGGCTGCAAACAGCCTGGATTCACCTCTCAGATCCCAGAGCTGTAACTCACCTTGATGGCAGCAAAGCACTGCAGCTCTGCCCCACACCATTTCCCTGCCCATCTCCTTCCCTCCTGTCATGCACCCTGATCAGTCATCATGGCTTTGCTACCAGTATTTACAGATCCTGCAGCAGAGAAATCACACAATACAGCTCAGCCTCCAAACCCTCTTTAGGAAGCAATGCCCCTTCCCCACCCCTCCTTCTCCCCATGCCAGCAGCAACGTTTCATGGAGTCCAGTTCACTAGTTATCTCAACAGAAAACAATTCAATTATTTTTTAGGGCAGGCTTTTTTCCTGCTGGTGTAGCAAATCACATCAGCTCCATGCTGGGTCCAGCAAGTGCCATATGTCATTTCACCCCCTAAGCATGGCTCCAGCGCACCTCTGGGGATGTAAACCAGGCTCTGCATGAGTCAGACTCCCAAGTGCACGCATAAGACAGTTCAGGGAGTGGATGCTGCTGAGAGGGAGCAAAGTAATTAATTGTCACTCCTATCAACTTCTGGCAAAGGGGCAAGGATGTGCAGTGAATAGGTGAAGCAGGGAACCTGGTTTACATCACCTTAAAACGAGGCATAGCTACAGAGAGAGGGAGAGGACTTCTCTCTCCTCTTTTAACACTCTTTGCACTAAAGCTGTGGGTGGGTCTGAGCAGAGAAATCAGCTCTTATAGATGAACATGTCTGTGAGGACCCTCTGGTGAGGATCCCACACCCAAAACACAGTGTCTGAAGCCAGCAAAGGGAACCTCCCTACCTCCCAGGCACACCGACCGGGATGAGGTGAACAGAAACAGGGCCAGGAGACTGACTGGTTCCTTGGGGTCAAACTCTGAAAAAAAAGCAACAGGTTTTGTTTAGACTGAGGGTGCCCACCCTCTGTCTCTAAAACAGAGCAGGATGTTTAAGCACAGATAGTAGTTTCTATGCAGCCATGTCTTACCATCATCTGATGCCAAGGCGGAAGAGGCAAGGAGGATAAGGACTCCTTGATCTTGTAAATATTTGATGATTGCCTGTAACAAACACTTAAAAGTTAGAGCAACCACTCCCCTCCCTCCTTAGCACACTTTGTATCACTCAGCAGGACTGTCAACAAGCCCTGATTGCTGGTGAGCGTGTGCCAACACCACCAGCTCATTCCCTGTTGAGGACACTTTGTTTCATGCTACTTGGGTCAACTGGGATCTGTAACCAAAAGTGTTCCATTTATGTTGTCACATAGCTCTCAAACTCCTTCCATCTATTTCTTAAGAAAGAAATATGTCTAGCCAAACTAGCCGTACATAATGAACAAGGTTAATAATTTTAGTTCCTTCAGTTCAAAAGCTCCTGGGCATCTCAGCCAGGAATTGCTTCCCACAGCTCCAGGGGAAGGTTCTCCCAGCAGGGAAAATAAGGCTGGACCACCAGCGTCTGACAAAATACAACACCATTCCAGCCACAAGCCTGACAGAAGTTAAGGCCATGCAGCTTGCGTATTAGCAGCATCAGTATCAATGAATATGTGAAAATAAAATAACTGCTGAGTCTAAGAGACATCTGCAACTGTCTCAGAGCTGGATGACCGCACATCTAGAAAGATACATGCATTTATCAAGGCTTTTCTTGTGTTTGGGTGTTGCTTGATGCCTCATCGCAGAGCTTGGCTTGGACTGCCTTTCCGTCCATGGGGAAACACATCTTTCCAGGAAACTTAGAGAAACTGAATAACCCTAGGGCTTCTAATGGTCTGTGAAACTTCACTGATCCCATTCACTACATTCAGACATAACAGAGAATTGGCCAAATGCCCACAGCCTCAGTTCTCCAGGACAGCAGAACTTTGGAAATGCTGAACAATGTCAGTGTAAGATTCACTACTCAGAGCAGTAGCTCCTTGCTTGGGTTATCTCAAGCCACCAGAGCAGAAGGGATAAAAGCCAGTACCCCTGCTGCATAAATCCAGCTCAACAAAGCAGCTGTGGTTTCTCATTGACAGGATGATTTTCAGGCAGGTGAAGAGGAAAGTCAAGTCATTAGGCAGCAGCCACCTGACACACAGCTAAGAGACTTGCTCACGGAAAGGAGTACAGCTAGCCTCAGGCAACCCCACCTGGCCCCAGCCACCCTTTCATTTTCACTTGGGCCCTGCACAAAGTGGGGTGCCTGGCTCACACACCACTGAAAAGGGAAGGAGATGGAGGGCATTCTTCACTTGTGCTTTTGGGAACAGCTGCCAAAGCAGATGCGCCCATGGGCCATTCAACAGCATGCTAAGGGGAGGGAAGAAGCACACCCCAAAGGGGCCGTCACTGTTTCCTCGCTGAAATAAGGGAGATACATTTGTCAAACTGGATTAATCTATGAGGGTGGGGAAGCTCTACAGAAACAATGCTCCTAATGGCTTTCAACACCAAATTGATCATGGCCACAACTCAACCAGCTCATTTCTGCTGACCCCTCTAGTGAGTCCAGCTCTGTTGGGCTTGGCAGGATGTATATTAAATCCTCAGTGGCTGCAAACATGGCGTAATGCACCAGAACAAGCAGTTGTCACAGATCCCAGTAAGAAAAGCACTTGGACTCTGAAAAGTGTTGATTAAAGTATCTTTCATTGGTGAGAAAAGGAGAAGAAAAGAGGGATAAGCTTATGTCCCTTCAGATGCCAGGAGCCTCAAGGTGCAGCATGGACAGATCTGTGCCCCAGCCAGAGGTCCAGCTGATGCTGCACACACAGTTCAGGGGTCCCTGCAGGCGAAGGGACATTAAGGTTGCATTTGCTATCCTCCTTATTTCTTCTCATGTTGTTACCCATAAAAGATAGTTTAATCAATTCTTTAGGGAGTTTAAGTGCTTTTCTTACAGGGACCTACAACAAACACTTGCTGTGGTATGTTACATGAGAGAAGCTGCACATCAGTGGGCAGCTCTTCAACACTGCTGCACAGCGACAACACTTCCAGGCAGTTCACGGGCTGCTGCCAATTTAAGAGTGAGGGGAGGATATGCCCAGCCAGACATGAGTTTACAGCCATGAATTTACAACCCTGAATCTACAGGAAGCATCAGATGTGAGAGAGCAACCAGCAGCAGCAAAGCCAAACCCAACCTAACCACAAATCCCAGTAGAGACACAGGTGCTGTGCTCCACAGGGGTGAGGATTATCCCTTGGAGTCACAAAGAGGTGTGACAATCACACTGGGAACAAAAAGACCCCAGCGTGCTGGGAAAAAGCCTTTTCATATAATATCACAAGGGAAATTCCCCATTTAAAAAAAAAAAGGATAAATCTCAACATTTTCAGAGCTCCCAGAAGCCCATGAGGTTTCAGCTGTGTAACCACGAGTGTCCAGCTGAGTGGGGGCTACTTTTCAGCCATGAGAGAAAAAGGCAGGCACATGAAAGTGTGCGTTTTTTACTTAGTAATTATCATTTTGGCATTGTGGGACTTTGCTTCTGCTTTCTTAAGATATATATGATCCCCTTGCTGTCCTTGTCCACCATGCTGTTGACAGTGCAAGGGGAAAAATCACTAATAAAGACAATAAAATAATCTAATTTGGCATAAACATAGCCAAAGGTGAATTCTGCCTGGCATAATGCCTTCTGCTCAGCAGGGCATGCTCACCCTAGAAGTCAGGTCCCAGCTCATAGTGGGTAATCTTCAGTTAACAGTTTAAATACAGAAAAGACTAAACTATGTTTGAGAACAACAAAGCAGGAAAATAATACCTAACACAAGGAAATTAATTTCATTTTGCATTAGTTCAGAATCTATGAATAATGTTACCAAAAGTTTCAAGAAATCATTTAAAACAGGGGTCCTCAAACTATGGCCCGCAGGCCGCATACGGCCCCACCCCCCCCCGGGTCCTCAATCCGGGCCTCGGTATTTACCCGGGGGTTGGGGGGGGAAAACCAAGCAGCCGCAGATGACTGCCTGCCACTTAATCTGCGCGCTGGCCCCCTGGTTAAAAAGTTTGAGGACCCCTGATTTAAAAGGCCACTTTCCTCCCAGAACGACAATGTTTTAATAAACTTACCAAGTCCTTTTCTTTTAGATTTTCTAACAACTGATCCATTTTATATTGATCCTTATTCGATATTTCTACTTCATACAGACTGAAGTAAACACCCTGAAAGCAAACTGCAGACAAAAGAAGAGAGAATTGATGTTGAAATAGTGCCTCTTGCATGAACTCTAAACAAGTTAAGTGCTCCTGGACCAGGAAGATGTGTGAGCAATTGGTGGAAGCACTGGGTTTAAAAAAAAAACCAAACACCTTTTTTTTTTTTTTTTTAATACCATATAAGCTGGTATATGCATTCATATTGCAGTGAGTTTCCTTTTCAACCCATGGTTCACAGAATATGTTTCCTATCTTACCCCTGCAGCTAACAGAAGCAATTTAACTAATGCTGCGTGCTTCAACAGAGACAGGGAGCCTTTCAGGAGGAAATACCTCATTCTAACATACCATATCCTCTTCTACTATGGAGCATCTTTATTCCACACACTGATCCCCAAAGGAGTTTAGCAAAGACAAGATCTTGGACCCAACTTACCCTCTGAATTTCACAGCAAAATTCTTCTGTTCAAGTATTTCCTCTCTTGCACCAGCTGATCTTAAGACTGTGGCTCCATGACACCTTCATCAAGTGTTGCTGTGGCCTCCCCTGACTTCTCCTGCCTCCTCCCTTGCCCTGGCACTATCCTGTGTCCACCTGCACTGTGAGCTGAATGCTAACCCCCAAACCAGGCTGGCTGTCAGCTGGCCTGATCAGCGCCCCCGACCTGGCTCAGCAGAGCCAATACATAGATGGGAGGCAACACTGCAGCAGTCCACACTTATTTTGGTGCAAGACGACATGGAAATTTACCTGGACCCTCTGCAAACTGCATGCAGAGCTCTCCATGTGCAACCTGCTGGTATCCATGCCAGTAACCACATCCACTGCAATGCACAGTCATTCACAGCCACTGGGAGCTCAACACCTTGGGGCTGAGAGCTGCCAGGCTCATCAAAACTCCAGCCCAAAAATCAATCAGCAGTATGAACCACAAAGTGTAATCAGACACAGGTCCCCACCTCCCCAGCCTGCACTGACCAGGACAGAGAGTGGTTGACTATAGGCAAGCAGGGTCTCTTAGCTAAGGTCTCAAGCTAAGGGGAGAGTACAGTCCTGCTCCCTCTTCCCCAAATCTGTGCTTTTATTTGCCGATTGCTGAGCCTCTCCCTAAGGTTTCTGGACTCCTCTCCCCTCTCATGCTGCCATTCACTGTCAGTCTCCTTGAAGTCAGAAGTAGGTTACCCATGACCCAAAGCTACTGCAGGTAGCCACATCTTTTGGCTTTGGCTGGCAGCTACCCCCACCTGCCCTGATGCAAGACACACTGGGTCAGATCCCAAGAGGTGGAACGTCCCTCACCTCACATGGAGATCATGCAAGACGAGGAAAGTTTGCTCCCTTGCATTTGCTCTCAGTTTCACCATGTCTGGCACCTTGCAGGATGGGAGCCCGGGTCTCAAAACAGGGTCTTCTCACCCTGTCCTGTCCCAGGAACAGGCTGATTAAAGGGTTTCTTTGGGAAGAGGATTACATTGTACCAGGAGACCATGTAAGTGTGGACAGGAAAACATATCTGTGCTGCCTTGGCATTTTTCCTTGTTTATCTGCAATCAACTACCCTTCGAGACACAGCACCCAGTGCCATGTGAACCTGAACTCTGACCCCCCGCGCCAATTCCTATGGCATAGCACAAGTATACGTTACTCATCATGCCGGCAGGTTTTGCACTCACCTTCATTCTCAATGTAATTTCTTTTCCCAAATGCAGCTTCTGGTAGCTTTTTCTTCAAGTCGGACAAACCCATGACATGGGTAATGTCCAGGCTGGGAGGCCTATGGGGATAAAGCAGTAGCTGGTGAGATCACAAGCCTAAAAGGCTCTCCGGATTAAGCACAGAAAGTTCTGGTTGCCCTGTCACCATGAAACCAGAGAAAGTAGCTCTGGAGAACACTGGAGAAGGTGCAGCTTGCTTAGCACTTTGCTGATTTGAGGATCCTGTTTGTAAACATCTCCAAACACTGATATTGTTGACTGTGTTACTGGCTGTTTCAAATTGCTGCCTGCTGGCTGGATTTTGACTGCTGAAGGTTTTAAGTATCTTAGTTTTTTGAATGCTAGTTACCTCAGTGTATCTTATTTGCCATTGTGCTGATCTGTAAACACAACTGGCTGATCATATATGCACCATCAAGAAGCCCACTTCTCACAAGGAGAAGAATCCTAAGCAGGAATAATTGATTTGGAATAAACATCCCAAAGCAGTTAACAAAAACAGATGACAAAATACAGTTGTTTCCAGCTGCAGTTCAGGGCCTGATCTCATGTCTTCATCCAGCTATTGCTGTGACACGGCACCGCCAGCTGCCCAACACCACTTTCCTAACACTGATGATTGCCCCCACAGTGCAGGTGGTAGGCTGGTACAGCTGCATGATGCTGATCAATGAAAGGATGGGGCAGGAGAATCAAAACTGGCTTTCCCTGGTTCAGACACCCAAAGATTTAATGCTTCACACTCCACAAATTGCACAGAAAGAAGAGGAAGGGGCAACTTACAGCTGGGCTGGAATCGTGGAGCTGTATGGGGTCCTTAGGGCGATGTTGCACAAAAGCTGGCCCCGGATGGAGAGCTCCCCCCTCCATGGGCAGTACAACACTACAGGCAAAAGGGAGAACAGCTCAGAGAAAGCAGGAGAAGAGAGAAGGGCAAACAGAGAAAGGTACATTTATAAAACAAACCAAATCACCAGATGCTCCTACCTTTGTGATTAAGTTCAGGTCTAGAGAAAAGGGAGAAAAAGAGGAACATTTAGCAATGGGAAAAGTAAAAACAGCCCACAAAAGCAACTAGGTATTTTGGAACGACAGCAAGTTGCTTACAGGCTCTCTATAGCTAAGACAGGCATTTCCTTCAGCTCCCTGTACCGGCAGGCGATGACTATGTATGGGCAGATCTGCCTTGGCCGCTCGGCAGTGCTGCCATCGGACACTTCATACACATAATACTGGGATGAGAAGGGAAACAGATAAAAAAAACACAAGGTGAGAACAAGCAAGGCACCTGGGCCAACACTGCGTTCCCCTGCAGACCGTGTTTGCTGCCTGCACAGTCCTGTTGCAAACAGATACCTGGCTCTGCTCAAAGGCTTGGCAGTGGCTGGTCTTTGATGGTGTGTTGTTTCTGCTCAAGGCGACATGGCAGTCATAGCCAGGAGATGGGCAGGTATAGCTGGTTGTGTAATTCTCAGAAATCACCTTGACCTTCCCCTGTGCCAGAAAATTAACAAAAAAATTTAAAATAATAAGAAAAATACACATAACTGTTCACAGAAACTTGTTTTAAAAGACCTCCTGAATCCTCCATTTCCCCAAAGACAGTATTGCTGGCAGCCCCGTATTCCCCACCACTGTGAGGGGGTTACATGCCTTTGTGTCCTTCCAAACATGAGGGCCTGACTTGGCAGAACTGGGCACGGCAGACAAATCTGCTCTGCTTAGGGGACCAAATGGGAGCAATGTGTTTTCAGTGTCAGCTACAGAAAGCAGGAACCAGTGGGAAGGGGAGAAAGGGGCCACATGCCAGCCCCGTGGAGGAATAGAATGGGGCTGTGATCTGAGCCACCTTAGGGCCCTCCCCTCAAACCCCCAAACACATGACAGTTCAGGGAAAAAGGTGACCCTAGGGGGAAATTCTGATCTCAGTGGTAGAATTTGGAAGGTCTTCTGCATCCTCTGCTGCCCTGCAGGCCACCAGTCAAGCCCAGCTGGATCTCTTGCTTTCTAACCTAACACATCCCATAGTAAAAAATCCTGACGAGCTCTCAACAGAGCCTATTTTACACCCCACCACAGTTACAGGCACCATTATCTCCTTAAAAACTCCTTGTACTGTATAGCGGCTTCTGAAAACTGTTCCACATAAAAAGCAAGATTTGTATTTTACCTTAATCAGCTTACAAATGACAATATAGCCTGATTTTCCATGATACCACGGTCTGGGATGAAGACAGTCTGCATACTTGGAAATATAAACTCCTATGAAAACAAAGCAATGCAAGATAATGTAAATCATCTGTTGAATAAAGCTGATTGCCAAAAAAGCCCTAAAGAGGACCCTCTTGCAGAAATGGGAGTCTCTGCAGAGCCAGTGCAGCAGATCAGAGCAGCACTTGCTGCCATAGAAAGGATGAAACTCTTTCTGACTCTTTTTCTTTTTTTGACTGCTGGTATGGAACAGCAATTATATGTTTTTCAGGATCAGCTCTAGGAAATGAGTTACCTTGGGTTTCTCCTGGGAGAAGTAGCCAGCTAAGGTTGGTTTTGCCCCACATTACATGAAAACATACTGAGTGAGGGCTTGTCTCTTACAGGAAGATCTGGTGAAGGGCTTCCAGGTCAGACTCCACGTGGGGCAGGTACTTTGCTCAATATGGAGTCACACAAAGACAATGTAGATGTTTATACAGAGGAAACACACACTACAAGGGTATGATAGCAGGCCCGTGGCATGGCACAGATCCTCCCAAGTCCCTTCCTTGGCTCTTTACGGCCCTTCAGCATCCCAGATGCCAATGTGAACCTTCTACCCTGTGACAAGGCCTATTCTGACATAGCTTGTTCCCATTCCTTCTCCACACTAAGGGCACATCATATGTGGATTTACTGGGGGCATGGGAGGGTTGGCTCTTCACTCCTGCTTTATCTTTGTAGACAAGACGGGTAGAGAAGTACCTGGAGGGGAAACAGGGACTGGGCAAGGGAAGGGCTACAAAGAGATAAACCACAGTATTAATCTCAGTCCATCAGGATTCAGATAATACACCCAGATGAATAACAAGTTCTTGTTTGGGTTTGCATTCACTGCCATTGACTGCTCAACCATTAGGTGTCTTGGCCTGCAAAGACTTCTGGGATGAGTACTGGGAGATCATCTGCTGCTGGCAGAAGAATTTCTCTGAGTAACGTGTCCTGCACTGCACATCTTGAGGCCCCAGACCTTTGGACAAGGAACAAGCACATACTGGAAAGGGCTTTGACATGTCATGATCCGCTCTGGTTATTAACAGGATTGTTGGCAAAAGCTCAACAAATGGACTCTGAAGAGCAAACTGGTGGGAAAAGCTGCCAAAATGCCACTTTGGTGACAAACGATTAACAAGGGATAAAAAACCTGAAAAGGAGAGATGAATTGATGATAACATTCCCTGGGGAAGATCGCATCTTCATCTGGTTGAAGGGGCAGAACGAAAACACTGCTGCTTGCTTGATCCAAACAAATGCAGTTTCCCATATAAGAAACACAGGTATCTCCATGAATCTTTGCAGTAAATAACAAGGCAGTACTAGGAGTTTGTCTGGGTGTTTGCTTTTATTTTTGAAGGAGTCAATATCCCCAGAACAGTGAACAGATCTCTTGACCTTATGAATGGAAATCTTACCTTTTGCTGGGTCACCAAGCGTGGAAATAGAACTGCTGTTTACACGGAGGCCTGTCTGACACACCTCTTTTGCCTTCAAAAGAAGAGACAGCCTCTTTTACCATCTATTTTCAAAGATAAGGGGGACAGCTACTGAAATCTGTAGCACAACAGTTGGTAAAAACACTTGCAACAGGCAAACATGTGCCACAAGTCAATTAGAGACCCTTACAGTCCCAAGACACCTGAGGTACAAAGGAAACTAAACACAACGTCCACAGGAAGAAAATTTGTTGTTTCAGGTACAAAATACTTGTTTTTATCAAGTGTTGTTACAAAAACCTCCATGGAAACAACAGCTTAGAAAAATCTGGAAAAAATCCAGCACCTCCAGAAACCACCGCAAGTGTAAGGCTGGACTTTGCACTTTCTTTGTCTGTGCAATTTGTGGAGAGATAAATGCAACGTGGATGCTGTGAAGGCAAAGGATATTTGCTACTCTTGTGTTCACCCCTCCACAGGCACAATTATTCCCTTGGGAGCATCCCACCGGCTTTGATTTAATCCATGTCCAAAGCAGATTCATTAAAGTGTACTAAGTCCAAATACATATTGACCAAGGAGTGACAACAGGAGCAGTCTGAACTCATATTATGGGAGAGAAATAAAAGCAAACCAGTCAAACTGTAGTCAGTCCCTTTATAAGCAACATGGGGCATGCATCACACCTAACTTGTACCTTCTAAAAGGCAAGCGCCTAGCTTAGACTAAGCCAGCTAGACTTCTCCTCTGAACAATGGAGAGGTCCTCCAGAGAGCAATTTAGGCCCAGGATTTTAGATGCCTGTATTAAATGAGGTCCAGCTGTGTTCTAGAGAGCTCCCTCTTTCCTAGGGTCTGTACCAGGAGCTCAGACACTCGGCACAGCCTGTTAATTTCAAACAGCCAAAACTAAGCCGGACAATTCTTGCACCCAAACTGAGACTGGAAGTGGTTTATTTTGCTGTAGCTCAATCCAAACTGAACAGAACTAAACCACATTCAGGCCATTCTCTTCCTGAACAAAACCATCTCTACTGTGATTTAGCACGGCACCATTAAATCACATTAAAAGTGAATTCCCACTAGATTCCCTGAACATCCTTGTATAGACAAACTCTCTTCACAAAATCAAAAGCATCCTTGAGAAAACGGGCAGGAGTAACTTTCCCAATAGCTATGTCAGGCACTCTCTCCAACTAGCTGGCAAAACCAAGGGAATTTGCCCAAATTACCTGACAAACTCCCATCTTCTGTAACAAAGCTGCTTTTTCTCTTCTAAGCCTACATGAAAGGTTTCACCTGGCTGGTGACAAAGGGAGACTCCTTTATCTCCCTGCAGAGGGCAAAGTAAGCAGCGAAATCTCAAACAGTAATTGATTGGAGAGATGCAAAATAAGATTCATCACTAAAACCTCCCAGGAGCTGCTTTCAGAACTTGTTCTTGACTGTTTGCGCAGTAGTAATTGCACTGGTAACCACAGTACAGCAAGCCAGGACACTTCAGTCAACAGATCTGCTGGGCTTTGGTGGGACAGAGCACACATGCAGGCACTTGGCATCAAACTTCTTAAGCTGAATAAATGTTTCAGATTACCTCTTCTTCATTATCAAACAGGAGAAATGCAAAGGTCTCCTCCAGCTCCTCCTGGCTGTACCCAGCGGCTTCCTTTGCTTGGGCAAAAGCTTTCAGCTGCAGAGGACAACAACACCACTTTGTTCTAGTCTGTTCAAGCCACAGCCAAGTGACACGTGTTCATGGTGTGAGGACAATGTATCCCAAGTACCTCCAGTCCAGGTCAGTACAGGGCAGCTGGCAGCAGCCAGGTAATGCCAGACCCACTCATGTGCCCACATATTATTTCCTCCCCCAGGCACACGCATACCCAGTCTCCCAACACAAGGCCCCCACTCCATGTATCTGTCCCTGCCTTTGTCCCCAGCAGAACATGTTCAATATCCTCCAAGGGACAGCAGGCACATCCAGCCCCACAGTGCCATGCTCTGCTCATCCTAGGGAAGTTCAGCCTTATTCCACCTCGCCCTCTTGCCACACATTGCCAGCTACTGGGGAGCTTGTTTCACTGAGCAGCTGGTGGAGCATCACATCTCACAGCCAGCTACGGCCATAAGAAGACAAATCATCTCAGTCATGGAGAAGATGCCTACAGAAAGTGAGATGCTTGGAGGCACCTCTCTTTTTCTCTCTCCACTGAGAAGGGAAGCCTAGACTATTTTGACTAGAGGCAGGTGCTATCATGCAACTACAGCTCAGACGGTTTGGCTACAGCCAAGTAACACATTACTCCAGTTTCTTTTGTGTGATAATTAAAGCAGAGCATGTTCTCAATGCCAACAGGGAGAACATCATGGGAGCAAACAGACCTGGGTCTGAGTCCAAGATGTTTTGGGGCTTTAATAAAAGAAGCTGTAGAAAGACAGGATTTTTAAAACAGGGTTAGATTATAAGGAAACAACAATCTCATCACTGCTTTTGCTTATTTTGGCTTTAGAACTCACAGGCAAATCAATGAATTACTTGATACCTGCTTTCCCAGTTTTTATCCAGCTCCACAGTGACTATCCCAGACTTAGGCAACCAAAATGTCTAAGCTCTATTTAATTCATGACAACAAACAGACTCATCACCTTCAGTCCCCAGAGAAGACAGCCTGTCTTCCATGCCAATGACCGCAGGAATATAGGGATAAAAGGCATTTTAAAAGTGGCTCTCTACATGCCCCACTCAGCTGAAGAAAGGGAAATGGAGTTAAATTTTGTGCCTGTACAGGTGTGAGGGCAGATGGAAGAAATACCACGGGGGAAATCTGCCTTGCTGTGAATCAGCACAAGTTTGATAACATTAAAGCTCTCTGCTAGGTATCAAACCAGGATTTAAACCTGCCCTGAAGACCTGCTCCAGGAACTGCTGTTGAATGTTTGTCAACACTGGCTGAATGGACTTTTGTTCCTGATCAGATTGGGAAGAAGTGCAAGAAAGCAAAGAAAAGGCTCCCTTCAGCCATGAACTGCAAATGGGGCTCTGTAAGGCAGACAAATCAGTCACGCGCTGCAAAGGGAAGACAGACCTGCCAATAAACTGGCATTTACAGATGTCTGCAGCTTCCAAAGAAACACCACCCTTCTCCAAGCTGCCAGCAACACCCTGCTCCTCCATCAGCCTTACCTCACTCCGGAAAACATCATTTTCCACCAGAATTGCTTGGCTGTACTGAAAGCCATCCTGAGATGTAGAGTCCAAGTAGGAGCTCTGCAGCACTGAAACTGCTGTCTGCAAAAGGGAACTTGACTCTTCCGACTTCAGATGGAAACCTGGAGGAAGAAAGCAAAAAAGCAGGTGCAGATATTAACTCTGGGTACCCCCAGACCAGTATGGGGCCTCAGCAGAGGCAGGCGGCAGTTGAGTGTGGCTCACCCACTACACAGGGGCCTCATTTAACAAGCCCAGATCTCTATGGAGCAAGATCAGCTCTGTGGCTCCTACTGGGAGCAGCAACTCCTCTCCAGCCATGCAACCCCCAAGTCTTTGTCTGCAAGTTGAACTGCCCTTCGGCAGGAGGAATACAGAGCTCTCTGCCAGTGAGTCCTTAAAGTTTTTCCTTGGCAACAGGAAAAAAAAAAAAATTGATAGCAACTGCCAGAAGCAAAGCCTTATGGTAAACAATTCTTACACTGAGCACATCAGAGTTTTCTCTTGTGCTCAAGTTACTTAGATTTGTTGCATGCTCTTTTACGGTGCGAGAGTTGATGTTTACACATAGGGAAACTGGTGCATGCTCGGTTCTTTGGGGTTATCTGTTTACTATAAAGATCTTCAGGTCTTGGATGAATGTGGTTTTCAATGCCGAGAGAGCAAGCCTTCCTTCAAATGTGCAGAGCCTTCTCGAAGCCCAAACTCTCTCCAGACATTTCTGAAATAAATCATCCCAGTAAAACACTTTCCAACAGCATCCCAGTAAGAAGAGGTCCCAAAGCAGTTGACAAATAAGTATAGATGCAGAAACAAAGGAAAGCACTGCAGTACTTGTGCTCTTACAACTGTTAAAATCCAAATATTAAATAAAGCAGCCACCGAGAAGCACAGGAAATCCTGGACTCAGTCCCTGTTGCACATCTAAAAACCTTTATTATTGGTGGTGATTCACGAGCTACGAAATTTCAAATCCCAAGCTGAGTTTGCAACATAGACACATTCAAAGGTTTATTTCTTCTGACCTATCACTTTAAGAAACAGAGTAGTTCATCTATAAGGAAAGAACTGCAGAACTGCTGAGGCCTGCCCAAAGAACAGGTTTTGCATGTTTTGCATGCTGGTCGCTCTCTAAGAAAAAACACACCAAAATTTTTGAGAATTGGTGAGTTTTTGTTTTAATGTCTAAAACAGAAAGGCCCACATTCCTCTGGTGGTGAGCAAGACGGCATCTGTTGTAATCCTGCAACCCACTTGGGAGTTTTGCCTCCTATTTTTAAAGGGTAAGTTTTAATCATTTTCTTCTTTTCCACCCCTCAATTAAAAAGAAGACGACAGAATCATTCCCTATGTCACAAATCTTGTTATTCCTCTTGAATTACTAAAAGGCTGAAAAAGGACCTAATATAAGGAACAGGAAAAATAACAGTTCCAACCGCATGCATTAAACTCATTTAGCTACACTGCTCTAAGCCAGTTCAGCCAGTGAGCACTACAGGGCTTAACAGGGGAAAGGAGACAGCATCTGCTTTGTGACATCAAAAGACTGATCTGGACAAGGCCAAAAGTGGGAGGATCAAAAAACTGTTGTGAGAAAAGCATGTATGGTGGAAATGGAAATTGGGAACACAGAAAGGAAAGTCTTTAGAAGTACTTTTGCCTCTCCTAATCTTGTACTGGGATCTTTTATGCCCTCTTGTATTCACTTTCTAAACTTCCCACTTTCAGGTGATGCCTCTGTAATTAGTAGTAGTAGTAAAAACACAAGTGAAAAAAAGCCTCTCAAGAGCAAAAAAAAAAAAAAAAGAAAAGAAATAAAGAGGTCTTCCATTTCTCTCTCAGTATTACTGTTTTCTCTCTTTGAGCATAATGAGGATAGGAAAGGATGTTCTGTTTCCTCACTTTTTTTCCCTCACTTGTCTTCTATTTTGCTTTGTTGGGTCTCCTGCATCCTGTGGCTCTCAAGGAATCAGCCAGGGAGTTCAGACTCCTCCATGTAAATCAGATCAGGGAATTAGGTCCAAGCTCACAGCTCTGCTCAAAGGTTTGGATCAAACATAACATTCCTTTACGCTTCTTGCTGGAGCATCACAACACTTATGTCCAGAACCATCCTCCGAGGAAAGATAGCCCCATGCCCAGCACCTTTTCTGCTACTCTAAACAAGCCCAGCTACCTCAACTGTGCCTCATGTTCCAAAAGCACAGGACTGCAGCAGGTGTTACTTAATTTCACAGCTTCAAGCCATCTCATTTTTCAGGGTGCGATATTCTGCTTCTCCTACTGCCAGCATCTTGCAGCTCTCCAACATCAACAAGTTTGGGGTCTTAGAGCATGAGAAAGGCCATGTCTAAACATGCAAGCTGGGAGCCAGTCATGTGTTTTTATGCTGAGTACGTGAGACACCAAGTTGACAAAGAGAGATTACGGAGTTAAAAACCCCACTGAGTGCAGAACATATATTGAGGGTATGAGGCACTAAATTAGCAAAAGAATGAGATATTCTGTATCATTCAGGGGTACAAGCTAAAGGCTTTTAAAAAAAGGCCTGGGAAGCTCTCAGAAATCCAACAAAACCGGCAGTTTTGCAGATGATAACTCACACATTTGTTCCTCCCTGCAGGTTGAGCTGCAGTGTAAAAATGAAAGTCCAAAAGGAGAAAAAAAACCACGCTGTAGTGATACATAAATACATGAGCTGACACAATCACAGAGCATGGCACCAAGCCCAGCAGCTTGCTGTGACCCTCATCTCCCCTTTCAGATTTAAGGGGTTCCTTCAGATCTGCTCCCACCCTAAGGAAGGGTCTGTGCTCACACAAATACATGCAAAACCCTGACACATTCCAGGTTTCGTTTACAGGGGCAGAAGGCCCTTGACAGTCTCTGCACAGGCTGCAAGGAGGCAAAAGTGAAAGTGCCTAAACCAGAAGTAAAAGTGAAAGTGTCCACTCCCCGCTGAGCAGCTTAGACATACCACTACCACCATGCAGCATCCTTAGGGAACTGGACTGACTTCTTGCACAGGGTTGGACAGACAGCAGAGATGCACAGGACTGACAGCTGGAGGACAGCTGCAGAAACCCAGCACAGGTCTGTACCAGCACGGTCCAGCTGAATCCACAGTGGGTGTTTTCCATGCCCTGAAAACCTTTGGAAAGGGATTCACAGCCTGTCCTGGTGATTTTCTACCCTGACAGCAAGGGAGAAAAAACAGTCACCTTTGCAGCTCTTAACATCTGTTTTCAATACTGCAAGTAAGGCTGATCTTTCCCTTGTGCTGTGGTTGTGCAGAAGTCGGCTTCCAACAGCCTTGCATCTCTTGGAAGGCTGCTAACCTATTCCTCCCTCTTCCTGCTCTAGACTTAAAGCCAGCTCCTTTGACCTTTCTTCCCCAATCATACCTGCAAATGTCTTGACGTGTCCTGTTCTGTCCTCTGCAAAGCATGGGCTAAAGCCAGCCTGAGCGGACATGCCCAGCTGGCAGACATGCCCAGCCCATCTGCTGTGCTCCCCTTTCCAACCCAGGGCTCCTGCAGGTGCTGGATGCCCATCAGGAAGGCCAGCTGTGGCCAAGAGACACAACTTCCCAAAACCAGGATCCTCTTTTGGCTCATCCATTTTCATGTGACCTCTGGATGGCCTCACCATGCAGAAGCTTCCAAAGTCAGCCCAGGAAGAAAACCCATGGCTTTTGAACTACTTACTTGTAAAGACTTGTACAGAGAAAAAGGTTTGCTTTTCTTCCTGTTTTTTTTTTTTTTTTTAACCTTTAGATTTTAAATAAAATGCAGTGCTTGCTGCAGACATTTGAATGCTGTCAAATCTCCAAAAGTCTGCAACCCAGCACAGTCAACACGTACTGAACACTGCCACACTGCTCACCTACAGGGCTTTCAACCTGTCCTTGGCACGGCTGCTCCTGCATGTTCCTTTCCCACAGCCCTTCTCCATCTTGCCTCTCTTCAGCCAGGATTTCCTCCATTTTCCTGGCTCGGTCCCATCGTTAGTATGAGTTGTAACAGCAGGCATCACTGGCTGTGTCAGCTCTGGCACCGCCACATGCCACTCCGTACCATCTACAGTTCATTTACTGCCAGCTGAGACTCCTCAAGATCATCACTCAAACTTCTTTGGGTCTTCTGAAGTCCACTGTCTCTCCCCTGTTTATAGTCTCCCATCCTGATTTTGCTGCTCTTACTCTTTAGTTTTACTTTCTCATCACCTCTAGCACACAGTAATTACGACAATTATATGAACCGTCCCTTTTAACTCCGTGTTATAAAACTCCACAGTACTACATGCTTGACTAGCTATCTACCTGCAAAATTCTTTCAGCTATTATGTGAGATGTACAACCAGTATGACACACTCACCAAACCACTCCCAGAAGTGGGGCCAGTCAGCAATGGAAAAGTCTCACTTCAAAGATGATCCATGTCGCTGAGTCCAGAGTCAGCCAGGCATCCCCAGTGAGCAGGACATCATAGGACATCAGTCCCTAAATAGTTGTTTAAATATACTGACAAAGAAGGATGTCTCTTCAGCCAGCAGTCCTGAGACATCCCTGATAAGCTCAGCCAAAACCTCCTTGATGGGAAGCAGGTGGCAGGACAAAGAAACAGATAATGAAAAACAGAAGTCAGCAACTACTATTCTAGGGACTGATCATGAGGAGTGAATCTGTTAGCAAATGAAAAGGGAAAAGGCCTCCCACTGGGGATGGAAAAGGTGGCAAAGGTTGTACCATGGGCTGTCTGGCAGAGCCAGGAAGGGCTCTAATAACAAGTAGTGCTTTTTTAAGATCTTGCTGTGGGATGCTGCAGAGGAGTTAAAAAAAAAATCAGCAGGGGGGGAGAATCTATTAAATGCAAAGATTCCACCTCTTCCTCAGGAAGTCCCTGAGCCACACACCTGTTCATGTGGTATGAGTTTTCAGGAGAAAGAACGCTGCACCTTTGTTTACATACTTTTCACCAAGTGGTCACTCCTGGAGTCAGGATACCAGCCAAGATGAATCTTGGGTCTTAGCTGGGACTGTCCATTAAATTAGCACAAGATTTTACCCCTACCCCGACGCATGGAGCCAGGCTGATGCCAGATGATGGATATGCAGTGCCACATTAGTGTGACGGCAGTAGGAAGCATCTCTTACTCTGTGTGATGCTGTCATGGACAAGACAACTTACTGAGTCAATTATCCTGCAACTACTACGGGCCTCCTGCAAGCAAATCATCGTAACAGACCATTACAAACCACCTCTCTGCAACAGATGTTTCCTCATACTCTCAGAAAGAGGGTGGTTGCCTTGCTTGGAGGTTCAAGAGCTCTCCTAACCGTGGAGCTGTTTTTCCCCAGAGGAACCAACCACTCAAACTGCTGGGCAAGGTGGGGAAGTTTTGGATGGCACAACTCTCTAACCTTTGCATTTAGCCGAGAAAAGCAAGCAGGCTAATGCAGTTCTGCTCTCCTAAATTAACATCCTTGGCCTAAAACGCAGGAGTTATGTCCCTTTTTGGGGTCAGATGGTATCTTTTGCAATCTCCTGGTTTGATGTATTTAAAACACTCTTTCATAGCGAGACAAGGTGATTGCTGCCAAACTGAAAAAAAACAGGTGCTGGATTGTATTTTAAATTACATCTGAGATCAGGCAGCCTGGGAATGCAGATATCTAGGCTGCAGGAGCTTTTGTAATGCTTTTAATCTCAGTAACAGAGACTAACAGTATTTTTTTAGATTACTTTTAGGAGTCAGGTGACGCAGGGAACCTCTTGCATCCTCTCAGGAGAGCTACCACTGTCCAGAGGACACGCAACCTTTACACAGACAGGTCCACTTGAGCACTGCCAACGCAGATTTAATCTCACAGCAATATCTGAATTCATCTAGTTGGATGGGGAGAAAACATTATTAGTTTCCTCATGAGTAGGGAAGGCTATGTTCCTACACTATGTAAAAAAACCCCTGTGTCATAAGGATTCTCAGCAAGCCTGGTTGTTCCAAACTGTGCCCAAAATTCCTACCCAGAGAAGGCAGCCCCAATAAGACTGTACATAATTACACAGAGAGCAAGGGAGCTGGGCTTGTTTAGTCTGGGCAGAAAAGCTGGGGAAATCCAACTGCAGCCCACAACACCCTGACGGAGAGTCACAGAGATGTTGAAGCCTCTCTTCTTGCACCAGCAGATGGAAAAAATAAGGGGAAACATCTCAAGTTGCACCTTTGGAGGCGTTCAGACTGGACAAGAGGATTAAATTTTTTCCTTAGAGAGCGATGCAGCCTCAGAACTGGTCACAGAGAGGTGGAGGTCCCCATTTTTGGCTGGGCAAAGCTACAGCTGCCCCACTCTGACGCTGGTGAAAAATATACTCAGGGTAGGAGTCCTATACCAGAGAAACCTTCCAAGTAACATTTATTTGATTTTATAACCTCCCTCCTGTTAGTGTCAGCCGCTCAAGTAATTGAGGATGTGGTTACTACAGGTTTTCCCTCGTTAATTCATTGCAACGGCAGTTGTTGCTGCCTTTCATATCAGCAGATGCTCCTCAGAGTCCCCTCCTGCCACAGCTCCCCTCTTCTATCATCTCATATAGGGTTGCCACCTGTTGTAGGTTCACTCAGCTGCAGGTGTCTGCAACTGGATCTTCCAAAATCTAGCACCAGCACAAGTATTTTAGCACTTAGACAACTAAAGATAACCTCTTCTTTGCAAAACCATCCAGTCAAGTGACTCTGCATGCTAGTGCAGTAGCTGCAATGGCCTAAGAGTGAGACTTGACGTGCTTTGACCTTGTGGGAGAGCTGTAGACTCACGCACAGCAAAATAAAAACCCACTGATGATGGGTTTGCCTTTGCTAGGTTACGTTTCGAGGATCCCTTGCACACAGCCCACAGACACTACATGGAAACCCACATGTTGAAACCCAGGACCCACAGAGCAATATCCAGTCCCTCCCAAGAAACATCAGCCTGCTGCCATGTGAGCTGGAGTTCATCTACTGCCTCCTGGGACCCTGAAAATTGATGCTGAGAATGTCCTGGATCTAAAGGCCATGAGCTGCCAAGGCAACTGCACACACTGCAGCGATGTCCAGGGCCTCCCAACACATAGGCAGCCTTGTGAGAGCAACAGTTCATGTGTTAAAATGATCTCCCAAAGGCAGAACTCCCCTATTTGGGAAAAGAAAAAAATCCAACCCAACTTGTTTGTGGCTGGAGAAAGCAAACATACAGTTCCCCTGCCCCAAATCCTGCAGCTGCATTCCTCCAAACTGCTGGTTACTTACTCCTTTTGCCTGTGAGCAAGCCTGAAAACTTCCCAAACAGGGATACATCCTTCCTTTGGTGTGGTTTGTTGCATTACTTTTGCTCTCACCATAGATGCTCTCCTACCAGCACTGACTTTCCCCATCTCTTATTCTGCTTGATAAGGCAACACAGTTCTAAGCACATGTCCTCTGTGGACCCTTTGGCTGAGGAAATTACCGAGACACACTTACAGTTTCAAACAAAACCAGAACCAAAGCCAAGTACTAAAATCTCCATGCACACTGACTCCAAAAATCCCATCAGAACTAGCAGGTTCTCACCATCTCACCATCAATCCCCGCACCCAAGAAAGCCAAACTGCACAAAAACAGCACTTACCAAAAATAATAAACATTTCCCTTTCCTGTCTCAACATGATTCTAATCAAGAACAATCAGTTAGTCACTTCAGCAGGTGTCCGAGTGACTAACATATATATTTCATGTAATAAAACCAGTCTATTCTACCAAAGCTGTGATCCCACATGCATTTTGGTGGCCAGCTACAGTGACCTATGCAAGCCCTTGCCCCAGTGCTTCTCTTCCCCTCCTGGCACAGCTGGGGCTGTATAATGAAGAAAGTCAGGAAAGTGCAGCAGAAAATAAAGTAAAAGAAGCTATTTTTAATCCAGATATGTTCAGCAATCTAGACTGCTCCATGGCTCCACACAAAGAATTGTACCAACATAGTTCAAAGGTGGGTGGATGTAAATGTTACGGGGTATTGGGGGTGAGTATCTGGGAACAGGGAACATTTAAGCTAGCTCTGCTACTGCCAAACCCGCCAGGTTTAAGAGGAACACTAAAAATAGACCAAACTAGTATGCAAAACCAGTTTCAGTGCTGGGTGATACAGTGTCTGGTCCTAGGCAAGTATTGACCCTTCTTATCGCAGCAGATAGGGAATTCTCTGACAAAATGATTTTTCGATTGGAAAAACAGCAATTTCTGTGAAATCAGACATTTTCTTGACAACGTACTATATCTCACAAATTCATTCAGGTGCAGACTGGTAATTTCCAGCCTCAGCCATAGGACAGCTAGTGCCCGCAGAGCCCCATGTCTGGCTCACTGTTCATTACCAGTCTCTTATAAGCACTATAATGAGATCTATCAAGCAGCACTAAGAAACATCCACTTTGACCAAACACTTGAGGTAAAACCATGAGGTTAATGTTCTGACTTGAATCCCCCACAGAGCAGAGCTTCACCCAGCATCTCCTGCATTCACAATGAGCACCAAGCCACCAGGCTACTGATTATTCTGAGCCAGGCAGCCTCTATTGCACATTTAAAAAAAAAAACAAAACACAAATGCAAAACCAACGTTGTTCCCATGGAGTAAGGAACACGTTTTACAACTGTTTTTGTGCCATCCACTTTCCTGATTGCTTCATCTACCCCAGACTTTTATCCACCACCCCCCATAAGGAGTGCAGGCCTACAGCTCAGCAAGCCCTGCTCCTACCCAAGCCTCTGCGGGACAATTAGTTTGAGGACAATCTGGGTGCAGAACTGTGCAGGACCAGAGGAAAAACATTTTTTTACCCCTCTTCTGGGGCCAATTTCCAGTCCTGCAGGGCAGCACAGCTGCTCCACAGCACGAGCAGAGGCCTTCCAGCCCCCAGTTCCGTACGCCAGCCCTCAGGAAAGGAGCAGCACACAGCCGAGCTGTTTGTATTTCCACGTCCTGCTCCTGAAGGACACCTGTACTGACCAACACGGCTCCCCAGGGACAGACCGAAGCTGTGTGTGGCCACAAAAAACTGAAAAGGACTGCGGCTCTCCCAGCTGCACCGGCCTTGGGTCTGCTACTGGCACCAGCGGGAGCTCGGAAAAGCCAACGTGGCCTCAGCAAGGCAGCCAACGCCACATTAAAAAAGCTGTTTTCTAGGTGTCGAAGGCCTCCAGGCGCCCAGGAGCTGGGGGCAGGTGCCTCACGGTGCCCCTCACCCTGCCAGGGGCAGGCACCCCTTCAAGCTCGTCCCCACCGGGCCCCGCAGCCCCGGCTCTGGAGAAACAGGGGCGAAGCCGGCTCGGCCTCTCCTCCTCGGGCGAAGGGTGGGACTGAGCCGGCCGCCCTCCCCGCGGCGCGCCCCGCGACCGCCCCCCGGGCCCCGCTCACCCGTGCCCGGCTCGCCGGCCTCCTCATCCCGCCGCTCGCCCATGCCCAGGACTCGCACCTCGCCTCTCCCCGCCGCTCCGGCCTTCACACCGCCCGCATGCCGGCCCGCCCGGCCCTCGGCGCGGCTTCGCTCCCGGCGGGGCCCCGGGAGGGCGCGGCGCTACCGGGCCGGGCGGGCCGGCGGGCTCAGGCGGCGCGGGGCGGCACACGAGGCGGGCGCGCCGCGGGCCGCCGCCATCCGCCGGCCCCAGGAAGTGAAAGGGCGCCGCGGAGGGACGGCGGGGCGGGGAGGCAGGGCCAGGCCGGGCCGCGCCGGGGGCGGGCGGCGGCAGCCGGGAAAAAAACAGAAAGTGAAAACTGAACCGGAAAGAGAGGGCGGCCGCGCCCGCGGCCTTCCTCTTCCCGCGGGTCACCGCCGCGCCGGCCCCGGCCCTGGCCGCCACCGGCCCCTCACCGATCACCTCCTGGCCCGGGCACCTTCCCTCGCCTCGGTCTTTCCCCCGGCCCCTTGGTTCGGACCTCGCCACTGCCTCTCAAGCCCTGCCCCGATCGCCTCGGCGCCTGTCTGCAGCTCTTTCCTCAGGTTTCCCTCGGCCTTCACCCGCCCTGGGCCCTGTCGCTCACCTCAGCGCCTTCTGCCGGCACCTTGTTTTGGGCCTGCCCTGGGCCCCTTCCCCCGCCACACCTTCCTTCAGCCCCTTCTTTCGGGCTTCCCCTCAGCCCCTCCCTTTGGCTCTTCTCTTGGCCCCTTCCCTCAGGGCCTTTCCCTATCTTTAACCCTTCTGGCCCCTTCCCTCATCTTTCCTCATCCCATTTTCAGTGGCCCCTACCTCAGTGCCTCCTCCTTGGCCTGTCCCTGTTGCTGCTGCCTCCCGTGGGGTGGGGTGCCCACGGGGACCCTCATGGAGTGGCTCCTGGCCCCACTTCACACCAGCAGCCCCTGTGCAGTGGGGTTACTTGGTCACCCCTTTTAAATAGGACTTTCTCCAAGATGTTAAGAAGTGCCCTGTGTCATGTGAGTGTGTGTCCCTAGACATTCTAGGTTTCGCTCCTCTGTTGAAAACATGGAAGCGTTTGGCCCGGGTGTGGATTTGCTCCAGGAGTGGAGGGATAAATGAATGTCTGACCAGAAGAAGTAGATAAATAGATTCCAGGTGGTAGATGGAAACTGGGCTGTCTAGATCAGCCCAGCATGGAGACATGTCACTTGAGTAGTTGCATGTGAACCACTAGACCAGGTTGCTTCAAGCCCCATCCAACCTGACCTTGAGCACCCCCAGGGATGGGGCAGCCACAGCTTCTCTAGGCAACCCATGCCAGTGCCTCACCACCCTCATAGTGAAGAATTTCTTCCTAATATCTAATTAAATCTACCCTTTTTTAGTTTAAAACCATTCCCCCTTGTCCTGTTGTTCAAGGTGGGGCTCGGAGTAGCCTGGTCTACTGGAAGGTGTCCCTGCCCATGGCGGCAGCAGCAGCAAAACATGGTGATCTTTAAGGTCCCTTCCAACCCAAACAGTTCTATGATAAAACTATCTTGCCCCTCTTGGTCAGGTGAATCCTATAATTTGTCTCCTCCTTCCTAAACCACTTCCTCTCACTGGGAGCATAAAGAACACCACCTGTGCCCTAGATCCTTTTCATGTTGCTCCAAGAGGTATATGGTCTCTTTTGATGGTTCTGAGTTGCCTCATTTGTGAGAGACTGCACTGGTGAGGCCCATCATTGCCACAGCAGATGTGTTGTCTCAACATTGCTAAACTCATGCCATCACCACAGTGAATGCATTGTTAAGGCAGGAAGATAACACCACTGCCTCAGAAGAGATTTAAGGCAGGAAGATAACACCACTGCCACCAAAACTGACTGACGCCATGGAGCAACAGGGGAGGTTGACCCTGCAAAACTTAACCAAACCCCTGTGCATGTGCCCAGACTTGAGGTGAGGGGGGTCAAGATGCCTGGAGGCCCCTGAGGAATGTTGGACACCAATGTTGGGTGGGGGGTGTGGTTGAGCAGAACAGCTTGTAACAACTCTATAAAAAAGCAGAACCAACTAACGCGGGATGGAATGTTCCCCCACTAGACTTAAAAATGAATCAAACTTATCGGGACGCCAGAGCTCTGGGGTGGTAGCTATCGCTCTGAACTCTTTCCATTCTTTCCTTCTTTCTTTTCTTCCTTTCTCTCTCTTTATCTCTCTCTCTCCCTTTGCATTTGCAGATTTATTGTTGGGCAAATAAAGTTCCTTGGCTCTTGACTCCGTTTTGAGTCTTGATTCTGTTCCTGAGAATACAAACAGAACCATGCTCTGGTCTCAGACCGGCATGTGACACTCATTGCAGTATTGTCAGACTCTACATGGAACAGTAGGAATGGATGATAATTTTTAGGGTTCACCAGGCTCAGCAGCCTCTCAGGGATGCTGCGAATGCAGCAAGTAGTCAATGTTGTAATAGATGTTGGAGCAGGGAACATGATGATCTGGGCTTGCCCAGCCTCTTACGTAAGGGGTTGTTGTGAACACAGCATGCTGCATGATGGGTCAATGGTTGTGTTGCATGGGCATGCATTTGGCTGTGCTGAGCAATGAGTCTGGTGTGTGCTTGGCAAGGAACCCACCTGGGATTTTGGCAATGACGTCTGTGGTGCTGTGTCCATACTGTGATGCGTGCCCCAGACACCTTGTGCGATCACCCAGCTGAGCCAATACATTTATAGAGGGACTGATTCCCAGTCCTTGCTGGTGTTTGCACAGCCTATTTGGGTGTCTCTGTACTCAGCTCCCCAGTGCCCAGGCTCTGGTTTAGCTCTCCTGACCTAATTGGGTGTATTTTTGCACACTGGGGTATTCATAGCCTTAGCAGGAAAGACTGGCAAACAAAAACAAAAAACAAAAAAAAAAAAGGGACATGAGGCAACAAGGTTTCAGCTCATTTGTAAGTCATTTATTACTCAAAGCAATGCTGCAGGTCAGTAACATGTCGTTACAGATATCTCACCCATCCTAAGAATTTGCTACCAGAGCAGCAGAGTGCAAAGTGCTACTGCCCAGTGAAAAAATGAAGGCACAGGGAAGAGTAAGTGATTTTTCTGGTGTCCTACAGTCAGTAAAGACAGTGTTGATAGCAGTTTTGCACTCTGAGTACATAGCAGCGTATCTCTGATTTGCCAGATCCACTGATTTTTCTAGCTCCTGCTGATATATCAAAGGCTGGAATTCTTGCTGGTGTTGCTGGTCCTAAACACAGCTAGCCTGGGAGTAAGAAAAAAGGCTTTCCATGTTCCTGTGCTGTAGTACTCAGGTGAGGTGAGACAGAAATATTTTTGGAAGGTCAGTGTCCCCGGTTGCCCTGTGACAGTGTGAGATGAGCAGCCCCATGTAAACGTGTGCCTCAGCCTAGGAGATATGAGAAGGGCTCTGAGCTTCCACATGTTGCCAAGGAAGAGCAGATTGGCAGTCAGAGTGCTCAGGTTTCCACCTCAAGTGTGACTGTTCAGCCACTGCCACAATGAAAAGCAAGTATTTTAGTATAAGGAATTATTTTTGATGAGGAAACATAGGATTTCTGGTGAAAGCTCCTGTCTCAATGATCTAGTCTCATTGCATCTATTAGAAAAAGAAGGAATTTGAGGGAATTTTGTTATTGTTTTGCTGGGGAGAGTAACTGGAACCTCTGGAGGTCAGACTGTTTCTAACTGGACTTTCTGTGTTGCTATTTGGTGCCTCATGCCTTTTTGGGTGGTGGCACATGTAGTCTGTGCAAGAGAAAAGCTCATGATCTAACTGTGGTGGGGACCTAGTTCCTGGCAATACTCTATTTTGGCTTCTTTGAAAGAATGACTCATAAAGTTCTGGCATACTTGTAAGTCTAAAATAAAGAAGTGTCATTTGAAGATCTGTTTCCTCTTTTATTCAGAAAAAAAATGAATGATGCCTGCAGATGCTGTCAGTCACTCGGTGAAAAAAAATAGTAGCAATGAAATGAAGCAACGGGGAGGTCTAAGTAGCAGTTCCTGAAAATGGGACTGTCCTCCTGCTGAAAGACAACACAAAACTATAAAGCAAATAGTTAGGCTTGAGGTCATTATTGACTGTGTGGGGCAGTGTCAGGAGTCCCAGGTGCTGTGTGAAGTGTACAAACACAGCCTGCAGACACTGAATGGCATAGGACCTGCAGGCTCCCTCCCCTTTTCCTGCCACGTGTGAATCATGGGAGAGCAGATGACAAAGAAATAGGTGGAAACACTGAGCTTCTCTTTGGTTTTCTCCCACTTCCTTATAACACGTGGCATGAGAGATTGGTGTGGTTTTCATTTGGTTTCCTAAGGAAACAAGGCTTGTGATCATACTCTTTCTGTCTGTGTGTCTCTTCTATTAACTTTTGAAGCCATTAGCCAGTTTCAGCCCAATGTGACAACAAGGTAGTGGTTTCACAGACTGGATTCTTCAGTTTTCTAGAAAATCAGTGATCTGCTGGAGGACCCTCTTCCTCTTCTGCTCATGAGATCATCCAGTCGATGAACCATCCTCTTAACTGCTGCAGAGGGAGTCTAGATGGGAGGAGGTCACCAGTGGCTCAAGGTAATTCTGAACACGTTTGCATTTGCATAGATCTCAGAGCCAAATCATGAAGCCCGTGGCTGGCTGATACTGCTGATGCCCAGTGTGAGTGTTCTTTCATTGGCACGGCTGTTGGGACAGATTAAAGCCGATCTAAAAGGTAAAATGCAAGCACGTGAAAATATCACAGGTGCCTTTTGGGAGGGTGCTGAAAACCCTGGTGTTCCTCTGCTGCAGAGACTTTGGACAGATGTGTCCAGGGGCGAGAGGGGCAACTGCAGAAACTGAGAGGAACTGCAGGCAAGTAGCTACAGCAGGGAGAAGAGGCATGATGGGCATCTGTCACAGCAGGATCCTAGCATGGTTTTATGTCAAGATGAAGTTTCCCTTCCCAGGCAGTGCTTTCAGGAATGAAGCCAAGCAGGACGGTGCCTGACTGATCTTTTTGTACAAGTCTGCCCCAAGAAATTGCCTGGTTTTGTACAGAAATGAGCCTGAACCAGAAGCTTCCCTAGATGCAGCACCACGAGGCCTATCTGGAGGGTCGGGTAGGCCTCAGCATCTGTTGTTTGAGGAACTTTTAATGTACTGTGGTAAATTACCAAGCTCAAAGCCATTTGGCTTGGGAAGTGTTGGCTCAGGACCTTAACTGAAAGGGAAAGTGGGAAAAGAGAACTTGTGGGCTTGTTTGACCTCTTTGGTAGGACGTTATGTTTGGTATGCCCCGAAAAACTGCAGAGTGTTTTTTAAAGGTGTCATGTCACCTGAGAAGGGGTGGGAGCAGGCAGCTAGCTCAGAAATGGCTGCTGCACACCACCACAAAGTCTGAGCCCTTCTGATTTAATCCAGATGGACAGAAAAAGGTTTGCTCCCCACTCATTTCTGCTCTACTCTATTTTCTGTAAAGGAGTGTCAAAACAAACTGCAAAGAAAAGCATGAAATGCTCAAAGGTCTACTTTATTCTACAACGCTTTCAGGGTGTGTGTCATCTCCCATAAAGCTGTCTTGCCCCATCCTTCACTCGACTCAAGCAAAACTCCCATAATTACTTTGGGATCTGCAGCAAGAGAACCAAATTTTGCCTAAGACCTTTGATTTTGTCATGTCTTTCAGCAATAGGGGAAATTCTTCAAAAATACCACAGCAAATACCATCTCTATCTCCATCCAGATGTTGGAATCCTCCAGCACAATGTACGTATATCTGGTTTCTCTGAGAATGACTGTAACATTTATCGTGTGTTTTCCAACATTGCGGGTCACAGATTGAAATTAAATGCAGAGGATTATTCCTTCCAGAGAAATAGCTGATTGAGTCTTTTCCCTCAAAATCTTCCTTCTTACCTTCCCAGCATATGCTTATCTATATAGGCCAGCACATTTTTAGAGCCTACTGGTATGTCAAGAGTCTTTCATCTCTTGGAGGAAATCCCAAATCACATTGTACCCATGACTGATATGCTGCTTGTGTTTGTTGGAAAATGTGTTGTATTTTCATTGCCATTGAACTCTGGTACTTGCTCCTGGTGTATTCATGCGGTATACACCTCCTGCAGTAAAGAACAGTTAATATTTTCGGTTTCTGGTTTGGTTTACTCTTGTGTTTGGTTTTTTGGCTATTTTGGCATCTTGTAACTTCCTGAGAAACCAGCTTTCTGTTCAAGTTGTGATAACAAACATTGCAATAGTTCTAGCAGCACTGGGGAATCAGAATCAAAGTTGTTAACCAACCAACTTGGTTCTTTGCTTCTAGCAAAACCCGGCTTGTTTTATGGTGTTTTCACAGTGGTGTAAAACCACACACTGCACAGGCAGCTACTAGGTCCACTCAGGAAATGAGTCAAAGATGACAAGAAAGTGACAAAGTGCAGATGAGGATTTTCTGTGGTGAGCAAGTGGGTTTTTTTTTCAAGTCCCTTTGCCATTTCCCTCACATTTTTGAAAAATCATTGTTGAGGTAATTGTAAAAGTGAATAGCTGTGCTGTTTATTCTGTATTTTTTGTACTGTAAATCCAACAGTCTCTGAAGATAGAGCCTAAACATTATTAGTCCTTGCTGAGCACAAGAATGGAGCCAGGAGATACAAGTTCTTTCTATAACCAAAATGTTACTGTTTGACCATGGCAAAATGAGACCGTGTGTTTGAGATCGTGCAGATCTCCTAAACAGAGTACCTTTTTCTTCTCTTGCAGTTACCAGTCCTGTAGTAATTAAACAGAAGGAGCATTTGCAATCATTGTTATTATCTTCAGAGCTGATACCAGCTTGTGTGAGGCTGGAGTTCGTTGTATCTTACTGTGTCTTATTTCAGACTATCTGCAGATGCAGGCAAGTGATCCTGTTCAGCTAAGTGATATTTACAGTGAATTATTTTCTCATAGATGGAAATTTAGATTGTATCCATGATCCTCCTCCACAGCTGCTTCTTTCCCACTTTGACTGTGCTATTTCCAACCTCTAATCTATCTCCTTCCATGTAATCATAGAATCATAATTTATTAATCCTACATTCTCTCCACAGAAGAGCCAGGTGAGGCTGAAGAGGTGCTGGCTGGTCTTAGAATAGTTTCTCCTGCCCTGAGCCACATCAGCCCATTCTGTGATGCTTAAACTCCTCCATCAGGCAGATTTCATAAATCAGCAATATCCATATTTTACAGAGGAGAAAACTGAGGCAGTGAGTGTTTTGCTGGAGGCCAGATAAGGAATTTGGGAAAGTTAAAATGCCATCCTTCTTAGTGGCCTTCTTTCAGGTGTTGTGTATATAGGAATATGCTTTGAAATAGGAACATTTACTCCTGATCTTATCAAACTGAGGCAGACACTGTATTTATCTCTTCATATTATTGCCTGTGTCATAGTTCCATTATCAAAAGCTGATTAATCCCCAGCCCTGTCTGAACTGCAGCTGACATTATGTGCAGGCCCGTAGAGTATTTCCATCTCTACCTGGCACTAAGCAGATGAGTTTATCCACTTCCTATATTCATCCCTGGTCCTACTTTGGGGTGAGAGGTGAGAAAATTTAAGTGGTTTTCTGAGATCACTTCCAGCCCTGTTGCCTGTGTTTCTGTTAATGGTGCTGGCATGCCAACTCTTTGCAACTTTAAATAGGGAATGGAAACCCTGGAAAATGTGAAACCAATTACCCAGCTATCTTGTCCTGCCTTTGAGGCTGGCATGAATGGCTGCAACATATGGACAGAAAAGATAATAGCTCACATTTTGAGAGGTCCTATCCTGGGCTAATCCTCATACTCTGTCAGTTACCAGGGTGTACCAATTTTAGTTGTTATGAAGTTAGTGCAAGACAGGCTTGATTTTCTTACTACTTGAAAGTGGCAGCAGGTCTGCCACTGCGCTGACCAGAAGTTTCCCTCTGGACTTATTTAATTTCATCTTCCTGCAATGGAAAATTGGTTTTCTTCAAAATCAGTATTTTCAGGAGAAAAATGTCCATTGCTGCAAAATATTGATTTTTCCCTCAAAGTTGGGCACGAGCACAGGGCAGATTTCTGTTTTAAAAGTGTAGTCACTGCAGAATAGCAAGAAGCAATATAATTTTCCTTTTTATATATATATATATATAAATGTAAATTTTTTTAATATTATTTCATCCTTTGTTCTGCTGTAGATGGAAGGGGGAAGCAGGTGTTCTTCAGCTGGCTGTGTACCCTAGAGAGTATCTCCCAACCACCTGAGAAGTGCACATACAAATGCAAAGCAGGTGGGCAAAATGAAAAACATGAACAGAATTGCAAGTGTACGTCAGGGCCGTGCAGTGAAGGAATCCTGCAGAATCTTTTTGGGGTGAAGGGGATTTTTTGGGGTCTCCGTTTATAAATCCATTTAACATGTCTCCTTGCTTGCTTACTCCAGCAATTGGAGAAGGACATCAGGGGAAGACTGCAAGACTGGGAATGCCATCAAAGTAGGACACACAGGAAAGCTGATACATGCCGCCTCTTTCAAGACTCGGAGGTAAATGAGAAAAGGTTAATAACACTATCGCATGGCAGCTGTCCAAGCTGCCGGCAGCTGTTGACAAAGCTTGGCTCGGCTAGCGAATTGAAGGCATCAGTGTTTTGGGTGCATGGTACCTTTTTGAGAGTTCAGGAAGTGAAGAGTCAAGTCGTGTTTCTCAAACTAGCACCCAAATTTAACTCCTTGCCCACATAAACACCAGCCCACAGGTCTGGTTTCTCTTTGGGTAAATTGTTTTGCCAAAGCAAAACAAACATACAGGCACCATGGCCTCTTTTAAAGTCCTCATAAATATCAGCTATCTAAATAATCTGTTGGGAATTAGGACAGCAAATGCTTTGTATTTCTGGATATGACTACGTGAGTGTGGGTCAGGAAGCAAAACCTGGCACACAGGGAAAGAAAACCCATGGATGAATGGCAGATTGCTGTACAGCCTGGGTTGTTTCTCCTACATCTCTAACACAAAGAACAGTCAGTAATTTAGAGATAAGTAATTAGATTTAGTAATTAGAGGATTTAGTAATTAGAGGAGGAGGAAAAGGTGGAAGAAGAAATATGTGTATTACCTGGCTCTGCGGTTTTAGTCCTAGGTGGTAAGACCGGAGAAACATCGGAGAATGTGCAAGATTTTAGGGCAGTGATGTTTATGTTCATATTCTGAGTGTGGTATGCTGATATTTGGCTCTGGTCTCCTGCAGCTTGATTGCTGTGGCTTCTCTCCCACGCGGTGACCCTGGGTAACTAATCGGCAATTTGTTGATGAGATGGGACTTGCTGTGTAGGGCACCTGAGCTGAGGAAAGGGATGTGCTTGGAGCCTTGGAGCATGCCCCCGCAGCAGGTGAGCTGATGTGATGACGACTGGATATCTGAGACACCAGCAGCGCTGTTGATGGTTTCATTGGCATGATCAAGCATGGTAAGTGGATGTTTCCTGCAGGTTCTGCTGTTGCCTCCATGCGGGCATGGTTATTTTAGAAGCTTTAAAATAAAGATTTTAAGGAATGCATCTTACCCTAGCTCCTACCCTGAGAGATCAGAAATCTGGGATAGATGGAGGTGAAGTGGTAGAAAAAGGTTGCACTCTCCTGGGTGAACCAAGTGGGAATTAAGCCATTCAGGCTGTAGTTTCAGCCTTGCACTGACTTCTTTTTGTCATCTTTGGCAAATCACCTTTCTGTGCTTCTGTTTCAGCTGTCTTACCTACTTGTAAATTTTGCAGAGCAACGATTGACAGGATGACCCAGCAAAACCAGAGAGGTCAATAAAGAAATGCCAGTTGTTACAGAGTGGCTGGGAGGCCTGGCTCCCTGTTCCATGTTGCATGTGTGACGTGTTATTTCCAGGAAGTAATATCATCAATGACATAATTGCCAAGGAACTCGCTGTGGTCCTGGTGACTCTGGAAGAGCAGCTCACTCAGCCCTGGGACCTAAGTGGACTCTGCTGCCATCTGGGATCCAGGGAAAAGAGTCCCGCTTCATTTTTGGCATATTTTTGGTACTCACATTGTCCCAGTTCTGCAGGCCCCAGTGCTCTCTCCAGTCTGCTCCAGCACACCCCAAACCTCTCTTTGCCACAGCAGCTCCCCAAAACACATTCTCATCCAGCTCCTGCACCCCATCCCACAGCCGTGTGTCCTTCCCCTCCACACTGAGCCCCTTCCCCAGCTCTCCACAAGCACCAGCCCCGCAGCCCTACCTCTCCCCAAAACACCCTGTGTCCCCAGATCACCTGCCCAGCATCTTCTTGTATTCTACACCGGTCTTATGGGTCTCTGTTGCCTCTCCTTCCCCCTGTCAGCACCCCAGTCTCTTTGCACCAGTGCCACCACTAGCCCCTCCCTACACACACACACCAGTGACCCCAGTACCCCTTCCCACACCCCAGTTCCCCCAAATACCATTCCTCCACATATACCAGTACCCCTTCCCCACATGCCACCAGCCCACACACACCAGTCCCCCAGTACGACCTCTGCAGACACCAAAGGCTCCCAATACATGCCTCCCACCACACACCAGTAACCTCGTCCTCACATACCAGTGCCCCTAGTCCCCCCAAACATCAGTGCTCCCAGTACCCATTCTCCCCATAGAGCAGTGTCCCCAGTACCTGCTCCCTACACAAACCAGTACCCCCAGAACTCCCTCCTCACATACACCAGTGCCCCCAGTATCCAATCCCCACCCACACCAGTATCCCCAGCACCCCTCCTTCCACACTAGTGCCCCCCTTCCATCCCAGTACCCCTTGTACCCCTTCCCACATATACCAGTGCCCCTAGTCCCCCCTCCCTACACACAACAGTACCTCCACTACCCCTTCCCCCCACACCAGTACTAGCAGTCCCCCCCCAATGCCCCCAGAACCCCCTCCCTGCACACATCAGTGCTCCCAGCGCCCCCAGTACCCCCTCCCTACACATACCAGTGCATCTAGTACCCTCTCTACCTCCAGTACCCTCTCCTTGCAAACACCAGTGCCCCCAGTACCCCCGCACCAGGACCCCCTCCCCGCACACACCAGTGCCCCCAGCATCCCCGCACCGGGACCCCCTCCCTGCACACCCCAGTGTCCTCAGGAGCCCCTCCGCCCCCAGTACCCCCTCCCCGCACATCCCAGTGCTCGCCCCGCCCGGGCACTACAAGTCCCGGCGGCCGCCGCGGCCGGGGCCGTGCCGTGCGGGGCCGTGCCGTGCCGTGCCGTGCCGTGCCGTGCCGTGCCGTGCCGGGGCCGGAGGCGGAGCGGCGGCGGCCGGACCGGCGGCCCGGGCCATGGAGAGCGCCGCCAACGGCGGGTCCCTGCGGGGCGAGATCAGTGCGTGGGGCGCGGCCGCGGGGTCCGTGTGCGCGGCGCGGTGGGGTTGATCCGCAACGGGGAGAGGCGGGGGCCGGTGTTAGCGCCGCGTTTCGGGGGGTGGGGGGGGGTGGCGCAGGGGTGTTTGTTTTGGGGTGCGCAGGATGGGTCGGGGAGCGGGTGGCTTCACCCGAGGAAGGGGAGGATGCTGCTGGCAGAGCCCCCGCTTCTGGGTGTGGGGAATGCTGTGCGAGCCGCGGCGGCACTGCTGGGGAGCAGGACGAGAGGGCATGGCCCCCTCCTTGGAGGGAGATGGCGGGTGGGAGCTACGCAGCACCTCGCCGGGCCCGAGCCCTGTCTCCGCCATCCCTCCGCAGCGCTGGAGGTGACAGAGCTGCTCGCACAGCGCTGAGAAATCCTGTCCCTGGGAACGGGGCCCGGCCGGCTGGAGCAGCGGGCCCAGCCCGGCAGCTTGCCCCGTGGATGGACCCGCAGGAGAGCCCGTAGGGAGCGTGAGGCGGTGCTGCACGGCTGGTTCCCCTGGCACGGATGCTCTCTAGCTGCAGCAGGGACCGGCCGTGCCCCCCTGCCTGGTGCTGCAGCTGGCAGGGCTGAACCAGAGGTCCTGAGCCGCAGATGTAGGAGCTCTGGCCCCAGCTGCCCCGTAACCCCACGTACGGCTCCAGGTGGGAGCCCTATCTATGGGGACTGCTGGTGTTATTTCTCATGTCAGCCTGCCACATAGGGAATTGTGCAGTAGGAGAGAAGAAATTTGAGGAGCCTGCAGTGTGCAGGTTTGGGTTTTTGGGCTGTATAAATAAGCACTTAGTGAAATGCTGCTGGAGCTTCTTCTTCTCCTCAGTCCTGGTGGTGACAAAGTGATGCTGTTCGGTGACTGGCAATTTGAGTGCTCCATCCTCATTCTCAGACATCTTGCTTCTCCTGACATAAACCAGGAGAAGCTCCAGAGAGGGGAAAAAAGATCCTGCCCAGGGATATTGGCCAAGGGGATGAGGATCTAAGAAGCAAACAAAAAAGCCTGCTTATAACTGCGTTGGGAAAATGCCAGTACTCGTGATTCCCTTTCAAGGAGTGGTTTCAGTCCACTATACACCTCAGTGTTGCGTTATTCTTCAGGTCTGCTCCATCTTTCATAACACTAGCTTGTGTTGGCATTTGCTGCTTTATGCTGGTAAAGAAAATGTTGCATTTAGGGATGGAGAGAGATATGGTCAGTCCAACTGAAATATGTGACAAGGCGTTTATTTTTTTTAGAAATAAGGCAAATCACCCTTTTTCTTCTGCTCTGTCAGTGCTTGCCTTGAAATGGGGGTCTTATGGAGATGTGTAAAGGGGAGGAACTGTAACTGCAAGGTCTGGTTTGCCGGTGGTTTTTAGTATTAATATTTATGCAAACAGCACCATATGGCTGCGATAAGCCCTGCTTTTGCAGGGTACCAAGGCACTTATTTTTATGGAGAAGATGCCTTTATCTTGCTGAAAGTTGCATGAAAACGCACAGGGCTGTTCTGTACTTGTTCCTACCTTGAAAGCAAAATACCTGAAAGGAGATGATATCCTCAGTTAGTGCTGGCAAGCAAAACCCAGACTTGCCCCGTGCAGCTGTAGATGCTCAGCGAAGGTGTCGACGCTATAAACTCAGTTGTTGAAGCTCCATTGACTTTTGGGGAAGATACTTTTTAGGTGGGCTGAGTTGCTCTCTGGAGATGTCCTGTTTCCAGTGATTTCAGATGGAGCCAGAAGGGACAGCGCCCTTAACGCTAAATGGTTAAGAGCTCGCTGGGATGAATCTGGACCTAACGAACGCTGCTGGGGTTTGTGCTAGGATATAGTTTCAAGCAACTACAGCAAAGCATTTCAGAAACTGCAAGGGAGCCCAGCAATACAAACAGTCCCTGACAGGGCAACGGTCAACCGGGAACCTACAAACATTAAGCACCCAATTAAAAAACACACGCTGAGTGAGGGCATGGTGCAGAATAAGCTCCTTGTTCCCAGCTCTCTCTTCTAGCTGCTGGCCCACGTTCCCTGTCTGCTTTTCTCCAGCATGAGATCCATTTGCTCGACATGTATGGTTTTATTTATTTACTTATTTATTTATTCTTTCCTCTCTAGGCTTCTGGGCTGATCGAACACCAGTTCATGAAGCAGCCAGGCGGGGAGAGATCCTACAGCTGCAGCAGCTGATAGAGAGTGGAGCCTGTGTGAATGCAGTCACCTATGACTCTATCACCCCGTTGCATGAGGCGAGCCTGCGGGGGCAAACACAGTGTGTCAAGCTTCTGCTGGCTGCAGGGGCCCAGGTGTGTATCTGGGTCTGATCCAGCTGGGAACTTCATCTTGATTTTATTCCTGGGATCTGAATTCTCCCCGTCTAGCTCTAGGTTCTTCATCACCCTGGGCTTTCTTGACAGTCAGCAGAGGATGGCAGGCCTCTTCAGAGGGTGTTGGAGCTTGATGTGACGTAAACATCTACCTGAAAGTATTTCTGTCTCGCCCTCTCTCTCTTCACTGACTTGGCAGAACCCAGGGTGACTAAAAATCTAGTTCAGATGACTCAGATACCTAAAGGTAACTGGGATGAATCAAGGGGTCAGAAGAATAGCAGGGGTCATGTAGCTTCCAGAGGAGATTTATAGTTATTCTTTAATTTCTTCTTCTATTGCTTTAATTTTTACAACGGAAACAAAAATCAGCCAAACAGAATCTCTGGGTATAGCTGGTGACAATTGTCTTCAAGGGCTTGTGACTTCTCACACACTGAAGACAGCAGTGCTCTGAACAAAGCCGGTGAAGTGGAGCACGTGTTTGCTCCCTAGTCCTTCGCATTGAATCATAGAGTCATTTACATTGGAAAAGACCATTAAGTTCATCAAGTCCAACCGTTAACCCAGGACTGCCAAGTCCACCGCTAAACCATGTCCCTAAGCACCATATCTACTCGTTTTTAAAGTCAGACAGCTTGGCTCAGTCCGCCGATGAAGCTGAGCTTTGCACTAAAGCAGATGAGGAGTTAACATGTTACTCAGCTGCCAGGAGAGGGGCAGAAAAATCTAAGAATGGAAATAACAGCCTAAATTTGTGTCATTAATGTGCATCCATGCCCTGAGAGTGATGGGAACAGTGCAAGCCATGTTGCTGACAGTTAGCAACCAACTCTTTCCCTAGCTCAGAATATTTCTGGGGTTAAAAGAAGTGAGGACATAGGCAAAAGGGTAATGCCACACAGCAGCCTGCAGGTACCTAACATCTTTTTTTCTGCCTTGAAGGTGGATGCCAGGAATATCGATGGCAGCACTCCGCTCTGCGATGCCTGTGCCTCAGGTAGCATAGAGTGTGTGAAAGTGCTGCTGTCCCACGGTGCCAAGGTGAATCCTCCCCTTTACACAGCATCTCCCCTCCATGAAGCCTGCATGAATGGTAAGCTGGTGTGCTCTTTGCATGGCTATTTGCGGCTTGGATGGAAAAAAAAAGCAGCTGCCAAGTGTCTTAAGTTGACTGTAAGCTGTTGTTGCTCATCAGACCATTACAGCTTGCAGATACATCAGTGGGCACATCCCTGGTTGAATTCTGAATGCAGAGTGCTGTGGTATCTGGTGAATAAAGCTGTCCATTGTGTTGGGTGCTTTTATCCCATATGACAGACTCAAGATAAGATCTTAGGCAGATAAAACGACAGCTTCTTGGTGCTCTATTAGAAAAACCTTCAGGCAAACAAGTAGCTTTGCTGTTGTGAGCAGAGGGGAGTTTGCACCCTTTCCCTCTAGTCCAAGTTGAGATGGAATAAATTGCTCTGATTAGGGCATGAGACCATCTTAATCAGGTGGTTGTTCAAAGCTGCTGGAGGAGGCTGTTGGGTGGGAAGAAAGTGCCAGGGACTGTTGGGCGGTGCTGTAGTGCTCCTTGTCCCTCACTCACCCTTTTCCAGCTGCAGGGTCTGTCCAGGGGATAAGAGAAAACCCCAGGGGCCAAAATAATGTCCCAGCTGGCACATGCCAGCCACTCTCTGTTACCTCTGGCCTTTACTCAAGCCTCTTCTGGACTTTTGGATCTGGGTTACAGAGCAGGAGCAAGCATCAGGGGTGGCTGTGACGGCAGCAGAGGTGGAGGAGTGGCAGAGGGGTGTTTAAATGTAATTGTTCCCCTGAACTTCTGCATGCACAGCTGCAACAGCAGGAAAGCCTGGATGTGAGAGTGGCAATGTCCCCATTAGATGATTGTGACCAAATCCCTTAATGATTTTGTGCCTCAGTTTCCTCTTTGTAAGATGTAATACCTCCTCTCTCCTCCCTGTCCTGGACAGTTTCCCTTTGACTATGAAGGCTATGGGAGACAGCATTTTTGACAAACAGGTGCTGACGTAAAATACGTAGCTGTGAGCTCTTGCTTAGCTTTTCCTTGTTAAACTTTTTTCCTGAGGCTCGATGATGATGACTGCCCACTTTCTGTTAAGTCATATTGTTAGCATTGGAAGACTTAAAGCTGGAGTGGTCTTGAGGGTGATCTGATCCACCCAGGGCAGGATCAGCAATACAACCGTCTCTACAAACAACGGGCAATTTTGTGCAGACCCTGGAATTCAGGTTCGTTTGACCTGATTCCCAGTGAGCCATGTTAGTCTCAGTGCCATGCAGGTGTGACTCTTATTTCTTGTGTTGTGGTCTCACAGTCTTTGTCCTACAGTGTATTGCGTTGGCTCACAAGCACTTCTGTTTTGCAGCCATCACCCCAAATATTAAACAGGCTGTCTGTGGGTCAAGCTGGTCCCAGCCTGCCGTATGCTCCCATTTGAGCTGGATTCTTTGTTTTGACTTGGATCTTCCCTTTCTAAAGGTAGCTCAGAGTGCGTGCAACTCCTCATCGATGTTGGCGCGAACTTGGAGGCTCACGACTGCCATTTTGGGACTCCCCTACATGTGGCCTGTGCCAGGGAGCATCTGGACTGTGCAAAGTTGCTGCTGAAGGCAGGTATGGCAGGCACAGGTTTTGCTTCTGGGTGGGCAGGAGATGGTGGTGTCTGTGCACAGCATTTCCTTTGGTGCTCTGCAGTGGCATTCTTGTTGAAGAGCTTATTCACTCACAGCATAATATAGATGACAAAGGTGAAATGTTTTGCCTTTACCTAAGCAAAGCTTAATGCTTAAGCATTTTTTCAGCATATGACTGTCAATATCCCATTTGTGATGTTCTCAGTCACATTCTCATGCCCTTATTTTCATAAAATTCAGAATTTTTCAACCCCTTAGAGCAAAGTATCAGCTTCTTCTCCAAAGTGGTATCAGCTGGTGAGCATGCATTCAGCTTTGGTAGCGCAGTCATACAGTTTTGGGTAGGTTTTAGGGGGAGATGTCAGGGTTTGATGTTGTACAGAAAACCAGAGGTGAAGTCACTTCATACCTCAGGGAGATCTGGTTGGTGTTATGCCCAGATGAGTTTGCTGGATGTTCAAGTCAATGTTCTGTGCTCCAGGTTTCACATCCCAGTTTTCTTGCTGCTAACTTTGAGGGAATTTGGAGTTGGACTTCGTGTCGTGGCTTGGGCTTACTGGGAGGAGATTTGGCCCAGGGGTGGGGATTTGTTTCATTGAACATCATTTGTCTAAAAATTACACATCTAAGCTTGCTTGTTTCCAGCCACTCCGGTTCCCTGTCTTGGGCACCCATCAATTGATTCCCCAGAAATGCCTGTTTCTTCTCTTTAACTGTAAGGGGAGTTCAGTGTGACCACACATACCTAGAAGTCAATAGTTTGAATTGAGTGAGGTTTGTCTCACCTCTGCTAACAAGTCAGTTGGTAAAATGGAAGCAGTTGTGGGGGTATGAGAAGGACCTTTTGCTGTAAGCTTATAAAGCCCAAACTTTCTTAGTAAAAGTATCTGTAACTAAAACTTGATCCTGCAGTAGTGTCTGATGGTGAGCTGCAGTTTATCATGAGTCTGGAGTATTTCTGTTAAAATATTTAACAAAGCCATCACTGTTTGTGGGAATACTCCGCTGGGATGACTGTGAATGGCTTTTTGCTGGCTTTGGACAGCACGGATTCAGGAAGCAATTCTGAACTTCACACTCAGCAGCTTATTTACCTGGTAACATGGACTAAAATAATTTCTCTGCAAGGAAATCATAAAGCCAGAAAGGAAAACTCATGTGTTGCCAGCACCAATAACTTGTTCAGTAGTTTAGTTTCCTCTTTGTGCTGTTTGGATCTTGTTCTGGCTGGTCCTGTGTGTTTTAACAGCATTTTTTTTCTCCAGTCAAACCACTCCTTACATTTGGGTCAAGTGAGGCTTTCACGAACAGGTTTGGTTTTCTCTCTGTCCCCAGGGGCAAATGTGAATGCTGCTAAACTTCATGAGACAGCCCTCCACCATGCAGCAAAAGTGAAAAATGTAGATCTGGTGGAGATGCTGATTGAATTTGGAGGAAACATTTACGCAAGGGACAACCGAGGAAAGAAGCCATCGGATTACACCTGGAGCAGCAGTCCCACAGCAAAGTGCTTTGAGTACTATGAAAGTAAGTGAGATATGATCCCCTGCCCCAGGAATTCAGTCACTGCCAGTTCCATTGCACCAGATCGTGATTCTCAGTCAGCTTTGATTTGTAGATCCCTGATCATCTTCCTGTGAAGGTTTAGAGTTCTTGGTGGCAAAGTGTAGCAGCTGACCGTAGACTGACTCTGCTTAATTGTGGTTGAATGACAGTGGAAAGATGGTCCAAATCATGCCCTCACTGAATTCAGGCCCCTCTCATGTGTCAGCATGAGCGTTAATGCTTTGATGCATTAAGTCAGGTCAAGAAAATCACCCAGCTGAAAACTCATTTTATTTGGGGCAGGGAAAGCATTAAACTTTAGCTGTGTTGGCTGTCAAATTTTGGAGGAGACATTTGACTGAGGTTTGAGAATGGCTTTAAATCAATCTTTATCTTGGTTACCCTTGGTGGAGCTCAGAGGAGTAAATTACAGACCTTTCTGAGCTTTTGCAGACTGTTGCTCAACACCATAGCATTAGATGATCCTAAAAGTCACAGAATCACAGAATGGTTTGGGTTGGATGGGACCTTAAAGATCACCGTGTTCCAACCCCCCTGCCAGGGACAGGGACACCTTCCACTAGACCATGTTGCTCCAAGCCCTGTCCAATCTGGTCTTGAACACTTCCAGGGATGGAGCAGCCACAGCTTCTCTGGGCAACCTGTGCCAGTGCCTCACCACCCTCACAGTAAAAAAATTCTTCCTTATAGAAAGAAAAATGTCTTTTTTACAGAAAAATCAAGTATTTTCTGGCTTTGCAGTCCTTTCGGTGGGGAGCCCCTTATAGCCCCTTCTCCCTCTGACTTCTTTCCCTGTAGCAATCTCTCCTCTGGGTTATTTATTGCTCTCTTTCTTTAGAGAGCCATGAAGTGTGCTGGTCTGGCTGCAGCTGAGCTGGCTGAAGAGGTTGAATCCTGCATGCCCATAAATACTTCTTGTATCTTGCCAGAGTTTACAGCCCCCTCAGTCCAGCCAGCAGAACTGCACGAGTTGCTTTTCAACGCAGACTGTTGTAACAGTATTGTGCTAGCTTTAGTATTATTTTTCTTTTAATTGGTATCATTACATTCAGGACTAGGTCCAGGACAGATGCAGACCTTGGAGGCTGGTGATTGCCAAGGCTGTGGGGGTATAGGGATGGAAGCTTCTTAGGACTGACTCCTTCCAGGGCAGTTGTGCCAGACTGTAACTCTGCGTCCGTGCACTAGCATCAACACATGGCGCTGAGGCTGTGGGCTGCAGACGGGGCTGCCTGGAAGGGGCTGGGGGAGTTTTATTCGAGCTTTCAGCGGAGTGCTGAGTCTCCATCTCTCGGATGGAGGAACGGAGTGGTAGGGAAGTGTTAGAAGTAGTTTTTGTTCTTGTATGCAGTGTTGCTGAGACTTAATACAGCATTACTAAGGGAGATCTGAAAGTCTTGCATGGCCCCAGTGGATCGGAGCAGGTGACATGCTGGGCACCGTTAGCCTTTGGAGGATGCAGGTGGGGAAGGGAGCTGGGAGAAGCATGCTGCAGCCATGCTATTTCTGGTGGGATTTGCATTGGGATGAGCCTTGAGGGAGCACGCCTGTGGCTCTGCAGTGCCTTCCTTGGGCCTGGGTGCTGTGGGAGGTTGAGCGCTTGGAAGCAGAGCCAGGCTTGTGATCATGGCAGGGGTGATGCCAGATGTCGACAGGAGGTCTGTGCTCTCTGGGAAGGTCAGCAGTCCGCTGAGCTGCAGCCCTAACTTTGGATCCTCTTTTCTCATTTTAGAAACGCCTCTGAGTTTGTCACAGCTCTGCAGAGTTACAGTGAGGAAGGCTGCTGGGCAGCGAGCACTGGAGAAGATTGCCAAGCTAAATATTCCTCCGCGACTAATCCAGTACCTGTCCTACAACTGATGGGGAAAAGGTGGCTGGGAAGGACGATATCTTAAGCTCCCGCAGTATGAAGGATGTCTCTTTCTCTTCTACCTCCCCCCAAGAAACTAATTTTAATTTCAGCAAACTGGTGTAAATAGTATTTATGAGGCAGCACTTCCTCTTGTCCGTGGGCAAAAACAGGCTCAGACGATGTGTAGCACTGGCTTGAAGCTGGATCTGTTAGACTGTCACTGTGTTTGAGGCCATAGTGCTCGCTCTTTGAGTGGGATTAGTCTTGCCTAATTTTACATGTCTCTAGCCTAAGGCATCTCCGTATAATCTAGCCAGGCTCCCTTTGCAGTCAGTGAAGAGAAATAGATACTTCTGGAGCATGATTCATCTGTCCCCTTTTAGATGCCTGTGCTGGGATGATACAGTATGCCTTGGGAGCGCCTCTCTCCGCTGACTGCAAAGGGATTTGGAGGTGATACCCTCGGATACAGACGTGTGTGTTTCTGCAGTGGGAGCGCTGGATCCCACCTCAGTGTTAATAACTCAGGTGACGACTGCCTAATGCCAAGGGACAAGGTCTGAGAGACGTGTGTGCTCTAGCTGGAGGCAAATTAAGTCTCCAGCAAGCTCAGGACTAATTAGAGGTACTGCAGCCGGTTACTGACTTTCCGTGAACATCAGTGGGCTTTGGCTCAATGCCAGCGGTGAGGACAAACTGCTGCCAGATCAGGGGTGACTTTGCCCATGCTCCTTCCTTGCTGACGGTGAGCCAGTCCTTACTGTAGTGTTCCTCTAGGGTATCACCGTGTCTAATTTTCAAGCCCAAGCAGGAAGCAGGTCTCTCTGCACATCCAGGGATGCTTCCCTCCAGATGGCTGGTCCCAAACAATATTTTTCCACTCGCTCTGAACCACTGTGGTCGCTCTGTTGGTTTTCTGTGCAATAAGTGGCAGAGCTGCTGCCCGATGGTGCCTGAAGTACGGTGAGAGCATGTTCCTTGTGTAGCGGTGCAGCAGATCCCTGTGGTGTATACCCACACGTGAAAGGCAATAGGAGGGCTGGGTTCTGACTTAGGTTTTGAGATTTTTATTTTTATTTTCCCCCCCTCCGAGTTTGTCTCTCAGTGCTGGAGCCTCTTCAGAGGTTGGCAGCAGGAGGCAGCCCTGAGCCGTGTGCTGCTGAGTGTTGTGCTTGAATCCTTCGGCTTCAGCTGGCGTGACTGCAGCTTTGTCCGTCTGTGATTTGAATCTTGTATGAGCAGAGCCAAAATTGTCGTCTGCCCTCCAGATGAGATGTTACATGTTGTCTGAAGGCAGTAACCTACAGGATACATGGTACTAAGGGGATGGAGCTCCCCAGTGCCCCCGTGGCAAGTTTTAGCACTGTGATGAGAATAAATTTCTCCTCTGAATGACAGCAGATGTCCCGAAATCCGCTGTCTAATGTGGCATCAAGCTAACTCAGGGCTCTCAACATTCTTCATGCTGTGAATTAATGATTAAAAGTAAGCAATCTCTTTCAAGATCTCTCGCTCCCCTGGCCAGCACGATGGGGCTCAGCCTTGGGAGGGACAGGGGAAAATCGCATAAGCACAGGGTTGATGAGCTGAGGTGGAACTGAATGCACTTTAATGGTGACCAGCAAATCACTTTGTTTTTTAATTTTCCGTTAGGTTCATTCCCTCTGCACCCCTTTGGTGGTTTTATTTTGCTGTGCCGTGTCATATAGAGCTGGACAGAAAAAAGTTTGAGATCCTGCTCTTTGCGTAATTGTCTGTTTATAATTCTGTTTTTTGTCTTTAATGTATCAGAAATGTGAAGTTGCTGAGAAGCTCAGGGAAGCCCTAGAAGTGTTTATTGCCAGATTGATAGGATAAAGGTTTTGTTTTCAAGAAAAGCTTCTTCTGCCCAACATGCATGTCCTTACAGACAAACATGTATTAGGAAAGTGTACCTTTTGGTAATCTGGGGTGAAAACCTTCCCTATTGGTTCCAACTCAAATCCCTTGTTAGGTTGCTTTTTTTAACATTGCCTAAGCTGACGAAATAATGAAGCGGGTAAGTCCAAGTTTCCAATGTAAAAGCTAAAGATTCCTTGAACAACCGAGAATAAAATTACAAGTTCCTATTTATGTCATCTTTATTTTTTCCCTCTCTTTTAAATCACCTTTCTGGTAGGTCTGAAAGTTTTGTTGTTTTTATTTTTTAATGTCTTTTTAGAGGTCCTGCTGATCAATGCAGCATCCAGGAGGGGCTTACTGAGAGAGCTAAGCACCTCTTATTTGGTGGCAATAGCCAGACTCATTGAGTAGCAGTTTTCTTAAGACATCCACTTGTTACAGCCATGTCTGGAGGGAGAGGTGTTCCAGGAAAGTCCTTTGAGAGCCAACAAACTAGAAAACAACACCCAAGTTGTTTCCTGGTGTGCTGTGGTTCTAAGGCAGGTGGCCCGATCATGCCATGGCTGTTGGTGACCCAACAGGTGTTTACTTGTGCATCTCTGAGTTTCTAAACTGCAAGTGAAAACTGAGGTTTATATTCTTTTTGATCTTTTATCCACCCTGTCTAGCCCTCAGTTCTTTTAATCCTGCAGGGATTTCTCAGCTGGTTGTGTAGCATCTTCTGAGCCGTTGTGTTTTACAGCTCAGAGTAAAGGCGAAGTAGATGCCAAATTAAACTGATGTGATGTTTTGCTTACCTTAATATCTCAGACTGCAATTTTTGTGGCAGTTAGCTGTTACTGCATGAGTAGCATCATCATCCTTACTGCAAGTATAGTCTGGAGAGCTGGGAATCACTGCAGCCATCTCAAATTAAGATTAGAATTAGAAGCTTTGGATAACATTGCCCTAACAGGGGGGGTGAGGGCTACACTGAGGGTCAGATTTGGATTAGGGTCTCTCCTGGCCCATGAATTGCTGAGAGTAGCTCCACTTACTAACACAAGAGGCCATGGCAGGTTGTCAAAGAGCCATCCCCAACACTCTGCTTCTGCTAACCTGTCGCACTGCGCTGCCCTGCTTGACATGAACCACAGAAATGGATGGTTCAGGATCACCTGCAAGACATCCCAGAGGCTGTGGACATGCTTTTCTGTATCCCATTAAGCCATACCCATCTCTCATTGCACCATCATGTTGTAGGTACGGGTTGGGAAAGGCTGTTGTGGCTGCCTCCAGTATTACCCTCCTCCGGTTATTTTTGCAGTGATTGTGGTTTGTTTCTTATGTGTATGAGAAAGAAGGTCTCAAGGACCTTATCTTCTGGAAGTTTATGCATCTCACCTGGGTGATACACCCTCTGGCCACATAAGGTTGCCTTCTCTCAGTTATGGGTTAAAAAACTTGGAGATCCCAAGCACCCAATTCACTCTTAGATTATAGGGACTGGGTGCTTTTGCTGTTTCAGTGGTAGCTGAAGGACCTGTGGGTTTTTAAAGAGTTTGGGGATTGCTGGGAATGAAGGAGGCTCTCTGAATCAGAGGTATTATTAAGTGAAACTCCTTGACTGACTCTGCTTGGATTACACCCACTGCTTTATTTTTATGTTCTGGCTATTATTTGACTTCCTTCACCCTTTAATCCTAATGTCAAATTAGGGCATAAATCCAATGCAAACAAACCCAAACCCACCAGGTTAGTCCTGCTTTCATCCATCCCCTTTCCTGGGCTCCCCAAACTGCAAACCCAGTTGAGCATTTTGGGCCACCTCCCCTGTCCTGTGGGTTTCTCTGCCAGCTTTGCTATGGGTCCAAGAAGCACAGGGAGCAGTCTGAAGTAATGCTGCTGCTTCAGGGAAGCCCAAATGAGAACAGGACTTTGCTTTCATCCAGGAAAATCATCTTACGGACAGTCAGGCTTGCTCCCGGGTTGCTCGCTGGTGGTTGCTGCTGGCCAGGCTTCTTAAGGTCAGCTCGTGAGCAGGGAGCTTGATCATAGCAGCTTTTCCCCAACTATGTGAAGTTTGTCTAGAAAAAACAAGGTGTGGCTGAAGCTGATGATTGGAAGAAAGCCTCACAGCGCTGAACTCCTTGTAATGCCAGCAGCCATTGCTTTCCCCGGACGATGTGGAGAGGAGCCACCCTTCCCCTCTATGCATGAAGGAAAGATTTGTGCCATTGGTGCAGCTCCCCAAGTCTTGGCATAAAGAAACAGCAGAGAAGGGAAGGCAACAAACACAAACAGGGTTGGTGGTTTTATTTTTTAATATCTTGTACAAAATATCTTTGTACAAGAGGGCAAACCCCAAGAGCTGCCCTAATCTTAGCAGCAACAAGAAAAGACCTCAGTGTCCTCTGGAAGGCGGCACCTGAAGATGAGTAATGCAGTGGTTGCATCATGGTTAAAGCAAGCATGAGCATGAAGTATCTGTTCTACCTCTTGATTTAAAAAAAAACAAACAAAACCAACAAACCCAAATGCTGAAGACCTTGAGTATTTACCTGAGCTTTCAACACCCTGTTCATCACTTCCCTCCTTTCTTCAGGGGAACAAGTGATCCTGCAGGCACTTGCAAGAAGATGGTGCCTGTCCTGTGCACTTCAGCGGGAGTCAGTGTAAACTCTGCAGTAAACTCAGTGTAAAAGGGCAGTCTCTGCTGTCTGGCGCTTGCTTGAGGTCCAGCCTTGGGCAGCTCAGAGGCTGGTGAACATCCTGTTCCCTGGCTTGGGGATGGCCGGAGCAGTAGTTGTTTTGAAATCAGGGGTTTTAAGGCCAAGGCTGTTATTTTCAAACTTAAAGCCAGCATCTAAACCCATAGCAAGGTAGCAAAGCGTAAGGGAGGAAAAAAAACCCCACTGATTTCTTAGGACCTTTGGAAATCTTGACTACTTCTATGTGGCACCTTTAGGTTCGCCTGTGCTGTTAGTTAACCCGAGACTCTCCTGCCTGCATGTTACTTTGAACAAAAACCTCATGCGTCCTGCCAAAAAACCCAAACCAACAACTTTTCCACCCAGCAGCATAGATGCAGCTTGTTCTTTGGTGGGTGCCCTGTAACTGTGATACTCCGATTCTTCTCTGGGTTTAGGTACTGAGACACCAGGCTCAGGAAGCAATGACCTCTGTTTGGAAAGAGTATAGCATGTTATGAAGATGCTATTTGTATTTATACCTGATTGTCTGATTTGTAATGGTTCCTGGCATGCTGTGGAGGTAAGATTTGGGCAGGTGTGAACACGCTGGAGTGCTATTCGTGATTAAAACTCGCTCTGGAAGGTTTCATCTGTGCCTGACTGTGTTTCTTCTTGTAGACGGTTGCGGTTGGGGTGTGGGGTCTGTGCGGGAGCCCTGCCAGCTCCACTTGCTTTGTCAGCCTCAGCCTTAATTGCAGCGAGGCTGTGGGCAGGCAGCGTGTCAGCCCTGGCTTTATGGACCTGTGCAACCAGCTGAACTTACCCTCTGGAGGACAAACCAGCCCAAGTCTGTGCTGGCTGTGTGGCCACGTCCAGAGAGTTACAGACAATGGCTCAGTGTCCAAGTGGCAACTAGTAACAAGATGTGTCCCTCATGGCTCTGTATGGGGACCAGTACTCTAATATCTTCATCAATGGCATAGTGGGATTGACTCTGCAGATGACACCAGGCTGAGGGTAAAGTTGATTTGCTGGAGGGAAGGGATGCTGTCCAGAGGGACCTTGGCAGGCTTAAAGAGGGGACCCATGTGAACCTCATGAAATCCAACAAGGTCAAGTGCAAGGTCCTGCACTGGGCCAGTCGCTAGTATCAACAGAGATGACTGAGAGCAGCTTTGTGAAGAGAAATTTGGGGATACTGGTGGGTGACACATTGGACATGACCCAGTAATGTGTGTTTGCATCCCAGCAAGCCAATTGTATCCTGGGCTGCACCAAACGCAGCGTGGCCAGCAGGTCCAGGGAGGGGATTCTCCCCATCTACTCTGTTCTCATGAGACCCCACCTGCAGAGCTGTGTCTGCTCTGGGGCCCCCAGCATAAGAAGGACACGGACCTGTTGGAGTGAGTCCAGAGGAGGCCACAAAGATGGTCAGAGGGCTGGAGCACCTCTCCTAGGACAACAGGCAGAGAGAGCTGGGGCTGTTCAGCCTGGAGCAGAGAAGGCTCCAGAGAGACCTTATAGCACCTTCCAGTACCTAAAGGGGGCCTGTAAGAAAGATGGGGACAGACTTTCCAGTAGGGCCTGTAGCAATAAGACGAGGAGGAATGGCATTAAGCTAAGAGAGGGTAAATTTAGATATTAGGAAGAAATTCTTTACTGTGAGGGTGGCGAGGTACTGGCACAGGTTGCCCGGAGAAGCTGTGGCTGCCCCATCCCTGGGGGTGCTCAAGGCCAGGCTGGACGGGGCTGGGAGCAACCTGGGCTGGTGGAAGGTGTCCCTGCTCCTGGCAGGGGAGTTGGAACTAGATGGTCTTTAAGGTCCCTTCCAACCCAAACCATTCTGTGATTCTGTAAAGAAGGCTTGTTTTTCTAGTGATCACAGGCTTTTAGGGGCATGCTGTCTGAGATTTTGAGAGGACACTGAAACAATGAAAAACAAGCCCCGCCATGCCCCCAAGAAGTTTTAGTCCTTGTTTCCCAGGAATGCTTCCCACATGTTGCTGAAACCTGGGAAGAGGGGCTGGGACTGAGGGATAGCTCTTCACCCTGGGCAGCTTGAAAATGGGCTGGGGGAAATCCTGAATCCTGGAAGAAAATGGAGGCTGGAAACAAAATCCCAAAGAAATTTGGAGGTGTTTGGATAGAAAGGGACAGTCCCTCTCTTCCCTAAGAGATGATCTCCAGCCAGCCTGCTTACTGAGTCCTTCTTGTGGGTTGGAGCAGCTGGTTGAGGTGGGGAAAAGGTACTTGTGTGTTCTGGGGAGGTGTTTTGGGCGGAATTGGCACCGATTTGCGATACAAGTGCGAAAAGCTTGTAAATCTGCAGGTTTTGTTGCCGCTGGGTTGCGGGGAGTGCTTCCCTGCACAGCACCGCTTGGCGGCGCTGCTCGCCCCAGCAGGAGCCGCGAAACCTCCCTGCAGGTGGGAAATGCTTAACCAGCTGGGTCTACACCAGCCACATTTTTGCAGGAGAAAGACAAATCCTGGAAAAATTTTGAAAAATCTGCTCCCTGAAACAAGCCCGGGCGGTTTTCCGTGGGCAGACGGCAAAGGCATCGTGGGTCGCCAAGATGATCAAGAGCCAAGATGCTCTTTTATTCCTGCAAAGCTCTTAAATCTGCAAACTTGGGCCCCATTCCACCTGTATTTGTTGGGTTCCCCCCACCCTTTTCCTGAGTAAAAATGGATAGTGATAAATGAACAACAAATCGCCTCCAGCTGACTCAGTTCCTACCTCCAGGCTTCAGTTCTCCTCATCACAAAAAGCTTTTTCGTATTCCCCAGATCTGTCAGTAAAAAAAAAAAAAAACCCTCTGATTTTGGCTCAGGGGTGTGTGCGTTTTTAAGGAGAAAAACAGTAATTGAGGGAAAGACCTGCAAACCCAGCTCAGCTGGGGGAAAGGAGGGGCACAGGGCAGGTTGTGCCTCCCTGGATGGGATGAAAATAGGGCAAGAAATTGAGATGGAGGTGCTGCACAGCTGTTGTTTCTTCCTTTCAGCTTTGCCTGGGCTCTTTTTTTTTTTCTTAATCGCTTCTTGTGAGGGCTGATTTGGGGCTAGTATGGACCAAAGTGGGAAATGAAGGTGTTCTTTTTTAAGCTATAAAGAGGGGAAGGTGCTGAGCTCTAAAGCTGTGAAGACTGGGGATGTGTTTTTTTAACTGTTTGTTCATTGCTGGGGGTGATTTATAGAGCTACAGAACCATCCTTCTGCCTATCCTGGCGGTAGAAAAGAAGCAGAAGGCCCCAAAATCTCCAGCTGGGATACGGTGGGTTGTGATTACGTGGGGCTGCCGGCACGCTGGCCAGCGGGGCCGCGTGCGTGGTGGCTGAGGTCATGGCGCTATTAATTTCCCATTAAAACAGGGCTCCTGTGCTGCAGGGATGGAAAATGAAGCAGCTCTGATCACAGCCACTGCAGTTAACCCTTGCAGGGCTGCATGACTTTTTGGGTAGAGAGAGCCAAATCCCATGGTGCCAGTGGTAGACTACATCCCTTGAAGGTTGATGGTCACCACTTTGGCCACCCTATGGCTGCTGCAGGTCCTCACTGGATTCCTGGGGGACTCAGGGTCCCTTCAGACATCCAGGAAACCCTCCTGGCGCCTGCAAAGACCTTGTCTGATTTAATCCCCTGCCAGCTGGCTGGGATGGAGCCACATCTGCCCACTCTGCAATGCTGGAAACCCAGCCATCGTCGAGTGCCCAGGGGCTGGCGCTGGTTGCATTTCACACTCAAAACACTCCCAGGCTGAGACCAGGGGCTTATTTTGGTAACTTGAACTTGGGAAACTCCTCAGCAGTGGAAGGGAGGAGAGGAGCTTTGTGAAATGCAGTGGCAGCTGGGGACTCCCTGCGTCCTTGTGAGGAGTCCTGAGCATCTTCACAAAAGTCTTGGGGCTTTACGTTGAGCCTTGGAATGCTGGGGGAAGGAGATGGAGGGGCTGGGGAGGTCTCCCCCTCCTTGCAGTGGGGCACAGGGCATCTTCGCTCACCTCATGCCCCAACAAATACCTGGCATACCATGGGGTCCCCTGTCCTGGTCATACTTGTCCCCATCTTCTGGTGGTTCTGGTCCCCTCTTCTTGTCCCACTTGTCTCCTGGTCCCACCAGTCCCTTCTCCTGGTCCAACTTGTTTCCTTCTCTTGGTTCCACTTGCCCTTGTCTCCACATCCCACTTTCTTTCTCCTGGTCACACTTGTCCCCATCTCCTGGTCCTGTTTGTTCTGTCTTTTGGTTGCATTTTCCCCCTTTTCTGGTTCTTCTTGTCCTCAGCTCCTGGTCTGATTTGTTTCCCTCTCCTGATCCTGTTGCTCTCCTGGTACCACTTGTCCCCTCTCCTTGTCCTACTTGCAGATTTGGTGCAGATCCCATGGGATTCAGTGCAGAATTATGGGGCCAGAGCCTCTCCCCACTTTTATTTCACTAATTCCCACATGCATTTCACTAATGCAGCCCCCCAAGCCCCCTCACTGGATGCCCTGGAAGGTGCAGCCAGGAGGCTGATGCCATTTTGGCCAGTCTGTGAGCTGAGTCCAAGGAAACTTATGTCATGCAAAGCAGCTCCATGCCTTGCATGCTGTTGGGCATCTGCATCATGGTGGTACCCAGAGTGAGACAGAGGGGCTAATGCCGCCCCCCCCCCCCCCAAAAAAAAAGGGGGGGATAAACCCAACTGCTCCAGTCCCCAAAATCAGGCACTTTGCCCCAAAACAATGCACCATCTGGTGCAACCTTGGGCTCAGCACTGGATCTGGCACCAAACTGCTCCATTCAGAATCATCATGGACATCCCCAGGCACCATTGCCCATAACGTCCCATGCCCAATGCCTGGCGGTCATGGGGCAATTTGCGTTGTTTTGTTTTAATTTCTCCCACAGACAGTAATTTCTCCTTTCACAAATAACCTGAAATTGGAAAATCAGTGAGAAAAAAGCACTTTAAAATAGATTAAAAAACACCCCTGAGAAATGCAACAGTTTTCCACCAATCTAAATAACAGAAAGGCATATTTGCAAAGCAGTTTTTGGCCTTTGTTTAGTTATTTATTCCCCTGTACAGAACCTGGCTTGCTGCAGCCCAACCAAGCTCTCCTCTGCAGCATCCCCTAGCCCCTCGGCCCACCAACCGGGATCAACCCCACTTCAGAAATCCTTTATTCCCCATTTTTTTTATGGCAGCCGGGTGTTGAGGGGCCTCCTCTTCCCACAGGCAGGAACATTTCCCAGGCAACACGTCATGTTTGCTTAAGGGCACAGTTATTGCTGGGAGGAGGCAGGGAACCACGGTCCTTGGGGTGTGGGGGGAGGGGGGGGCAGGCAGGGAGCTGCAGGATGGGGATAAAAGTGGGGGAAATGGGGAAAAAACCCTGCCCTTCTTTTCAGTGTCCTTTGGGAGGGCTCAGAAAAGCTCCTTGGTCCTTCTTGGGGGGTCTCAGCATTGTTTCCCCAATGTTTAATTAATGTGTTTTTAAAGCTCGGTTGTTGAAATGTTATTAAAATGTCTTGTTTTGCTAAAATAAAAGGGAATGGGGAAAAGTTGTGACTGATTCAGCAGCAGTGTAGCAGAAGCATCTCCAGTCCCCCATGGTGTGTGATGCTGGGGGGTTCATGAGCTGCTTTTCTCCTAAAAAGCATCAGTTTAGAGAAAGCCTGTGCCCAGGTGAAGCAGAACTGTGAGCAGCGAAAGGGGAGCAATGCAGGGGTATGGCTGGGCCCCTGCCTTTGAGTGGTGCTGGAGCCCTTGGCTTTTTGGTTGGAAAGGCTGGAGGTGCCACATACGGAAAGGTGGTAGAAGACTGTTTGCCAGCAGTGGAGGTGGGATTAGCTGCTACAGTCTGGATCCAAGAGATCCCCACAAGTCCCATCCCAAGAGATACCCCAACACCCCATCTGGCAGGATCCTCCGTGTTCTATTCTACTTGATCCCCATGTCCCAGCCTAGATGAAACCTGATGTCCCTCTCCAGGTGATCCCCATTGTCCATTCTAAGTGATCTCTCTGCTACCCCATGTGGCCACGCCTCAGGTCCCATCTTAGATGACCTCCCAGATTCCATCCTCGGTGATCCCCCAGGTCCAATTACTCGAAGGATGCTCCAAGCCCCATCCTAAGTGATCCCCGGTGTGTCATCCCAGGTGACTACATCCCAGGTTCTGTTTTAGATAATCCCCCAGGTCTTATTCCAAGGAATCTCCCAGGACTCATCTGAGATAATCCCCCAATCCCCATCCTAGATGGTCCCCCATATTGCATGCCAGATGACCCCCCTCCAGGTCTCCTCTTAGCTGATACCCCAGGTCTTATCCCAGGGGATCCCCCAGGTCCTGACCTAGATGATCCCCCAGCACCCATCCCAGGTGACGCCTGCCCCAGGTCCCACCCTACAGTCTCCATCCCCAGGTGCAGGTGACCATCTTGACCAGGTTTTGGGGTGGAAATGGCCAGTCTCTCCATTACCACCCCATACCCCCACCTTCCACCCTGCATGGACCCCCCCAGCCTCCCAGGCACCGAGTACTCAGTCAATTAATTTAACCATTAACTAAAGCCTGCTTCAAACCGCCCTGTGAGTCATGGATCTGCCCCGTGTGGCAGGAGGCAATGTGTGAGTGCCAGGCTGGATCCTGCACACTCCATCAGCAATCTGGGCCTGGAAAACTGGATTTGGGAAGCGAAATCCCCTCCCCTGGAAATCCCGAAGCAAGCAGGACCCTCCCATCTGTCTGTCTGTCCATCCCAAGCAATGCCAGTGGAAACCTTCCCACCATGCTCCTGAGCATCAAAGCTGGGGAGAAACAGGCAAATCTCTCTAGTGCAAAAACACAAATACACGTTCTTCTCTGGGCTGGTGCCGCTGCTCATGGGGCTGCAGGGCTGGCGTTTCTGGCCAGGATTCAGCCTCCTGTTAAAGACCGTTGTTAAGAAAAACCAGCTTCGGGTAAGTGGCGTGAAAAAATACTCCGGTAATTAAACAACCCCAGAATAGAAGGAGAAAAGGTCAAGCCTAAAAATACAGGGTATGGTTTTGCACTGAAACATGGCATTAATAAATAATCATGTTTTCAGGAAAGTCTAATTTTAGCCACTCGGGTACAATAGCCTGGTGTGACCGCTTCACTGGTCTTGATTTTGCTGGGTTTGGGGCTTTTTTCTTGCTGGACTTTGCCCCACGCTCACCCCCCGCCGCGCTGCGGGCAGGTTGGGTGTGCAGGCAGGAGGGCAGCGTGGGGAGGGCACTGGGTGCTGGGCTGGGTGCTGTGCCTGGGGTGAAGCCAGCGTGGGCGCACTCAGCCCCGCCGGCTGGCATGCAGGCACCTGCCCAGTTTTCCCAGCACCGGGAAAACAACTGGGGTTGCCAAAGATCCTGGCCTCAGGGATGGGCTGGAGGTGGGAGCTGAAGTCCTCATGGTGGCTTGAACATACCTGGAACCATGATGTCCCCCATGAAACAGCTATGCCCCACTCACACCAGCTCCCCATTTGCTCATTAGTGACTGAGCATTAATAAGATTCATTACAATTAATTTTCCTTCAAATCCATCCATGTAGGGAAATCACCCCAGCTTGGGGTGGGAGGGCTGCTGCAATTGGGTTTCACCCTCTTTGTGGGGAAACTGAGTCATGGGGAGCATGACGGGGTGTATTACGGTCAGGAAAGGTGAATCTTGCTTTACTTATCTTTGGGATGGGGATTAAGGCCAAATCCAGCTGCCAACTCTCCTCTTACCTTGTGGGAGAGAAAAGGGCCCGCAATAATTGGGAGTGCAGACATCAGACCCCAAAAGCAATGGGGTTTTGGGGTGGGGATGGCCACAACCCAGGGTGCTGCAGCTGGAGGATGCCCAGCACCCACGAGGGGCATCTTTCCAGCTTGTAGGGGAAAAGGATGGGGGGGGGGAAGAGGATGTGGGCTTGACCCTGGCTGGGATGCACTGGTGTCAGTGACTTGAGGGAGATGTTTTTTAGCAGGGACCCCAAAGAGTAGCCGAATGAAGAACTGGCAGCCTCCAGGATGTGGGGGGACATTTCTTTATTGGACTTGTCACAGTGTTGGGGGATGCACGGTGGCCACCGGAACCTCTACGGACATGAGAGATGTGTCTCGTGGGGAGCACGGGGGAGGGACCCCCCATCTCCATCTGCACCCTGAGCCCCATCCTGCTAGGTGGGATGCCTGCATCCAATGCAGGTGCTGGCTGGTGACGCTCTGGCTGGCATAAAAGAGAATTTTCCAGCCCTGGATAGCAGAGAGAAGGTGATAGGGGGTGGAGGGGCTGGGAAGCCACCACAACCTCTGTTTCCTATGGAAAAAATGAAGTAAAAATTAAAAAAAACACCATGAACATCTATTTTTCCAACTGCCGGCATGAGTTGCCAGGCAGAAGGTGGTCAGGTAGGGGGAGATGCAAGATCTGGGCTGGCCATTGTAATGGGTGGGCTGGACCCCTTGGTTCAGGACTTTCCATGGGTGCTGGGTTGGGTGCAAAGCCGCATCTCAGAGAGTTACCTGTGGGATGGGATTGGAGGTGGGTGGTGAGGGGCTCACTTCTCCGTCATCATCCTCACAAACTCCTCGTAGTTGACCTGCCCATCGTTGTTGCAGTCAGCCTCCTTGATCATCTCGTCCACCTCCTCGTCCGTCAACTTCTCACCCAGGTTGGTCATGACATGCCGCAGCTCCGCCGCACTGATGTAGCCATTGCCATCCTTGTCAAAGACGCGGAAAGCCTCACGGATCTCCTCCTCGCTGTCTGTGTCCCTCATCTTCCTTGCCATCAACGAGAGGAATTCAGGGAAGTCAATGGTGCCGCTGCCATCAGCATCCACCTCCCCCACCATGTCCTGCAACTCTGCTTCGGTGGGGTTCTGCCCCAGCGAGCGCATGACGGTGCCCAACTCCTTTGTGGTAATGCAACCATCTCCATCCCGGTCAAAAAGGGAAAAAGCTTCCTTGAATTCGGCGATCTGCTCCTCCGACAGCCGCTCAGCCATGGCGCTCCCCGTTCGTAAGCGGCTCTGCTCCAGCACGCTGGGCGCCAGCGGGGAGGCGCAGATGGGGCCTCCTCCCTCCAGCCTGCCTCTCCCCGGATGAGGAGGAGGAGGAGGAGGAGGCAGGAGCTGGGGCACATGGGAGAGGCTGAACCATGGGGTCTGCAGGAAGGGTTCAGCTGGACCCCAGTGGAACAGGCAGAGGAATTTTGGAGTGCTGGAGCAGGGTGACCACCAGCCCCCTTGGCTACCCTGGCTGCCATCCCGCTTGCTCTGCTGGTGGCATTTCGCACAGCTGGCTCCTAACAAACCCCCTAATTAAAATATATGTGTTGTGGCTTGCAGCAAAGCGGTGGTTTCGGGGAGAGGCAGGGTGCTTGTGGTATGGGGTGTGTGTGTGTGTGATACACACTATTATTGGCTATTTTAAGGCAATTTTGGTGGGGTCTGGAGTTTTCAAAGGCCTCCAGCCCTGCACGGAGGGGTTGAGAGGGGTCTCCCTAGCCCCAAGGCCACCACAAGGATGTTGGCAGCATGACAAACCCGTTGAGGGAGGGTTCCCTTGTGCAGGTCCAGGCAGAGCCTGGCTTCCCGGAGCTGACGTGCTCTGTGCTGATGGAGACCTGAATCAGCCCGTGACGCCTCTTCTGGGCTCCCTGAGAATGGCCCCGCAGCCCCTGGGGCAGCTGATGTGGTGATACATCAGGTGAGCAGCGCCATGAGTCCTGCCCCGGTTAGTCAGGGGTAAATGCCAGGGCTGAGTGAGGGTTAACCATGTTGTAATGGCCTGCTTTCATTTTTACTCATCTCTTACAGCTTGGAGTAGAGGAGAGCTCAGAGACAAATGGCGATGAGGGTTATTTCTCTGTCCAACTGTCCATCCATCCTATTGTCCATCCATCTATTCTCACTACCTTCCATCCATTCATCTATTTATCCATCCATGTATCCATCTACCCAGCTGTCCATCCAGCCACCTAACCATCCATCTGCGTGTCCATCCGTACACCTAACCACATTACCAACCATCCATCCCATCCATCATATCCATCCATATGTGCATACATTATCATCCATCCATCTGTTCATCCACCCACACATCCAGTCACCCAATCATCCATCCTTCCAACTATCCATCCATCCATCTCTCCAACCATCTGTCCATGCATCTGTCCATCCATCCATGGATTTACATCCATCTACCTGTCCCTCCAACCATCCGTCCCTCTTTCCTATGTGCCCATAATGGTAAAGTGACCTTCATCAGCTAGGCCAAGGAGCTAATGGAGCAGATGACCAGGCTCCACAGCCAAAGATAGTTTTCCTTTCTTAACTAGAGGAAAATGGCCCCAGTTTACCCCAGTTTAATCCAGTGAGGAATCAGAGCTGTGAGATTTGGAGGGAAGGCCACAAAACAGAAGGCAACCCGTGGGACTACTGAGGAACACATGGGAAAGGGGGACTCCAGGTGGGACAAAGTCTGGGAGGGGATCACTGTCTTGAGGAAAACCTCAGCTGGAAAAAACTCTGGGCATGTGAAACACTGCAGTTGCAGGGAGGAATCGGCCAAGCTCTGCCGGGAACCTGTCTGGCAAGAGGCACGGCACCACTCGCCCTGCGAGTGCGTTTCGGGGAGGGGAGGTCTTGGCAGTTCTTCTTGTGCAACGAGCTACTCCCTAATTGTCTGTCTAATTGCCCACGCTTGCTGTTCTGCTCCAGATTTAATAAGATCGAATGAAAATTGCTGTGAAAGAGCCCTGGGCAGCCAAGCAAGGAACCAAGATGAGGGGGAGCTGGCTCAAACCCAGCTGGGAGAAGCAAACACCAACAGATAACTGGGTGTTTTCAAAGCCTGGGAGGATTAAAGTGTTTGTTCAAGCTACAGGAGGGGTTGTTTGAGCTCCAAAGTGAGAGTGGGCTGCGTGGGGGCACCCTGGGTCACTTTGCTAAGGATGAAGATGTTGCTCTGTCCTGAGTGTCCCTTGGTGCCAAGTGAAGCTGGAAGCTGCTGGGAGTTTTGCTTCCCCATCACCTCTCCATCTCCAGTACCCATTGCCAGCACCCAGCACCTCCCCATCACATCTCCACGACTAGCACCCACTCCCTCCCACATTTACAGCAGCCGTTGGGAGAAGGTCAAGCCAGCTCTTGATTCTGACTGTGTTTAACTATGCTCTCATTAGCACAGCAGGATAATTAACCTAATAAAACTTCCTACTGGCCCATAAAATCCCGCAGTTTATGGCCGAGTCCTATTTACGGCATCCGAGACGGGCTGTGGGGTAGGACAGGAAAGCGGCGAGGCCACCACGCAGCCACTGGCTCATGGGTATTTTGGCAGCTGATTTTCCTCAGATGTCTCCAACCAGAGCTGGAGGGGTTGATACTTTGATGAAGAAAGGTGCAAGCAGCCAAGTTAAAGCCTCACATGGCATTTTCCAGGTGGCATTGCCCGCTCAACCTCAGCGTCTGGCTTTGAGCAGTCTGATCCAGGTAACGGTTAAAAAAAAAAAAAAAATCAAACCCAAACCAGATGGTTAAAAGCACCCAGCTGGATTATCCCGAGCCTGCGCAGCTCGTAAGGCAAGCCCAGATGTGTGCAGATGTGTGCCGCGACGTCTGGGTTTGCATTTGCAGACAAGGCGGTGGCAGGGAGGGGGGAGCGAGGCTGATGAATTTGTGGAAAAAGAGAAAGCTGGAGGTGGAGTGGGAAACAGCTCCGACAGGGAAACCTCCGTGGGGCCCCGTGCCCCCACACGAGCCCAGATGTGCTGAGGCCGCCTGGTCCCACAAGCGTCTGGGGGGATGGGGGGGAACCTCCGCGAAGCCAGGCATAAATTGCATCGAGGTTTAATGTGGAAAGCGGGATTTTGGAAAGGCTGAGCCTATGCATGATCCCGCAATGGCTGCAGGGCTCTCCTGGGGCTAGTGGCTGCTGTGTGTGAAATACGGGCTCCGGTGGCTAGTGGTTTGTTTTAGACACAGTTCAGCATAGGTTTCCAAAGCTGGGGGTGAGCTGCAGGGTCTGCAGGGCAGCTCTAAAGTCAGGCTTTTCTTAGCCCAAGCAAAGGCACCCGGGTCCCACTTTTGGACTGCCAGATGTCACCGTGGCGGAGGAGGGAGGCTGGGATCAGGGTGCTGGGGAGATGCTTGGGAGAGGGATGTGCCCTGCTCTGACCCCGACTCTGGGAAGGTCTCACCTGTAAACTGGGGCGGTGTTGGCTCTGATAGCGCCTGAGCTGGGTGGATCCCCCAAGGTAAATATGGGGCTGAGGAGCTGCTTACCGAAGGCGGCAGTGCCCACGCACCCGCCAGGCACGGACACCTTCCCTTTCCCCGGCCATGACGGGGACACTGCTATGGCCAGGGTGGGTGAGGATGTAGGGGCTCAGCGGGGCTCAGGGCCATGGCGCCGGCCCAGGTCCCCCCTCTGCCCCCAGGTATGTCACCTCACTGTGTCCCAGGGTCCCCCCGTACATGGGAGGGGAGGTCTTGGCTCAGCAGCACAGGCGGGGAGAGGGCTGGCCAGGCCCCGGTGGAGCTCAGCACGGGAGGTAAGCAGGAAAGCCCGGCTTGTTTAGTCTAGCAAAGGGGGGAACTGAGGAGGCGGGTGGCTGCGGTCTGCACATTCCTCCTGGAGGGACAGAGTGGGGATAGGAACCACCAGGAGTCGGGAGTGCGTGTGTGGAATTTACTTTTAAAGGGAAATCAAGTTTTTGGCTAATTTGCAGTTGGCTACAGGATGACAAGACGAAGGCTCAGCCCCAGCCTGACGCACGGAGGATAAGCAGACTCTCCGCATGATTTCCTCTCTGTTCAGGACGAGCCATGTGCCCCAGCAGCCCACTAATGCCTTTTTTTTTTTTTTTTCTTTCTTATTTTTCCAGGAGCTCTTTTTCCAGCTTCTCCCTTCTTGCGAAGGACTGAGTCCCCTCCCGATCAAAACTCAGCTTCACAGGTCAAAGCTCAGCTGTAAAACCCTGTCCTGGCTACCAGAGCTGTGCCGTCCCTCCCAAGCAGGGCCCCGGCCAGCGCGGGGGAGCTGGCGTGGAGCCGGGGCTGCTCGCCCCGGGAGCTGCAGCCGTGCCCAGACACCCCCCTACATGGTCAGGCCGCAGTTTTTGGGGAGGGCTTAGGAGACATGACAATTTTATCACGCTGCTGCTAACTGGCTGCTCCCCACTGCCCCAGCAAACAGGAGTCTGCACAGTGGAGTCCCCCTTCCCCTCTCAGCTGCTTCTGAAGATCGGTCTAGGAGATTTCTAAGTTATTTGCTGAGCGGGGACCCTTTTGGTTCTGGGGGGTGGTTTCTTTTCCATAGCAAGGAGGTTTAAGTACCCCAGGAGGGCAAGGAGTATCACCACTGCTCCCTTTTTCCCCAGACACAGTGATGCAAGCACTGAGTCACACAGCTGTGCCCCGTTTTCCAGCAACCACCAGTTGCACACAAAGGGCGGTGGCTGCCGGGCCCCACGCTGCACACGCTGCACACGCAGCTGCAACCGCTGCCTCCTGTCCTGCCCAGCCACAGCGACGCAAGGAGGAACCGTGACAGAAAAAGGGTTTTGAATAAAGCCACAGGTTCCTCCTGCAAATACAGCCCTATGCCCAGAGCGTGCAGCAGTGGGCCAGGACTGGAGAAGCACAGGTACGTGCTCATCTGCTGCGTGCAGCAGCACCGGCTTCATGATCATGTCCCCCCTCAGGCAGAGACAGACCAGACAATGTCAGGAATTTAATTGTACTTGACACTCAAAACTGTACAATACATTTACAGAGAACCACATGTTCGTGTCTATGTACACCCTCTTCCGATTTCCAGCATTACTGGCCAAACGTGTGACAGATGGTAACCCTCTCTACCTGAGTTACAGCTCCTCAACACAGAGTTCAGGTAATGCTCAAGGACGGGTACTGTGGGATTGCTGTCCTCGCCCTGTCCTCACCAGTCGCATGACAGGAACAACCTGTTGGATATGCTCAATGCTGTCACCGCTTTGTTTCCTACAACACTTTGCAGGCGCAGTTACCAAGCTGGCATCTTTCACACAAATCTTTGGACCGCTAGAACGTGGCAGTGTTGCCATTACGAGTATATACAACCACTATCTCTTGTCTTTACATCTCATCAGCTTCAAACGCTTTCTTTTCTCTACCTTTCTACCACATGCAATAACCCCTTGGTTGCCTCCAGTCCTGCCTCCCTGAGGAAGGCATTTCATTTCGAAAAGGCAACAGTTAACAAGAAAAATCTACTTTCTCTCCCTGCTATACCCCTCTAGCTGCTGCTCCTCTTCCCTCCCCAAACCCTTTACAACATGCGTTAGCAATGCAGTTCTTTTTCAGCAATCCGGAGAGCACACAAGCCATTTATGTCACTCATCGTAACGGGGTACATCGAGTGTCTCCATCAGCCACCGGCTCAAGACACTATGGCTCGCCTGGGCTCTGCAGAACTGTTGAGCGATGTGAGAAACAGTACATACATGCACACCTCGGAGTAAGAAGCATCAAGTACTTCAATGGAAATGCCAAGTCTGAACAACAACAACAACGACGAAAACAAATACAAAAGTAAAAAAAAAAGAAAACCAAAGAAAACAAAAGAAAACCCAACAAACTCCAAACAAACTTGAAACAGAACAGCTAATAAAAAAATTAAATACCTGGCAGGTTACAAAAGTGAAAGTGAGGAATGTACAAAGGACACACTAAGATGAAAGATTCCAGTAGGTTAATTGAGAACCTGTTGAACCTGGGGTCTGGTTTTTTTTCCCTCCTTTTTTTAACGCAAATCACACAGATTATGACAACCATACGCTGCAAAACATGTGCTGTACAAGACAAGAAAAAATAATGAATTCAGGTTTCAAGTCTGCTTTAAAAGGACTCTCGCAGTGTCAATCTGAACCCACTGTGAAGGGTGGTGCTGCCAGGCTCACAGTGATGGCCCAGACTTCTGCTTTAGGTTTACTGTTTTCCAGCCTCAAACACCCCACATGGAAATCTTTCAGAAACCAAAGTTTGCTCTTCAAATCTGCCATGAGCAGGCAAAAGCATGAGGGCTTCTGAATCACTCACAGCATTAAAACCAGGTTCAAAGTGGCTGTGTTTGCAAAAACAGACTCCAGTTCAACAGTGTTAACTGTATACCAGTAGCTGCCATTACAACAACAACAAAATCTGTTCAGTAGAGTGAATCCAATCATGCTCACATTACAAGAAAAATGTACACATTATTTATAAATAAACAGTCTTCCACCAGGATGTTGCTGGGCTCTTCTTTACACTAGTGTTTCTTTCTGCTTGCTGCTTAGCTGCTTCTCCCTCGTTTTGCTGTGCCCAGACGGCGTTCTGTGTGTTTCCACACCCTTGGCTTCCTCTGAGTCCAGAACTGAGCTACACTCGGATGTGCTGTCGTCTAGCTCCATCTCAGTTATGCCAGACTGCCTCTTCTGGGCTCTGATGTTAGGTGCAGAGGGATTATTCTCCTCCGACTCTTCACTCAGCTCTGGCAGCTCCTTCAGCTCTGCTGCAGCAGCGGTCCGCTGGAAGGGAGCAATGGCGGTTCGGATGCAATTAACCCATTGCTGCTTATGGAAGACATCATTGGCCTGCAGTGTGTGGGACTGGCCTGGGGAGGGATCTTGGAAACGAACTCTGAAGATATTTTTAGCTGAAGATAAACATAGGAAAAAGCAGATCAGTTCCTAGCTCAATATTTAAGAAGTTCCATTGCTAGACAAGTGATCTGGACTGCCCTGCTCTGCTTCAGGTTGTGTGTCCAAGGTATTCAAAACTCCACCAAAAAACCCCAACCCCAAACTCCACAACCCAGTCCAGACACGTTGAAATAATGTTTTCTAATCTGGGCATGAGCTGCAAAGCACCGTGTCCAAGTTCACGGCCACCAAATCTAAAACTGCAAAGACCAGCAGTGACAGTCTAAAGGTAGACATTAACACATCTCACGTGTCTGCTGTCCTAAAGGAACCTCAGACCATGGAGATCTATGTCCAGGTGTAATCTCTCCTCACCAACAGATTCCCAGGCAGATGAACTGGTTTGCTCCATACCTTTATCGGAGTTGCCAAAAGCTCCTCGGAAGGATCCTCCCATTTTCACATCGCCATCCTGCAGGTCTTCAAGGAGCAGCTCCTGGACGGGGATCGGCTGCCTGTACACTTGGTAGGCCTGACGCTCATTGCGAGTGACTGGCCGGGTCAAAACCAGGATGTCTTGGAAGAGGAAGACGTAGAGTTTCTGAAAATCAAACCACATTTGAATATGAGCAAATCATTGTACTCAAAGTGGTCACAGATCCTTTGGGATTCAAGGCCATGTCATCTGAAGTTTCACCCACATTAACTTTCTGACAGTTTCCTGTTACAGTAACACAGGGCTCTGGCAGTGGTGGCACAGACCAGACTTATGTCAACAGGTTTATTATTCTAATGACCCTGAAAAAGTGAATTACTATTTGCAGATGCCAAGAATAGGATGATTAGAAGCAGTATCCTTTCTGACAATACAAAATGCTTCACGTGTACAGAAGCGTAATGGCCAAATTAAACAAAAATACCCACCAACCAAGAAAAAAAAAGAAAGAAAACAGAAAAAGATTTGATGTTTAAAATGAGGTTACTCCTACAAGCCGGAACAAAAGGCAGCAAACCCTTGAGTGCAGCAGGGTCTTTCAGCACTGCTGCAGTGGGAGATAAATTTCTGGCAGTTCATGTCAAAGCCAAACAGGCTTTTGCAGGAACACTTTTGTTTGCAAGAACTGTGTGCCAGTGCTCATAATGGGCAATGTCAGAGCACCTGAAAGTAAACAGCCAGCAGGAAATCCCTTTTGATTGAGTGCTTGGGCACAGAGCACACTTTCTATAGTAATTTTGCACTAATTATTTTCCAGCTTTTGAAGGCCCATTGTAAAGCTGTCAGCAGGAAACTTTTCCTTACACCCTGAAATGCAGACTGCCATCAGGTGCTTTCTCTTCTGCTTTTTGAATTCAGCTCATTGTCTAAACCAACCCAAAGGATGGAAGGGCTCCTGGTCCCGCTATAACAGACAAACAGTTTGAACTACCTCTGATGGCAGTTTTCAAACTTGAGAATTAATTACCATGAATATGAGGGACTTACATGTCCGTTTTTATTCTTCAGCTCCCCATGGCACAGTAAAGCTTTGCTGCCTTCAATCCTTGGGTCCTTCTGCTTCTCATCCAGGTACTCCAGCTTGTCAATGTAATACTGACACTCTGACTCCCCCTTCTTCAGGTTGATGTCAGAGAGGACTCCTTGTATTATAGATATCTATAAGCCAAAACATTTACAAATGTTTAGTGACCTCGCTTATGTATCTTCCCTTTAAGTGCTATTTAAGAACTCCAGGTGATGGAATCCATGTGGACTGATCTCTTGCTTTCACAAAGGGTTAAGAGTCACAGTTTTGTGTCTGCCAAGAACACCACCCCATGGAATTGCTGAGGGTTTAAGCAAGCTTTCTGGAGCTCCAGAGTGATGTGTTTATGTCAGAACAATGATCATGAAATCACTATTACTTACGGCTTCTTCCAGAATCTGGGTATCGGGATGGTCTTTGGGAGTGTGCCTCAGGATCTCTTTCAGGAGCAGCGGGTATTTGACCAGCCGACTTCGAGGAATGTCCAGGAAGCTCCAAAGGTCTAGCTTGCGGCTGAAAGGAGACTCAAGGCAGCGCTGAAGGAAGTCCTGCACTCTCCGGTCCTGCTTCTTTTGATCTAAAAGTGCTTTGGCTGCCAGCTGATTGCTACAGTAACCTTTGTAGGCATGGAGTCGTGGTAACTGCAGAACAGAACGATATTCAGGAGTCAAATTCCATGTAGGAAAAGCAGATCACATTTTCATGTCAGACTTGGGGAGTTCTATTTCCCTTACTATGATACTTTGCCCAATACAAGAAAGCTAACAAACTACCTTGTATATGTAGCTAGCCCTTTGTGAGAACACGGGCACCCTGCATGCAATGCCTTTGAAGTTCAGGTGTTTGAGATTAACAGCAATAACACTATTGAAATCACATTAGCGACAAACAGTCCAGAAGATATAGACATTTCAAACATAAATCAGCAAATAATTGCAGTCACATTAGTGTATGCCTCCAGGGTGAAATCGTGCCCCATTACGGCTGACAGAGTCCCATTGTTTTCAGCATAGCCAGGATTTCCGTTTCAATCTTTTGCTCAAGGCCATGATAGCCCACAGCTTTTTGGCTTCTAGGTTTAAATGTTCTTTAAGCTCATTTTTAGCCTGCTGTCTCCAAGTTATGTACTCACCCACTTCACAAGAATGGGTCCAATCTGCTCCACTGTTCCATCTGGTTTTGTTGCTTCTCCTAAACTTGCCAACAAGTCTGGAATCAAAATACAAAAATAGAAATTGCAACAATGCCCCAGTAAGCTGTTCTAACTTGAGAAAGCACAGATTTTAACTCTTAGTCAGCATGTTATGTGGAAATGATCTAGTTGCTCTTACCTTCATGCAAAGGAATATAAGAATCCAAGTCCCCAAATATGTGAGTGAGTTCCTCCTCAGACATGATAGAAAGTTTCAGCATGGGATCATGATAGGCCTGTCGAAGAATGTCAGTATTAAAAAATACTCAAATCTCCCAAGCCTAGAAGCTGACAATTTAAATATGAGGGGACATATCATGTGCAGGACAGATCTGAAGTGAAGCCAACAGAAACAGTAACACCAGTTTTGATCACTATAAGATTGACCTCTGTATGAAGGTATCGAGGCCTTCAAATGAAATGGACTTTCTTGTCTGAACTGTTCTCATCTGAGAGAGGGATTTCTCAACCAGCTCTGCAGGACTGCAAAGTACAATCCTTTTTTGGCTGCGTTTGTTGCAACCAAACCAGTACTGTAGGACTGTTCACATCAACTTTCCATGCCAGCTTTCAAAAAGTGGATTCTAGGCCTGATAAAACCGATACAGAACATTTGCAGGTGCAAGTGAACATCACTGTTACCTGTAATACGATTACCGACTGCAGGAAAAGAAACCCACTCACCTTTCTGGCAAGCTTCAGGTCTTCAATTAGGTCTTGCTCTCCCCTGGACATTTCGTATATTGCCTGTGAGGGAGGGGATAAAGCATCGAGAGTAATTTTTAATCCCAGCCTTCCTCTGAAAAAGCCTTTCAGCTCCCATAATATACACCCTGACTCTGCAGCCTGGATAGGCAATTTTGCCATCTGAATCACTGTACGCCACCTGGGCATGAGAACCTCAAGTAAATCTGCCGGCTTTCCCAGCTCTGAGAAAGCAACATTACTTACAACTGTGTGAAAGCTCTGATGCTCATGCACAAGCCAAATTAAATATTAGCGCCTTTTAAATCACTGCTTTTACACAGGCAAGTACGAAAAAACACAAAACCCAGAAAACCACAGAGGTCACATCCCAGGCGTCTTTAGTCAGCTTCTGTGTTGTCACTAGAAGATTTGTCTAAGAACTACAGAAAAAAAGGCAAGCCAAGGCCTTGCTATTTGGCTTTCAACCAATTGTCAAGAGCTTTAAGAAAAAGAAGGCTGGCTTTACAAGGAACCTGACTTTGGGTCTGCTGCAAAGTAACCAGAGTGGCCAAGTCTCGAATTTCAGAAATGCTGAGAGCCCCCATAAAAAGAGTCTGGCATCTCTGAAGGGTCAAACTGGGGAGACAAACTCCCTAGTGACTCAAGAGAGAGAAGCCTACCTTTTCCCATGCCTAATGCAGAAATAAATCTAGTGATTTAGAAATGAAGGTGCACAGGAAGATACAGTCACCCACAAATGCTCATTACTCCTTTCCCCACCAAGGAAACACAAAAAGTCAAGGCCCTGGCTGCCTTTCCCGGTCCTGCTGTTTAATGGACAGCCTACCTCCTGGCGCTTAATTTCTTTGGTGCTCAGGGACTCTTTCATGTTGACATCTAACATCTCAGACCAAAGTACACTGTTTCTTCTTTTAGGAGGAGTAGGAGCAGCAGATCTGCTACATGACTTCTGGGCACAGGCAGGAGACTTGCTGTCACTGCGAAGGGCAAATGACTATAGGGATTAAAAAAACACAATAAAATAATGTAGAGCCAACATTTCAGAAGTACAGAAGTATTATCCATACCCCTCCCAATCCTTCATCCTCCTCTGTTGTACAGGGCAGGAAAACACACCCAGACACTTTTCCTCAGATAAAGGAACACTTTAATCAAGCTGCTGAGAAAGCCCTGAGAGCACAGAGATTGGCAAGCTTTTCCATGCACCTCTCCCTGCAGTGATCCAGCAGCAGCGCCTGGGAGGAAGATGGGGAGGTAAAGCTTGGGTCTATTTCCAAGGTATGAGGAAGTAAATAACCCAGGATCATAATCCTACCTATAATGTGGCTATTCAGGAGTCCCTTGAACTTTGCTCTCACAATCTGCAATGGTACTGAAACCTAGACAGAGAAGCGCTCTTATCTGCATACATGGGGTTATAGTATAGTGCTCCTTAGACAACACTTCTCTAACATTATTGAAAGATTGCTGAACAGCAGGGTCAGTTCACATCTAAGCACGTGCTCCAATATGCATATCTCAAGCACTAGAACAGTTTATCAGCTAATTCTCCCTATCTGAATCAGTTTATTTTTTCACTGCTTTAATCCCTCAATAACTTGCTTATCTAGCAAGCCACCTCTGAATCTCGAACTCTTCTTCATACCCAAGTCCCAAGCAAGCTTTCTCTCCTTGCACGAATCATATAGTAGATTTACAATAGATGCCTTGAAATCCCAGTGCCTGTTTTCCCCCCATAGAGCCAGTACCTTCCATATACCTCTAGACTTCTAGGAGTAGAAGGCTCTGCTTTTTACCTGTATTGTCTGCCCAAAGCGCCGAACTGCACCATTTCTTACAGGAGAGATCAAGCTCGCCAGGGACGTGACCCGTGCTAAAGGCCGAACCCGCTTATTGCTTGGCTCCTGTAAATAAAGCAGAGAACAAATTGTACTGGCTGTGACTCCTACTTCATTTCTCAGGCTGCCCAGGCAGGTTTAAAAAGCATGAACTCACTTAAGGAGTGGGAAACGCAGCAAAAAGTGTGTTTTGAAGTAGCCATTCATCTTAAAAGGAAACCAGGGGCTGTAAATATTTGTCTGAACTTTAAGGCTGCAATTAAACTGCAGAGACTTTGCCCAGTGTAAAAGAGGCAAGATAACATACCCATCAGTCAGAATTCAAAATAGGGCTTACACAGGGACCGTTATGGTTTGAACATAAATAGACTGAAGCATTACCCTCTGCAAGGCAAGTGACTGTCATCTAAAGATGGAGCTGTGATCTGTTTCTCCATTTTATCATGTTTTCCTTCGTAGAAAGAATGTGTTTTTCCATTTTATTTTGGAGAGAAAAGCAGCAGTTGGAGCGTAGGACAGCCTCAGCAGCTATTCTAACAAATAGCAAATGACCACATGCTGAACATTCCTGCGAGGGACATGCACACACGAAGCGGATAAGGTTTAAAACCTTCAGTTTACAAAGCTTTCTCCCCCTTCTGCTCTTCCCCACTCCCTGCAAGTCATCATAATTTTTATTACACACTGTTGAGATTTGAAAGATAGAGCTTCTGCTTTTCTACACCACTAATCCCTGCTGGGAGCCCAGAGCGTTTTCAATTCTGTCCTGACCAAAACGCTGCCAAGAAAGAGGAAACGCCCCATGGAAACCTCCTACTGCTTAAACTCAGATCAGTTTTTAAAATTATGCTAGCAACCCTACACATTTTTCACCAAAAATTTTGTGTTGTAAAGACTGTATGGGAAAGGTGTGCACAATAGGAAGCCAAGAGATGGACTTGGAGCTTAAGGCTAGGAGAACGGCTAGATGAGGTGCCCTGGTGCTCTTAAACATCTGGCAGACAGTTGGACATGACTCATGATCATAAGGAAGTTTCTTAGCATGAAGTTCTGATGAGCTGATGGAAACAGCCTCTTTTTTGAGTTCATCTCAGCAGAAATTTTACTAAGCTTTATTAGGCAGTTGAGTCTCTCCTCTTACATTTCAAAAGGCAAAAGAATGAGAAGACTGCTTACGACAAGCTCTCTGTTGTCTTGATTTCTAGTCTGAGATTGCAAGATAAGATGCCCAAACCCTTTGCTTCTGTGTAGCAAGAGAAGTGCCAAATACTGAAAAGAAAAAAAGGGTAATAGGAACACACAGAGCTGGCTGGATTCCAGTCATGAGACTGAGGAAGCATAAAAGCTACGTATGTAAGATCTGATTACAGCAACATGACCCTAGGAGTGGCCCGTCTGTCTGCCTACACGCAGTGTTAAGCAACAGAAGTTAGCTCACACTGAATTAAGCCTTCAAAGTTTCAGGGGTGAAACACAAAAAGAAATGTGATGCAGGACAGAAAGACCTCTTGGGACAGTACAAAGCATGTTCAATGCTGTGCTTGAAATGTTTGGGTAATGTCAGAACTATGAGTGTACTATAGAAATGGGGAAAAGGTGTAAGAGAACGTCCTCAACCCTGGGACCCCAACCCCCAGCTGAGTTTAGGTACAGCATGGGGAACACTGCAGTCACTTAGCTTTCCTTTGCCAACCATGAGCCACCATACTCGAGACGGGGTCAGTCAAGAAAAGGACTATGCAGAAGGCAGGAAAGTTAGGCTGGGCTCAAAAGACAAGGAAACTTTAATTAATTGCAGATGTTTCTGAGTGGAGAAAAAGGATAGGTAATTTACTTCTAGAAAACCATGTATCTGTGTGCTACAATAGGGGGACACAAGCCAAGAGAAGCTTAAGAAACTGAAGGAACACAAGCAGAAAATATACAGACATAAGCCACACACAGCTCTGTCAAGGCCAGTGATATAAATAGGAAGGAAAAGAAAACCATGACACTGAAAATTAATAGCAAGAAACCTCAGTACTTTAGGATGCTTGTACAGTCTTCTGCAGCTCACTGTTAAAGGGTCAGTTCCGCAGCCTTTCCAGATATGAGATACAATGACACACTATCTGTGATGGGGGACATGTGTGAACGCCTTCCCAGCACATCTGTGCTAGGCTGAAGCGACACATGCATATGCACAAGGTCTGGCAGAAGGCATTCCTGCCTCTCTCCATTTGGGACAGGCGAAACAAAGGGCTCCTTGGATAGTAAATCACCACTTGTGAGTCAATACATCCTGAACCATGCAAAGACAGGCTTTAAGTGAAAGTATTGCTCTCTTTAAACAAGGGAGAGCATGGCTCCCGAGGAACCCTTCTCTGCTCTGAGGAGGGAGGAATTTCACAGAGATCGGCATGCCCAGACCACTTTCTGTATGTGCGATGTACTCCCCTGGGGTGTTCGGCCAACAGAAAAACTTCTGTACACTATAAATTCAGCTTAGCAAAAGGCCATTTCCCCTCTCAAAGAGAAAAAAAATCCCACTTTCTGTCCTGTGAGTGCTACTCAGACATGAATGGCTTGACTGCTGAAAAAAAGCATCTGTTTCTTCTTTTCTTTCCAGACATATCGTTCCATCCAAGGCAGGGAGGGGGAAAAAAAAAATCCCTCTGCTTAGAAACGTCACCTTCTCCGAGACCTGAATTTCAGCTTGGGGTCATATGCTCCATTTACAGTCAAACTCGGCCTTGGTGTAAGCTGAGACTCAGTACAGTTCATACTATGAATAACTTTGGCTCGGTATTTTTTTTTTTTAGTTCTCTACTCGCAAACAACGATTAGCCTGTCTCCACACTGTATTACTTACAGAAGCCCAGATTAGAATGAAGCCTGCAAAGTTTTTGTAACAAGGTAGTGGTGTTAAGCATTCCAGCACTAACAGATAATTAAAAGCCCAGTGAGTTCAACAGCACTTCTGCTTCCATTCAGAATTTTTTTTTCCAGGGGACTCTTTATTAAAAGTGTACATAAATATATCATAATCATACACACAAAAGCTAAATTTGTGCCTCAGTGCCTCTGCTGGCAGGCAAGACTTCACACTAGTGGAATTTCTTCAAGTGCTTCTAGATGCAGGTTCACATTGTGAAAAGATTGCACCTCGCTGCTCAAAAAACCACCATACCAGGCTCTACTTTTGAACAACAAACATTTTCCTCTAGCAGCACGCATGCCTACAACCTTTCCCCCTATGCTAGGTAATAATTAGTGGTTTTTACAAGGATCACTTACTAAAGTGCAATGTCCTACGTGCCAGTCCCAGACCGGTGAATACAAACAGGGTGACAAATCTAACAAACACGCAAAGCAAGACTTTTCCTATTAAGCCAAATATGCAAAAAGGGACTTTAGTCACCAGCTTGAATAACTCCTGCAGAACTCAGCACCACATGACTATCTTAAGATTCACGTGCTAGGAGCTCTCTGAATCTCAAGCTCTGTTATGAAAAGAGTTGTCTGCACTCAAACCGAACATTCAGCCTCTAGCTTGACACTTTGGTATGGAGATTACAACCCCTGCCTTTCTCAAATTCAACAAGCTGTTCGAGACCAGGAGAGAAATCTGGCCTCACGCTCTGCTGATAACTTCAGTGGCTCTTGATAGCAACTCAGTACCCGGCTTTGATAGGAGTGGTGCCTTATGAGTCATTACTCAACCCCAGACCCAAAGTTTAAATTCAGATGCCTAGTGTACTGCTTATACCCTACAGAAAATTCACATTTTAAGAATTAGAAGCGATTTACTCTCCTTTAAGAAATCTGGTTTACGTTATTTCTCTCCCAACATCTGGTTTCCCTTTTGCACAACGAGATTGCCCAAGTTTGAATTTTTTAAAGCCAGGATTTTAAGAGGCTGGCGACTCAGCCCGCAGCCCTCAAGCCCCAGAGCTGTCTGGAGCCGCCTTTATTTCTTTTCCGCCTCATCTCACCGCTAATCTCCGCCATAAAACCCTGCCCAGGGCAGCCAGTCCCTACCTGGCTGCTGAACTTTTGCCTTCTGTCGCAGCAGGAGGCATGCGAGCATTCACCAGGAATGCAATTACTCTCATCTACATAACAAGACATGATAGAAACAACAATAATAAAAAAAACCCCAACCAACCCCCACGATATATTTTTTTTTTCGTTCACGCAGCGAACAAGCACCCTCACTAGGGAAATCTCCAAAAGCGCGCACGGAGCCACAGGCTGCTCTTTAGTGAAAATCCCCCCAGGAGGAGCGCGGCCAGGCGAAGCGCCGAGCTCTGTTTCGGCTCCCTGGTCCCAACCCTCCGGGGGCTATGAACTTGGCTTTGTTTTTTTTAAAAAGAATAAATGTTATTTTTAGATCGCTGCCTGCACCTCACTCCAGAGCCACCCTCCAGCGGGCAGCGTACACAGCTCGCCGCCTCCCCTCAAGCGCGGAGAGCGGGAAGGTGAGGGGGCTCCCTAACCCACCACTGGGAATAAAACCCAACCCTTCTTCCCCTCTCCTCCTCACCTCCTGCTCCCTGAAGGACTGGTTCTGCGCGTCGATAACCCGGATAGTCCTTTTGATGGGCAGCAGCCCCCCGAGCTCGTCGTGAGCCACCATGGCCGCCGGCCGCAGCGCCCCCTCCCTCCCGGCCGCCCTCACTCCGCGGCCGCCGCCGCCTCAGCCGGCGCTCATCCCCGCTCTGCCACTGCCACCGCGTCGCGCCCCATCCTCACTGCCAGGGGCGGAGCCGCCGCCACGGCCACGCCCCTCCCACCATAAGCCACGCCCCCTGCCCCAGCAGCAGGGTGCCCGGGGACCGGGACCCTTCGGGCACCTTTCCTGGCCCTTATTTCCTCCTAAACTCCCCCGATATGGGACCTCCGAGAGGCTCTGCCTGAAGGCAGGGCAACAGGGCCACCCACTGAGGGTCGAGGGGACAGTTCCATCACACCCCACAGTGGAGGGCAGTTTGAAAAGCACGGGGCTTTCGCTATTTGTGCTCCAAAGAGATAAAGCCAAATGTGTTTCGTTTTTTGGTTTGTTCCCCCCCCCCCCCCCCCCCTTTGCTGGCACTGGCAGCATTGTGGCCTGCCGCCGCCTACAACTGCCACGCAAGCGTGGTGGTGGGATGTGTTCCTCCTGACGGCGGCTCTGGTTGCCGCCTCTGGAGCATAAAACTTTCACCGCTGTGAGTTGCTTTTTTTGAACAGCCTCAGCCCTCCTTGCTCAAAAAAAAAAAAAAAAAAAAAAAAAAAAGAAAGAAATCTTGTCTAGACCTGTGCTTTTAAGTCTGCTCAGCTTTAAAGGTTGTGCTGGCACGGCTCTGTTAGCCAGGGGCTGGGCTCAGCCTCTCCCCCTCTTCTAACAGGGGAGCCTGTCCCAGCAGGCCCGGCTGTAGATGCAAAGGGTTTGTATTTTTTGTTTGTTTGTTCAAGTCATATTATTCCTGGCACTGCTACAAATCTCCAAAATAAAAGGTCTCTTGTGCTGGTAAAAATAAACTGAGGTTATTTGATGACAGGAGGGCAGCTGTGTTTCTGCCTACCTATGCTAACCAACCTTCTTCTTGGAGGAGACAAATTGGGGGTGGCCAGGGGTACGGCAGTGTCCCTGCTGAGGGATGGACAGAGGGTTTGCAGCAGCATTGTTCAGAGTAGTGGGGAGGAGGAAAGTCCTGCTGTCCCCTCCCTGGCTTTTTTTTTTTTTAGCTTTGTTTGCTTCTCTCCCGTGGAGAGCTGCTCTCAGCAAATCTGCGCCCGTTTAACCTCCGCAATGCAAAACCAGGACATTTAGGATCATCCACTGCAAGATTCTCAGAAACTCAGGATACAGTGAGTTTCCGCACTCTTGCTGAGAGAACAGACTGTGACTCCTTCAGATATGGGTAATCCTTTTTTGGATTACTGAAGTCAACCATTTTAAAGACAACAGAAGACCAACAGGGCAATGACTGGGGAGAAGCAGGCAAACCCTCCACCGAGTTAGATAATTTTTTTGGGAGTTATCAAACATGCCTATTTCTCCTATAATCTAAGGTCGAATGTTTGTTAAACTTGGTCTAAAGATTCAGGAATGCTTCTCAGCCCTGAAAGCCTGCCTCTTTTCAGTGGGATGTAGACACACTATGCCGAGTGAACTAGAAATAGGGGACGAACACCCAGGACCTGAGAGGGAAGGTGTGAAGCAGAGTCACACACACAGACGTGGCACTCAAAACGCTTCTTGTTAGGACCAGAGCGTGATGTCCCACGTCCTGAAGCACTTCATGCCATATGAAGTGTTTTCTGTGACGTAAGTGTTAAATAGTCCTCCTGCTTCCCTAGCCCTCGGGGAAGGGACCTGCTGCTATATACCAGTGAAGCACGTGATTCACCAACCAGGAGATCCCTGACATTCTGCGTGACACCTTGTGAGGCTAACTAATTTACGGTGATGCAAGCCCCAGCTGATGCAGCCTGCTGATGTCATGTTGTGCAAACATAAAGCTCTGGCCTGATGCAACTCTGACCCTGTCTGCTCCCTGGCATGGCATGTGCAAAGGGTTACATGCCCTGAACAACTGCCCTTCATTCAAAGCAAAGAGTGGGTAAGGCAACCTAGGTAACCTAAGACAAGCGGTTCCCAGCTGTCCCTGTGACACATAGGGTGATTTCTGTATGCCAGGTATATCTGTATAGATCATCAAGTGCCATTTTGAGGCGAAAGCCATCCTGAGTGGTGATGCACACTATGCAATGGGTACTCCCTGACCAACATACAATGCAGAGCACAGAGGGAAAGCAATGTAATCTAGAGAAGCCTGAAGACAGCAAGGGTGGAAGGGGATCTTGCACCCTTGTAAATAACCACCCCCCAGGCCCTAGGAAGTTCCTCTACAGCAATATAATCAGCATGGCTCCAAGTGTGCTACCATACCTGTACATTACCTGCCTCTGCCCTACTTATAACACATGCAAGAGGCAGCATGAATATGACCTTTAAGTTAGTAAAGTTCATTGCAGTGCAAACACCATTCCAGTGGGCAAACCAACCTGAACAAGGCGGTGGTACTTGGGAACCCTCTGATGAAACCCAAAACAAATGAAAAAAGAATGGAGAATTGTTCCTTGTTAGCAGAGGCAATAAAGGATTTACAGATTTGTACCTTATACACCCCACACCATAAATCCCAGCTTTCCCCTTAACTCAGGACATTTTCTTCTACCCAGCACCATCTCCTGTGTCTTCCTAGTGTCCCCTTTACCCCTCTGCCCTGGCCTCAATCTTCTTTGTGCCTTTCCCTGCCCCTTCAGCCCACTGGGCAGGATCAGCCCATGCCATGGTGGTTCTGAAGCCACGAGAACATAGCCCAGACAGTTGCTGCACTGAGAGATGGATAACAGGCCAGTTCTTCCTGCTCTGCTGCCAGTGGGTATTAATAGCATTCCTCGCCTGTACTCAAATGGGTGTTTTCACTTCTAGGAGCAAAATACTTTGGTGACTCCTCTCCTACTATCAAATTAGAGAGCTGGGAAGACTTCAAGTGACAGAGGCATCACCCAGCCCTCATTGTTTTACTCTTATTTTTAGCTTGCGTTTTCATTTCTACAGAGAAGGGAGGACTGCTGTTACACAGAGCTGTTTGCCTGAAGTCCTGGGCGGCCTCATACCTGCTACATTCCTTGCTCCTGCAAGTTATTTTGGGTAGGGCTGCTACTAAATAAAAATGTTCTCTGGGGTATTGACATGCCGTTTTGTTATTTCAGCCCCAAAGCATGATCAAATAAATTTTAGATTAACAAATGATGAATTCCTAAGAAAACATGCATCCAAATTCCAGTGTACAATTCCAGACTGATGTAAGTTTTCACAGTTAAAAATACTCAGTTGTTTAAGCGACATATGGCATCTGGCTAGTGCCAGGGGTTGCCAAGTGTGGCATGCAGGAATGTTCCCCCAACAGCTGAATATGTCCTTTAGCACCTGTGGCCAGGGTGGCCAGCACTCCTGTCTCTTCTTTTGGCAGTACTCAAGCAAATCATGAGATAATGGCAGGCACAGTTAATATAAAACCCTAGCAGGCCTGAATTGTGATTTTCAGCCTACCATCACTGGAAGAGAGTCATTACAGCACCCTCAATATCCTTGTAGTTCGACTCTGGCCATGTTACACAGCTCCAACCATCAGCCAGGCCACTTCAGGGTTGCTTTATTTTATACTTAACCCTGGAATAAGGCCGTTTGCAGCTGCTAACAAGAGCCAATGACAAAAGATCTCAGTTCTGCCACTGGCTGGAGAGGAGAAGACAAGAGCTGGTGCATTAACAGAGCCTGGAGGCAGAGGGATATTCCTCAGTGGGCAGTTTTCCCAGTTTTCACAGATCCTGGATGCCTCTAATGTGCTTGACATCTGGATTCAATTTCTTCAAAGAAAGAACCTGCGACATTTTAATCCCTTTGGCGGCTTGAAGTCTCGGGGAAAACGAAAGCATTCATTACATTCATAGCATATTCATTTTCATTGTTGTGCGTGTATGTTTTCAAATGCTATTTACCAGGAACTGAAGTCCACCTAAAAACTTTACAGCTATTCTTAATGTGGTATATATAGTGTAACATGCAGAACACTCAAGGACTAGAATAAAGGAGATCTTCACAGGCAATTGTCTTCTCCCATACATGTTCACATACCCAGGGCAGTCAGACCCCCTCTGCCGTACACGTAGTTGTTTACCATCCATGAGCTGTGTTTAACATTCCACTCCCAGATATTTATATTCAGAGCCAAATTCAGAGCAGTATTCTGGAAAATGAGCAAAAGTAGGCTATGATCCATCAAGAGACTATTGGGTCATCCAAAAAGTTTATGAGCCAGTCTGGAATCCAGCATTTATTTTGGATAATGGGAGGTCACTATAATTAGCTGCCATTCAATTCCATTATACAGTTACAAATAAAAAAACCCCACAACCCTCCAACAACCCCAAAACAAAAAAACAACCACCAACCAAAAAAGAAACCCACAACTCACAGTGCAGATGCATTTTCACTGAAATACAACCTGTGACATTCTGCAGACCTCTGTAGAAAACGAGTTACCTCAGCCATCCCTGAAGTGAACATTTGTGCGCTCAGGCCAGAAAAGCAATTTCCATCTTATGAATATGAATGCACAGCAGAAAACATGGACCGTCCAGACTGGTAATATTAAATACAACATCTACCCTAACAACAGAGTAATGGAGCGAGAAGCTACAGTTGACTTCAGCTCCCAACCTGCTCACGTGCCAAAAGTTGTTTTTCAGAGTTGCACTGTGTAGCCAACGCCAGAGATGTTCGTTTTGATCAAAGTCTATTTCCAAATACAAATTTGTAACTTATGCATGGGCACGTTCTTGCATGAATCAGACACGCCAATAAAATTCCCATGAAAGTCCTCTAGAGAGGTTATATCTTTGGGAGGGGGAAGGGAAGAGGGAAGGACTGTTTTTGTTGTTTCTTTAAAGCTTGTGGGTATATATTCTAAAGAAAGGAGTTACCGCTGCAGTTTTTTGCATTAGTGATGATCTTTAGGCTGTATTATCTCTGCCTGAAGCCAAGCTGCTTGTGAGGACTCTGACCATGGAAAGACACTCAATGGCGGCTTCAAGTGACCTCGACCATCACGAAGACAGACACACAAGGATTCTTTCTCTCCCTCCTTTTTCCCCCAAGTAACTTTTTACATAAAAAAAAAATAATTATCAGTGTTTATGTGCAGAATGTCACTATCATCTTTATTGTCATAGTCTCTCTCTGCTATCAAAACTAGTACAACTCTAGGGCTTGTTTGGGCTGAACTCCTATCCAGGCTGAGTCATATTCACAGAACTGGTCCCAAAAAGGTGAGTAAGGCTTCGAGGACACAGCATGGAGGTTCATGAAAAGCATCCTCACTAAGACTTCACTTCCTTTCTAAAATCCCTGTTCCTAAAGCCTTACAAGGACATCCCATAACCAACAGAAAACACAATCCAGACGAGACGTGATTCTTACACATTACTCAGCCTGGCTTCATTTTGCCTCTGGTAAAATGCACCATTGTATCTGTCTATTCCCTGTCACATACTGGAAAGTATTTATCTAGTTGCTAACAAACATAAAGACACACACACACCTTCAAAAAACACAGCACTGCTTCCTCCCATGAATCATTCAGCACCTTACATAACTGTGGGGGTAATATGGAACTGTTTCATATGTGATCACTTAACAAAAAGTTGGTCATAAACCTACCTGAAATGCAAAAATAAATCTCAGTTTTAAAACATAAAGATCTGCTTAACAAATTCCTGTCCTCAATTTCTTGTTTCTGTCCCTGCACTGCAATTCACTCTCCCTTCTGTCTTACCCAGACAATTATCAACAGCTCATGTTGTACTATGGCTCCAGACATGATCTGGGTAGAAAATACTTTCTTCCTTCCCAAAGGAGCATGTTTTGGTATAAGAGAAGGGGTGGGTCAGTGCTGAAGGAAGTGGAAGCTGTAACTATGGTCTCAGGTTGTAACTTCCCACTCATATTTTCGCAGTGTTTGGAGGGTTTTAAGCTGCATGTCAAATTAGAAGCTTAACAGACCTAACAGATCTGGCTTGTTTTTGCGCAGGACTCTGGGCAGCAAGGGGGAGGTTAACAAGCCAAAATAAACAAGAATAGCCAGGGCATTGTAGTCTATCTGGAGTGGCATGATATCCCCTGCCATTTTGCACACCATCTTCATGGTGTGTGGAATGATGATCTAGAATATGTGAGGTTTAAACATCATTAAAGGACTGCTCAACCTTTTCAGAAAGACAGGTGCACATCCAAAGTAAAGAAACCCTTCCCTCTATTTTAAAAACATGTATTGGGTAGGGTGCCAAGTCTGGGATACTAGGGTGCAGCTACCTGCTCCAAAGCAGTCATTTATGGGATTGCCATCTGCATGGCAGTTTTGTCAGCACAATTATGTCTAGTAGGAGTGTGAATGCAAAATGCTGGCCAAACCCCTTTATTGCAAGTATGGTGACAAAACAACACCTTGTTAGTTGAGAAATATTTGCTCAGGGAGATTGTGGAGCTGAAATAACAGTTATACTGTGGAGTTAGACATTTCTAGAGACAAACTCTGAAAAATCAGTTCCTATCTCTAAGATGGCGATAAAAAATATATGGTCTGACCATAACATTCTTAAATTATCTTCTCTTGTGACCTTATTTCATCAATTAAATAGATATATCTATGTCTGATGGAGCCAAATTTGAGGCTATTGATTCACCCTCATCAAATCTAGACAGGGCAAAGTATAATTTGTACTCCAGCATAAGTGCCCAATGAGACTCAGAAGTACTGGTGATGTGTTTTGAAAATCTGACTATAGATAGTTGACTGTGGTGCTTTTGAAACTTTTAATAACCTTGAGAGTTGGTATCAAAAAGCCTGAAACTTACAATCCAACCAGTACCGTTAATGTGTTTTAACAAGAATACTGGGGTGAATTGGGTGGATGTGGCTCAAACTCTCAAATGTTCAGGGGAGTCTGACCCTTTCAAAAGAACAAGTTAAAAAGTCAGGTTAAACAAAAGCTGGAGCCTGAACTTTGACTGTATTGGCCTAGGGATTTTGCTTTTTCCTTGGCAGATTTCTGTTAAAACTCTTAAAAGGTGCGTACACAAATTACTGTTGATATTTCAGTTTCACCTTGAAGTGACTGCTTTGTGGGAGAAACCCTAATTCTTGCAGTTTTGTCCGATACATAAAAAGGTAGTCCAATTAAAAAGATAAAAAGAGAAAAGAAAATCCTTTTCCCTGAGGGCAGGTTTCCTAGCCATAACACTCCCATCTGCATCAGAAAACCAGAAAGACCTCAGAAACAAAAGAAGCCCAAAACAGTAGGTTCAGAGACATCAGCACTTCTGTGCCACAGCCCTCTGCAGGTAATCTTTTTCGCTCTTTTCCCTCCCCTACTGGGAAATTACAGGGGTGTTCTTATCTGGAACAGGAGATATAGTCTAGAGAGCTCAAAGCCCAGAGTTAGCCTGTTAGACAGTACCATCGGTCATGGAAAGCATCCAGCAATAGCCAGGTTAAGTGAGGCTAATAAATAATGCACAAATGCAAAGTAAGTGACAACAACAGAGGATGTGCTGGTCATTAGGTCAAAGAGGAAATTCCCCACTAACAAATTACTTTGAATCCCAGTCTAATAAACTGTAAAACCCACTTAGTTAACTCAATAGCTACATTCCTAGGAAAAACCCTATTTCTCTTCCCCTTTTCAGAGACGTGTCCAACAGTGAGATCTTCAGGGCAGATGGGCAGTGGAAAGCACTTTTTTCTTTCAGAATACCAAGTCTGGATAGTCCTTGGAAAAAGATGCAATTCTGCACCTACCCACCCTAATTTTTGTAAGCTGCTTTAATCCATAGCTTTAAGAACAATTTACCACCCAGCCAGTTCAGCTTGTTTGCAATACAATGAAGTGCACTAACTAAAGTCAAACAAAGGCAACATTTGAAGGGGCTTTGCACAGTTTCACTTCCCGGCATTTGAAAATGCTTATGTTCTTGCTAACTATGGGTTACACACATTTATTTCACACAACATTAAAACTGTGACAGATTTAGGATTCAAATGATTAAAACAGGAGATCACAAACAGCGTTACTGATATCACTAGCAGGACTCAGCCCACCCCAGAGGTGTATGCAAGAGCAAACACAGCTGCAGATGTCTTGCAAACACAGAAAGTATAGTACACCCCAGTAGAAGCCACTGTAGCTGACAAAGTAGATGACTGCACAATATTGTAGAGCAACATGTTTTGATTACCTTAAAGTCAAGGCTGCAAAGACTGACTAGATCATCGTCTTTTGCTCGGCGCTTCCTCTTCTGTAAGAAATGAAACAAGAGTTATAGCTGTACACTCAATTTGCGTTCAGAAAGGCAGCTCTGGTTTTTTACAAAGCAGACTAGTGACATTTTCTTTCTTTACACACCACCACCCCCCCCCCCCAAATAACTGCAAAGAAACTAAAGGTTGAAAACAAATGCAAAGCATGCTTATGATATTTCATGAGTTTTGTCACCTGATCGATATCTCTAAATTACATGCTTATAAGCTTATTTCTCTGCACTCCCCTAATTGTGGTTGTGAGTAAAGGCTGAAGCAGGTAATCTCAGTAGCAAGACAGAATGCAGTGGTTACCATTGTGAAATTATTTGAGATTCATTTAGTTAAATGAAGCCATTTTTGTGGCTTCTGAGGTCAATAGTCCAGCAATGAAGTTGGGCTTTCTGAATGATTTAGGTACTACAAGGGTCAGACTTGGAGATCATTAGGATCAGAGGCCTCTAGGGGACATCTGAAGATACCATGCCTAAATTCTTAGAACGTTTGCTCACCAGCATTGGTTAAGGGTCTGTGAGTGAGGGGATCTACAGATTTCACCCCGGAGGCAGTCCCAGCATAAAGCTATTTTGCATTAGGTTGGTTGTTCCTGCTCCTCAGCTACCTTCTAATAACTAAATATAATTTATTTAGGAGATTCTTACTGTGTATGAGGGATTTGTATTACAGTACACTTTCTTAAACAGCTTAATGTGAGGGCATTTTTGATCACCTATTTAATTCATTACTTTGGACATGGCTATAGACAGCTGTGGCTGAAGCACCCCTGCTAGGAATGCAATGAGCTAAAAGAATACATGCTTTTGTGGAAGATAGATGAAGCTTTTGGCTAGGGAGATCTCAGCTATTTTCCTTTCTGAAGAAGAGAACAAGCCAGTGGAACAATGATCAAAGACATCTGCACTGAGCTTCCTGATACCTCCCACTATTTCTGTACTATCTGTGCTCCTACGTTATTTTTTCATTGCCCAGATAATGGTAAACCAATTGCGGACTCATCCTGTTAGACTGTGCCAGCCTGCAGGTCACCTGGTCTGGAAAAAACATGGATCACAAGCATAAATTGTTTGGTCACCCATGAAACAAGTAGTTTATTTTCATCCTGTGTTTGACTGTTATCCTTCAACATTTCAAAATGAGTCAAGTTTATCCGCTTCCACTTCTTTAAGTACAAAGGAAAAAGAAACTATATTGTATTTTGATACTGGTCTACATGTTGTTTATCAGTTTAACGGACTAGGCATTGAACTAGGTGAAATGAGGAAAATACCCTCTCTGCAGCTGCAGAGGGAACTACTACTGCAAGTTCACTCTGAAGTTCAGCAGATTTCAGTTTTGTGCTCTACCAGTCCAGCAGCTTGACCCTCTGTCAGAAGCAAATACGTAATTCCTGTTTTCTTAGAATTTAATAATATATTCAAACAACTTAAAAGTTTCAGCTTTAAGAGGTTTGTCATCATTGTAAGTATATTTAAAATGTTTTAATACAACTCAAATTATTTTAAATGCTGACCAGCCTTCTTTTCATGGTTCCTTTGAAAATGTGGTGCTGTTGAGGGGATGTTCAGCTTCCCTGGAGGGTTCTCAGAAACCTATTGTTGGCTAGTCCTTTTGTATGACGTGTTTTTAGGCTTCAGTGTGTTTTCTGGTCTGTCAACACTATGTTGACTCTACCATTTAACTATTAAATACACACATGTAACGGTGACATATTACAGAAATGTACTCACTAGTTTCTTATGTTTTGGGTTTTGGTGCTGTGTTTTTTTCTCCTCAGCTATTCAAACTAGCTACAGAAGTGGATTCGAGTACAAAGTTCCCCAATGAGTTCAGTATTTCTGGGGTTTTTATGAATTTGCAAAGACAAGAAACTGACTCTGTCACGTAAGTCCCTTCACTGATAGACTTGCTAGCTACAGAGGAAAAAATTGTCATATGAGACATTATGACTTACCGTATTTATAGCATTGACACTGAATTAATGTCCCAGCACACTCCATACTTTTTGAACAGACCTTTGGCAGGCTTGAGAACACATGCAAATACAGACATTTGTGGTGGGGTTTTTTTTTAGGTTTAGTAAAATATTCAGGGTTTGTTACTTATCAAACCCTGCAATAAAAGACTGCTATAACCACACCTTTTTAGTCTGCAGATTATTTTTCCCATATGTAAGTCAAGGATATTAGCATCTATTTAACAGAAGAAAACTTGCAATAAAGACAAAGACACCACGCCTTTTTGGTCTGAATATTATTTGTTCCTTATGTAGTTGAGTATATTAACTTCTTTAACATACAGCTCCAGACCAAAGCCCAGACACTAAGGGAAGGCCAAAGTTTTGTTTTTAAACTGGCTAGACTTATGCAATAAGTATTGCATTGGCTGGACCCCATTTCCTTTGCCCAATATAGTTTCATACAAAAACTTAGACATTTCACTGCAGAGCCAGCTGTGTCATTCCCATGTGGTGCCAGAACAGAAACAGATTCCAAGAAAACGGCCTCTTCAGACTGCACAAATCTGGGTGTTTAAAGCCACATGATAGAAAAGCAACTGCTATGGTACTGTTTTCTCACATTTTTGAGACGGTCACGATCAGAGATCTGATATGTTAACCTTCGCACGAAACTTATGTGGAAAAAGTTACTTCTACGAAAGTTATTAAACTGTAAAAACCGTGAGACCCGATTTAGGCTCTCAAAGAGGTATTGTAAAAGAGAAGCCTGAAAAATGCTAATCAGGAAGGGAAATCTAAATATTTTGTGACTTTTTTTTTTAGAATGACCTAAACAACACCATGAGTATGAATGTTAATCACATTTCAAGGATTCCAATTAAAGCTCCAGAAATGCTTTTTAAGAAAGTACTGTTTTTCAATTTGAATACAATTCTAGTCAACTAGTTTTCTTCTCTCCTACTAAGTGCTTTTGCCTAAACCCAGGATATTTCATTCTTTAGGGATCAGTCTGTTTTTTGTGGCTTATTGCCCACCTGAAGTCATAAAACACCAATAAGGTTTCAGGTAAGGAATGTGCATCAGGACTGTTAAGACAACAAAGATCAAGTGCTTGTTTATCATAAACGAATCCTCCTCAACAAAAAGGAAGAAAGGAAATAGACCATGAGTAACGTTGTTTCCAGTCAGAAGCCACCCAGAGGATGTTTTAACCCAAACTGCATTAGTCTTCTCTTAGAGTTATGCAGAACGTGCACTGGTCCTCCTCTTCATACCCATCCCACTTCTGCAGGCATTAAAAAGACACTTGGCTTAGTTACCCAATTCCTCTGAGGCTCAGGCCAGGTACATTTTACAGACTTTTGGCCAAACAGCTGCATAAACTATGGTATGAAGAGATGCTGTTTGTGACTGGCATACAAGTACTTGGTGGTCAGTGGTCATGGGGAAAAAAAACCCTTGTGTGACACGCTTAATCCATCCAGCACATGAGACATGACACCAAGAAATGTAGAGTTCTTGCTTGCCTACAGGCTGCTGCCAAATACAGCGCTGTGGTCAATGTGTGTCAGCAGAATTACATTGGCAAAGCCTCTAAGCAGAGACCTGGTTCCCAGCCATGCAGTAAGGGTACATCTGCTGGGCAACTAAACTGCACAGCTATGCTTCTTTCTCTCCTCCTTTTTGCTTCTCTTCCAGTGTTGGGTGTATCAGTCCAAGACTAACTTCTAGTCACAGGAAAGCTTGAATCTCCAGAAAAGGGCTGGATTTCACCAGCTTTCACCAGATGCCCACCATCTGTAGCTGCAAACGAAGCTATTTGGGCTTGAAGGGAGAAGCGGAGGTGGACTAGGTTGATGAGGGACATGATGGAGAAATGCAGATAAGCAATTAAGTCCTTCCAAAATCAGTTCTTTCAGTTTTTTTCAGTCTGTCATGACAGACAATATGGTCTGTCTAAGAGCTGAACTGAATATGCACATAGCCAAATAAAAGCAGATTAAAAAACCACACAAAGAACAGGAATAACTTGAAACTAAATCAAAATATTTTTGTGTTGTTAGAGCACAATATTTTCAAATTTGAAAGAATATAATTTCTAGGGCTTTGTAATATTCAAATGTATATGTTTAATGTAGCTGTAGTCACCAGATGAAAGTTTCTAAAATTGAGCAAAAGAAAAATCTACAAGAGATTATGGTTTTGTTTAATCCATTCCCACACTGGACTGGTGTTCGTGCAGCCTCAAAATTGCACATGGCTGCCCTTCAAGGCACTGCCAATGTGCCTGTCTAAATGGATGCTTTCACAAGAAGCTCCAGCTGATTTTAGATGGGATTTCCCTTATGAAAGGTAGTCCTCTCCTTTTCCCCACCTCCAGACACATTCTCACGCCTTAACTCGTGCCGACACAAGCATTCATACAGCTTGTGCAGTCAGCTGGATCAGCTCATCCAAAACTCTTTGTTTTCTTTTTGGTAAGGCAAGTTTTTCAGCTAGATCAGTTTGCTGGCCGAGGATGGAATCACCACTTCCAGGGGCAGTGGGGAGCAAATCAGCTTAGGTAGCTCATGAAAGCCAGCTTTAAGATGGTACAAGATCTATATACACAACACCAGGCACTATGCACCTACTTCAGCTGATTAATTGCCTGCAATTTGTGTGAAGAGGGACAGACTTCATGAAGCAGCAATTCAGAATAGAAACCCAGTGTAGGTCCTCTCTGGAGAGTGGTTCATCTTTACCAGCTCTAGAGGCTGGATGCGAACCACTGCTCTAGCAAGGGATGTATCTTAAAGGATGGAGAGAACAGAGTACAAGGCTTACAGCAGTAAGGCCATGCATTGCTGGCTTAGTTAGCAGGACTCTTGAAACATATCAGAAAGTAAGTTTATAAAGAAACCGTAGTTTCCAGGATATCCTACCTTCTCTTCACTCCTGTGTGCAAAAAGCACCCTCTAGCTAAAGCTCAGAAGCCTCAGTGGCTCAGAAAGTGTCTAGCCAGGCAGAGGGGAATGTGTTGATTTTCTTTCTCTTCCAGAGGGACCTTCACCTCTTGTATTCCTGCTCTTGTTTGCATGCTTTTGCAATATGCACTCCCCAGCTGTTTTACTCACCAGGGTGAAGTCCCAGTGTGGTCCTGGAGTCAGAAACGTGAAAGAGCTGCCTCGCCTCAGATGGTACCTGTGAGCAGAAAAAAAGAATAAGGTAAATAACTTAGAGGTTACTGTAGCAATTGATAAACTACATCTGTTTTCCACAGCTTTGATTGTATCATACATCTTCAGCTGCTAGCACAAAAGTTGCAAAGACAATGATGTAGCACACTCTTTGGGAAAGAAAGACCAAAAGGATTGCCAGTATTCCCCATCACAATTGCAGGTGTTAGCTTTTAAAACCTGGTTTACTACAATGAATGGCTCTGTACAACACAGGCAGGCAAAACCTCCACTGGGCCCTGCAGGCTGGTCTGAAGGAAAATCTCTTTTTGACCACAAACCTGCCAATCTGACCAAGAGGAAGGATAAAACAATAATAATAATAAAAAATAATAATAATGTGGCCTCATTTTCCAAGGTTAATAAAGCTGAAATGAAAGGAAGCAGCAAACTGCACCTTTGACAATGCAGACTTGCACTTTCCCGTAAAATTACAACCAGAAATTGAGTTGTGGTCTTTCATTAAGTTGTTCTCGATCCAAGAAAGTTAAACCACCAGAAAGCACTACACACAATAGATCGTTTGTATAATCCTTGCTCTTTGAACAATGCTAAACGAATTGCCTTATGCAAGTCATTTATTGTACTAGCACTGAGTTAAGCAAACAAGTTACGTTCCAACTTTCACTGTCTGGTGGACTTAAGGTATGTTTCCAGCAACAATTTTTTAAAGCTTATTCTGGCCGTAATATGGAGAAACATTATTGTCTGTCATTGGGTTTCTGCATGTAGAATTTTAGTTCCACATGGGCCACACACTTTTTTTTCAAAGGCAGCCAGCTGCATCACCTAATGGGGAGATTTCCCCCTTGCTGTCACAAACTCTGACAGAAAAGGCATCTCCTCACCAGCTGCACCTTTCTTCTTCATACTAAGATCCCACAGGATTATCAAAACCCTGGAAATAATATAGGAAAGCCAATCCTTCTGACTTTCAGAGGACTAGCACTCCAGCATTGCTCAGGCATTACTGAAAATTCATCTCACAATATTAGTAGTATTTAACATCAGCAGCTCTCTGTATCGAAGAGAAAAAGCATTTGTCTGTAAAAGGTTTGTGCAGGGTGCGGTGTTCTGGATTGGTATTTGGAAAATATAAATCAACCATCCAGAAATACTTTTGCACTTCTACCAGCCAGGGCACAGCAACGAGATAAATATTTTATGAAGTGTACCTTACTGGAAGCAAGATGTGAAGGAATAACAGGATCCTTTTGGTGATGAAGCAAACATTTTATGCAGCAGATGTAGATTGCTCAGGTGAGCTTATCAGTGCTTTTCCTCCAGAAATACATTTCTATGCTGTCCCTTTGCTTAGCATATGTCTGTTAATACACATGACACTGTATTTTACTTCAAACTCAAATGTAAGAAGAAATCTAAGAACTGCTGAATGCCTGAGCTGGTTCCGTGCTACTCTCTCTAGGAAGGACTTTGTCCAGGCAGTGGATTTTTTTTCTTGGAATGACCCAAGGAGATGACCCAAAACTGTTATGTGGCACCTGGTACCAAAAAGACAAGACCACAATGTGCAAGAAGGGCACATTCTTTTCATTCTGCACTCATGGTGAAGGAATGTGTCTGGTACACATAAAAAGCTGAAGCAGCCTTAGCAGAAAGTTACATACTTTGCTCTGGACAGGGAGTTAGAGCTGTTTGGACACCTCAGTAGGTCGCATGGAATAGGAGCAACCCTTCCCTGCATCTTCTGGGGTTGCTGAAGTCCCCTCAGGACCTGTTTAGTAGCATTTCACCTGCTCTAAGGGTTCAAGAAAGGTAGCTGCTATATAAGCAGTGAAGATAGTAAGCAAGCAGCATGTGCGGTGGAAAAACAGGAAGCATGAACGTTGTCATGGGCTTCAAAGTGGTTGGAATAGTAAATATGTCATTTATGTTATATATATATGTAGACTTAGATATCCGAATATATAGCTATCTAAAAATAAATATTTTATTTTTAAATAATATATATCATAAAATAAAATATTTTATTTTAAATATTAAATATAATAAAATAAATAAAAAATACAAATAAACTTGTTCAAATTACCATATGCATGAATTATAATTTACGTAAAATCAGAGGAAGCTGGTCCTCAGACCACATGACCTTCAGGTACCTTTGGATCAGCCAAAAATTTTAAATACAATCACTATGTCTGTGACACTGCTCCAGAAAGGAAAGTGGCATTTCCAAGAGCTGCATACCAGTACACTGATCACTAGATGGAGAAGAAACTTCTAGAAGGGAACATTCTTTGGGATTTACAAGAGTACACACCGCTTCAGAAGTAAATCTGGGAATAAGCATCAGATTTCTTTGAAATTTAAAATAGAGCCATTTTTTTCACATGAGAAAGAAAAATCCTCACTGTTTAATCCCAACATCTAACCTGCTAGGCTGCTCAGACCAAAATTTATGAGCTTGATTAAATATTCCTTGACTTCAGATAGAAAAGCAAAGAGATAATTAATGGTCTGCAAACTGTGCCATGCACAGCTAGAAAGAGCTACTAGAATGGACTAAGCCTCAGTCTCTAAGGCAGGCATGAGCTTTCATGCTGGGAAGCAGAGGCACAATTTTATCCCAGGAACCTTGATCTTTGACAACAGAGGCAGCCAAATTGTGGCCTGGAAGCCACAGGCTTGCAAACTGTTCAGAGTATCTCCCAGTCATCCCAGTATGGATGTGGGCTGCTTGTAGCTGCTCCAGGTGCATTGTCTGAGGTCCTGGGTGCACCCTGAGTTGTGCCTCACTGCCCACAGGGAGAAATGGGACTGCAGGCACAAAGCTGCCGTTGAGTACAAGCATGAGTTTGTACTAGTGCACTCAGCTTCCAATGAAATGGAGTTTTTACGTGGTATAATGAGAAAGTTTGGCTACAGCAATCTTTCAAAAAGCTCAGATTTAAAGGTATGGTACATCTATCACCATGTCCTCTTACGTTTACAGGTTTCAAGCAACCACTGTAGGTTTCCGTTTATTGCCCAAGTGTTTCATTCCTATTATACAGGCATTATAATAAGGTTTTTATCAAAGGAGTGTTTTATTTTGGCACACATGCTGTAAGGCAATGTGCATTGTGGGATTGCCTATGCAGCATTTCACTTTCCCCTCTGCTGAAGCTGGGGTGGGACTCATATAGCCAAAAGTGTGAGAAGCCTCCCACTGGCCTCCCTGCTGTTCTTGAAAAAGGCTTTTCTTGGTGTCTCCTGGGAACCTACCTGGTGGTATCTTCCAAAACACAACCTATAGAGATGATCACACATGTATTAATCTCTCTACTGCTTCTGTTCAATATCAAGACTACATAGCCACTATTCTTTCATGAAAAGGAGAAATGATCACATATGACAGGCATTAACTTGGAAACCTCCGCATTTTAAAATGATTTGCAGGGGTGGGCAGTACAATAGGATTAAGGTTCAAAATTCTACAGGCACCTTTGTTTCCAGTTGTCCACAAGAGTTGGAGAGACATTTCTCCATCTCAGACTCCATCATCTAAACTTTCTTCCTTTTGTCACGCAGCTGTGGGGAGAAATGCAGCTAATCCCTTCCACAAAAGGTATGCAATATAGAAATATCTGCCCCAGTTAAAAAGTTCCTTTCAGTCTTCCAAACACCCAACACAGATCTTCCACAACAACAGAGCTTGTTATAGACCAGCTGTTGTTTCCTCCTTTTCATTTCTTCCTCTTCAATGGTCTAGTAAGAAGACTCAGTCAAGAGAAGAGGGCAAGGGAGAAATCAGAAACTGCTCTTTCTTCACATGCCCCCAACACAACATCGACAGTGTTTTGGGAGTAGGAATTCTCTTACTTGTTCTAGATCTTGGTATCACAGACATTTCCTGACCATGTTTTCTTAACAGGAATGAGCCTTTTGTGGTGTAAAGAGGTCTTACCGATCCTTCTTCCTTTTCAAGACATTAGCCAAGTATGGGGAGCTGAGATCTGCCAGGAACCATAAAGGAGTGGCAAATGGACAGATATCAAGGGAAGTGGACTCATGCTAAGTGGAAAAAAGACCTTTAGGGAAGTGGCCTCCCTCATCTCAAAGCTTCACCACATGACATCCCCGTGTCTCCTCCTGTCACTGCTTGCTAACTGAGCCTTGATGAGGTACCACTTAAGCAATGATCATGGGAATGATTACCAGCAGAACTGCTTGGGTTTTTTTCCTCTGCTAGAGCCTGCAAAAGCACAAAGCCAAATTTAGTCACCTGCATGACTACTACACATATTACATGCAAATGAATGACTCATGACTGTGGTGCTTGCATGGGTATCCCTTGCAAGGTCTGTCAAGAATCTGAAGACAGCACTGGTGAACTAAAGGTCAGTGATGACCTTAAGAGCAATCCTGGAAGTTTTATGAAATGCATCTCACAACACAACATGAGAAAAAGCAGAGCTGTGTGATGGAGCACTGCACTGTTGGTCATTGCTCAAAACACCGTATGATTAATTGAAACAAGTTCAGAATAGCCTGGATGTAATGCTTTAGTACCTGAAGACAGCAGAATAAAGTATTGTGCTTGTGCCAGTAGTTGGATATAGTTAATTGCTGTGTTTACTGCAAAGCAGTTTCAAGAGCCCAGCCCTGTTGTGGGGACATCCACAGAGATCCCTGCTGTGTCACCCAAACGAAAAGATTAAATTTGTGTTCAGTCACTTCCTTGAAAAAGATTCTTCTTGATAGACTGTCTCCAGCATAATTTCCTTGTTTAAGACAGGATGAGCAGATATAGACCCTTTCCTTATCTTACCAGGCCCAAGACAAGCAGAAAGTGTTAATTATAGCTGGCTGATTCATGTAACTTTGAAACCTATTTCAAAGTGATTAAGAACTTCAGGGTTATGAAGACAATTGCGTGAACACACAAAAATAAGTTTCAAGATGTAAAATGTTGCAGCAACACGCTGGCAAAGCAGATCTTTCTAAACTAAGAGCAGAGGAAGGGCAATCTTCTTGAGATTGTGCAGAAAGAACAAACACTTCTGTTTTGGTACCCTCAGTTTACTTCAAGAAATGAATGTTCCAGGCTGTTCACCAGCAAATGAGGATACTGCCAGGCTTGCCAAGGGTATATCTTTGCAGAGCCTGTTAAAATAGAGATTGCCATACTGATGGTCCATACAGACATTAGCTTTGAAATATTTTTAACCTTAGAAGTGCACATTTAATTTGTAATTTCAAGTTTGTATTGCCCTGCAAATAGGTTTAGAAAAGCAGCTACCAACACTGAGGGAGGCAGGAGAAGTCCTGAACAAAAAACCTGTTCTGCAACATAGCAGGGAAGGAGATGGGGCCCCAATAATCTTAATAGAGGAAGTTTGGGCAATTTAGTAGATAACATATTGATTAAGGCAAGTGGGCAGGCTCAATTGTTTCACATTGAAGTCAGACTAAGGAAACAGTCATTGTTCACCACCTTCCTTAAATAAACATCAGGCTCCACTCACCAGCACAGGCAGCGTGGATGTAGCAATGGCAGTGAGCACCTGGCCAAATTTGTCCTCAGACTTTAAGGATTCCCTTCAGCGCTGGATACATTTTGAATTTCAGAGGGCAAGTGTAAACAGCAGTGAAAAAACACACCTAATCTTAAATCAATTTATCAAAAAGCAAATGTTTCTGTCAAACACTGCGTTGCTGCTTAATTTTTTTTTAATTGTTTGTCTTCACCAGAGACATTTTTTGCATTGACTTTTGCTGGGTTTTTTTGAGAAAGGAGGGGAAAAAGCAAGCCATAAGTAAGATTTTGGGGTCAATAAAAAACCAAAAGACATCCACAAAGGGCGTGCTAGAATACATTCCCATTAGACTAGAGGATAAAGCACAGAAGAGCTTCACTCATCAGGTTAGAGCAAGTTCCCATTAAAGTTATTTGAAACATTTTTCTCCCTTTTTACTGTAAATCCGCACAGCCTAGTCAGCATCATTTGACAGTCTGCACTCTTTTTTTACTTATTTTTGATGACTTATCCAGGAAACTGCAGAAATGCTTTGATCTGGCTGTTCTCTTAACTTTTTAAAGTTCCAAAATACATTCTTCAGACTGGGCAGCAGTTCTGTGTTTCCTTCCCCTCTGACTTCCAACCTCCTTTTTTTGTGTTTTCAGAGTAAGCTGTTCTTAAATATAAACCACTTGCACCAGTTAAGTAACAAGATGGTGAACATTACACCAACATGTACAGACTGAAAGTACATCTTTCCCAAAATGAGCAAGCCACACTGGTGAATCCTGTTTTGAATGACAAGAACAGAAAAGCTCACAAAGAGTCTTTTGAATTCTATTTTAAAGCTTTTCTACAGGGGCAAAACACAGAGCCTCCGGATTTCCAACTTACTATAGTTAATATTTCCATTTCAACAATATCCAGAGGCCTTGGATAAGTATAAGAGGCCTCCCGAGCACTGTGCAAACAAACTCTGACTAAGGGCACTTACAGCAGTCCTTGCACGGTTCCTTATCTTGAAAAGCTGCAGGGTAAAAGCTTTACTTCAAGAAAAATCTATTGACAGACATTTTAAATATCTAAAAGCAAGACAGAAGAACTCAGTACTTCAATGACTGAGAGGAAAATGGTGCCAGTGAACTCCGCATGGAGTTCAAGTTTGCAGACTGCTTCTCTGTCATTAATGCTACCTCATTAATGCTACCACTGCCAGCAGCACACAAAAGGAAGTGGGATACTTACAGCCATAATTATATAGAGAGTAAAAGAATGACTGGTTGCTCTCTGGAAATGTGGTTTAGAAAGCTGCAATAACTTTCTGGCATCATCATCATCACGGTTTGCAACACTGGTGCAATTAGTAATTCTAGCAGTCTCAGCTTTCAAATAGCAAAGCCATGAAAACCCATGGCAGTAGAGTTAAACAGTGATCAAAACACTTCAATCCACCTACCACTTGGAGAGGCCCAAGCAGTGCTACTGCTGAGCTGAGAACTTCTTGTACTTTTCAGACACTCTGGAATAGCCATTATTTTGTTCTATTATGTTGGAACAACCTCTGCTTCTAAAAGGAAGCACTTTCAGACACTCTGGGCAGGTTTAAGTTATACAAAGAACATTAAATTTTTGTTTAAATAGTTTTATGAAGTTCAGCACAGACTGAATGGGAAAAGTAATTTTCCATTTTAGAAGTGTTTACTTCTCACAGGTATTAGTGGAATATTATAGCTATTTGTCTGAAGAAGCAATCAACAGCAGCACTGAACACAAGCAGATAAGCCCCAAGGAGATTAAACATGCACTGATATCCTCAAATAATCACACGCTTGACCTCTCCAGAGCTGCACATTAACAGTCTCTCCACAGCCAACACAGCAACATCTAGTTTCATCTGAGGATTGAAGTGATATCTTTTCACCACAGACTTCCCTTATGACCCAAGCATCTTCCTTCCAGATTGCCTTCACACTTCCCTCCCCAACTGGGTATCTGCTCCAAGTCAAATTCAGTAAACACTAAGCTCCCTAGCACTGTTGCTAAGGCTGGCAGCCAGAGCTTTCTGCAGGAGAAAGAGGAGGTCTTTTCAGTAGCACGTGGTCAAGTCTCCTCTCTTCCCCACCCTAAACCTTTTCCAACTGTTCAAATTACTTCAGTGCTTATGCTTAGCACACATTGGCATTTTTCAAAGGCTTCTGGTTGAATGATGTGCTCCAGCACACCAGCAACTGAGCACTGAAATCAAACAGATAACAACAGCCTTTTGTGAAGATTATTTTTAAGAATACCATTTCAGTGATTTAGTTTACAACATGACTGTGTAAACATTTATGCTGGCCAAACTGAGATGTAGCAAACATAAGCCTGGATAGGAAAACCTGAGGTCCACTTTGGTCACAAGCTAGCCTGCTGAGACAACTCTGCAGCTGCACAGACCATCTTCAACTGCCAACCTGATGGGAACACCGTAAACATCTCAGAGAACCTATACTGACGAGGAAACAAAGAAAACCTGGATGCCTGAAAGGGTCCATGAGTCCAGGCCATGCCCAAGCTGAAAGGACAGAAGCATCACCAGGCACGAGTGGAAACTGTGGTGCTCCGGAAGTATGATCCCTCTTTACAAGGCACAGGAGGGAGCTGCTGTCCCCATGGACTTAGCAGTTATGTCTTCCTGCCAGTGATGCCCCAGAGCATCACCCAGCTGTTCCCTCACCCAGGCATTTGCCCTTGCTGCCACCCATGCTTTGCTTTGGAAGATAGCAAGAGCTGACTCTCCTCCACTCAGCCTTATGGCACACAGGGGCACAGCTGAACAAAGACAGCTCCAGTTCTGCAAGCAGGTACTCTTGACTGCAAGCATGTAAGAGAGGATTATGGCAATAATCCATCACTGGGAAGAGAAAAACTTTATTCTGCTTTATTAAGAGAAAAATGAAAGCTGCTGACAGAACACCTTCTGGTACATGATTAAGCACATGCTGCGTGTAGTAATTCTGCCCACTTCACAGAGCTATTTGTACTCTCATTTACAGAGATATGATGTAAATGCTGAAGTGGAGAGGGGAGGAGGGCTGTAGGGAGAAGCAGTGCAGCTGCTGACAAAATATTTCGCTTGTCAGCAGCCATGCAAGCGCTCTCACTGCTGCAGGATCATCTCTAGCAGCAAAGCACAGCTCCCTGCGGCAGAGCTAATGCACCCCCAGCTCTTGAGCCACTGAGCTTCGTGCATCAGGCCCTTGTCAATCAGGTCTGTCGGCAGTGCACAACTTCTCACATGAATGATGAGCTAGAAGATAATCCTAACAATTAAAAACCAGGAACAGAAATAAAACCACACCAATACCACATGCCGAACCTTGTCTCCCCACTTCCTGCTGAATGTGTAGCCAGGCCATGGCTCATCTCATCTGTCAGCCCCCCGGATGGGAGGCAGTTGTCCAGGCTCCCCTGTCACTCCTGGAGAGAGGCTGACACCTCCAGCCAGGCATTTTAAGCTGGCTTGGTTACACCCTTGAGGCGCCTCTCTTTCTGTATCAGCTATAAAGAAACCTTGTCTGCAGCTCAGATTTAAGCAATCAGCTTTTAGGTGACCTAAGTTAGGTGAAATTAATCTTCCATGCAATGCTTTGGAGATACCAGCTAAATTTCTAGTTAGAGCTCAGATGCAAGATTCATAAATACATTTTTGACTCACTTCATCATGTCATCCTAGCTGTACAGTTGATAGCAAGTACCTTTAAAGGCTTAGAGAAATCTTTAGTCAGGCTTTATTCTAAACAGTTCACATCCTCTTCCACAATTTTGGTCCCAAGGCCAGAAACTACCACTGTTAAAACAAACAGAAGCAGACTTTTTAATGCAGAGATGTTAGCTTAACGCGACCAGGTGATAATGCACAAGCACAAAAATCGCCACGAATAAACGTTTAGGTATCTGGACTGCAGTTCAAGGAAGAAAGAGAAAGGAAGAATACGTTGTAAACAATAGCCATGCTTACAGGAAAGCACTGTCTCATAGAGACCAGACTTGAAGATAAGGCTGTCTTCACAAGGCTGCTGTCTTTGGGTGCTTTAATGAACCACTGACCCTTCTGGATTAACTTTACGTGACTTTTTAATTCCCACAAAACCACGCTCTTGAAGGCTCCAAGTGAATAAACTTTTCGAACATTTCCAGGCAGGGAGCAAAAGGCTCCAAGTTCAGCTGAAACTAGCTGTATTTAAACATTACTGTTTCCACTTAGCGTCACCCTCATCAGCCCCTTCCCGTGCGATACCTATTTTGAATGCTCTCAGGGGAGAACAGTCTGGACAGAGGAATTCCAAGTGCCCAGAAGCCATGGGAGCGAGCTCTGCTGCCCAGCAGTCATGCCAGCTGTGGAAGACTGTGTCAGTTCAAATCCAAACAACTATTCTAGGTTCTTGTGGGAACCAAGCTTGATCCAATAAATATTAGAAGTTATCACAAGAGAACATTCAGGAAAACATACATTTCAGTGCTGACAAGCACAAACTTTTCTCCTTTTTAACACTACACAGCTATGGAAACAGTCACTTCAACTGTATGTTTTTCTTCTTCTGTGCAAACCGTTGCTGCAGCCCCTGTTATGAATGCAGTTAATGCTAGTTGTAGGGCTCAAGGGCTGGAACAGCAACTTAACATGGTGTAACAAATTACCACTGATCAGCTGAAGCACTGTAAGAGTCCACAGGCATTCCTGCAACCAGCAGCAAATGCGAGGTAGTAAGAGCAAGAGTTCAGTTAGGCTTGTGCTCATTGAAAGACAATCATCTTCTGCTGAGGCTGAACACATGCACGTAAAAGGTTATTGAAGACCAGCTGAAATGTGGTTGGTTGCTTGCTTGTACTAGCATAGCTTTTTTCTATTATACAGGGCTATACTGCAGCTCAAGGCTCTCCTACAACTGGAGGAGGTGGGGGAATTTGTAACAGCAGTGTTACTGCCACATGTGTATTTAAAGGAAGCCATCTTGCCCTTTGCTATAGCACCAGCACAGGGACTTATCACTAGAATAACATGCTTGTCATTATTTATGATTATGTTATGACTATTCATAACAAAAACAAACTCAGCCACAGGATGGCTTCAGCTTGAAATAATCTACACCAGCATTTTTCTTACTGCTCAAGGCAGTCCCTTAGAAGCCATAAAATACGGTGTGACTGGGGTCAGGGCAGGTTACATCCCTTTTCCTGCCCACTTTGGTGGAGGAGAGGCTTTCCTGGCTATGGCCTCACCATGAACACCCTGGGTAAACAACTGATCTGCAGGACTCCTTGCCAAAAGCTGCCCTGGATGCAAAGTCTGCATGGAATCAAGACAAGGCTAGATAAAGCCTTGGAAGAAATTTACTGGGGGCTACTAAGCAGACAACTTGAAAACTGGTGGAGACTGACACTGTACAGAAGAAAGGAGCATCATAATTGTCAGTCTTGTTCTTTCTTAGCCCTCAAATCATTGTTGGAAACAGCTCATTGGGTCAGAGAGATCCTTGTTCTGAACTAGCTCTTATGTTCTTAGGAAAGTTCACCTCCTTATCTTTGGCAGGGCTATAAAAAGATGCCCTGCATTGCTCTGCAGGTTGAAGGAGATTAACACTTAGCCCATGCAGGAAAAAAGTAGTAGGGGCAGGGTTAGATTTGGGCAGAGCAGAGTAAGCCAGCAGAAGCAGTCTAGGAACCATGGATAAAAAAACCTATGGAGTTACAGGAAAAACAGAAAAGGAGACAAGAGGAAAAAAAAACCAACACCCAAGAAAATACCAAGGACTAAGGAGCTGGGCAGGAAATGGCTGCAGGGTGGAGCTGTATAATGTAATGTCTATACAATTTAAGGGTAAGATCGGAAGAGAAACAGGCCCTAGTAGGTGGGTGGTAAGGCAGCACTGAGTGACTTCATATTTTAAATATTTAAACAGTACAAGGACTTGAAGGTGTACTTTGCTCTTACAAAAGAGATTGTTTAATGCTTTTACTTTCTGAAGGCACAGTCCCTTTCATTCTTTTCTTACTAAATGTAAAAATAAGCAAACACATTTAATGCTGATATCTCAGGCAACTCTGCAAGCCAGTAACAGATCGACCTGTGCTAAGCTGACATTGGCCAGTAACCACCCCAGAAGAACTCATTTTCTCAAACAGGGTTTGCACTGTTCTATTAAATTCATTTAAGGCACTTAAACTAGTGCACCTTCTGTGCTTAGGCAAGATAACGGTTTCCTTTCACTGTGACTACCTTTCTTCACGTGATTTTAACTTTGAACTGCCTTCTTTCCCCTGTGACTTTGGGGGCTTCAGATTCCTCAATGGGTTCCCTTTTCATTTCAGTCTTTCCCATTTCAGCCTTGCCCTTTCTGTGAAAGCTTCAGTAGTGGGTCTCAACTGAAGTTGTTCCAAATGGTAGGTATCTGTGCCTGAGTTAAGGTTGCACTCACAGAACCCCAACATAAAACCACATCAGTGTTTCTTGGTCCTCCATGCCCATCTGTATGTGTTCAGGACAATCTCATGAAGCTTCCTGCTGAAGCCCTACGCTCTCTCCTGCTAGTGGGAAAGCAGCAGCAGAGTATTAGCCCTCAAATTATTTGGTTCAGGTCCTAGATGTCCATTTCCAGTTTGAGATACCTTCCATTCTCCTAATCTGACCAATTTAGCTCGGTTTGCACATGGATGGCGGTAGAGATCAAGGTAAACCTCAGGCTAGAAGCCAAATTCTCCTTGTGTGGATGACAGTCTTGGATGTTATTTGGCTATCTGACCATAGAGGTTTTAGAAGCAGTAGCAGATAAGGAACAGAGCAAAGAAAGGCCTGCAAGGAAACGAAAGAGAGCTTGAAACTCAGACAAAACAATACAGATGAAGGATTAAGAAATCAGAGAAAATGTAGTTACTGCAGTAGACAAGGAACTGCTGCCTCCAGGGATAATTTTACGGAGGTTGGCAGGGAAAGGCAGCTGCTCAGAGGCCAAGGAAGACATATGAGCTAGCACTATGAGAAAGGGAGGAGAGTTCAGACACGAGTCTCTAATCTCTTTCCATGGGAGAAATATAAATACACCTGAAGTCTGTTTTCAAGTTTTAAACAAAGTAATAATGAAGTTTTATTAAAAGCATTATAACAATTTCCAGTTATTACAACAAACCACCCACCCACATACAAAAATCTCACAGTGCAAGGGAAAAATAGCACCTCTCTAGCAAGAACGTAGCATCTTTAAAAGAAGAGAAAGTCTGCTAGACGTGTTCACAGGAAACCCATTATTAAAAATCACTCAGCTGAACTAGTGGTTATTCATGTTCAAGAGAACATTCTTTGACAGTTAGTACAAAAATTACTTTTGTCTCTTCTAAAGATTATCCTGAAACAATTCTTTACACAAAGAAAATAGATTTAGGTTCCAGAACAATCTCAAATCTGCCCCCTCACGTGTAGGAATTAGTATTGCAACAGCCCACTGCATGCAACTACAAAGTACAGTAAGCTCGATGCAAAGAGATAATCACTAACAAATCAAAACGAATGTCAAAAACTGAGTAAGAGATACATTGTCAGCCGAAATAACAAGCAGCAACACAAAACATTACATATGTAAGCCTGGTTCAGAAAACATGGCTTGGTACAACGATAAGGACTATTGCATTGACAACATTGTGTATCTCAACACTTCACCTATTACAGTGAACACCTTCTTTCCCAAGCATTGATACAGCATAAGTTAAAACACCAACTCATTTTACTGATATAAAACACCTTAGGGAAGGGGACATGACACTAACAGCAGCTGGCAGCCCTCTAGGTGGGCAAGCCAGAGGCCAGGCTGTGTTGTGGTTAATAGACTTTTTTCTGAAAGTCAGCACTTCTGCATTGGCGTCGATGTCCTTACCTGCTGAGTTTGAAGCTGACCCCTCTGTAAAACAGCTATAACAAAGTCAGCTGCTCAGGCCCCCTGCTTCAAAAGATGACTGTATGAAGTGCAAACTCCCATGAAATGAACAGCAATGTCATTTTTGAAGGACTTTGAGTACAGGCCACTAATTAGTTAATGCTTTGTAGTGCTCTGGGTGATATTTTCCAGCCAGTATAAGGGCGTCATGAACACATCTGGCGTTAAAAAAAGTCACCCACAGGAATTAAATCACTTAGATTCACTGGAAAACCTTGCATCTAGAGGTTTAAACTAAGCCAAGCACTTTAACTGACTTTCTCACTGAGCAAGATACAAAAGCAGTTACAAAGTCATAAGACGTTTATGTATGCGGGGGAGGGAAATCAGCTTAATTTAACTTTGGCATCAGAGAGACCACAAAAGCTTATTGCATAAAGACTAACATATTCTGGGTTCTCAGAAATAAGTTTGGAACCACCCAGACAACTTTGCAGGAGAGCTTTTAAGTGAAGACACAGGTGATGAATGCTCCCAGCCCTGCTGTGTTCCTCGTTCAGCCCACCCACGTGCTAAGAGCCCAGGGCATCCAGGATGTGTTCACATGTTTTGGTTCCCTGCTCACTTTTCTCCCCCCAAATCACCTTTGAGCTGACCTGATTTAGGGAAGGGGCATGGTCAGCAGACAGTATGTTACAGAAGAAAGAAAAAGTCAGCCTGTGGTATTCAAGAAGTTATTTCCTTTCGTGCTGGGTGGGGAAGCACTAACCATTTGACTCAATAAAACGAAATTAAACCCAAATGTAGCCCAAGTGGTCAATTTATTATAAATACTAGGCTCAGAGCAGGAGTGCAATGTTAACACCCAGGTTGTATCTTGGGCCGATGTGGAAGGAAAAAGGCTGTTTACCAATCCAGCGGTGACACCTAGAGGGAGAGGATTTCATTGCGTGCTTGGCAGCTCCTGAAGGGACTGAGAAAATTAGAAAGCTCTGCCTGATCCAGCAGTGGCTCTGGAGTCCCATATTTCATACTCTCGAGTTCCCTCTGTGCGCTTCAGGAGCACAGGAGAACACAGCAAGAAGAAAGCTCCTGGCGGCAACGGTGCTCCAGGAAGACACACGAAAAAGATGGGGGAGAAAAAAGGAGAAGCCTGAGCCTCTTCCAAATGGCACTGGGAGGTCTTCCCAGGAGCTCTCCTGCTACATGCCCACCCCTCACACTGCAGGAAGAATAAAGTATTTTGCACAGCAGCATCAGCAAATCATGCTCAGCCACCTCTGGTATCATAACCCAGGAGAGCCCAGGCCCCCAGCATCAAGTAAGCCTGTTCATGGCTTTCCTAACAGACCTTACCTCTATTCCTGACTCAAGCACCTGATCTCCACAGCATTTTTTTTTTTTTTTTAAAAACCCTCTCTCTCTCTCAACTTTGCACATCATGAATGAACTGTTACACCTCAGCCATGAAGGTGGGGAGAAAAAGACATCAGAGAATCCAAGCACAAGCCAGCTCCGTAGGAAATCAGGCTGCATTATTGTCTGTCCTTGGGACTGCTTGCTAAAACATGCAGGAAACTTTAGCCAAGGTTGTTCCTACTCCTCCACATAAGGTGGGGCCCACCCGAATTTGCAATTCTAACTACATTATTGGCATTATGCCTTTTTTTGCTGTTGTTGAAGTCTGCATTTTCTTTGGCTTCACCAAAGTTAAAGATCAAGAATAAAGGTAACAGCGAGCCAGCCAAATGTAGCAGGGGTGGTGCTCACAGCACAAAGCCTGTAAGACTCTGGCTGCACAGATATACTTTACACCCCTCTTCAGGGTACAAACACTTCTTTTGGAGAAGTTATGGACAAGCATGGGGTCCCGCTCAAGGAACAAATTGCCTTGTCCACCTTGGATCTGTCCAAACATCTGACACTTAGGTCTGAAATAACCTGTGCTTTTTTCCTCCCTGTTAAGACTACTGGGACGGCCTCTGTCCTTGCTTTAATTTTTGGGAAGACTTCAAAAGTAACCCTAAATAAAATTGCTTGAGGAGGGCAAGGCACCGGGAAGTCAAGGCCTGTGATCAAACCTGCCTTCCTGTCCATTTGCAGGTAAAGTTGAAGGTTTGGTCAGATAATTGCTTACAATTATGTCAACACATTTAATAAGGTACTTCCCCTCTCACCAGGATGTGGTAACTGTGGGACCACCAAGTGCATGGCACCACAGAGTTAGGCAGCTTTGCTGGCAACCTGCAATTTCAGGTGTGGCAAAACTCAAGAATAGTTTAAGGGATGAGGTACCCCAGCTGAAACAACGAAGCTGCAAGTTTTAAACAGTTCAAAGAACAAGGTATGTATTTTGGCATGTGAATACTACACGAAACTGCAGCTGCTTTCCAGGGATCACTGAAATTTGGCCTGCAGAATATAAAAGCTGGGAAGCAAGGAAGATGTACAGCTAGGAAGACAAACTTAACCATGTAAAATCCTATTTGGAAGCAAATTGCAGACCTTCACTTGCCATTTTCTCCAGCTCACTGGGTATCTTAATAGTGTGATACGGTTTAGTTTTGAAGATTAATCCAATTCCTCAGCTCATGTCTGCAGCCTTTGTGTTCAGGGCTTGTTGGGGGTGACTAAGTCATGCTTGAATGGGGCACTGCCCACACAAGGCTGTGAAGACATGCACAAGGTAAAGTGGTGGTTGTCTGCTAAGGACATGCTCCTACCATATTTACTGAAGGCCCAGTCCTCCATGGCACTCCACTGCATGAAGTATTTTTTCCATTAGGATGCAAAGCAGAAATCTTTCAGCAACAGCCATCCCAGTCGCTTGGATAAGCTCTGTGGAAGATGGCACACTGGCCAACTCACTGTAGGACCTGGTCTTGCAAGACAAAACTCCATTCAGGAAGAGCTTAGGTGATAATACTAATTTCCAAGCCAAATTCAAATCTAATGACCTACCTAAAGTCTTTTTCAGGATCCAGTGGATGAATTTTCCTGGAGTATTTTATATTTATATTCAACTGCTAGTCTTGGTTAGCAGATGAAGTAATTCCTGCACTTGTTTACATTTCAGATTTTTAGAAGGCACTTCAACCACAGCAGCAAAAGTTTCAGGGTACCAGCTTCACTATTATGGACACCCACACTACACAAATTACACAAGAGACACTATTTTCAAGAACAGCTCCAATGCAAACATGAATAGTCATTAGTTGTGAGCAGAATTTTGAAATTTAAGAAAGAATTCAGTGAATTCTAAATGCTTACATCTTTTAACTCGCAAAAAGCGGCCAAACATTGCCATTGTAAAAGGAATACAAGTATTCAAATTCCATCAGTTTCCCTGGGAATTGTCCATATAGAGCTTACATACTGTTTAATCTTCAGCTGACTTACACTAGGGGAAAAGGCTTTTCCATCCTCATAAACTGCTTTACCTCAGCATCATCACCAGCTGTTTCCTCCCCACTTATGAATTATTTTTCAGGGAAACTTTCATACAACCATTTTGTTTCTCTCACTCTATTGCTTCCCAGCATTTGTTCATCTCACTATCACATTCCTTTCTGGGAAGAGTTCTTCCTTCCACATATTCTTGTCAGGATTGCCCTATTACTGCTTTCCTTTCTCAGGCATTTCAAAACTTTAAGTTTCATTGCTGCAGTGGCTTGACATTCACCAGAAACAACATGTTTCCTGCTGTTTCTTCAGAGCAACACCACAGATGACAGCAGATTTACATCTGATGCAAAAATTAAAGTGTAAAGTATACTGGCAGATCTGATAGGAAAGAAAGAATTGTGAGGGAAAGGGAAAAAAAGAGAGAAGACAAGAAGTGACATTAGCCAACTGATAGCAGAGCTAGAAAACAAGCATTAATGTTAGAGATTAATTTTTTCCAGTATCCAGAGAGGAAATCCTTGCAAGTCAGCCAAGATGGGAAGTTTCCGTTGACGGGCACTTGAAATTAATAGGTTGTACAAAGCAGTCCAAGGTAAAATCCTGGAATGCTATGGTAAAACCTGTGAATTTACTGGGAATTCCACCAACAGTTTCAATGAGGTAATATTTTTATTTATGCATTGCTTTTAAATCTTAGCTATGTTTTAAAAGAAATGCATTGCTGAAAAGTCCAACAAGAAAGGATTTGCAAATCAGGAAATCAAACAGTAACAACAACTTCTCAGTACAACCAATGTCCCTAAGAAATTTGGTGGTTCTAGGTCTGTTCAAGATATAGAGTTGTAAGATCTAAACTCTTTCACCAGCATACCTCCCTGATGTACTTTCATAGGCTCCCAGACTGCGCTTGCTTACTACCACAGACAGCAACAGCCACTACAACTGCCAAAAGATACCATTTCCATAGTTATGAACTCAAGCAATATATAAATAAATATATTTTAAAATCAGTTACCCTCAACTGTCTTTCTCCAAGTCTTCAGCAAAGATGAGATCCTATTTAGGGATCCTTCATTTATAAAATTATGTTATTAAGCTTTTAAATTAGTGCTTTTTCATTATCTACAGAAAGGTTCACAAGTTATCTGCAGACACTAGACACGCACACAAAAATGCTCTAAGCCATTTCTCTAAACTTCTAATACATGTGGACCTAGACAACTGCTTATCATATTCCTATGTCCTGGATTAGGCAAAGACTGAGTACATCTTTTTTTCAGGCAGTAAGTTTGCCTACAGCTTATCCTGAGGACTTTAAAAAAAGATATTGGTAAAATAACCCCTAATATTTTAATAAGCTAAATCCAAGAATATTACCCTCCTGAATATATGAGGAAGGCCAAGAAGTATTATGCATTTCTCTTGTGCTACTGTATTAAAAGAAACTGCTTCTGTGAAGTGAAAGACAGCTTGGCAGATTTATTACTTCATAAGAGCTGAAGAGGACTTTAGTGTAGGACATCTACTTTGCCAGTTCTGAAAAATGGTTTAAGGCATTTGCTCACATACTTTCACAAGTAAATTGTTCCCAAAAAAAGTCAAGCCCATTTTCAAACCCTAATGGGTCAGGTTTTACTTGGCATAACTTTGGCAAGACAAAGAGCTGCCCAGAAAACTGAAACCAAAAGAAATTACGCAAAAGCTTCCTAATACAACAGAAACTGAAAGCCTTGACATCTGGTATGATGTCAAATGTGAATAGTGCACATTTAGCTCAGTAGGAACAGTAACAGTGCAAATACTTGAAGTACACAGTTCTGACATTTGAAAAGTTTGACCCAACAGTGGAAGCTGAAGATGTCCCACAAGTTCTCTGTTGGTGGAACAACAGCAGTTCCATTCTTCTCCCATCAGACATGTGAATGCCTCTTCTTCAGCTTGCACAAGCTTCTCCTCCTCACTTCCTACGCCTTTATTTTCTCCAGTCTTCCCTTTCACAAACATACCTGGGTCTACCTCTGCAGAAGGCTGCCACAGTGCTACAGCTCTTCGCTTTCTCAAACCTACTCACATTTCCAACCCCCCTTTGCAGAATATCACACATTAAAGCCTACCCATGTGACAGGCAATTCTGCAGGTTAACAGCAATTTTGCCCTACCTGACATGCCCACCACTCCATTAAACATAAACAAAGCAGAAGAGCTTTAAGGCTGTCAGTTTTCCTTACCCCCTTCAGTAATTTCCTTAGCTATGTTTACCAGAGATAATGCTCCCTCCTTACACAATGATCACAGGCAGCCTTACAGAGTGCTTTGAGATGTCTCTAGCAGGCACACCAAGAGCAGCATGAGGTTTGCTGGCTACCACCTGGAAACCTGCATGCCAGCATGTGAGAAAGAATGAGAGGTAATTTGATAATTAGAAGCCTTATGTGTCCACCTGGGCAGGAAAAGATTTTTGGAAGCAGTCTTTACATTTTTCATCTCTTCTCCAATTTAGACAAGGAAAAAGAAAACTTGTCAATAAATTAGTTTTCCAGTTATTTTCAATCTGAGCTCCTGAAAACACTCCTGAAGCAAAACCAGGAGTTTAAATCCTTTCAAAATATTAAGGGCAAGCAACGGGAGATGGTGGGATGTTTCAAATTCAACAGTTTCAAGGCTTTTTTGTGAAGCTAGGGCAGTCAAGGAAGCAGTCACACCTTGAGTCTGTGCTGTTTTTACGTCCACTCGGCATGATGGAAAGCACCAAAGCACCAGGATGCTGATCTGAAGCCCTGTCTCCACATTCCCAGATAGTTAGAGCTCAAGTTTTTACAACTCCTTTTTATCCAGTACAGATGCAAGTTATGTTTCTGGAGTTGAGCAGAGGATTAAATCCGTAAACTCAGGGTTTTTTTTTCCTTCACAGCTTACACTTTTCTTTAACCCATAGGCTGTTCTTATCTAAACTTGTTGAACTTGAGGTCTAATTGGTAGCAGCGTACATGGTACATCCAGGCTGCCTCTGGTAGTGCAGTACAAGTTCAAGAGGCAAGATAACTTTGGTATGACTTGGACCTCACGCTTATGCATATGTCAAAATCTTATTGTTATGGTAAAAAGAAAAGTCTGTCAGGAACAGATGTAACCCTTCCCTACAGCTAAACTCTGCTCACTGTTTGAATAAGGTAGACCTGTCTCTGATTTAACACTTGTCCCTTATGCTTACTAAAGTTAGGGAAACTACTGCACGCTTCTTTGGCAAACCACTACAAAAATAGTTTCCTAGTCTTCCATATTAACCACATTGTTCCTCTCTGCATCCTCCAGCCTTCTTTGGAGGATCCATCTTTTTCTGTAGCCTTGCATGTATTTGCTTAATTTCAAAGCTACTCACAACACATCCACTGTTACCCTCAAAGAAGCCTGTGCCTGCCACCAGGACTTAGAAGGAAGGCTTCTTTCTGCTGTTCTTGAATAGCTGAACTCTGGTATTTTCCAGCATAGTCTCAGACTACCTGCTCTCTACAGTATCTAATACAGTCATTCTCCCATCCCTTTCAAATTCTCCTGTTTTTATGTTCCCTTGCCTGCCTTTACCTGTTATCTCTTGTATTACAGATGCAAGATTCCACCCTTCAAGAAAGGAATCTTTACATTCAGTTTCCTCTGATTGCACAGGATATGGTCAAGACAGGCAGAGTGTCCTCCCAAAATTAAGATAACTGAAGTAGATGCCTGGATAGTCTCTCACTTGCATGATTTCAGTAAAATGATTCTCCTTGTCTGGAGTCAGTCAGTCCTTCCACTGGCCAGATCAGCAGGAGGATTTGTTGCTTTTTCTTGGCCTTTCCCTCCAAAGGCAGCAAGGCCCATTTCATAAAGCTCTTCACATATTAATCTTTCTATAAGACCGACAGTGCCATTGATTTTTATCTTTTCAAAGCAGATTCCAGGAGATCAGTGATCATAACCAGCAGCTGTTAAATTTGCTGAAGGGATCTGGAAGTGTGTGTAGTCTGCAGTAAGAGGGCACAAAGCAGACATTTTGTAGACTCTATTGCACTGTTGCTTGCAACTGCAGGAAACACCTCTGTGCTCTATTCCTATCCAATTAGGAGATGTAGGTGTTAACATAATTTGTTATTTTAGAAAGAATATTTTAATAATCTGCCTCAGATGTCAGGAGAGTGATACCAATCTCTCCTGCAAGTGCATTTGGTTAAGGGCTTTGGTTTTTTTATTAACTACTGCAGCTACTCAATTAAAAAAAAAAAAAAATCACGACAGGGAGGAGGTGGTCTTCTCCCCATCACACTGAACCACATCATTGCTATGGGCTCATACCACCCTTTGCCCAATTTATTGGTCAGAAGAGACAGCTAGAGTTAAGAACATCCCTAACTGTAGAAAAGATATCTTCAGCACACACAAAGATTACCTCATTGGGTGCAAAAGCACTGAAGGGCTCATTCTTACTAGCATCAAGGGACCATGTTTACAGGAAAGATGCTATCCTTATCTTTTGACTTGCAGGACTGAAGTTGGCTAGGCTCAGCAGTAATATCCTACTTCATCCAGTGTAGGTTACTTATCTGAAGGGAGCATTCTGCAAGGCATCTGTGATGAGCTTGCCCTGAAAATATTAATTGAAGCAGTAATAGCTAGGCTTAAGCAATTGGATGTTAAGGATAATGATTTGTGAGTGAAGATAATTATTTGGTAAGTGTAGCATGACTTCTATTTTACAAGACAATAACAAGCAGGCTATCATCAGCATATAGTAATTAAGAGACTTGTGTTACCCAAAATCAACATTCACACAGAGGGATGTTGAGAGGGCTGAAAGGTTTTCATAGGTTTTAATAACTGGCTGGTAGCACTTGCCACATAGGTTGGGAAAGCAGCAGTACCATGCTTTAGAAAAGACACGTTCTGAATAATTTTACAGGTATTCTTCCTCCTACTCTCATCTCATCTTCCCTATGAGAAACTTCATTCCAAGTGTCTCAAACTACCGAGAAACAGCACACTACACAGCAAGCACATTGGGGGTGCAAGAATGTGCCACAGGCCCTACCAATATTTCATAGATACTTGTTTAGAGGCCACCAAAAAGTACATGAAGCGTATGCTTCACCTTGTTTTATTAACTCTGCCTGTGTTTTAACATATTTTGCACATCCTAACAAGAAAACTGAGAACTATTTCCAGAGCTGTGCAGCTGACTAGTCAGGTATGTTCACACCTTCTTTGACCCTTGTAGGTACGAGACAGTTCCCTTGCACCAATAGTAGTTAATAGTTGACCAGTAACATCAGGATTACATTACAGTTTGCTGGATTTTAATAACCCTCTGACACTCAAAGTGTAGGGAAAGATGACCTTAAAATAGTACTAGCTATTTAACTGAAACACAGTCTATGGAGGCAGAAAATATAATGTCACAAGAACACTGTATCAGTGTAAAGCCACTCAGTTTTAGGGGTATTTTGTTTCAAGCCAGTTGCTGAATCATTGTGGGGTTCTTGTGCAAAGAACAGCTGAGGAGAAACACAAAACACAAACGCACCCTTAAAAGCCCCAAACCCTTATTTGATTTTTATGAACAATTGCTGAAGCATCAGCATGCTCTTACAGTAACTTCAGGCCAAAATATGGTCACACAATTTAGGCTACTATGGCTACTGCAGCGTTACTTGTCTCCTGTGAGCTGCGTGTTTGAGGCCCATGGAAGGACAACTGATTGAAGTGGTTGCATATAAACCTACCGTGCCTGAACACATTCAGACACAGACACTCACAGCTTGCTTTTGGAATAAAAAACAGTGGTAATAGAAGAGCCTCTAGACATTTTCTGAAAGCTACACTGTAGCTTCCAATTATGTTCAAGTCAAGCATTTTAATAGCTACCTTCTTCAGTGGAGTAAAAGTTTCCATTTGTGCTAACTTTGATGTGATAATAGGAAAGAAAAGTGTGTGTTTGCACTCTTCATTACTATTTTACCAGCCCAAGAAAGTCTGATGGAATATAGGCTTTAATCACAACAAAGATCAAAAGGAAACAAACATTCATTTCAGAAAAGCCGTAATTAGGAGAAGAAAGGAAAGAGAGAGCCATCATCATCAAAAACACTTTGCCTTCACAAGTGCTAGGTCACTGGTCAACAAACAATTGCCTTTCAGTAGGATAAATGTGTAAAGCGAATAAATAAAAGCCAATTGAAGAGTTTACTGCAGATTGCAGAACAGTGGTGGTCAGTGGGTGATCAGGGAAGATTTTTGAAAAGCTTTTTTTGTTTGTTTAATATGTAAACATATAATTCAGGAAGGACTCTCTTCAGATGCTTCCTTAGACCCCATCCTTCTCCTGCGTGGACAAACAGCTTCTTCGCTCCCATTTCTGCTACAGAAACAAACCTCTTGACAAACCTCCTGCCCAGGCTGCAGTGAAGGGTCTTGCTTCACATTACACATCTCCAGTGTGACTGCACGGTGCCATCAAAAAAGGTTATCTTTCCCCCTTCCTCCCGGCCACATCCCTGCAAGCCTAATTCAGTAATCATCTGGTCATAGGGAAAGGTGGTTCAACTGCTGATTAAGTGCAAAACTTAGCTTTTTTTGGGGGGGGGGGGGTACTGGTTCAACAGAAAACTAACTACCCAGTTCATCCTGCAGCCAAACAGTGACTGGGACTGCTGCAAGGAAAGCAGCAGGAACAGAGCTGGTTTGGGGAACCCGGAACCCACCTTTGGCAGCTGGTCAGTTGCACTGTGACAAAACACAAAACCAGACTCTCAGCTCTTCTCCAACACCTGCTACTCTACAGAGCTCCTTTGTCAGCCCAATCCGTTGATCACACCAGACAGAAGCTGTCCTTGCTTTCTCAAGTCAACACTGGTCAGCCTGCTTCAGACCAGCTTTTGCTCAGGGACTTACCATGACACCACCCTTGCTTGCACAATTTGACAACTGAGCAACTTTTCCACCTTCCACCCTAATGTGACTTAAATAGAAACCACTAGTTTCTTTTCATCCTTCCATACAAAGTCAGCCAGTTAATTGAGATTAATCTCATTTGAATAACTACTGAGAAGTGACAGTTACAATTAAAATATTTACAAGAACATGAATATGTACAATCAACTGTGATCCTCTTTCCTTCCCACTGCAGATAGCTTGTCTCAAAGCAACACGTCACTGTCTCTTGTTCAGAACTGCACTGTCTTCATGAGGTCTGGGACCCCAGGTGCCAAGCAAGTAACAACAGATCACAAAACAGGCACAACACCACATGCGAGTCATAGCATTAGTGGTTGAAAAGAACTGTGGCTCTGTACTACCAAAGATGCAGACACTCAAGAAGGGCAGTATGAGATAGGGCTTTTATTAGATGTGTGACTTGACAGCCCATCTCTGTCCTCAAAAGCTCAGCACAGCAGTACTCCAGCCCTGCACGATCGTCTCCAGGTGCCTCTGAAATATAAAAGCTACAGAATGTTTCTAGATATCTGAGAGAAAAGTTGACTCTGGATAAAGATTAAAAAAATTTGGCAAGCTCCAGGCTTGCCTGGAGTTGGATGGTACCTGTCTTCTCCCAGTGGCGTGCTGGGCCATCCCAGCTGGAGGGAGCTCCTCCAGAGCCACCCTCCAACACTGGCTCACACAGCTTGGCAAAAGATGTATGCAAGATGCAAGTTGGGGTTAGATAGCGTGTCTGGGGCAGGAGAGAGGATCTGATGTTTTATGTAAGTGTGTTACCTCAGAAGAGATAACATGCCCCTGAGCTGTCAGCTTCACCTGGATTCACCTTGAGACTAGATAAACTATGAAGCTGGGAACAAGATTACAAAGCAAACAAAACCAAAAGCAAAGTTTCCTTTATCTGTCCCAGAAACCTACCTGCAATTTATTTTGGTCGTCTTCTAGCTGCCAGAGCTGGGGGCACAAGGTTCAGAGAAACTCATCCAGCAACTAGTAATGCTGTCTGATTCTGGGTCAAAAACTAGCTGGCAACAGAGAGAATGCATTCTTGGTAAACCCATCCCTCACTCCCCCTTCAGGGCTGCTCTTTGGGCACACTCTATAGCTTCCTCTCCCTTTGTTCAACTGAGCAACCACCTCTCATGTTTATACCTTAAACCTGAATCACATTGCTGTGCGAGAGTTACAGTGGTATTGCCAATGGGGGAAAGGGATGAATGGAAAATTATAAGATGTTAAAGCAGCCCCCAGTCTAGAGCTATCGGAGGAAACATTCACTGTTCATAACTGTGTGAAGTCACTGTCTCTAGCATGCTATCAACTGTCTCCTCCCTTTTTAGATACAGCTCTGGGATTACATAGACAAGAGACTGACTACAAATACTCTGTCCAAACCACATCCCTTCACACCTCCCCAACCACATACCCATCTTTTGGAAGCATCAGGAATTCTCTAGCATCACAGAAGTGAAACATAATGCTTCCTATGAAAGTCAAACTAATACTTAAAAAACCTCACTGAAACAGTGGATTTGAGACTACTCAGGAATGTTGTAGCCATGAAAGTCTAATGGTACAAAAGCAAGGCAGGGTCTGCAAGAGGACATGTCTAACGAAAGATATTACCTCGTCCTCAAAGATTGCTGAATGTATTTAGTGCATTCAACAGAGACTCCCAGAGGCTTCAGGCCTGCAACTGGAGCTCCATTTCTGCCCAGACAGATACCCGACTAAAATCAGGCTGGCGGGCAGAGGATTCCCTCCTCCAGGGTCAGGTTACAGGGCTGGAGACAAGAGCTTTTTCCTGCATGTGTACACACACTCACAAAGTTAAAGCAAATTAACAGTGAGACTGAGGTAATTTATTGTGCATGTTTAAATATATTTATGTTCTAGTGCAAGAGTGCTAACTTAGGAAGTAGTGGCCTTTGCTGAAGTGTCCTGTGTGGCTCTCCTGGAGGCCTAGCTGAATTCAACCACCCCAGCTTGTGGATTTTCTGTTCAGAGCAGCCCTGTGCAGCAGGCTGGCTGTTCAGACCACAAACACAGCGCAAACTGTTGGAACTCTTGCCTGTCCTAGCCTAGAGACTCAAGTACTGATCCTGCCTGCAACAAGTGGATAGATGTACTCACCATTATCAAGGGGAAGAAGTCACACACTAACATATACCAGCCCTACAAGTTAAACTGGCTTAAAGCCCTACAAGGTTAGACTGGCAGCTGGACTCCTGAACACAAGACACAGATTTTGCACAGTTGGCTAAAGCAGTTTAAAAAACCCCCAACACCCCAACTAACACCCCCCCCCCCAGTTGCTTCCAGGTTGTTTTGTGTTTGTTTGGCTTTTTTTTTTTAAACAACCAACCAACTGTCCCTCTGTCCTAGTTTGCCAGTTGCCCAACAGCTGAACTAGGCCTTAAACAATTTGAATTCTGTTATTAGTGGTTTATAGCAAGATGGTTGGCTCTGCATTACTTAGGGTGGAAAAAACACAGCAAGCAGGTCAAATGATGCCAATCAGTACTTGTGAGACCCCATCTGGATACTAGGTCCAGCTTTGCTTCCCAGTACAAGAAACATCAACAACTGGAGCACATCCAGCCCACAGCAAACAACACTGTGTTGGGGCTGGAGCACAGGACGAACAAGACTGAGAGCAGGTTCACTCAGCCTAGGTGAGAGAAGGCAGAGGAGAATCTAACTGCTGACTACAGCTATCTAAAAAGGGAATAGAGAGAAGACAGAGACAGACCCTTCTTGGGCACACACAACAGAATGAAAGGAGGCAACATGCACAAGCTGCAGCAAGGATAATTTCCATTAGCTCAAAGGAAAAATATTCCCCCCCCACAACGAGTGTGGTCAAACTCTGGAACAGGGACCCAGAGAGGTAAGAAAATCTCTGTCCTTTGTGGTTTCTGAAGCCTGCCCAGCCAATGCTCTGAGCAATCTGACAAATTTGAAGTTGGCCTTGCTTTGAGCAGGTGTTGGACTGAAGACTTCCCAGAACTCACTTCCAGTTAAACTCTTCTATTATTCTATAAGCAAGCCTCAAGCCAGCGACTTCTTAATTGCTCTGCCTACATCACAAGACCACATCTAGGTGCTGAGCTGGCATCATCTTGCTAGTGAGTCTCCACACAAAGGTTTAATGCATGCATGTCTTATCTGCATAAACTTCTTTCCCAGTTTTATCACAATTTCCCTGGGCCTCTCCACACAGACAAGCCTCACAAAGGAATGTGCGACCATCCCAGAAACTGAGCCAGTGTGTTTCATCAACTCATCAAATCACTGAAGCCTTCAATTATGCTATGCTTTTCAAGTACGGTAATTAGGGAGCTACAATTTGATATTCAAGATGATACTGCAGCATGTTTCTAAGAAAACATTTATTTTTAAAATTTCATTAAAAAGTTCTGCCATCCAGAATGGTTACTAAAACCAGCCATTACGAAAACCAAGCTCATCAGTGTTTACCTTGCTTTGCTTTAAGTCACCCAATAAAGAACATGCACTCCAGTCCATGGGCAATTTCACTAGGTTTCAAAACAAGGGACTGCCCCAGTCACCTTCCTCTCACTCATTCCCATGGCACAAATGAAGCTGGAAGAAAAGCACGAGCACTTCTCAACACTCCAACCCAAGCAGCTGCCAAGTTGGGATGCAAAGGGCTGCAGTCCCGCATCAGGCACAAAGAACCAGGGCAGCGAGGAAGAGATCACATCTAGGAGTGAACCTCTGCCCAAATACAGCAGCTGGAGGTAGAAACTGTGCTGAGGTAACTAAAGCCACATTTGTCAGAAATGGGTGGTTTCTCCATCACCTGCACACCTGGAGAAATCACTTCCTAACCCTGAAGGCAACAGAAAACAGAAGCCTCTGCTGATCAATCTGGGTTTGTCTAGATAGGAGTCAGCAGGAGATGATTCACTCAGGGGTCAGCTTCTGATAGGGCAGGAGCTCCTTATAAACACATACAGGTAACTTTTTTTGGGTCAACACATAAACTGATCTTCAGGTTAACTTAAGTAGTAACAGTTTCTTTCACTGGGTGGTCTTGGAAAAGCATCCCGAGTTCAACATATCAAAATAACAGTAATAGATGGTATACACAGGGATTTAAAAATCAGAGTAAAAGCCAGGACTGACGCTGGAGCTGAGAAGGGTCTCTCCATGCCCAGGAGAGGGAGTTGATCTGCTGTTAGGGCCTGCAGAGATCCTGGAGGCTCAGCCAATCGCTCCAGGGGACGTTAAAGACACCCCACCATTACGGGACAGGAACAGACAGGAAAACTGGTTATGGCCTGAGGAATGCCCCTCCCCAGCTCCTACCATACAAGATGGGGTGTTGATGAACCCCTCACCTAATTATAGGAGACACGTTCACCTTATAAGTCAGGGGCGGAAGCCTGCCGGGGGTGTCCTCCGTTATAGAACATAGAGGGAGGCATCCCCTACGATCTGGGTTGAGCGTGTGTGTGTGTGTTAAGTGTCTGTCTCATAAGAAGGCAGGGGGCCCCCCACAGCCTGCAGGAGAGGAATTCTCCTTATGACTTAGGAAGGGAGTCCCGTACAACCGCAAGGAGGGAATATCCCTTGTAAGACAGGAGGGTGAGGGCTCCCCCACGGCCTGCCGGGGGTCTCCCTTTAGAAGACAGGAGGGAGCAGCGTCCTCTGCAGGCTGAAAGGAGCCCCCCGCCTTGTAAGCCAGGGGAACGGTGGGGTCCCCCTTCGCGGGGCGCGCACGAGCCAGGGGGAACCGTGTGCTACTGGCAGGGCTCCAGCCTCTGACGGGGGAACGGGGAGGGATCGCGGCTCCTACCGGTTGCAGGAGGCTGCCGAGGCGGTCACCGCGGGGGTGCTGTTCGCCGGGGGCGAGTGGCTGGCGCATGTCCCGGCACTGGCCTTGCCTCGTCTCAGCCGAGAGGGCTTCTGGCCAACAGGCTCTGCCTCCATGGCTACACGTCGTACCAGTGAAGGGAGAAGGCGGGGACTAGCCAAGCCGCACCGCTTCCGCTCGGCGGAAAATGGCGACAGTAGTACCGGCAGCAGCGAACCGGCGGTTTGAAAATGGCGGCGGTAGCGGCAGAGGCCAATCAGCGCGGCGGGCGGGGCGCGTGGCCAGGAGGCACGAGGGCGCCGCTCTGACGGACGCGGGCCGGCCGGGGGAGGGGGGGACGAAGAGCGCAGCGCCCCCTACTGCCCCGCGCGAGGGAGGTCCCCGGCTGGCGGGAAACTGAGGCACGGAGCCGTTGTGACCGGCCATCGCCGGCCTGCTCCGTCCCGGCCAACGCTATGCTTCCTTTCCTCCCGTCCTCCCTCCTTCCCTTCAGTATTTTTTCCGCAAAGAATGCAAGGCCAGCACCCCACGGCCCCGGGAAGGGGAGCAATGTCCTCATCCCCATGAGGGAGTTGGAAATCAACGAGACGTTGTTGGAGAAACAACTTAAAAATCTTAAAAAATTTACCTCAGACACCCCCCTCAAAACACACACGGGCAATTTAAATGGGGTGTTACTTTGGGGGTGTCCCCTGGGTGTAGGCATGGGGCTGAGTCGGCGGCTTCCCTCACAGAGCATCCTGCCCGCACCCCTGGCCCTTTCCCATCTCGCTTTTAAGGGGCTTTCCCTCTCCCGGGATGACACGGGATGTGCCTGGACCAAACCATCCCTGTGAGGCATCACGAAGCCATGCAAAGGAAAAAGGTGGGACTTTCGACTCCTGCTCCCTGGTGTGGAGAGGGCGAGATCTGTCTCACCACAGCCACGTCTCGGCATGAGACCACTGTGTAAACCATTTGCAGTGGGGTCTTCACTTCTGATAGTGCTAGAGAAAAGCAGACACCTTGGCGCGACAGGCGTTGACTAGCAAACCCCAGAAACTCTGCCTTGAAAAGCCATCAGGAGCCCTCATGGTTCCTCCCATCCCACTTGGAGTTAAGTGGTGCTTTGAGCAAGACACTGGGTGAACGGTTAGACACATTCAAGTGAAGGTATCAGTTGGAAACATGTCCCACTTGGCTGAGATTTTGATTTTCCTCCATTTCAGCCCTTTCCCTCTTTGGAAAGTGGCTGTCATGGAGGGGATGGGGTCTCTCCCCTCATGGGGTGGCAGCCCTGGCTGTTCCTGTAAGAGGGGGTGGGTTATGATTTATAATTGCTTATAAATTGGAAGTATCTCTGGATACTTCTGGGTACTGGAGCACAAATCTGCCTTTAGATCAGACAGTTTTGGCAGAAAGATCTCCCTTTTTAACAATACTGGCACTCCAGGAAGCTATGCTGGAATAGCCTTTTACAGTTAGTTGATCATGTTCATTTCAATCACAGGTTGATCTCAACTTCTGTGTAGCAGTTGGATGAAATTCTTTGAAATCCATTAAAACCCCCACATATGCACAAGGTATTCGACTGACTTGGCTGTATTTTAATAATGAATCAGAAATGGATTCTTCAGAGATACTAAAAAACAAATCTAGCTTTTGAAGTGGAACCTGTGGCTTGATTTGGAGAAGTAGATGCCCCCTCTTTAAGCTGAAAGTAGCAGCCTGCCAAAAGGCTTAACATAACCATATGCGAGACAAAGATTTGAAGGTTTTAGAAAGAAGTTGTACTTCTATTTTGAAATATACTGTTGGGATGGGAAAAAGAATAAGCATACCCAATACACCAGGCTTGCTCTCAGCAGTGTGCCAGAGGAGTCAGACTCAGCACTGATATTATGCCAAAGCAAAGGGAATTATTTTGCTTATTTTATTCCAGTGCAGACTTAACATGACAAAACTGTTAAGTTTCTATTTTTGTTCAAACCTAAACTAGATTTAGCAACTTGTATTGCCTCACTTGGTATTTAATTTATATTGGCTTATAGTTACTGATAGACATTCAGTATGCTTCAGACATTCATACACTTAATCTCTACCAATCAAATTCTTTCACGTCTTTCCAGTCCTCCTTCACAGCTGCCTCCTACCTCAGTGACCTCCCCTGCTCAGCTGGACCCTGGTTTCTGCAACAGCCATCCACAAACTGGTGTCCTCCTGCTTTTGAAAAGCTTCCTGTCTTTTCAAAAAAAGACCTCCTGTTTTTTGCATTCTGCAGTGACCGCAGCTGCATCCCTGAGCACTGTATCCCCCTCAGTACAGCAGGCAGTGAGCCACAGACTTATCAAATTACTTTTCCATGCAGTTGGAGAACTCAGTACAGACATCGCTGATCTGAGAAGTGCTTGTGGTGGGCCTTCTCTGCTGCAACTATAGATAGGTAGGTCATGAGTGCAAAGCATATCCAAGGATGTGGTCACCAGATGTGACTCTCTTGGTGAAGTCAATACTGAAGGCTCTGTTAAACCAAGGATGTGATGGGAGAGGACACCATCCTATCAGCAGGTACAAGTGGGATGCTGGGTATCCAAGTTGTGGTTAGTGATATCATAGATCTATGACCTGGCCTTCTTGTCTCCTGTGGAGTCCAAGTGTCCCAGGGTGGGCTGGGAGGTCAGTGTGGAGCTGCCTCTGGAAGCTGGCAAGTCTCCCTGTCTTCAAGTCGATTTGCAGAGCTACAGCTTAGATCTGAATGACCAGAAGGCAATAGAAGGCGTTCCAAGAAACTGGTACAGAGGAGCATTCAATCCAAATGTAGATTTTTGAAGGCCACACTTCGTTTGGAGTCAATCACGATTGCACTGAGCTGTGGCCAGGCTAGGGAGGGAAATGCACCCTGAAATCTGAACTTGAGCAGAGCCAGGTCTGCCTTATTATCAACTCTTTTGCACCCACCTGTCTTTGCTTTTCAGTTGCATGTTCAAGACAAAGTCTCCATCCATCTTCAAGCAGCAGAAGCATGACAGAACTCAGGTTGCCTCTGCTCTGCACTCACCGAGCTTCATCTGCCATTTTGGAAGTTTCATCAATCAGTGTCCAAATCCAACATTACCTTCCCAGGGGTGCAGCAGTCCCAGATTGTTGGCAGCATCTCCCTTCCCATTGACATGGGGTTCACTGTAAAAGTAGAACAGTGGACACCAATCTGAATTTCAGCCATAATGAAATATGTTTGCTGGAGACTGTAGTAAAAAGGAGGTCAGGTGGCAGAGGAAAGAGAGGAGCAGAGCAAGGAGTAGACTGAAAATCAGAGCAACTGTTACCTTTCTATACGAGGGTCTTAGGTCTTTATATTAAATTAATTTACATTACAGTGAGTCCCCTACAACTCATATCCAACTTGAACTCATATCCACAGTAGTCACAGGATCTGTTGAACAGTGAAAGACAAAGGGGAACCTCAAAGTATGTGCCACAGCTCAGAAGAGGGAAGAACCTCGCTGTAAGAAACAGGATTTCTGGTGCAAACATTTTAGGAAAGCTAAGAAGCCAGTCAAGCTCAGGGATCCATTGCATGTGTCTTGTAATCCTCTTGATTAGGTTTCCCCCGATTTTTGGTATCTCTCCAGTGACTGTGGGCTCTGGAGCTAAATGGATGCTCTGGACAGCTGCCCCTCAGTCCTCTCTCACTAATGAAGGACCCAGAGGAGCTTATTGATTTGCTTGATTATGGGAGTGGGGCCTTGTAGTTGGACCCCATGTTTGAGGCAGTACTGCACTGTCCATCTGCACACCACTCTGTCTGGCAGAGATGGAAAAGCAGAACCCCTGAGTAGGACCAGGGAAGAGGCAAACCAAGACACTGTGAAAGAAACCTTTTCACAGTTCCCATTCCCTGCTGAGGGGCAGTAGCAACCACAATGATTTCATCAGAGGAGCCAGAGGCTGCACAAGAAAATCCTTCCTGACACTAAGGAGATCCTGTTTCTGACATGTTCCTCTCTCGCTCTGCTGTATGGCAGAGCCTACCAGACTGGAGACATCGTGCCCAAGGGGATCCCCAGCTTCTCGTCACAGGCAGCTATGAGGGCAAGCACTGGGCAGGAAGGGTACATGACTGCCAATCAGCACATGAGCAAGAGTCTTCAGCTAGACACGCCAGCCTCACCCTATGTCTTCTTCCCCTCACTTATGCATGAGACTTAGCAGCTGCATAGCCCTGCTACTTGTGCAGTTTATGCGCTCACCAGAGCTTGGAATTTTAATAAGCATAAGTTGATTTAGGATGCTATATAAAGATATTATCTCAAAGTCAGGCATTTAGCTCAACACTGGTTGGTGTGCTCTTTGGTGATGGTCAGGACAGAAGCTTTGCCTTGCTTCAGGCTACATCCTGACTTTATGGCTGAGTCCCTGGTAGTATCTGAGGCTGTTTGCACCACCGAGGCTGTGTTTGAGGCTGTTTACACCACTGAAGATGGACTTGGGCAGCCCAATGCCCATCAAAGGCAAATAATGGTTCAAGGTTATGTCCATATAGTATCTGTGGGATCTCATGAGTGGTACACAATTAGAATTACTGACAAGGCACAGCCTTTCAGGGGCTTGCTAAGAGGGTGGTGAGAATCCCACTGATGCTACAGCACCTACCTGCTTGCAAGTGCTGTCAAGGGTTTGCAAAACAGTTTCACTACATTTTCGGAAGGTCGTGGTGCTCCAGGAGAAATCTTGAGTTTGAGCTATGCTCCATTCTGCATCTTCAAGACCAGAAAATATTTTGCTCAAAGGAGGGCTTTTGCCTGCTAGGCTTTCTTCTCCCCACTCTCAGCAAGGAGTAGTAGAGACTCTATTGACCTAAATGTCTGTCTTGTTAGGACTATTCCCTTTTGGAAAGATTTTTTGGATTAGGCAGGGGATTAGTAACACATGCGTTAAAGCCTTGTGGTTCTCAAACAAGCAGACTTAATTAGGCAAATATTAAAGCACACCTCATTGACACCAATCTCTTTCAGGATTCAAAGCATCAAGTTATTTTGTAGAATTTTATACATTTGGCAATGTTGCTCTTTTAAGCACTTACACTACTTCGAAAGTAGTCATCTGGAGGATTCGAGGCAGCTTAGACATTTATAGTGCTATAAAACCTTAGGCCATAAATTGCACATGATTAGCGTGTGTGTCACCATCAGTATTCAGAGCCATTAAAAAAAAAACCCAAAACCAAAACACCAACCTGTCTTGTATTTTCATCTAGAAAAAAAACCCTAGAAAATAAGTAAAACTACATGAAAATCGCTCTTGCATTCCAGGTAGTCAGCAGGCATTAAGTTTGATAATGCATGTGGTTCACAGCCACGACAGAAACTCTGCCAAGTGACACAATGAACTCATGAAAGGTTTCACATCTCTTCCACGAGGCTTATGAGATACCCAAGCTGGCCAAACTGCTGCTGTAAGCCTCAAGTGATGCATTTCTCAATGGTTGCACGCCATGCAGAATTGACTCCCTTTAGAGAGAGAGAAAAAGAAAAAAAGCAAAAGCAAATCAGTTTGGATAATCCAAGTCACTCTGCTCTTCTGTTTTCACTCCTTGCACCTTCTACAAACATTACAGTTGGACCTCACTTGTGTTTTGTCTTAGCCAGAGAGCTGACCAATATAAAAAAGCCAGCACAGCCCTACGTGTATTTTTACAATGCATTGCAACCTTCAGAAGATGAAGGAAAAAGTGGTTTGCTTTTACAACTTTGAAATGATTGTTTATGTAGGCTTAATGACAGCATGTATCATTGTCAGAGATTTGGGACCATTACAAAAGCCCTGTGAACTGCAAGTAATCAGAATTGTCAGTCATCTATGAGGTTTGTCTGTGGCGATGGGAAAGGCTCTTGCTCAAAACTTCTTCGCACAGCTCAGCACAGCAGGGGAACAGGTCTCTAGCTACAACACCCTTTTGACACTGCTATGAATTTACTTTCAGCAGCTCCAAAACAATGCTTTTCCATAAGGGAGCAGAGAAATGTGCAGGAATGAGAAGATCCCGTGAAGCCAAGAACAGCCTGGACACTCAAATATGTCTACCTACCTTTTCCAGCCATGCAACTGATCCCTGTACTCCACACATTTAAATTAATCCAAATAATTCAAATTAAGCCTCAGTGTTCAAGCCTAATTCTTCTAAAGCACTTGATGCAAAGATTCAATTTTCAACCCCACTAAAGGCTGTGTTGGTACTCTGACATTAAACATGAACGGAAGCACTAAGGCTGAACTCTTAAACGGGTCATGAATTTGGTTAAGAACCTTTCTAATCCTGTCTTTGCTCTAGATGCTTCCCATGCACAGACAGGTGGGAGTGAAAAGTCCCTCTGAGAAGGGCCCTTTGTAGAGGGTCACTAATGAGTTGAATCAATGCTGAAATGCACCAGGCAGTTCCATGGTGAGGACTAACAGCAACGCCCTAGTGAATGATGGGGATTCTGGCTCAGTCTCTTTGATTAAAACAAAAACTTGCAAGACTGGTAGTAGGGTTGCATACCAAGACAGCAGAGAGCTTCTAGGATTTTTTGCAGAACAAGGTAACATCACTTTATTGGCAGAGAGAAAGACACGACTCAGTTTCTTCAACAAGCTTGTGCACATACACACTCTCTTGACCGATGAGATGGTTTCAGCTTTGTAGACAGGGAAATGCAAGAGAGAGATCAAGAAAAAAAAAAATGGGTATTGGAAAGATGAAAACAAGTCACACAGCAGTAAGTTAGTTACCTGGAGTCCTGCTGAATAAATTGAAATTAGAAGTGCCTGTGAGCTGACACTAATGTTGGACAATATTCAGGGGCACGAGACAAACTGATGGCAGGGAAATGCATTGAGAATTATTGAGTATGTAGAAACCATGTGCAGTTCGGCAAGTCCCTGAACTGAATAAAAATCAGGGGAGAGACTTCAGGGGATGTGTTGTATACATTTTCCCAGCCCGTTACGCTTCTCCAAGCAGCTGCTGGTGACCACAGTTGGGAGCAGGGCACTGGGTGGTAAACCTTTGCCTGACACAGCCACCCTGAAACTCATTAAAGTCCATCTTTCTTCAAATTACTATAGAAGAAAGCTTTTCCTTAAAGCATTTACCTCATTACTCCAAAGACAATTAAAAGGAGAAGAGTAGAAATAACCCTTTGCAACTGGAGAATAGATAATATATCCTTGCACACTCACTATTTCTATAGCCTAACCCCACCACAAAGAAGTCTGTACCCCACAGCTGGTTCCTATCTGCTTTAGGGAATGCAGAGGAGAAGCACAGCTGTGCAGACACAAATAAAGAGATGGTGCTTTCTCCACCCTTGGTTACAGGAATAGCTTTGAGGCAGAGCTGGTTGGGGGAATTCTGCTGGAACTATGTTCTGCTGAAATATGCATTTCCACTCCCATTGAGCCGTCAACCAGAATGGGATAAGTCTGCCAGTGTTTTATTTGGAAAGAAAAATGAGGGGAGTAGGGGAGAAATTGGATTGTCAAAACATCCCATCCTGATAGCCTTGAAATGAAAGCCTTGAAATGGGTTTTAATCACTTTTTGCTGTAACTTTTTGCATTATGATAGAGAATGCCAAAAGTTCCTACTGATGCCGAATGCTTCTTTTGACAGTACTGTATTAGTAATTTACTTTTGTGGCAAGTTTAATTCTTTTTTTTTTTTTTTTGTGAGTGTATCTGAATGGATCCCCCTGCATCTAAGTTGTTCTACTGTCTGACACCACAAGGACGTGTTTGGAGATGGAGTTTGGCTGAAACTAAATCTGTACATTAGGGAAGGGGTAAGAAACCTTATAAGCAAAGCAAGTGGAATTGCCCCTGCTTGCATCCTTTACATGCATGAAGCAGAAAGGGCTGACACCAAGGAGCAGTATAAAAACAAACCGTGCATGGACAGAAACACACAGTGAAATGCTAAGATATGCAGGCTCATGCTCAGATAAATCATCCCTTGTTATCAGTAACAGATGCCTAAGCTGAGGTTGGGGCCTCACTGCATGATAGATAAAGGACAACCGCTATCACGAGCAGTGCTTCAAAGTCAGCCCTGGCAAACCTAAATTAGGGTAACAGTGGACTGATGCCTCCCTACAAGGAGAAGCAGGGGTATCCAGAGGAGTAGTTGGCCCATCAATAAGTGGGTGCCCCTTGGGAGGTTCCTCATTTGCTCATCAGTCATGAAGCTGAAGGCCACACAAAAATTTGCAGGGCCAACATGTGATGGCCACCAAAGCTCCTGAGGGTCACAACAAACTTGTGAGATATGTGCTCACTGCCATCTGAGCTTTGGGAACCACTGGCACGCACCAAGTTTCTCCCCTGTCAGAGGCTTGTTATTGGATAGTGGTGTTACGTGAGGTGAGCCCAGGTTTGCCTAGGTCACTGGGGAGTTCCCATTAATGATGTTAGTGGCTTTATGCTTCTGGAGGACAGCAGAGGCAGATGGAGACCTGCTGTGGAATGGAATCTGGCAGTTCAGGCTGAAGTGGAGGATGGAGATCTCTAGGACTGTTGTTCTGCATATTCGGCCAGCACTGAATTCACTTGAAAAGACAACAACTGCCGTCAGGGGGATGAGGGTGTGGAAAGCTGGCAACTTGTACTTCCCAGAAAAAGGCATAATGAGAGCTAGTGGCTGGAAGCCGATGCTAGGGAAATTCACATGTGAAACAGGGAGCAAATTTAACTAGGTGAACAATTAAACATGGGAGCAAATTATTTCACAAATTGTGGATTTTGGAACTACATGAATCACTATTTTTTCAGTTCAATCAACAAGCCAAAAATACAAAAAAATTCCACATTTGTCTCTGCCTGAAGCGAAGTGAGATTTTTCCCTCCTCTTTTTCCTGCTTCAGCAATACCAACAATTAATATTGAATTAAATATTTTCTCTTCCCAGGGCCAAAATATTTTGATTCCATGGGGGCACCTCTAACAAAAGCAAGTGATAGGCCTGAAGGATAACATATAAGTGCCATTCTCCAAAGTGGCACAGGAAACCCAGTGCCTTCTCTCTTCCTCAGCAGCCTGGTGAGTCAAGTGCTTGCCCAGAGCATGGCCACAGATCACTTCTCCCTTCCATCTCAGGACACTCAGCCAGCATGTTTTGGGACACCACCCACATCCTCGTGGGTAAGGATTTGCTTCACAGAGGCGAACAGCAGCTGGTGCCAGACCACATGGAGGGGACAGCAACAGGAAGACCAGGGAGGGCGAGGAGGCAATATTTAGGATGTGGGAGTGGGAAGAAGGAGGCAGCAGCTGTGAGGTCTGGCTATAAAAAGGCTCGGAGCTGCAGCAGCAGGTCCTCTGTGGGGGGTGGTCTCTGTCCTTCTCGTCAGTGTTCTAAATATGTCTTGGAGCTGAGATTGCAGGCAGGTTGTCTCTGTCACCATCAGACTATAGCAATCTTCTCTTTTGCTTTCCATTTCCCAAGAAGGACAGAAATCAGACCCCAAAATTTTTTACTTGGGTTTACCAAAACCACATAATTTCACGAATAAATGCTTTATGCTCTGAACTCCTCGAGTTCCTCATTTTCTCTTTTCTTATTGAGGAACAGATGCCTCTTAGAAAGAGAAGACCTTGTCTGACTGGCAGGCTTGGTGCACACATTTTGGTAAGATCTTGGTTAAGCCAGAAATAAATAGCTTCTCTATACTCAGAGGCCACCTTTATTCCCAGCAGATATTTGGAGGCCACAACGGTGGCAGCAGTGTTTGCATGATGCTCTATCTAACAAAAGAACCTCGCCTGACCCAATTATGGTTGAATTCCCTCACTTCCAAAACAGGCAGAGCTGTGTGCCCAACCTGCTTGGCTTGAATTCCCTAAATCCATGGCATAGCCCCAAGCAGGAGCTGGGTAATGCTCCCATCTCCCCTCAGAGGCAGAGGTTGGGATGAACATGCTGGTGGAGGAGAGATGTTCACATAGGTGGCTTCCTCTTGCAGGTCAGCTTATGTCTTTGTCCACCAAGGCTGCAGTCTTGTCCCCATGCCTCAGTAGAGCTGGGGGTTGAATACCCTCCATGCTCCAGGCTCAGCTGACTCAGCTAAGCCCATACACAGTACTGACAGTACAAAGGGAAATAAAGCTTCTCTAAAGATATTTACCCTTTGTCTGGGAATGTTCTTACAATCAGGTTGCTGCATACAGGTCCTTGGCCAGAGGGTTAATCTTCCCTCCTAAAAAAACCTTGAGGTCAACTTAGAACAGGTTGCTTGAGGACTTGCGCAGGTGAATTTTGAATACATTCAGGGATGAAAATTCCCCCATATGCTTCAGTATCTGCTCCTGCTCCATTAGCTGACCACCTTCATGGTGAGTTGAAAGGTGTCCCCTTCTCAAGGATCAACCAGCCCAGCACTTACCCTGTCCTCCTACATCCCATACTCCAAATCTGACCAGCTTGGCAGTCTACACTGGACCTGCTGTAGTATATCAATGTCTGTCTTGTACTGGGAAGCCCAAGGTGGACCCAGTAAGCAGAGAGTTTCACAAATGCAGAACAGAGAGAGTGAAAACTTCCTGCCCTTGAATGGCTGGTGCTCACTCACACTGACACAGTCTGTGACAAGGTTATCTCCCTCAGTCCCAGCGCTGTCAACCTGTTGCAACTATGGCTGAGCTAAAGAAGGTTTGGGAACCATTTAATGAGAGAATGAAGAGGTAAATAAGGGAATTAGTAAACAAGTTACTACTAACCACTCTTACCTATCTGCTGCTAGTAACCACACAGGCACTACTGAGACTTAAGGGCAGATTCAGAGCAGTCTTAAAGATATACCTACCCATTTGCAGGATGGGGCCAAAACTGGCTCAGAGTCCTTATGTCAGCTCCTGACAAGAGGGCAAAATGAACACTTCATAGTCACCAGGTAAGGCAAACAGAGGGTCTGAGCCTGCACCCGAATGTCCCAGAGGTGCAAAAGTCAGCAGATTCCCATGAAGGTCATTGAACATATGGAAGAAAGACCAAAATTTGCAGGTTTGTGTCTAAAAATAGGCAAAATAGAGTGTATCAGCAGCAGTACTCTGAATAATGATAAGGAGAAGATTGTTTCTGCTAAATAAAGTGAATTACACGAGGGCAGACAAACTTCCCCAGAGTTTCCTTCTTTTTAGGATAACCCAAACGTTGGCATCTATTTTTATTTCCCCCCCCAGCTGAGGCTCTTTGGAAAAAGAAAAAACCACTCACATTGCACTGCACCCAAGGCTGTTTAATCACAGAGATCACACCAGCTAGACAGTAATAGATCATTTTATCCCTTGCTGTTTCTAGGGATGCAAAGGAAAAGGAGCTCTGCTCCTTTAAGCTAGCAGAAAGCTTCTTTATATTCAGGTGGAGTCAAGCCTTCCTGGGCTATAAAGTTGCAGGGAGAGGCAGGGGCAGCAGCTGTTTTGCTTAGATCTTAGCAAGCCTCCAGTCTCATCATGGTAAGAGCATGCCTTGTATTTGTCTAAACTTAAAATATAGATTGTATATTTTCCAAGTGTTCTGAGCTAAACAGCTTGCTTGCTTTCTCTCTCCTTTCTCTTGGGGATGTTAATTCCAAACAGCTTTGTTTCATTGCTGATTACCTTATGGTTTATTGATTCAATGTTTGCTCCTTATAAGGGAAAAGTGAGGGACTTGGTTGGAGAAGAGCTATTTAAGTGGCCTCTTGCTGCTTTTTGTTCTGAGTTTGCAGTTCCTGAGGTGGGGTCTGTAGAGCTGCAAAGTTTCTGCCTCTTTAGTGCAAGTTGGGTTTACTTTTTTGGGGGCACCACTGTACCTCAGTACACAACTATGTGATAGACTAAAGCTTAAATTTTTGACACTACTAGTCCTTTTCCCAAAGTTTAACACTTCAACCCTTCCACTGCCACAGGGAACTAGTGCAACTTGCAGAGACCTTTAGGGTTTTTTTTCTTTAGGAGTGAGCTGCCATGTTGCCTTTGTCTGTTACAAACCCTTGGGATTAGATACTAAATGAATAAAGTCCCTCTTCCTTCTAGCTTTTTAATTTAATCTTTGTGTTAAAGAGTTTGCAGCTGTGAAACTAAAGTGGATTGATCTGGCTACTAAAAAACTGCAACCCTGAACAGTGCTGGCTGATCTAGCTGAAACTTTTTGTAAAGAATAATGCAACTGCCATATCATTGTGAATGCAAAAGACTAATTTGTTGAAGATCTGGTGGTGTCCCTTTGCATGTTGCAAATGGAAGAAAACTTCAAAGTAACTCCTAGCGAGCCAGCTTTTGAACTTTTCCTTTTATCTGCTGACTTCTTGAGTCTGTCTTGGCCATAAAACAGTTAAACATTTACATAGTATTTCCAATGGGAAAATCAGCTGGACAACAATAGGCTGCATATAGCCAGAGTCTGTAAAATGCAGTTCATCTTGATGCAAATGTTTGAGATCCCAGATCTCAAAAAACCTTCTGGCATATTTGAGAGGGAAAAAAAACCTGCAGAAAAAAGCTGTACTTTCTTCCTTCCAGCAGGCCCCTTTTTCTCTTTTTTTTTTTTTTTTTTTTTTTTTTTCTTCCTCCCCTGTTCTCTGTGCTGAAAATACCAGTGCTCCCTTGAAGCAGGTGCTGTGACTAGAGAGCTGGGAGAGGATAGTGAGTGGAGCAGCTGCCCCAGCTAAGCACTGGTGAAACGGCTGTGGCACTGACCCTTGCAAGCTGTGGCAAGGAGCTATTGCAACCATCTTGCTGAGAGGGATGGGCAAATGGCAGTCAGCATTTCCCACATAGTGCAAATATCAACTCGGAGAGGGAGGACTTAAACACAGCCTCCACGCCCAGCAGAACTGGTGGTCTCAGCCCAGACCTGGATTAAGTGGTGTTTAGTCAGCTGTGGGTAAAGGAGTTGGTGTCCCTCTGTGGTACCAGGAGTATTCATCCAGCTGGTTTCTAGCTTCATGGTGGGTGACCTGGGCATGTGGTGGCCATTGGAGTTGTTTGAGGGCTGAGAAATGTCTTGGCACATCCATGCTTGGAGACCAAGAAGGGAATAGTTGCATTGTGTCCTTCTCATGGCTACTCCCACATGTGGTTAATGCCCAGGACTGTCTAGCATTGCTTAAGAGGGTAATGACTTTCAAGGGACAGAGTCCCTCTGGCAGCATAGTTATGCCTAGGGGCGTGCACACACAGTGTCCTCTCAGCCCTGAGACAGCTGGGCTGTCAGTGGCATTTGTTATGCTCTGCTCGGGGTGGGCTACTTGGAGCTCGGCTTACCTGTGGAGACCCCCAGCTCTGGGTGGGACTAGGTGGTGGTGCAAAAATGAGGTGAGAGCTGAACCAAGCTGCCCATTAATGCTACAAATGGGATCCACTGCACTGCTTATCATCCCCAGGTGGGATCACCAGCTCCCTTTCATAGTGATTCTTCTGGAAGCAGCACAGCCCCATGCCATGCATGGCAGTAATTGGAGTGTCTGCTTGGGAGCTGGGACATGAGCCTCTGTCATAGCTGCAGCAGTGCTTTGATCTTGGGGTGATGGAAACAGCAGAGATGCCAATTATCCAGGGAAGCATGCAACCATCAAAAGTCCCCAAAAGACGCCAGTACCTTCAATACTACCCTGGTGTTGGAGGCTACTGGAGGGTGACCTGGTTAAACCAGGACTCAGAGCCTCCCCCTCGGTGTGAGCCTGCCCTTGTTCTGGCCCCAGGCAACTGCTGGTTTTCTCCAGCCTTGTTTCCTGCTGCAACTCTCAGCTTTGCTGTGGTTTTCCCAAGCTTGGCTTCTCCCTGCTTGGTGCAGTGTTTGTGTTTTGGTTTTCTTTTTTGGTGTGTTTTTGGTGGTTTATACGTGCTGGGGTGTTTTTTCTGTGTGGTGCTTTTTTTTTTTTATTATTTTTCTATTCGTTGGGTGTTTTTTTTATCAAGGACCCTGGAGCTGTTGTCCCTGATGCCCCATTGCTCTGGGACCTGGGGAACTGACAGCTGCTCCACTCCATGGCAGAGCTGGTTGAGCGAGGGGGCAGTGCTGCTCAGCTACTTCCTGCCTCAGTGTGAAGCCCGTTGCCTCCTTCCTTCCTTCTCCCCTGGGCTGGGAGACTACTTCCTAGGGATGCTATGTGTGCAGCTCAGCTGTGTCCAGCTGCCCTGCAGATCGTGATTTGATCCTCACTCCAGCTCCCAGCGGTGGGTGGAAGCTGCCTGTTTCCCTAATCATCCACAGTAGCAAATGGCTCAAACAAGAACTGCGGGGGCTAGTGCTAAGTCACAGGATGTCTAAAAATCTCCTTAACAAGCCATTTCCCCTTCCAGAGGGAGTGCATTTCCATCCACATCGGGCAGGCTGGCGTGCAGATGGGCAATGCCTGCTGGGAGCTGTACTGCCTTGAGCATGGGATACAGGCGGATGGGACCATTCCTGGCCCCAAGCAGGTGAAACCGACAGAGCCAAAGCCTGAACAAGTGGATTCTTCTTTTGAGACCTTCTTCTGTGAGACAGCATCTGGCAAGCATGTGCCCCGGGCAGTGTTCATAGACTTGGAGCCCACTGTCATTGGTAATAGTAGGGTGGTTGTGTGTTGTATCTTTAACTGTGACTGCTGACCGTTCTTACTTCTTGCTGCTCGTATTGCCCAGCATCTCCCACTCTCTGCTCCAGTAAAATGTCTCCAGCCATCAGGAGACAGAGTTTGCATTTCTAAATGGACCTGGGAGTGACAAACCTATTACTCTTACTACACTGGCCTGTCTTCAGTTGATCTCTCCTTTTAGGAGACCTGCTGCCTTAAGCAGGATCTTCAGCAGGTGTAAAGTGGTGTGGGTTTATTAACCTCAGTGACTCTGGACTGAATTACATTTTTCTATGACCTGATGTGGCTCACCTGGTCTTAATGCTACCTGTGAAGCATCTTTGGGTGCTACACATCTCATGGTTCTGTGGAAACTGGGTGTCTTGCTACTGCAAACTTTTTACTTCCCCTTCCATCTTCTGTAGTGATCTCTGGGCATTTGACTCAATTGCGGCACTTGAATTTAGAGTACCTTCCTAGAAAACATTTTATTCCCGCCCCCCCCCCCCCCCCCCCCCCCCGAGAACTGGTGGAAATGACCCCCAGCCACCTGCATCCATCTACCTGCTTCTGCCTTCTAGGCTTCCCCTGAGTGTTTGCTCCTATCTTACCATCTAGGATGTGTGACTTATTCCTTCCATTAAATGACATAATGTGGACTTGTTTTAGCTCCACTAAACTTTTCGGCATCTTATTAAGGCATTAAATTAGGAAGCCAGTGAGTGAGCCAGTAAATAAAGAATGTATCCAATATCGAGACAGAGTGGTTTTAAATAACCTCTGTAGGTGCCTACAACCTCACTGACTGCATGGAGCTCAGAGAAACAGCTCCTAATGCCCGTCTTCATAAGGTACCTGAAGCTGGGTCAGGTACATCTAGCAGACATGTCAACACTGGAGGCACTCTGTCTCCTCTCCCATTTGCAGTAGAGCGGATGATGGAGGTGGTGCTTCAGGCCACCTCAAAATGCTTTGCAACAAGCAGAAAAACAAGCTGCATGTAGTAACCACAATCCTACAATAATGTCAGAAGTGTAGGCAGTGTACTAACTCTAAGCCAAATTATGTTAGGATCCCAGGGTAGCTGCTGGGCAAAGATGGAGGACAAATTGAAGAATTAGCCTGGACAAGGTTATTCTTACCCCTTCCATTATTCCCAGTCTGAGCTAATCGCACCACAACTGTCATTTCATGTGGGGTCCTGGTTGATTTGCTATGTGTTTTAATCTGTCATACTAATGTACTGTTAACTGTGTGCTGCTCTCCATGACCTCTCCTCCTTGTGTAGATGAGATCAGGACTGGGACCTACCATGCGCTCTTCCACCCAGAGCAGCTCATCAGTGGCAAAGAAGATGCTGCCAACAACTATGCCCGTGGCCACTACACCATCGGAAAGGAAATTATAGATACTGTCCTCAGCAGAATTCGTAAAATGGTAAGAAAAGACAATCTTCCCCTTAAAGTAACACACCATGGACAATGTAGTTATACTCTCGGTTTGGGCTAAAAGTCTTAAAGAAAAAAACCTTTTATGTGAGCTCTGAGGGTGGTGGCTGCTGCTTTGGTTAGGTTTGGGCCTCACTAAAATGAGGGGTCATCTGAACCTGTACATCTGTCCTAAAAGCAACTGTCTTTGCATATCATACTTGTATGAAGTGACACAATACTAGACTTCAGACAGAAGAGAAGGACTTTTGACCACAAGGAAGCCATACAATTGTGGATATTGATACTAAATGGACATTGGTAGCCAAGCTGGGAAGACCATACTCCACATTTGACAGGAGTGAAGAAAGATTGTAACAATGTATTTGGATGCCTGTCAGTGAAATGTTTTTGAGATGTCTCCTTGGGTTCTAGGACCCACATGCTATGTCCCATCACCTCTCAGGTGCTGAGATAAGCATTGAGCTGATAATGGGGCAATTTGCCAAGAGTTTCCATCTGACCATATAGAGCTACCTATAGTACCTCTAGGGAATGCTGCAATTAACATGTGTATGCTGAATATGCTCAGTAGGGTGATATACTGAGTGAATCCACTGTAGGGATTGGGTGCACACTGGCCAGTAAGCAAGCAGAATTTATTGCTGCATTGTTTGGGATGGCGATTCTAGTCCTTAAGAGAGCAGTAAATATACATTATTCTGCTGCAGGCTGACCAGTGCAGTGGCCTCCAAGGATTCCTGGTCTTCCACAGCTTTGGGGGAGGCACAGGCTCTGGGTTCACCTCCCTTCTCATGGAACGGCTCTCTGTGGAGTACAGCAAGAAGTCCAAGCTGGAGTTCTCTGTGTACCCAGCCCCACAGGTCTCCACAGCAGTGGTGGAGCCCTACAACTCTATCCTCACCACCCACACTACCCTGGAGCACTCGGACTGCTCCTTCATGGTGGACAACGAAGCCATCTATGACATCTGCAACCGCAACCTGGACATTGAGCGTCCCACCTACACCAACCTCAACAGGCTGATTGGGCAGATAGTCTCGTCAGTCACTGCCTCCTTGAGATTCAATGGTGCTCTGAATGTTGACCTGATTGAATTCCAGACCAACCTGGTGCCCTACCCACGGATACACTTCCCGCTCACAACCTATGCACCCATCATCTCTGCAGAGAAAGCCTACCATGAGCAGCTGTCTGTGCCGGAGATCACCAATGCTTGCTTTGAGTTCTCCAACCAGATGGTGAAATGTGACCCACGCCGTGGCAAGTACATGGCGTGCTGCCTGCTGTACCGAGGTGACGTGGTGCCCAAGGATGTGAATGCAGCCATTGCAGCCATTAAAACACGCCGGTCGATCCAGTTTGTGGACTGGTGCCCCACAGGCTTTAAGGTGGGTATCAACTACCAGCCTCCCACGGTGGTGCCTGGGGGAGACCTGGCCAAGGTGCAGCGGGCTGTGTGCATGCTGAGCAACACCACGGCCATTGCGGAGGCATGGGCCCGTCTGGACCACAAGTTTGACCTGATGTATGCCAAGCGAGCCTTTGTGCACTGGTATGTGGGGGAGGGCATGGAGGAGGGGGAGTTTTCAGAGGCCAGAGAGGACCTGGCTGCCCTGGAGAAGGATTATGAGGAGGTTGGAAGGGACTCTGCAGATGGAGAAGATGAGGCTGATGAGGATGAGTACTAATGAACTGCAGCCTGTTCTTAATGAAGTCAGTCCTCTGTCATAAGGCTAAATTGGTTCTGAGTGCCTGGAGGTGCTAAAGGGTTGTCCTGAACAGCAATGCTACTGTTTGACGTATTATACCTTTTCTGCTTGCATAGTTTATGCGCTCATAGTGCACTTCCGTAGCATGGGTGTCTTGAGCTTTATCACACTGCTGTTTATTGATGAGTGAAGCTGAATAGGTGCCTGACTTAGTGTTGGGGACGCATCCTGCCTAGGCAGAGGATCTGGATTTCTAATCCAGGGGAATGTTGCAAGCTGCCTGCTTTGGCTAAAATGGCAAACTCTTGCTCTAGCTTTTACTGTAAAAGCACCTTTTAATTAGAAATGCACCTGTATACTTCTATGCAACTGTCTTTTTTTTTTTTTTTATTTGAATAAAGATTTTTTTCTCTGAGTTCTTTGGACTTAATGAAGATTTATTCTGTGGGGAGGTCCCTTCTGTGTGGATGTTGTCCTGGGGAGAACAGCAAATGCTGATAAGAGTGTGCTCTGGGCAGGTCATCTGTGAGGATCATCAACAATAATTATTGCTGTGAGGCAAGTGTCTTATATCCTGCAGGGACTTGTCTGTCTGGAGCTGGATGCTGTTCTTCTTGCCACCAAGAGCAGCTTGGAGGAAGCATGTCTGGGAGAACAGGGAACCCCCAGTTTGACCAGTGCCATTACAGGGAGTGGCACCTGGGCAAAAAGTACTTTTCTGGTGGGGCTTTACCTCACCATCTTTGGTAAAGCCTGTTGGTTGCCTGAGCAAGTACTGGCTGGTGGAGCAGTGCTGTAGCTGTAGACTGGGGTCTTGCTCAGGGGTTGGTGCAAGCATGAACTCAGTCCTGTGCACCTGGGGTTGGAGTTTGCCCTGAGGAGGTGTGCCAGGCCAATGTGATGGAGTGACTCAGGAGGAAAAGCAATGAAAAGCCTCTGATAAGATATAGAGAAGGAGTGTTCATAAGCCTGTGGGGTAGGAGAATGGCTGGCTCCATGCTGCATGGAGTTATACACCATATTTGTTTGTTGTATACCCACTCCTCATTTTAATGCTGGGTTCTGTCTCAAAGTGAAGTCAGTCTCCCTCTGCCCCAGACCTCCTCCATACCCTGTAGCTACAGCTGCCCTCTGTCCTAATGGGGATGTGATTCTGGAGATGTTCCCAAAGTGATGCACTGGCAGGTACAGCCAGGGATGGTTAGAAGGATGGAGATGTGTTGCTGCCTCCTATAATTGGGAGGTGGAAAGAGTCCAGAGTTCATTGTTAGCTGCAGTTAGCCTAAAAAACCAGGGTGCTGGGAGCATGAATAGACAGTAGATGGGTCCTCCCATCTACTGTTGGGCTGAAGCCTCCTCTGTGCTCAACTCGCTGCTATGAAATTACCTCGGTGAAAACATTAGGTATGGCCCACTGCTCTTGGGGAGGGTCATGATCCTGAGGGCTACCACCTTTCCCTGGTGGCTCTATTTCCCACAGCCAGCTAAGGCTGGAAGCCACTGGTCCAATCCCCCAAAAATGTGACAACAGCCTTGGGTGGACACAAAGCAAGCATCACTCCTGCTTGGAGCCACAAGCTGACCCAGTATAGCTGAGCAAGACAGGAGTACAGCCACATGCTCCTGCAGCTTGGAAAGCAATCAGCACAGCACCAGGGCTGATGTAATTGGAGCAGTTGTTTATTACTGCAATCAATTACTCCAGTATGTCTGTCTGCACAGACCCACTCCTGCCCTCCTATGAATGCAGTAAGAGAGGGAAGGAAAGGATTTTCCTTGGTGAGGGATCAATCCTGTGGCTTTCGGGGAGTCAGCATCTCTGGCTCAATGGCCATAGGCAATGCTTTATCAACTTAATGAGTGGTGGATTGTACAGACCCACACCGAAGAGCAGCACACACTTCATTGCACAGCTTCAGCTTTATTTTCTCTACCTGTGTGCTGGAATAGCCAAGCTGGTCATAAAAAACCCCACTCCTATGAACAGCAACCATGGAGCAGCCTGCGGGATCTGCTTCCGGCACATTGCTCCAGCCCATTTTCTATTGTTAATTACTGCTGGGGCAATAGGGGTAGATCACAGGCAATGGGGCAGAGTGGTTCATCATTAGACTAGACTATTTCAGTTGGAAGGGACCTACAATTATGATCTAGTCCAAGTGCCTGACCACTTCAGGGCTGACAGAGTTAAAGAAAATTAAGGGCATTTTCCAAATGCCTCTTAAACACTGGCAGGCTTCAGGCATCGACCACTTCCCTAGGAAGCCTGTTCTAGTGTTTGACCACCCTTATGATAAAGAAATGCTTTCTAATGTACAGTTTAAACCTCCCCTGGTGCAGATTTGAACCATTCCCACATGTCCTGTCACTGGACACCACAGAGATCAGCGCCTCCCTTCTGCTTCACCTCCTCAGGAAGCTGTAGAGAGCAATTAGGTCACCCTGCAGCCTCCTCTTCTCCAAATGAGACAAACTAGATAACTGCCCTGCAGGGAGGAGGCTCAAGGTACACATAGAGCTCTGCCAGAGACTTCTTATAGGGTGTCAGGCAAGTTCCCTCTTCTTCAGTGCTGTTAATCCCAGATCCAGCAGCAACTGCTGCCTCTTGCTTCCATTCCATGGCATGATGCAAGCTGAGAGCTGTGTCAGGAGCAGGTGTGGAGCTCTGCATGGGGCCAGTGGTGATGAGGCTGCTTAGGCTGGGTTGGTCTTCAGCATAGGGTGACACAGTCTTCAGCTGGCTGGGGTACAAACTGCCTCACTCCATCATCGCTTCTGGGTTCAGCTTGTGGCCATCGCACACAGATATGACAGAAAGGAACTTGCTGCCATTGCAAATTGATGAGCCTGAAGCTCAGGAACATTCACAAAAATGCCCTGATGGAGCTGCAAGGCTGTCAAAGCACTGGGCAGGACTGTGCTTTGGCTGCAGAGAAGCACGTGTCCCCAAGAGACCAACAGCCAGACTTTTCCTCCACTCCCAGCACCGGTAAGAGCTGCGCACCAGGCTCTTGCCATACAGCTCTGCATTCAAGAGCTATCAAGCACACCAGAAGATTTAAAATGAGAAGAAAAAAAAATGAAAATAGTACTTTTAGGAAGCAGGAGGCTGACTCTCCAGGAATGCAGAGTATTCAGATCCATAGAGTTTAAGCTTTTCCAGTACCATAAAATTAAATGGTCTAGATGCAACCTCAGGCCATCAAACATGGTACAGCTACTCTGGCTGCCATGCCTTCCTCCTGCAGCATTCAGTTTATGGGTAGTGAGATGACCTGCCTTGCCAATGGACCACAAGGAAAACAGACCATGTACTCCAAAACAGGACCCCTATCCAAGGGCATCTATACTGAGGAGAAGAAAAGTGCTCCCACCAAAAAAAAAAAATAAAAAAAAAATCAAGCAATCGTTACTCAGCTCCTGACCAAGTACCTAGGAGGGGAAGGCAGAGCTGGCATCACCTTGCCTGAGGTACTTTCTGCTTTGTCCACTCTTTTTTTGTTGTTTTTTTTTTTCCTCTGGAGGGAGGTTTAGTCATCGCTTCAGGGTCTACATCAGTCCTCTTGAGAGAGGCATTTCCCAACACATAAAACTGCACCTGGTGGGGCCAGGAGGCACAGGAGAGCTCGTTCCCTCTTCTGCAGCCATCACACTGCCAGCTCCACCAGTGTTGCTCCCAAAGGCAGAGGGCAGTTGGAGGTGAGACAGCCCCCAGGATCTACCACTTCCATGACCTTGGGAGACTGCCACCCCCAGAAGCCCAGCTGAGTAATGGCAAGTAGAGACAGGCTTTAATAATAACCACCCCCCTCCACCCTTCCGTTGGGTTGTTTAAACCTTCCTCCAAAGCAAAGGCTGTCAGCCCTTCAATTACAGCCTGACTGCAGATCCAGCTTCCCCATCACATCCCAGCCAGCTCCCTTTCTTGGATCACTTACTGGGAGGGGAGCACCCAGTGGAGAAATAGCCTGCTGTGGTCCAGGGGAGCTGTAGCAATCAAGTTAATTCCCCTTTTTCAGCTTATTAGCTGTTCACAGGGATTCCTGCATCGCTTTTGCTGAGTGGCCATCACCCAGCACAAGAAGGAAGAAGTCTAATGCCAGAAACATGTCCCTGGTTTAGAGCTAGGACATTGTTTGGGTGCTTTCACAGGGCTCTGACAGACAGCAGAGGTATTTGAATTCTCATCTCAACTCCAGTTACGGTTCCAGGCAGGCCCTGGAATGCAGGACATAGATTGCTTTAGCAGGGCTCTGCACGGCAGCAAGGGACCAGGGAAACCTGATCCCACCCCCCTGCTATGCCTTGGAGCAGCAAGCAGCACAGAAAACCCAGAGCTGGCCGTTTCAGCACACTGACAGGGCATGGGCAGCCGGTGCTGAGCACAACCATCACTTCAACATTCATTGTAACACGGCAGTCCCACCCCAGGGCAGATGGTTCACATCATGCTGTCACCCACCCCAGTTCACAGGGCTCCCCCCAGCATCTGCAAGCAGGAAAGCCCTACAGATAGGACTACAGTGACCAAGGCAACATGGGAACCACCCTGCAGCCACCACAAGCCAGATTTGTGGCATCTCAAGACAGGAGAAGATGTTTTGCTAATCACTATTTAGTCAACTTTGTACATGCATGAGACTTGACCAAAGAGTTGCTTTCAGACAAGCTGTAGAGTTTCTAAGTCACAGTTCCTCAGACCCAGCCCACCAACTCCTTTCCCTGGGAGGGATTGGCAGACTAGGTTACAAAAAGCTTCTTCCAAGCTGCCTTCCCACAGGTAAAAATATTATTCTTCTCCATCTGCTGAGTCCCTTCCAACCTCCTCATAATCCTTCTCCAGGGCAGCCAGGTCCTCTCTGGCCTCTGAAAACTCCCCCTCCTCCATGCCCTCCCCCACATACCAGTGCACAAAGGCTCGCTTGGCATACATCAGGTCAAACTTGTGGTCCAGACGGGCCCATGCCTCCGCAATGGCCGTGGTGTTGCTCAGCATGCACACAGCCCGCTGCACCTTGGCCAGGTCTCCCCCAGGCACCACCGTGGGAGGCTGGTAGTTGATACCCACCTTAAAGCCTGTGGGGCACCAGTCCACAAACTGGATCGACCGGCGTGTTTTAATGGCTGCAATGGCTGCATTCACATCCTTGGGCACCACGTCACCTCGGTACAGCAGGCAGCACGCCATGTACTTGCCACGGCGTGGGTCACATTTCACCATCTGGTTGGAGAACTCAAAGCAAGCATTGGTGATCTCCGGCACAGACAGCTGCTCATGGTAGGCTTTCTCTGCAGAGATGATGGGTGCATAGGTTGTGAGCGGGAAGTGTATCCGTGGGTAGGGCACCAGGTTGGTCTGGAATTCAATCAGGTCAACATTCAGAGCACCATTGAATCTCAAGGAGGCAGTGACTGACGAGACTATCTGCCCAATCAGCCTGTTGAGGTTGGTGTAGGTGGGACGCTCAATGTCCAGGTTGCGGTTGCAGATGTCATAGATGGCTTCGTTGTCCACCATGAAGGAGCAGTCCGAGTGCTCCAGGGTAGTGTGGGTGGTGAGGATAGAGTTGTAGGGCTCCACCACTGCTGTGGAGACCTGTGGGGCTGGGTACACAGAGAACTCCAGCTTGGACTTCTTGCTGTACTCCACAGAGAGCCGTTCCATGAGAAGGGAGGTGAACCCAGAGCCTGTGCCTCCCCCAAAGCTGTGGAAGACCAGGAATCCTTGGAGGCCACTGCACTGGTCAGTCTGGAGCACCAGGGAAAGAACCAGAAGGACCGAGTTAATGGAGTTATTGTGGTGTCCTTGGATTTAAGCTAAAGTTCTGTGTTTAACCATCAAGATCAAGTCTTTGGGCGTTTGTGGGTTGTTTTTTTTTTCCTGCTTACACACAACCCTCTCACTTCTAGAAGGTGGGATCTGTTAGACACAGCAAATTAAGCTGCTTTTACATTATCTTCTACTTTTGGAGGAAAGGAGGCCTGGCCTGAGGGAGTGACATATTAGGTCAGAGAGACAATACTAACAGTCAAGAAGATTAGGAGAAGTCTGAAAGTCACTACAAGTTTCCACTTAAATCAAGTGTTATCACAGCACTTCTGAGGTCTGTGTGGGTGAAACCTTATGCTCCAGACACTATCACACTAGGGAGGAGAGGTCTAAGGGGAGCCACTATCCAGAAGCTGAGATGTGACATTGTTTGGGATAAGATTTTGGATCAGGATTGACACAGCAAACCCTACACACATTAGGGGAAAGCCCTCTTGCCTGGACAGTCAAGTCGCAGCTGCTTCTTTTCCTGCTTACGCTGGGGGCATCTTTAGTCCCTGGTTTTCCCCTTAAGTCCCAAGCAGCAAGACCTACACCCACAGGCATCCCATTGTGTTGTTCCAGGTCACAGTGGCATTTTCAAGCCAACCAAGATATGCTCGGTTTAGTCTCACCACTGCCTCCCTCTCTCCACCCCAGCCACCCAGCCCATTGCATCTCTTGACAGCCAGGGCAAAAGCAACCAGAGCGCTATGCAGAAGACCCTCCACAAGGTTTTTACCATTTTACGAGCTCTGTCAACAACAGAGTCAATGATCTCCTTCCCAACGGTGTAGTGGCCCCGAGCATAGTTGTTGGCAGCATCTTCTTTGCCACTGATGAGCTGCTCTGGGTGGAAGAGCGTGCGGTAGATCCCAGTCCTGATGTCATCTGGAGGGAATTCAGATCTCATGAGTGTCACTAGCATAAGATCTGCTGTCTGCCAAGTTACTTGCACTAATTTAGATGCAGTTTTACATGGAAGCTAGCAGCCTCACCAAGAGTTTAGGTGGCCAACACCACACTTCAGGTACAGAGAAGTTATTGCCCCCACCCCCAAGAGTTCTGGAGACCTTCCATGACTTACCAATGACAGTAGACTCTAGGTCAACAAATATTGCCCTGGGTACATACTTCCCTGATCCTGTCTCACTGAAGAAGGTCCCAAAGGAAGAGTCTGCTTGCCCTGGGAATTCACTGGGGAAGAATCCATCTGGCTCAATCCCATGCTCCAGGCAATATAATTCCCAACAGGAATTGCCCATCTGGACACCAGCCTGGCCAATATGGATAGAAATACACTCCCTCTGCACAGGAATGGGAGAGAAGAGAAAGTTAGGAGTGTACACTGAGGAATTAGACTAAAGCTGGCACTTCTGAATGTCTTTATAGAGCATGTGGCTAACAACCTATGGACAAGAGGAACATTAAGCCAGCTTGGTGGCAGCCAGGACACTTTCTCTGTAGCAGGCACCCAAGAGCTGCTGAACAACCCACAAATAAGCATTAGCACTTCAGAGAGATGCTGCAATCTCCCAGCAAGGCAGATGCAGAGAGCAGGGTGTTGTGGCAGGTCCCTCCGCATCCCAACACTCATTATATTGCTCAAGAGCCCTGTTACCAGAAGCAGGCCACCACGCCCAGCTGCTGAATCTACAGTACATGGTGGCTATCAGGTCCAACTGCTCATGGTTTCTTCTCTTTGCTTTGCTGATCCTGCCTTGGGGCAGGAGACAGGGCAGAGACAGCCTTCCCAGGTACTGTATCTGGTGCTCTCAGCTGCAGAGGAGGGAATGATTCAGCCCAGCCAGCCTTAGGCAGCAGTGGGAACACTCCCACCATGCTCCTCCCAGGGAGGTACAGGCAGACTTCTCCCTGCTCAGACAGCAGCAGCCCTCTGCTTCTCTCTGATGGGAGAAGCCAGTGCTGTTGAGCTTCAAGAACTGACTGTCAGAGTAGTTTCTCATCTCCATTTAGATTAGATACAGCTATGCAGGATCACTGATTAGAGACAGCTGGAGAGAATCCAAGCAAGAAAGCATTTCTTCATTACCTCCATACAAGACTAGTAATTGCCCCATAAAGCAACTACTCTTGGCTTGGCTAGAGAGGAGTCCCTGTACAGAAAGTGTGGTTGTGCTGTTGAATTCCTTGACACAGGAGGCTGTGAAACCCAGGCTTTTGGGCTCAAAGAGACTGGACTAGAGACTTCTACTGAGGCTCACTAAGGGAAAAAACCCATGTCCATTTCAAGAAGCCCTGAGCTACAAGATAAGAAAGTGTCAGATGGGCTTACCCAAACCTTAGTCTGCCTTCACCATCTGCTTTTAGCTGTGGCCTAGGCAGGACACTGCACCAGCACAGCAACTCTCAAGTTATCTTCTTGCAAGAAGCCTGGCACAGCAGGACCCCTACCAAGCACAGACACAGGGCAGCAACATCCTCCACTACAGCAAAGGGTCCTGCCCTGGGTGTTGATGTTTAATATAGCAGCCCTCAGCCACCACCACTGCACTTCTCTTCCTAAACAGTCCCAGGACAGCCTTAACCACCCCCAACACCAAGGACAGAACAGGGATGCTGAACCAGTCTCCACAAGGAGAGACCTTCATCCCCTGTTCCAGGTCTGCCCCAGCCCCACAGCAGCACCAGATGGGCACCTAGCTCAGTCATGTATTGAATACCACCAGCAATACCTTCAAAGTATCTT